>NC_136061.1:1949701202-1950901202 GCF_964261635.1 Lissotriton helveticus | reverse complement strand
AGGAGCAGCGTCAAGACAGATTTGCATATGGGTGAGTCTAAACTGGGGTAGGATGGTGAGCAAAAAAATGATGGATTTAACCATGACTCTGGACTGGAGGTGAATGTATGATTTATTCAGCATCCTGTCACCAGGAGGAATCTGGTTGGTGTATCTTACCCACGCTCCATCACGGCCAGCCTCAAATTGCTTTTTGGCGCTATTTCTACTTAAAACTGTAAAAAATTATATCTCTAGTCCCCTATTACATTTTTGTGTATTCAATTTTACTCTATTTTTCTACCTCGGTTTAGGATTTTTATTGTTTTGCGTTTTGAGTTTATTACCTTTTTGGCACTGTCTATATAGTTTACATATTTTCTTAAGCTAAGGATGTCTGCTTTGTGCTACCAGGAGTATAGGTTAATTTTGTGACTTTGAGGGTTCACCTGACAAGGATTGTAATTGTCACTTGAAGTTCTTACATTTTTCATTTTTTGAGTCCCTGATTTTTATATGTTAAAATGGGAGAAAATGTGTCTTTGTGTCCTAAGTTAGAACCCCTGGGGGCATATTTACAGGAAGCTATTGCCGAATAAACTGCACTTTAGCGCAGCCAAAGTCATGATGAATTTACCTCCTCATTCAGAAGCTGGTGCAAACAGCCCACAGCACCAGTTTTCCCACAATAGCAGCAACAAAAAACATTGCCACAGAGGCTCCCCGCATCGCTAACGAGATGCAGAGTAGGCGTTCCTGTGCAAAAAGCCGCGACAACACCACACCTCAACAATTACAACGACCAGACAGATCAGTGATAAGAACACAAAACACACGATAAAGCGTGTTACCAGCAGGAAATTTACACCTGCTCTGACCTGGTGTAAAGTCGGACCACAGCCTGCACCACAAAAGGGAGCATAGCCCACAGCCACACCTGAAGCGAAACAGATGCCATGGAGCAACTGAACATGCAGCACGGACACCCAAGAGGCCCACCACAACACCCACCCACACCACACCCAGGCCCGCAACACCCCCGCTCAGCCCACCCCCAACCCCAGACCAAGAAACTGCACACCAACACCACAAATCTCAAAACAGACATTCTGCCTGATGTCGCACAAGCAGGATAATCAACATACATGCATGGCCAGAAAATGGATATTCAGTCATACAGCAAGGCAATCACCAACACAAAACACCATACAAACAAATGCCAAAACAACCATTCGGATGAGACCTAGCGGTTCCTCACTGGACAATCCGTATTACACAGCCTGGATCACTAAATCCAAGAGACGGTGTGCCATGCGCCCAACAAAGGAAAGAGAGGGAGAGAACGAGGGAGCGAGACGGAGTTAAATTGCACAAGCAGCGCAAGGCCTTGCAGGGCACCTGGCTCCACAGCATGTTTGTGTGGGCATCGCCATCTGTACACCATGAGCCCAAGGCCGTGTCCCAATCTCAAGCCAAATCCACATCACATTTCGAAAAAGCAAGTAGAAGACAGACAAACATTAGGGATGAAAGCTCCATTGTCCCAATGCAGAAGGCGGGAGGACACCTGCACCTCTGACCTTGGTCCAGAACGCACCTGGAACACCCTGAGTGAGGTGCCATGGCAGATGTGGACGACTCCCACACCATGCATAGCACTAATAAACTATCCAACTCATCCACACCCCACACACAGAAGCCCCTGCCGAAGGTACCCCCTCATGGGATGCCCTTGACCCTCACGGAAACAGCAACCCATTCAGCCCAACGTTACACACACATTCGAATCATTGCTCAGAGCTGTGGCATATCCTTCACACAACTGCCGCAGTTCAGAAGAGTGCCTGTTCCATGAGATGCACAAAAGCTTGGCAGGTCATACCGGGTACATGCACAAGCCCCGTCACGTGGAACACTACCGTGAACGTAAGCTGCCCTTACTGGGTGGAGTGCCACTGGCAGTGCTGCGGATCAGTTACCAGCTCAGCTTCCACATTGCCCACGACTCCTGCGTCCAGCCCTGGTTCCACTGCCGAACATGCACATTCGAGTGTCCCATGGATGTCTGCCTATCCAACACAACCGTAGATGAATTGGACTATGACTTGAGTGTGCGCCCCCTGTTGGAATACGAACAGGAGTGTAACCTAAACAGCCGTGCATGGGATACCTTGACATACTGTGTATCTATTGGCAGTTGTGCATGGGAGATTGCACAACTCCTCGTGGGCAGTGACCACATAGAGGCACTCCCCTATTGGGCTGTATTGAAGATTGGTGAAATGGCGTGGGCTGAGCACACCTGCCCGGACCAGTTAATGGATTGGCTCACCCTGGTGTTCCTTGAACAGAACAACGACATACTATTGGAACACATTGCACATGAAACAGCGCAGGCATTTATGGACGAGTAACAACGTCCTGCAGCCATATCCAATTGTTACCCACAGCACATGTCCCAACAACTTGTTGCATCATGGGGATTGCTCACATATCCCAACACAACAGAGGACACGTCTGCCATCGTCCGGACTCTGGATGCATGTGCGTGGCACAACACTTGTATACAAACACCTGTGCAAGGTGATGCAAATCCATAGTCAGAGCAACAAGGCCTCATTTGGCAATGTTGCCAGTTCGGACACACTGCTGCGGGAGAGCACATACATGGCAATGTAGCACGTCATGTGAACCTGTCAGACCCTTTCACCTGAACACTGTCAGCAGAGCAGACAATCGGAGCACTCTGGTGGCTGAGCAATATGCAGATCCCATGGACAGTGAGTCATGCCCCCTCACACGGGGCAATGGGCAGACGCCAAACAACACATGACTCATCCAGCAAGGCAAGGTGGGCTGGGAGCGTTGCCATCCATGAGGATTGTTGTACATTTTTGCTCCACCATTTCCTGAAGCTCGACATGTACCCATGCTGCGTGCGAGTGTCTTAAGCATGTCCCTGACTGTTGTGGCCATTGCCTCGTCCACAGTGACAGGCACATCCCAATAAAGTCTATGCCACCCCACTGGTGTCTAACTGTGAGGTGTGTTGACAATGAGCATCGTCCCTACACAGGGAGGAACTGACTGACGCATGTGCTATGGGGGTGGGCCCCTTCTGCAAGCGCAAGCTCTGTGAGCCAGACATTGTTTTGGGATAGGTGCTAGCCGACATGTGCACTTACGTGACGTCAGCAATGTGAGTAATGGTGTCCAACCTCTGACCATGTGGAGCAATGTCATGTATCATAACAGAATGTATCCACACAGATGTGTGTAAGTAGGTACGCGTTGTGAACTTCTGTTGTCACATGTGATGTAGGACACCACTCCTGACCTGCTACCGACTTGGTCACTCCTACACATAGCCCTATTCAACACATGGACGTGTGCCTAATTTGGGTGTTTGTGAGATTGTTGTTGATGTGCAATGGGGCCACAGCTAGTACTCACCCTCACAGTAATCCTATTTGCCATGTGTCTCAGGGATACACATGCGCATAGATGTCAGTTACCATGGTGTACCTTCATGTGCAATCATTTTCCCTACATCCAGCCATACATCCATACGTGAGTGAACATAGTTATGACACATCTGTGTGATTCAGAATGTTTTATTCATATTCAGGTAATTGACAGAGCAGGAGCTGTACATGGCCATCCAAGCCCACATCACATGGAATCCCAGTGGTGGGCAAATAACAGTCCTTTGGGATTGAGTAGTGATTAGGAAGTGGGAGGGTGCAGTCGGCAGCAGGATTGCTGTGTAATTGGACAGCAGTGATGAAATGGGAGTCCGTGAAGTGGTCCGTGTGAATGTCGCTCAGTGTTCCGGGGGTCAGAAGGAGGTGTTTCCCAGGGCATGCTGCATAGGTCATCACCAGGCAGGGACAGGGTATATGGCGGTGATGGATGTACTGCCACCTCCTCACACAGTAATTCCACTCCCCTTCTTACTCCCATGATACGGGTTCTGTGTCCGGTGTGTGGCGGGGTGATGGCTGCATCACTTTGTGCCCCTAACACAACAGATTGCGAGGGTGATGGGGAAGCATCACTGTGTGCCACTGACACATCAGGGGATGGAGCTGTTTGTGTCAATGTTCCCGCAGCAGTCATCTGCGAGTGGCTCAGTGGCAGCAATGGCAAGATGAAATAATGCAGGGCATTGAAGTTCCCAGTTACTACTCGCTGGTGTCCAGCAATGGGAGACATACTTCCAGCCTGCATCTGCTCCATGGTCTCCATTGGCCTCCACATCTGTGCCAACTCTGTGCTGTAATCGCTGGTGCCTGTCTGAGCAGACAGTTCTTGTAGTAGATTTATGGCCCCAGCGAGGTCAGCCAAGGTATGAGGCGGAGCATGGTGCGTACAGGGGGGGTCCGATAGGGACTGTACATGGTCCCTGATGGGACTCAGATACCCACGAATGGCATCGAGTTTGGCTGCCACGAGTTCGAAGCCCACCTGCAGCTGTTCAGCCAACTCCACCTGGCAACTCCACACACGTTGTTGGAACGCCATGTGTTGGTCGGGGGTGCTGGGAGATAGCCTTGGTGGTGTGTGTTTACTGCTGTGTGGTCCTTGCAGGTGGTGGGCTCACCTTGGGGCAGCTGGCCTGCCCTGCTCTTGGGGATGGGGTGCAGAGGCTGTCTATGTTTCGTTGTAGGGTGTCTAGACATATGTGCAGGTTGTCCTCTTCATCATCAATGCTGTGAAGTGTGGTGTGCCCTGCAAGTGGTGGTGTTTGTTCCTCTGCAATGTGAAAGGTGAGATGCATGGTAACAGAGTTACACATGTATGTTAGAGTTCTGCAGATGTTTACATTCAGACTGCATGCCAATGTTGGAACTCCATGTGTTGGTCGGGGGTGCTGGGAGATAGCTGTGGTGGTGTGTGTTTACTGATGTGTGGTCCTTGCAGGTGGTGGGCTCACCTCGGGGCAGCTGGCCTGCCCTACTCTTGGGGATGGGGTGTGGAGGCTGTCTATGTTCCGTTGGAGGGTGTCTTGACATATGTGCAGGTTGTCCTCTTCATCATCAATGCTGTGAAGTGTGGTGTGCCCCCGAGGCAAGTGGTGGTGTTTGTTCCTCTGCAATGTGAAAGGTGAGATGCAGGTTAACAGAGTTACACATGTATGTTGGAGTTCTGCAGATGTTTACATTCAGACTGCATGCCAATGTACATTGTCACAGTTTTTGTGGAGCTGGCTATTTTATGGCAGTCAGTGTGCTTTTCGACTGCATGTCGGATGTGTGGTAGTACCTATGCAGTATCATCACACAGTGTCAAGCAATGCCAGATGTGAGTGGACAGTTACTACGCATGTGCGGGATCTGTTGTGAGCCATGGCCTATGCTGTTGGTGTTGCACTTTGTACCACATTACCGTCATTGCTGCTGTTCTGTGATTGCTATGTGTGTGTGATGCATTGTGGGGGAGTTGCCCCTGCAGCTCTGATTTTGTGTAGCCTTCTCCCTTTGAGGCGGAGTGCCTTAGAAATGTGTGCTTTTTGGTGCATGATTTGTTTTTGACTTGGCTCATATGCGCTCTCTGACAGATTTTGTGGGCTGTTGCATTGATCATCTGTTGCGTGTATTGTACGGCATGGGTTGTGGGTGCACGTGGACATGTCAGAGTGTGACGTGTTCCTTTACGGATGTGAACCACACTGGGCTACCCCCATATCAATTTGTGGGTCATCATGTTTTTGGGCTGCTGCTTTGCTATTGGGCTTGCGGTGTTACTTGAATAGTCAGTGTGGGCCACAGAGCCGCTGCTTTGGTGGATTCAAAAGACACACAATTGATGGACGGAATGCAGAACAAATCAAAACATTCACCCCCAGTCAAGAGATCTTGGTTAAATCCATCATTCTTTTGCTCACCATGCCACCCCAGTTTAGACCTGGCCATATGCAGATGGATTAAACCCAGATCAGTTGACTGGGGGTGAGTGCTTGCATTGTTCTACACTCCGTCCATCATCCCCTTTGGTTTTGCTTTGTTTGCCCTAAATTGGCAGGGTATGCCCAGACATGGGTCCCTTGCTCACTTTGCCACTGGATTCAAGCTAGCCTGGCTGATGACAGCTGATTACCCAGAAACCGGTCCCAGGGTGCTTGTTTCCGATTCAGGGAAGACATGGCTTGGCAGTTCGGGCTAGACTGTTCTCATGAGGCACAGGGTCAGACTGATTTGCATATTGCCATGTCTGAACTGGGGTGCCGGAGTGAGCCAAAGAATGATGATGGATTAACCCCAGATGAGTTGACTGGGAGTGAGTGATTGCATTGTTCAACACTCCGTCCATCATCCCCTTTGGTTTTGCTTTGGTGGTTTCAGCACATGTGCATGGGTCGGTTGTGATATTGGTGATCTGGAGGGGGCCCCTTTGTGCACATTGTGGACGGGGCCTACTTGGCATTTCTATGTGTGCTGCAGTGTGCCAAGGCTATCAGTGACATGTTCCACGATCATTGGGGGTGTGCAGTGTGCTACACATAATTGTGCATGTGTGCCATTGTGCTCATCTCCCCCCGTCCCTGGTCATTACTCACCCTGTTGCTGTTGGGTCTGGTAGTATTGTGCTGTGTTCAGGCCCCCAATTCCTGCCACCGTCTCCATACTGCTGACTGTGGCCACCATTTCCTCCAGGTCATCCAGCTCCTCCTGTGGCGCAGGACTCCTACCTTCAGTCGCCCTTGCTGCCTTCCTGTTGGTGAAGAGCTTCTCCTTGGTTTGGTTGTGCACTTCATGCCAGCGCCTCTTGACCTCCTCCATGGACCTCCTCGCCACTTCGACTGCATTGACGTTGGTGACGATGACCTGCCATATTTCCGTTTGGGTTGCCAGTGCCGCATTGGAGGTGACCGATAGTTGTTGAGGGTGTCTTATTACCTCCGTGACGATGATCCGGTCTTCCTGCGGACTGAACCCCGTCTTCCTCTTCTCCTTGCCCTTCCCTAAATACGGGGTTCCATGCTGGTCCTCCCTGGGGATTATGGGGTTCGGCTTGTCCTCTGCACTTGGTCCAGGTGCATCCATGGTGCTATGCAGCTAGGATTGGTTCTTAGTTTTTTTTCCTTTCTTTTATAGTGCATTTTCCCGCAAGACGCATGGGATTTGCAGACCTGTGGCTGGTTTTCTATGATTTTTACCCCGCGATTTGCCTCATTGCATGATTTTTGCGTTCGTGTTTTTGCGGCATGCCGTTGATTTTCACCCGGTCATTTACCACGTTATCTGGTGTCTATCGCATGCTACCGCCTTGTTGTGAATTCCACGTTGACACAGGGTTATTTTCCCACATTAGGCTGTGTATTCAAAGTTGCGTTACGCTACTCTTGCGGTACATTCTTGTGAATATACCCCCTAGTGTATTATCAGAAGTGAAATCTTGTGCAACTGGGTTAAGGCAATGTGTCCTCAGCAGGCGGGCAACTAGAGCCAAATTTCGATGAGGCCAATGGGTGTTGCGCGCCTGGTCCTCAGTACCTTGCTTCTAATTGCAGCAATTGGTTGAGTGATATCCTGAAGATGTCTTATTTGCCCTGCTCTGTGTCACTTACATCTCAGCACAGCACACCTAACCCTAAAGGAAATTTAACCTATTTCCCAAAAGGCCAGTGTAGATGGGGCAGAATCGGTCATCCACTTGACGTACCTGGCCTGCCCAGCCCCATCAGACTTTAAACGTTACTGGCTTGTTGCAAAACAGGTGTATTTCAATATGGATCACTCAAGTTCTAGTGAGTTCTGGAAAAGGTTTGGGTCGGATCATCTTTGTAATGACGAAAGCAGGAGCCCCCAACAGTGGCATACAAAGTATGATACAGGATCCTACAGAAGACAGGCCGCCAAAAAACCGTGCAGCTGCCCTGTGGCTCAGTAGATTGCCCTTTTGATTTTCATAACAGGGAGTTAAATTAACAAAAGCAAAACGGTATCTTGACCCCCAGAATCGATGGATTGATTAATTATGTGGCTATAGGAACGATTCTGGTGACGATGATGCTGATCATTGGCTGTGGTCCTATTTTGTACGGCAGGGTAAGTTAGGAAAGCTAATAAGTGTAGAATTTTGACGTAGCCCCTTATTAGCCAATCCCTCCCGCTGAGGACAGCGCAGGAGCAGTCTCGCGCCAAGTGACTTGCCCCTATCGTCCGACTGAGCTCTAAACTAACTGCTGCCTTTGGCATTCCTTGGTTGATGCAATATATCCCCATGAAAACGAGGAAGGAAACCTGTCAAAACAAAGGAAGGAGGGAAGCAGGGCAGCTGATAAATGGGGGCCGTACCATGGCCGCTCGGCCGGCGCTAGACAGGCCGCGGCGCCCGGTCAGCCGGCTCCCGTCGGTTCCTATCGCGTCAGCGATACCGCCGCATTCCGGGCCGCGGCGGTGTTGACAGGGCCTCGGTCTCAGCCGGACCGCTGGCTCCAGAGGGAGAGGCAGCAAAGGAGACGCGGCTGCCGGCAGATTATTAAAGCAGGCCTGCTCCTTTTGGGGGCTCGAGTTGGTTTTGTCTAATACCAACTAATGACAGTGACTCTTATGGGGTGTTGTGTTGTGTTGTTATGTGACACACACCGTGAAGAAGGGCACAAAGATAGGGTCGACGGCCACCTTTTCTCCCTTTAACTTCTGCCTGCTCTGGGTCACACACTTAAAACAACATATTTTAGAACGGACAACCTGGGGCAGTAGCCAGCTGATAAAGACAATAAACATAAACATACCATAACAGGATCTCCAGAGCTGCTGGCAGCTGCCAGCTTACTGAGAAACATACACCGCACACTGCTAAGCTGCATCCCATAATAATACGATAACTGCACCTTAGTGGTTCTCACCCACATGGAAACACTTCCCACACAAGATCAAAACAAAGACAACAACCTTCCAATCTCGCATCCTGCAAGGTGTAGCATGCTACCCATAAAGGCAAGCGCTTCAGCAACCCGCGCAAAAGCATCAAGCACTATCTAAATGTTTCAGTACAATGTATTACAATATGCATGTTATACTCATGTCGAAGGCTTGAAAACGAGAGACCAGTCACATGGTTCCATCAGAAAAAGAGTGGCCAGGGGGGTGGGGGGCAATGAATAAGGATTATCAGGGTGAACAGAGAGAGAGAGGGGACACGCACACTGACAACGAGACAAGGAGTTATTGATGTAGAACATGCTACATACTAAGCTGTTTCTTCTTTTATTACTATCCAGTCCTACAATACACATGTCAATTACCTCAGCTAAAGCTGGAAAATGGAGCCTTTAAAATTCAGTCTTGAGGCCCATGGGCAACACACAGTTCTCTGCAGCAGGTGTGTTAACCCACCAAGCATTCATATTCTTGCTCTACTGTCGCTTTGTTGGACAGATTTGGGGTAATCCGGCATGGTCACGGTACAAAAGCTCCTCTTGGAGGAAGGATATTGTGCAGCTCGTCGCCCTATGACAGAAGCTGCGTGACCACATCTAGGTCTACCCACTTCCATCGGGCATGGAGTGTGCCTACCTACCAATGCAAGAGCCTAGGTAGGACACAGACTCCAAAGAAGTTTGAAGTTCACTAGAGCAACAAAACCATACCACAGATACCTGACTTTCCCATGTTTGGCCCATTGACTTCGGATGCGGGGTAACCTGGACAACACGTCCAGGTTACCCCGCATCCGAAATCTTTGGTTGCATAAAAGTGTTTGAAAAAATCTACCTTTGGTTCAAAGAGCACTGCTTCCCCCTGTGGTCACCAGTGGGATCAGCGCTGGAGAAAGCTTAATCTGGCATTTCCAACAAAAGCTACTACAACTCATAGTTCCTGGTAAGAGGAAAGCGTGGCCAACCAGATGAGCTAGGCAGGTTGAGTAAAGATGACGTGGCAAAGCCACGTTGGGTAAATTAAGGGCGCTGACGGCCAGAGACTGCTAGACTTACGTACTTCAGGCCTTTCCTTCATTCATTCTGTTTATGAATTAGAATTGAAGATGTGCAGATGTGTTTTCTGCAGGCTAAAATCTGAGTAACGGGAAACAAAAAACCAGTTTGTGAAGTTGAAGGTTTTTTAAAACGTTTGATCCTTGCTCTGCTGACTGAGGTATGTAGAAAACCTCCTGAAGAAATTGAATTTATCAAAACATTCCAGTCGCAAAAAAAGTTTGAAACAAACATTAGTGCTTAGAAAACAATCTTAACTGTTGAAATATGTATACACGTTTTTAATATATATGCCAACTTCATTTTTTTAAACTTGCTTACTAGTTTGAATTGGATTGAGGTTGTTAAATAAGAAGTTACTAAGGGCTTGAAAAGAAGTTGCAATTGGCAATTACATTGTCAAAGAAGTTGCCATTTGACTCTTATTTCACCTGTAAGACTGATTTATAGGTTACTGTCTCAGCTCCAGCCCCAGAATCATGTGCGAAATCGAACTGTTTCATTATAGGCTGGTCCTTTTTCAAACTAAACTATTGACAGGGAATACCTAAGTATGTGGACACCCAGCGCTTGCTTAAGCTGAAAGTCCAGCCAGGGTCAGAGTGGTACAGAAAATTGGCCTGAGCACTAAAATAAAAGTGGCCCACATTATTGAATCAGATAAACTAAAAAAGTGTCCATCATTTCCAAATCAGGCAGTTTTATCTTGTAAAAGATGCAGTGCATAGATGTTTTGCAATGTATAGGGGGGCTGCATTAATTTGTGTTTACTGAAGGCAATGCTTGCAGTAATACCAGAGAAGTCAACAGTAGACCACAAAACAATCCCTACAAATAGAAAACAACACAACCCCACACATTGACGTTTCCGCCAAGCTCTTCCAACACTGTCAAATTGCCCAATCGGCCAGTCCGACCCAGCCACATATCTGTTCTTCTCCCTGGGCCACTATTTCCCTTCACTGCAATCTGCAAGATCTTATGTTTGCAGCCAGCCTGCCACTTAGATTGAATTCTGCCATGATGCCTTTTGGAGTAAGGGCTACCAAGCGAGTGACACTGCTAAGAACTCCATCAAGTTAGCCACCTGGGTAAGTCAGGTTGCAGTCACTTTCTGTCCAGGGTCAGACTGACTGAGCAGGAAGATGAGGCACTCCTCGACAGAGGAAAGAGCCCTTCTGGAACACACCCATTTCCTAATTGACAGTTTCTACTCTGGTTCTATGCCCACTACAAGTTCCTGTTTTTTACCTTATAATCCAGGGTCTTCCCAGAAATAAACGTTGGACACAAGGCGTATGTGGTCTGCAAATATCACTGCCTGGCGTCTTTGGAGAAATCTGGATGTCAGACGAGGTTGTCCTTCCTTCGTGAACCGATAGCTAAATGTGTGGAGGAAGACCTTGTGCACAGTGGCAGTTTAGTCCGGTTCACCTCAAGACGCTTCTTTGGTGGAGGTGAGGGTGTACTTGGGATTCAGAAAAGATGAGTTTTATCTTTTGAGCGTGAGGTGGTGGCTTCAGTGTGGATGGCCTTCTGGAGCCTGTTCCATCACCTGGGTCCATGCGCTGAGAAACTCCAGCCCCTGTTGAAGCTGCAAATGCCCACAGTAGGAGCACAGGTTGGTGATGAATAAGGCAACGTTCATGGGAACGCATTTGGGGGAGAGGCAGAGGAATTTGGAGGCTGCGACTGACATTCAGATATTTCATGGCAGAGAGAAGGTGGAAGAGGATAGGGCGAGACATCACTGTGATATTCTGAAAGGCCTGTTTAGCAGTCAGAAAGGTGGCTCCCGGTAAGGAAGGACCAGCAGAACAAGAGTTCTCAAGGGTAGTGGAGTGATGCACAGACACCTGATCTTTTTTCATTAAAATGTGACTGGAGGGCATAATGTTGCCTTGTTGCTGTGGTTTAAAGACTGGGTCTGGAGAGAGGCATAGTGGTTGGATGGAAGGGTGAAGTGACAAATGGTGTATGCAGTATTTTTTCTTTCGGTTTCGGCACAATGGCTGAGGGCTTTTGATTTCTGAACAAATAGAGAGAAAACCACTGCTTTCTGAAATACATGCTTTAAAAAAAAATCCAAAACAAAGCATTACTTCAGCATCAAGTAGCTCGGGTAGAGACCCAAATATCATTAGTGCAGCAGGGGCAGTAGCACCGGGTCCAGGGGTGAGAGGTCCATTGCACTCTGATTATGATTGTATTTACTACCCAAACAGGAGTAGATGAGCCCAATTTTCTTGTGTACACCAACAGCACCCTTGTCGCAACACTAAGCTCTTGTTCGACTATGCAAATAGCTGGTAATAGAATTATTTTGCTTTATCCTGCAAATTGTCCACTTGTTGACTTGCACTGATTGCATAGCTTTGTACTAGAATGGTGGATAGATTGTATCTTCAGCGGGTGCTTTACTTATTACTACACTATCAGCTCTGGGTGAGATGTATCAGTGGGCACTACCAAAACTGTACCAACAGCCTATTACACACAGAAATGGATTCACATGAACTAACATATAATGGGAAGCTTCTGGCTGGCAGAACATGTGGTGTATGGATTTACAAAATGGGTGCCTAGTGACTAGGAACTGACTCTCTCTAATGAGTAAAGGGGCACCCAATGTTGTTAAAGAGAACCATTCAGCTTCTGACTGGTCAGTGATGCAGTTGAAAGTGTCAGTGCTAGGAGATGAGCTAACCTCTTGTGGTTGACCCCCAAGAGTTGTAGGAAACCCACTGGTGATGGGTGCACACACTGGAGGTGCAGGCGAACCAGTTTTAGGGTCAGGATGATCTGGTGATCAATCAATCAATCAATCAATCATATCATTTGTAAAGCGCACTACTCACCCGTGAGGGTCTCAAGGCGCTGGAGTGGGGAATGCTGCTACTGCTCGAAAAGCCAGGTCTTGATGAGTTTTCTGAAGGTCAGCAGGTCTTGGGTCTGCCGTAGGTGGATGGGGAGGGTGTTCCAGGTCTTGGCGGCAAGGTGGGAGAACGATCTGCCGCCTGAGGTCGCTCTTCGGAAGCGGGGCACTGTAGCGAGGGCGAGGTCGGCGGAGCGGGGCTGGCGGGTGGGGGTGTAGAAGCTGAGTCATCTGTTGAGGTACGTTGGTCCGGTGTTGTGGAGTGCCTTGTGTGCGTGGGTGAGGAGCTTGAAGGTTATCCTCTTGTTGACTGGGAGTCAGTGCAGGTCTCTCAGGTGGAGTGTGATGTGGCTGCTGCGAGGGATGTGGAGGATCAGGCGTGCAGAGGCGTTCTGGATGCGTTGGAGCCGTCTCAGGAGTTTGGCTGAGGCTCCTGCGTAGAGGGCGTTTCCATAGTCCAACCTGCTGCTGACAAGGGCCTGGGTGACTGTTCTTCTTGTTTATTGGGGATCCACTTGTAGATCCTACGGAGCATACGGTGGGTGTTGAAGCAGAAGGAGGAGACGGCGTTGACCTGTTTAGTCATGGAGAGGGTGGAGTCGAGGATGACCCCTAGGTTGCGTGCGTGGTCGGTGGGTGTTGGAGCGGTTCCCAGTGCGGTCGGCCACCAGGAGTCGTCCCAGGCCGAAGGGTTGGATCCGAGGATGAGGACCTCCGTCTTGTCCGAGTTCAGCTTCAGTCGGCTGTTCCTCATCCATTCAGCAACGGCCTTCATTCCTTCGTGAAGGTTGGTTTTGGTGGTGTGGGGGTCCTTAGTGAGGAAGAGTATCAGCTGGGTGTCATCAGCATAGGAGAGGAAGTTGAGTTTGTGCCAATGTGTGACGTGGGCGAGCGGTGCCATGTAGATGTTAAACAGAGTTGGGCTGAGGGATGAGCCTTGGGGTACGCCGCAGATGATCTCGGTGGCTTTGGAGCGGAAGGGGGGAAGACGGACGCTCTGTGTTCTGCCGGAGAGGAAAGAGGTGGTTCAGTCCAGGGCCTTCTCTTGGATCCCAGCGTTGTGGAGGCGTGTTCGTAGTGTGTGGTGACAGACCGTGTCGAAAGCGGCTGACAAGTGCAGGAGGATGAGGGCCGTCGTTTCTCCGTTGTCCAGCATGGACTTGATGTCTACGGTGGTGGCGATGAGGGCAGTCTCGGTGCTGTGGTTGCTGCGGGACCTGGACTGGGAAGGGTCCAGGATGTTGTTCTCCTCGAGGTAGCGGGTCAGTTGTTCGCTGACGGTCTTCTTGATGACCTTTGCCGGGAACGGGAGCAGGGAGATGGGCCGGAAGTTCTTGAGGTCCTTGGGGTCCACCTTGGGTTTCTTGAGTAAGGCGTCGATTTCGGCGTGCTTCCAGCTCTCCGGGAAGGTTGCTATCTCGAAGGAGGTGTGGATGACTTTCCGGAGATGAGGTGCGATGGATGTCCTGGCTTTGTTGAAG
Source organism: Lissotriton helveticus (assembly GCF_964261635.1). Lineage (NCBI taxonomy): Eukaryota > Metazoa > Chordata > Amphibia > Caudata > Salamandridae > Lissotriton > Lissotriton helveticus. The sequence continues at coordinate 1,950,886,924 of NC_136061.1, read as the reverse complement.
ATGTGGTGTGGGCATGGATCTGACGTAGATCCGGAGTGGATGGTGTTCATGATCTTGAGGGTGTCATCATCGTTGATGTTGGTCCAGTAGAGCAGGCGGTTGGTGCGGATGGTGGTCGTGGGGGAAGAGGTCTCAGTGGTTGTCGGGGCGGTCGTGGCATTGAAACTGTCGTGGATGTCTGTGATCTTGCGGTGGAAGAAGGTGGCCAGCGAGTCGCACAGGTCTTGCGAGGGTGGGACGTCGTTGGTGTTGGAGCTGGGGTTGGAGAGTTCCTTCACGATGTTGAAGAGTTCTTTGCTGTTGTGCGCGTTGTTGTCTAGGCGGTCTTTGAAGGAGGCCCTTTTGGCGGATCTGATGAGGTGATGGTGTCTGTGGGTGGCATTCTTGTGGGCGGCGTGGCTGTCCGATGTTCGTTCACGGAGCCAGATCTTCTCCAGCTTTTGGCAGGTTTGCTTGGAGGCCCGGAGGTCTTCAGTGAACCAGCTGGCTTTCTTATTGGTGTGATTGTTGGAGGGTTTCTTGATCGGGGGGGGAGGGGGTTGGCGCAGTCGTTGATCCACTGTCTGAGGTTGTGGGCGGCGGTGTTGGGGTCGGTATGGTCGGCGGGTGGGCTCTAGGCGAGGGTGGTGATTAGCTGGTCTTCGGTGACTTTGCTCCAGCAGCGGTGAGGCATCTGTTGGATGTGGTGGTGCATGGTGGGTTTCTTGAAGGTGAAGTGGATGCAGCGGTGGTCGGTCCAGTGGAGTTCGGTGGTATGGTTGAAGGAGACATGGGGGCTGCAGAGAAGATGGGGTCAAGTGTGTGACCGGCGGAGTGGGTGGGTGTTGTGACGAGTTGTCTGAGTCCAAGGTTGGCTAGGTTGTCGATCAGGGATGATGGAGTTGGTGTCGTCATTGTTCTCGGGGTGGAAGTTCAGGCCCCCGAAGAGGATGTAGTCCGTGGAGGGCGTGTGTGCTGACGAAGTCGGCGATGGAGTCGCTGAACTGTGGTCGGGGTCCGGGCGGTCTGTAGATGAGGGTTCCTCTGAGGGTGGTGTTGGGGTCGGTGTGGATCTGGAAGTGCAGGTGTTCGGCAGTGCTGAGGGTGTCGTCGGTGTTGGTCGAGACTCTCAGAGTGTTCCTGTGGGCGATGGCGATTTCTCCTCCCGCTCTGTTGGTGCGGTCCGTGCGGGTGATCTTGTAGCCTTCCGGGACGGCTATGGCTATGTCGGGTGCAGAGGTGGGGTTCAGCCAGGTCTCCGTCAGGAAGGTGACGTCTGGGGAGGTTGAGTCGAGTAGGTCCCAGAGTTCAACGGCATGTTTTCGGGCAGAGCGGGTGTTGAGAATGATGCATCTGAGGTGGTTGGGTTCTTCCTGGTCGGCAGCACGGTGAGGGGGATGCTTGTGAAGCTGCAGTTCCGGCAGGTGAATGCTCCGTGGGTGCGCTTCGGGGTGTCCAGGAAGCAGGTGTGTGCTCGTCCGGTGTTGAGTGCGTGGAGGGTTCTGGCATCGTAGCGGTGTCGGGCGTCGTGGCATTCATGGTGTCCAGGGGTCCTGGCGCTGGGCGCGGTCCAGGCACGGACGGGCGCAGATGGGCTTGCCTTAGGTGCACTAGCAGGGCACCAACGGCGCGGCCGCGTAGCGGCTTCCATATGAGGGGATGTGGGAGGGAGGAGCAGCTGGGAGGCGGGAGATTGGTGGCGAATGGGATTGCAGGTGGGCGGGGACGCAGAGACGCAGGGGCGGGAAAAATGGGCGGCTGCCGCAGGAGAACTGGGCACAGGAAGGAAAAACAAGTTTAGGCAAGAAAACAGGTACAGCACAGAGGAATAAAAACAAGTCCGGGCAAGAAAGCAAGTTAGGCACAGGGGAATAAAAACAAGTCTGGGCAAGAAAGCAAGTACAGGCACATGGGAATAAGAGCAAGTCTGGACAAGAAAGCAAGTACAGGCACAGGGGAATAAAAACAAGTCTGGGCAAGGAAGCAAGTACAGGCACAGGGGAATAAAAACAAGTCTGGGCAAGAAAGAAAGTTAGGCTATCAAACTCTACATTGCCGGGAGATGACTTGAGTCATTTCTCCCAAGCAGCGCCATATACTGGATTGCACATGTCCCTGGCCAAAGAGAATAAAGTGACTGTTCCCCTTTGACCAGAATACAACAGATACAGGTACCTCGGAAACTCATCACAAAGGGGACATATAGGGGCGGGACGTTGTACTGTGTGAATTTGGCCATGCAAACTTAATATCTATTGGGCTATTGTCCTTGTACTCTCTACCTACCCCAGTGTTGCATGGGTCTTGACTCTTGCCGACAGGTCATAGGCAGTTCCAGTCTCAACACTTCACTTGTTCTGCTTTCTAGATCAGGTTCTTCCTCTGATCCTTTGAGTTTGGCCCTAGCCTGGAGGCAAATTGCAATAAGGTTCCGGGCCCAGTAAGCACTTTTCTCCAGTTTTCCTTTCGAAATTCTGCTATACTTCTAAACTGTTACCATATAGTGTTCCCAGCGAGCTAGTACTAATAGTAGGTTCAGGGTATGGCGGCAGGCAAACCAGAGTGGTACCAGTCAACCAACGCACCAATCACTTTTCTGTACTTTATCCTGGCCTTTCCTACTTAGAAACAAGAGATCTCTGAATAGAGGGGCATTCGACATTTGCAAAACAAGCAGGTGGTTTCCTGGTGATATTTTCAGGGCATGTTGCTGGGCAGAAGATTGGGTGTATGTAGTTACTATTGCAAACTGAGATCTATGCAAAATAGCACAGGGCTTCCTTCAGGGGTAGCAACATGGTAGCGAGAGTGGAGATTCAACATCTTCTGTCATCATATTCAGTACCTGTACGCTTGGTAAGGGCAACATTCTAACGGTTCTCTCAGAATATACCTGCTACATAAAATATTACATACAACACTAACCAGAAGATGAGAGTGGTTCTCAGAACTGAATGGATTTTACCAGAGGGGAGGTCAATCTATGGAGAAAAGGTTAAAAGAGGTTGGTCTCGTCTACCAACGATCAGTCGCTCTATAGCTATGGATGTGCATAGTGCGAAGCCTAATGGCTTGCAGCTCTATGCAGCTTTTTTAAATACAAGTTTGCCAACTTGACTAATTGCAAAGCTGATGAGGTCTCAAGCAAGCATTAGCAAAGCTAATAGGTTTCAGCTTTAGATCTCCATAGCTTTGTTAATGCCATTTGGTGATGCAGTGGAGTAAGGCTTACAGTAATATAAAAAATACAGGAAGAAAAGGTTTAATGGAGCAGCCGCTTCATTTTGTGGTTGAGTGCGTGCATGATGACATGTGCTTGCATGCATCATTACATATGCCAGCCTACAAAATGACACAGATTCCATTTTCTTTATTTACAGATCCGAGATGAATCAGTAAACAAAGCAAATGAAAATAAAGTAGTGCAAAAGCACTTTTTTGTTTTTTAAAGTGGAGAGGCCTGCAACAATGTGCTGCCTGGTCTCCACTAGCCCCCCCGACCCCCAAAAAAGAGACTATAGGCATGGAGGAATGGAATAGCAGGTGGGTGAGCAATGGAGAGTGAGCAGGTAGGAGAAACGCAGTACATGAGGGAGAGCAACATGAGGCGGTGGAGAAGCATGAAAGAAACAAGGAGCGTGGAAGAGGTAGGAAGTCTGGCCGGTGGGGAGAAGAAGCAGAGGAAAGAGAGTGTACAACACAAAGAAGACGCCAACATGGAGCATGGGGGTATTTGGAAGAGCAAGGGAAGAAGCACACAAGGGGAAGAGCTGGAAAACGCATTCACTCTTGCAGAGGGCTTAAGAAAAAAGAAAAAAATTGTTCCCTAAAAGTGAGCAGTGGAAGGCTAGAAAGCATCCAATCAGAGAGAATGTAAAGAGGCTGTACTCCAGGGAGGAGACAAACACAAGATGGACAAGTGGCTTAAGGAAATCTATTGGATAAGAATCAAGCAATTGAGACTGACAATAAAGCACACCAATGGCAAACAATTGATGGGCTGTAAGCACCTGGAAGTTATTGGTAAGCCCACAATATGTCTTTCATAACTATTGGTAAGCTCGACCTAAAAATGCTGGAAAAGGTGTCCTGAGCTGCAGCTGGAACATTTCCACTACCACAGACGGTGGTACCACGTTCCTCCTCTTTTTCACGATTCCCCAAGTCTGAGGATAGGCTTTTTTGGATTGAGGAAACAGCAGTATGGCTGTTATTATGCGTTTAACAGTCACTCATTCTGCGTTCATGCCAGGCCAATTTTCCCTTCGGAGTCCCTCTGTTTATCACAGACTGCATCTCTCTTCCTTTTGTCCCTGTATTCAAAACAGACCTTCCTCACTCACATCCATGGCCACGAGAATTATGCAATTTTGCTTCTGCACCATTTTTACATTGTGGATTCGATGCATTTGGCACATAATCCATCACCTGGTGCATAATCTCCAGATTCTAACAAAAATATATTGCCTCCATCACAAACGGATCAAAAGTTAGTACAAATTGCAGCAATACATGTTGCCACACAGTGGAAGGCCCTTTGCAAAGTTTGACTGGTCGCCCCTCTGTTGCTTATTGCTGTATCTGGATTTCTAATTGGTGCTGACGAGGTGAAACCATTGACAAGATAGTGTTAATATGTGGGTGAAACCTTTGACAAGATAGTGTTAATATGTGTGACACTGACTAAATTCTGAGGTAACAAGATCACAAAACGTGCAGCACTATGCCACATAATTTGTCTTTTCCTGGCACTTCATTTACTCAACCCTGCCATATAATTTGGGCCTCTTCCATCGCATAATTCCAGTGTCCCTGCTGACAGCCTCTCTATACATCACAGACTGTGTCTCCTTCCTCTCTCTCTGTAGTCATAACATGCCCTTCTTTTTAGGTCGAGGACTGCGTCGCACTGCGTAGCAGTGTGGGCGGAGCTCTGAGATTTTATGTTTCTTAGTTAGGGGGCTTTAACCCGCCCCTCTTCTCCATTGTCTGGCCTCGTAAATGCTGGCCAGACATTGGAGGAGAGGGGCGTCACTCTCTTTAAGCCCCGCCTTTCTCGGATTCGGGGGCGTGTTTTTTTGCGTTTTTTCTATCTGTGACGTCATCCGTCACTCAACAAAAACACACCCCCGATTCCGAGGATATCAGAGCTTTGCGGCAGCCATTTCTGCCCGACCACATCCGGCCCTTTCCCCCGCCGCGAGTGTAAGAATATGACTCGTTTTACAAAACAAAGAATATGGCTCGTGATATAACGAAGTGGGCAAAAGGGCTGGAAAAGTAAGCCTTAAACGCCCGAGTCCGTGAAGATAAGGAACCAGCCTTTTACCAGTCTTTTAGTCGGGTTACCCTATCACAGCTTGACAACAGTAAGAAACCAAAGAGTGACGTAAGACTAATTCTAGTATGGCTGCCGCTGCAGACACAAGCCAAGCCGGTTGCTTCGGTGCGACTGCAGCCTTTTCGTTCGTCAGACATTTGTGACGGAAGGCGAGAAAGGCGTGTCAAGCATCGGCTCCACTCCTCCCCTCTACTGTGTGTTGGGGCAGTTGTTGGCTCACGGCGCCGGGTCTGCGTTAGTGAGTGCGCACCCCCCTGCCTTCTCCCCTCACCTCGGAGGAGCCGCCATGGCTGGGCAGCAGTTCCAGTACGATGACAGCGGCAACGCCTTCTTCTACTTCCTCACATCCTTCGTAGGGCTCATCGTCGTGCCGGCCACCTACTACCTGTGGCCCCGGGACCAGAACTCCGGTGAGTGCCCCCCTCGATAAACAACGTTGCGAGCATCAGCAAAGCCAGGCTCCAGGGATGTTGGTTGATTACATCTGTTACACTTGCTGTTGTCACTAGGTATACCTAGCTCCCCCTGTTTCCTCATGTACCTTTGGTTCTGAGGCCTCTAGGGCAGGCAATATTGATGCTTACTTGACAGTTTTTTTGAGGGGGTGAAAGGCTACTAAAGTGTGAGTCTTTGTTATTGAAGTCAATTGGCTATATGTACTAGCCAAGAGAGAAGCTCCCGGTTCTTCAAGTGACAGACCCTCTCTCCGCTTTCTATTCTGTTCCCTCCAGATTTGCTACAGTTCCTGGGCATTCCAATACAAATTTAAAGTTGTACATGCATTTATGAGTTTCGTTTCTACCTGTGGCAGTCTGAGAGCCGTGGTCACAGTGCTCCAGGTTGGGAGGCTGCAAGAGTTTTTGAAGATATTTAATGCTGGTTTGTGTGACGCATTGCATAGCTGTTTGGTGCCCTCTTCTTTTTGAGTGACCCATGGTGAAGTGGAGATATATTTCCATGTTCATTTTATATGTGTAAGTCGCACACCTGAAACGTTTTATTCGTTTTCCCTATCGTAAGCTAGGTTATAGGAAGGGTACCCGTAACAGCCGAAATTATTTGAAACCTAACCTGCATGAAGCATCTGTGCAGTGTAAGATACTCAGCGTACCAAGCCAGTCAAGTGCATGCTGACTGCTGCCCTGTTGTAGTACCCTCTAGTAATCGTCTTGCTGTTAGTAAACCCAGAGAGTCCTTACAGCGCCCAGGACGTGCAGGCTTTCCGCAATGTAAAAGAAGGTCTACGTGCACCCATTCGCTTTTCCGTACAGCTCTTAGTGACTGTAGGCATCTTGAGCTGTACATTGTTGAAGGCGTGTTGCAGTGTGGCGGAGCAGGGATTACTGTTGCACCAAGGAGCTGTATGCAGATTGGGAATCCTGGAGGTGTGGGCCATACCAGCAGGCTCTGAGTGGTGGTAGCTCGCTCGAGTTTCCAAAATAGCTGCTTTCTCTTGGAAATCCATCCTGCCGCCTCCCACGGGACACCGAGCCCACGGACCCGTGGAAGAGAGTGACGAGCCTGATGACATCATGTTTGTTTCGCCATTCGTTTCTATACGAGGCTCAAGCCTAGCCCCGCCATACATAGCACCGTTTTCTGCATCACAGATCTGGTGTTAAAGTTCCTTTACAGTGAAAGATGTCACCCACGTCCTATCTTCAAAGGAAGAAATTGCCCTATATAAACGTGTATAACATGACATAGCGTACTAAAATATAGCATAATATATGGGATAAAGTAGCCCCTGGCTGTGCTTGCTTCCCTGCCCCCTGGCTGTGCTTGCTTCCCTGCCCCCTGGCTTTGCTTGCTTCCCTGCCCCCTGGCTGTGCTTGCTTCCCTGCCCCCTGGCTGTGCTTGCTTCCCTGCCCCCTCGCTGTGCTTGCTCCCCTTCCCCCTCACTGTGCTTGCTCCCCTGCCCCCTCGCTGTGCTTGCTTCCCAGCCCCCTCGCTGTGCTTGCTCCCCTGCCCCCTGGCTGTGCTTACTCCCCTGCCCCCTGGCTGTGCTTGCTCCCCTGCCCCCTTACTGTGCTTGCTCCCCTGCCCCCTGGTTCTCCTGCCCCCTTGCTGTGCTTATTCTCCTGCCCCCTGGCTGTGCTTGCTCTCCTGCACCCTCGCTGTGCTTGCTCTCCTGTGTGTGTGTGGCTCTGGGTGTGCATGTGGCTCTGGGTGTGTGTGTGGCAAAGACGTCACCCACGTCCTATCTTCAAAGGAAGAAAGTGCCCTATATAAACCTGTATAACATGATATAACATACTAAAATATAGCATCATATATGGGATAAAGTAGCCCCTGGCTGCGCTTGCTTCCCCTGCCCCCTGGTTGTGCTTGCTTCCCTGCCCCCTGGCTGTGCTTGCTTCCCTGCCCTCTGGCTGTGCTTGCTTCACTGCCCCCTGGCTGTGCTTGCTTCCCTGGCTGTGCTTGCTCCCCTGCCCCCTGGCTGTGCTTGCTCCCCTGCCCCCTCGCTGTGCTTGCTCCCCTGCCCCCTCGCTGTGCTTGCTTCCCTGCCCCCTCGCAGTGCTTGCTTCCCTGCCCCCTTACTGTGCTTGCTTCCCTGCCCCCTAGCTGTGCTTGCTCCCCTGCCCCCTGACTGTGCTTGCTCCCCTGCCCCCTGGCTGTGCTTGCTCCCCTGCCCCCTGGCTGTGCTTGCTCTCCTGCCCCCTGGCTGTTCTTGCTCTCCTGCCCCCTCACTGTGCTTGCTCTCCTGTGTGTGTGTGTGTGGTTCTGGGTGTATGTGGCTCTGGGTGTGTATGTGGCTCTGGGTGTGTATGTGGCTCTGGGTGTGTGTGTGTGGCTCTGGGTGTGTGTGTGGCTCTGTGTGTGTGGGGGGGCTCTGTGTGTGTGGGGGGGCTCTGTGTGTGTCGAGGCTCTGTATGTGTGGGGGGGCTATGTGTGTGGCACTGTGTGTGTGTGTGTGTGTCTGTGTGGCTCAGTGTCGATAGCTTTTTTTTTAGGTGGCTCTATGTGTGGATAGCTTTTTTGTAGGTGATTCTATGTGTAGGTGGCTCTGTCTGTATGAGGGTGGCTCTGTGTAGGTGGCTCTATGTGAATGACTGTGTGGGTGGCTCTGTGTGGGTGGCTCTATGTGTGTGTGGGTGGCTTTGTGTGGGTGGCTCTGTGTGGGTGTAAATGCAATAGGTCATGCATTTGCGAGTGATTAAGCTATTGGCATTGTAAATGACAATGCCATTTATTTAACGATTAAGCTATTGGCAATGTAAATGACAATGCCATTTATTTATGATTTTTAAAAAAAAATGTCATGAGCAATGCCAATAGCTCTACCTTTAATAATGCCGAGCCCATTGCATTGTAAATGCTTGTTTTCTCTCTCTCCATAATCCACCCTCCTTCCCTCTCACAGTCACAGCCGCTGTGTTCTTTCTGTCTCTCCTCTGTCTCTGTCCCTGCATTCATAACATACCCTTCTTCTCACGCCCAACCCCGCTAGTCATCACAGGCTTTCTGCCTCTCCTCTCTATCTGTCCCTACGTTCTTAACGCCGCCCTTCTACTCACCGCAGGCTTCATGTCTGCCTGTCTCTGTCCCTTCTACTCACCGCAGGCTTCATGTCTGCCTGTCTCTGTCCGTTCACTCACCGCAGGCTTTCTGTCTCTCCCTCTCCTTGTCCCTCCCTGCGCCACAGGCTCGCTCTCTCGACTCCACCCTCGGCCTCGTGATCTATCACGGGCCCTGGACCCCCCTTCTCTCGCCTCTGTTGCAAAAGCTCTTATACCCCCTCCCCTCCACGTGGGTGCTATATTCGACTTATAGCATAGCATTGCTATCCACTTGTTGAACTTGCTGAAAGCAGGTTTTACAGATCAACCCGAGTGAACAAAAAACATTCTCTGCACATGTTTATAGCTCACATCCCCAGCCTAGCCCATGGCATGCCCGTCATAAAATGTATTCAAAGAGAACAGCCTCTTAAAGATTTTAGGTTCCTAATTCATCACACATGGCTTATAAACCCCGTGCGCTGTTTTTCCACTAAAAGCAGAAGGGACTGCAGTTTTCAGCGAACAGTTTAACTACACGTTATGTCTAAATGCAAGGGTCGTATTACAGACTACAGAATATTATGCGTGGTAACAAATCATTTGTGTGTTGGTTCAAATAGGAACCATGTGCCGTGGTTTATAATTAACATTTTTTCTTGAAACTGGGAAGGAAAAGCTTAATTATTGATCAAGGCCTGTTCTTTTAATGTCATGTTTTTTTACTAAATGCAGTAAACCTCAGTGTTTTCTGTGATCTTGAGAAGGCTTTCATTTTTTGCTTCTATAGGGGGCTCTGATGTTTTCTGTTCAAGTAAATATTCCTGGTTTTAACATTTGAATGTGACCTGGCATTTTTAACAAAACGAGGATCCACATAGGTGTCTAAACTATGGGCAGTAATAATGCCAGCCCCACGCCGATATTATGTGAACTTTATGTTTGTCGGGTCGTAGTTAGTATAGCATCCGTCTAGTGGTCCTGGTGTATGTGGTGCAGCTAATATCAGAGACGAGCCTACTTAATTCCCCGCTCCACTAACCTTTTGGAGGAAATGACCTGGAATGACGAGCAAGTAACTGACACGAGCCTTTCGTCTGCCTCTTCCCTTGTCATTGTGTATATTTGCCTGACATGTCTTTCCATGCAGGAGTGACCTGTCAAGGAAATATGTGACTGACACTACTGACCACTCACAGACCAAGACGTGAGATGAATACAAACCCTTCCCTCTTCTATCCCTCCACTATCCTTTTTCAATTCAAATAACAAACTCACATGGCCACTGCTCAAATTAGTTTAACTTCTCTCTATACTAATTCACCACTAATACTCTTTGGGTTCTGGAGTAGCGTGCTACTTGCCGAAAAGTGCTTCGACGCCTCATCAGGTGTGGTAAGCGCTATGTAAATACAATTACAATACAATACAAACATCTGCATACGTCTCATGGTGTTTCCAGGGCTCACAGGTTTGCCAGGTCTGTGCATGAATCACTGCAGTCAAGGTATTTCATCTTGCATTCTGGGATTTATAATCCGTTACATTTCACTATAAAACCAGTCCCAGAATGTAAAATAAAAACATGGACTCGATGAGGTACCCACCTATGGACATCAGCCACTTGAGAGCTATGCCTTGGTGTTGCCACCATCCACATCCTCTGTTACTCTTTCACCTCAGCCCCGGTCCCCACTCGCCCCCCAAAAGAGCTCTCAAATTTCCCAGGTCAATGCGTGAGTACCTAATTGAGGCCAGATTTCGTGTTTTGCATTATAGGGCTTGTACTTCTTTATTCCATTATAAAACCAAAACTTCAAGTCCCAGAATGCAAATCAGATGATCTACTCACACATGGAACAAGGAAGTCTGAGAGCTCTGCTAACAGAAGAGACCTGCCCCTGAACCAGCAAAGACTGACTGGGGAGAGCATTCTAAAACCGCCGCCACTGCCGAGAGTCAGACTTACTTACCTCTCACACGCCCGAGGAAGGCTGAAGCCATTGCCCACGCCGCCGCCACCGCCAAGAGTCAAGGGCTATCAGACTCCGCGCCGCCGCTCCGGGAGACTCCAAATCCCGGCAGGCACCGCGGCGGCGCGTCTGAGTGAGGCGGCTGCGACCAGTGAGCGCCAACAGAGGCGCAGAAAAGGAGGAGCACCCCGGCAGAGCGGGGGAGAGCATTCTAAAACCGCCGCCACTGCCGAGAGTCAGACTTACTTACCTCTCACACGCCCGAGGAAGGCTGAAGCCATTGCCCACGCCGCCGCCACCGCCAAGAGTCAAGGGCTATCAGACTCCGCGCCGCCGCTCCGGGAGACTCCAAATCCCGGCAGGCACCGCGGCGGCGCGTCTGAGTGACGCGGCTGCGACCAGTGAGCGCCAACAGAGGCGCAGAAAAGGAGGAGCACCCCGGCAGAGCGGGGGAGAGCATTCTAAAACCGCCACCACTGCCGAGAGTCAGACTTACTTACCTCTCACACGCCCGAGGAAGGCTGAAGCCATTGCCCACGCCGCCGCCACCGCCAAGAGTCAAGGGCTATCAGACTCCGCGCCGCCGCTCCGGGAGACTCCAAATCCCGGCAGGCACCGCGGCGGCGCGTCTGAGTGACGCGGCTGCGACCAGTGAGCGCCAACAGAGGCGCAGAAAAGGAGGAGCACCCCGGCAGAGCGGGGGAGAGCATTCTAAAACCGCCGCCACTGCCGAGAGTCAGACTTACTTACCTCTCACACGCCCGAGGAAGGCTGAAGCCATTGCCCACGCCGCCGCCACCGCCAAGAGTCAAGGGCTATCAGACTCCGCGCCGCCGCTCCGGGAGACTCCAAATCCCGGCAGGCACCGCGGCGGCGCGTCTGAGTGACGCGGCTGCGACCAGTGAGCGCCAACAGAGGCGCAGAAAAGGAGGAGCACCCCCGCGTCGCGGGACGCAAGCGGGACGCCCGGGGCTAAGCCCGGGCAAAGGGCGGGCCCTCTGAGGCCCTCCGAGGCACGGAAAGGCCAGGCAAGGCTATCCCCCTGAAAACAACCGCGAGGATTTGAGGTACTGTTTCCGGTTTGTCACTTGGCATTTAACATCAGTTATTAAGACAGTTATCAACTATCACCTTTTAGCCGGCCAAATCCTATAGTATTTCTTGTTAGGATCAGCTTTTTACCCGGCCAAAGACTAGCTTTGATTGCGTGATCTTTTAGAGTAAGAGTCCAAAGCATGGGGAAAAAACCGGTTCCCCCCCCTATCGAGACTGTGAATACTCTTGATTCATATCTTGTCCAAGTGGTAAGCAGTATTAACAACAAGCGAAGGCAATCCTTGGGCCTAAGCCAATCACCGGTGTTGCTTGCAGAAGGTCCATCTACAAGTACTGTAAGCACAGCCATGTCCGATTCCCTGACAGGAAATGCACAGCCTAACCTAGCAGATTCTGACTCTAATTCTTTAGCCAACCACATGGAGGCCACCGAAGACTCTGATCCTGTCATGGATAGAGCAGATCTCATCGATCTATCTGACAATGCCTTCACCGAGACAAGCATCCAGATAGAAGTCATAGACGAGGACCATCAGCCCCAGTCTCCACCTATTCGTGCTGTTAGAGCATGTAGGAAACCAGCTGCAAAACGAGGGGGGAAACAACTGGGAAGGAAGAAGCCTGCCACCCCTCCTTCCAGACGGATGGGCAAACATGCAGATTCCGAGGCTGATCTTGAGTCCAAGCGCATTATTGATGATGACCTCTTCAACAGGATCCAAGACATGATAGATATTAAAATTAAGACCATTATTAAACCTCTGATCGGGAAAGTGGACAAACTAACTGCCGAAGTCAGGAAGTTGGGTGGGGTTCATAGTAACTTGACCAAGGAGCTAGAGAATTTATCTTCCCTCGTCACAGATTTAATATCCACGGATGAGGAGGCCCCTTCTTCCGATAGTAACGCACAGCCCACTCACCCACCCTCACCACTAACATTAACTGACCCGGATCAGAACGTCGTAACTGGGGACCCTCATACAATCTCCACTGATGCAGCAGTGGTAAGTCACCAAGAGGACAGCCCAGTTCAATTTATCGTGGAAGCCTCACCGGTAGTCTTGGTGCTGGCTAATGTTCCAGTTCTGCCAAAAGATAAAATAGAGTCTAATCAGGGTCTCAAAGATAAAGCCTTACACTGGCTTTCAAATAATATGTACATGGCTCAAGAAGGGTTTGATAAATTGGCAGGAGACATAGTTTCGACTAGGAGGGTACCCTGGATTGGCAGCAAGCCGAAAAAGTTCCAAGGCGATTGTGTTATTTTAAATTTTACTAACGCCGAGGTCCTTCCTGAAATTCTGAACAATGTTTTCCCACCTCAGCGGCGCAATGGCTCTATAGTCCCATTAACTCTCAGATTTTTCTATAACGAGTCTCAACCCGCTACCTTACCTAATACTAATAGGCATAATAAGTATAGGAATAACAGTAGCTGGGGAGGGGCCATGGGCTCGCGATACGCAAATGACCGGTTCCTGCCTGTAGTACAGCGAGAGTCAGGAAGACCCATTTACTCGTATGAGCAAAATAGTCAGCCGGTTCACCCGCAGGTGATAGGAACAAACGGGTGGGGGCATGGCGCACCGGGGTATGATCACAGTGTACGGGGCATCAGGCCAACACGGTGGCAGAGAATGGACCCGTCTCTGGGCCACCCAATCACCCCACACCCCCTGTGGAATTTAGCTCACACCGGTCAGGTTCAGTTAGCTACCCCATCTGCTTGGGGCTTCACTACAGGTAATAGGTTTGGCCCCCTATCTGACCTTAATACCTGCGATTGACTTGAACCAGGAATTGACCAAAATAATGTGGGTTTGATCAATTTAAATTCGTGCAGCGATGGCTTTAGTACCGACGATCCCCCTAGTTTTCCTATGCCTAACGTAGCCACTGAGCCCCAACCATCTACTACCCCAGGTCAGCAAACAATCTCATTTGGGATTGAGGCTGGCCCTAACAAGGGTTTGACTAGAGAGGTGATACAGCGTTGCTGTCACGCGAATACTACCGAGGCTCCAATAGCGCAAGTATCAGCGGAAGGAGACTCAGAGAGTGGTAGCAAGCCAAGGACTATTATGGAGTCATGTAAGATTATAAGCTGGAACGTGGCAGGTTTAAACACCAAACGCCAGGACCCTGTATGGTGGAGCTTCATCTCAAAGCACCACATCATTGCGCTGCAAGAAACTTGGGACACATCTAGTAATATCTGGTGGGATGGGTATACTAGCTTCATAAGACCTGCTGTCCCTAGTAGAATGGGTAGGGCCAAAGGCGGTTTGGCGCTTTTATTCGCCTTGGACTTAAAAGGAAGTTATAGGCAGATCAGGTCCGAATCTTATAATATATTGATTGTCGAAAGGGTCATCAATAAAATTAGTAGGACCTTATATGTTAATTTCTATAACTCTGGGAACAGCGTCTATGACGGTTGTAATATCGCCAGTTTGGATAGTATTTTAAATTCAGTCTTACAGAATATCTCATTTGCATCTGAGTCAATTTTACTAGGTGATTTTAATATACATTCATGTAATTTAGCCTGTAAGGGAAGAGGAGCCAGTGAAGATGACGATGCTGCTCCAGTAGTGCCTCACTTCGAACATTCAGCAGAGGGTCAGGAGCTTGAAGACCTACTTGCTAACTACAACCTTTATGAACCCAATTTCGGTCTGAGACCGCCAACTTTCACCGGCGGCCACCATGGGTCTGTGATAGATTATATCTTTGTTTCTCTGGGCATCTTAACTCTGACCACCGCATATAGTACGGTAGCAACCCACTTCAGTGATCACAATCCAGTATTACTTGAAGTGGCGTGGGGCAGCCAGATGGGAGCATCACCATCAATTGTAAAATCAGCCCATTCCTTGAGGACTACAGATCAAGATAGAAGAGTAAAATGGGCGAACGTGATACCGGAAAACTTCTACAAAAAATGCTTCCCTAAGATCAAAACCCAGGTTGAGCTTTGTCAGAACCCTGACACCCAAGGGAGCCTCATGGTATCAGCCTATGAGGAACTATGTGTTCAGGTTTCCAACAAACTTTTAGCTAAACCCCTTCAGGGAGCTCAGGGACACAAGCGATGGTTTGATTCTGCATGTTCGAAGGCCCACAGAGATTTGCTGGTGGCTCTAAAAATTGTTCCGAGAGTAAAAGAGGAAATTGCGAGGTTAAGGAAAATTTATAAGACTGCCGTAAAGAGCCGCAAAGAATCCATTAAACGTGAAACATGGGATGACCTTCTCTCAGCGGCGGTGCTGAAGGACAGCAGGAGATTCTGGGAAATCATCAAGCAGCTCCTTTTCTCGGAGGATAGCAATTTACCAATGGATTGTGTGATTACCGAGGAAAAATGGTTGTCTTTCTTCAAAAATGTATATGGGGGTGACGTAGTTGATGAGGACATTAACAGGGGCTTATTGCCTAGTGGGACTGTACATCCTATTGTCTTTAATCCCCAAGAAGTAGAAAAGGCACTTGCGGAAACCACCAAACACAAGGCACCTGGCCCTGACGGAGTTCCGGCCGACTTTTTTATGTTTTCACCTAAAATGTGGTCGAGGGTGTTGTCCAACGTGTTTAATGCAGTTAATGGCAACTTAGCGCCTGCATCTTGGGCTATATCCACCATCGTCCCCATTTACAAAAATAAAGGTCAGCGGGACGACCCAGCATTCTACAGGCCTATATCCCTGCTGGACTCAACCGTAAAAATTCTGGGGAGAGTCCTTTTATCTAGGTTGAGGGAGAATGTTGAGGGGTGTGGTGGGCTGTGCGAACTGCAATACGGCTTTAGAGAGAGTAAAGGTACGATCGAGCAATGTATTAATTTGTATCTACTCATCTCTAAGTACACGTTGGCTAAGGAGGGTTCAGTGTACCTGGCATTTATGGACCTTTCCTCGGCCTTCGACCTCGTTAACAGGTCCAAACTATGGTCGACTCTGCTGGATTTGGGAATCGATGAAGCCCTGGTTATGTTTATGGCCACACTGCACCAGGAGCTTTTTGCAGCCGTTCGAGTGTCCAACAATGGCAGGCGTACCCCTTTATTTAAATCCCTGAAAGGGGTACGGCAAGGTTGCATTTTGGCCCCCACGCTTTTTACCATCTATATTAATGGCCTGGGGGCGCACCTGCGAGGCCTGGGCACGGACGTCCCACGTGCATGGGATGCCCATATCCCGGCACTCCTGTACGCGGACGACGCCGTGTTGTTCGCCCGCACGGGTGTTGGCCTGCAGGTTCTTCTTAATTCCTTTGGTTCCTTTATGGAAAACCTGGACCTTAAGGTCAACGCGTCCAAATCCCACACAATGGTTATGGGCCGAGAGTGCATGAAGAGAAGACATAAATCATTCTTTTGTAGTGGGATCCCTGTTTCCGAGGTAACCACATTTCCTTATCTGGGAGTGCTGTTTGATCAAAAAGGCACCTGGGGTCCACAGATAAGCGCAAAGAGGCTGGCAGTTACTAGATCTGCTTCTGCACTCTTGGGTTTCGCTGGCAAGCTGGGTGCCAGGCCCATGGAAGCGATGTTGAAGATATATAAGAGTAAACCTGTTGCCATCGCCTCATATGGATCTCCTCTGTGGGGGTATGTAAACCTTGACCCCATTCAGAGAGCAGAAAACAGATTCATAAGATCTCTCCTTTCTGTGCCCCAGTCAACCCCAACCTATTCCATCCACAAGGAGGTGGGCTTGCCATATTTGTCGGATTTATTAAGCGTAGCACCCTTGATCTTGTGGTTGAAAATGTGGTTAAACGCCGAACTTCCACTGAATCACAAAATTTTGAGGGACGTCCAATCATTGGATAACTATAGTAAAATCCCATGGCTGGCCTACCTAAGTAAATCTTTTAAAGAATTGGGTCGCCCAGAACTTTTCCACTGTCCAGAGAAAATTAGGGCTCTGGATATAGCTTATACAAAAAAGGCCTTCAAAGAAAGGAAGGAAGCATGCCGCGAGGTAGTTGAGCTGCAGAAACCAGCAGTTAGGGCTCACTATCTTTTGGTTAGCGATCCTTATTTGGCACCTTATCTCCGCTTTGTAACAATCCCTTACCATAGGTTTTTATTAACGAAACTTAGGTTTAATCTTATTCATTTTCACCCAGGCTCTTTTAAGGGATGGCAGAAGCCAGAATTAGCCGCCCCCTGCAGTTGCGACCATTTCTCTGTGCAGGACACAATGCATTTTGTCATGTTTTGTAGTTTATACCATGAGCAGAGGAAAAAATATTTGCTCCCCATACTTAAAGAAGCAGGGTTCACACAGGTGCGCCCCGCGCTGCTCTATTTACAGCTTATGACAAACCCACGCACAGCGTTTAGTCTTGCAAATTTTTTAGTCGCCGCTGTGAGGGCGAAAGCTGTTGGCCAATCTCCGCCCTAAAAGATTATTTATCGTAATGAGATTATGTGTATCGTCTTATATATAAATGTATCTTTTTAAATTGTGTAAATAGTATTTATAATGTACATCGAGTATGATGCTTTTTAGATGTTAGGAAATTTAATTAATTATGCTTTTTATGTCATGTTTTATTGCTTTTGCTTCTTTGTATGACTTTGAATAAGTCGAATAAAGATATTCTGACTGACTGACAATTCAAATAACAAACTCACATGGCCTCTGCTCAAATTAGTTTAACTTCTCTCTATACTAATTCACCACTAATACTCTTTGGGTTCTGGAGTAGCGTGCTACTTGCCGAAAAGTGCTTCGACGCCTCATCAGGTGTGGTAAGCGCTATGTAAATACAATTACAATACAATACAAACATCTGCATACGTCTCATTGTGTTTCCAGGGCTCACAGGTTTGCCAGGTCTGTGCATGAATCACTGCAGTCAAGGTATTTCATCTTGCATTCTGGGATTTATAATCCGTTACATTTCACTATAAAACCAGTCCCAGAATGTAAAATAAAAACATGGACTCGATGAGGTACCCACCTATGGACATCAGCCACTTGAGAGCTATGCCTTGGTGTTGCCACCATCCACATCCTCTGTTACTCTTTCACCTCAGCCCCGGTCCCCACTCGCCCCCCAAAAGAGCTCTCAAATTTCCCAGGTCAATGCGTGAGTACCTAATTGAGGCCAGATTTCGTGTTTTGCATTATAGGGCTTGTACTTCTTTATTCCATTATAAAACCAAAACTTCAAGTCCCAGAATGCAAATCAGATGATCTACTCACACATGGAACAAGGAAGTCTGAGAGCTCTGCTAACAGAAGAGACCTGCCCCTGAACCAGCAAAGACTGCCCGCTCTCTCCACCCTCCCCACAGGAGAGTGCCCGGCTGTGCGGTTTTGGGATAGGACAAAAGGAGGCTTTTCTTGATTTGGCATAAATTGCAGCCTTGGTTTTTTGGCAAGAACACTGAAGTATGATGCTTTTGTTGGTTTGGCAAAATACTTCTCGAAATCATAAGGGTCTGTTTCTAATTACAGGCCTCAACTACAGAAGTGAGCCTTTTTCCACTTAAAAGTGGGAAGGAGCAAAGTTGACGAGTAACTCATTTTCTGTACAGTCCACCTCACGTGTCATGTGCTCACCTCATCAGCGGTTCTAGGTTGTCATATAAAAAATCACTGCATTTATCTCTGGGTCTTATATTCCTGATTTGATTCAATAGACCTCCATTAGACTACAGGACTAACACATATGAATGCAATCATCTGTAAAACAAAAGTCCATTGCAGGAAAGACTAGGTCGCAGGGGCGGATTGGCAATGCGGGCATTCGGGCATGGGCCGGAGGGCCGGTGTCTCCGTGCCCTCTGTGGGCCGTTTTTTTTCCTCCCCTTTCCCAGCCACACAGTGAAGCTGCATTAATTTCTTGGTCTCAGTCTCTGTGCTCACTGTGGACTTGGAAAGGGGAGAAAAAAAAACGGCCCACAGAGGGCACAGAGACAGACAGAGAAATGAATGCAGCTACACTGTGCGGCGGCAGCGATTATCGGCTGTGGCCTCTCCTTGACCCCCTGCCCTGCCAAGCAATCTTGCTGATGGTGGGCTGGCGAGGGGTGATTGTATACAAGAATCAGCCTCCCAGGGGGCCAGGTGTTGCTCAGGCCTTTGAGCTATTTTCACCTCGGGCCCCCCTGGGGCCCACACAGCCCAGAAACAGTGTTTGTGCTAACACCTCACCCACAGCCCTTCACATTCAGGGCACAGTGGGCGAGGAAGAATGGGTCTCGCTGTGGGGGCCAGGTGATGTTTGTAACTTGCACCATCTTCACCTCAGCCTCCCCCTGGCTAACGTGGAAGGCCCAGCAGCTGTGTATTGTGCTCCCCTGCCAGGACATTGCCCTGAGGCCTGGAGGGCTGGGGAGGGCTGAGTAATTTACTAATTGCAGGGGCCTTACTGCTGTTCATGTGCTCCTGAGCTGAAGGTCTGGGGAGGGCGGAGTAGGTTAGTAATAGCAGGGGCTTCCTGCTTATTAGGTGCTCCTTCGCGAATAATTTTGTGACAGAAAGGGGCCTTGCTGTTTTTTTAGTTGCTCCGCATGTAGGCAATTGTCACCTTGGCCCTGTGTCCTGTACAAGAAGAGTTTCCTCTCACTTTCATTCCTTGTGTGTGCCAAACCTCTTAAGGATTTTGGGGGCCCTGGGCCAAACATATTTTTGGGCCCCTGTTCGGAACAGATTTGAATTTATAATCCAATTTCTGCTCTTTGATGCCCTCTTTCCGCTGGTCACTGGACAGAGCACTACCATACTTGTCCAAATTCTTAATGTATTTACATCTAATATTCAAGGACATTGACGTGTGTTTTCAATATTACAACATAGTAGCAGCTCACAAACATTACTGAAAATAATCTCAGTGACATCCTCCCATTTCTCATATGTGATGGCCTGTTTGATCTCAAAGACATTTTTTTTATGGATGTTGCATGAAACATCAACACATTTTTCTGCAAAATCTCTGTGATAGGTTCTTACTCATCGCCCATATTAACAATAAATTTAAAAAAATGGTATTTAAAACAATCTGTTTAAGGAGTATGCATGGTCATTAGGGCCTGAAAGGCTGGGGCCCTGAGCCAGAGCCTACATTGCCCATGCCTTAAAATGTCTCTGGTCTGTGCATAGGCATATGTGGCCTGACGCCAGAGTTGCAGAGATCGGGATTCAAGTTTGAGTCCCAGCGTCTGCTCAACAACCTGTGATTCTGGGCAGATCACTTCATCACCAAGGCCCTTAATAAAAGATCGGATCATGTGTACTGTAATTGGTACTCATAAATAGAACTGTGTTTTTTGTATACGGACATCACCTGCTGGTTGTGAAATACATTTATGACTAGATTGTACAGATACATTTTCCAGCATTCTTTACACCCCAGACTGCCTTTTCCGCGTTTGTGAATTCTTACTTTTGTTATTACATGTTCTATTCCCAGAGATTCCAGTCTTACCCTTTCTCCTTCACTTTGTGCTAGATTTCTGATTCATGTGATGATTAGAGTCTAGGACATAGCTGGTTGGGAAAGAGTATCTAACAGCATTGTGCAGGGCGTTAAGACTGCAACTAAGTATTCAGTTATCAGAACTGCAGTGCTCCTAGTCTTTACCAATGTGACCTGCTCTGTAAGCTTTAAAAGGCTTAATTTACTAAATATTTTTCTACAAATTAGACCTCAAAGAGTAACCAAATGGTGTTCCATGTAAGGGCACGCCCCTTGATTATGGGCCACGTCCCTTAATTTTGGGCCGCGCCCCTTGAATGTGGGCCACTTTTTTCGTCAGTGCCCGGGCCAAATTGTGATCCCAATCCGACCCTGCGTAGGTCGTGCTGACATGCAGTCATGTAATAACCCAAACATATATTGTGAATGTGTAGTTCCTACTCTACCGATCTGTTTAGAGTTCGGATTTGTTTTTGTTACCTCAGATACAAAGCTCTTTACATTTTCGAGATCCATGACTGAGTTGTTGGTCTAGTCCAAATTTAGTTTTTGCTTTGCATTCTAGTATGTGTAGTCATTTAAATTTCATTATAAGTTCAAGACTGCAAACATTGCAGGAAATGAGGTGGATACAGCTAGATCACGGATCCACTGAAATTTGCTGACCTTGTCCCGGTGTGATTTGCCAACACTGGGAGACATTCAGCAGTGACCGAAGTTTGTCTGTTTTCAGAGTAGCAACCTACAGGGTGTGAGGGAGATTCATCTCTGCCAACTTTTCCAGATTCATGCATGGTGTGGCTCCAGTCCAGGTTTTCCCTTGAATTCTGGAACTTGTAGTCTTGTTTATTACGTTATCAAATAGGACTACAAATCCCAGAATTCAAAGAAAAAAATGTGGACTGGAGTAGCACATCATGCATGGACCTGGGAAACTTGGCAGCTATGGAGTTTCTTACTTCGATTTAAGCTGGGGCCAACACAAATGCCTCACTAAACTGGCCATCGGCATTTAATTTGTTACTCATGCTGGGAGCTAGCTAGAGCCTAACACCTTGATACCAATGCCATGGAGGGAAACAAAAACACTCCGCTGTTACTTGTTGAGTGCTCACGAGACAAACTATGATTGGGATGCAGGTTTTGGCTTTTGCAACTCCTTTATGTAAGAGATAGGCATGCAATGTAAGAATGTCGGATGTATCTGTAGGTGTAATTACAATAATGATTCAGTTACTTACCAGCAATCTTCTTTACAATGAATACCCTTTTTCTTGGCCCAATACCTACTCTATGAGGTGTCTAACCTCTAACCAGGCACCTCGTAACCTAGCTGGAGCAAATAAAAAGGCTTAAAACAAAGATTTCCCCTCTGCCCTCTCCTAAGCTCTTCCTACCATACTGGTGATAAAGAGGGCAAGAGCCCATAACACTTCCTGTACATCCCTAAGCTGAAAAGGGATTCAGATTGTGAAATAGATACTGTGAAGAAGGGTCGTAAGTACTGGTATGAGAAAAAGGATATTTAGAGTTATGAAGATTGCCGGTATGTAATTGAATCAATACCTCCTCAACCCATTATCTGGTACCACTACTTACTCAATGAGGACGTACCATATAATAAAATAACAACCTGAATCCTCAATAAAAAAAAAACACAACACTTGACTGATGCAAACAAAAACAGTTTATTGTTAAAAAACAAGAGCTAAAACAGTTTAGAAATAGTAGCGGCCGGAACCCTGAAACCAAACACAAATGATTTGGCATTTCCCATATCCTGGTAGAAGGTGTGGGCCAAGCTGCGGCTTTACAAAGGGCCAGATTAGAAGATTAGAAGCTCCACCAGCCTTAGTAAAGAAAGATTCAGTCCCCTGAGAGGATCTTCCCTGAACTCTAACCAGCAACTGTACATTTTGAGAATATTCAATTAAAATCAGTTACTTAATCCACCTACTCAAAGATAAAATAGAAGAGTTTATCAATGACATGGGTCACCCAAATTAACAAATAAATGTTCAATTTGTCTAAAGTATTGTGACCTGGACAAACAGATCTTCACTGTCCCCAACACAAGCAGCGTGTGTAAAATCCTCTTCTTAAACAGTGGAGGGTGCTAGAAAGAAAGAGAGTAATATTATTTTCTGTTATTGGTGTAAGGAGGAGAAAACATTTGGAACAAAACCAGGACTCAATTTAAGAACTAGTTTATCTAAAAAGTGTCATAAATAAGCAGGCCTGATAAATAATGACCCCCAATTCACCATGTCTACGAGCTGACGTTACGGCCTCCAAAAAGAACACTTTCAGAACAAGCGTTTCAAATCCACACATTAAAGGTTCGAAGGGGTGGGGGAGCAAAGCTTTAAAAACCAGAGATATCCCAGGAAAGGGTAGCCAGCTTTATATTAGGGCTCATCAGAGAAAACCCCCTTCAAAAGTCTGGAAAACAAAGAATCGATATGAGTAATACCCCAATTGCAGCCCATTGCATTTCTAGAGTAGTAACAGCCAAAAACGTTTAAAAACCTTCCTGCAGAAATTGTAGCATCCAAGTAGATTCCCAGCTTGTTGGTTTCAAAGATCTATACATATACCATTAAAACAATGTGACAAGTGATGATCATACAATTTCCTAGTTGATTACCTCCTTGATTGCTGCACCGAACATACCACTGATGTAGAAAGATCAAGCAACCTCAACCCCCTCCTTTCAATAGCACAACCCACTAGCTACATCCTCGTATATCCTTTCAGAGGAAGGAGAGAAGCCCTGAGAGGCCTTTGGTTTGTTGGTAGAATCCATTCTGGTGCCCTCGCCATCGGTCTCAACAACAGGAACCACCCTCTTCTTGGCCAAAAGGGAACTACTAGAAATATATCTGCTCTCTCCTTCCTTAGTCTGGCTAGCAGCTTGAGTATCAGTTGAAAGGGAGAGGCTGCATACAAGATAAGAGGAGGCCATGGATGAATCAGGGGTATTACTCCCCCCCAGCAACCTAGCTCCTGATACCTAGTCAGCAACACTGGCAGAAGAGTGTTTTCTAAAGCGGCAAAGAGATCTAACTGAGGAGTTCCAAAACTTTGGCCAAGATAATCAAAGTATAAGGATCCAGACAGAAGATGTAGGAAGAAGGAAAAACTCTACTTAATCTGTCTGCCAAAATATTACCCTTCCCCAAATGTATGCTGGTGGTAGAAGTATTAACTGAGTCTCTGCCCAGCTCACTATTTTGAAAGCTAGGTTGGCATGAGACTAGCACGCCGTCCCTGGCTGTTTATATATGACTTTGTGACTTCATTGTCTGTTCTTATTATGACAATGTGATTGAACAATAGATGAGAGAAGTGAAGGAGTACCTGATCCATTGTTTTTAGCTCCTTTCAAATTGAGGTACAACATCTCTCCCACAAAAGCCACTTACCTTGAACACACTGCCCAGAATTGCTACGCATCCCAATCCCAAATCCCTCACATCTGTAGTTAGGGTCTGGGGAGAGGAAAGGTACAAAGGGATTCTCCTAGCTCAATTTACAGGACTCGACCACTGCTACAACATTGGCTAGATTGCAGTCATTACAGGATTCATTTGCTCCAAGTTCCCAGATGCTGGGTTCTAATGTGACATCAGATGACAAACCGGAGGGTGGGGGAGATGAAGCGGAGCCCAGGGCACCACAAATACATAGGATTCCTGAAAAGAGAGCTATATAAAGGAATATTGTAATGTGAGGAATCAGTAGGGCAAACAATAGGTGTTTTCTAAACGAAAAGGGATTCACATGCCATGGAACCCGGAAGGCATAGTCATTCTATTGCAGGAGCTTCTGACCTCTGTTACAGGGCAAGCAATAGGCTTCACAATTTCTGTTCTCTGATTGGAGGAAGACTGACCATTCCAAGAATCATCAGAAAATCACGTTCCCCCAATGTCCGGCAGACTATTTTGATCTGAGATTGAAGAATAGTCTGTGACAGAAATGGAGAATGGAGAAGCCAATGGTCCATTTAAGGGTGCATTTAAATCCTCAATTTGTGGAGATTGGCTAGCACTGGTTCTTGCACTTTGGTACAAAACCTTGTAAATATTGAGTGGCCGAAAGGAAGCACCCTGAATTGCCAGTGACAACCATCCATACAGAACCTTAGATATTTCTGATGTGGAGGATAGATTGTGATGTGTAGATAAGCATCTCTTGGTTACAGTACTGGGATCCCTTCCCCTGAAGATATAAGAGGAATTATTTTCAGAAGTGTCTCAATCTTGAAACAAGACTTCTTGAGAAACACATTCAGCTTCTTTAGATTGATTAGCAATCTGTATATTTCTGAGGATTTCTGGACCAGAATAACAATAGAGTAGAAGCCTTCCCCCTTTTGATCCTCTGGACTGGTGTGATCACGTTTTTTCCCAGTCATTCTGCAGCTTGCTGAAAGAGACAGACAATGTGTAGTAACATGATACACAAATGGAAGTTAACTAGGCTCCTCATTATGTGACCAAGCTCTCCGCGTCTTCCAAGCAACTGTTTTTTCCAACTGAAATTTCTCACATTCTAACTTCAACATTCCACGTTCTACTGATGTCATTACTTTCATTACATCACCTCTACATATCTCCCCCTTTTAAACACAAATAAAAACCTGAAAGACTCGCCAGGGTTTCTAGTTTTCAGAAATGTGTGGGTTTGGTAGGTTTCCCAAGATGGCCGCCGAGCTCGTGGCCAAAAAGCCAGGTGACTAGCCTTGCAAAACCAGGTTGTTTTGTGATAGGTCACTTTGATGTCTCCTCAATACGTTTTGGGCCCTTGCCTGTCGAGGGTACTTAACCCACCCATGCAAGTTAGGTATAATTTTTATCGGGAGACCTGAGGGAAAGCTGGGTGGTAGGAAATTTGTGGATCCACGTAGATTCCAGAACTTTCCCACACAAAAATTTCAGAAAAAAGTGAGGGACCATAAAAATTTTTTTTTTTATAAATCTGTTTTTTATTAAATCAAGACATGACAAATGGAAAAAACACACTGGACATACATTGGCAAGATTGTTACGCTACAAGTGATACTCGAGGCATAGTGATCACGACTAAATAAATACAGTCCTCAATGAAACATATTGAGATGTCATTCACAATAGGCTCTCTCGAACTCGGAGGTTCACATATTTCTCCCCTATGAGTGTTCCATTGCGCCCAAGCTTGCATCCATTTATTTGGGCATCCCCTGGCTTCGTATATGGACTTTTCCATGACCATACACCAGTACATATCTTTACCCCATTCTCCAATACTCAGTGAGCTTTGCGCCCTTCATAGACTTGCAATGTTTCATTTAGCCACCATCAGCCCCACGGTAACCCATATTTGCTCCTTG
This sequence comes from Lissotriton helveticus, assembly GCF_964261635.1. NCBI lineage: Eukaryota > Metazoa > Chordata > Amphibia > Caudata > Salamandridae > Lissotriton > Lissotriton helveticus. Next base: position 1,950,861,262 of record NC_136061.1, on the reverse strand, counting down.
GAATTTAGGTCGGTAGTGCCTCATACATTTAGGAGGGCCAGTTTAATGTTACAATCTATCTGCTGTCCCAACACATCTTCCATAAGGTTCGCTACCGCCTCCCAGTATCGCTGAATAGTCGTGGATAAAAGTTCCCTCCTGCCCACACTGCCTTACACAACCACCATCTGAGCTATATCCCATGTGAACCAACAATGACCCAGACAGATAGGACCTGTGGAGAAGCTTCAGTTTCACCATGCGAAGCCTGGAGGAGATGGCCACCTCACGAGGGAGGCCACCGCCGCCAGCCACTCATTATCATCCAATCCCGCCATGTTGGGTCCCATTTAGCCTTCAGGGGAGCCAGGAGATCTGCCATGTTATTGATCAGTATTTTGTAAATTAGTGATATGGCCTTCTCCGGCAGGTCACCATCTAAAACTCTGCCTTCGAGAGGGGTGGACTTGGGGAGTGCACTACCTTTGGGGAGAATCGTAAGTAAGGCATGTCTAATTTGGAGATTTCAGAAATGCTCTGAATGCGCTAGTTCATATTCCCGCTGCAGCCATGGAAAAGGGACCACCTCACCTGATTTCCACAGATCACCCACTTGGATATACCTATGAGGTCCCAGCAATCAAAGCCCCTCGAGAGAATCAGCCTGCATAAATGTTCACTATGCCAGAGTGGTGTGGCCTGTGTGAGTTTCCCCTCCCATCCCAAACTTTTGGTAGCCGCCTTCCACACCTGTACTGCATGCCCAGTTGGGCCCATCAGGGCAGGTTTTATCAACCGCACATAAAGGGCCCCATCAAAGCTACCTCCCGGGAGGAGCCATCTGTCGATCTGGAAGGCCAGATCGCCCTGCACCCTATACATATATTGGTTAATTGCTGCTAGGTGTGTTGCCCAATAATACTTTCGTATGTCTGCAATTCCGATGCCCCCATCGAACCACCCTAACGTGAGCTTGTGCGTTGCGATATGAGGTGCCTTTCCCTCCCACAGCAGGTCCCGTATGATACTATCGATTTCTTTAAAATATGAAGGTTCAACAGGGTGGGGAGTATTATGCAAAGTGTATAAGAACCGGGGAAGGAACATCATTTTGAACAGGGCTGCATGCCCCAAGAGAGACAACTGAAGCGATTTAAAACGTAGGACGTCAGCTTTGAGACGCACAAGAGGCGGCAGAAGATTGCGATCATAAAATCTGGACAAATCTTTAGAGAGCCAGATCCCCAGATATTTGAAGCCGTCAGTAGCTTCCGCCCGTTGATATCCCAGAGGCAGGAGAGGTCTCCTTCCAGAGAGGACATATAGCACTGATTTGGTCCAGTTTATAGAATAGCCAGCATATCTACCGAAAACATGAAATATGTCTAGGACCACATTGAGGGATGCAGCTGGAGATGCCAAATAAAGCAAAATATCGTCCGCGCACAGCAATATACGGTCTTCCCATCCAGAAGTCCATTTAAGGCCCCTAATGGTGGGGTCTTTGTGGACCCACATTGCCAGAGGCTCAAGGGCCAGGGCAAATAGAAGTGGGGACAAGGGGCACCCCTGCCTGGTGCCCCTGCTAAGAACGAACACAGAATATTTCCTGTTGTTAACCACTACTTGGGTGAGCCAAACCCAACTTGTGAACTCGGGGCCAAAACCCAATTTGTTAAGGACTGCAAACATATAGGGCAACTCAATGGTGTCAAATGCGGAAGCAGCATAAAGGGAGACCTCGACAGCGTCTTCTCTAATTGTGTCGGCACGGCACAACACCCACGCAAATTGAGGGAGGTGTTCCTAGCGGACATAAACACTGACTGGTCCAGGTGGACCATATGGGTGATGACCCCGAGCAGACGAGAGGCAAGGACCTTTGCCAGGATTTTCTCTTCGCAATTAAGCAACAGGATGGATGTGTAGGAGTAACACTGGTTACTTGGTTTGCCCACTTTGTGAATGACAATGATATTAGCAAGTCTCTGATCCTCAGGCAGTATTCCCCCTTCTTACATTCATGAAACATTTCGGTGAGATAGGGTGCTGTCTTGCCCGCAGTAAGCTTAAACAATTCAGTGGGCAAGACGGTGGGGCCCGATGTCTTCCCACCACATAAGTTGTGAATGGCCTTTTCGACCTCTGTAACTGTGATGTCAAGGTCAAGATCGGAACGCTCCTCGTCAGTGAGAGAGGGCAATGGAATGTCCCTCAAAAGTTAGGAAGCCTCCTCCTCCGTATGTAATGTTTGGGACGTATAGAGCGACTGATAATACTGACCGAGGGGAGGAGCCAAGCTCGCGTCCGAGATGGCCGCGTTTTAGCTCGGCTCCGTTCACTCTCCTGTCTACAACAACTATCCTGTACTTTATCCTGCCCCGGGAAGTATTCTACGATGTGCTGTGGAACGACGATACCTCACGGACACTTACCGTTTACTCCGGTGGCTCCTGGGTGTTGCAGATCCTGAGTTGCACCCCTGTCTGCTTCGGGGCCTCCGGAGCGGCCGGGCCTGGCGCTCCTTGGCGGCGCCCGGGCTGGACGGGGCGCGGTTGCCGGCCCTTGGTGGTGGTGTGGAGTCGGTCGGAGAGGCCGATGTGCTAATAGACCGCTTGCGGCCCCCCGGACCTGGTCCGGCGATCCTGCGGCCTGGTGTTGGGGCGCTGCCTTCCATGGACGGGGTTCACCGTACATCTGGCTCGTCCCCCCTTTGTTCTCTGGCCCGGCCATTTTGAGTTCCCCCGCCCGGGCTCGGAGAACGGTGCCGGCGGCGTGTGGGGTGCCGGCGCATCGCCTTCTTCTGGTGACCCCCCTTTCTGCCCTGGTGGCACCTCCGCTGGCGGCTGCCGATGTCCTGTTTGGCCCCGCTGGTATCGGGCGGGGATCTGTGTTTGCAGCGGCCCCGCCGAGCTTCTAAGATGGCGGCCGGCCCCATGACTCTCGGCCTTGCTGGGACTGGCGATGCGGATCCGCCGCACGGCACGTTTTCTGAATACTGCAAAGGTGAGCCTACACTTGGCGACATCCTCGCCGCCCTGCGCTCCTGGGGGGCACCCATGACCGCACCTGTCGCTATCCTGGAGAGAGGTCCCTTGGTTGGACCTGCCGGACCCCCCCCCGGTTTGGGCGGCTTCATCTCTGTTGTGTGCTGCTGGAACTTTCCTTGGGGTCGTGAACCTGGAGGCTGCTGTTGGTGTGGATGTACGGAAGTCCGCTGCCCTTCTTCATCCTGTGCCTCCTTCTGCTCCGGAGGTTTGCCAGCCGGATCCCATCTGGACCGACCTCGATGGGTCTCCTTTTCCTCCTTTGCCTCACATGACCAAACGAAAATCCTGTGACTGTGCCGCTGGACCGGCTTTCCCCGAGTTCTCATCGGAACTGTGCCTGCTTTGCCTGAGGTGGTTCCTGTTCTATCTGGATCATCCGGATCGCGATCGCTTTGATTTGAGTGTATTTTTGATTTGACTCCCTGTTCTTCACCTCCGGCTCCATGTGATCTGGTTCCTGGTTCGTTGGACTACTACAGTTTGCGAAAAACGAGGACAGGGTTGAGCTGATCTTGCCTCTGTGGACTGTTATTTTGTGGTATGGTTGGGCGATCCGTTTATAATTGTATGATTATATTTGATACTTCTTTACGTTCCTGGAGCTTATCCGTGTATTTACTATCTTCCCGTGGGCTCTGAGTATTTTCGGGCGGGAGGGTGGGAGCTGAAAGGGTTTTGATTGTGTGGCTCCTCTCCCGCTGTTTTTCCTTGTTTTCCCTTCCCCCCCCTTTTTTTATCTAAGTGATTCTTTCTTTCCATATTTCTTCTATATTTCGGGTTCTAATTAGGGCGACAGGCACGCTGCTGGGGGGTAGGCCATAGCCTTCTGCAGGGGTGCAGGGTGGGCTGTGCGGGGTGGCGGAGGGGTCTGTTTTCTTGTATCTTCCCTTGTTCCTTTTTTTTTGGTTCTATGGCTCTTATGTATCCCCTTATTTCGTGGCGCGGTGTCGGCACGTCGCCCCCCGGGGTGTTTGTGCTGGCATGGCCCTTTTGGTACGTCTGCTGTCACGGTTTACTACGCATTAATTTCTCCTGTTGCCACTAGTTCCTTGTGCCGAATTAGTATTGGGTGCTTTGTTAGCCGTGGGGGGCGTGCCCTCACTTTTTCTCCCTCCTTTTTCCGATGTCCTTTTCCTCCCCTATTTTCCCTTTCCCCCCCCCCATTTTTCTTTTCCTTTTCTGGGTTGTTGTAACGGAGGGCTTTTAGTTGTGTAAGCGTACTTTTCGCTGTTTTACTATTATGTGCCATGGTAGTGGTGGGAGGGCGTTGAGCAGCGATTGTGATTGTTATTGATGTGGGACTCACGTTCTGCCTTTGCCAAAATGTGACTGTTCTTTTGGTCTTTTCCTGTATTCGAAACTTCGGCTTGCTCACGGCCCACCGCGGCCCTCTGGACTTTACAGATTGTCTTTATCCTGCGAACCCCTTTATTTCATTATAAAATTAACCTACTCTTATCCTGTCCGCGATGGCGGCTCGAAGACTTGTTACCTTTGCCTTCATATGTGCTATTTAGATATCCTGTTGTCACTCCTGTATTGCCTCGTATGTCTCTTTATTGTGGTGGCCGGCCCGGTGGGTTGTAGGCCCGTATCTGTGAGCGCCTTCTGTACAATAAAGGTTTTATAAAAATAAAAAAAAGCTAATACTGACCGAATGTGTCGGCTATATCCTGGGGTAGTGAGGCGGGAGTGAGAGTCTGTCTCTTTCTCAACTACAATGCGACTGACCTGATATCTATGATCTAGCCAGGCTAACAGTTTGCTAGCCTTATCGCCAATGTCATAAATTCTACTGAGCGTGGCCCTATGGTGCGACTTGGCAGCCTCAGTTGCGAAGTCGGTATATTCCTGGACTTTAATATGCAATCGCTGCAGCAATTCCACTGAGTCGTTTAGCCGAAGGGTTTCCTCTAAGTGTAGGATTTCTTAATCCAAGCGAGTCATATCTGCACACTTCTCCTTTCGCTGTCCCGTGATCTGGGCCACAGCCACCCGCCATATAACGGCCTTGTAGGCCTCCCAAAGCATTGTTGTTGAGTCTACCGACCCATCCTTCTCCTGGAAGTAAAGGTCCAACTCACTTAAAATCTTATCCCTGATTTGGGGAGTCATAAGATACCAGGGGTTGATCAGGGCTGTACGGCCAACTGTGGGATCACCCACTTCCAGGCGACATAGGAAAGGTGAACGGTCCGAGATCCCCCTGGCTAAGTGCTGTATTTCCTTCACGCTGTCAAGTTGGTGTGCAAGCGTCAGAACGTAGTCTATATGAGACATACTAGGGTGTGCACCTGACAAGAAAGTGTATTGCTGCTCGGTCGGGTGCAATCTCCTCCAGACATTCACCAGGCCCATCCCCACAAGGAAGCTGTGGATCTGAGTGCAGGAGGGTGGCAAGGCCTTCTAGGGCCATCGGTCAAGGGATTCAGAGACAATGGAATTGAAATCGCCCCCGATCAACACTCTACCTTCCAGCAAGGCCAGGAGGACATCTTCAAGGTCTGCAAAGGCTGGGGCGTGCAATCCCGGCAGGACATAGACAGAAATGTGAATGATTGTGCGCCCTTCCCAGGTCCCGGAGATGGCCACGAACCTACCCAGGACATCGGTACAGACAAGGTCAATTGTCATGGGGAATGATTTCCGGACCATTATGCCCACTCCCTAGGAGGCAGAACCAAAGGTCGAGTGTGCCACTAGTTGGAAACCCCATTGCGACATGGCCTTACACGCTTTTTCAAGCAAGTGCATCTCTTGTAAGAAGACTACATTGGGGGAATGTCTTTTAAAAAATTGGAGTACTATAACCCTCTTGATCTTGTCTCCCAGCCCGTTGACATTCCACAACAGCAGCTTGAGCCCCTGTCTAGTCGTCGTGCCCATTGCGCCCTGTTGTGTGTTCATTCAGTTGCAGGGGGAGCCTCCCATGAACGCACCAAAGGGGGGACACATCAGTAGACCTCTTTCCCTTCATAGACAGAAATACCAAAAGCATATAATCAGTGGTTGCCATTCCTTGGAGACAGTCATATATGTCATACCTAAGAAACAAAGAACAATAGAAACTAGAACCCCCCCATCACTCGCGATAAATGACCGGCAGGGCTGTGAAAAGAAAATGTTGGTGCATAACAAACAATACCCCACAACAAACCCCCCTCCCACTGAAAATAACTTGCACATGCACCCCCACCCTACCAACTTGGCCCCCTCCCCCACACCCTGCCTCCCTGCATGAGTGGTTATAACCCCCCCGCCTCCCCCAACTTGCAGAGTGCCTATCGCCCACCCTAAAAATGGGCTTGTCAATGATACCAATTTCACGACTATGGGCTTACTTTAACCTAAACCATGCCCACTTTCACTTTTAATGCTGTAGAGTCATGGCCTTAGCAACTAAACGTTGTGCCTACAAACCCACACCCAGCATATTTTGTTGTTTGTTTTTTCCTTTTAATAAACAGCGACACAACGTTGAGTGTCCATATACTCCACTGCGGTCTGATGATTCAGCACTTGAATCCTTAAGAGGTGAGCTAATACACACTCACCATGATGTTCAATTACTCTTACTGGTTACACAGAGGTTTTATATTCTAAATACAAATGAAGGCACACTTAGAATGTGATATGCATGAAATCATGTTGTTTTTATCACTTTTATAGATTCAAAGAGGTTGTGTACGGTGAAACATACCCACTGGAATTAATAGGACCATGTACCAATATTTCCATTTGGTTTTTTGATCCTTTTTGTTTGTACTCTAGGTTGGCTGCTTTTCTCCGGGGCAACGTCCTACCGAGAGAAGAAGTGGTATATAGAACCACACTACACACTGTAGATAGTTTTCATTGAGTCACTAGGTCCTGAGGAATCGCCAACTGATCTATTAGATACCAAAGGGGATGATGGACGGAACGTTTGAGCAAATCAAACACTCACCCCCAGTCAACTGATCTGGGTTTAATCCATTTCCATTCCATTTTTTTCCATTTTTCCATTTGTATAGCGCATAAATCACCCGAAGGTCTCAGAGCGCTTCATCCATCATCATTCTTTAGCTCACACCACCACCCCGGTTCAGACATGGCCATATGCAAATCAGTCTGACCCTGTGCCTCATGGGAACAGTCCAGCCCGAACTGCCAAGCCATATCTTCCATGGACCGGATACAAGCATCCTGGGACCGGTTTCAGGTTCATAACCCTCATCAGCCAGGCTATCTTGAAACCAGTGGTAGAGTGAGCAAGGGACCCACATCTGGGCATACTCTGCCAACTTAGGGCGAACAAAGCGATACCAAAGGGAATGATGGAGGGAGCGTTTGAGCAAATCAAACACTCACCACCACTCAACTGATGTGGGTTTAATTGATCATCATTCTTTGGCTCACTCCACCACCCCAGTTCAGACTTGGCCATATGCAAATCAGTCTGACCCTGTGCCTCATGGGAACAGTCCAACCCGAACTGCCAAGCCATGTCTTCCCTGGACTGGAAACAAGCATCCTGGGACCGGTTTTGGGTTCATAACCCTCATCAGTCAGGCTATCTTGAATCCAGTGGCAAAGTGAGCAAGGGACCCATGTCTGGGCATACCCTGCCAACTTAGGGTGAACAAAGCGATACCAAAGGGGATGATGGAGGGAGCGTTTGAGCAAATCACTTTCCACCACAGAAATGTGAGTAAAATGTGTTTTTAGTGACACATTTTGAGGGCTGCAAAGGATTTAGGGTAACAGAACCTGGTGAGAGCCAGACAAATCACCCCATCCTGGATTCCCCTGGGTGTCTCGTTTTCAAAAATGTATAGGTTTGCTGGGTTTCCCATATGTGCCGGCAGGGCTAGGGCTCAAAATCAACAGCTAGGCTCTCTGCAAAAAAGGGTCAGTTTTCATTGTGAAAATGTGGTGTGTCCACGTTGCGTTTTGTGCCATTTCCTGTCGCGGGCACTAGGCCTACTCACACAAGTGAGGTACCATTTTTATTGGAAGACATAGGGTAATTGAATTGTAGAGCAACTGCTATTATACATTGGCTGCCCATCCGGAAGCGGATAGCATTCAAGGCCTTGACCTTGGCCTACAAGGCTCTTCATGCTGTGGGAGCAAAGTATCTCCAGAGGAGACTTGTCTTCTACCGCCCGGCTCGATCTCTAAGATCTGAATCTCTGCTTCTTGCGGTGGTTCCGCGGGTAAAAAAGGCTCGTATTGGAGGCCGCTCCTTCAGCCTGTTGGCGCCACAGCTTTGGAATACTCTGCCGCTGGCGTTGCGAGGCGCCACTAGTTTGTTTACTTTCAGGAAGGACCTTAAAACCTGGCTTTTTGCCCTTTAGCCTATCTACCCTGTTTTCTCTGCTTTTTTCTCTGTTTTTATATTACTGTGTTGTGTTCACTCTGCCTTAGGTTCTCAATAAAAGCGCCGGGACACTCTTTTTGAGTAGCCGTGCGCTATATAAAACAACGTATAACATAACATAACATAACATAACATAACCTATTGACTTTCGATGCATTCCTGCCTTCCAAATGAAAGACAATATGTAAAAAAGAAGTCACTTTGAAAAATGTCTTTTAATTCTCCTGCTAGTAAGGGTACTCACAATTTCAGAAATGTGCAAATATCTACTGTTTTTAAACTCTATATTTTGTTCCAATTTAAAAAAATACATAATTGTCGCTCATACTAATTTTTCCATGTATATATTTTCCCAAATCATTTGCTATATTCCTGGTACATAATAAAAAAACATTACAAGAAGCTGCTCAGTTATTGGCTCTGGGTTCATCGTGTTCTTGGTGAACCTACAAGTCCAATATATCCCCAAAACCAGAAAGGTCCAGCGGATGTAACAGTATATTGCTTTCATTCTGCTGACATAATTAGAAGAAGTTACAGGTGAAAACGTTGGCACAAATGGCTGTTTTTTTCAACTAATTTTGAATTTGTCTCATATTCAACTGCTTGTTTCTATAAAAAAAACCTTAAAGGATCTACACAAATGACCCCGTGCTGAATTCAAAATGTTGTCTAATTTTCTAAAATGTATAGGTTTCCACAATCATTATTGCTTTCATAGCCATTTCTACCATTAACTGGAAGAAGGTTGAAAGCACGAAATCTCCTCTGGGCCATAGCCTTTCCAATCTACCAAATAGTACAACTCTCCGTTTACATTCTTAGAGTCCAGAATTTCTTTTACTTCGAATTCCTCTCCTGACTCTAACTGAATGAGTTTTGGTGGTGAATTCTTATGTAATTCAGGTGGTGCCCTTTTCAATAAGGAGACGTGAAACACTGGATGGATCTTCATTTTTTTAGGCAATTTTAGACAATAGGTAACTGGATTCACTTGTTTCTCTATAAGATACGGTCCTATAAACCTGGGGAGGAACTTCCTATTTCCTTTGAACCTCAGATTTCTAGTGCTTAGTCATACCTCATCTCTTTCCTGTAACCCTGGATCTTCTCTTCTCTTTCTGTCTGCATGCAGTTTATATTTCATTTTAGCCTGTACTAGTTTCTGGGAGGCTTCTTGCTGAATCTCTCTCAAATGAGTAACTAAGTCTTTGACTGCTGGAACTGAGAGTTCTGTGCTTTTCACTGTGGAATTTGGGTGTTGACCAAAGTTCAAATAGAATGGTGAATACCCAGTAGAAACATCTTTTTGCATTATTGTATGTGAACTCAGCTGCCCACAGATAATCTGACTAATCTCCACCTTGCTCTAGTAGGAATAACCTCAAATACTGCTCTAGTTCTTGGTTTACCCTCTCGGTTTGTCCGTCCGTTTCCGGATGGAAACTGGTGGAGTATCTCGCTTCTATTCCCAACCCTTTTAAAACCCTTTCAAAAAGGCCTTCCAGAAATGGGACCGGAATTGAGAACCCCGGTCTGAAATGATGACTTTTGGAATTCCATGAATTCTGGCTAGGTGTGTTCTGAAATAGGTTGCTAATTGTTTTGAGGTGGGTACCCCTTTTAAAGCTAGGAAATGGGCCATTTTGGTAAATGCGTCCTCACCACCCAAATGGTGGTATAGCCTTGACTGGAAGGTAAGTCTACAATTAGATTCATGGTGATGGTATGCCAAGGACCAGGGGGAGTGGGCAATGGCTGCAATAACCCTTTTGGGGCCTGCCGTTCTGATTTTCCCTCAGCGCAGATTTCGCAAGTCTTAACATATTTCTCTATTTCGGAATTCATGTGTGGCCACCAACAGTGTCTTTTCACTAATTCTTTGGTCTTTTCTTCTCCTTTATGACCGGCCAAAAGACTATCATGACATTCATGCAGCACTTGATTCTGCAGATCTTTGGTGGGTATGTATAGAGCTCCCTTGTGGTAAGGCAGTTGGTCTCGGATTTCTCTTCCTTCTTCATTAGTCACCCATTCTTGCATACCTTTGGGACTCATAACCTGAATGATTTGTTCTCCAAAAGTAGCAGGCGCAGTCACACAAATTATTTTTGAATCTGGTATAATCGATTGACTCTGTTCCAACAGTTTCTTTTCATCAGTATTAATTCTAGATAAGGCTTCAGCTTTACCATTTTGAGCTCCAGGTCTGTATGTGATTATAAAATCATAATCAACAAAATACAATGACCATCTCAGCTGCCTTGGAGATAAGGTCTTAGCGGATTTTAGAAATTTCAAATTGCGATGGTCCGTAAACACTGTTACTTGATGCCTGGCTCCCATAAGATAATGGCGCCACTCCTTGAAGGCATCTTTTATTGCCAACAATTCCTTTTCCATTATAGTGTAGTTTTGCTCAGCCGATGTTAGTTTCCGTGATCTGTAAGCTACGGTATGTAATTGACCTGTTTTCTGATGCCTTTGAGACAACACTCCTCCAATGGCCTGATCAGAGGCGTCAGTTTCCACATAGAATGGTTTTGACATATCTGCGTGTAACAATACTGAGGCTGAAGTAAAACTTTTCTTTAATATTGTAAAGGCCGTCTCAGCTTCATCGGTCCATTCAAACTTGACACCCTTACGTAACAATTTAGTAAGTGGCAGAATTTTCTTAGAAAATTCATCAATAAATCTCCTGCAAAAGTTTGCAAAACCTATGAAGCTCTGCACTTCATTCACACAAGAGGGAGATCTCCATTCGACCACCGCTTGGATCTTGCGTTCGTCCATGTTCATACCAGTTGGAGATAGGACAAACCCCAGGAATTCCACCTTGGTGACATTGAAAGAGCACTTTTCTAGTTTCATAAACAATCGGTTTTCTCTCAGTTTCTGTAAAACTCCTCTAACTTGCTCCTAGTGTTCTTGTGTGTCATTGGAATATATCAAAATATCATCTACGTAGACAATGGCACACTGGTCAATATATTCCCTTAGAATGTCGTTAATGAAATGCTGAAAAGCAGCAGGGGCTTTACATAGACTATAGGGCATGACCTGATATTCGAATAGCCCAAATCTCGTCCTGAAAGCGATCTTCCATTTGTTGCCTTCCTTCATCCTGATTAGATGGTAGGCCCCTCTCAGGTCTAATTTCGTGTAGATCTGCGCATTTTTGACCTGGTCCAACAGAACTGAAATAAGAGGGAGTGGATATCGGTTCTTCTTGGTTATTTTGTTTATTGCGCGGTAATCAATGCAAGTTCTCAGATCACCTTCTTTCTTCGGCACAAAAAACAAAGGCGAAGACACCAGAGTTTTGGATGGTCTTATAAATCCGTTAGCCAAATACTTGTCCAAGTATTCCTTCAGATGCTGGTGTTATTTTTCTGTTAATGCGTAGACCCGCCTGCACGGTAAATTCGCACCTGGCTCCAACTCGATTGTACAGTCGTAGGCCCGATGAGGTGGTAGCTTTTCCGCTTCTTGTTCACAAAAAACATCCTCGAAGTCTCGATATTCCTGGGGTACCTCTTGCTAATTAATAACACATATTGATGCTTCCATCATGCATAACGAATGGGCCGGGTTATCCTTGTGGTTGAAACTTCTCTTTTTAATACAATTTTCGATGCAGTAGCTCGAATTCATGGTAATTGTCCTAGTACTCCAATCAATGGTGGGATTGTGTTCTGTTAACCAAGGTATTCCCAAAATGAGTTCAAATTGAGGTGTATCGATTAGATTAAATTGGATAATTTCCTCATGTCCGTCTTTGGATTTCATTCGCAAGGGTTCGGTATGACTCACAATGGGTCCGGACGACAGGTTTGTGCCATCAACTGCTCTCACTGGTTCGCTTTTGGTCTTTGGTATGGCTCTTAACCCTATCTTCGCTGCGAATTTTAAATCACAAAAGTTTCCTGTGGCCCCAGAGTCCACCATTACCGATACATCTGTGATTAAGGTTTCTAGAAACTTAATTTCCATTGGCAGAACCAAGTGGGGTGAAGAGGACTGGAGTGTGTTTGCTAACTGATGTTCTGTAGGAGTTAATTCCTGATTAGCATCCCCCTGTCCAACTCCTCCTACAGGTGGTGCTGCGAGTTTTCCTTTGGCTTAAATGGAGTCTTGGGTTTTTTCAGACACCCTTTCACAAAATGTCCATTCGAACCACAATACATACACAAATGTCCTGCTCTTCTTTTCTCCTTTTCTTCTTTAGTCAAGGGGCCATGAATGGTTCCTATCTGCATTGGTTCCAAGTGGGATTGTCCTTCAACAGTTCTGCCGTAATCCGACCGGGCTCGATCAAATCTGGGTACCACTGGTCTAAACTCTTTCCTTTTCTCTCCTTTTCGTTCTCCCTGACGAAAGTAAATCTCAAGTACCAAATCCACCAACTCTGATATTTCGGTGGGTCGATTAGGTATCTGCACCAGGACATCTTTCAATTCGTCTCTCAATCCACGATAAAAGACTGCAGCTCTCATGTGCTCTGGCCAGTTTGTCTCCACTACCAACTTATTAAATTGAGCCAAATAAGCCACTAAGTCCCGATTACCTTGTCGTAATTCAAGTAACTCATTGTCTACAGCTTGCGAAATTCTCCTTCTGTCGAAAATGCAGAGAAATTCCTTCTTGAATTCATCGTGATTCTGCAAGATTGGGTCGTCTCTAGTGACCAAGGGCATTGACCATGCAGCAGCATCACCACTTTAGTAAGACAGTGCGAAAGCTACTCTTGACTGTGCATCAGGGAAAAGAGAAGGGCGACACATATAGTGAAGAGAACATTGAGTGAGAAAGATTTGTGCCTTCTGGGGGTCCCCACTAAATCTCTCAGGAGGGGCCAAGGGAATTACCGGGGATAGGGAGTGGATTACTTGAGTGGTTAACCTATTTGAATCCTCTGTTGAATTTCCTAGACTCTCCCTACCGGTACTAAGTGATTGTCCCATTCTTTGAGCTAGTTCTGCGTTTTCTTTTCTAGGTTTAACCACTTCTAACTTTAGGTTCTGATTCTCCTCTCTAACAGCAATTAGTTCTTTTTGAATAGTGTCCAAAACTGTTCCTAAAGTCTGTAGATTTAATCCTTCAGGCATCCTGTTCGGGTACAATAAAACAACGTGGGCACTTCACTCTGTCAAAAGGATATTGTGTTCTTTGCCACGATTGCACAGGAACAGGTTGATGACTATTTTCCCAACTCCACCTTCAGGATACTCAGAGTCCGTTATCTGAAAAACTTGACTCTCTAGGACGGGGGAATTGGATAAAATAATAAACAACAAGAAGAGGCTGCTCTTGATCTTTTTCTTCTTGCTTCTCCCAATCCGACTGTATCCTGACGAACCGCAGAAGTCCTAATGCAAATATACAGGTATATACAGTTACAAGAAAAGGTTAAACAACACTTCTAATTCTTAATTCTCTATTATCTGTTTCCTCACCTATCAGATCAAGGGTCGAGCTACTCTTCTTCCTCTTATTTTGATTGTCTTTTCTGCTTTTAGCTCCAGATTTTATCTGTAATATAGTTAATATGGGTTGTGCTTAGTTCTCTACTTTTAATATCTCTAATCTATTTATTTCTCTCTATTTCTCTATCCTTACCTCCTATCTAGAGCTCTGTAGCCTTGTATCTATTACTTATTTTTCCTTTCTTATTCTTTCCTAGACGTAGTTTATTCTGTAATCTTAACTATTGTTCTCTTGTCTTTACAGGTATTCTGATAACTTATTTTGTCTTCTAGGTAAGTATTTTTCCTTCGTTCTTTTATTTTGGAAGAAATGACTAAGTTTGTACTGTCTTTAAATAGCTCCGTATTCTCTTCAACATTTAATGATAACACAATAACTGTATCATGCGTAGTTGTTCACTCTACTGTACTGACTTATCTGTATCTTCTTTCTTTCTCTTAGGTGATACACTGCGGCGGTATTCTCCTCGAACTTCCCATGATAACCTCCACGTCAGGCTTCGGTAATTTGCTTGGTGAGTTGTTCTCTTGCACGCACCACTCGGTGTTCTGGTTCTCAGGTACTTCTGGAAGGATTCGGGGGTAGAGAGAACTAACTACACCAAAATAATAAACGCGACGCTTCTCTGACTAACTTTGAGTAACAGGGAACTCTCTCTCGAACAACCTCATCCTCCAGAATACTCTGGTGAAGTGCACAGCAGTATTGGCTCGCACGCTTCACCTAGACTTCCTCACCTGTGTTTCTAGCAACCACTAGACCGCCAACTCGTATGCCGAGTTGGCGGCCATCTTGGAATTCCGTTCGTCGACCGCTGAATTCCAATAGCGGTCCTGAGTTGTCTCTTTCTTTGTTGGCCAACCGTTTCTGCTTTTCAAGGCACCAATAACGTGCCTTAGTCGGGTTTGGGTTTTAGCAGGTCTGACATGTAGTCGCTCTGTAAGTACTCTGGTGATCAAACACCTGTAGAGCAGGTGCAGAACAAATTGCCTTCTTGATATTATCAAATTCTTCTTACATTCATCTGCCACATAGACTTTACATTTGTTTTGAGAAACTTCCTCACTCAGACATTTTTCATGTAAAAATTCCTGACAAAATTAGAAAAGAATTCTACTAACCCCAAAAACGATCTTAAGTCCTCTTTATTCTGTGGATATAGAGCCTCTTTAATAGCTAGTAACAAACATTTCCTAAGTTTGACTCCACATCGCTAATCCCATGAGGTAAGTAAGTTGCATTTTCTTAGCAAATTTTCATTTGGCATATTCAAATGTAATATCGTGAATTTCTAGAACTTCCAGTACTTTTCCTAGTTTCTTGTCATAGTCCTCTTTGTCTCTCCCCATAACTAGTGTATCGTCTTGGAAAAACAATATCCCTTTAATTTTTCCAAACAGATTAAACATAAGGCGTGGGAACACTGCTGACGATGACACTCAGCCAACCAGCATTCTTTTAAATTGGAAGCACCATACAAAGTATTTCTTGCTCTCTTTATGAAGAGGCATTTGGTGGTAAGTGGCAAATAGATCCAGGGTGGAAGATGCTTCCATAACCTTTGTCATAGTCAGCATTTCACTGATTTTGGATAAAGAGAACTGATCTACAACAGAGTTATCATTTAGATCATGTAGATCAATGCACAGTCTGTCTCACTTTACCATTAACGTAGCACACAACCACTAATGGGGCTAACCACTCCGCTACTTTTACTGGCTGCATAATTCAAGCATCAACTGATCGTGCTAAGACCTCCTTGACTTAATCATTTATGCTCTTTTCATCCAACCTGAAGACCAAATGTAAGAAACAATTGTATCTGGGCATTGAATCACTAGAATTAGTGAAAGAGTTTGACTACCTGATTATCAAACTGACTCAGAATATGAGTTGGGCCCCACAATTGGCTAAAGCACAGTTAACAGAGACATATCAAACAGCAAGCATCGTGAAAATTCTAAAGAGAACTATATCTAGAAAGCTTGCTCCAGCATTAGAAACACCAAAGCCCAAGGCGCGACCCTATATGGTGCAGAGCTCTGGGGTTGTTCCAACTGCAATAACTTTCTAATTACTGAACATCATTTTTTTTAGATCTTTAGTGAACCTTTCAGTGTCTACTTCGATGAGTCCTCTCTATCTAGATCTTGGCCAGAAGAGGGTGTCACACAATATTGGTCTGCGGATACTTATGTTCTTGCACCGGTTGTGGACCACTGAAGCTCTTGCCCCTTATAGGGTGGGGCTTCGGGAGCTAATGACAGTATCCTGTGTGGACAGGATCCCCTGGATGCGCACAGTCAAGAATGTGTTGGGTAAGATAGGACTGGCTGCCCATTGGAGTGACCCAGAAACCTTGAGTCAGAGAAATAAATCTAGTCTTAAAGCTGGTTATTGGGGTTTTATCGAAACTGACCTGATAACGAATTGCAAGGGATCACTTTCCGATGGATTTTATGAATTTTAAACAGACGGTGCTATTTGAGCCCACACTGGATGAAATCGAACCTCCTCTAGCTAGGAAACTGTACCTACAGTTTAGGTATGTTTGCCTACCCCTTAATCACTTCAGAAGAAATTGGAGTAAAGTAGGGGAGAGTGTTAAAGAATGTTGCCCCTGTTGTCAAGGGATCACTGAGTCACCTGAACATGTTCTATTCTTCTGCCGCTTATACTCCTGATCCCGACTTAAATGTATTGCCCCCCTCTGTAGAAAACTGGGAGTAAGGAGGCACAAGGAGGCATATAGAATAATGAAGACAAACACAATGAGTATGATTGTATTTTGTATAGCAAAGTTTTTAATGGCTGCATGGATCAGGCGTACTAAGTATTCCTCTGAAAGTTTTAAGGATGTAGCACTTATGACGTAGCACACAGATTGTAAAAAAAGTAGTTTTAACATATATAACCGTTTCTCCTAGGCAAACCTATGAAGTTTGTAACTGTAAATAATGATGTAATTCTTACAATTATGCTGCCACTCTATGGAACTGTTTCCCTTTTGCACAAACACCAATGCACTTTGACTGAACTGTCTTGCTGTGATTGTAAATTGGATGTGACTCTTTATTTATATTGAAATGTCTCATTAGTACTGTATGTTTGAAATTGTCTTGTTTTATGGTGTACTTTATGATCCCCAGAGATCGAAATAAAGTCTTTTGATTGATTGATTGATTGACTTCATCCCTGACTGTTATTGGTACATTCCCTGCTTTGTGGGCTTGAGGAATAACTTTGTCTTTGACTAATGATTTTGTGCTCAAAATGTTTCAACCTTCCAGTTTTTCCCCACATTAGGAAATTTCTTCAACATAGTCTTTCCCATTACTTCTCCTTCATCCACAATTATAGCCTGTTCTTTACTACTGGGGTTTAATATTATATGTAAATTCTTTTGGACTGATGGACCCTTCCTTGCTACATATAATTTTCCATAATTGTTCCTATTCTCAAATCTGAAAATCAATGTCCTGTATCCAATCATGTGCATAGTCTCACCCATGTAACTTTCTGGTGCAATATCAGAATTATCCAAAAAAGGTCCTAATTTCTTTTCAAAGTTTTTCTTCCATGCTTTTTCATTCACAATAGGGCAGGGTGAACCCAAATCTGCCACTATATGTATACCTACACACCCCAACTTCATGAAACATATAGGTTTGTTTCTACAGTTTTCACATGAGATGTTTAGTACAACTTGTTCTCTAACATTTATGATGCTCTCACTTTCTGCTTCGCTAGACGTACTAGTACCTTCCATACTAGTACCTTTCATCGAAACACATCTTACTTTATCACATTTCTCATTTTTCATCTTGCAGACACGCATAGTGGGCAATTTTTCCACAGCTACTACATTTTTGATTTAGTTCAGGATAGTTTTTGCTATTTGCTAAGTGTGACGTACTGTCACACCAGTAATATTTTAGATTTTCATTAACTTCCCGAGATTTGTCCCCTTTTTTTACATGACTTGTTCCCAGTTTTGCCAGTGGTAACTTTGGCTACTACCACAGACTTAGGTTCGATAGTTTTCTTTATCACTTTAGCACATCTACCTGAGATTTCTTCCTTATGTACTATAGACAATACGTTGTTTAACTCTGCATCACCATTAATCCACAACCTTTGCTGTATTGTTGAATCATACGCATGTATTACTTCTTGATCTCGTATCAGTTCTTCAAGTAGACCTCCAAACGTGCGATCTAATTATATTTTTATCAATGTTGTGACATATTCATTTATAGTATCTGCCTTTTGATGTTTCCTGTGAATGAATTTGTATCTGATGACCCATATACACACCTTGGGAGATAAATATTTATCCAATTGTGTTGTGGTTTCAACAAACACATTACTATCCCCCACCATCAATCCTCAATGAAGTTTTCCATTAATTGTTAATCCGGGCAGGACTCAATTAATGTAGTAATTAACTGGTTTTCTCTCGGATGTCAATTTGTCCTCGAAAATCAATAGTTGCTATGTAGTTTAAAAAATACTCCTTCATTTGTAGCCATTGTATAGAAGGTTCCCCTGGACTGCACAAACATTCTTTAGGAGGGTTTACCATAATTGTAGCCATGTTAGACGTGGAGTGTGGCTTTGACTTCCTACGCCACTTCTCTTAAGATACCAATGTAAGAACAATACAGCACTCAGTCTGGAACATACACGCCACCTGTGCATTATTAGTACAATACTATCTTACTCAATTCCTTTCAATTATGCATTTTAACATGACTTATGATGGTCCCCCAAAGTCACTTTCTGCCTGCCTTTTCATGGCGGGTTGACCGCCATGAAAGGGCAGTTGCAAAGCAACATCGTTATCCCAATGGCAGAGTCTAGGCTGGTTACACAGATTGTAAAAAAAGTAGTACTCAAGGTAAGAGGATCACTGCTCAGTACTCTGTTACATACGGTGCCCCTGTTGCTCCCGTTACCTCCAATATGGCAGTTCATGGCTTTCAAAGCACAGCGTGTGCGCGCACTGCTGTTCTCTGCCTCAGCACGAGATAGTACAACTGCATGCGAGGAAAATCACACGCCGAAGAAAAACACCAGTTACAGCACCAAAACTCCTCCAAATTTCCTTTATACTTCCCGCTCCAAAACGCCTCGATGTGTAGTGTAGTATTCCTTTTAGAATGTTTCATTAGAATTGTTATGTTACATTGAGTGTTCAACATTCTGTATGTGGGAGTTGCTCAGATCATACTGGCTTTTAATGTTGGTGGATGTATAAGCTGTTATCTCCTGTGAATAAACCACTCATGATACAAGATCTAGTTTGCTGATTACTTCATAATCTGACGACGATCGAGATTTCATGAAGAAGGACCCGTCTTCTGAAGTAATTTTTTTTTTAAGTTGGGAAACAGCGTTCACATATTTCAAAGGTATTTTCTTCGTTTTTACTTCGTCTTGTGTATGTTGATTGCACCAGTGGCAGTTGCTAAGTGTGTGCCCTGATTGCACCAGCGGGAGTGTATTGTAACTTTTATAAGTTGGATTTTAAAGATATTCTTGTGCCAACTCGTATAATTAAGCATTGTGTTAAAGCAAACTCCGTAGTTCCAGTGAAATGAACCACGACTTGTGTATCGTAAAAAGAAAAAAAAGGTTCCCGTTTGAATTGGGGAAACCATACTGGAGATTTTGTTTTATTATCATACCTGCTTCGTACTGTGATGTATTCCTATAGGTTCTGTATCGATCCCCCTATTCCTGACCCTATTCTGGTTAACGAGTTAACTAGCAGCCATCCCATGATGCAGAAACCGTTATCTGATTACGCCAGACCACGGCACAGGAGCGCGTTATCCGATTAGGTCATAACGCTTGCCATCTAATTAGGCAAGCAATATTCCTTCAGCCCCTGATAAGGCATACGGAGTTCTCAAAACAAATCAAACCTATGACAACCTGGGAAAAACCCTGCGGCCATTGTTTTGATTTCACCGAGAACTTCAGTAAAAGAATGCGCTAACGACCAGCTCGTATGACATCCTTATTGACGTATCTATGTCCATCCTTACGTCAATCTCGGCACCTTACAGGTATAAATATTACCGATATTGCCTTAAGCAAACACACGCGGTGGTGACGAGATCGGAGCAGCGAGACTTCCCGAAGCCCAGCAGAGAGCGAAGCCCACTAGCTGCCCCGCCTTCCTGACGCGCTGAGAACGAGACGCTGCCTTTCTCCTGCCGAGAAATCCAGCTCCGGCGCTTCCGAGCAGCCCTCGCAGGCAGCTTGGAATATCGAGACCTCAGACGAGAGATACTATCCCTCAACCATCCTAGACCTCAGGTACGGAACTGAATAACCCCTTGCAGAGAATTCTTGAATCAGTCACTTGGCAAAACAAACTTAACTTAGACTGCTACTTTCTATCCCCGCCCACGTATTAGGCTTAGGTCAGGTACACTGGGGTAGGCTTGGTTAGAAGCACCAGTTGAGTACGATTAGTCAAATGTTTATATGTATGTATCTATTTTATCCATTTTAAACCACCATATGGCTTAGAAACCATATAAATGTTTTTACAGTATTATTTTATACTTCTGCTTTTATTGGATGCACTTTACTTAACCATAAGTATTGCAATAATATCGATTCATTTCTCTTGTACGAGAAAAGAGACTGATCAATAAATAACATCTTTTATTGAACACGCCCGTCTCTTCCTTTTCTCTACAATCTGGTGAAACTAAGAATGCACGTACTGACTGAGTAAAATAAGTTGTCTTTTGTTTTCACACGACTCTAGAGATACACTCTTGATTAGGGGAGAGCAAAGTTGTCATGTTCTATGGTTGTCAGAAACTAAATCCCTTCTTGTCTAGCCAGGGAGGTTCAACTCCTCCTTGTCTATTCGAGAAAGTTTCTAGTGAACTCTGAGCTAGCTGGCAAACCCAAAACTTTAAGTCTAATATCGACAGTAGAAGACCTAGTTAACGTCTGGTCTAGGTCTATACTATTGGAGGTATTATTCCAATGCGCAGAGCCTATTGGGATAATAGGAACTACACTACATGGCGCCCAACGTGTTTGGATGGGCGATAAAACTAACGCAAGACTTTAGAGTAACTCAGTCGTGCTTTTTCACTCAGACCCCTTTTTCCCATAATACTCCAAAGACGTCTGGAGTGGGTGAGAGGTAAAATCCGCCAAACCTCGCAGGAGGGAACTCCTATGTATGGTTCTTGGTTTAAATCAACGTTGAAGGATACACTGTTCCAAAATATTGTGCATCTCATCTTTGTTTCCACAAGAAACCTGATCTGCAAACAAACAGAATAACCATCCTGACAGTAAAATGCCAGACAGTGATGATGAAAGAGAGAGAGCTAGAGTAGCAGCTGAAGTAATAGCAGCTGATAATACTATGCAAGAAGCAGACCCGGATATAATACTCATCCCGGTCAACATAAGAAGATCTATAACGTTAAAACTTATAGAAAATGGACTGACACCAAGAGGTGGACGGTACAGTCATATTCGTAATTGAGGCACACGAATATCGGCAGACAGAGGTATTCTATTCATGGATAAACTTTCCAGCAGCAAATGCTGTAACAAAGGAGTTCCACTGTTATAAAACAGAGGAACCACCGGATACCTACACTCCTTTCGAGGAAGTGGAAGTACCACTCAAATTCCAAGAGCATCTGCTCTTGTTTGATTGCGCCCTAAAACACAATAATCACATCACCAGGCTCGGTCCACTAGGTAGACCAGGAGCAACGTGGCCGGTCCTAGCCGGATACACACCACATCCAGACATCGAAAGAATGTCTGCAGCAGATGTTTTAGTACAACTAAAACAATTATTAAAATATATAGACAACTAGTCCAATATATAATGCGGACTTCAACCATCCAACCTGTAGTTAAAATCCCACAGCTGACCCCTCATCAGGGGAACACAAATAAAATTACACCACAGAACATACAGTCCTGCCTAGGTAAAGTACCAGCTAAACGGGAACAAATGCCATTCTGGTTAGCACAAAAAATCACCCAAATAGAGGCGGTGTTTCCAGGCACCACCCCTGTAGATAAACACAGGATTCTGACTATCTGTCTTCCAATGGGAATCGCACCACACGTGGAGGACTGTGACACTTGGGGTACAGTCTTTGCTTCCATTTACACAAAAACACATGGAGTTCCATCCATGTCAGTAATACCAGATGTGCTAAAACAAATTCAAGACGAATACGGTCCAGAACCCGCTTTAACTCTCGGTATGAAATTACTAAAAGACTTCAAGCAGGTTTCGGCAATATTACTAGCCAACATAAAAGGAGAAGCAGCGAATGTGGCGATCCGCCAGAGGTTAAAAGAGACAGATATAGCAGACCAACCAGCTGAAATTGCCAGAATTATAGAAAAATCCTATGAAGAACTAGGTAGAGATAGTTTGGGTGGAATACCAGTAAAGCCCCAACTAATTGAAAGTCCTGAAAAAATATTTATTAAAAATAATCTAAACAGTCAAAAGAAGAACTGGGATGGAAACAAACAATCCAATCCAAAAGAAAAGAGATTCCAGTCCAGAGGAAGGTCTCCTCGGCGGAGAGAGAGATCTCCGGACCAAGGACCCAAGTCTCCCCAAAGGGAGCCCTCTGTGAAAAAATACAACCTTAGAAATAGGGATAACATAAAGAAACCGGATAGATATCAAGATTTTGATACACGTCCCTCTCAATTTTTTCAGACTTCCTCGCAGAAATCGGAAAGAAGAGGACGATCGGAACCCAGGGAAGGGCACGTCAAGTCCAAAGACAAGGAACCTGCTCATCCAAATAAAAAATTACAGTTTCCAAAGAAGAAGGTAGCCAGTATTAAAGTATTCAACAATGCCGAGAATACTGAGGACACAGCTGAAAAACGGAGAGTGGGCTCAGACAATGCTAGACAGCGCAGCAGAAGTGAGCATAGCACGCAAAGTCCTTATGAATCATCTGGAGACAGTGGACACGAATGAATACATTCAAGTGGAAACTGCAGACACCAGAGTTAGCAAACCTCACAAAATATATGAAATAACTTTACGTATAGAAGGGGATAAGACTAGAAAAATAAGGGACCTTTTTTGGGATAATCTCTCCGAGGGCTATGACATCCTTCTAGCTGAAAAAGATTGGCCACCAGAGTTCATCAGGGAGTGCCCACATGGCAAAGAAATAATTATGCCTGCCTTCTCAAATCATATTCCAGTCCATAAAAAATATACACTTGCAAGAAAGTGGGCAGTAGCTCAAGCTCCTGCTTTATATAAAAATCATGTAGGATGGGATGAGGACTCTCCTCCTCACAAAATCCAGTTAAAATCACAACCTACTGCACAAAGGCAGTATCCAATCAAGCAAGAAGCTAAAAAACAGGTAAAGGAAATTCTAGATCAACTAGAATACCAGGGGGTGATTGAAACTTGCACCTCACAAATGAACAACCCTTTGTTTCCTGTCTCCAAACCAGACAACTCATATCGTCTAGTTTTGGATTACAAGCACCTTAACTCATGTTGCAAAACCTTTGCAGTACAAAACTCGCATAGTGCTGCACTAATGAATAACATAGTGCGCAAAAAATATAAAACAACATTAGACATCTCTAATGGATTCTTTTGTCAAAATATAGCACCAGAGAGCAGATACTTATCAGCGTTCTCAATAAATGGCGCACAAAAAGAATTCTGTCGGTTACCCCAGGGGTACAAGAACAGCCCAGGAGTATTCTCAGCGAGGGTAACAGAGTTACCACAAACATATGATGATGAAGCATTATCTTATGTCGATGACATATACCTAACAGATGATGACTTGGATACTCACTTGAAGAGAGTGAACACCATAATACTTGGGTTCGCAGCAGAGGGTTACAAATTCAACTTTAAAAAATCTAGAATTGCCCATCTAACAGTCCTGTTCTTAGGATATGAATTATCAAGTGAAGGCAAAAGCCTGGCTGACAATTTCCTAGAGAAATGTGCCGTACTCCAAGCACCTAGAACACTAAAAAACCTACAGTCAATTCTAGGCTTCCTAAATTTCGGAAGAACATACATTGCAAATTACGCAGAAAGGGTCAAACCCCTTTATGATCTAATAAAACCAGATTTTAAAAAATCAAATTGGACTCAAAAACACACAGAAATTCTGAGATCCTTACAAACAGATATGTTAGTTAAAACCCAAATAAAAACATTTAGTAGAGACACACCAACCTACAATGAAGTAACAAATGAATATGCTGAAGCTGCAAGAAACAGTAATCCTGAAGCAATTGGAACAATAGACAGAACGGCATCCGGCTACTTCATCAACTTTGAAGATTCTTCTGAAGATCTAAGTGAATCAAAGACACAGCCATCAACAAAAACTTTTAAAGATAAAGCTAAGGAACTGTTGAAACAGCTGAAAGAAACCTATCTGATTTCTCCGTGGATTGAATTTTGGGTGTCATTTGGTGTATTTATCCTGATACTTTGGCTCATCATGATACTATGTTTGGGACGCTTCATTGAGGGAAAATATGCTAAAATGGACACAGCAAGCCAGAAAATCAACTTGATCCTCAAGCCACACACGTCTTCACACGTCAAGAAAAGAGAACTTTCTTCAGTCAATTTCACAGCCAATCCTATACCGGGTGGGGTAGCATGGGACAATACTGACTATGAAATTTATGGTCCGGTAGAGATCCTCAAATATCCACACCAAATCAAGATCTCGTTGAGTGACTTTGTAAAACAAAACTCATTTGCTGATGATTGGGACTTTGAAAGTATTAATAACATGATGTCTGATCTAGTGATGTCTGCTAAATTTACCAAACATGATTATTTGCAGGGTTCATCTAATTATGATAGTATGTACTGCTACAACCACTATGGTAACCATTTTTTACATAAATCAGCACAACCTAGAAATGTTTTAAATTATAATCAATGGGAACATTGTGCAACCCCTCCAAAAGGAAGCTCAAGAACCTTTTATGACAAATATTCATACTTTTCAGGGTTCAACACAAGTAATGCTGAAACATTTTATTTCAAATTGTCAAATAAGACAGGAACAAAAACCATGCTTACAAACACAAAATTGATATATTCGGACTCATTTTTTGAACAAATGAATACATTTGGTTTTGATTATTGGGACAAAAATGTTGAAGTGAAAAGTGTTTGGGGTACAAAAGAATGGCAAGTACAAGGTATAGAATCATTGTTTAGAGCCTGCATGATCCCAGAACAAATTATATTCTTGAATGAAACTATTCAACAAACTACCTGTCGTGGATTAGCCAAAATCAAAGACTTAAATAAACCGTCTATTCCAAAACCAACAATGAACAGCAATAACTCTGCAGATGAAGAAATAGACGTAAACTATGTATTAAACCAAAACAGAAGAAATCCTGAATGAAATCTTAAATATTTCTGATACCAGTGGAGTCTCAAATGTATTTAAGACAGTATTTTCGATGGCATTAACACCATTCAAAGCCATACTGGGTATTTTTCCAGACTTCGTCCATTCGATTTTTGGAGGAGTTCCCCTCATTTTGGGACTAATTGCAGGAATCCTATTCTTAGTCCTTATATTTCGTTATGGCAAACCGTGTCACAGACAAAACACCTGCGACAAGGGAAGAAACAATCCGAGCCATTGGATACCGGGACCGGATATCAAAAATCCTGGGACTAACCCGGCTTAGAGACCTGAACATGACTTGGTTTCTTTCATTTCGGCCGATATGGCAAAGATGTGTTTTACCTGTATTAAGGTGCATGCTGTGCGGAGAAGAATGCGTGTTGGACACCTGTCTGACGCTACAATCGGATGCGCCAATGGATGCAGAAACATTGTTGGGTCCGGTAAAGGCTCATGCATTGTGCTGCCCTCAACGGCTGCCAATCCTGATGACGGCATTCGTGGAAACTTCACCACTACGATTAAGGGGTAGTGAAGATCAAGATGAAAGCAGCATCGATCAGGTACAACCTTCTGTCAGCAATACTAATCAAAACGTCAATGGAGACAATCATGCACATGAATGCATGGTTACATCCTTTTCCGAATTAGTGGAACTATCACAGGAAGCTGTTGACAGCTTTTTCAGCAGTCTCAACGATATGATGTTCTCACCAGAGCAGAAATAATGACTCTTGAACAAGGTAGCACACGGCGTTCCCGACACCTTGAATTTGGCCTTCAACTTTAATAATAAAGTAGCAAGATCGACTTTTTCTCCAGTTCACGGACAGCAATTTTTTAGCAGCCCCAAAATATTTTTGTAAAATTTTACGGGACACTTTTCTTCTGCTTAAAGTAAGAACTATTCTTAGAGAACTAATTTCTATTTTTAGAAACTTCATAGACATTAGCTGCCCGCTGGTATGTTTATAAATATTTTTGAACTGTGATGAAGTGGTCTCGAACTTTTCTTCTGTATTAAGAGCCATTTCATGTGTAATTCTCATATTCGATTACTAATAATGTATACATATGCGTGATTATTTTAGCATTATTCTACTGATTGAGTGCATATAGTACATATGACTATTTTTTTCCCCGTATGTTACATAATTTCAAAATGCAATATGTGTATTTTGGGGTGGTAAGGTATACACGATACTCTACAGTATGTTTTACTATGCCTAGATTCGTAAATATGGCCATAGATAGCGTGGAGTGGGTGTGATGTATTCCTATAGGTTCTGTATCGATCCCCCTATTCCTGACCCTATTCTGGTTAACGAGTTAACTAGCAGCCATCCCATGATGCAGAAATCGTTATCTGATTACGCCAGACCACGGCACAGGAGCGCGTTATCTGATTAGGTCATAACGCTTGCCATCTAATTAGGCAAGCAATATTCCTCCAGCCCCTGATAAGGCATACGGAGTTCTCAAAACAAATCAAACCCATGACAACCTGGGAAAAACCCTGCGGCCATTGTTTTGATTTCACCGAGAACTTCAGTAAAAGAATGCGCTAACGACCAGCTCGTATGACATCCTTATTGACGTATCTATGTCCATCCTTACGTCAATCTCGGCACCTTACAGGTATAAATATTACCGATATTGCCTTAAGCAAACACACGCGGTGGTGACGAGATCGGAGCAGCGAGACTTCCCGAAGCCCAGCAGAGAGCGAAGCCCACTAGCTGCCCCGCCTTCCTGACGCGCTGAGAACGAGACGCTGCCTTTCTCCTGCCGAGAAATCCAGCTCCGGCGCTTCCGAGCAGCCCTCGCAGGCAGCTTGGAATATCGAGACCTCAGACGAGAGATACTATCCCTCAACCATCCTAGACCTCAGGTACGGAACTGAATAACCCCTTGCAGAGAATTCTTGAATCAGTCACTTGGCAAAACAAACTTAACTTAGACTGCTACTTTCTATCCCCGCCCACGTATTAGGCTTAGGTCAGGTACACTGGGGTAGGCATGGTTAGAAGCACCAGTTGAGTACGATTAGTCAAATGTTTATATGTATGTATCTATTTTATCCATTTTAAACCACCATATGGCTTAGAAACCATATAAATGTTTTTACAGTATTATTTTATACTTCTGCTTTTATTGTATGCACTTTACTTAACCATAAGTATTGCAATAATATCGATTCATTTCTCTTGTACGAGAAAAGAGACTGATCAATAAATAACATCTTTTATTGAACACGCCCGTCTCTTCATTTTCTCTACAATCTGGTGAAACTAAGAATGCACGTACTGACTGAGTAAAATAAGTTGTCTTTTGTTTTCACACGACTCTAGAGATACACTCTTGATTAGGGGAGAGCAAAGTTGTCATGTTCTATGGTTGTCAGAAACTAAATCCCTTCTTGTCTATCCAGGGAGGTTCAACTCCTCCTTGTCTATTCGAGAAAGTTTCTAGTGAACTCTGAGCTAGCTGGCAAACCCAAAACTTTAAGTCTAATATCGACAGTAGAAGACCTAGTTAACGTCTGGTCTAGGTCTATACTATTGGAGGTATTATTCCAATGCGCAGAGCCTATTGGGATAATAGGAACTACACTACAGTACATTGCTGAAGGATTGGTGCATCTTTTAAATATCAACCGGAGTTCTATCGTCAACCAAAGTGCGAGCTTCGGATTCTTTCTTCCTTTGCTTCGGCTCTTGTATTCTGCATGACGTAAACTACATCACCACGCAGAGGTCAAAGCATGACATGCTAGAACGTAACGTAGCAGCCATTTTTTTTAACTGCATTTTTTTTCTGAACGCTACGCTACGCTGCTACAGTCAACAAGAGTTCATTTCAGTCTCCACAGCGCTGTTGCATACAACAAACGGGAGCGCTTCGTTATCGGTCATTATACTTCTACTTTAAAAAAAAAAGATTAACTTAGAAGAAGAAACGGTGACTACTTTTATTTTTTTTAATTTTCTTCTCCCCTCTTTGCTTTTGGTTTTGGATGTCCCATTGTCATTTTAAAACTTACTACGTTAATGTATTGTGAGAAATTTATCTAAAATGTCAAATAATATTGTTTCTCCTGCACATTTTTGGCCTGTTGCTGGGGATCCCAAGATGGAATGGGACCTGTGGTATCCTACATTTCTAGCCTATGTAGATGTGGTGGAAGAGGATGGATGTTCTCCCAAAAGAAAATTAGCCCTTTTAAAAAATTGTTTGGGAGGCGCAGGTCTCAAGGAATTAGAAACCTTACCTCCTATTGAGGGTGCAGGTGATTTCAATATTTTCGAGGTTGTTGTTAAGCAATTAAGTGCTAGGTTTGGTAGAAAAATTAACACGGTAATGGAGAGATTTAAGTTTTACTCCAGGGCACAGAAAGAGGATGAGTCTATTGAGAACTATGTGGCTGCATTACGTACCTTGGCTGGATCTTGTGCTTTTGAAACAATACATTTTGAACAATTAAGGGACCAAATTATGATGAAGACTAAGAGCAAAAAGATACAGGAACGTTTGTGGATGGGGACAGAATCTACTCTTAATGCTGTATTAAATATCGCCAAAGGCATCGAATAATCTGAACTTTTTGTTAGCAAGATTAGAGGCCAAGATATTAGGAACAAGGTAATAGTTCCTGAAGTTGCTATAGTAAAGGATGTTCACAATCAACAAAAAGTTTCCCTTTATTCAAACTAAAAGAGAGAATATTGGAAGGGATAATAAGTTCATGGGTAAGAAAACTCAAGTGATCTGTTACAGGTGTGGAGAAAATGATCATGTGGGTAACTACAGAGGTTGCCCAGCACGGAATAAAATCTGCATAAAATGCAAGAAGCCAGGACACTTTAGCAAAATGTGTAGGTCTCCACAAAAAGTAAACTTGTTGACTTATCCTGAGTATGAAAAGCCTGAAGAAATTCAGGAAATCAACAGTTTATTATGTGTAGGTGACACTAGATGCAAAGGTTTTCCCAATGATAACATTTTGATAAATGGAATAGAAATTTCTATGCTCATAGACTCATGTGCCTGCTACAGTATAATAGGCAGAAATATTTTTAACAAGTATTGAAATTCCTTAAATTTATTACCACCAGATGTGCAGCCAGGTGGATATTCTGGTCAGAAAATGGATCTTGATGGTTTTATGTAGCCTGATATTAAATTTAAAGATGGGAACATAAAAGGCAAGGTTTACATTGCAGCTAAAGGTGCATCTATTCTGGGTTGGCCACATCAACACGAATTGGGCATCAAGCTGGATCCCAATGCTTCACTACCAGTGTACATAGTATCTCCTGTGGATGATGAGTTTACAGTCCAAATCAAAAGTAAATTTCCAACCATTTTTACTGATAGTCTGGGGGAATTTGTGAATTTTAAACATAAAATTATCCTAAAGGAAGGTGCAACTCCTGTTCGACATAGAGTCAGGAGTGTACCTTTGGCATACCGGGACAAATTGAAAGTAACATTGTCAGATTTAGTGACTAGAGGAATCATAGAACCAACTGATCTTCTCCCTGGGTTTCTCCGGTGGTCTTATCCCTTAAGAGCAATGGTAAGCTTCGTTTATGTGTAGATCTCCGCAGTTTGAATAATGAGATCTGGGTCGATAGGCATCCTTTACCCCATATTCACGAGCTAATTTCCACACTCTCAGGCGCTTGTGTTTTTTCCACCATAGACTTGGCTAGTGCCTATCACCAAGTGGTACTACACGAGGAATCTAAGTTCCTTACTACCTTTATAACACCTGATGTCATGTTCCAATTTCAACGCATGCCATTCGGCTTAGCCAGTGTGGCGTCAGTCTTTCAGAGACTTATGAAAGAGGTTCTGGATGGTTGTGACAATGCCATTGCCTTCCAGGATGATATTTTATTCTTTGGGAGGAATTTTGAAGATCATGACAAGAATTTAGATAAAGTATTAAAATCTGGGCCTTACTGAATTTTACAGCAAATTTGTGCAAGATTATTCCTCAAAAGTTAATTCACTAAGGTTACTGTTAAAAAAAGATGTCCAATTTGTTTGGAACGATGAGCAACAGTTTCCTTTTGAATCACTGAAAAAGAAAACTGCTAATGCTCCTTTTTTGAGACCTTTTGATTTGGGTAAAGAATGCATAGTGTGTGTGGATGCAAGTAATGTTGGTCTGGCTTATGTGCTAATGCAAAAGAACAAGGGTGAGGAATACGTAGTTTCCTATGCGTCCAGGACTCTTCGTGGTGCAGAATTTAAATATTCCACCATCGAGAAGGAACTATTAGCTTGCACTTGGGCGGTCGAACATTTTAGGCAATTTCTTTGGGGCACGAAATTTCGTTTGCGAACTGACCATAAGCCTTTGATTAACATGTTGGCTGCTGGTGGTGGTCGAACGTTGACGGCACGTTTGGCACGCTTAGCTGCCAAATTACAAGAATTTCAGTGTATAGTTGAATATGTGCCTGGCCGCCTAAATGTACATGCGGACTGCATGTCTAGATTGCCTTCAGTTGATTCATGTGAGATCGCTAATATTTGTCCTGATTTTGATGTTGCATTCACAATTGACGACGTTAATGGTAGAAATTGTAACATGTGGTCTAGTGTTGTCTCAGAAACGGATTGGAGAGATGCTATGTGCAGAGATGAAAGTTTATCCAATGTAGTGAACTTTATGCAACAAGGGTGGCCTGAAGAAAGAAAATTATCGGGTGATGTTTTGTCCTTTTGTAAAGTGAAAGAGGAACTCCTGTTTGATCATGGTTTTATAACTAAAGGAGATAAGATAGTCCCTCCTTGTGACTTGAGGAAAAAGTTATTCTTATGGCCCAGGAAGGTCACATGGGAATGTCAAGCACTAAAAGACGAATTTGTGAATTCTATTGGTGGCCTGGTATTGATAGAATGGTGGACAAATGGGTCAATTCATGCTCTCCTTGTGCCAATAGCGACAAGTCTGTTAAGCCATTAGCAGGGAATATGGATATTTCTCCTATTGAGTTATGTTATGTTATGTTATAATTGTTTATATAGCGCATGGCTACCCCAACAACAGGGCGTCCCAGCGCTTACGGACATGCCTAAATACAGGACGGCCAGAATGAAGGTGACAGAGTGTCAGAGTTTACTACATGTCATTGGAAGAAATTAGGGATTGATATTATTGGTCCTCTTGATTTATCAAATAATAAGGCGGTTTTTGTCTTGGTGTTGATTGACTATTTCTCTAAATGGCCTGAGTTGAAAGTGGTGGACAAGATTGGTTCAACTCAGGTAGTTGAATTCCTTGATGAAATATTTTGTAGAGAGGGAATTCCGGCTGAGTTAGTGTCTGATAATGGTCCACAGTTTATTAGCAGTGAATTTACTTCTTTTCTTGATAGGTGTGGGATAGTACACAAAAGAGTGTCTAATTACAATCCCCAAGCGAATGGTCAAACGGAACGCTTTAATAGAGTTATTAAGGAATCCATTCAACTGGCTGTCAAAAGTAATTTAGACTTGAGAAAAACTCTCCGTGCGTCCTTATTGTCATACCGTACTTCTCCTAACTCGGTTATGGGTATATCCCCGTTTGAATTATTGAAAGGTAGGAAACCAGGTTCGAAACTCTTACCTTGGTGGATGAAGATGAAAATTCCTGTTGAATCTTCTTTTGATTCCTCTAAGGTTAGAGACAAAGTTTTGAAATATCAGAAAAAGATGAAGGGATATCCCATGCGATTAGGTAATCGTAGTTTAAGGATTAAAGTTGGCGATTTGGTGAGAGTCAAATTTGGAAAAACTTCTGGTTTTAGGTGGAATAAATGGTCTGATCCATGCAAAGTAATAGAAGTCTTCAGCAAAGCTGTGAGGGTTGAAGGTAGCAAAGTTTGGAATTTCAGAAGGGTTTCTTTATGTAAAGCATTTGATTCTAAAGCAGGTTCACAATTGTCTTCATTAAACTCTAATAATGATTCTTACTCGGCTTTGTTGGACACATTTGGAAGCAATTTACAAAGTTCAACTAGGAATAACGATGAGGTTTTTTCAAACTTGTTAGACACTTTTGGGCAGGAGTCACTAAGTTCCGATTCCTTGTGTGACAATATTACTCAAGAGCATATTCCTAGTAGTATCGATGAAAACAGCAAGGTGGACAAGATGGATGCACAATCTAGTGATGTTGTCTTAAGAAAAAGTTCTCGTGTTAAACATACTCCTGTTAAATTGCGTGATTTCATTCATTGATTTTGTTTGTGTTACTTCTTGGGTTTTTTTAGGTATTTTTTTGTGTTTTTGTTGTTGGTTTTTTTAGGGGGGAAGGTGTGTAGTATTCCTTTTAGAATGTTTCATCAGAATTGTTATGTTACATTGAGTGTTCAACATTCTGTATGTGGGAGTTGCTCAGATGATACTGGCTTTCAATGTTGGTGGATGTATAAGCTGTTATCTCCTGTGAATAAACCACTCATGATACAAGATCTAGTTTGCTGATTACTTCATGTAGGCTGCTTCATTGGAAGTCCATCATCTG
Organism: Lissotriton helveticus; assembly: GCF_964261635.1. Lineage (NCBI taxonomy): Eukaryota > Metazoa > Chordata > Amphibia > Caudata > Salamandridae > Lissotriton > Lissotriton helveticus. The sequence goes on along the minus strand of NC_136061.1, from coordinate 1,950,828,394 downwards.
TGTGTCTTTTGCTTTCTCGCCCTAAGTGCACCGGGTATGCCCAGACCTGAGTCCTGGGCTCACTGTGCCACTGGATTCAAGCTAGCCTGGCCTTACATGGGGTGATGCCCCCAAACCAGTCCCAGGATGCTTTTTTCCGATCCAGGGAGGACCTGGCTTGGCAGTTCGGTCTGGACAGTTCCCATGAGGCACAGGGTCAAGACTTAGTTGCATATAGTTCGGTCTGAACTGGAGTGGCATGATGAGCAAAAGAACAATGGATTTAACCCAGATCTATTGACTGGGGGTGAATGTTTCATGTGCTCTACATTTCTGCCCATTATCTGTGTGTCTTTTGATCATGGGAAGTAGGCACCACTACAAAGAGTCTTTCAAGCGGACACAGTCTTTCACAATCTTTTTAGCAACACATTAGAAAGACCCTCCTTCAAAGTTCCTTGTCAAAATCAAAGAGGTTCACTGGTAAACAAGAGATGAGACTAAGTTGGTTCATAAATAGGGCTTAGCTGCAACTCGTTGCCAATTTTGTGTAGTAACATACTACACAAAGGGAAGTTAAAGAAGCTCCTTTATATGCGATCGAATGCTCCAGATCTTTGCAAGAAACTGATTTCTCCAACTGTCATTTCTCACATTCTTACTGTAACATTCAATGTTCTACTGATGTCATTCTTCCATTATATCAACTCTACACAATCTCTTTGAGACATCTCCTGCAAATGATAAATGAACTTGACCTGATTCTAAAAGAATATTTTCGAAGCCCAACACATAACCACTTTCTATTATCTACAGGACCCATGTACCTGAAAACTTTTGCTGCCATTTCTGCAGAAAAAAAGGAGTCCTCCGACTGGGAGCCTGGCATAATCAGGAATGCTTCCTGGGCATTGAAAGAGGGGAGGTGGGAGATTAAAATGTTGTCCCATGCTCAAAGAAGACTAAGAAGGCTTGCTCCTTCCTCTCTGAAACTGAAATTCCCACGGAAGTCTTCTCCTTGAGGTTTAGCAAGGAGGATCAGGATTTGGTTGTATTTTAAAGAGCTGAGCATGTTACTGATTCTTAAAAGCTCTATGAAACATATCCTCTAATTGGTCACCATATAACATGCTCCCAGAAACAGGCATATGAAGCCGTGCAGACTTTTGGGTGCCTTCAGCCCTACAATCCCTCAAACATGGTTGCCTTTGGCCAGCAATGGAAGAAGCAAAAGCTTTTAAAACATCACAAGATGCATCTGCAAGAAATGTAGCTTGACCCTGAGTTATTTGTTAATAACTCAGAGCACTCCATTCCATCCTAAATGGCTGGAGTTAAAGTATAAAAGTCATTAGCGAGGGATTGAGACTCATAAACTGCATAAACAGTTGCAAATAGAGTCAAAATTAATCCTGAAAACGCTTTCTTTCAAACATGCGCTACCTTATAGTTTACAAAATAAGATGCCAGAACCTGTTCAGCTATCACAGTCGAACTTTCCACTCAACTAGCCAGTATCAGATCAACTTTAATGGATCTGAACATCACTCTTTGCCAAAGAATACAGCTGAGTGAGAAATTTAAGAAGGAAGGCTATTTCTGGAAGACGAAATTGTAACTGTCGAAACAGACCGGAACTAGTGCTTGGTATTTCATCCACATCCTCCATGGGAATATAAAAATTATCACCCAAATATCTAAACAGGATTGAGAGTTCAGATTTGTAACTATATCTGGTCTTGTGAGCTGTTTCAGGAACATTAGTTTCATCCTCCTCATGCCCAGAAGAAGGCCATGAAGTAACTGAAGAAGGAGACAAAATGTTCACCTATGACTATAAGAAGAAGGAGAGGACGGAGAATAATGGGAACTGGTATTATCCTTATATTTTTAAAGGCTTCTGTTAAAGAAGTAATCAGGAGCTGTATTTAGTCCTCAGAGTGTCCTAATCCACAACAATTGGAACAGAGGGATTCCTATCCTCCTTAGACATCCTGCCATCATCGCCATCATCTCTAGAACAATGATGTTTTTTAGATGACTACTTTCTATTCTCCATGGCAAAAAAACAAGGGTAAATGGAAGACGTTGCACTACATACAGAATAATACTGGACCCCTGTCCATCTTTCCGAATGCCTTCAAGAAACAAGGGCAATTTCTTAGGAAACCCAATGCAGCTGCCTCCCTTATTTTCATCGTGGTCCAGACTGCAGCTGGACCAGCAGTTCTTACATCTGGTGAGCGGTCACGCATTGCCTGAATGAAAATGGCGGCCGTGACGCTGCGCGGCTGCCTCTGTATCTCCACGGCCCCGCGTGCCCTCTGATGACAGCGCTGGTTTGCAATGTCGCAGGCCATTACTGCGGGCTTCAGGAATGCCATTAATCTTCTGACCATTTCCTTCCCATTATTACCCTGCTGACGCTCTGCCAGAATGATTGAGCTTTGCAGACCCTTTGTCGTATTGAACAGCTGATTGGACATCTCAGCACCTGCAGTACAGCTTATAAGACACAGGCTGTAGTTTTACACTTTTGCGTAGTTCACATAAAGCCCATGGTTTCTGTCCTCACTTTGTGTAGAACCCCACTTCCGGCACAGTACTCCCTCGTCGGAAGCTCTTGTGCGAGTGCAGGGAATTGCGTGGGTTTGTTTGTTTCTTGTCACTTTAGGTACTAGGCAGTGTGTTTGTGGCTAAAGAAAACCCTGTTGCTCTAACACACATTTCTGCTACGATGCTTTGATGCATAATATAGTGAGCGTCTTTTTAGGACTGCATTTCAAAGATTCCCAAAACAACTGTCTGGTTTAAAAGAACCAATCACAGGAGCAAGTGTGATGATTATTGACCAGACACAGCTCTGTTTGAAGGCTTTGGGGAATTTACCATACTGTTGTACCCGATCTGTCACTGATAACACGCGCATTTTCAATTATGTATTCCTTTGAGGTAAACACTGCGATTAATTTTTTGGGCTAGAGACTCAGTTGTTCACAGTAAATAAAACAAGTCACGTATTGAGAAACTCACCGCTGCAGCCCGGCTTGGACAGAAAGCTAGGCAACCTGTGTTGGGACGGGGCGGGGCCGCAACAAGACAGGAAGCAGACGGGAGCCTACCCCGCGCTCCTGTGCCCGTGAAGGCAGCCGGAAGTGAGCGTGTGAGCTAGCGGGGCTCCCGTGCTTGTGGAGAGCCCCGCCTGCTGCCGACACTGACCCGCTGATGAGGGAGAGAGGGACAACCAGCGTGGTACGCTGTACCTTTACCAGGAAGAGCAGCGTGTGCCAGGTGATGCAGCGGAGTGACAGAGCCTGTAGCAGCGGTAAGAGCCCGGTGAGTGGGGGGAGGGGTGTGTGCGAGTGTGAGTGTGTGTGCGCGTGTCTGTGTGCGTGTGTGCACGCGTGTGGTCTGTGTGTGCGCATGTGTCTGTGTGTCTGTGTGTGTGCGCGCGTTTCCGGCATGCTGTTCCCAGTCGCAATGGAGCGCGGATTCACGCGCGTGACCTGATCCGATTCCGGCATGCTGCCCGTGCCCATCTCCTGTCTCCTTGAAAGCATAGCCGGTGACTATAGGTCTCGCAGCGAGATAGCGATTCGCGCTGCATCGCAAGTGCGAGACCTAAAAAGGAAGGAAAGAAATGATCTTCCTTCACCTCTTTTTAAAAAATAAAACTGAATAAAACATGGAGGAGATAATCAGTAGTTACATGTATATGCCTGAACCAACTTGCATAAATTACCACTAGAGAAAGCTGAAAGCATGGCCAATCATGGGGGGAAAGAACAGGCAGAAGTACAGCCACCTAATAAGAACGCAGCAGCAATGAAAGTGAAGTGTGGGTGTCCCCAAAGGCACAGCAAAAGAAAAAGTAGACAATGCATATGCTAAGAACGCGCCTACTAACCTCCAACCTGTCACCACAGAAGGAGACTGGATGTGCAACCCAGGTGAGTGCGGAGACAGAGTAAGGAAAGCAGACAGTGCAAACGCCAAGAACGCGCCCCTCACCTTCCCTCATAGCACTGCAGGAGGTGAGCAGTTGCGCACAGCAAAAAACCACAGAAGCTTGGAAAACAAAGGCATAGCTTGAAATCCCAAGGGTAAGTGATTAAGAAAAAACAAAGCAATGCTGAAAATGGTGTTCCTTCCTGCACAAGGTGCAAGGGTGCCTACGTTGGTGCTAGGCAGCTTAATTTAACGACAGAGCTAGGGAAAACGCAGGGGTGCACTGTATCTTTGTAAATACGATGCTTCCCTGCGTTTTCGGAATGGCGGAGCGTGCCGTTAGCCTTTTGTGCTTAAGTCATGCTCTGTCATTCCCTTGTAAATATGGCCCATAGTGTTATGGTTCCTGCCCTCTTTATCACCAGTATGGTGGGAGGAGCTTAGGAGAGGGACTGAGGAGAACCTTTTGTTTTATGCCTGCTGATTGATGCCAGCTAGGTCACGTGGTGCCTAGGTAGAGGTTAGACACCTCCTAGAGTAAGTAGAGGTTAGAGAAAAAATGGGTTGAGGAGGTGATAACCATCTATGCAGCACTCATTTATTTTTCTTCAATGTCTTTTATAGATCTGCTTATCCCAATGTAGGGTGTTGTATCGCTTTACATCATACAGACACTATACCTAAGCAATTAATCATTTAAGTGTGTAAACCATAATACAGGAAATATTACATAAAACAATGGGGAATATAAGGTGTAGGAGTCACATATCATTTATACCGGTAGGCATTAGATGTTAAAAGCTCTTTTTCTTGAGCAACACAAAGTCATGATTTAAAACATTTGGGATATACAGATCCTGGCAGTTGTGGCTGTTTGTGCTTATTATTATTACTTCAAGGAACCATTTTTAGCAATGGTAGAATAATGAGTGATTTAGAAAAAAAATAACCTCCTTGCAGTTTGCATTCAGCTTCTTGATGCCTGTTCATAAATTACTGTGCTGTATTACAAGGATTGAAACGTATGACTTGGATGGAAACACAAGAAGCTCTGCATCAAAAGGAGTAACCCCTGAGATGTTTACATGAAATGCAAATCAATGTAACTGCTTTGCAGCCGACATATTAACCCTATATGCTATTTTATGGTGACTCAAACATGTAAAATGACCACACACTGATCTCTCAATCAAGTGCATTAACTTCCAGCATTATCTTACTGTTTTTATAACCTAGCGATTGCTGAACTGTGATACGGCGGCCCCACCTACCCGTCACACACCACGGTATTGCAGTCCTTCCCGTACGACAGAGAATCCGGCCAGAGCGTCCATAGTAGCAACCCAACCCACCAAATGTCCAACCCTCTGTCCTCTGTTCCAGGACCCAATCCGGAACGGCGGAAACACGGAAGCACTACCACCTGACCCCGGAAGTACCTCCCCCTCACGTGACCGGGACACTAGAAATGCCGGAACCAGGAAACAGTCCGACGTCGGATTGAGCTTGTGGCAGGAGACCCCGACCGGAGAGGCGAAGGAGACGGCGACCGAAGAGGAAGAAGACTGGTCCGAAGATTGGTGGAGTCCACCGGAGGTTGCTGGGGAGCGGCCGCAACTCAACTTGGAGAGTTGCGGCGGAGCGGGTGAGTGACACGGAACCCCTCTGATAGCACATTAGGTGCAGTGTAAATAATTCCTTTCTGTATATTTGAACTACCCTTTAGGCTCACGTCGTCACTCGGAGCACTGTGTAAAATTTGTAAAGCACTCCTCCACTTTGTAAATAAACCCTTTAATCCTCACGTCCCACCACCCTACACCCCTACTGCTTCTCGATACCCTGCTTGTGTCCGTCCCTATCCTGACCCTTCCGACCCCTCCTCACTTTCGTCTTCTTACCCCTCACACTTCCCGGTGCCGGTAACAGGGATTTGACGAGAGAAGTCCGGCAGGACTAACGGCTCCTTTCTTTTCTTTGTTTTCTCCCGGTACCTCCGAGGACATCCCCAAGAGTAGAAGACCCGGAGAGCCCGCTGACATCGGTACCGGACCTGGACCCCTCCCGCGGAGCCGTGCCTTTCATTTCTGGATCATTGACTCTTGCTAATCACCCTGTTTTGAGCAACCATACGGAAATAAATCAAACATTGCCCACTATATACGGCCTCCGCGCTTGGTATTCCGGTCCGCCACACCCCCACGCACACAGTTGGTGTCAGAAGTGGGATCCGGAGGCATGGAGGCCGTCGTACAGAAAATGGCCGAGTCCCAAGAGATGTTGGGAAAACTAATGGAGAAGTTTTTGAAAACTGCTGAGGAAGACCGGGGGCAACTGCATGACGTCCTCAAGGGTCAAGGGGATGCTCACGACCAGGCCATGGGTAAATTAACGGACGTCCTCGGCCAACAACAACAACGACCCATAACCTCCCTCCCCTCAGTAATCTTGCAAAAGTATGTACCTGGCGACGACCCGGACTACTTTTTTACGAACTTTGAAAGACTCGCACAGGCCGCCTCCTGGCCAGCCGATCGATGGGGGCAATATTTGGGCCCGCTACTAACCGGAGACCTCCAAGCGGCGTATCAGCAAGCCAACATACAAGGCAACACACCCTATGATGACATCAAGAAGTGTATCTTGGAAAGGTTGGGCATTGATGACGAGACCTATAGAGTGAAATTACGCCAAGCCAAGGAAGGGCCCCAAGAAACCCCCAGGGCTCTATCCTTCCGGATTAAAGATCTCGCCAATCGATGGTTACGTCCCGACAACTCCACTAAGGACGACATCCTAGCAAAAATATATCTCGAGCAATTCCTGGCATCCCTACATCCGGCCACCCAAAAATGGGTGCGACAACATGCACGACTCACCCTCGATAGCGCTGTGGAGATCGCGAGTGCTTACAGTCGAGCCCAAGAAACATCCAGGGGCAGAGATGACCATCCCCACCGAGCGCATATCAATGCAGTCAGACCCCAGCGACCCCCCCCTCCAAGGAAAACGGAGCCACCTTCCCTGCTGCCACCACCGCTCATATACAGACCACCCAATCCGGGTCCACAGTGTTACAACTGCGGTGGCTATGGACATATAGCACGTGTATGTCCACAGAAAGACGAACCCATGGAGACAGGCTTGGTACAGAACTATGTGTGTGCAACACCCGGGGGAAAACCCCCACCGTTCCGTTGTCCCGTGTATGTAGACGGACATCCACTCCTAGCTTTGGCTGACACGGGCTGTCGCCAGAGCGTTCTACGGCCCCAGGACCTACCGACCCCACCAAGACCACCTACAGGAACCGTCGCCATCCAATGCGTACACGGAGACACAAAAAAATACCCTACCACCCAGGTGCGAGTACGGCACCCAGCTGATCCCGGGACTGAACTCACTGTAGGTCTGATACCGAACCTTCCTGAGCAAGTGATCCTAGGGAGTGATTATGCTGGTCTCCCTAAGCTGGTACAGGATACTACAGACTCCCTGAACCAATGGTGGGGAGAAGCACCCTTTTCCGGGGAACAACCGCTGGCGGAAGATCCGACCAAAGCCCGGAAATCCCGTAATCAGAAGAGGCAAGAAAAGCGAAACCACACCACCGCCTACCCGGTGGTTCCCGATGTCCATCCATGGCAAACAGATAGAGAATTCCGGGCATCGCAACAAGAAGATCCTGTCCTACAAGAGGCCTGGGGAAAGGCCCTAGATCAGGAAGACCCCCTTCACGTATGTCCCTATTTCTTTACAAAGAACGGACTACTCTATAGAAAAGGGAACCCAAACCAACCACCTCAGCTATTGATTCCCGGACCCTTTAGAGAGAAGGTGCTCTTCCTTGCACACAGCCATCTCCTAGGGGGTCACTTCAGCGACGAAAAAACCAGTCTGTCCATCCTGGAGAAATTTTATTGGCCAGGAGTACATCAGGAGGTCAGACAATATTGTAGAGAGTGCCCAGTCTGTCAGAAAAACAGTAGATATCGACCTCCCAGGGCTCCCTTGCTCCCTCTACCCCTCATTGATATCCCCTTCACCCGGGTCGGAATGGACATCATAGGCCCCTTACTACCCTCCCGCAGTGGCTGTCGTTATGCCCTAGTTCTGGTGGACTACGCCACTCGCTTCCCTGAGGCAGTGCCCTTACGCCAACCTACAACACAGACCATAGCTAAAGCCCTCATCTCCATATTCTCACGAGTAGGGTTTCCCAGGGAGATCCTCACGGATCAAGGCACTCCGTTCGTCTCGTCCCTAATGAAACAAGTCTGTTCAAACCTCGGCATAAAACAGATCCGCACTTCCGCCTACCACCCCCAGACAGATGGGTTGGTAGAGCGATACAATGCCACCCTGAAGTTAACACTGAAGAAAATGTTGGCCTTAGAGGCAAAGCGGTGGGAGGAGATGTTGCCGTTGGCCTTGTTTGCCATTCGATGCAAACCTCAGAGCAGCACCGGATATTCTCCATATGAGTTGCTGTATGGTCGACCACCCCGCACCCTTCTTGACATGGCCCAAGAAGCATGGGAGGCCGAACCTGACAGAACCCGACCCCTGCCAGAATATGTCGAAAATCTAAAAACACATCTCGCCCAGCTGCGTGACATTGTCCGCCAGAATATGGAAAACGCACAAGCTAGCCAGAAACGGCAATATGATAAGGGTACCAAACCTCGCTCCTTTAACAATGGGGATCTAGTTCTTCTGATGAGACCCTCATCAGACCACAAACTGTTAGGGCAGTGGCAAGGACCCTATGCGATTCTTCGCCAAGTGACCCCGGTCACTTACGAAGTAGAGCTCGACCCTGTTCGAGGCACCACACAGGTGTACCATGTCAATCTTCTTAAAAAATGGGAAGGACCCCGACCCGTCCTATCCACCAGCGACATTCTAACCCCTCTCTTATTTGAGTCATGCTTTGACCCAGAGATGACCGGAGAACAGAGACAGAGTCTCCGAGAAACCCTACAACCCCTACAGAGAGTGTTTTCCTCCTCGCCAGGTCACACGACCATCACAGAACACAGCATACACACAGAGCCGGGTAAGATTGTACGGCTTCGACCCTACCGGGTCCCTGAAGCCCGTAGAAACGTGATCAGACAAGAAACCGAACTAATGTTGGGTATGGGGATCATTGAGCCTTCTGTCAGTGAATGGAATTCCCCCATAGTTCTAGTGCCTAAACCTGACGGGTCCGTGAGGTTTTGCATAGATTTCAGGGAGGTTAATAAAATATCTACCTTCGACACTTATCCCCTTCCACGGGTCGATGAGATGGTCGAGAGCATAGGGAAGGCCCGATACATATCCACGTTAGATCTCTGCAAGGGCTACTGGCAGATCCCCCTAAGAGTCCAAGACCGAAAGAAAACTGCCTTTTCTACCCCAGACGGCTTATTCCAATTCACAGTATTACCTTTCGGGTTACACGGGGCACCCGCCACCTTCCAAAGGGCTATGAACCAAGTGTTAAGGCCGCACTCAGAGTATGCCGGGGCCTACCTCGACGATATTGTTATCTATAGCAATAGTTGGGCGGAACACCTCGATCACCTCAGCAAAGTCGTCGGGACCCTGGGCTCTTTTGGGTTCACCATTAATCCTGAAAAAACCACGCTAGCAGCTACTTCGGTGAAGTACTTGGGCTACCTCTTAGGAGAGGGAATGATACGTCCACAGGCCAAGAAGGTAGAGGCCGTTCAATCCGTTCCATTCCCCCAGTCTCGAAAAGACCTCCGGGCATTCCTAGGCCTTTTGGGTTATTACCGCAGGTTCATACCCAATTTTTCCCAGACTGCAGCTCCCCTCACCGATCTCCTAAGGAAATCCACAAATACAGAAACCCTCCTAAAGAATCCCAACCCTGTCCTACTGTTAGCCTTTTCTCGACTCAAAGCAGCATTAACCTCCAAACCGGTATTGGTCAGTCCGGATTATTCACGGACCTTCCTCCTACAGACAGACGCCTCGGACCAGGGTTTAGGGGCGGTCCTGTCACAGAAAGACGAAAAAGGGAACGAGAACCCCATTTTATACCTGAGTCGTAAACTGTATCCCCGCGAAACCAATTATGCTGTGGTAGAGAAGGAAGCATTGGCCATTAAATGGGCGGTGGAAAGTTTAAGGTATTATCTGGAAGGGAGAGAGTTTGTCATCTATACTGACCACGCCCCTCTGGAGTGGATGGCCCGTAATAAAGGACATAACGACCGGGTCCTCCGGTGGTTCTTAGCTCTGCAACCATACAGATTTCGGACATTGCACCGTAAGGGGACTGAACAGGGCAATGCCGATTTTCTCTCCCGTTATCCCATGGCCCAAACCCGTACTAGAAAGACAGCTAGGGGAAGGGGATGTGATACGGCGGCCCCACCTACCCGTCACACACCACGGTATTGCAGTCCTTCCCGTACGACAGAGAATCCGGCCAGAGCGTCCATAGTAGCAACCCAACCCACCAAATGTCCAACCCTCTGTCCTCTGTTCCAGGACCCAATCCGGAACGGCGGAAACACGGAAGCACTACCACCTGACCCCGGAAGTACCTCCCCCTCACGTGACCGGGACACTAGAAATGCCGGAACCAGGAAACAGTCCGACGTCGGATTGAGCTTGTGGCAGGAGACCCCGACCGGAGAGGCGAAGGAGACGGCGACCGAAGAGGAAGAAGACTGGTCCGAAGATTGGTGGAGTCCACCGGAGGTTGCTGGGGAGCGGCCGCAACTCAACTTGGAGAGTTGCGGCGGAGCGGGTGAGTGACACGGAACCCCTCTGATAGCACATTAGGTGCAGTGTAAATAATTCCTTTCTGTATATTTGAACTACCCTTTAGGCTCACGTCGTCACTCGGAGCACTGTGTAAAATTTGTAAAGCACTCCTCCACTTTGTAAATAAACCCTTTAATCCTCACGTCCCACCACCCTACACCCCTACTGCTTCTCGATACCCTGCTTGTGTCCGTCCCTATCCTGACCCTTCCGACCCCTCCTCACTTTCGTCTTCTTACCCCTCACACTTCCCGGTGCCGGTAACAGGGATTTGACGAGAGAAGTCCGGCAGGACTAACGGCTCCTTTCTTTTCTTTGTTTTCTCCCGGTACCTCCGAGGACATCCCCAAGAGTAGAAGACCCGGAGAGCCCGCTGACATCGGTACCGGACCTGGACCCCTCCCGCGGAGCCGTGCCTTTCATTTCTGGATCATTGACTCTTGCTAATCACCCTGTTTTGAGCAACCATACGGAAATAAATCAAACATTGCCCACTATATACGGCCTCCGCGCTTGGTATTCCGGTCCGCCACACCCCCACGCACACATGAACATACAAAGATCTCTGCAACAGATACTTTAACATTGTAATCTCTTTTAAAATGCAGCCGATTTGTGACAAATTAAATGAAGCAGAACTGACGTACGGTTACATTTGACCTTTTTGCCTACTTCTTTGGACAAACTGTAAAAAAATTTGACTTTCAGACTTCAACCCTTTTTACTCCACCCACTTTCATATGCTACACCTTGGCCTACAATTGATGGGATCCTAGAATAAATTGTACTGGCATGTAGGAGAAAAATCTGAATTAGATGAGCCATTGACACAGGGACTTGAAATATCAGTAGTGCTGGTCTCCAGTCAAGGGGTCATCTCCTCCCAGAATTCCCCTAGTATCGGGCACTCCAAGAGTGTGTGGAAGAATATACCCTTCTGTCAACACCCTCGCAAACAGTTCTTTATTTTAGAATGCTTTACTAAGATTATATAAATTACAGAAATTAAACATGATAATCAAACAATTGAATCCAAGCAAAATGAATGAAAAAATTAGATAAGAACAGTCATTAGTTCCATAATTAAGAAAATAACAAATAGCATAGAGAAAAACCAGCAAGGGTAAACAGTACATACACTATTGGATTAAATAAAAAGAAGACCATAAAGCCTGAATTGAAAAATATGAGCACTTTACCAACCCAAATGCATTTAGAATTTCCACGAGAGAAGAAGAAAGAATAGAGGGGGGAAGAGAAGGGAAAGAGGGAGAGCATATAATAAGCAACAGCAACATTACAGAAATAACAGTGTTAACCTACTAAAGTTTTCCAACATTTATTGTGGTTCGTTATTGGTAACACTGGAGGTAAATTGAGCAGATTGTTTGGATAAGAAAGACGTAAATTGTGACCATAATAAATCTTTCTTAATTAATAAAGGAATAGAGGTAGCATAATAGATTCCACCAACCAGTAAAGCAAATTTTAGTGAAGTCTTTCCAATTCGTGGTGATAATCTGCAGGGCTATAGCAATAATCAAATCTATAAACTTTCCTACCATACAATGTTAGCACCATTTAGGGGAGGAACCTCCTAAAAAATGTGTAAAATATAAAAAGAAAAGGTTGTGGGCAAAATGTTGTTCAGTTTCTCCCATATGAGCAGCCAAAGCTCCTTAACCAAAGGACAAAGCAAGAACATATGTAGAAAATCACTCTTATCATGAGCACAAGAAGACTAGTATATTTCAGTGCTGATCAGCTTAAATCTGTGAAGGTCCATGGGGTGAAGATTAGCCTATTGTCAAAATAGTATAATGTTTGTGTTGTGCTTGCTGAGCGAGATGAAGAATGAATTTTGACCCAAATGGATTCCCATGTCTGAAAAGAGAACTGCTGATTAAAGCCCACTTCCTACAGGAGTTCCACCCTGGACTTCGTTCTCAAACCGGAGGGGCGAGACAGGAACCTATATATACCAGATGCTTTCATATGAGAGGAAAAATCTAATTTGAGGGAGGGGAGAGGACTCACTGGAACAGAGACAGAAACCTGAGAAAGAAGAGGAAGAAGAGTCTTGAGATGTAGGTAATGTGTAGCGTGATATGAAGATATGTAATATTTTTCCTGAATCTCAGAAAAATACATAAGAGAGCCTTCTAAAAGTATATGTCTGACGGTAATAATTCCTTTGTTAATCCACGCTCTCCAGGAGACAACTCTAGTATTTAATTTTAGAAGCTTATTGTACCAAATAGGGGTTTGTGAAATAATATCCATATGGCAATTCGAGGAGGCAATTAAAGGTTTAGCAGCAGCTTCAGAATGGGTGGGTATTTTGAGAGAAACATCCCTTAGGGGGTTGAGAGATATGAACCGCCATGTTTAAAGAAAATGGCGTACATTGAGCCTGTTCCAGTTGACCCCAAGTTGTCAGATCTGCTTTACAAATAGTTCTCATACAAGACTTTTCCTATTTATGCAGTATAGCTCTGGAATACTAGACCCTGTGTAGGATCCTAAATTGGATCAATCTGTAATGGGCCTTAATCGCTACCTGTCTGAGGAATTGCAACACCTCTCCCCAGTCCTCATCCTCTAAGTCTCTGACGTCCCTCTGCCATCTTGCCCTCGAGGGTTTGAGTTCTCTTTGGGGATTCCTCATCATTTTTTGGTAGATTAGAGAAATTGCTTTAGTAAGCATTGGCTACTCTAGCAGTCTGTTCTCCAGAAGCGAGTCCTCCATAACCTCCTCATCTGCCTGTAGCGCAAATCTCATTTGGAGGCACTGTAATACTTGAGAGGGCTGCCTATCGTATTCTGTTTAAAGATATGCAAATAGCACCACCCTACTGGCGTCCCATACATCTGCCAGTGTACTAAGCCCTATCATGCCCCATTTGCAGAAGCCATCAAGGCCAGATACTTCTCTCAGTCATATGCCTATTCACATTGGGGTCCTTGGGGTGAGGCCCCTGTGTCACTCTATCTCTCTATGAAGCTCATGTCATATAGCCACCTTACGTTTTCATTGATTGGGGGGCATTCTCAGCGAGCTTTTCACCATTGATAAAATGCAAATAGCCCTTCCCTACCAGGATCTCTCTGTCTAATTGAAACTCTGGGTTGTCTGATTGTGCATACTCCCAGCCATTTGCAATGCTTACATGTGCATCCTCATATTATCGTTTAACGTTAGGCAATGCTATACCACCCTCATAGGTGGAGCGCTATAGAGCAGACAGTTCTATTCTTGGCATAACAATTTTCTCAATAAAGTATGTCACCGGAATGTCACTTTTTTGATGTTCTGGTGGTGCAATGTGCCCTGACATATTTACAAGGCCAAGTAAAGCCACTTTATGTGGCTTTTTATGCTCTTGTACATATGTGACCCTTACACGCAGAACACTGCATGAAAGGGGCATTCCATGGGTGTTGATGTGGGTTTTCCCGTGCAGCGCCCATGGAATCTGAAGCAGTTCCAGATTTACGAGAAATTGTAAACCTGGGAATGCGTCTGAATCAAACGCCAACCCAGAGGTGGCATTAGGGAGGCGCAACAAGGGAAAATGTTTTCATTTCTCCTAATTTTTTCCTCTTTCTATGAATGCTGCATTCTGCAGCACACATAGAAAGAGAAAAGTGCCTGTATTGAATAATTTTGTGCAGGAAGGTGTCCCTTCCTGCACAAAATCAATCAGCCTGGCAACGCAGGCACCCTTGCATGGTGCAAGGACGCATGCGTTGGCACATGACAGCCCATGGTGCTCCAGCGCAGGTGAAAAACAAAGGAATGCATCATATCTCATAGATACAGCACATTTCTGCCCTTTTGTTTTGATGTAGGAAAAGGCAGCAAGATTCCTTGCTGCACTGCCCTAGATCAAAACCCCATAAATGAGGCTCAAAATCTTAGAAAACCTATTGGAGACAAGATAGGGGCTATTCTGTAATATATAGGTAAAATTGGGGAACGCCGCCATCTTAAATAGCGCTGCTCTCCCTGTTAAGGAAAGAGGCAGCACTCCCCAATGCCCAAAACCCGTTTCCAGACTTTGCACCCCACCCTACGCTACCTTACTGTGCAGCTGTCTTGCAACTGGCCAACCCCAAAATCACGGTTCACTGTTTGCCCCAACCCAAAATCTGTAATAATGCTCTTTTCCGACAAAGGTCCAAAGTCTGTGGCACCAAGACGAGGTCTGTGAGGCTTAAAAAGATTGTCCCCGATATTGGTCATTTCCCCACCTGCTGTTGTCTGAGTCAGATCTGAAGAAGGCAGTTTCTCATGTAGTCTGTTTCTCTGGTGATGCCCATATTATTTCCCTGGAAGTCGTTGGTTTCACCACTGGTGGCAATATCTCTTGTCCTGAAGACCCGAAGTCTGACTTCTCCTCTCCCAAAATATCCCCCATGCCTTGGAGGACGTACCATCTGATGTACCATGTGTGTGGTTTGTTGTCACTGTAGTGCCTCCACTACTTTTGCCTTCTCAGTCTCAGCCTGGTTTTTGAAAAGTCTGTCAGTCAATCTCTTCCACAGTTTGCATTCTCTCTTTGCTTCACTCCATTCTGTTGTGGGGCTATCTTCCTGGTTTCCTGGTGGGGGGTGGATATCATCGGCGTTACAGACACTTCCAGACCTCTGCGGGGAACGTGGAAAAGTACATTTCAGCATCCAGTATGACATGGATTCTGGCAGGGAAAACAATGTAAACTGTATATCCAAGGTCCGTATGTACTCTTTACCGCTAGAAACATCTCTCTCTGTTTTTGCACCACCGTGGTATAGTCTGAACAAAGAGTGACCAAGGCCCCCTCCAGCTCACAAGGCCCGTGAGATCGAGCCCTCTGTAGAGTTGGGGGAACAGCGTTTACCACACAACTTTTACAACGCAGTACCTTTACCACGCAACTTTTACATCGCAAGTCGTTACAACGACTTGTGCTGGGGGGCGCTCTAGGATAGGGAATAGTTAATTTACTATCCAAAACCTTCCCTACTATCTGGAGTTGGAATAGTGAATTAAACTATTCACTATCCAGCACCCCCCAACGCAAGTCGTTGTAACGACTTGCGTTGTGAAAGTTGCGTGGTAAAGGCATGCGTTGTAAAAGCATGCGTGGTAATGACATACATCCGTAGTATTGCATCACTGTCCCTGTAGATCAGGAGTCTTGCCACCACTACCCTGGGGGAGGCTCCCAGCTGCGGAGGCTTACCCGGCACCCGGCGTGCCCTCTTCACCGTGGACCATTTGGAGGTTTCCATTCACGAACCACCATGGCAAACCAGTCCTCCAACAACAACTCCATTGATGGTCCCTCTGCCTTTTCCTGGAGACCACCACTCTAATGTTTTTTCTCTGTTGTCGGCCCTCCGCATCATTAACTTTCCCCCGCAGCAGCCCCAATACTTTTGTAAGCTGTGAGATGAGATCAACATGGTTCAGTACCATGAGCCGAGTTTGCGCTACAGTCGATTCCATTTGCACTACTCTGTCAACCAGTTTCTTATGATCTTCCCTAAGGCGGTTCACATCATGAGCCTCTGTCTCAATCTTCCACTCCAACACCTCCTCAGTGTCCTTAATAGATGCTAGGATAATCTCAGTGTGGGATTCCCATCTTTAGTCTTCTGCCGGCGGTGTTTGCTGAGCTGGTGCCCTCTGCACTCCCTGTACGTCCTCCCCCTTTGGTGGTGTGCAGGTTTGTTAAGCACCTTTTCCTCCTTCCCTTCCCTGGGGCACAAAGATCCCTGCCTTTCTTTAAGCCATCCGCTCCGGCAGCAGAGCAGCTAAGTACTCAGGATGCCTTGTCATCTCTCTGTGAGGGAAATTTTATCACGGTCACCTCTGACAGGACTGTGTTTTTTTACCTGGGATTTCTACCCTTATGATTATTGCCACCACTGCTCCCCAGGCACGAGCACCCCTCAACTGTCCTCACTGTTCCCTAGGCTGTTTAATGTCAGTGGCTTCAGGGTCTGGTTCGTAGTGCTCTTCACGTTAGGCAGACTCACTTCACCCTCTCAACACTGGGGGTGAGGAGCTGGCAATAGTCTCTGAAGGTCTATATCCAAGGCAACAAAGGATTTGGATATTCTTTCAACTAGTGGATGGGTGGACGAGAGAGGGGGACTCTCCTCACCCACACCTGGCCTATTGCTCCAATGGTGGCTATATAAGTATATCCCCCAGGGCCCATAGGCCTCTCTGTGGTGTCACAGCCTCAAAAGAATATTCTAATTGTTCCATATTTTGTGTGTCCCACATAATCACAGAGGACTGGGGTAGGAAAGTAGGATCTGCTTTTATGGTTACCCTCACTTTTTGCCTGGTGCTATGCTGTTTCTGACTAGTATGACTGGGATCCTGCTAACCAGGACCCCAGTCTCTGTAATGTCTCCCCTAAATTGGTTATGGTGAGTGCCTAGGTACATACCGGTGTACTCTTACAAGTCCCTAGTATATGGTACTGAGGTACCCAGGGCATCGGTACACCGGGGATCCCCATGGACTGAAGCATGTATTATGCCACCCACGGGAGACCACTCAAACTGTAACTACAGGCCTGCCATTGCAGCCTGTGTAAGCGGGTGCTAGCACCACTTACAAAAGATATAGGTTTCCCTATATCTGAGGTTACTGTAGTGAAAACCTATGTCACCCCTAAAGCAGGCCTTTCAATCCTGAAGGCAGGATGCTCAGTCCTATGTGTGAGGGTGCCCCTGTATGAGTGGGACACCCCTACATCCTTCGGAGTTCATTCTCCCAGGGTGTAAGTGCATCAGTCATTACGATATATAGGGTGGCCATGCGTCATTACGCGATAGCTAACTCTAAACTGGTTGTAACGAACCCGGTCATGTTTGGTATCAAACATGTTGGAATCATACCCCCACACCGTAAATGGTGTGGGAGGTATGATTCCATGCAAACATGTTGGAATCATACTCCCACACCGTCAACGGTGTGGGAGGTATGATTCCATGCACTGTAAAGTTCCTCCGGGAGGCCCTCAGTACTCCCGGTACCAGTCTTCTAGACCCGGATAGCACAACATGGCTGCTGTCAACCAGACATATGATTCTGCCCTCCTGCTGCTGAGCCAGGCTCGAACAGGGGAAGACAGGACAATTGGTATCCTGTCAGAGGGAGGTGTGACCACCTCCAAGACAGGGTTTAGTGTATTGGGGCAGGGTGGGAGCGCTTGCCAGCACCACTCAGTCTGCTTGAGGTACACATTTGGTGCCCTCCTTGCATAGTCCAGTTCAAACCAGCTCAGGGAGCCATTGGCTCCTGCTCTGGCGCCAAACTGGACAAAGGACATGGGAGTATCCTCCCCACTGTCTGACCCCTCCACTGGGAGGAAACCCTGAATCGTCCGAACCCTTTCTTAGGGTACTTAAGGGCTCTCCTGTGGGTGGGTCCTTAGATTCTTTGTGAGACAAGTGTCATTTCAAGACACCACTTCTTCTTTGACCATCTGGGCACTCTGGACTTTTCTGGACCTTGCTCTGGGCTCTGAGACTGAAACTGGGAAGATTCGTGCTGCTCCTGCTCTCGTCGTCCTGCTCGTCTGCTGCATGTCTGTGCCCGTGCTCCTTACAGGAACCTTTCAAGGCCTGTGGACAGCCAAGACACCTGAAGGAATCTCCCTTGAAGTAAAGGAGTTACTTCTCTGCATCTGCAGGCAGCGTAACAAAGATGACCAGTCTGTTGATCCTGTGCTCCCATGGACTCCGAAAGGTTCAGCAACACAGGTGGTGGGTCTCCACATCCCTTGAGGACTGCCCTGTCCTCTCACCAAGTTTAAGGCCAGTATCCCTTGTTGACCAAGATCTTTGTCCTCACCATATCACTTGCACCGTGGGCCTGCATCTTTGGTGAACTGCTCGAAGTCCTCTTGCGACTCTAGTGCCTCCGGCCTGTGGGTCCTCTTAAGGGTATTAATTGATTTCAGTGGGATCCCCTGATTTTTGGGGCTTACTCTGACTCCCCTGCTTGTGGCAAGTCACCTGGACCTTGCTGTTCTAGACACTGCACCTTTTTCGTTTTCCACGTTGGTTGCGGTTACCAAGGTTTGCTGGTGCTCCTGACGAACACCGACCCCTCAACTCTCGACATCCAACGTGGGACATCTTGTGAACCGCTCCTGGTCTTCCACAGCATTGCCAGGTCCGCACAGCTACAGCTCCAAGGTCACCGTCAGCTCTCCTGCAACACCTGACATTGGTGGGCATTCCTCTTCCATGCCTCCTGGTCACTCCTGAATGGCACAGACTCTGTCCCCTCTGTTTGCAGGTCCTTCTCCTCTTGAATCCATCTTTGAGTTCCACCGGACACTTTCACCTTCTCTAGCTGTGGCATCTTCTTAATGTCCTCTACTGGGTTAGATGGCGGTTTCCGACACCACTTCACACATATGCACCCGGCTTCCTTGGTATAGGTATCCTGGTTCCTAAGGTTTCCACGGGCGGGGTGGCTCTCCAACCTTCTGTCTTGAACGGGGCTTCTTTAGGGTCCACTGGGAAGGGTCCGTCTTCTTTAAAATTGTAACCTCAACTTACTTATTGACTTGAATTGAGTGCTCGGTCGTGTTTCCACTCTGCACACGGCCTCCGTGGGGTTCCTGGGTACTTACCTCAGGTGGTTCCTTTGGGTCCCCAGCAGCTGTACGTCTTCTGGGTATAGTCTTGACTTGAGTGCTAGTTCGCATACCGCTATTTTAGTGTATGGTTTGGTCTCCCCCTGGCGATCACTGTGTATTTCGTGCAACTTACCTGTTTTCTCTGCAAAGTATTATGTACATTGTGTATATCTCCGGGTAGGAGATATTTGTATGTGTTAGTGAGTGTCTTATAATAAATAAATATTTTTATAACAACACTGTGTGGTTCTTTTTCACTTAAATCTATTCCTATAACATTACGTTCTGATAAAACAAGCTGCTCTACACTACTTCTGGACTAAGCCTGAAGGCTGCTCTCCACGGCTACCACTTAGAGAGCTTTCTAAGGTTGTCTAAGACCACTTAAATCACCATAAGGGTTGTCAGGATTACTGCAGGTGCCCACTTACATAATTGTGCACCATATACTAAGCCAGCTTCTCACAACTGGTTGCTCTCCACTGTAATGGAGGAGGGAAAAGAAGAGAGGTGAGGGGAGAGCCCAGTCCCTTCTCTCCCGCTTCGGTCAGAGGACGTATTCTTTGAGCGCTTTCCCTCTGGATCCTTAGGCCTTACTGCCACCTCGTCAATCACAGGGAATCTGGTCCTCAGACAGGTCTCTGTCTCCGCTGCAGCTCTACGTCTGCAGCCTTCTCCTAGCCCTCACCCCCACACAGCACTCAGAGCACACCTCAGACCTCAGTTGTATGGCTCCCAGACTATGCACGGCTTCCCGGCTAATTGGGTGCCATGTTGCTGCTCCGATGGCCGCGCCGGCCAACGGTGGTCGGGCGCTGACTAGCTCCACCTGGGCAATGATAGGCAACCTGCTGTACCAGGTCTTAACAGCAGAGATGGCCTTACATTGGCCGTGGCTTACTGGAGCTCAGCGGTAATGCCGCTGGCTCCATGCTCAGCAGATGCACTGATATATTTGATAATCAAGTATGGATTTTGTTTTCTTATTAATTTGAAGTGGCCTTTAGTCTCAATATAAAAAGTAAGTCTCTTGACTTCATAAGGCCTTGAAGCCATTTCATTCTGAGTAGTACACATTTCCTGCATCTCATAGTAAAGAGAGTAGCCTCGGTTTCGATATGGGCAACCAAAAGCACAACTTTAAGAAAGTAAAGAAGTCAGCAGTTTGTTTATGTATTGTATCTCGGTTTCAAGCACATCTCACATTTTCTCCATAAGATCATCTTTCAACCTCTTATTAGACACGTTTTGCTGAATGTAACACGTTTTTGTCATGTGATTTCCCTATGTAAACTTGTATTGAGGAAAAAATGTAGCTAAACCATAGACCTTTGCATGCATTTTGGAATCACCTGCTCCAACTGGCCATTTTGGGTGAGAACTCTAGTTGATTGACAAGACAATTGTCTCGTGATTATTTACTGTGCTGCTTATTATTCTTCATTAAATACATATTACACTTTTGGCTTCCAAACTTGTTTTATTTTAACAGATGGTGCATTGGTGGTTGGAAATCAACTCCACATGCAGTAGAGAGATGATCACTGGACCAAACTCCACACGCCAACCTCAGGTGCCAGAGGTAAGGGAGAAGTTTCTCTATGGGGACTGGGGCTTTGAACGGACCAGCACTGATTTTGGAGAACTGGCTAAAAGCGTGAGCAAGATTGGACTAAAAATGTAGCTAAAGTCTAACTGCACTTTCCATATATTTGTTTGCTTGTTTGCTTTGCATGACCTGTATTAATATAGGGCTGTAAATGTGGTGTTAAAAAAGGGGTGTGTACAATTGTGGGATGGGTAGAAAAAAACAGAAAAAACGAGTTGGTTAGGATTGGAGGATTGAGAGAAGCCCAGTGAACAGAAAATGCATATGAGTATAAACCCATGATTCAGAGCAAGCGGTGGAGCAACAAGTAAGATAGGAAAGAGCGCCAGGACTTGTAGCACACACCTTCGAAGGATCAGTGTGTGTGAGAAATAGGCCCTCTGATATAGCTTCCTGACCGATTCACAGAACCCTCAGGATGATGCCAAAATTAATCGAATGTAAGGGGATTTTTGGGTGTGAATGCTCAATACCTAGCCTTGCCACGCTCCCCTGAGATCACTTAGATTAAATATATCCAAGGGAACCCTATCCTGTTTTCCATCTTCTACCCTACCTTCTTCACCAGGATGAGTTGTGGGCACAAGCCGGCAGACCCCTTCTTTGTTACCCAGGTGTGGGGGAGCAATAAGGAGCAGAGATGTGGGCTGAAAAATCTACATGTAGTAAGCCTTTACCGAAAGGGACTCATGCCCATACTATATACCAACAATATGCTAAAGGCGTGTGCAATCAATTACGAGAGTGTGAAGGAGTCACTAACCAGGATGGGAAGAAGTTCTTTCCCTGACATATTACATCGCTCATGACAGGTTCAATGATTGCATTGATAACATCCCTAATGAGATCCCTAATTACATCATTGGTAACAACACTGTTCATGGCAGGGCGCAAGTTATACTTACTTTACAACACGAGTTATGGTTACTTGAAATAACAAAAACTGGAGAATTTCAGTGTTTTAAAAAAAAACTTTTGCTTGATTTTATTATTATGCACGGTATGTTACAGTAGGAATGCTAAACATGTGTATCACCAGTTACTGTCCATTTGTATTTTCATGTTACGGTAAGCATTCTGTTATGAAATATTCTTACCTTTGTGCAGCGCGTTCTCTTCTTGGTGTTCTTTTTAGAATGTGAGGCTGACGGCACTCGATGTTCGTCAGTTGCTGCTGGCTCGTCGAGGTGGTCGGATGCCAGGTTGTACTCTTAGTTAATACCTACTTTAAATCTCTTCGGTTCTCCTGTGATTGATGTACACAGCATCACAACATTTTTGGCGACGATCTTCAGTGAAGTCTGCGTGTTGGAGAAGGAAGCACAACTTGGTGATTCCTGTGGCATCCTCGGTTGTTTCTCTGTTTCCTGTTGAGTCCCACAGCATTCCGCATCTTTTCCTGCACTGCTATTGCTCCTGCTGGACTGAAAATTTCTATATTTCCCAATAGGTACTGTGTTTTTTTGTTGTTGTTGTCGTCTTCTGCGCTGCCGTTGGAACCGCGCGCTCTCCCTTGAGCCTGAAGATTCTAAACGCTTGTGGGCAGCCTCTGCGTGATGTAGGTCACTTTCGTCATTGGAACGTACGATGCAGCGCATCTTTGAAACTCGCAGTGTTACGCTAGCTGCCTACATGCCGCCATTTTGTTTATCCTCAAGCTGTAATACGCTATTTCTCACACAGTTGATCGTTCACACCTGATGGTTGCAGCATCATAACGCCTGATCTGCACAGCAGTGCCTAAGCACTCTTGTTTTGCTATGATACAGGCTATACAAATCAGAAACACGCATCATACTAACAACGATTTTGTGCATAATTTTCATCGGTGAAGTTCACGGTGATCTGCACACCTTAAGCATCTGCACACATTACAAGCAGCTGCAGATTTGTGTTGTTCACTGTGTAACCTCAATCTCGGTGATTTGCACATCTTTGGCTACACTTTCTTTGCATCTATGCTGGTTCATCTATGCTGATGTGCACACCAAGTGTTCGGTTGGCTCACTGTTAGTGCAAGCATCTCCACGGTGATTTGCACACCATAAAGTAACATTTATTTGGGGATATTTCTACTGATTCTTGTTAGTAATATTATCTGTGTTTAACCTTACCACTAGCTTTGGGTCCCAATGGTCAACCTATGGACGATGCTTACAAAGAGGCTAATAAAAGACTAGAAACCAGGTCCGCAAAGGCAGTCAACTTAGTAATGGCGAGATATAAATTTTATACTCAACCTCAAGTGGGGAGTGAGTCCATAGATGAATTTGTTTCCAGATTGCGTGAACTTTCAGTGAAGTGTTGTTTTGGAACAATGACCGATGAGTTATTTCATGATCAACTGATTGTACAATGTCGTGATAGAAAGATTCAGGAAAGACTCTGGGCTGCCAAAGACACCTCATTAAAAGAAGCTGTGGACATGGCTAAAGTAATTGAAGACTCTCACAAATGCATCAAGGAGTTGGGGCGAAAGGACAGAAACATAGGTGAAATAGCAAATGTAGAAAGCATTTGCAAGGATCAAGATTCCGAAATGAAATCAGTTTCTAAAAAAAAACACAAAGGGTGTGAATGTGTTTGCCTCTACTTCTAAAGTCAAAGGGAGGGAATGCTTGTGCTGTGGCAGTCAGCATCATATTGCTGACTTGAAAAGATGTTTTGCTGTGGACCAAGTGTGTAGAAAGTGTGGTCGTAAGGGGCATTATGCACGTGGGTGTAGAAAGTATGATAATCTCAAAAGGTCTAAGCCTAAGATTAATGTTGTACAACTTAGCACTGATGTAAAAAAAAAAAGTGTGGACAGAATACTTGTAGTATAGGAGAATACTGATAGTATCGCTGGGGAAGTCAGTGAAAATTCAAGAAGGTAGACCTACAGCTGAATTTAATAAGTGTGGGCAAAATGTTACTCTCATGGTGGATTCGGGATCCATGTTCACTATCATACCCGAGGCTCTATTCAAAACACTGTGGAATAACGTCCCTTTATCTGACAAAGACATCAATCCTGTTGGGTATCAGGGGCAATCTATTGACATTCTAGGTTACATGTCTGGTGTCATTTGTTTTGGTATGAGGAGCACTGAAGAAAAAATTTACATTTCTAAGGAAGGTCCTCCTATTCTTCGTTGGATGCACCAATGTGATCTTCATATTGTCATCAATCCAAGGTCCCCCAATCAGATTATGGTTGTTGAGGATCACATTCAAATTGAACATATTTTATAAGACGCTCACAAGTTATTTGAAGATAGATTGGGGTATGTGAAGGGTTATCTCCACAAAATAATCTTGAAACGTGGTGCATGTCCGGTGCAGCATAAACTTAGGAGGCTGTGTCTGTCAGTTAGACAAGGTCTCAGGGACCTATTGCAAGATTTATTAAAGGCCGGAGTTATTGAACCAATTGAGGCATCATCATGGATTTCTCTGGTTGTTTTAACTCTTAAACCGGATAGTCGTTTAAGATTTTGCATTGACCTTACATCACTCAATCGGGACATTGTCACTGACACCTTTCCCTTGCCTAACATCAACGAATTGCTACAGTCGGTTGGGAGTGGTAAGTACTTCTCCAAAATAGATTTGAGAGGTGCTTATCACCAGATCAAATTGCATCCTGATTCCAAGCCACTTACTGCTTTCATCACAACTGAGGGTACGTTCCACTTTACTCGCATGCTGTTCGGGTTAGAGTCGGCTGCCAGTGTCTTTCAAAGAATTATGGCAAGCATTTTTGAAGGGCTAAGTGGCGTAGTATATTTTCATGATGACATTTGGTATCAGGGAAGACTGTTGAACAACATAATGCTATTCTGTGACAAGTGTTGTGGAAATTGGAGGGGGTGGGGTTAACAGTTAACAAAGACAAATGTGAGTTTTTACCTAAACATATTGAGTATTTGGGATACACCATTTCTAGCGGTGAAAAAGGTTTAGCTGATATTCCTGAGCCCTTAAGGAGGTTGTTATGCAAAAGTAAGAAGTACATGTGGGTGGAGGAACAACATATGTCTTTTTAATGCATCAGAGATCAAATTTGCAATGCGGGCATTCTGGCTCCCTGCAATACCACATGTAAGTCATTTCTCACAGTGGATGCCAGTCTCACTGGGATTGATGTTGTTTTATCTCAAAACCAACATGGGATGGAAAGGACGATAGCCTTTGCTTCTAGGACTCTCACTCAAGCTGAAAGGAACTATTTGGTGATTGAGCGGGACGCTCTTGCTGCAGCTTGGGGTGTCGAGAATTTTGGAGTGTATTTGTGGGGCTCAAGGTTGGTTTTGAGGACGGACCACAAACCATTGATGAAGATATTGTCTGCTGGAGGTGCTGGTAAAGGCTCTGCATGTCTGGCCAGATTTGCAGCCAGATCACAAGAATATCATTATGATATAGAGTTTATTCATGGTTGGAAAAATTTGCAAGCAGATTGTTTGTCTCGCTTGTCTTTGGATTGGGAGGATGTTGATAAGGATGTGGTGAAGAAGCTCAAATCTTAGGAGGCTGTTGCTCTTGTGTGTGATGTTAGTGATTGTAGTCTGGGTGCATTTTTGAAATCACAGTGGATAGGTGAAATGCATTCTGACTCTACTTTGAAGAAAGTTGTTGTTATGATCAAGGAGGGTGCTCCCCGAGAAAGCATGGTATGGGTTGCAGTCAGACCTTTTTGGAAAGTTATGGATGAATTATCTATAAGTGGTTCTGATGTAGTTATGAGATGTGATCACTTTGTACCTTCTTGTAGTTTGAGATCTCACATATTTAAGGTGGCTCATGAAGGGCATTTAGGTCAGGGCATGATCATCAGGAGAATTAAACAAGAGTTTTGGTGGCCTGGGATGGATGACCAGATCAAAAGGTGGGTTGAAGCTTGTAATCTTTGCAAGGAAATTGAAAAAAGGCTTAAGGTGAGTGGTCAGAGTGTCATCGGTCAGATTGCTGATCCAGGCAAACTTTGGGGCACTATTTGTGTGGATTTTATAGGCCCTCTTACTGAACTGTTCTTGGATATGTGTTTTGCTGCTGTCATCATTGATGTTCATTCTAGGTGGTTGTTTGTTAAGTTCATGAGGGACGTCACTATCAAATCTACCATTGATGTTTTGGAGAAGATATTTTTGGAAGAGGGGGTGCCTCACATGCTCTTGACTGACAATGGTACGCTTCTACCTTCAAGAGAGTTGCGTTGTTTTTTGGAGAAATGTAGTGTCAAGCATTCTTGCACCTCTCTTTACTATCCCATGGGTAATGGAATGGTGAAGAGAGCAAACAGGTTGGTCAAAGGTACCATTCAACTTGCATTGGCCAATGGGCAAGCCCCCAGGTGGTTGGTTGAGGAAATGCTTTAGGCCTATCACACAACTGTTCATAGTGTAATCCACAAGTATCCATTTCAAGTCATGAGAGGACGTCTTCTGGGTTCTAGGCTTGTTCCTGCTTGGCTGAAAGATTGGGCACGCTCTGGAGGTGAGCAGGTTCATGATTTTATTTCATCCAAATTCAAAGTTGGGTCAAATTGAGATCAGGCAGAGTTAAATGTGGTTTGAGCAAATTTAAGGGACCTTTTTATGTGGTTATTGTTGGAAAGTTTTTTGTTGTTGAAGGTGGTG
The DNA here is from genome assembly GCF_964261635.1 of Lissotriton helveticus. Lineage (NCBI taxonomy): Eukaryota > Metazoa > Chordata > Amphibia > Caudata > Salamandridae > Lissotriton > Lissotriton helveticus. Next base: position 1,950,801,794 of record NC_136061.1, on the reverse strand, counting down.
AAAGGTGGCATTTGCGCAGAGTGGCCTGTGTCAGAGAGGTGGGACATGTGTTAGGTAAGGTGGTGATGACAAGGGTTCCTAAGTTGCCATGTTCATGCCGGATTATGAAGGTTCCTCCAATTATTGTTCTAGGAATCTCAGCTCTGCTGCTCAACCTCTTCGAAATGGTTCGGAGGGTGAGTCCTGGGAATGAGATTGGGTCTAGTGTTAGAGTTCGCAGACCTCCCTTGTATCTAGATTATGTTACAATGTGAATTATTTCCATTTCTGTTTTTCTTGGTTTTTTTGTTCTTCTCTTTGCTTTTGTTTTTGTTTTTACTGAGGGGGAGGATGTGTTATAAAGTATTCTTACCTTTGTGCAGCATGTTCTCTTCTTGGTGTTCTTTTTAGAATGTGAGGCTGACGGCACTCGATGTGTGTCAGTTGCTGCTGGTTCGTCGAGGTGGTCGGGTGCCATGTTGTGCTCTTAGTAAATACCTACTTTTAAATCTCTTTGGTTCTCCTGTGATTGATGTATACAGCATCACAACACATTGCATATGTCACATGTTGTTAGTTGTTTGCTCCGATTTGTGACCACCACCCGGCATTCGATCAATCCGCAAACATTAGAACGAAGGAAACATCTAACATTAACCTATACCTGGTTAATGTGGGGGATTAAATTCAGAAGGACCTTCTGTCTTTTGTCAGTATTCCAAAACCCAGCCGCTGCTCATCCCTCTCGCGGTCTTAACTGGGAGGGTTGACCCATCTCACCCTGATTCCTGCTCTCATTTGGTTCTAGACATCTTGTACTCAGTCTTTTGTGGAAGGCCCTATATTGCCACTAGCACGTGCCAGGTAGACTATTCCTTCACGGGGGATGTGTGTCTGCTTTCAGTTCCCTTTTCTCCAGGCATATGTCCCAATAGTCATGGGTTTGCCACCTCCCATCCCATCCCTGTTCTGTATGTCTTGGTGTACTGCTATCTTCGTCTTGGGCCTTTTAACTGGGTATTTTAGCTAATGGTCCAGTGCCAGTGCCACGCTGGATTTCCATGTCATGGCTTTTCACCTTTTTGACAATACCAAGGCCAAGCTCTGGAAACAAACAAGTTGTTCCGTCTGGTTAGTGATCGGGCAAGCATCCAGCAGGCATTGAAGAGGTCCATCATGAGCCGTCAGCTCTGAGATGCACTCTGTGACTCTGGGCACTCTGTGACCTGCATCCTGATGTGTAGTATTACTTCCCATTTCCACATCATATGTACGAAATCTGCGATCCCTGCTGAGCACTTTGGGCAAATAGTCTGCACTCCACTGTACATTTTTCCTAGTTTTTCAAGAGTTAAATACATGTGGTGTACATAGTTAAATTGTGTAAAGCAAAATTTTGATTTTTTTTAGATTAACTGAATGGATCCCAGACATTGGGTCCACAGGTTGTCAGGGGTCTCGACCTCTATATTATGCTCCCATCATTCTTTAAGTGTCTGTCACTCTTTGTGCGTATTCTGCAGCATTGCTTGGTATAAGGATGTTATGACCCACTTTGTCTGATCTGTATGCAGGCTCTCCTCTATTTGCAATGCAGCTGCGGGTGATTCCTGGCCCTCACCCCATGTCTGCATCATCATCCTTTTCAGCATGGAGTATAGTAAAAACTGCCCTGGTCCCAGTTTGTATTCTACCATTATATTTTAGAATGACCCTATCTTATTGTATTCCAGTAATTCCACCGATACCTCTATTTGGACCTTTGTCCATCACTCAGTCTGATATTGTGTTTTTAGTTGACTTCATCTTGGCGTTGCCCATATTGGAAGATTTGGGGCATAAGGTTTTATCGAATAACTTCCATGAACTTATCTTTTCCAACACCAGGCAACCTCTTTCAGTGATACAATACATATGCAACTCAAGAGTAGAGTGGCCAGAAGCCAGCCTAGTCAGGGGGAGTCTTCCTAGTTCTCCTTGAATCATTTTGTTTTCCCGGTTTGGTTCTGTCCCCTGCTATCACATCATCCATTGAAGCGGCACTGAGGCATAATAGAGCTGGGGGTACCCTTTATAGGCCGCTTAATGAACGATCTCCACACCCTACTGGTTTAATGCTGGAGAACTAATTTGAACTGCCAGCCATGCCCCCAGCCCGCATTCCCCTGCCTGGGCCTGGATGTGCCCCTTTGTGTCCCTGGAGTGTCGCGGGGCACCTCTGGCACTGAGCTTAGTGACTCCATAACACTGCGACCTCCCCCTGGCCACTCTTCTGCCATGGGAAAGGTGGACAAACAGTCTAACCTAAAATTTGACAGGAACAGTTTCACTGAGCCTCTAGAGGACGACCAGGGGGAGGGAGAGCTGTCTGACTACCAATGGACAAGGTGCCTCCAGGGTTGATGTAAAAATCCAGGAGCTCCTAGCTTATGTGCGCACCAGCCTCAAAATCATTGACACTAAAATAGATGTGCTCACTACCCGCTTGCACCGTATGAGCAATCGCCTGCACGAGCATGAGGACTGCCTGGCCAACTTAGAGCAGCGGTCTTGGACTCTGAGGACATAACAACGACAAATAACAAGTGCCTCCTACAGATGCAAAAGGTCTTTGCGATTATCAAGCCAAAAAACGAGTACCTGAAGATGCACTCCAGGAGGAACAACATCAGAGTCCTGGGTGTCCCTCAGACTACGGCTATGGCCATGGACGATAACTCCATGCAAACACTTCTCCGCAACCTATTCGGACACCAGTTCTCTGTCGAGTGGGGTCACTGAACCCTAGGCCCAGGCCCCCAGGGGGAGCTGGCTTAGCACATCATCACAAGCCTGCTACATTACTGGGACCACAACATGAACATCGGCACTGTCCCTTGAGAAGGGGGCACTTCAATACCAAGGTAACAAATTATCTTTCTATCCTAACTTTACCCAGGCTGTTTAGGCTGCCCGTAGAGTTTCTCCCAGTCAAGCGTCATCTGTCAAAATCTTTCCTAACTTTATAAGACACTTTTTATTGGTTTTCTCTTTTTTCCTTTCTTCACTGCACTTGCATTCACATTATATTTGTGTTTGGACACTTTCTTTTGAGCCTTGATGACCGCCAATGATGAGAACAGGGCAATTCTGGTGAGTACCAACCAGATATCCCAATGGTGGTGCACCCGTGAGGGGTCATCTTACCTCTACACACTTTTTTAAGGCACAGTAAGAACACTATTGTTTATTCTTTGTCTGACTGTCAATGTGGGATGCCGGTGAATTCTTTTAAATTGGCCTATAAAGAGTGCACTTTTTACCCCAACTAGTATTTAAGTGCGGGGAGATAAAATAAAGGATCATATTTGATTAGATGTATACTTTTTGAAAGAATATAAAGGCCTATTCAGGACCTGGTCACTTGTGTTGAATCGACTTTTTGAGTGGAGGGCGACCAGGTTTTCTTTTTCCCTCTGTGCTCCTTTTGTTGTGTATGTATGTAAAATCTTTCCTAAACCATGCCCTCCATTACCAGGCCAAACTCCGTGCCCATGAAATTCATCCATGAATGCACCAGCGGAATGGGTGATATGCGATTGGATACCGACCCTGGCAGTCAGCTCAGTGACAATGACTGATCACATTTTGCTCAGCTATAACTAAGCCCATAACTCAGCCCATGCTGGACTGTAGCAAAATAGTAGCACTAGGTCACTCTGCTCTATTATGGGGCAATGATTTCAATGAGGTCCTTTATCCCCAAATGGACAAATCTCATTCGAACTGGCACCCACATCCACAGGCTGCTGCTTACCTGTGGTCGTTCCTAGGCCTCATGATAGGGTGAGAATGTATGCCAGGTCCTCGCTGGGCTTGTGGTCATGTATTGATTACTGGCTGATTACCAGATATATTTGCTCCCTTATAGGCAATATCAGACACTATACCTGCACGGTGTGGGACCATGCACCTGTGAGCCTAACGCTTGCTGTGATTGGGGCACAAACCTGCGCTTTTACATGGAGACTGCCCCATAACGTCCACAGGGACACCCTTTCCATAGTGGAGATTGGCAAGACTATTGCAGACTATTACAAGCAGAACGTGGGTTCAGTCGTCCCTCGGAGTCCTTTGGGAGGCATTCATGGTCTACATAGGAGGCATGTGCATATCTAAACAAGCAGGAGTGCTTCACAATATACACAGATGGCTGGAACTACTGGAGGGTGAGCGGTGAGACCTTGTACTACAATACTTCAACTCACCAGACGCGATCCACCTAGTACGGTTTCATAATAGACTGGCAAAGTATGAGCAGTGCACTGAGAGTGAGACCCAGTTCTTACTCAGGGAAGCCGCTACCCTCTGCTATGGTGAGAGGGGGTAGAGCGAGCAAGACCATAGCCACCATACTACCGAAAAAGTGGAGCAGCTGTTACATTGTGGAGCTGCAGAACCCCGCAGGTGAAACCTATCATATGACACCTGCCATCTCACCGACCATGCGTCAATTTTACACTGACCTCCATACCGCGTTCAAGATACCCCCCACTCGACTGGCTCATTGACTGCTTTGACTTGATCCAACTACATTGATTGGAAGATTGTCACAGGCAGTTCCTCGATGTACTGTTTGCAACTGAGGACATACTTCGGGCCATTAGTGCTATGCCTGCATATCGGGCCATTGGGCCTAATAGGCTGACAGTGTAATTCTACAAGACTTATGCTGCCGACCTTGCTCCACATCTTGTGGCAAGGTATGAGGAGGCTAGAGAAGCTACCTCCTTCATTTTGCACGGCTCTCATAGTTACTATTCTGAAACCTGGAAACCAAGCTGATCTTTGCGAATCCTACCAACCACTCTCCATGATTAACATGGACAATACAATCCTAGCCCACATGGTTACAAAAAGGTTGCTCCCACTCCTCCCTCACATTGTCAGGGCATATCCGTTTGGGCTTCATCCCAGGGTGCTCTGCTGTACACAACCTGCAAACTATCTTTGCCTTGCTACACATCCTACAGCCACAAAGCGGTCTCCATTTTTCTAGATGCCAAAAAGCATTTGACCCTCTGGAATGGACCTTCCTCTTTTTTCTGCTGATGCGCAACGTTTTTAGCCCCTAGTTCCTAAGCTGGGTTTGCCTTGTTTACTCTTCCTTGACAGCCAGACGCAGAATCAATGGCATCGTCTCCAACCCTATTCGAATCTGCGGAGACACTCAGCACTGATGTGCCTTTCCCTCATATCGTATACGCCGTTGCCATTTAACCCACTGCGGCTTGCCTACAACAGCACCATTCAGACAGAGGTCTTAACTACACAGCAGGCAGGTGTGTCACATCTATGCATGCAGATGACGTCACATTGTACATGCTAAATCCTGCTGAAAACCTAGCCCCAATACTACATGAATTTACACTTTTTGGTGCACACACTGGATGATGATCAACTGACCCAAATCCGTGAACTTCCCCTCATGAGATGTTACAGACAAATTTGCTGTAGGCTACCCACTGGCATGGGCAGATGGTGAGATTAAATAACTGTGAAAAACAGATTATGTCACAGCTTTCATTTGAGAACTATTGCAGGATGATTGCGTAGCTGGAGGAGTCGATTGTGGTGTGAATGAACTTGCCACTCTCCCTCACAGACAGATTGGCCATTGTCAAGATGGTAGTTCTACCAAAATTTCTATACCTATTCATCAGTCTGGCTGTAATGCTTACCAGGGCATTTGTCACCTGGCTTTGATCCTTATTGGTGCGCTGGAGCTGCGCTGGCAGCCACAACTGGCCTGGGAGACACTGACCCTGCCCTTCATCCAAGGTGTAGAAAATACTGCTGACATGAAACTGTACTATTACTGCACCAAAGCCCAAAACGCGTTTCACTGGTTTCACCCTACGTTATACCTGCAGCATACAGCTGTTGAAGCATCCATTGCTACTCCATGCCCGCTTATAACAGCAATCTGTCAGAGACCTACTCACCCTAGGGTCTCTGTTAAAACAGTTCAGTGTACCGTCTAGGACTGCTGCCTCCAACTACAGAGCCAAAGACTTTGCACCAGTTCACAATTCTTGGGCTTCGGAGATTAGGGGACCTCTACCCTGATGGAGAATTTTACCCTATGGAGAATTTGTACCTTAATGAGGCGCAGACCAAAGCTACATGCATGGCTCTAGGCGTCTTTCTATATTACCAAGTGTGCAGCGCATACAAGCTTGCAAATCTTTCCACAGGAACCAGACACATTACACACCGTCTGTACTATCCTCACATCTCCCTCCCAAAGAAACTAATTACACGCTTGTATGCCACAATGCAAGATAAGGCCCTCATGGTGGAACACAGGGTGCTAGAGAGTAGGCATTCTGAGCTGCCTGGGGAACTCACCAAGAAGAAATAGAAATATTGGTATATGCTTTCAGGCTTGCTTTTGCCCAACTATAGGCTACGACAACTACATGTAAAATTTCTCCAAAGAGTATATCACACTCTCTTAGGCCTGATTAAGATGTTTACGTTTATGTTTATGGATTTATAAAGCGCATGGCTGCCCGTAGGCTTCCCAGCGCTAGGAGGGTATGATAACTCAGGTCTTGTTCAGTTCGCCAGGTAGGTTTTTAGGGAAAGAGCAGTGTTTTAAGTCTCTTCCTGAAGGCTAATTCATCAGTTAGCATGCGTGTCTCTTTGGGCAGTGAGTTCCAGATCTTGGAGACAAGGTGAAGGAAGGATCTTCCTCCCCATCTTGCCCTTTTTATTCTGCCTTGTTGCATGAGGAGACCTTTTGAAGATCTTAAGTTCCTGACTGGGATGTGACTGGCAACTAGTTTTCCTAGTAAAGCAGGTCCTCTGTTATTCATAGCTCTGTGGGCAATACAGAGTGCCTTAACGATGGTCCTTGCTTGAACTGGGAGCCAATGCAATGTCTTTAAAGCAGCTTTGGCTGAATGCTTTCTCGGAATCTGAAGTAGGATCCGTGCTGCAGCATTCTGGACCACCTGCAGCCGATGGATGACATATTTTGGTGCACCAAGGTATAAGGAATTTCCGTAGTCCAGTTGTGACGTAATCAGAGCCTGGACCACCGTTTTGCGGGAATGCACAGGTAGGATGGGTAGAATTTTTCGAAGCATATGTAGTAATCCAAAGCATTTACTTGAGAGTTTCTTTGCTTGTGTCTCCGTGCTTTGAATATCATCTAGCCAAACTCCTAGATTGTTTATGACTGTCCTGGGGATTGGGGGTTCACCCAACTTGATTGGCCAGCTGATAGTGTTTATTGGTACTGTCTGGTTTCCCAGGAACATAATCTCAGTTTTATCCCCATTCAATTTCAGGGAACATTTGCACATCCAATCAGCTATTTTTGACATGCAGGGGCTAAGATTATTATATACAGAGTGGGGGTCATTCGTCACTGATACCACCAGTTGTGTGTCTTCGGCGTATAACACAATTGACATGCCGAATACTTGTACTATGTCTGCCAATGGCTGCATGTACACATTAAAAAGTGTGGGACTCAGTGCTGATCCCTGTGGTACTCCGCAAGATAGTTGGAGGGTATCTGAAAGATGTTCCCCTTCCATCAGCTGGAAGGACGTGTCCGCCAGGAATGAGGTCAGCCATTTAATTGCTGTCCCTGTGATACCTGCATCCTTTAGTCTTTTGATCAGTGTGCTATGTTCTACAGTGTCAAATGCAGCACTCAAATCCAATAACAGGATAGCCGCTGTGCACCCCTGATCTAGGATTTTTTTCAATTCCTCAGTTACAACCAGCAGAGCTGACTCTGTACTATGCTGGGGTCGGAATCCCATTTGTGTATTATGAAGCCTTTGATTGTCTTCTAGATATTTGGGCAGCGTCTGATTTACACTTTTTTCGGCAATTTTGCCTAGCAGAGGTAACAGTGAAATGGGTTGGTATTTTTCTCGGTTCTGCAGGATCCAAATGTGTTTTTTTAAATAATGGCCGTATGACCTGATGTTTCCATGATTTTGGGATCAGGCCTTGGGACAGGGAAAGTGATACCAAGGCTGCTGTGGCTATTTTCGCCAGGCTGTTGGCCTGTAACAAGATGTCTGGCATAATTGGATCTTGGGGAGAGCCGACTTGATCTTCTGTAGGGTAGAGATGAAATCATCTATCTGCATCGTTTGGAAGTCATCTAATTCCCTTCCTATGTTAGTACAACCGTTTCCGCTCATGTTGGTATACGAATCAACATTCATTGAGTTTCTATTTTGTTGCAGGTTCTCATAGAGTGTTTCCACCTTATTTTTAAAATATTTTGCCATCAGATTGCATCTTTATTTAGGTGTAGATTGGAGGCTCATTTCTTGATTAGTGGTTGTTAGGGAGCAAACTACCTTGAATAGTTCTTTTGGGCAATTGTGCGCTCCATTAATTTTATCTTCAAAGTATATAGCCTGAGCCTGAATCATCTCCCTGTGATATTGTCTTAATGGCCAGTTTATATTGGCTTTTAATGTTGAGATCATAGTTCCTCCTCCACAGTCTTTCCAATGTTTTACATGTTTTTTTCTGAATGAATTGCTCATTAAACCAAGGCGCTTTATTCCTCCCACTATGTTTGTTTTGTCTGATTTTCTGTGAATACTGAATGGTTACTGTGTTAAGCTAGTCGACCCATATCTTATTGGCCTCTTCTACATCTACTGTCATGCCTGGGGCTTTATCCTTCAGTTCCTTCCTCATGTTATCAGGTCTTCTTCGTTGCCATTGCTACCTGGAATGCAGATGAGTGATTTTTTATACCGTGCCTGGAACTGTACAGCAATCGCAGACTACTGAACTGAGGTGTTGGACTGCAATGGGGGCGCTCGGCTGCCCAATGTCAAGAGCCCCGCTCATTGCACTCCTCAGGTATGTTAAGGACATCCCTGTTGACGTACGCCACCTGGCAGTGATGATGCTGCTGTTGGCCAAAAGAAGAGTGGTCATGCACTGGGGTTGCTACATTTGCCCACTTGTGAGGGACTGACTGGCGGATATATTATATTGTCAAGAAAAACTTGAACACTATTAGGACCTGATGCCGGAAAGGTTCTGTCCCAGAGACATATGGAGTCCCTTTAGTGCATACATGATAACATGCTCAGCCACATGATGGTTCAGGGACCCGACTTGAGTTAGCTGGTCAAAATGCAGGGCATGATGACACAATGAATCGAACCCTCAGACTTTTTGACAGGTGACAACTGGCTGATGAGTAAATGTACTCTAGTATATCAGCTGCGCTCTATATTGATTGCTCGGTGCACTCTCTATACACCAAATTGTATGAGCATGTGAGATGGGAAAATACTCTATACCTTTCTGTTTCATTACTTATTCTATATTATAATGTGATAATTGCATCAATAAAAAACGTGATATTTATGTATATATATATATTTTTTTTTTTATTCCCTCCCTCCTTCGGTTCATACAGCCTTATTAAGGGTTCGGGGAGTTTGCTACTTTCAGCGTCCAAGGTAATGAGCTACATGCCTTGTCTCCTATTTTGTGTTGGCATTTCAGATACTTTATATAATCAATGTTCGCCAGCCTGTTAAGAGTGTCCATGTAGTCCTTATTAAGCTCAATTAGTGTGTGATGGAGGTTCTGCTTAACCACACTAGCATCTTTTAGTTCCTTCATGCGGTTTTCTAATCACAAAGTCACCTAAAACAGAACTTTCTTTGCGCTGTACATTGTTTTCAGGCACATTCCTCTCATCACCTACTTAAAAGCATCCCATTCTACAATCACATCCATGGCCGAACCCTCGTTATCATCAAAATAATATCTGAAGTAAAGGTAGATAGTGGTTTATTTCTTTTATTTTTAAAGTTTTATAAAGCGTGAATATGACCACCCCGGGTATCAGAGTGCTTTACAGATTATGCATCACGAAGGTTATAAGCAAACAAAGCAGAATAAACAAGGCAACAAAATCAAAGTCTAATTGACAAACATTATCCTGAGGGAAAAAACAGACACAACAGAATCGACAGCGCAACAAGGTCACAATCTCGAATTGTCCAAGAAACTCGTGAACCAGGAGGCTGGGCTAGAATCAACGGGTATGGACCCAGAACCAAATGAAGGAGCCATGCTAAGGAAGAAATGTTTTCATCAAAGTCCTTTGACTTCTTTCTTGAAGAAGAGATTGGAGGGGTTCACCCTGACATCCGGTGGAAGGGAGTTCCAAATCCTCAGAGCCATCCCTGAGAAGGTTCGGTTATTTGTCTTTTTTTTCTTGCATTTTTGTGGTATTAGCAAAAGGGTGCTGGCACTTCTGGAGGTTCTAGAACCGCAGAAGAGCTCCTGTTTCAGAGCGAGGTACAGCGGGGTCTTGAAGTGGATGGCCTTGTGAGCCATGCATGCAATTTTTAGCTGTATCCGACCTTCGTATGGAAGACAATTCAGGTCCTGCAAGTCCGGAGAGATGTGGTGGTATTGTTTTGTGCCAGTTATGAGCTTAGCAATGGAGTTTAGGGAAGCCCTAAGAGGAGCTGTCCTCACTCTAAGCAGGCCGCAAAGTGTTACGCTACCAGAGTCCAGCTTTGAGATCACTAATGCTTGTACTGCAACCTTTAGGTCATGAGCAGGGAGAAAAGGTTTGAGTTTCCTGAGTAGGCGGAGTTGGAAGTTCGCTCTCGCTCCTTTGTTGAGCGACCTAATGTGCTTCTGCATGTTCAGACTTTTGTCCAGAATGCTACCCAGAGAAGATGCCGAGTCACAAGGGGTAGTCTACAGTTAAGAGCAGTCAGCAGATTCAGCCATTGCTCCATGACAGGAGGTTGGTTGTGGGGTGAGATCAGTAAGAATTCTGTTTTAAGAGCATTTAACTTCAGGTGATTACTTGTCAACCATCTTTGTGTTTCCAGCAGGACTGAATTGGGGAACTGGATGTCTTCAGGGGAGGCGATTTTCAGGTATAGTTGGGTATCATCCGCGTACATATGATAATGAATGCTGGATGATTTTAGAATTTCTGTCAGGGGTTCCATGAACAGGTTAAAGAGCGTGGGGGACAGTGCTGAACCTTGGGGAACCCCCAAAGTGACAAGTGCAGGATGTGACAAGGAGTTGTTCACCTTGACGCTTTGGGATCTCTTGTGAAGGAACGAAGAGAACCAGTTTAAAACCGGTCCAGACAGCCCCATGCTATGTTCCAGAAGGTCAGTTAGGTGATCGTGTTTGAAAGTATCAAATGCTGACGAGAGGTCAAGAAGGATCAATAGGCATGCTTCATTGTGATCCAGCATTCTAAGTGCATCTTCTACGATGTGTGTTAGCGCCTACTCCGTACTGTGACCTGGGCGAAAACCAGATTGGCATTGGTCCAGGAGCTGTAAGTGGTTGATGTGATGACAGAGTTGGGCGAACACACATTTCCCCAGGAGTTTTGCTAAGGTGGGGATGTTGGTGATTGGGCGAAAGTTAAGAAGGTCCGTGGCATCAACATTTGTTTTCTTGATGATCGGGGTAACTTGACCTGATTTAAGGCAATCATCAATTGCACCTTGCATAAGAGAAGCATTGACGATCGCCGTCCAGAGTGTTAGTAAGGAGGATCTCACTTCCGGGAACATGTTCAATGGCAAAGGGTCGTTGTAGTGATTGAAAGGTTGCAAGGTCAACAGCATTTTGCATATAGTGGGTTCATCCAAGGTTTGGAACAGACTCCAAGATGCATTGTTTTTGGGGAGAAAGGGCTGTGAGGGGTCAGTGTTAGTCCACTCTGAAGGGCGAAGGGTTTTCAGAGGACCACTCGGGAGGAGATCATGGGCCAAGCTTAATTCCATCTCAATCTTAGTAGACTTATCAGTGAAGAAAACTGTGAATTCTTCGCAGTTCGAGGGTGTCACTTGACCCGGAGAGGAGAGGTTAGGATTATTGTTAGCTTGGGACTTGATGAGTTCAAACTGTTTTTTTGGACTTTTTTTGCTTGATCTAATTGAGTTCTGAAGAAGGTGGCCTTCGAGTATCTGATGCGTTTATTGTATGTGCTTCGCAAGGATCTCAAGTGACAGAGATGTTCAAGGGAGGGATACGATCGCCATTTCCTTTCTGCAAGTTTTAGATTTCTATTTTCAGCATTAAGACTATCATTGAACCACGGTTTGGAGCACACTCATTTAAGCTGAAGTGGTGCTACTGAGTCAAGTACATTAAGCATTAAGTGGTGATAGTGGGCCGTCAGGTCATGGACATCCAACATGTTCGAAGGGGGTGGCAAGATGCTATCACAGAGAGCCGTCAGGTCTTGTGAGTTGATGTTCCTTAAACATCTTTTTAACTGTTTTGGGTTCTTAGGTTGGAATCTGCTTGCTCTTAACGATTCAAGGATGAGGAAGGTGATGTAGTAGTGGTCAGTCCAGTCACATGGAAGGATCGACTCCAGGAGGAGAAAATTGGGCTTGCCAATGACCAGATCTAGCATGGCTCCTTTGTTATGCGTAGGGCTGTCACATAATTGGGAAAGGTTAAGGTCAAGTAGGAAGGATTTGAGGCTGTTGACAATCACATTGTTCATGTCATTCCAGTGAAGGTTGAAATATCCCAGGAAGATCTGAGTGCCCTGGAAATCCGCATTAAATAAAAAATATCCATGATCTGTTCTGTGATGGGAAGATTGTTGCGAGTGGTGTGGTATAACGTATGCAATTTGCATGTGTGATTGTTGCCCCCAGTCACTTCAACACTTAGATATTCACAAGACAGCAGGAGGTCGGCATGAATGTCTTTCACTGTTAGATTACTATGATGCAGGCATGCAATGCCTCCCCCTTGACCACTAGTTCTATCAAACCATAATGATATCAAAGTTGATTGGCATTAAAAGGTCCAGGATAGGAGCGGCTGAGTCATTTAGCCAAGTTTCCGTCAGCATTAAAAGGTCAAGTTCTTGGACAAGGATGAGATCGGCAATATCCACAGAGTGTTTAACAGCTGATCTGCAGTTTAGGAGCGCACATTTGAGACTAACGGGGGTGTCAGTTGATGGGGTTAGTGTGGTAGTGACTATTGTGAGGTTGTTCATATTTAAAGTTCTTGTATATGGCTTAGGTTCCCTGTAGGGATCAGTGTGGATTGATTCAATTATATATGAGTTAGAAGAGGTGGAAGGAAGTGGCAGATCATAGGACAGTAGAAGAGATTGAATATCACTCTCAGACAGGTTGGGTTAGAGACAACGTTTGGAAACAAAGGCTATTAGAGAGAGAATCCTTGGCTCTCCAAAAGGTGCCGGGCGAGGATATTTGCTATTGAAAACCCACCCATCAATAGAACCTTATCTCACTGTTGTCACCTCTGGTCATGCTCTTTTCCTGCTGACCAGATTTAGGCTAAATTTGTTGTCTCATTTAGTTCCATATCCTCAGGGTTTTCATAAGACATCTTCTTTAGCATCCTTTGGCTGCAACCCGGTGTCTCCGCAGGATATCAAGCATTTTACCCTATTTTTGCAAATTGTATAAAATCCAGAGCAAGTGCAACCAGCTCTTTTTACAACTGTTGCCAGTGGACATTGTCTTTTATGTTGCTAGTTTCTTAGCAGCTGCTGTGAGATTCAGTAATTCAATGGGGGATTCATTGTTATATTATACAGCTGTATGAACTGTTGATTTTTATGTATCCTAACGGTTTTTTATCTTGTTGGATGGTTTCCCTTTACTTGATGTGCATTTGTTGCATTTTATGTGTGCTTTTATGTTTTTTTTCATCATAACTGAATAAAGCTTTCTAATGATGATGATGAGTGTCTGATGGACTCCCCTATTTGTGTGCTAAAAGTCATGTCTCGGAGCACCTCCATGGGTAGATGCCATGTGGGTATTTTTGTTCACTGCCATCCCCAAGAGATGGTATTCATCAGTGAGGTATGATCTGACAGCCTGCACTCCAGATATTCCGAACAAGTGACTTTATGTGCATATTGTGAATAGTGAAGAGTAGTGTGAGTATTCTCTTGCTTATGGGTATTTTGTGCTCCAGTTGTCCACTATGTCTCTATTGCATGCCCAAATGCTGCAAATGGTGGTTACCAAGAACCGGGCACTCATGAGTGGTGGCATCGATCTGTCTTGTTTCAGATCCAGTACATTGTTGAAATCCCTACACCATATTGCCAGGGACAGTGTGTAATGTAACAATGTAGCAAAGCGGAGGACCAAGAGGTAAAGAAAGAGAGCTGCCCAGTTTTAGGGGCAAACTTGAAGAAGTATACAGTTGGGCAGAAGTTTACAATCAAAGGAAGTGGCAACAATCGCAGACTAATGTCAGTTCATCACAAGAAAGCGTGGTATCTGACTCTGACACAGCTCAAAACAGGAGACCCATACCAAAGGATAAACGCAAAGATCAACAAAGTAAAGTTTCTTTTTTAGATATCAGCCCAGCAGCAAACAATACCCCATCAACAAGCATAACAACAACAGAGCCCTCAAAACAAGGAGGGGAAAAGGAAAAAGAAAAAACTCAAGTAAAAGAAACGGTAGCGGAGAGAGAATTGAGACCAAAGAAACCGAAACTGACTTAGTCATCAATATATCTGATAAACAATTGACGGAGGCTCAAACCAAAGTATTAAACAAAGGCTTAACGTTTGTTCCAAGATATAAATCTAATGCCCAGGAAACAGAAATATCAATTTACAAATTTCTAAGGAATCTGAGATTAAAGAACTTCTTCAACAATCTACCACCGAGTGAAAGACCAGAGATGGATTTGAAAGAATTCAGACCCAAAAGCACATTCTGTGCCCCTACCTCACACAAAACCATTGATGCATATGAACGAATTATAACATCTGAAATTCAGAAAATCAAATATTCCAGTGGTACCACCAGTAATTTTTCCAGAAAAGAATGGCAAGTTTTACAAACCCTGAGAGACGCCAACGAGATTACCATAATAAAGGCAGATAAAGGGGGAGCAATAGTGGTGATGAATACTACCTACTACAAAGAGAGTGTACAGGCTCATCTTCAAGATGAAAATATATACCATAAGCTGGATCAAGATCCGACAGAAATCTTTAGAATGACACTCAAAACAATTCTGGATAAAGCCTTAGAGATGAAATGGGTCACTTTGAAGACATACCAATTTTTAAATACCAAACATCCCAGGAGACCTCAATTTTACATGCTTCCAAAGATACACAAGGACCCCAAGAGACCTCCTTTTAGACCTATAGTCTCGGCATGTGGATCATTATCGGAACCACTGGGTCAATACCTGGATTGGTTCCTACAACCTTTAGTACAGAAATGGAGCACACACATAAAAGATACCACCGCATTTCTCAATATGTTATCCACAGTAAACATTCCAACTGATGAAGAAATATGGTTGTGTTCTATTGACGTGACAGCTCTGTACACCTCAATCCCACACAGTGAGGGAATTGAAGCGATGGAATGGTGTTTACTGAATAATGAAGTAAGTGGTGGAGAAAAAACATTTATGCTGGAACTATTGCAGTTTGCTCTATTACACAGTTACTTTAACTGGGAAGATAATTTCTATGAACAGTGCAGTGGGACCTCCATGGGGTTTGCGGGGGCACCGTCCTACGCAAACACCTTTATGGCAAAATTTGAGCATGATAACATAATTCACAACATGAACTGGACAACTGGGTTAATGGTCTTCAAAAGATATATTGACGACATCTTCCTCATTTGGAAGGGTAAACAGGAAGAACTAACCAATAATATTCAAAGACTCAATGCAGTTCATGACCGCATTAAATTCACCTACCAAATGGACCAGAAAGAATTGGCATTTTTAGATGTGAAAATTCATCTTGAACAGAACAGGATAAGAACCAGTGTGTACACTAAAGAAACGGACAGAAATAGTGGCTTACACTACCAGAGCTTTCACCATCACTCCTTAAAGAAACATCTTCCAATGTCTCAATTTATTCGTCAAAAAAGAATCACCTCTGATCCACAAGATCTACTCTCCACCATCGACAAACAGATCCAAAAGTACCTACAACGAGGTTACCCTAAACCATTATTGGAGGAATCCAAAATTAAAGTCTTGAATATGAAGAGAGAGTCTTTACTTGTGACCAAAGAGAGAAGTGAAACAAAAATGACAGTATGTGTTCTGAAACATTCTACACAATCAGTGAAGATAGCCAACATTATGAGGAAACATTGGGCACTCATTGCACAAGAACCTGATCTAGAACCACTAGTTGCTGATCGGATAACGTTTGCATATAACAGGTCAAAAAACATGAAAGAACTTTTAAAAAAGAAAAACAAACCGGATGAAATCAACCACAAAGGCATGCAGAGATGCGAAAATTGCGTCCATTGTAACAATGTGATGGTAGGACAGATGTTCACACACCCAATGACTGGCAAGAAGGTGACCTTGTTACATTCAGGAACCTGTGACACGAAAAACGTTATTTATGGCATCAAGTGCCCATGTGGAAAATTGTATATAGGCCAAACTGAACGAAAAATAAAAGTTAGAATAACAGAGCATAAGAGCAACATTCGGTTGAAAAATTTGAAATCTACAGTGAGTGCACATTGGCTGGAAGCAGGACATAATGTTGCACAATTACGCTTCACCATACTGGAAGTCATCAAACATCATCCTGAGAGAGACTCACATAAGCAAAGACTGAGATCCGAATATTTTTGGATAAAGAAGATGGGCAGCCTACAACCTAATGGACTGAATGACAGGATAGAATTATCCTGCTTTCTATAAACAGATTTTGGGAGAGCCAATAATATTTCCATGCACAACATTAAGAGTGAGAATTCCCCTATCCAAAATGGCCGACATTATTTTTTTCTCTTTTTTGTAACTGTTTATTTTAGTATACTTTTTTCAGTATTAGCAGTATGAACTCAGAGTTATATATATTGTGGAAACATAACTATGATTAACATGCAGCATTGTTTTTCGATGTGCGAACTTTTTTTCAGAAATGTAACGAAATTCTTTCATTTATTGTTCATCATCATTGTCACTTATGTTCCATACCAGTGTGGTATTTTTTATACCAGCTATTTATATTTATTTGACTTTGTTCAGGAATTAGATGAGGGCTGAATACGAGTCCGTGGTTGCGGTCACGTGATCGCATGTTTATCCAATCACAGCGCATAGAGCTTCATATAGCCATACACCAAATGTGTGGAAGTAGCGGATTGGTTGGCATTTCGGAAATTGAGGACGTTCGCATTTCCTAGTAAGTAAGCGCTAATGAAAAGCAGGGCGTTTGTTAAGCTCGAGAAGTTTTGGGTTCATTTGATTTTTTTCATAGAACATGGTAGGACATATTTCTTGAGAGCGCGTAGGTAGAACTTTCTCCTAGTCGCGCTAGAAGCTCTTTCTAATGCAACGGTCATTTTCGGTTTTAAACCTTCATGAAACAGGGTGAATATTTTCAAGCTGGGCTATTTAGGGATTGCCATATGATTAGATGACATGATTTTTTCGTTTGCATATAAAGATAGAGTGTTAACTAATGTATTGGGATGTAGTTGTATATATACAGAGATGGTTATGAGGCTGATTGCATTTTTTCTTGATTTTTCTAATAGAGACCCCGGAAGAAGGGTCACCATAGACCCGAAATGCATTGGGTAAATGGGAAATGTTAATATGAAATGTCATGGAAACAAAAGGATTCGCAGTAATCAAAAAGATGAAATTAATAAATATGAGAGTTTGAAACGAGAATAATCTTATTGAATGGACTATTATTGTTTACGAATTTACCAGAAGAGAACCAAGCAGGTTCTAGTGAAAGTGTGCATAACATTACCATCTAGACAACGGGATTGCCCGCTGACTCCCAATCTTTTCATATGTTCACAAAGTGTTTTCAGACTAAACACTGGGTTAATGTTGCACAACAACGAATGGATTAAACAAGAAGAACAAACAAAAAATTAGAGTGCTGGATGGACTCAATACAGTTTTAGGGGCATACACTGCTGCTAATGTCAAAGGTTCCACGTCCAGGGTTCCTTGCAGTGTCATGTACCGACCTTGTGAGTCAATTTGAGAATTTAGGACTGAGAATGGGACTACAAGGGCCACCCATATAAGAACACGTTTGGCATAGCCCGAGTGTGTGGTGCCATATAGGATACCACTCCACCTCTTGTGCACCTTACTTAGTTCCCTAGGGTGAGAGCTGCGTCACTTTGGAACACCCTCCCGGTTGAAATTCGGCTGATAGAGGACTTGCTGTCGTTTCGTAGAGCCATAAAAACCTTCCTATTTTAGCCCTTCTGTTTTAGCACTTTTTTGTAGCATTCTGCCTTGTTGTGTTATGACTGCTCCGTGTCTCTGCGCCGGGATGCTCCTTTGCTGGAGTCGCTGTGCGCATAACAAATTGTTATAACATAACATAACATAACTTTCAGATGCATCTCCTGGAGACCTGCAAAAAGAACATTGTGTTGCTTCAGGTAGGAGTGAATCCTATACCTTTTGACATGTCCATTACCTTTTGACATTTGTACCCATTCCGCTCATGCTCCATGTGAATACTCGTAGTCCTCTGTAGTTATAGTGTGAATGTGAATATTTCTTCCCGTGCATTGTAAGTAGGTGTGATGAGCCGAAATCGTATTTTCAGTGTGTATATTACGTCCCCACTCATGGTAGGACTAGTGGTATCGAAATAGGAATTTTCCGACAGGGAAAGTCCCTGAACATGCATGTGAAACAAAAAAAAATAGCTCAAATAACCCCCAATAAATCCTCACACCAGTCCATGTTGTCAACCAGCCATGGTCAAAAAGTGCACACAAAGATTTAGCAAAATGTGACTGTCAATCTGGGATGTCCACCACAGTCTCCCAACTACTGTGTCTGATGAGAGGTAGTGAATGACACATGCCTTCACTATCAGTATCCCTTCATTAAATTTAGATTAGAGCATGATCTACAGTTTGGTTTAGAAGAGAACAGAATTATTACGCATCAATGCAATTCAAAGGCTATATCGTGTCCTTGCTCACATTTGCTTGTTGGATGTCATCAGAGTAATGTGTTGTCCTTCTCTCAATTCCTCAGAGATCTCCAGTTTGCTCATGAGTCCACGGTGCTTCTGCATCAGGGTCTTGGATGATCTCACTCTAAGTAACAGTTATTTAATATCCGTGATGACTTTAGTCCTTTCAATGGCCCTCGCACTCATAACCAGCAGACTGGACTACGGCAACACCTTATACGCCGGAATCAACAGAGCTCTACTACACAGACTCATCCTCGGGACTCTGCGTCATGAACACCTACGAGACCTCCACTGGCTCCCCATTGAGAAGAGGGTCACCTTCAAACTCCTCAACCACGCCTACAAATCCCTCAACAACATCAGACCCAAATACCTCAACAAGAGAGTTTCCCTCCACGTATCCAAAAGGAACCTCCGCTCCACCATCCTCACCCTGGCAGAGGTCCCCCGCATCCGCAGAACCAGAACAGGTGGGAGAGCCTTCTCCTACATCGCAGCCAAGACCTGGAACGAGCTTCCCCTGAACATCAGATGCTCCCCTTCCCTGCAAACCTTCAGGAAGGACCTCAAAACCTGGCTCTTCGACTGATCAAAAGCTGCGACAGATCTGGAGCTGACCCCACCCCTAGCGCCTTGAGACCCTCATGGGTGAGTAGTGCGCTTCACCAACCCCTGATTGATTGATTGAATGGACGTCTGTTCTTTTCTGTTTGCTGTGGGAGCAAAGTCTATACCTCCCACCATCCTCTCCCAGGCCCAGGCCCAGAGGAGGGGGGTGTTTCACCTTACATTTAAAGGCAGTCCCATGCCACCTTCGGGGAAGTAAAGAATTAAGCTTTAGCTTCTTCAATCACTTTAAGTTTGGCTGGGTAAAGCAAGGCATATTTAAAGTTAAGAAGTAAAAGTCATTGCTATACTGGATAGAAGGCCTTCTGATGTCCCTGCTTGTCATCGTGTAGTCCAAAATATTGTGACTGTACTCTTCTGTATTATCCATGGGTCATTAGCTCTAGCGATTTGTAGACTATTGTCTCTATCTCTGAAATTGAATTGTCTTTCCACTGCCTTTCTTGCGGGGTGGACCTGGGGTAGGGAGCCTACCTGGAACTCTGTGTGCTTGCCCACTGAGAAAAACAATGTGGTTTTGCTGCTCAACAGCATGCCACCCAGCCAACAATTCAATTACAAGTCCATACTCTGGCTTTTTTTTTTATCTGGCAACCCCACAATGATAATATTGTTCTGTCTGGACCGCCCTCTACGTCGTCCACCTTATGCCACAGCAGACCAACATCTACCTGTCACAGAAGGGCACAGCGAGGCCAATACTGATTTGTTAGTGCTCACCTGTTCTTTACATTTTCAATCTCTTCTCTGAGGAATCCCATATCAATCATCAGTGTTTCCAGTTTGGGTTCCAGGGAGGTCCTTAATTTACCCACCACCATTAGAATTCAGTGAACCTTTCAGTCTGATCATGAAGCATCTGTTCTACTGACGATGATGCCGAGTCTGAATCTGCATTGGTCAGCACTCGTGCTGCAACGGCCAAGCTCCCCCATTCTAGGTCCCTTTGGTTTCACCATGGTAAGGGAGTAGACCTCTGTAGAATCAGGAAATGTTGCAAGGGGGACAAATAAGGGTTTAGGAAGGTTAGTATGCCAGTCTCTTCTAGGCTATAACCCCAATCTACGTTGGAGGAGGGCCTAGAGGGTCTTGTAACCCTCAACAGCATCAGGCAGTCTCTGGTAAGATAATCTGAAATGTACCCGGGTTGCTTTCATTGGCCTTCTTTTCCCAAAGGTGTGTTCCTCCCTCCACCCGGGATACTGTCTAGTAGGGCATCTACTCAGAGGCCACCAATGTTTGTCCACATGAGCATTGCAGGATCAGGCTGAGACCCCACTTTGTGTTAGTGTGATTCAATGGGGAGGGTTGGTAGTCCACCAACTACTCGCTGGCAATTGAAGCACCCCAGGTGGACTCCTTCACCTCTGCACTGTGTTTGCCCAGAAGACAAGGGAAGCGGGAAGCCGTATCCTGAGCTGCATGTCAGGCCCAGTGGTCTGGGGATTGTGGTCTGAGATGTGCTGAGGTCATGCAGTAGTTGTGCGGTCTATCAGGGCGTCCCTTCAGTGCCTCAGTCACTCACACAGTCTCCACACTGCCACTAAGACCCCAGCCGCAATCCAGTGCCTGTCTGGTCTCTGGCTGCTTGTTGCCTGTTGGTGAGGGGCAGTAGGCACTGTGCCGATGTCAGAACTATATTTCCGGGCGGAGTCCCACATCTTCCTGCATAGCGTCTGCACAGAGAGGACGATGTTGGGATTAGGAGTCGCATCCATCCGACTAGCAAGGTGTGCATGCAGTTACTCACTGTTGCTTCGGGGTACGGGGAATCCAGCTCTGGGCTGCTTTCCTATTCTGGACCACAATCCAGTGACAGCTCTGCATAGGCTTCCCTGGTGCTGTGCCTTGCTGGCACCGGGCTCCAATTCAATCTGCTCAAAGTCCTTCTTGACGGGTTGTGCGAAGGGGTACCAACAAAGCGCAGTTTCCAGTTCGTCTAAGGACATTTGCTAGTCTTTTTGGAGGTGTAGGCTCCAGGCAGGCTTCCGCCAGTACGGGCCCCTCAACACCGTCACTGTATCAGTGCCATGAGGATACCAGCCATATCCCTACTCCCAGCAGCTACGTGGAAGGATTAAGTGCACAGGTAATCAGATTCTGAATGGTGGTGGAACGGAGCTGTCGCTTAGGTGTCTGCTCCAGCCATTGTCTTGGACACACACCAACCTTTGTTTTTTTCATTGAATTACATATATATATTCAAAGTGCAAAGTCCTGCTTCCCTTTGCAGGATGAAGAGTCAGCACTCCAATAGAGCGTGTAGCAACAATCCCTAAAACATGTAAAATAGACAACTGTGTATCTAAAGCAGCAACAAAAGACATCTTCATATGCTTAATTCTTCAGTTTGTATCTAGAGTTGTCAACTGCAGCCAGAGAAGAGCCTTAAACTGTCAACCTTGCCAACATGATACAGGCAAATTTGCCATTGTTCCATCTATTAGTATACATTGACACTGCTAAAAAATGATACTTTCACCACACCTGTGTATTCTTCAGTATTTGTTTTACAGCCAATGACTGTCATTGATAATCCAAACAATTTTGTTAATCAAATACATATTGTCTTCTTCATTGAAGTGGAAAAGTATAATACTTATGTAACTCCTTGCTGAAAATGTAGACATTCAAAATAACATATATAAAATCCAAGACCTAAAAAGGTTTGGTCTTATCCCATGAAACACTGTTGAAAAGTGTTGTTGATAACATAGTGGTGACATGACGGGTTCCTGACCTACATTTCATGTATGCAGTCAGTCAGTGAGTTCCCAGAGTAAATTGCTTTTAGTCCCAGCAATGGCATTAAAGTAATATGATTAAAAATGTGCAATTTGTCACAGATGTTGCAAAAAACATCCTTGAGGGGAGAACCTCCATATCTATTATAAAGTAGTATTAACATTTTGTGCTGTTTCGACCGTCTTGGCGTTGAAACCCTTTGGGGGTCTTCCCCAAAACTTTTTGCCTGCTTTCCTCCTCTCTTTGTTGATTCTTTTTGTTGACCCTAGGACTCTGAGCACTTTACCACTTCTGACCAGTGCTAAAGTGCATGTGTTTCTCCCCTATGCAGGGTTATATTTGGTATATCCACAATTGGGATATTTAAACCTATATGTAAGGCCCTAGTAAAGTGCACTACTTATGCCCAGGGCCTGTATCTTAAATGCTACTAGTGGGCCTGCAGCACTGACTGTGCACCCACACAAATAGCCCTATAAAACTGCAGAGCCTGTGTGCTCAGTTTGTCTGCCACTTTGACTTGTCATTTAAAACCCTTTGCCAAGACTTGAACCCCCCTTGTATTGCACATATGTCACCCCCTAAGTTAGGCCTTAGGTAGCCCATAGGGTAGGGTGCTATCTAAGCAAAAGGTAGGACATGCATTTTAAGATTTGAATATCATGGTAGTGAAAACACCCACATTTGTTTTTCCAGAACTACTCAAGTTCCGCAAACGTCTGAAAACATTCCTCTTCCAGTAACTTCTGAGGCTGACGGTAACCTCTGCCCACCCGTCCTTAGCGCTACGAGGCCTCCGGGTAGAAGTGCGCTTTACAAAACCCCATTTCATTTCATTTCTTTCCGACTGTGAGACCTACTCCTCTCATAGGTTAACATTGGTAATTCCGTACTACACTTTTAAGCTGTAATTCCTGATTGAGAAGGAGTAGGTCTGTCATGTTTTATATCTTTGAAATGGTAATGATAAATCCTCTTTACTGGTAAAGTTGGATTTAACATTACTATTTTAGAAATGCCATTTTTAGAAAGTGGACATTTCTCTGCTCTTAAAGGTCTGTATGCCTGCAACCTGTCTCGAATGCACGTCTGGAGTGGGTGGCAGCTTGACTTTGTGCATTCCCTCGAAACAGCCACACGCAAAGGAATGTTAGGTGTGTCTGAATGCCCATCTGCATCCTGATGGCTCATCCTGGGCAGGATGGGAGGGAGGATCTGACACACCTGAATAGGCAGTGTCCAATCCCCACACAAAGGGTGGATTAACCCCCCACCCCCGTAGTGAGTCTGCAGCCGGAGCTGGAAAGAAAGAACCACTGTGCACTTCAAACACCCATCTTTGAAGTCACACCCACTTCAAAGGCACAACTGGGTATAAGTACTGGGTCTCTGACCCACTAAATCAGACATTTCTGGACCTGTAAAGAGCCTCTGTCAGAAGAACTGCAGTGCAGCTATAAGGACTGTCACTCTGCTGGACTGCTGCTCTGGAAGAACTGCTTTTTTCTGCTGTGCTGTGCTGCCCTGCTGCTCTCTGACCCTGATGAGGGACAGCTGGACTCTGCCTTGAACCCAGAGGGATCTCCAAGGGCTTGTTGGCTTGTGTCTTGTTTCCTGAGACTCAGGGATATCAAATTCTCACCACTTGCTCCTGTACCTGGTCCATTTGAAGTGGACCCAAGTGATTGCTCCAGTAAAATCGACACATCTCCAGTCTGCGTGTAGGACAACCAGTGCATTGTCTCCTTTGCAGGAGCAGAATCAGTGCATTGCAGTCGGAACCAGCGCATCACTTTAAAGAACCGACTCATCTGAACCAACGCATCGCCGCCGCTGTAGTGTGGGAAGATTGACGCACTCTCTCAACTGCGTGGAGAAACCCAGTACATCTTCTATGGAACCAATGACTCTCTCCTCGGCGCATCATCTTTGTAATCGGCGCATCTCCACTACTGCATGAAGAAAATCGATGCATCACCTCGACTGCGGGACCAACACCAACACAGCGCTTGGCTGCACCCTGCATCTCACTAGAATCAGCATACTTTGGTCAGCGGCCCTGCGCGGCTCCTGTTTCTGGCCCGCACTCCATCGTAGTCGACCTGAACTCTTGACTTTGCACAAATCCAGTACGACCAGACCAAATAACCCTGAAAGACGCTTATTGCTTCTAAGCTCTATTTTTATATTTAATCTTTAAAAATGTATATCTCGACTGCTACTTATTAGATTTTTGTCATTTTGGTTTTGTTTTATTTATAAATCATATCTATTTTTCTAACCTGGTGTTGAGTCTTTATGTGGTGTTTTCATTGTGTTTCTGTTTTTTGATGCACAAATACTTTACACATTGCCTCTTCAGTTTAGTTGACTGCCCTGTGCCAAGCTACTAGAGGGTGAGCACAGTTTAACTTTTAACGTGTATCACCTCCTACCCTGACTAGGATTGCGGTTCCTGCTTGGACAGGGTGCATACCTCTGCCAACCAGAAACCCAATTGCTACCTTTTGTGATTAATTTCCCCGAGCAGTCTTAGATAGGAAACCCCACAATCCATTTGTAAAATAAAAGTCATCAAGTCTTACATAGTTGTCAAGGTGCCCTATGCCATATGTGAAACCCACAACCATTCTAGGCTATTTGAACACCCCACTTTTTCATGCTGTTTAAATTGAAATTGATACTTGTATAGCGCACTACTCACCCGCAAGGGTCTCAAGGCGCTTGTATGAATACCGCTGTGGAACCCATCCTGGCTTTCCCTGTGAGGTGTCCACTCCTGGGCACCCCCAAGGTGGAGGCCAGGCATCCTTAGCATTGTGGGGGCCGTTGTGGAGATTAAGCAAGCTATTGCCCAGAGTTGCAGAGTGGGACTCCATGATTGGAATAGGCACCGAGACGAGAAATATAAGGTCCGTGGAATTTTGAGCCCAAGACACGCCGAGGCAGGGAATTGAACCCTGGTCCCGGGCTAGACCTCTGCATCAGCGTCTGCCGCTCTAACCATTGAGCCACACTTCTCCATCTGCTGTGACTTTTAAGCCAATATATATATATAATATTGGAAAGGGTAACTACAAGACCCGGAATGCAAAGTGCTATTGAATAAAACTTCAGAGCTGACTCATAGCGTCACACATGATGACATGGGACTGCTTGGCAGACACAGCCCTACTTTCCACTCCGGTGTGATTCTGCCATGTGACAGACTCTCCCCAGCCCTACCATTCCGGCTGACCTTACGGTAAAGCTCCTAATTTCAAGGTCAGCCAGACCACATCAAGCCGTGGGCATGGTAGGGTGGTGCTCAATCTATCTACCCCCTCAAGAAATGCTGCGTCTCTCTCGAGAAAAATCACTTCAATATGTTTGTTTTTCCGTGACATTTTTGATGTATGAATTTCGCTCTTTGGAAGGCACAGTGGTCTGTCAGAGGCCTGAGCAGTGCAGTAACAGAAAATCCATTGCTGCAGCTTCACTTGCTTCCATGAAAAAATACTAAATAAAGCATCTCGAATAAATAAGAAAGCGCCCCATTGCTTATAAGTCAACTTGCCAAGCTGTCTGAGTCTGTGATCCCTGCCCAGCTCCTCCGACACCTCTGAGCGCCAGGGCATCAAAGTACCAGGGCCTCGTGTCACCCTGCCAAACAAAACCTAGCTTAGTGTGAACCCTGTCCAAAATAAAGATTTTTGGAAGTTTGAGGATTTTTTTTACCTCCCGTCAGCGGCCGTAGCTGTTTAATGGAACCCGCAGATCAGGCTGGCACAGTGTGGCTCTGTGCAGGAAAACCTGCTTTTCCTTACCTCATTGGATTGACGCGCAAAGAGGCCCGGCTTTTGGATTCAGTTAAGGGGGCCTGGAATAGGCGCAGGCGTAGTGTCATGAAATAATCAAAGGTTAATGCGGACAACCTGAGTCTGTGACTCCAAAGAAGGCAGGGAAGAGGGACACGTGGAGTAGAAATAGGAAACTGAAGTGTGGCGCAAACTAACAAGAGTAAAGCTTGAGAACATGCAGGGTTTGTGTGTCAAAGTCGAGTACGGCTGGTGGTTTGAATCCAAACAGAAAGTAGTGAGATTTAGCCGAGAATAAAGATGGAGACCAAATTAACTTTGTTTATAACGAGCTGGCGGGAAAGAGGTAGAGACCCAACTTGCTTTGGAAATAAACATGGATGGAATGTTGGTCAGTCAGAAATGGCAATCCGGCCATCATGCTGGCAAGGTCTGCCTGTCAATATTAGTTCCTTATTCAGTGTTGTACTTTTCTTCAGCTAAATAAATGTATTGTAGCTGAAACTGATTCAGCTGCAATATTCAGCTCTTAACCATATTACTCTGTGGCTACATTTCTAGAAAGCATCCCTTCCGCATTCATTCTGCCTTTCTCTTTCCCTCAATATTTTGCTTGGAACTCCTATGCCGAAAAGGCAACTCTGCATCTGTCCATACTTATAAGCTGCCTTTTCAGTCACATACAACACTTTTTCGAGGATGATGTCTAATAAAAGATTAGTGATCTTCATACATTCATGTCTGTTTGTAAGTAAACTGTCATAATCCAAAATACTAGCTCTTCCACAACTAGGAGCTAGTTTACCCCTTAGAAGCAGGACAAAGAAGCACTGGCAAATCAAATCGGTCCATGCTGTGTAGACGACAGCATTGGCTTTGCCAATGCCAAGGGCTTTTGAAATACTCTGGCACTGACAAAGTCAGTAGTGGTGACCTGCAATGTTAAAAGTATAGAAGACGAGGCCTGCTTCACAAAGGTAATTTACGTTTATACTTTTGAGTAACTTTACAACTTTTTCGGTATTCATAAACTCCGAGTGTAAGTTACTAGTAAAAAGAAAGTGCTAAGTCCTGCAGTACACATGACCAACAACTGATACTGCAACACCCTTCCATTGAAAATAATGAAGGCAGCGAATTAAAATAAAGGCAGGACCATAGTTTTCTAGAGATGGATGCTGCGTTGCATTGTTTTTTATACCTCAGAGTTATGTGTTGCAATGTGACGGGATGCAATGCATGTTCCTATCATGTAATTGTACAGTGAAAAAGCCAAATATCGCTGACAAACAAGGCAATGAATATATTGTTAAAAATAAAACACAGCGTGGTGTCCTTCGCCTCGCTCCAACGCACCTATGAGCTGGCCCACACATAGTATTTCAGATACCTACAGGTTCGGCACTCCCTCCAGGCGAACATCCCCGCGGATACACAGCCCCCTGAATACTCCCCCCTGGAGGACAGACTCCTAGATGGCCACCTCCCTGAACATGCCATATCGCTTACATATAAAAAGATCATTAATAACTCCCCAGACCTCCTGCACCCCTCAAAGGGAAATGGGAAGCGGACGGGCTGGAAATAGATGAGGAAGAATGGGGGACTGCACTGGCCTCCCCTAAGGAGGTGGCCATATCAGCAAGGCTCCGGCTGATTCAGCTAAAAATCTTGCATCGAGCATACCTTTCAGAAACTAGACTGCAACGCATGGGAAGGAGTGAGGATGGGCTTTGTAGGAGGGGATGCGGGGAGGCAGGGACATACTTCCATATACTGTGGGAATGGCCGCTGATTAGAAACTACTGGGCCCGAGTGACCCGCTGTATGCAGGAGGTATGGGGGGTGGAACTCCGAGTGGAAGCAAAGAGGTGCCTCCTAAACATATGGGAACCCACAGATCTATCGTCCCGAGGGAAGCTATGGGCGACACTAGGTTTTGCCATCGCCAAACGTAATATAGCCAGGCAATGGGGGGCACCCAGACCTCCTGGACTGGGTCAATGGAAGACTGATATTGATTGGTGCATGCTCAGGGAAAAAACAGTATATATGGCCTGCGGATGCCCACGGAAATGGATAGAAATATGGTCCAGTTGGAATGAATATAGGGGCAACATTTGCGAACCCCCCCGAATTGCCCCAATAGACGAACCGCTCGCATTATAAACATATTGTGATGTATTACTCTGAATTTTTTTGCACTAAGTATGTCATGTCTCTTCTGTGATTACCCGAGATGCACATGTAAACGATATTTACTTCAACTGTGATGACCACCACCTATTTATGTTTATAAAACAATAAAAAGTTTAAAAAAATAAAATAAAATAAAACACAATACATTGGGAATACCGAAAACCGCAAAATTGGAAAACAGGAGTCAGCAAAGGGGAAGTGGAAAAAAGACACCTTCAAAGCCACCCAGAGGATGTAGCATCAGCTCACCTAAGAAATCAAGAGGAAGGCCGTAGTCGAATGAACAAACGCTAGGTCCAACAGCAACAAAGAAATCTTCACAACCGTCAAAGACATCACCACACCCACAGCTGTCACTGGAAACATTAACCCATCACTAGATCTGTGCAGCCACGTCTTGAATGCCTTCTGCAGCAAATTGTAGCCATATACTGCAACCTCCCCCCCCAACCGGACCCCCTGACCCTCTCCAGCGATCTTAAGGAAGTCAATACAATCACGACATGGCAAACCATTAGCAATAAGGAAACCACAACAATCATGAAGACCATTCACTCTGAGGCCCAAGCAGACTCCAGCCCCCACCACACCTATGTCAAAGTAGCAATCCCTATCAGTAAAGCTCTCACCCCTATCCTCAACAGCTCCATCAGTACACCCACCTTCCCGGAAACATGCAATCAAGCAACAGTCAATGCCCTCCTAAAGAAACCCTCGACTGACCCAACCAAACTCTCCAAATACCAACCAGTATCCCTCCTTCCCTACTCAGCCAATGTCCTGGAATAAGCCATCAATAAATACCTCTCAGATGATCTCTCCAACATCAGACTCAGTGGTCTCAGTCTGCTTCAACACACTAAGGCCCTCATTTTGATGGCGGGCAGACCACCACCAACAGGCCGTCGGTGATGGTCCTACCGACATCTAAGCATTGATCCGACTGCCGGATTACAATACCAAAGTCGGAGCGATTATGTCAGGGGGAAGACCGTCACCTCAGACAGGCTCATGGAGCCCATTGGGGTGGTGATCAGACACTAATATCTACAATGGAAGTGGTGCTGGTGCAGACACCACTATAGGGATTAGGATGTCCCTTTCCAACTGCCTATTCGTGATAGTCATAATCTCATGGTATCCTTCGATGTCACTTCCCTCTATACCCAAATTCCTCAAGAGGAAGGACTAGAAGCCATGGAATATTTTTGGGAAACTCGACCCAAACCACAAAGAGTCCCCACTGACTACATACTGGACTTAGCCAGGATAGCCCTAAAAAGAAATTATTTCCGGTTCATGGATGCGTTCTACGTGCAGGTGAAGGGGACCGCCATGGGGTGTCCTTATGCCCCGGAAATGGCGGTCCTTTTCATGGCCCTGTATGAGGAGCGCTTCGTATACCGGAATAATCCATACAGACAAAACATATCAACATGGTATCGCTACATTGATGATATCTGGTGCCAATGGAA
Source organism: Lissotriton helveticus (assembly GCF_964261635.1). NCBI lineage: Eukaryota > Metazoa > Chordata > Amphibia > Caudata > Salamandridae > Lissotriton > Lissotriton helveticus. The sequence goes on along the minus strand of NC_136061.1, from coordinate 1,950,771,942 downwards.
TGGTTCTGAAGAAATGCTTGTCCAATTCCATCAGTGGCTCAACACCAGACATCCAGATATTAAGTTTACACTGACCTATAGCACAACATGTCTAACCTTTCTAGATGTAGTAGTTTTTCCGCAAGATAGCAAATTGACTACTACTCTACACCGAAAAACCACGGACAAAAACACCATTCTCCATTATAAAAGTCATCACCCCAAAAGTCTTAAAGCCAACCTCCCCTATAGTCAAATGCTGAGAATTAGAAGAAACTGCTCCAGGAAAGAAGACTTCATGGCACACTCCCAAATACTAAGTGACCAGTTGAGAATGAGAGGCTATCCAAGCAAGATGCTGAAACATGCAACGACACGCGCCTGGTACACGCTGCGAGAAGAACTATTAAAGAAAAAAGAGAAAAAGCCACTTTAAAGGCCTGTTTGTGTAACAACATTTGGCCCATACACAAATAAATTCAAGGCAAATATTTAAAAAAATTGCCACTTGATTTCGAACTTAGAATTTCCAATGCAAAAACCACTGTTTGCACTCAAGAAAAATAAAAGCATAGGACAATACATTGTCCGAGCGGACATGGGAATAAGCCAGGCTAAATCGGATCTATAGCACTTTGTGGAAACTGAAACCCGTAGAAGGCCACCACAAATGTGGCTCTTGCATGTCTTGTGCCAACACGATAGAAGGGGTTGACTTTCAATTTAATTCATTGAAATGGTCGCATAAAGAATTCACTAATTGCAAAACCTGCAATGTAGTATATACTATTATTTGCCCGTGTCCCAAACTGTATATCGGGAAAACTACCCAACAAGTAAATCAGCGAGTGGCGCAACACCGATCAAGAATCAGACATAAGGTGTTGACTGCCCCTATGGTACAACACTTTATGGAGAGCAAACACACGAGAAAGATTTTAAATGGACAGTGCTATCTGCAATTAAAATTCCCTCCGGTGGAGGTAATGTCGATACCATGTTGCTAAAAAAAGAAGCATACTTAATTCTCAAATTCAACTGTGTTATGGATGGGATGAATGAAATGTCTGAATTACAAAGAACCATCCACTGAGTCCCCTGCCTTCACCACCGTCACGACACAATTGGTGCCATTTATTACCAATAACAAGACTTGGCTTAAGAAAAACATCACTCAGCCATTTAACATCAAGAAACAGATTTGATTTATGAGAAACATAGTCTAATACTACAAGTTCCATCATCCTTAGCATCCAGGCTGATTGTTAAAACACTTCCGGGTGACCGTGAACAGGAATAGTTGAATCACGGAAACCAGGGTGCCGGTTCAGCGGTAAAACGGAGGATGTATTTGCCGACCCGTCAGGATTAATACGAGGTGAGAAATAAAAAGAGAATTTCAATACCGTGTATATCATCACCTCCGTTAATGTAGTATAAAAATAAAATCCACACTTTAACATTGCAGGCGCTCGACATAAAAAAGATACGACAGTAAAGCGGACCCACATCGAGAGAGAACCTTCTCCCCGATTACAAGTAAGGACTAACCATGTAGGTAAATAGCTTTAAACACGCGGTTAAACAAACCCCTTGATCATAACTTCGTATTAATTTTAACAGCAAAAAGCACCTGTGATGAAAAGAGCCACATACCGATAACGCAATCATCAGGGAGCTACCAAACCACTCATAAGTAAGTGTATTTTGGCACCCTCATAAAACAACGCGTGACTAAACTGTTTTGAAATGTTGAACTCTCCGACATACAAAAAGAAAGACATTAGCATGCCCTTTCCTCATATCTTTGCCCAGGCATTGTTTTAAATGAAGGAACGAAAGACGCCTTCCGAACGAGAACCACAGAGAACGATTGCTCTGAAAATAAAGGTAACCCTTTATGTAAATCGCACAATTGCCCCCAAGTAACTCAGGGAATAGGAGAAGCTAAAAATCCACTTTATTTTTTGCACCGTAGGTACCCAGCTCAGCCCTGAGGAAGAACCCGGTTAACTAAGATAAGGGTTTGGAAACGCGTCGGCTGTTTGGCTGTTCCAAGGAAACTCATACCTTGGCGGTTTCAGTATTTGAATACCTCAACTCACAAATAGGGCTACATAAGTTTATCCTTAGAAATTCACAAACCCAATAAGCCCAGTGAGATTAGTCCTACAAACTTTGAATACTAAAAAGCTAGGACTACAATATAAACAGACTCTGGTGTACCGATTTTTTCCTTTAACCAACCAAAAATGTTGTAAATTCATTGAATGTTGTCATTTATGTACTTGCATGTAATCATTTTTATGATTGATATTATTGATTTTTTGTATTAGTTGCTTTATGTTATAGGCGTGTCAAAACCTCTGACTTCAATCAGAATGTGTAAATGAATGAAAACTGAAATGAAATGTATGAATTAAATACAGGAGTCTTCGAAATCCAAAAAATGAAGCCCTAGGGCTGCTTTTAAATAAAGAGCAGTCTTTTCAAAATTCGAGCTCAGGCACTCATTACTTGTACAATATTCGTGGAGGTCCAGCTGCCATGAATAGGGAGACAAAAAGGGATTTTGGAGGGCCCAAGCAGGACTCTCGCCCCCATTGGACACTGCTTAGTGGCCTGGGAGGCACGCAAAGTGCCCCCAACATACATCCATTTACTGTGTGCCAGGTACCACATGGTGCCTGGCACACGGTGCATGGATGTGCACAAAATGATTTTTTTCTAGTGTGGCTTGAGCAGCAGCCCTTTTCCTAGGCCGCAGCACCAGCCGCACTAGAAAAAAGCATTTCACGACTGCCTGTACGGTGGTCGTATCCTAATAGGGAGGGCAGAACCTCTGACTCATTGTTGGACGGTTCCTGCCTGCAGTGATGGCCGTCGACCGCCACCGTATTAAGGCCCTAAGTAGGCTAAAGAAAATCTTCAAGTTACTACCAGACGACTCCAAGAAAATAATCACCCAGGCCCTCATCACTAGCAGACTAGACTTTGGAAAGACCTTTCTTGCAGGGATTACCAACCAGCTCACAATGAATGAATGAATGAATGAATGAATTTTTATTGTTGGTTACTAAAAACCATTACATAAAACCAAAGATACAAAAGGCACAACATTACAAAATTTAAAAACAAGAGAGCTCACAACCAGCTCACAAGTAGACTGCAGAACGTCCAAAACGCAGCAGCCAGATTAGTCTTCAACCTCCCATGCAGAGCCCACATCAGAACACACCTTGGGGAACTCCACTGGCTCCCGATGCACAAGTTCACACACTATAAACTCTTCACTCACACCTACAAAGCTCTTCACCACACTGACCCTGTCTACCTGAGCAGTCACATTCACTTCCAAAAACCATCCTCACACCTCTGTTCTGCGGGTCGCTCAGTAGCACACACCCCAGGCATATATAAAGCAGAGCAGGCCCTCGTACCTGGCCCCTAAAGCCTGGAATGACCTCCCACAACACATCAGAGCTTCCTCCTCTCTTCCTAACTTTTGCAAGAAGCTGAAGACCTGGCTTTTCAAGTAAGCCCCCAGAGCTGGACTCACCTGCTGCAGAGTGCCTGGATACCCTCACGGGTGATTGGCCTGCTATAAAAACACTAATAACATAACAACGCATCCACTCTTGCCTTTACAATGCAGTCGTTACCATACATGCTTTTACCACATAGTCTTTACCACACAGCTACCACTACCACACACAACTTTACCACGCATGTCATTACCACGAACATACATGGAGGTCCATTATCAGTGTTTTAATCAGTCCGTAATTGGAGTCATATTACTTCATATGTTCCAAGTAAGATTCCGGAAATAAACAAATCCAAAGTAGTTGTGCAAATGCATTAATTAGGATTACTACAGTAGCATGACGTTGTAAGAGTCACCCCGATGCATTTCGATCCTGGGCTCGAACGTGTGGAACACCACACGTTGTTGATATCGGAGTTACTCGTTTTACCGAGGCATGACGCTTTCCCTCTGAAGAAGAGCCCAGGCTCAAAATGCATCAGGGTGACTCTTACAATGTCATGCTACTGTAGTAATCCTAATTAATGCATTTGCACAACTACTTTGGATTTGTTTATATCCGGAATCTTACTTGGAACATATGAAGTAATATGACTCCAATTACGGACTGATTAAAACATTGAATACTCAGCCATATTACGTTTGGACATTTGAATTTTATTAACATAGCAGCAATTGATTTTGCATACAGGCGTGCTCAAGTTTCTTTCCTTGCACTTGTAAGGCACCATTTTTTCCTCAAATATCCTCGCGCCTTCAAAGGGCAGAAGGCGACCTTCCTGAGCACCCTCAACTTATGAATTTTGATTATCCGATTTACCTTGTTTCAAAACTGGAGTTCCTGCGGTTCACATTGACTTTGGTCCATTATCAGTACGATTACCAGGTATACACTTACCATGCATACCCATGCCACGATAACATTTACCATGCATTTTAATTCCCTATAGGTAAATGTTGTTAAATGCAATTAAAATAAATAGTAATAAATTATAATTAATATAAATATTAAAATGCATGGCACATCTTCATTCACCAGAACAGATTACTATGTAATATGCCGAAAAACCACCCAATACATCGCAGTGCAATGCAACAATAGTTCAAAACATATTTGGCCACACAACCCATCCCAAATCAATGCAAAACTGGGCAAATCACACAAAAAATGCACATAGCGATGCAACACAATGCAAACCAAGACAAAACTATAAAATTACTCTCCGCATTTTCTAAACTAAAAAATTAAGCATTAAACACACATCTCAATATAGTTGGAACAGTTCATGTAACAGATTAACATGTTCAGCATATAAACATTTGTCTTTCTTTCATTTGAACAAATGCAGTTTTTCTAGTCCCCATCCAAGAAGGTTGACACATACAGTGAATAAGGTCAAAAACACATCTTTTTCAGCAAACAAAAAAATTATACATTTAGTCACAGTTTAATTCACGGAAAAAACACCAGTCAAAACATTAACATTTTTAACCGTAAATTATTTATTACTCTCTAAAATATATAAAAGCAGCCGTCCACCATTTTGTCGTCAGTGGTACATTACCTTCTGAGACCAGAAAAGAGAACCACAGCCAGTTCCAAACACTGCCATCTAGCTATACAAGTAAGTATAATCTCAATCATTACTGTTCTTTAATAATACTAACATTATCGCAGAAACATAAATTTATTAAAAAATGTTTTACATTTTTCACACATTGTCAAAGTTATCTACATCCCTCAATTTCTGTTAGTTTTCTAGTTTTACACCAATTGAAGGTAATAAAAAATCTTCTTTATTTATAAAAAAAACGATAAACACATTATTTATTAAAAATAAAACATATCACCTACTCAGATTGGGTACTGGACAGAGTCTGTTGTACAAAATGTGTATTCTAATTCTGCCAACTTACCTAAGGGAAAGTGCTGGACACTGTCTAAGGACTAAATTACAATTTTAACTTCACCAAGTACTTACGTCAGGGACGTTACTAGACAGGGATTGGAACAAAATGACTATTCTAATTTTGCCGGGTACTTACCTCAGGGAAGGTGCTGAACAGTGACTGGGGGATAAATTACGATTCTAACTCTGCCAAGTACTTACCTCAGGGAAAGTGCTGGACAGTGACTGGGGGCAAAATACTATTCTAACTTCAGCGGGTACTTACCTTAGGCAAGGTGCTGGACAGTGAGTCGGGGCTAAATTACTATTCTAACTTCAACAAGTGCTGGACTGACTGCGGACAAAATTACTATTCTAACTGCACCAAGTACGTACCACAGTGACTGGGGGGTGGGGATATTATTCTGTTGGTTTTCTAGTTTTACACCAATGGAAGGTAATAAAAAATCTTCTTTATTTATAAAAAAAAAACGATAAACACATTATTTATTACAAATAAAACATGTCACCTACTCAGATTGGGTACTGGACAGTGTCTGTTGTACAAAATGTGTATTCTAACTCTGCCAACTTACCTAAGGGAACGTGCTGGACAGTGTCTAAGTGCTAAATTACATTTTTAACTTTGCCAAGTACTTACCTCAGGGACGTTACTGGACAGGGATTGGAGCAAAATTACTATTCTAATTTTGCCGGGTACTCACCTCAGGGAAGGTGCTGAACAGTGACTGGGGGCTAAATTACGATTCTAACTCCACCAAGTACGTACCTCAGGGAAGTTGCTGGACAGTGACTGGGGGGGTGATATCATTCTAACTCCATTGAGTACTTAGCTCAGGAAAGGGCCTGGACAGTGACTGGGGGGGAGGGGCGAATACTACTAACACACCGAATTCTTAACTCAGGAAAAAGCCTGGACAGTGCCTAGGGGCATAATCACTATTTTAACTCCGCCGGGTACTTACCTCATGGAAGGTGTTGGACAGTGACTGGGGGCAAAATTACTATTCTAACTCTGCTGGGTGCTTACCTCAGGGAAGGTGCTAGAGAGTGACTGGGGCAAAACTACTATGCTATCTCCACCGAGTACTTACCTTTTTAGGTCGAGCTAGAGTTGCGCATGCATAGCATGCGGTCTAGCTCGACAACTATTGTTTTCAGTTATCTGGGATTCTGAGACAGCATTCGGCCACGCGCCTCTGCTGTCTCAGATGTGTCCTCGTGATCGCGCTTTTGCTGCTGGGTGTTTGCTGTGTGTGCGCTGTTTCGCTTTCGGGTTTGTCTTTCTCAAGACGTGTAGTGCTGGGTGCAGACAGACACTCGGGTACACCCCCTCACACGCATACATACACATGCATACAGACACGCGCGCACACACAGACACACGTGCGCACACATCCCCCTCACACCCCACTCACCAGGTCCTTCTCGCGTGTCCCTCGGCAGGCAGCGGGTCATTCTTGTTAACAGGCGGGGGCCGCGGGGCTCTCCACGAGCACGGGAGCCCCGCTAGCTGAGTCGCAAATCTTCCGGCGGGCACAGGAGCGCGGGGTAGGCTCCCGTCTGCTTCCTGTATTTTTCTGTCCCCGCCCCCGTCCCAACAAAGGTTGCCTGGCTTCCTGTTGAAGCCGGGCTGCGGCGGTGAGTTTGCTTGTTTAGTATTGTCGTGAAAACTCAACGATTTTATACTATGTCAACATCACCTTTACTTGTACAGGGTACGTTCGCCTTTGGATTTCTTGCAAGTGAAATTTAAGATGTTTATTGTTAGCCAACTAAATGCCGCTCATTTTATGTACCTGTTCCCATGATGTCCAACATTAGTATGCTGAGCCACCATACTTCGTACAGCGTTGTCTTGTGATCCTCAACATGCACCATTGATCACAGCTGTTAAAATATGTTGCTTCCAAGTTTTTTTTTTTAAACATTTTTTTTATATAGCGCGAACTTGACTCAAAGGATCAGAGCACTTTACACCAGCACCAGTTGCTTTACATGAGGACACATTCCTTTTTGTTAGGCACGTGGAGATTACAATTTGCCCAGAATCACAGGATGTTGCGCGTCCTTGCCGAGCCTGGAACCCGACTCCACAGATTTGAGGTTGACCGCCCTAGCCGTTATGCCAAATCGTCTCCGCCAATTGATTGGCTTTCATCTGGCTTACACTTGTGCTGATAGTTTTACAGACATGATGCACAGGAAGAAATGTTTGATACAGATTTTCTGAACACAGACTAAAAAACCCAATTTCCCATAGGACCGGCGAAGCAGTTTTATGACAATAAACAGACGTATTGGTTTCCTGTCGCCGTTTATGTCCGTGTCACATTCAAGGCTGAATGTGTTTATTGGCTGTCCCCGGCCAGTTTATGAACCTTTAACTTCGACGCGCATCCGTGCGCTTGATTTGACAAAATGGATACATGAATTGTGTGCTCACATAGTGCTTCAGGCACGTTAGGTACTATGGTCAAGTTCTGAGAGACAGACAAAAAGCAGTTTGTAATAGAAGTTAAATGTACAGATCACCCCAGAATGTACAACATTTAGCCATCCATGAATGTAATCTGAACAAGCCTGAATGCCATTGCCAGCAACTGCTTATGTCTCAAGAAAGATTTCATTATCTGTAGATCTGCCTAGATTACCTACCTGTCTAAAGATATCTTCTTTCCACATCAGCTCTCGTCTTTACCCTTAACACACGTCCTTTAACTTGGTTGTCATGGAAAGGGAGTGCTGAGTGGACAGAGAAAGATTATGCTATAATAATGGTTTGGTTTCAGTTTGGTAATATCACATTCTAGCTCACAACATATAGTGACTCGCTATAGTTCATATTTGTGTTTTTCCACTTCATTTTCCCTAGTCACTCTTTTCAAACTCTTGTTCTTTTTTCTGCCCTGTGTTCATGTTCAGCTGTTTTTTGTTCATCTGATTTCTCCCGTCATTCTTTTACTCTTATTTTATGTTCTACATGTCATGTAAGTGCTCTGTTCTCTGCAGTATTTCCTTTCATCTTTTAACCTTGTGTGTTTTTTGTTTTATTTTTCTTGTTGTTTTGTCTGCCCTCTGCTTTTACCTGATTTTCCAGCCCCATTTCTAGCTTAATTCTTCGTTCTTTTTTATCCTGTTTTGTTTTCCTGCTATTGCTTTCTCTTACCCCTTTCTCCTTTGTCACTTTCTTGCTCTGTACTTTTTTGTCCTCATCGCTCCCTGTTTTCCCTTTTCCCTCTTGGCCTGCATGGGTACAGAAAAACTGACAAGTACAGCAAGAATGATCTTCTAGAACATCTGCCTTTGAGCTTGTGCAGAGCTCTGTCCAAGGTGCACTCGTTAGAGAATTACAATAGAAACGGGAGGAAAGAGATTATTACAGTCTTGTGCCGCGCACCATCTGCCTATGCTCCTGTCCCTCTTACCTGTTCCTCTTAAACCATTGGATCTCTAGCCTTGGGGGACACCTCTTTGGGGATGGAGAACTGCATCTCGATGAGAGGTAGGGTTGCTGGCAGGGGTTCATAGGCAGAGACACCTACTGCTACAAGGCTGGTATGAGGCAGGCAGTCTCTCCAGCCCTGAAAACACTTTGATCAGCCTCCAGCCTCCTAAGAAATCCCCCGGTCCACTGCAGTCTAAAAACGGCCTTCCCTCATTCCTTCTGGCACTTTGTATATTATGTCATTGATAAAGAGAATATTTTCCCCTTTGTATTGTGACATAGTTTTTGAGTTGCACTGCTTATACAATCTGTGCAACCACTCAACAGCACCTAGTTCAAATATGTTCTCTCAATGTTTCAAGCTTTATTACAAAGGTAACAAAAAGATGTTAATATTTCACTTCTGTTCTTGGATTTTCGTCACAATAGAATACACTGAACATAATCTTCACAAAAGTTATTAACAAAACTTTATGCTATTGCCATTATAAATTACAATAACTTTTATTTAAGTATTGATTATTGAAAAAAAATTTAAAGCCATTGTTATTTGTAATATCAATACATGTAAGTCACGTAAATGCAACACATATTACATTACAAATGCTATAGGTGTCACATTTGAAAAAGTTATAACTATTGGCATTGTAAATGACAAAGCTATTAATTTCTCTATTTCCAAAAACAAAACATAAATAAAAAATATGTCATTTACAATACCAATAGCTCAAACTTTCCTAATGCGAGACCTATTGCATTGCAAATGCTTGTTTTTCTTTCCCATGGACCTTAAAAGCATCTTTGGAAAAAATGTAAAAGTACGCAGGTAAGCTATCCTTTAAAAAACACAAAATGCAAAGAAAGCAGTAACAAAACAAAACAACAATTATTTTCCCTTTTTTCCCTTCTAAATTCAAATAGGTAACCACAAATGAAGCACTCCAACACACCAGAAAACCAGAGCACTTTCACTGAGAGTTTTCAAAATCACATTGGAACAGAAAAAAAACAGCTAGATAATACTTTTTTTTAAAAATACAAACTGCCACACCTAACAACTTTCTTCCTAAAGAACAAAACCAATAGCACTTAACTTTCTGTAAATTTATACAGGAAAACTAACCATTTTTCCCTTTCAACAAACTGTCTCAAATAACCATCCAAACATTTTTCCTTAGCAGGCAAATTGTTGACAAGGAAAATACATCAGTTTTAAACCATTGCATTCCACCCAAAACACTTCTTTTTTTCTACAGATGACTAAAACATGGAAAACCTAAACAGGCTAACTATATTCAATCACTGTGGGGATACAGACTGTTGAAATATGGTGGTTATATTTATTGTAAGGAGAAATGTAACAGACCAACAGACCAAGAGTTCTTGGAGGTGTGTGTAGTATTTGTCATCCCATTGCAAAGGCAGAGCAGTTACTCTGGGTGATACTGTTGAAAGGACCATGGAGCATAACCATGCTGCCGCTGCAATGGAGACCAAAGGGAGGGAGAACATTCAACAATTGAAAATGCTAGCATCCACCTCCAAATGAACCATGTGGCTCAGTTGTGAGGGACGTAGCCCAAAACATCCCCATGCACATTGCTAGTAGTATACCAACAATACCCAATTTAAGAAGAATGGTTCAGAGGCAATAACAGGTGAGTAATCCACAGGAGTAACACCACCATCCTACTCTGAGAGTTATATTAATTATCTTATAAATTAATGTTTTAACATTAATACACAGGTATGAAAATGAATACCTAAGAATGTATACATTTTGGGAGCATAGACATGCAAGCGACCAAGATGGCCACTTGTTGCTGAAGCTATGTTGATCGAATCAGCTCATCGGCATTATCCCCAGTCATAATCACTGCAAATGCCCCATATTTGAAAGCGCTATATCACTGATCCTGCCCGGACTGCAACGCGCTGGCTCTGGGGCTGAGAGGTGCCTCCGGCGTTGAGATGCAGTGCGGACCAGCTGAGGGGAGGAGAACTACGCACGGAGCCCAGAGTTCCTTGAGCTGATAATGGGCCGAGTTCCGGAGAGGCATGCAGCAGGAGCGGGTGGTGAGTTGTGGTGCATCGCGGGGGCAGGGAGGTGAACAAAGGGGCTGCAGCAGTGTTCCCCAATTACCCCATGAGAGGATTCTGTGCGCAGACGTGCCTGGTCTTGCCTGGGCCTCACAAGCGTCCACCCACCATTTCTGAGGAAACACGGGGGACAGGGCCCGCGGTGTGCCTGCGTGCCGCCTAACAGATGGCAGCTCAGAATGGACGAAGGGGGGAGAGCCACTAACTGTCCTCTGTTTAAGACAGCTGGCTTCCCTGCGGTGTGGCCCCCTGCTCTCACCTGATCTTGATGAGCCACCGAGACCCGGAGCGTCCACCGGCTCCCAGAACGACTGAGGCCCCAGATTATCAGTGGCTGCCTCCAGACATCTCCAGCTGCCGGTGAAAGGCCATATTCCCGCTGTGCCTCTCCTTTCTTTAGCTGCTTATTCCACATCTAAACGTGGCTGGTCTCCTGCTTATCGTCTGAAAGGGCGCCCTTCTCCACAGTGCGACACTGCTTCGGGACACTCTTTGACCCCAGGAGACTGGGCCTACCATATTCAACGGCGGAGTTTGGTTCTGGGAACTGGGACTTCTGCTTTCTGGCTCCCTCCCCCCCCCAACTCAGGACAAAGTTACAGCACACTATGGAGGTTGCCGAGACATACGGGCTGGATCAGCTTTTGGTGCTAGTCTCCGGCTGCGTTTTCCTGTGGCCTGACCATTCCCACTCACTTTGCCACCGCTAATCACACCGAACATGTCCCGGGTTCCTGCATATCACAGTGACTGACTGGCTTGCCCCCTGGAGCCTAGCCTGGAAGCCGCACACTACCCATTGGTGCTAACCCTTTCAGTGGCTCACCTAGGCTGCGGTCCCGAGGCATGGGCCGAAAGGAACCCTAAACAAAAGACCTTGCCTTTTGAGAAGATCACCGACAAGCCCACTGAGGACGGCTCGGGCATGGTGGATAACGTTCAAGGCGCAGAACAGGCGGACGAGCTGCCGGCATTGTCTGCGGCCATGCTCCAGGAGAGGAGGGCTGGCTTCAAGGCCTTTGATGGGCGGTTCGATGCGTTAGACAGATGTTTGGTGGACATGGGGGCCAGGAACCAGGTCCATGACCGGCGTCTCGATGTGGCTGAAGCGCATATCTCAGACATCGAAGATAGCACCGCACAGTCCTCGAAAGATCTGGAACGCGTTGAGCTCATACTAAAAGACGTAGTGGTAAAGAATGAGGACCTGGAGGCACGTAGGCACAATAACATTCTTATACTGGGAGTCCCTGAGTCCACAGTCACTGGTCGTCTGGATGTTTTTGTCGAGACTCTATTGTCAGATCTGTTTGGGCAGGAAGCCTTCACCTTGGGGTTTGTGATAGAATGGGCACACAGATCCCTTGGTCCTCGGCCCAATCCAGGATGCCCTCCCAGACCTATCATTGCCCGTGTAATGAACTTCAGGGATCGTGACACCGCTTTGCGCCTCACCAGGGAGCGTGGCGACACCATCTGGCAGGGTTCTAAACTGTCTCTCTATCCAGACTTCACTGTAAAGGTGCAGTATGCCTGCCGCAAGTACAATGGAGTGAAGGCCACTCTCAGAAACTTGGGCTTAAAATATGGCATGCTATACCCCGCCAGGCTGCGGATAGATGTGGGCGGTCGTGTCTGCATATTTGACACTCCTACAGAGGCTCTAGAGTTCTGCCATGCGTATAAACAAAACAATAATCGATCAGTGGCTGGGGGCGGGGGTCCTTCTCCACCACACAGTGGCTCGGATGCCAGTGTCAAGTTCTTTACAAATTCTGGTACTGGATAACCTTGCAGTGATGGTTAAATTCAATTTTTGTGCAATTAGATGGGGATAATATACCTGATCCTTCTGTTATGTTTTATACAGCTGGTCGACAGACGTGGCATTGCCACCCCTCAGGTTGTACACCCAGGATTTGTATTTGTTCTTTAGGATGTACCCTTCTCGGGTCCTTCATTTAACTGTTCTGTTCATTGGTACTCCATGGTATGCTTTTCCTTGTGGTTTTGCCTCACTTTGGGTGCAATGAGGCTGGGTGGAGGGTGGGGGAGTGGTATATCTTGTAGGTTGAATGTTTCAAGTGGTCTATTAAACGTGGTCACTGTCACAGTTCCGTATCATTCACTGTTTATTGTTTACATTGTATTGCACGAATTCGCTAGATGGCCCAGCTAGTAAATGTTGAAGGTCCCTCGGCCTTGTCCTCAATGTCCTGGAATATTTGAGGTTTGAATGACAATTGCAAACGTAGACAGGTGGTTTATTATTTATTGAGACACAAGGTTGACATTGTTTTTATAGGAAACACACCTCCCAAATTCTGACACGGCCCGCTTTGAAGCTTGTTGGGGGCACATAGATATTTCTCCAACTACAGCAGTTATGCCAGAGGCACAGCCATTCTTATTCACAAAAGGAACCCTTTCCGCCTCAGCTCAATGGTGGGGGACGATGAAGGTAGGTACCTCATCATCACAGGCACACTCATGGCACACAACGTGGTGCTGATGTGTGTATATGGACCGAACGCAGAAAACCCCTGACTTTTTTCATGCACTGTCTGCCCAACTGCCGAAGTTAGAACCTTGCTTCCTCTTGGTTGGAGGAGACTTCAATTTACTCCTCAACCCTGTCCTGGACAGTACAGCCCCTTCTCCAGCCACCAAATCTAGAGCACAACGTGCACTGTTAGAGCTCTGCGAGCAGCACTCTCTACTAGATATTTGGCGACACCGTAACCCAGCAAGTACTGACTACACCCATTATTCTGCCCAATACAACATCTGGACCAGGATAGATTACTGGCTCATTTCTCCTGGCATGGCCGGATGGTTCCGGTCTTTGGCAACGCTTCCAAGGACCTATTCTGACCATTCTCCAGTTCAGCTGTTCCTTGGGGTACCTCATCCAGAGGTGTATGAGGGACAATGGCGATTCCTCAGTCAAGCCCTCCTCGATGATCTCTTCAACACAGAGGTACGGGAAGCCATTGAGGACTATTTCTCCATCAACAAAGGCTCAGTAGAACTTGGGCAGTGCTTTGTGAGGGGTTTAAGGCATATATCCAAGGCGTATGCATTTCCAAACATGCAGGAGTACTTAAAGACCTCCACAACACACTAGCACGTATAGAACGTGAGCTCACGGCCTTGGATTCCACAACACTCCACGCAACTGAATCAGATACGGAAGGAAAACGATTGGCCCTGTTGGCTGAGTTTCGTGAGACTGCAGATCGCTCTGTACTATGTTTAAGCAAATATCTGTCTGCCTGTCGATATGGGGAGGGTAATAGGCCAGGCAGAGTTTTGGTGCAGATGCTCTGGCCCACTTACGGTAGAGCGTACATCACTGAACTGCACTCATCCGATACACAGACTCACACCTCCACTACGGAGATACGTAATGTATTTTTGGATTACTTTTCGTCCCTGTACAAGACTAAGCTAGGGAGTGACCTCACAGCCCAGGAATCCTATCTATACGAAATTGCACTGGTGAACCTGGAAAAGGACATGCAGGGCTTCTTAGCTGAGCCTGTCTCGGAGGCTGATGTTCTGGGCGCCATTGATGCGCTCCATGGCTCCTCAGCCCCTGGGTTAGACGGCTTCACTGCAGGTTTTTATAAGGCTTACAAAGACATTTTAGCACCACAATTGAAAGAAGTGTATGCCGAAGCACTGGAGAAGCAGATTCTTCCCCCCACACTCCGTGAAGCTGTCATTATCCTACTTCCTAAACCAGGCAAAGATGTGTCCCGCTGTAGCTCCTACAGACCCCTGTCACTGCTAAACTTAGACTATAAAATATTAGCTAAAATTATCGCCAACCGCCTCACCCAGTTGATGGAGTATATTATATCGCCGACCCAATCCGGTTTCGTCCACAGTCGCTCTACTTCATTGAACCTCAGGACGCTATTCTCAGTTCTCCACAGAATCGATCCCAACGTTCCCACAGCTGCAATCCTTCTTGATGCAGAGATGGCCTTCGATTCTCTGGAATGGCCCTTCTTCCTTTCGGTTATGCAACAGATGGGCATGCCAATGGGCTTTAAATCCACCACTGCTCTTTTATACCGCATCCCCACTGCGAGACTTCGCCTAAACTGTACACTATCCCGGCCCTTCTCATTGTCCCGCGGCACCCGAAAGGGATGCCCATTATCTCCCCTTTTGCTCATCCTGGCTATGAACCCCTTGATCCGTCAGTTCAAGGAACTGCATTTACACAGAGGCTTACAATTCAACACTGGTCCCTTACTTGTCTTGCTATATGCGGACGACACAATCCTCTACTTCAGAGATTCCCAAAATAATTTAGATCAATTAGCTCGTGAAATACTCAGATTTGGCCGTTTCCCTGGATTTGGCATCAACTGGCATAAATCAGTGATATTTCCTTTGACCAGCAGTACAACTCCATGGGAGTGCGAGTTTCCCCTCGGGTGGTGCGCAGACTCGGTTAAATACTTAGGCATCCACATTCACCTAGATACTTCTCAGATCATCAGCTTGAATTATGGGCAAGCGGTGTGCACCTTGGAAACTTAGGTGGAACGTTGTCTGAAATTGCCACTGTCCATAGTGGGCAGAGTTGCCATACTTAAAATGGTGGTGCTCCCTACATTTTTATACCATTTTAACAATATTCCCATACTCCTTACAAACGTTTTTTTTAACACTACGCAAACACCTCATCCGATTGGTGTGGGTGGGGGAGCGTGCGCGCGTTGGATGGCGGGTGCTCACTCTTCCTTATAATAGAGGCGGTTATGGAGTCCCAGATCTCCAAATAAATTTTTGGGTGGCTCAATGCTGCTATGCCTACGCCTGGTTTCACCCAGACGCTAGAATGCCATACCTGCGCCCAGAGGTGGACTTCATCCTACCCGAAAAACCGGCCACTGTGTTTCTAAATGGCATCCTTAGGGACCCGACTGATGTACAGACAGTCTCCACCACTTGCTGGGCATTTGACAAGCTATTGTCGTCTCACTGGGGCCGCCAAAGTGTATTCACCTGTCTTGCTTATCCCCAACCCTCCGTGGTTGCAAATAACTGGGGAGAAACTAGTGCAACGCACTTTGGCCAAATTTGACATTTCCAAGATGGGAGATTTATACCCGGAGGGTTACATCTTCTTGGTGTCAGAGGATGCTCGTTTCCATGACATACCCTTCATGGATAACTTCCTATTGGGGAGAGTTCATTCTGCATTACGTGTCGCTCTGCCTACCTACCCTTTGGAGCCTGGTGCTTTCGGGCCTCTGACACTGCTCATAGAGAGCGAGACTGATGCCCACCTCATATCTAAACTTTATAAAACAGTTGCCAAACTGAGACCGGTAAATGATGACAAAGTACGTACTGCATGGGAGAGGGACTTAGGCCACGCCATCACTGACGAACAATGGGAGAAGTGCTGTTAGGTCACGAGAGACGTTTCTCTTAATAGCAGGAACAAACTTCTCCATTTTAAATTCCTATGCCGTGCTTATTTTACCCCTGCATTTTCCCACAGATTAAATGTAATGCCCCGCACGCAGATTTCGCGCACCTCGCATGGACATGTCCTAAACTGATGATATATTGGGAGCAAGTCCACAGTGCACTGGGTGACATGACTATACTGACACTTATCCCCACACCTGAAGTAGCACTGCTATTGTACACAGTTAATTTTCTGAAAAAGGTCAAACGATTTGCATCACTGGGTCTACTTCTTGCTAAAAGAGAGGTGGCATTGCACTGGGGCAGCAGAGCTGCCCTAATCTGACGGGATGACTAAGCAGCCTGCGGTATTGCAACATAAATAGTGAAATATATGCTGGCATGATGCCGAGCTCATCACGCCCTAAGGACATATGGGGCCCAGATCGGGCCCATGTGGAGGCAATGTGACAGAACTCACTCTCCCAACTGGAGAAGGGGCTGGTTCCAGAGGGCGTTGGGTAACCACCACTCAGTATCGTACATACCAGGTCATTCCACTCGAGCCCTTTATTGAGGTAATTGCCTTTAAAACGGTTGGGCTCTGTCTTTCTGATTTGGGCAGGGACAGCGTGAGGTGAATGTATTGATGGTAATTGGACCGAGAATCAGAAGAGGCTAAGGGGACCGTATTTTATATGATGTACAAATGCAGGGATCTTGAAGCTCCAAATAATGTATGTACCATGATTGTGTATACAACTTGACTTTATACAATCTGTAATTGTAACTGACAGCGACAAAACAATTTTGCAGTGTTATAACGTGGATAAATCGAAAAGAAAGTTAAAAAAAAAAGTATGTATACACTTCCCCACTCAATACCCCTGTATATCTGGCATCCCATCCCTAAAGGTTTGTGTTGCAGTTTTAACTTTATTTTAATAAAAAAGTTATAATATTAAATATTCTATAAATGAATGTTACATATTGATACTCGGGCACTAAAATTAATACCTGGGTATTAATAGACTTACCTACCCAATGCCCCTTTATCCCTTGGATCCCGACCTCAAATGTCTGAGTTGCAGTTTTTTTAAAGAAATAATTATAATATGAAATAGCCTAAATATTAATGTTCATACATTAATACTCAGATATTAGAATCACTACATGAGTATTAATACACTCCCCCATGTGATAACCCTGTGTTTCTTGCAACCCATTTCGAAAGGTTTGTGTTGCAGTTGAAAAAATATTTTAATAAATAATTATAATATTAAATATCCTATAAATTGATGTTTAAATATTAATACTCAGAAATCAATTTTAATACCAGTGTATTAATACACTTCCCCACATAATACCCCTATATCCATTACATCCCACCCCTAAAAAAATTTACATTATTTTACAAAATTATCAATATATAAATAAATATAAAAACCTAATTAAAAATACATCATATATATCTATGTTTTACCCAAAACACAGCAGCATATTAAAACAAACATCTTACATATACTCACCTATATTCTTACCCAGTAATGTTTGTTAATATTTTAATTTACCTATTAAAAAACATTCCACATGATTAAAATTACTTATCTAATTAACCAATAATGTAAATACCAAAAATACATGGTATTGGCATTCGTGGTAAGTGCATATACCAAACATGCATGATAAAGGCATTTGTAGTAAAGGTATACGCGTGATAATGACATGTGTTATAATGGCATATGGGGTGTAATGATTGCATTGTAAGTGTTTGCGTGGTAAAGACTGTGTTGCAATGGATATTTCCCAAAACATAACATAATATAACATAGCATAACAAAATGTAACTTGCATTTAATGCAAAATATCAAGCAGCACAACAAATAATTAAACATCAATTGTCATTTCAACTTACTAGATATCTCACTAGAAAAGTGTCAGTTGGAGCCTAATGCTTTAATTCATAGTATGTCAAAATCAATCAATCACTCAATCAAGCGTTTGTTAAGTTTGAAACAGTTTATATATGTTTTCCCTCAATATAAGTGTGTGGAACATAAGGCTGCATGTACGAAACTTTGAAATATCAAGTTCCTAATTGTGATTTCCTGTGAATCGCATTAAGGAAGTCACTATTTTTAACGTAGGAAACTCACTTGAGTTTTACGTGTGTTTCCCAGTGGGTCATAAATAGACCTACCTCATGAATATTAATGAGGTAAGTCTTAGTTTGCGATCCTTTGGAAATCAGTAAAATCACTGGGATGGAGGCCTGCTGGGGTCAGCAGACCACCATGTCTGTGATTGCTTTGAAATAAAACAATCTTTTTTTTTATATGCAGACCGTTTTCCTAAAAGGAAAACAGGATGCGTTTCTGCTCTTAAAAAATGTATTTTACAGACATTCACAATGGGACCCCTTCCCACTTGCGAATGGGTTACCACCAATTTAAAAGGGGTGGCATACTGCAAATGTTTTGCGACCGTCTTTCGGTCACAAAACATTCACACATACCACTGCTAATTCGGTATTAGGAAGGGACGCCCTAAACACTCCCTTTCTTATACCGAATCGCAAACCCAATTTGTGTTTGGTAATAGTTTACCGAATCACAAATAGGGCTTTCTTCATCCCAAAAAGCCTTCTGAGAATCGGCTCTTTTGCGACGGGCAAAATGGTTTGCACATGTGCCCAATGTCATGTAACAGAAATGTGTTACTCTCAGCAAAAACTTATTTAATGAGCCGGAGGAAGGATCTTCCCCTAAAGAAAGGGCAAAACCTCCTTGAGGAGAAGATATCATTCATGAATAAAATACCAAGCTCATATGCTCCCAAAATCCCGCTTCGTGTTGCCAGTATTGGAAACGAGGTTACACTTTGCCGAAATGTGCAAATGCACTAATCTGAATAAAATTGCTTCTGGTCTTACTGCAGTCATGAAACTTAGCCAGCATTCTTGAGGCTAAAGGATAATTCAAATCAATAATGTGGGGTAGTCGGTCAGATCTTATCTCTAGACCTGTTCGTGCGTGCATCATATGCGGCATGAACTATTTCTATTTTTTTAACATTAATTTCTAGAAAACTACTGAACAGAATTACACCAAATCACAAAAAAGCATGCTTTCTGCCAAATATGGTGTAATTCCTTTCAATCAATCAGGGGTTTATAGAGTGCAAGCTATTCATCCAGAATGGGTCTCCAGGTGCTGGGGTCAGGGGGGGAGGTTCCGCAGAAAATGGAGGTCACTGAGTTCCATAGAAAAGCCAGGCCTTGAGGTAATTTAGGAACTTAGGGAGCAATGCAGTCTGTCAGAGGTGGAGAGGTAGTGAGTTCAATGCCTTGGCCGCGAGGAGGGAGAAGGATCGCCCTCCTGTTCTGCTTTTCTTGATCCAAGGAACTGTTGCGAGGGGAAGCTGGGCTGAGCGAAGAGAATACTGGGGAGCGTGAAAAGCAATGTGGTGGTACAGGTTGGCGGGTCCGGTGTTGTGGAGGGCCTTGTGTGCGTGGGTGAGAAGCTTGAAGGTGATTTTCTTCTTGACGGGGAGCCAGTGTAGGATCTGGAGGTGTTGGTTGATGTGGCTGTGGCGTGGTAGGTTGAGGACTAGTCTGGCAGCGGTGTTCTAGACGTTCTGGAGTTTGCGGGTGACGTTCTTGTTGATCCAGGTGTAGAATGTGTTGCCGTAGTCCAGTGTGCTGCAGATGAGGGCGTGTATGACAGATCTCCTGTGTTCGGGGGGCACCAACTTGAAGGTCCTATGGAGGAAGCAGAGGGTGTGGTACCAGGAGGAGGCTATGGCATTGATCTGCCAGTCTATTTTGAGTTTGGAGTCTAGGATGATGCTGAGGTTTCGTGTGTTGTCCGTGGGGGGGAGGGGGTTACAGAGGGCAGGGGGACACCAGGTATCGTTTCAGGCATCGGGGTGTGGGCCCATGATGAGTACCTTGATTTTGTCCGTGTTGAGTTGAAGGCAGCTGTTCTTCATCCATCTGGCGACGGCTTCCATTCTGTCTTGAAATTTGAGTTTGGTGATGTTGAGTTCGTTGGATAGGGAGATGATGATTTGGGTGTTGTCTGCGTACGATGTGATGTTGAGTCCGTGTGCTCTGAAGATGGATGCGAGCGGGTCCATGTAGATGTTGATAAGGGTGGACTGATGGAGGATCCCTGTGGAACTTCACAGGTGGTTGGAGTTGGTTCTGAGAGAAAAGGAGGGAGTCTGACTCGTTGTGTTCTGCCAGAGAGAAAAGAAAGGATCCATTCAAGGGCCTTGTTCCGGATTCTCGCGTCATGGAGTCTGCGGGCTAGGGTGCTGTGAGAGACAGTGTTGAAGGCCGCAGAGAGGTCTAATAGGATGAGGGACACACTGTCTCTTCTGTCAAGGAGGGCGGGGATGTCGTCTGTTGCTACGAGAAATGTGGTTTCGGTGCTGTGGTTCTTCCTGAAGCCTGATTAGGAGGAGTTGAGGATGTTGTTTTCTTCAATGAAGGCTGCAAGTTGTCTGCTGACAGCTTTTTTTTATCACTTTGATCAGATACAGGAGTAGGAAGATTGATCTGAAATTCTTGAGGTTGGTGGCATCCTCTGAGGGTTTTTTTCAGGAGAGGGTTGATCACTTCATTTTTCCAGTCGTCAGGGAAGGAGGCAGTCCTGAAGGAGCGGTTGATGAGACGCTGAAGCTCGGGCGATGATGTCTGTGGCTTTGCGGTAGATATGATGGGGCCAGGGGTCCGTGGGTGTCCCGGAGTGTGTGGTCTTCATTATTCTCAGAGTATCTTCGATTCTGAGTACGGTCCAGCTGTCTAGTGTCGGCTGCGTGCTGCTGTGAGCTCTGAGAGGGGGTTACACGTGGGGGTTGTTGTCATAGAAGTTGTCATAGATGGTCTTGATTTTGTGATTAAAGAAGGCGCTGAGTCTGTCGTAGAGTTCCTGAGAGGGGGTGATGTCCGTGGACTGGATGTTGGGTTGGGCGAACTTTTTGATGATGTCGAAGAGGTCCTTGCTTTTGTGTGCGTTGGTGGAGATTCTGTCCTGAAGTGCTTTCTTCCTTGAGAGTCTGATGAGCATGTGGTGGGCAGCGGTAGCTGTTTTTAAGTTGTCGAGGTCTGTCGGGGTTTTGGAGTTCCTCCACAGTTTTTCGAGACATCTGCAGATGCGTCTGGAGTCTGAGAGTTTGGTGGAAAACCAGCTGGCTTTCCTGGCGTGGGGCTTGGAGACTTTCTTGAGGGGGGGTGATGTTTGTGCAGTCGGTGATCCAGTTGTGAAGAGTGCGGGCGGCGGTGGTGGGGTCATTGTCTGAGGTAGTTGGAGCGGAGCTGCTGAGGGCGGCTGGGAGCTGGTCATCGGAGATCTTCTCCCACTTTCTGCGCTGGAGCTGATGCGGGGGATGTTGGATATGAAGGTGAAGTGAACACAGCGGTGGTCCATTCATGGAAGTTCGGAGGTAAGGCTGAAGGTGATGGAGTTCCCTGCTGTGAAAACGGGATTAAGGATGCGGCCAGCTGTGTGCGTTGGTTCAGGTACTACCTGCTTGAGTCCTATGGTGTGGAGTTGCCCAGGAGGGATGCAGAGTTGGAGTCGAGGTGGAAGTTGAAGTCTCCTAACAGCGTGAAGTCGGTGGAGGTGATGGAGTCAGAAAAAGGGGCGTGGGGTCCGGGGATCGGTAGATACGTAATTTTGGCTGTAACTGTGTCTAATTTTCCAATGGAAAAAGTAATGGGGAAAACATGTTTTACGACCCCCCCCCTTTTTTTTGATCACCTGGAAACTTTCCAGGACAGAGTTGAGGTGGAAGAACATTGTTTGGATAGTTTAGTGAAAATTCGTCAAACACTGCCAAAGTGATAAGCAAACTATGTAAATACATATAGATATATATACATCTTGAGATCCAGGCATGTAGATATTTCTTTCATGCCAGCCCAATTTGTAAATATGAACATTCCAGTATGCTATTGGAGATGCTATTTTTCTGTTTGAATAACAATTTCTTTATGTTCAAGGATGACTGGGTTTGCCAACTGGTGACGACAGCAATAGAGATGTGCTTTGCTTTAAGTTATGCCTGTATTTTTATGGGCTAGTGGGAGGCCAACCATCTATGGGTGGAAGAAAATCAAAGACGGACCGTATATATTACACTCTGGACTAGATTATTGATGACCTCTTTGTTATATGGGAGGGTCCCAGACAGTAGCTAGAGGAGTTTCTTACACATTTCAAACAACAGTTTTAACCTGGCCATCACACATAGAATACAACCCAGAAGTATAGACTCTCTTGACGGTGCAGTCCAAATTGTAGGTGATGAGTTACACACAAGATTGTACATCAAAAGCACAGCTAAGAATAGCATTCTCCATGTGGATAGTCACCACTCACACAATTTCAAATGGAGCATCCCCTGTGGGAAGGTGCTCAGGGGCAAATGAAAATGTAGAACCAAATTGGCCTATGAAGAAGAGAGGGGCAGGATAATTAGGAGATTCAAAGCATAGGGCTACTACCAGGATACTGAAAGTAGCTAGAACAAAGGTTGCTCACACTACAAGAGAGACACTCCTAACTTAATGAAAGAGAGATGGGAAGAATCAGGATGTGGTCAGACTTATCACTACACGCAGCAGTGAGAGTAAGGCCATTAGGAAGATGTTGGCCAAACATTGGTATTTGGTCAAAAGCGACCCTGTAATTGGCAATAAGGTGACCCATTTTCCCCAAATCACTTACCGTAACTTTAGATTTTTGCGAGACATTCTTGTACACAGTTAAACCACCACACAGAAGAGAGGGCTGGTTGCAGGAACAAAAAAAGGCTTTTATAAATGTGGAAGGTGTAAATCCTGTAGAAAAAGTAGCAATGTAAAAACGTATGACGACAGCAATGGGGATGTGCCTTGTTCTAAGTTATGCCTGTAGTTTTTATGGGCTAGTGGGAGGCCAACCATCTGTGGGTGGAAGAAAATCAGAGATGGACCGTATATATTACACTCTGGACTAGATTATTGATGACCTCTTTGTTATATGGAAGGGTCCCAGACAGGAACTAGAGGGGTTTCTTACACATTTCAAACAACAGTTTCAATCTGGCCATCACACATAGAATACAACCCTCTAGTATAGACTTTCTTGACGGTGCAGTCGAGATTGTAGGTGATGAGTTACACATAAGATTGTACATCAAAAGCACAGCTGGGAATAGCATTCTCCATGCGGGTAGTCGCCACTCACACAATTTGGAATGGAGCACCCCTTGTGGGAATCTGCTCAGGGGCAAATGAAAATGCAGTACCAAATTGACCTATGAAGAAGAGAGGGGCAAGATAATTACGAGATTCAAAGCAAAGGGCTACTACCAGGATACTGAAAGTAGCTAGAACAAAGGTTGCTCATGCTACAAGAGAGACACTCCTAACTTAATGAAAGAGAGATGGGAAGAATCAGGATGTGGTCAGACTTATCACTACACACAGCAGTGAGAGTAAGGCCATTAGGAAGATGTTGGTCAAACATTGGTATTTGGTCAAAAGTGACCCTGTAACTGGCAATAAGGTGACTGATTTCCCCCAAATCACTTATCGTAACTTTAGATCTTTGCGAGACATTCTTTTACACAGTTAAACCACCACACGAAACAGAAGAGAGGGCTGGTTGCAGGAACAAAAGGGCTTTTATAAATGTGGAAGGTGTAAATCCTGTAGGAAAGGTAGCAATGCCAAAACATATAGAACAACCACTGGGAAGATAATGTGGATAAACAAATTAATTACTTATGGTAGTGATCACTTCATCTATGTTATCTACAGGTATGTTGGCTATACCATTGGCCCGGTCAAGAAGAGAATTTTCAAGCATTACAGGGCCATAAAGAATCTTGATCTGTCTTATAACAGAATAAGACACATCAAGATCCTTGACATTGGGCCAGGGAGCCCATCCAGAATGCTGACCTTTTAATGTTTTTTGGTATTGACAGGATTGAAAATAATATTTGTGGTGGAAACAGAGAGAGTCAACTAAGAGTTAAGGAGTCAGAGTATATTATCCTTCTTAGGAGCAAATCCCCTGGAGGCCTTACCAAGGACGAGGAGCTTCGTGTACACATCGGATGATGTGGTAGTCATTATAGTTATATTGCTCTTTATATATTGTGTCAGTATGTCATGAAGTGCAGGGAATATGGACAGCTCTCTTCGTGTTGTTGCTTGAGTCATTATAATATAGATGATATTGTGTTGTTTATGAAATCCAAGATTTTTTCTCACATATATGAAACTACAAAAATATACTTGGAGGGGTTTGACGCAGGATATGGATTCTGGCAGTCCAGCTTAGGGAAGGTTGTACTGTTGAATTTATGTATGATTGGGGCAAGCGAATAGCCTCAAGTATGATGTTTGGGGATAGAATTGAGCCACGAGGCTTGTACGTAACTGATTGTGTGATGTTTCCATTTCTTTTTTTTACATCTTTTACTTTTTCTGCTTTATGTTTTCGGCCAGATGGCTGATTAATACGAAAGGAGACGCATAAACCTGTGATTGCGACTGAGTGGGCTTCTTTGACACACATATAGATGTATATGGTCAGTATCTTTTGTTTCCTCACAAAAGCAAAAGGAGGTGTCTAAGATGAGAGAACAATATGATGTACATGCATGT
Source organism: Lissotriton helveticus (assembly GCF_964261635.1). NCBI lineage: Eukaryota > Metazoa > Chordata > Amphibia > Caudata > Salamandridae > Lissotriton > Lissotriton helveticus. The sequence continues at coordinate 1,950,746,857 of NC_136061.1, read as the reverse complement.
TGGCTGATTTTACTAGATTGGTTTGGTTCAATAATTAACCTCTAGGCTTAAATGTAGGATCTATTCACTCAGAACATTTATTTTGAAATTTTTATTTTACACTACAAGAAATTTCTGTTTGAGCATAATGTTTGTTTATTAAGGATAAACCTACATTAGCAATTATATTTGATTGTAGCCAAACTGCATTGAGACACTGGAAAAATGCCAAAGAGTAACATGATTTTTATCACATAAAATAGACACTGGGTAAATACATACACTATGTTCAGCTGCATTGAGATTCTGCAATACTGTAACACTAGTGCAATTCACTCACCCTTCTCTGGAACTTAATAGATGTATTTGGTTTATGTTTAATATAATGTATACTTTTGAAAGGTGATTGGGCACAATTTTCGAAAACGAGATGGTGACGAATACCTGTTTAGGTTGAAATGCGTTGCTGAATAAAGTTTGTTTGGTGCTGACACTCTGCCGAATCTTTTCTTGTGGACTATCCAAGACAAGGGATGCTTTGTGTGTGTGTATAAATAAGCTTTTCCTATGGAAAATAGATCCTAACTCCAACTACCTCCTGGTGACCACCAGTAGGTAATATCTATCTATCTATCTATCTATCTATCTATCTATCTATACATATATATATATAAATAAATATATATATATGTATGTATGTATGTATGTATGTATGTATGTATGTATATATATATATATATATATATATATATATATATATATATATATATATATATATATACACACACACACACATATTGGGTGACAGGTTTGCGCTATATAAGTACACCTACATTTACATTTACATATATATATATCCAGTAGGTAGTTATAGTTAGGACCTATTTTCCATAGGAAAAGGGTTTTTTGATTTGCCAATATCTTTGACGCCGGTTGACAAATCTTTGTGAAATTTTCCAAACTAATGGCCCGTTCCGGTCAGCTCCTGTCTTGAAAGTTTCAGGGTGATTCATCAAGGGCGGACCGAGAAAAACGGGGGGTCCCAAAACGCGTTTTCCCTATGTCAATTTCCATAGGAATCTTTAGACACAGCTCGAACTGCTGAACGGAATTACACTAAATTTGGCGAGAATTTAGCTTTTGGTCCAGAAAGCACTCTTTTGTTTAAATGGCGTAAATCCGTTCAGTAGTTGCTGAGAAATTCAAGAAATTAAAATATCGATATCTGAGCACCGAGGAGGTTCCGCAAACCCTCCCGGGCATGAGCTTTACTCTGATTGGCTGCCAATACTCCAAACCAGGAAGGGTTGGCAGCCATCTTGTGACTCGGTAACCGAGTCACAAGAAAAGGGGTGAAACAAAGATGAAAAACAAGAAAAGGGGGCAGGGTAGAAACACCCAGACTACCTAGGCCTGCTCAGGGGGTCCTACAGGGAACCCCAGGGCCCAAAAAAGCATTTTTTCATTAAAATAAAAAAACGGCAGAATTCACGTTGGCGAATCCTGCCGAGAAGATTTTTAAAAAATGAAGTGCTTCATTTTAATGAGTCCCCGGGTGGGCCAGGTCCCGAGGGCAATGCCAAAATTAAATAGCAGGTAAGGTGCCCGCGGGGGCCCCACGCAGCCCTGGGGACCACCACTTCCCCGGGGCTAGGCTAATTACATGTGGGGGGCACACGCCCCCCGCAGCTCTGAGGCCGTCACCTCCCTGGGGCTTCTTTAATTGGATGTGAGGGGGAGGCTTCCAGGACCCCATGCCCCGGGGAACACCACCTCCCTGGGGCTTTATTTGATTTTGCGTGTGGGCACGTGACTCCCGCAGCCCGGGGATCACCACCTCCCATTGGCTTAAATTATTAGAAAATAGGTGTGGAGGAGCTTCTGCGCCATCCACACTGCCCCAGGGGCCACCACCTCCCCCGGGAACAAATTATTCGAAATCAGGGGCTTTACAAATGGAGGGAGGGGGGCTGCGCGGCCCCCCTTTTGGAGCCCTTGATGGCCTTGGGGACCACCATCCCCCAGGGCTGGCTCCTGCAATGTTCCGGATTCCCACCCACAGGACAATGCTGTTTGCTATGGCTGGGCGGGAGCACGGTTCCTGCCCTGCCATAGCAAACACAGCTTTGCTTCGTTGAAGCTAGAGCAGGAAAACCTGCTCTCGCATTCAGCAGCTCCTCTTGTTCAAAAGCAATGCCGGCTCCCGCAGGAGGTGGGGAGCCGGTGAGACCATGGGGGCATTGGGGCTAACCCCATGGTCCCCAATGCAAAGGGCCGCCCCAAGGGGATGGGGTCCCTGGGGCCAGAAGTGGCCCAGGAGGGGGGGGCCACGCGCCCCCCTGCCCTTACTTTAAAAAAAAAAATGGCCGGGGCATGGGGTCCCCAGGGCAGAAATCAGACAGGGGAAAGAGGGTCGCGCGGCCCCCTCCTTTAAAAAATAATAAATATATAATGGCCAAGCCTCCAGGGATGGGGTCCCTGGGGCCAGAAGTGACCTGGGAGGGGGGCCATGCTGCCCCACTCCCGAATAAAAAAAAAAGAAAAGAGCCAATGCCCTGAGGGATGGATCCCCGGGGCAGATAATTGCCTCATGAAGGGGGTCCACATGCCCCCCCTCCAGTAACAGTTTAAAAAAAAATGTCTACGTGGCCATGCCCAGGGGGGTGGGGTCCTCGGGCCGAAATTGGCCTAGGGAGGGGTGCCACAAGGCCCTCTTTCTGTTTTTTTAGTTTAAAGAAAAAAAGGGGCCAGGCCCTAGGGGTGAGGTCCCCAGGGGCCCAAAATGAGTAAAAGAAGGAGGCCACACAGCCCCCTTAAAAAAAAAAGTCAGAATTGTGCCAGAGGCCCCGCCCACTCCCTGCACCACTCTGCAAACACGCCCCCTGGCACATTGTAAGATGGGAAATTAAGTCCCCATGAATACTGAGGGTCCCCGAGGGCCAACTAGCCCACCAGGTACCTCCAGTAAGCGCTACATAGCTGGTTTGCAGAGGGGCAGTCCGAGGCCACGCCCCTTTTTACACCACTCTGCAAACACGCCTCTGGAGGTACCTGGTGGACCTGTTGGCCCCCAGGGGCCCTCAGAACTGAAGGGGACTTAATACCCCAACTTAGAACACGCCAGCCGGCGTGTTTGCAGAGTGGTGAGGAAAGGGAGCGTGGGCTATGTCCACCTCTCAGCAAACCCACTGTGTGGGGCTTATTGGAGGTAAGAGGTAGGCTAGATGGTACCTAAAGGCCCCCCAGCAGCAAAGGGGACTGCAATCCCCATCCAAGAGCGCACCAGGGAGCGCGTTTGCAGAGTGGTGGGCAAAGGGGGTGTGGCCTGCTATGAGAACTTACCAATCCTGCTGTGTAGGACCTACTGGAGGTAATAGGAGGGGTAGTTGGCCCCCAAGGTTGTCCTTGGGGACCAACTACCCCTCTTTTTACCTGCAGTCAATCCCACACAGTGGGATTGCTAAGACGTCTAAGGAGGACATGCCCCCCTTTCTCCGCCACTCTGTAAACGCACCTCCTGGCAGACTACTGGATGGAGGATGAAGTTCAATTTACTCCTGAGGGACTTTGGGGGCCAAGAAGCCCTCTTGGTACCTCCTCTAAGTCACATGCAGTGCAATTCCTGTGCGATGGTCGGAGGCCCAGCACCCTTTCTCCACCACTCTGCAAACGTGACTACTACTTAAAGAAGCATCTTTCTGCACCTCCGACTTACAGGTAGTTTTAATCCCCATGCTGTTTTATGTGCTAGGGCCTTAAAGAGGAGGTCATGCCAATCACAGGGGTACCCCAACGCATATTGATCCCTAGTGTATGTAGGTGTTTTTATTGCATTCTAAGTGTCTTTTATTTTTGCACTGGCTCTAGGCCTGGTTAGTCAGAGTCAGTTACCACCAGTACCAGTCAGCAAAACTTTGGGGGCACAGGACAACTTTGCAACAAGGCCTCTTTCTGCTCCTCTGTTGGTTCTTTGTGCACATCTCTTGCTTCTTTCTGCACCTTTCTTCATCTTTCTGTACTTAGGTTGCCTCTTTCTGCATTTCTCTTGCTTCTTTCTGCGCCTTTCTTCCTCTTTCTGCACATGTCCTACCTCTGTAGGCATAGTTAAAAATTTGCATTTAAAAAACCTTTGAAATTCACTGAAAAAACCACAGGTTTCAGGGACGTTATAGTTAGAAATGAGTATTTAAAAAACCTGTGAAATTTACTGAAAAAACCATAGGTTTCAGGGACGTTACAGTTAGAAATGAACATTTTAAAAAACCTTAGAAATTCACTGGAAAAACCACAGGTTTCAGGGACGTTATAGTTAGATGGACATTTCACTCATACAAAACCAGGGACATTCAGCCGTTATAGTAAGTTAAGCTAATTATAACTCCCGCCCCCGCAATAATGCTGATAATGTCACATATTACATCATTCATGACATGGTCAGGAACATCACTGTAGACATCTCAAATGACATCACTGGTGACATAATCCATGTGATAATCTGATGCACCTCCTCATACCCTAATATAACCTTTGATACATCCACTCTAAAATACAGACTACCATTTTCAAAACCATAGACACACCAATACCAGTAATTACATACCCACTCACTGATTCCTAGGTCTACACACACATCCACTCATTCACCCACACAGTCACTCATACATTCAGATGCTCATCAATACAGCACTAACATATGCACTAATTCACCTATACAGACACTCACACACTGCCACTCTTCCACAGAGTTACTCACACACCTAGTGAGTCATGCAAAGAATCAAACACACTCCCATTTACTCACCTATACAGTTATATACACACCACCTCACTTATTCATACAAATAGTAACACATACTCACTCTCTTATACAATCACTGATACAAGCACACACTCATCCATACAGGCACTCTCACAATCACTCACTCTCACATATAGTCATTTATATACTCCAACACTCACATATATACGCCTTTCACATCTGGAGTTACTCACACATGTGCCACTGAGACATCCATTCACTCACCAACACACTCATACACACATTCACCCACCCATACAGCCCTTCACAGATGCACTCTTGAACCCATACACCCAGTGAATCACCTGCTCACACATCTATGCACAGAGTCACACACCCCCACCCACCCACACAGACACTCAGGCACCCATACAGATACTCAGACAAGCAATCAATAACCCATATAGACACTCATGTAGCTACTCACCAACCCATGTAGCTGATCACACACCATCTGACAGACTAATACAGACATTCACACAGATTAGTCGCTAACCCATGCATTCAGTAAGACACAATTAATCACTCACTTATACAGTCAGTCACGCACCTACTAAATCATCCATTCAGACACTTATACACCCACTCATTCTACAATACACCTTGGCATATATATATATACATATATATACAAATATATATATATATATATATATAAATATATATATATATATATATTTCCACAAAGCGATCCTTCCGCAATAGGAGCGCTCCACAGTGTGTGCTCGCCCCAGGGCAGGATCAAAGCCCGAATTTCAATTATTACCACAAAATTGGGCAGCACAACCGGATACTTTCAGGAAGCTTTATTTTTCAACACAACACCCCACCGACGCGTTTCAGCCTCACGGCTTTTCTCACGGACCGTGAGGGCTAGACCTCTGCATCAGGGTCTGCCGCTCTAACCATTGAGCCACACTTCTCCACTATATCCAGGTATATCATAGATCTCTCTACCAAACACCCAAGAGGACTCAACAGTGGAGAGGAAATGGCATTCCATCTAGGAAAGTGACAGTATAACAACTTGATCACTTTCTGGGAATGACCTCTTTCATTGATGGAATAGGGACCTTTCATTACCATTTCCTTACCATTCCACTACTGGACGCATAGTATTTGCAGTCTCCAATGTTTAATTGGGAAATCTTTCCTTCTACTGTCTTATATGAATCCTGTCTGAACTTTGCTCAGTCTTATATTGTTTTGCTCTTTGCTTTATCTGAGTTCTGCATTTTGTAAATTTTGTAAATTCTGAATCTTGAACTGATTAATATTGATCTTTGATGAACTGTGATGTTACTATTTTTTGATGAACTTTTTGATGAACTGTGGTGTTATTTTCAGTATATAGGAAATGTAATAATCATAATGAGACATCTTGTACATAGGACACTAGCCAATCCACGGCTTTATCTCACGTCTTAACCTTGTGACATGTTTATATACAACATACCCTGTTAACACGAACACGAAGATAATCGATATATGCTAAATCGATCTTCGTATGTGGTAGAATGTCGGATATAACAACACTCCAAGATGGCGCCCACAGCGATGTTTGAGGGTTTAGTCCTATGTCGTTGTCATTGATTGCAAAGAAACTTTATTAGCATGCTGCTTGTAAGTCACCATTGATACACTGACGAAGGCTCACGCCGAAACGCGTCTGTGCGGTTTTCCCCTCTAATAAACCCTTCCGTGACTTCATACCCCTCCTTGAGTGCTGCATCTTTTCTTTGAAGCTTCGAAAAGCTTGAGCGTAATATATATATATATTTATATATATATATTTACACACATATATATATGCATATATATTTATATGTATATATATATAAAACTACAACACAAAATGCTGAACCAGCAACAGATGATATTAAAAAATTAACTATGGAACTTGAAAAACTGCGTAAAAAAGAGGTTTCAAAGTGGTGGGAAGTGAAATCCTTAAAGAGATATCTGGATGTGGGGCGAGTACCCAGAGGGCACAGAATCTTAGTAGCTCTCACATATGAAAACCCTGACCCAGCAATGTTACAGGACTGGGCAGACAACAGCGCGCAATCGTCGCAAAACATGCTAAACATCCTCATAAAGTATGCGGCGAGTGACAGGGACAAGATAATAAAAAGAATAGAGGAAATCCTCAAGGAACTGGATTCAAGAGAAAACCAGGAAGAAATTACCAAATTGATGAAAGAAATCAAAATGAGGGTAACCAAACACGAGGATGAAATAAAAGAAAGAAAAGCCATAAAATTCCAAAGAGACAGGAATGATTACATGAATGGAAGGATTTACACAATTGCAAAGAAATTTGACAATGGGTGTTACAAAGAGTGTTACAACCGAATCAGCCCAACTCACATTGTGGGGATACAAGAGAAGTACCACAATGAACTATACCGTTGGAAAGGAATGGGCCTCATAAATAAACAAGAGTTTGATTTTCTCAAAAATGACTACCCAATAACCCCCCAACTCTACCTGATACCAAAGATCCACAAAAACGCAGAACAGCCTCCAGGAAGACCAATAATCTCGGCCATTGGAAGCTTGTTTGAGAACACTAGTATTTTTATTGACCATTTTTTACAACCTCTAGTGAGGGAATTGACAGCATTCATAAGAGACATTGGGGATTTTTTGAGCAAATTGTATGATTGTGATTGGAATAATGATTATTTGTTTATGACCCTTGACGTGCAGTAACTGTACACCAGCATAAGACACAATGATGGACTTAGAGCACTACATCACTACTTAGGTAAAAGACCCATATCCCTATACCAACACACCTGCATGCTATTAGAGATGACGGAATGGTGTTTCAAGAACAACACATTCATCTTTGACAGGTTACACTATAAGCAGACACAGGGTTCGGCCATGGGTACTTGCTTCTCCCCCAGTTATGCAAATCTACATATGGGCTGGTGGGAGGAGCAGGTATTAGGGGTCTCACATTCAAAAGAAATGAAGAACAATGTAGTGCTTTACAAGAGGTTCATAGATGATATTTTCCTCTTATGGAAAGGGTCGTGTGAGAGTGCAGAAACCTTTGCTTCTGAGATCAATGAAAACTCTTTAAACCTGAGATTCATTTGCACCACCAGCAAAACCACAATACAATTCCTAGATTTGGAACTCTTCATAGCCAACAACAAAATACAGACACGAACATATAGGAAGCCCACGGCAGGAAATGCATTATTACATGGCCAAAGTTTCCACCCGACAAAACTCAAGGAGTCTATACCCTATGCGGAGTGCCTTAGAATGACCCGCAATTGCAGTAGCGAAACAGGCTTGACTGATGCAAAGAAAAACCTCTTCTCAGAATAAGAAATAGAGGTTACAGTCAAAAGACCCTAGACAAGGCAGAAACAAAGTGTAAGAATAAAAACAGAAAAGATCTCCTTTTTCCAGATAAAACCAAATCCCAAAACCAAAAGGAAAAAGGCACACTGAACACCCGAGACTTATCACAGGCTATAACACGTACCATGCTAATCTATGCAAGATCCTGAACAGGTACTGGCCCTTGGTACAAAATGACCTGCTCATAGGTCCCCTATGTGGTAATTCACCTTCAGTAACCTTTAGGAAGGCCAAGTCCATGAGGAGCCAACTTGTCTGCAATGCCCCCACCATCACGAAACCAACCATGTGGCTACAGAGACAGAAGGGGTTCAGAAAATGCACGAAGTGCAAAGCCTGCAAACATGGGATCAACACAAGCACTGTCACACTACCTTTCAGACTGAAACCATACACGATCAGGGGTGGTTACTCTTGCAAAACTGAGTACTCAGTCTATGTACTGGTCTGCAGTTGTGGTAAAAGATATGTGGGGAGCACAATCCACCAGGCACATGTAAGAATCTTACAACATCTGAGGGCAATAACGAATGATGACCAAGCATACCCCGTGGCGAGGCACATAAACACACACCACGCAGGAAACACCCAGGATTTGTCGTATTTTGTAATTGACAACATACCCAAGAACATCAGGGGTGGGAACCGTCAACTAGCGTTGCGACAGCTAGAGTCAAGGTACATAATCTTATTTGACTCCCATATTCCAAATGGGTTAAATGCCGATGAGGCACTTAATGTACACCTCTAGTCCAGACTGTTTGTCCCAAGTCCTAAACCACTCCAGTAACATTTGTGACTCACCAGAAGTACCAAAAAAAATGTATTTATTAATTTTCTTATTTTGACACGTTAGAGCACACTTTTATTTTGTACAATACATTGCAAACATGTGTAACTCGAGACATATCGCATATACCGTGATCATAGGTACAGAAATGTAATAATCCTACAGCATGTCGCACACGGGCGGCAGATGACAGAATTACTCCACTTGGAGATAATGCAAGCAAAACTTTGTATTCTCACTGTGTGTTGCCTTAATAATGTAATTTCAACATCGTTGCCGCCAGTCTGTCCCTGGGCGCTAATTAACCCGATACATCAGGTATCAATAGCAACCAAATTCGAAGCCCCTGAGACTTTGGGCTGGATGGAGTGATCACCCAGCAAGTGTATTAAACACATCCAGTACAATGGTACTTGGATGTATGAGGTGACCGTACAATGGTTTATATTTTCACACATGTGTTTTTGGCCTGAGGTATTGCACCAACGACATAATTTAATATGCCATGTGTTACTTGCAACATTGTTTCAAACCCAACCCTACACAATTTTCTGTTTGACAATGACTTCTAATTGTTTATTTCCTTTAATTTATGGTTTCACAATTTTATGATTAACGTAACATATTGTGCAGAACAAGTAACTTACAAATGTGACATTAAAATTTTTTTGTGGGGTGAATGCACATCACATAGAAAGAGTTTGGAATCACCATGATATATACAATAAACTCTTCTATGTCTGTTTAGAGTGTCATGACAGGGTTGGTATGGCAACCAGTACCAGTTGTAACCTGTGAGAAAAGTCATGCTAAATATATAAACCTTTGTTTGGTGGGAGCCAGATGTAGTGAGCAAGGCGGGAGCTAACCGCCGAAACGCGTCTGTGCAGCAACTTGGAATAAATCTTACTTTGGCAAGAATTCACGGTGTCAGCGCCTTTCTTGAATGAAGAAGTGTGGACTGGTTTTGGATATATATATATATATACATATCTATATATAGATATATATATATATACTCACTGAAAAAGCAAAGGTTACAGGGTCATTATAGTTAGGCTCATGTTTCACTCGTACAATTCATAGAAATTCAGCAGTTATTGTTACCTGAGCTAACTAGAAATTACGTCCCTGCAATGCACTGCATATGACCTCACATATTACATCACTCATTACATGGTCAGTGAGATCTCTCATGACATCACTCATGACATGACTGATGATAGCATCGACAGAACCAATCACATATCTACTCACACATCCACACAACCACTCATTCACCTACTCACACACCCATACAAACACTCACACACCCACTCACTGACCCATACATCCACTCAAACACCCATTCACTTAACAATACAGCCACTTACACAGCCACTCACTTCCCAAGCCTACTCACACAGCTACTCACTCACCCATACAATCACTCACACAGGCACTCACTAACCCACACAGTTACTCACACACCCAATTATTCACCCATACAACCACTCACACACCCAGTAACTCCCCCATACAGCCTTTCAACAGAGCTACTCACTCAACCATACACCCACTCAGAAACTCATGTACACACCCATACAAGCACTCACACATATGCTCACTCACCCCTGCAGCCACTCACACATATACTCTCCAATAAATCCATTCGCAGAGCCACTTAGTCACTGATACAACCACTTACATATCCACTCACTGACTCACACACCCACTCACTCACTCATCCACAGTCACTCACACACCCACTCACTCACCCATACAGCCACTTACACAGCCACTCACTCACCCATACCGCCACTCACACACCCACTCACTCACCAATAAAGCCAGTCGCACAGCCACTCCCACACCCATAGATTTGTGATCACTTCTGATTGTTACTTCTTTTCCACATACAAATGAATGGAAATAGTCTAAATTCCATGCACAAGCTAAAGCTTCATGCTCTATCAATTCATACATTTCCTCCACCAGTGATAAGGATCTGGATGCAAATGCCTCCACAACCTCTTTGCTTGTACAATGCAGTTGTGACAAACCTGCACCCAAGTCTTTACCACTAGCATCAGTGGTAATGTAACATAAAGCCACTGGATCAAATCTTTGCAGTGCAGGAGCTTCATAAATTAATTTTTTGATTTCTTCAAAGCGTCTTCCTCACTCATCTGAGCACAAACAAATCACTTTATTTTTGAAAAATGTCCTCAAATGGAACCTCTTTGATGCAAAGTCCCTTACACATTTTAAATAGACTTCAGACAGGACTAAAACAACTATAAAGCATCTTTATTCTGAAATGCAGGTCCTACATGGCCCTCAACAATTTAGTTTTAGGTTTAATGCTATCAACACAAAACTGGTGTCCCAGGTATGTGACTCGATCCTGTGAAAACTTACATTCAGTATGCTCAACTGTTAAACCATGCTCACTCAACATACTTGAAACACTTTCCGAAGTGCAGTCATGATTGCCCTTGTCTTACCCGTGAGCAAAATGTAATCCAGAAGAATAGCACGTTTTCCATATTCCCAAATAAATTAAACATCAATGTTTGGAATACACCACTGTGGATGCTGAACCAAACAGCATCCTTCTTAACTTAAACAACCTTCCTGTGTGATGTGTACTTTTTACTTACTTCATATAATGGAACTTTGTGATAGGCTACAGAGAGATTTTTGGTGGAGAAAATTTTCATACCCTTGACTCGTGCTAACATCTCATCGATCTTAGCGAGGGTAAATCTGTTGAATACAATTTTGCAATAAAATATCCCTTAAGTCAACACATAATCTAATCTTCCCATTTGCTTTAAGTACCACAACCAATATAACCAATCAGATGTCTCTACCGGCTCTATCACCCCTGCATCCTTCAAACGCATCAACTCATTTGACACTTCCTCTCTAATTAATATTGGTACATTCCTTACTTTGTGAATTTTGGGTGCATAATTTTCTTTTATGATCATTTTCATGCTCACAACTCTTTAGTGTGCTAATCTTCCCATCAAAAATGTCAGATAATTTCTGTAACATACCCTTCCCGGTGATCTCATTCTCATCCACCACCAATATCTGTTCTAAACTATTGGGGTCTAATCAGCCACGGTCCGTGCAAGTAACAGGGGTGGGGCGGTGGGGCCGGGTAAGGGGGTATTTCGAGGGATGATGCAGAGGGGAAATTAAATAAATAGTAAATTTTCCCTCTGCATCGTCCCATGAAATCACCCCTTACACGCCCCCCCCACTGCTGTTACCTGCATGGACCGCGGCTGGGTCTAATACTATATGCAGAATCCTTTGGTACATCCACCTATAACAGAAGGACCATTTTGAGCAACATGCACTTTCCCAATGCTTTTTTATTCTTAGATCTAAATATCCAAGCTCTGTAACATATCATTTCAATGGCCTCCCCTCTATAACCTTCCGGGGCAATGTCAGAGTCCATCAATTTGGTTCCCAATTTCTTTTCAAGATCATTTTTCCACGTATTCTCTTTTATGTTTGTGTAGGTTACCTGAATTTGCTACAATGTGAATAGTTAATCCTCCAATAATCATTAGATAACTAAGCTTACTTCTGATATTATTCTTATGTAAACTATTCAGAAAGACTCTTTCAGTAATGTTTAATACATCTAACATTTTCGTTTATCAGCTTTGGTAGTTGTCTGCTCTTCTATGTCATTTACACATTTATCTTTAAAATCATTACTCAATCTTCTCTTACACACTCATGCTAAATGTAGTATTTTTCCACACACCACTTTTTTGCTTTAATGTGGGACAACGTGTACTGCATGCAAAGTAATTTGTACCATTACACCTGTAAAAACGTAATTTTTCTTTGCTGGTATGAGTATCCTCTTTCCTTTCTCTAGAACCCGGGTTTATACATGTTAGTTCTATTATGATTAACAATAGCAGCCATACCTGAATCTACATCCTTGTTATAATATTTTACAGCTTTTGCTCAACATTTAAAAAGTTCAGCCTTTGCATAGCAGTCATATCTTTCAGTTTGGCATCACTGTTAACCCAAAATCCAACCTGTACTGATGGGTTATACGCATGCATGACCACTTAGTTGTGTACAAATTCATTGTCTAGAACACCAAATCTACAATCAATCACCAGTTTCCTTTAAGGAGGTGACATACTATTTACTGTCTTATCCTTCATTTGTTTCCTGTGGAAGAATACATATATTGTGATGCCTTTACAGGCATTAGGAGTAAGAATCTAGGTCTGACAAAAGCATCATTAAACACATTGCTATCTCCGCTTCTAGTTTGTTTGTGAATTTGTTTACTACGTCTTAGGCCTTCAGGATCCAAGGAATCTAGTAATAACCTTTCTTACTTTCCTCTGTAAGAGGGGTTGATTGTTGCAATATCATTTAAAAAGTACTCTTTCGACTCCAACCAATGTAAAAGAAGATTGCCAGGAGCACACATAAATTATTTAGGTGATTTGACTGGAAATGCAGTAATAGCCATGATATGGCAGTGGACTACTTCAAACGTTTAAAAATAGCTTGTGGGTACCTTAATCCTCTTTTTATCACTTTAGTCATTAAATAAATAAATGATTTGACTTACTTCCCCAGAATGCCAATGCATGTTCCCAAGAGAATGCTATATGATAGGTTCTGTATCATGTTGCCATTGTCACTCTTCTGAGGAGGCTTGCAATGTGAACACAATTTGACTGCCACGTAGGTCATGTAATGTGACCTTGGGAGAAACACTTGTCTTCTTCTTGGAACGCAACACTTACAGATATTGCCAGGCAACTGAGGAGTTTTGTTGTGGTTGCTGTGCATGCTGCCACTGTTAGCAGCATGTGCATTGAATGAAACGGTCCCAACTGTCAGAATGGGAACTTCATTGAAACTCACAAAACATGGCACGATGCTCGCCAACAGAATGCAGGACCCCGAAGGTAGAGTTCCAGACCAATGAGGATGGTTCACTCACAAAGTGGGGTTCTTGCCCCATTCTGCTTTTGTTCAGTAATTCAACAGGAATTAGCAGTTCAGTGGCCACTGTAGGAAAGTACCCCTTTTTTGCATGGTTAACCCCGACTTTTTGCCTGATGTTGATGCTCTTTGACTAAGTGTGCCCTGGATTCCTGCCAAACAGGTACACAGAACCTATCCCTAAAACTATACTGTTGCAAACCTAATTGGCAACTCTCTGGCTACATGTAAGTCCCTTATTAAAAGGTACCATAGGTACCAAGAGTACTGTGACCAGGGAAGGCCTCTAAGGACTGCAGCAGATATTTTGCCACCCTTAGAGCCTCTGTACTTTTACCCACACGCACTGCCATTGTAGACTGCATGTTTTTATGCAGAGAACTTTTTTTCCATTTACACGAGGGTTCTTTTACCCGCTGGCAAACTGAGAACACTGAGGCAACAGTGGCCCATTTGACCTCTAGGAAGTATATTTAACACACCAAAGCAGAGTAAATAAGTGCTTCCCTCATCCAGCATTACTTATACAGAACCAATCCAATATTCAATAGGCAGGTCTCATATCCTTTATTTAATAATGTTTAACAGAATTGGCCCGCGAAACTAATACAGGTTGACTTGGAGTTCAACAAAGGTTCACATATACAGTAAATTTAACCTTCATCCTTTTGAATATTCAGAGTCCACTCTAACTATATATGTGCCTTTGCTCTGAAGGAATTAAAATTAAAAATTGCGGCTAGGAGTTATCGTTTTTTCCTGATGCCGATGGTTGTGAAATCCTAGAATCCACCGAAACGCGTCGATGCTTGAGAATTTGGCACACTAGATCTTTGGAACATTTGTTAAAACTAGAGGATTAAACCAAAAAGCATTCTGGTTTAACAGATGATTTGCTACTGACTTGTGTCCTTTGAATGACATGATGAATTGTTTAATGTATTCTCCCGCTATCATTTTTGTCTGTTAATGATGTTAATTTTCTTTTCCTTGATTATTCAGATTTTATGAATGTATTGAATGATTTTTATGCCAGTTTTAAATGCTGAATATGTTTGTATCCTAATGATTTTTTAATACATTGTGATCTTAATGAAAACACATTAAATGTTTTAGATAAATGTAGTTGGTACTGTGTATATATTTATACATTATGATATTTGTGTTTGTATTTTGGTGATATTGGTTTATCCTTGAGTTGTATGTATGATAGTTGAATGCTAAGTTTCCCAAAGGGGGTCTACTTTTTGACTTGTTGTCTTATTGGTGCCCTACCCCCTTGGTAAGAAAAGGGCCCCTCTCCTTAGTTGAGACACATCCATGTGTGCCATGCCTACAAGCCACTGCCTATGGTATAGGAAAGCCACCCCTCTAGCATTCATGAGCCCTGTCCCTCTACAGTGTCAAAGTCCATTCTTAGACATTGCAAGTGCAGTAAAGCCATAAAGAGTATATGGTCTGGGGGTTTGTCATTACGAACTCCATAGCACCATAATGGTTTTGCTGAAACCAGGGACGTTTGGTATGAAGTTTCTCAGCACATTAAACCCACACTGATGCCAGTGTGGGATTTAATGCCAAATGCACTCAGAGGACATCTTAGAGATGCCCCCTGAAAAATGACTTAACTCTAGGGTCCTGGCTGAGTGGCTACTCGCCTGCTGCAACCACCAGACATGTTTCTGGATCCCTGGGTCGAGAGCTTCCTGCTCTTGGGGCCCTGAAACAAAGCACATCCTGGGTCTTTGTGCTAAACATCCTCCCGCTGGATGGGCAGGACCCACGAAGGGGAAAGCTTTAAAGGCTTTCCGCCTTTGAGAGCTGACCCAGCCATTTGCTGCTCCCAGCAAACTGGCCCCCACTGGTTCTGACCCCCACTTTGGAGGGAGAATCTGTGGGAAAACCAAGGTAGAAGAGGAGGTGTGCCCACCTTTGCCAACCTCACCCCTCAGGTAGGGGAGGCGAAGTACAATTCCTAGTCCCCACTATCTTGAAGATAGGGGGGACCCAGACAACCAGATTTAGGCTTATATCCCCCTCCCACTGGAGGGTGGCATATTAGGGGGTGTACTCACTCCAAAGAAGGGACCCAGGTCCCGACCTGTACCTACCTGAAACGTCCCTAAATTAAGTATTTAGGGGCAAACCTGAACCTTGCCTCCTCAGACAAGTAAGAAGTGGAGAAGAAGGACAGAAGAGCTGTGCTGATGGAAGAAGAGGAGGACACCAACTGCCTTGGCTCCAGCCCTACTGGCCTGACCCGACCTCAACATGCTCCAGCGGAATCCCGGCGTGTCCTGCAGCCAGAAGCCCTCTAGAACCAGGAGGACCTGCCCTGCCTTCCCTACTAAGTCTTTGTCTCCCGTGAGCACCAGACTTGCTCAAGAACCAGACTCTGGCTCCGGCCGAATCTGCGAGTTTGCACCACTCTGCACCCGACGCCCATGGTCTGAGTTCGAGTGGCCAAACACCATGAGGAGGTCCCCCCAGCAATCCTGACTTGGGATCTGGGGATCCCTGACCTACCTCAAACCTCCCAATGATGCCTGCAGCCTCTATCTGGAGGATCCCCCAATCAGCGACCGGAGCTGGTAAGGAAAACCCGACCCATGAAGACACCCCACAACCTTGGGTGGCCCAATCGATGGTGTCAAGGCAACCCCTGCCTCCCAACTTACCTCTCCAACTGGTGGTCGCCTATAGAAACTCTTTGTGCCCAAGCCTGCAGTGTTTGTTCTGACTGGAGATTCCCCATTGAAACCAACAGGGCACCTGACGTCGATCCAGCACCCTGAACCCGGCCACCCCTGTGCTACTGTGGGTGCACCTTGAATGCTAACTTTGATCCCACTTTGCCCTGAGCTTAACCCCTGGAGATTTGCTCCCTCAACCTTGAGGCCTGCTCGTGAGAAGCCACCAACCGTCGGCCCCCTAGTTCCGTAGGCTAACATTGGGCCTCATCACTTTGCACCCGGACGCCCTAGGGCTGCTGAGGGTGCTTTTTGAGTACATTAATGACCCTGGGGGAACCCTTGTTCTTATCCCAGAAATTCGACCCTCAAGACCAAGGCCTAGATGTAGGTAATAGCAAATTACCAAATGGTAAATACCGAATTTTACCGATTCGGTATTTACTATTCGGTAATTGCTATGTAGGTAAAAAATTCGGTAAAAATACCGAATCGGTAAGATTCGGTAATGACCGATTCGGTAATTACCAAATCAGTATTTGCCATTGATTCCTATGGGCCTTGAAGCCCATAGGATTCAATAGGAAATACTGATTCGGTAATTACAGTGTACTGTGTACTGGGCTGAGTTTTCTGTTTGACAGTCTTTTGGAAATTCTTCCCTTCTTTCTTGTAAAGGGGGGGGTTTGAAAATAATTTTACAAACTAATGGGCGATACATAATACAGCACTTCCAAAAAAGAAATGTTAATGAGAAAGATGCTGTAGCAGAAGAAATGTATAGGAGACATTCTTTCTGCCGAAAAGAATTGATATATGATCTGTCCCAGATACAGGGTTATTGTTGTATTGATGAGCTGCATCTCCAGTCCAGGCACTACACCACTTTTGTTTCCCCTGTTGGGACATCTCAAGTTTTTCCAGATGCCATTAGGTATAGCCTCGGCGGCTTTGGTCTTTCGGCTAGTAATGCTCATGGAGGTGAAAGGTGTTTCTAGATAATATTTTGGTGTTTCCTACTCATAAAGGACATAATGCAGGAGCGGCTGGTGAGATTTGAAAGTGGTGAGCGTAAAATGATAATCATACTGCACCGTAGCGAGCGTGCGCAGCGAGCGAGCCCGAACCTTTGAAAAAAGCGTGGACAAATGGTGCATTTTCAAGCAAATTTGAGAAAGCAGGAAGGTTAATAAAGCAATTTTGAAAGTGCAGTTATTACATTAATAGATATCATAAAACAGGTAGCTGCTTATTCAGTATAACCACAGAGCTTCATACATTCCGTCCTATTATGCTGAATTCAGACTATAAGACTTTCATGAAAATCTCAGCTCTAAGAGTAGCAGAAGTTGCACAGCAGTTGGGAAACAGCCTTTAGAAAGCATTGGGAACCACGCATTGCCTTTACCACGTTTCCATTAGAACGCATGTGACTTTATCACGCATGTCTTTCCACACAGTTTATAGTGTTTAGGTGCTACAGAATGTACTTAATAATATGCCATTTGATCAGTAAAATCTGTTTAGTCCCCAAGTAGAACAAACACTAGAAAACTTTTAAAAATAATGCATTTCTGAGTACCATAGGCTAGCTCTGCCAGACTGCCAACGCACCTCCATATATAGGCCAACAACTGATTTTTCAATTTTTTGTTTTATATAGCGAACTAGACCAGAGACATCGGGTATCAGAGCGCTTTACATGAGCACCAGTTTCGTTACATCACCATTAATGCCTAAATAAAACTTAGAATAAAGATTAAAATCTATGCTGGGGTAATGTGCCCCAACATTGTCCGCAAGATCGCAACGTGCAAACCACCATTTCCACAAACCGACCACCAGTGCAAAAACAACATTTCTGCCGGTTGGTTGGCTCAATATTGATGCAAGGTCAGAACAGGAAGGTATGAAAAATGCTGGCATATTTGTAGTTATGACAAAACCCCTGAAGGACATGCTTTTTTCAATGTTTTCCACCTTATAAGAAACAGCTGTGATTAAATTGTACCAGAAATTCTGCTGCATGGATGCGACCTACGTGTTTGTTATAAATGAAAATTTGCACGTTCTCCAGGTAATTAATTTCGAGCTAGCTAGCACACCTGAAACCAGTGATTCATCTAAGCTAGACCTACAAGATTAGCCTGTGCTTGTTTTTTTTTTATCTGAGTGTGGCCATTTCCTAGTAAGTTTAAAGTCGCCTCGTCTAGCTTTGCTCTCTTTTAGCTCACCGAATGTTACTGTCTGTAATTATGAGCCACAGGCTCAGAATCACATTAAGCTTTATGCCTGGGCCAGGACAGCGCTGAAGCTGACCACTTCTAAGGCCACTGCAATTTTGCAATTCTGTGCCTGTGGTGTTTTTCACATAACTATGGGTTTGCTGCACTTGCCACACAATCCATAACTTTCTGCATCACTTGGAGATTTTAACAAAAGAAAATAATCTGTTTTCAGCTGAAATGGTTCAAAAGTTACTTAGATGCTACCACATGTGTTGCTGGCAGTGGCAGATCTATTGTCATGCAAAGGCAGGTCTCCTTTCAGTTGCAGATTGCTGTATGTAGGTGTTAAGCTGATCTTAATGACCTTTGCCCATACAGTGTTAACATGTCAAAATTAGAAAATAGTGAATTAAGTACTACTACTGCTCCAAAATGTGCTGTATTAGACCACATCATTTGTCTGACAGCATTAGTGGTTGACGCCTCGAATTCTACCCTCATGATTTAAGCTGGCAATGACAAATACAAAATACATATAAAACAAATGATAAACTATTAATGAGCGGGAGAAATGCTGGACTAGTGTCACTCCAGTGTGGCCCTCTTACACGCATAGGTAAACGGGTGCCTGTGTAACAAATCCAACGCTGTTTAATACCTTGAATTCTTCGCCTTTACGGTGATACCTTTAACTGCATTTTCTCCACTGTGTGATGTATCAGATTTATTCTCGAGTTGTCCCACTCGCCTTGCCCTTTACTTCGCTGTAAATTCACACTACAAGTACCATGATGCAAACTCAAAGTAAAATCCCAGGACTGGATGAATTACACGCAAATGGAGTCAGAAAATGTCAGAGCTTTGCTGCTCCCAGACACCCACACAGGGTGTGCATGTCTGGATTGTCGAGCGTACTTGGATATAGTCTTACAATTCCCTATACCGACATCCCTTTGAGGTGCATTCGGGCCTTTATATTAAAAAAAAAAGTGCAACTTGCAACTACCCGCAGCTGTTTATCCTGGACATTGCAAACGATACTAAAACCATGAGTGGGCCTCCCCAAAACATTTTTTCGCGGGGCTAATTGCTCAAGTCAGTCCACAACATTTCGTGCCCCTTACTGAACCATACTTCCCCCAGAAATCTATAACCGCCAAAATAATAACAACTTCAGACAGGTAAATAGAAAATGTTCAGTTAGGACTTGCCAGGCGTGCTCTATCTGACGAGACTGGCTCAGACCCAGCCCCACCGGCCTTCACGAGGCACCTGCTTGTAGGGAACGTCTCTTTAGACCACCCCGTCTCTGCTGCGTGCTCTAACAAGGAGGGCAGGCCAGGGACAGGGGCACAGGTGAACTTCAGGCGTGAACCCGGTGACATTTGGCTGGGTGCTGCAGCCACCGCCGGCTCCCTCTCGCCTTCCCGGAGCTGCAATGCGCAGGCTCGCCAGCTGCAGCACGCATGCCCGCAACTTATTCCAGGGTCAGCCTGCTTCCACACCACCCCGAGCAGCGGCGTCAGGGAAAGTTATAAATGTCAATAAAAAAATTAAAATAAATAAAATACAATAAAAACATAAAGATATATATATTTAAAAAAAAGATGCATAAACACAGATTTTTGCTGACGTTTTAACAGCGAAGGGATAGGTGTATCATGTGTAATGCGCGCTGCGCAACCCAGGTGGTGGGTAACTCCAACCATGTTGGTATTCGAGAAGTGGAGAGAAAGCCTGCTTGTGCAATGGTCGAAAAGATATAGTCAGGGTCTAGAAGGTATCCGATTCTTGTGTAATGGTAAGCGCATCGACAGAAGTGCGGCATTAAAAGCTGTACAAACCAACAAGATCTTATATAAAATAAGGTGTGCAATAAACGCGACAGAATTAGGCCAGATTGTGCCGTTGAAATTGCGTGGGAGTGAGCTTTTGACGATTGGCCGACACATGGAACTTCAATTATTAAAAGAATGCCAGAAAACTTCCATACCTCAGGCCCCAAGTGCCGACCAGTTCTTAGTAAATTCAAGATTGTTGAGTTAACGGCCCACGGGTCAAGACTGACTCGAGACGAGAGAAACCACAGGGCACAGGCTGGCTCATGCACACGACACGACACGCACCACGGTCCACGAGGCGAGTCCCAGGGCCCCAGAGAGAGAGGATCATCTGACGTCAGCAGCGCCGCTAAATGGCCAATCACTGCATGACTACATGAAGTCATATACAGTGATTGGCCATTATGCAGTGCGGCTCACCACCCACGCGTGGCATCCAATAAAGGATTGTCCTGCCCTGCTGCGTGGTGACCGGCCAATCCTGGCGATGCATGCAGCGCCAGGATTGGCTAGGGGGCACACTGCCTGCTCGCCCTGTGTCGCCCTGGGGGCTGCGGCCTGGTTTAACCAGCACCCCCCTGGTCACTCTCTATGGGCCATAGTGGGCGACTTTAATGTGCATGCTCGGGCAAGTTTATGCCCCAAGCTTACTTGCGCACTACTAGTACAGATACCTTGGCTGTCTGCTGGCTGCTGCAGCTGAGTGAGTGCGTGTACTGTCACTCAAGCTGCGCAGCAGTCCAGACCAGCCCCCCTGCGAGTGCACTCCCGGATAAGTCGGGTGCTGCCCGGATTCCCGGCGGCGCTCGGCTCAGCGCTTACTAAATTATCGACAGTGTGTCAGTGTTTATTTTCTTGCAGCCGCGGGTCCATGGGGCTAGTGGGGCTACGCCCCTACGCCCCAATGGACGCACCGCGGCTGACATAATGACCGGATGTATAACGTTATAACGCATACTTTAACAACGCATACCTTTACAACGCTATTTTTACAACGCAGGAACCATTACAACGAATTACCATTACAACGCATTTTTTTACAACGCAATACTTTTACAACGCAATACCTTTACAACGTAAGTATTGGTAAGTATATAATATTTTTTAAAATGTAATTAATTACATTTAATATAATTTATTTTAATTTAATATTATTTTTATTTTATTTTTACCCTGTATCCTTGTATTGGTAATTATATAATATTATTTTAAAAAGTAATTAATTAAAATTAATATAATTTATTATAATTTAATATTATTTTTAATTTATTTTTACCCTGTATCCATGTACCCCTTTACCCAAACCTGGCCCTGAACCCTAAAAATACCCCTTTACCCAAAAACCCAAACTTAGCCCTGAACCCTAAAAATACCCCTTTACCCAAAAACCCAAACCTTGCCCTGAACCCTAAAAATACCCCTTTACCCAAAAACCCAAACCTAGCCCTGAACCCTAAAAATACCCCTTTACTCAAAAACCCAAACCTTGCCCTGAACCCTAAAAATACCCCTTTACCCAAAAACCCAAACCTAGCCCTGAACCCTAAAAATACCCCTTTACCCAAAAACCCAAACCTAGCCCTGAACCCTAAAAATACCCCTTTACCCAAAAACCCAAACCTAGCCCTGAACCCTAAAAATACCCCTTTACCCAAAAACCCAAACCTGGCCCTGAACCCTAAAAATACCCCTTTACCCAAAAACCCAAACCTGGCCCTGAACCCTAAAAATACCCTTTTACCCAAAAACCCAAACCTAGCCCTGAACCCTAAAAATACCCCTTTACCCAAAAACCCAAACCTGGCCCTGAACCCTAAAAATACCCCTTCACCCAAAAACCCAAACTTATAACATTTTTACTATAATAATATACTTACCAATACTTACGCTGTAAAGGTATTGCGTTGTAAAAGTATTGTGTTGTAAAAAAATGCGTTGTAATGGTAGTTCGTTGTAATGGTTCCTGCGTTGTAAAAGTTGCGTTGTAAAAGTAAGTCTGTTGTAAAAGTTTCGTTGTAACGGTAACATACCATAATGACCGTATACTCGATCTAGTGCTGTCTATTTTCTGGGAGCGGCAGTTGTACTGAAAGTGATGAATATGAATTTCTGAAAATAAAGGTGAAGTATCTTGGCCATGTGTTGTCTGCCAATAGCATAAGACCCAGGTCCATCCTAGTTACAGCTGTGGTAGATGCCGCCCCTAAAAATGTTTATTATTATTTAAAAGAAAATAGTCTGAGAATCACAGAGCCTGATGACCAGGAGTTCCTTTGACACACAGTGACCATAAAGTTAAAGCACATAATGGAAATTTATGTTTTCATACACAGGGCTAAAATGTAAATTATGTGACAAGACCGGCATAAATGAGTCATGTAGATGCAGAAACTGAGATGATGAGATAGTACACTTCCACCTTCAAACGGATACAAAAATGTAAACGTTCAGAGCTCAGAAAACTATTCAAGGATTTCACGTCTATGATGTAGACATGATAGTAAGAATGTTCGTGTTAAACATGGACACAACTTGGAGTCATTAATTAGCAGTGAGAGAAAAGATGGCTGCAGATATTATAGTCATGCTTAGTTAATACTTTTAATTCAACATATCCGAGGAATTCCTCATAAGCCAGTTAGTGCCAGAATGCACCACATGAATCTAGCAGGTATCCCCTTTCAACATTCAATAACATGATATGTCTCAGGGGAAACGTCCTTTAGGACCAAGCCAGAACAGGCTGTGCCTTCACAGCGCCGGACACAGGACGAATGAGTCTTTCGCAGGCAATCGTTCTGCACGCAAGTCGTTACAACAACTTGCTTTAGGGGGGGTGCAATGGTGGAGTGGTGTTGGAATTAAGTCCAACACTTTCCCTGCTGTTGCACAGACTAGATTTGGAATAGTAAATTAAACTATTCCAATATCCAGCGCCCCCCTAAGGCAAGTCGTTAAAATGACGCGTGCATAACAAATGTGTGCTAAAGACGCATTCATTCAAATGACGGAATTCCTAAGGCAGTGAAAAACGCATGCAGAATTCCGTCATACATTCATTTTCAGATATCCCTCATATGGAAGTCAAGGCCACAGTATGCCTGGGATCCCTATCTCATGAAGGACAGAACTATGATACTCCTACGCCAATCAAAGGCAAATTGTGTCCCTAGTTTCCCCGTATGCCATTATAAACTATAGAGTACCCAAGATAATTACATCATGTCATCCAATGCCATGATATACACCAACATTCGAGCCCTGGAAATAATGTACACCAGGTATCCCACATTCCATTCTATGATATCATTTTCTCCAGGAATCCATCATATGAGTTTCAGTACTACTATATGCCCGGCCTATGAACACCCATTACATGCCAGTCAATGCCATGCTGTCACACAGGCATCACATTTACTGAACAATATCACCAGGTGCTAATGAACAGCATCCTAATGTCAAGATGTGCTGCAGTATCCCTTGTAAGTTAAGCAATACCATGATGAGTCCCAGTTTTTCCCCATGTGCCAAGAAAATTCCCTCATACGCATAAGTATCTGTACAGGAATACTTGCACTATAAGACATACACAGGCGCACACAAGCCCACACTCAAACAACAACTAACTACCTGCCCATTTGTATTCCCAACCTCACCCTACTTGCCTCACTTGAAGGTGTCATCTATTGCTCCTTGTTGCTGCATGCCTGTCCTATTGGAGTGCGAGATGGTTGACCCTGAAAGATGCTGCAGTCTTTAGGGAGTGCATGTTTTCTGACTTTAGAGCATCCATGCGGTTGAGGTCGGTGGCCCAGGTGCTGGCCTGCATTGAGGCAATCACTGCTTTCTGTAGCCTGTTTATGGTTGCAGACCCAGCTCAGATCCAAAATTGGCAGCTCCCTTGAGTCTCATTCATTGTGTGCGCCACGGCCCACAGGCTGCTTCGAGGACATGGGTCTGCATGAGAGAATGCAAGACACCCATGTTCAGAAATGTGGAATTGTGTATTTTATTCTTATTTTGTAACATTGCCCAGAAAGCATGTGTTCCTGTTTTATATGTTTTTATGGATTTGGAAACGTTGATGTTTCAGCTATATTACAATAAAATATCAATATTAGCAGCAGCCACTGCTTAATTTGAGCCGTTTTTTTCCGGTGCTCGGTTCCGCACTTATTTGTCAGCACCTGCACTTATGAAAGCCTGCCACATGGGGGTGCTCTTTGTCTAATTTATAGATGAGCACACCTACAGTTGTTTTTTAATTAAATACACATTAAAACTAATACTTGCCACCCACGCGATTCCTATAGCATTGGGGTCCTGGTATAGTCTAAAATGTCACACTTGTTGGAGTAATGGTTAGTAGTCGTGTTGGTAGACTGCTAGGGACAATAGCTGGTGCGAGGTTTCAGTGGCTTCCTGACGAAGGCCTGGTACTTATTTTTGTACAAATTATGCTCTGGCAGCAGACGATTGACCGTTCCAGCGTTTTCCTTTTCCCGCCCATTGCCTTAACCTGATTGTATGTGTCAGGCTATGCCAATGAGAAGAGAATGTTGGGTGGATGGAAGGGTGAGTACATTCTTTGATCTTCTTCCGTTGGCAGCAAGGAAAACGGTAGCAGTAGCGTTGTTAACATCGAGACTGGACTACTGCAATAGCCTGTATGCGGGAACTAATAAAGCCGTGCTCCACAGGCTGCAGTTGGTCCAGCATGCTACTGCCCGTTTGGTACTTCGCTGGCCTAGAAAGTCATCTGCCTCGGCCGCGCTTAAGACTCTCCATTGGCTACCAATACACAAGCGTATTTTATTTAAGATCCTTATTATCACCTTTAGAGCTTTTCAGCTACAAGGGCCCAGGTACTTGTCCAATGGCTTCAAACGTTATCAGCCAGCTCGCTGCCTGAGGTCCGCTAATCAAAATCTATTGGTAACCCCTAGATTCAGACTTGTCACTAAAGGTGGGAAATATCTTTTTGTCCTGGGTTCCAGGGCTTGGAACAAATTGCCACCTCAGCTTCGGCTAATGTCCAATGAGAGCCACTTCAGGAAGTCCCTGAAGACCTGGGTGTTCTCCCTCACTGATGCTGCCTGTAGGGCACTGATGTAAAGTGTGTAGTATGTACTGAGCTGCCTCTAGTCCACCAACCTATTCAATCAATCAATCAATCACAGGCATTTATATAGCGCACTACTTACCCGGAGGGTCTCAAGGCGCTGGGGGGGGGGGGGGGGGGGGGTGCTACTGCTCGAATAGCAGGTCTTGAGCTTCTTCCTGAAGGAGAGGTGGTCTTGGGTCAGGCGCAGGTCGGTCGGTAGGGAGTTCCAGGTCTTGGCGGCCAGGTAGGAGAAGGACCTTCCTCCTGTTGTCGTTCTTCGGATGTTGGGGACGGCGGCGAGGGCGTGGCTGGCTGATCGGAGATGCCGTTTGGGAGCGTAGAAGTTGATGCGGTTGTTGAGGTAGCTAGGGCCTTGATCGTGTAGGGCTTTGTGTGCGTGGGTGAGGAGGCGGAAGGTGATTCTTTTGTTGACGGGGAGCCAATGAAGGTCTCTCAGATGTCCGGAGATGTGGCTGTGTCGTGGGATGTCGAGGATGAGTCTGGCTGAGGCGTTCTGGATCCGCTGGAGTCTTTTCTGGAGCTTGGCGGTGGTTCCGGCGTAGAGGGCGTTGCCGTAGTCCAGTTGGCTGGTGACGAGGGCCTGGGTGACCGTTTTCCTGGTCTCGGTGGGGATCCACCGGAAGATCTTCCGTAGCATGCGCAGGATGTTGAAGCATGACGAGGAGACGGCGTTGGCTTGTCTGGTCATGGTGAGGGAGGAGTCCAAGATGAAGCCCAGGTTACGTGCGTGGTCTGTCGGTTTGGGTGCGCTGCCTAGGGCGGGGGGCCACCAGGAGTCGTCCCAGGCGGAGGGCGAGGAACCCAGGATGAGGACTTCCGTCTTGTCTGAGTTCAGTTTCAGGCAGCTGGTCGTCATCCACTCGGCTACGTCTTTCATCCCTTCGTGGAGGTTGGCTCTGGCGGCGGCGGGGTCGTTGGTCAGGGAGAGGATCAGCTGGGTGTCGTCAGCGTAGGAGATGATGTTGAGGTTGTGTTGGCGTGCGATGGCCGCGAGGGGCCTCATGTAGACGTTGAAGAGGGTGGGGCTCAGCGAGGATCCTTGAGGGACGCCGCAGATGACTTCGGTGGCCTCTGACTTGTACGGTGGTAGACGGACTCTCTGTGTTCTTCCGTCGAGGAAGGAGATGATCCATTCCAGTGCCTTCTCCTGGATTCCGATGTTGCTGAGGCGCTGCACTAGGGTGCGGTGGCAGACAGTGTCGAATGCTGCGGAGAGGTCTAGGAGGATGAGGGCCGCTGTTTCTCCGTTGTCCATCAGGGCTCGGATGTCATCGTTGGCAGCGATGAGGGCGGTCTCGGTGCTGTGGTTGGCTCGGAAGCCAGACTGTGAGGGGTCGAGGGATCCATTCGTCTCGAGGAAGGCGGCCAGCTGCTTGTTGACGGTCTTCTCGATGACTTTGGCTGGGAACGGGAGGAGCGAGATGGGGCGGTAATTCTTGAGTTCGGTGGGGTCCGCTGTAGGTTTCTTGAGTAGGGCGCTGAGTTCGGCGTGCTTCCAGCTCTCCGGGAAGGTGGCGGTGTCGAAGGAGGTGCTGATGATGTCCCGCAGGTGGGGTGCGATGACCGCGTCGGCCTTGTTGAAGACGTGGTGAGGACAGGGGTCGGTCGGAGATCCGGAATGGATGGAGTTCATCAGGCGGATGGTGTCTTCGGTGCTGATCGGAGTCCAGGCGCGGAGGGTGGTGGTGGTGGGCGGTGGTTTGGTCGTGGCGTGCGTCGGTTGAGTGCTGAAGCTGTTGTGTATGTCCGCGATCTTGTTGTGGAAGTAGGAGGCGAGGGAGTTGCAGAGGTCTTGCGATGGGGTGATGTCGTTGTTTCCGGCATTGGGGTTGGAGAGCTCTTTGACGATGTTGAAGAGTTCCTTGCTATTGTGTGCGTTGTTGTCCAGCCGGTCCTTGAAAGCAGTTTTCTTGGTGGCGTGGATCAGTTGATGGTGCTTTCGGGTGGCAAGCTTGAGGGCGGTCCTGTTGTCCAGTGTTGGTTCCCTTCTCCAGGCTTTCTCGAGGGCTCGGCAGTTCTTCTTGGAGCTCTTGAGTTCGTCAGTGAACCATGGGGCCTTCTTGCTGCCGGGTCTGCTAGGCGGGGTCCTCAGTGGGGCGAGTTCGTCCGCGCAGTTGCTGATCCACTTCGTGAGGTTGTCGGCGGCCTGGCTGGGGTTTGCTGAGCTGGCGGGGGGATGCTGGCTCAGGGAAGCGGCGAGCTGGTCGGCTGTGATCTTGTTCCAGCTTCTTCGCGCAACCGGTTGCTGGTGGTGGTGGATCGTCGTTCTTCTGAAGGTGAAGTGGACGCAGCTGTGGTCCGTCCAGTGGAGTTCAGTGGCGTGGCTGAAGGCGATGTCTTTGCCGGATGAGAAGACGGCGTCGAGTGTGTGTCCGGCGAGGTGGGTGGGGGTGGATACCAGCTGCTTGAGTCCGAGGTTGGCGAGGTTGTCGAGCAGGGTGGTGGTGTTGCGGTCGTTGTTGTTCTCCAGGTGGAAGTTGAGGTCTCCCAGGAGGATGTAGTCAGCGGAGGGGAGGGCATGCGGGCTGACGAAGTCGGCGATGTCCTCGCTGAATTGTGTGCGTGGTCCCGGGGGTCGGTAGATCAGGGTGCCTCTGAGGGTGGTCTTCGGGTCGGTGCGGATCTGGAAGTGTAGGTGTTCGGCGGTTTTCAGGGTGTTGTCGGTGTTGGTCGTGATGTGGATGGTGTCCCTGTGGATGATGGCGATGCCTCCTCCAGTCTGTTTGACGCGGTCTCTTCGGGTGATCTTGTAGCCCTCTGGGATGGCGATGGCGATGTCGGGCGCTGAGGAGTCGTTCATCCAGGTTTCCGTGAGGAAGGCGACGTATTCCATCTGGGTTGGTCCCAAGCGCCAAGATGCTCCATGGAGTGGTAGTAGCGCTATACAAATGTGACGTTACATTACATTACATTACATTCAGTGATCTCAGCAATGTGCTGCCCCCTGGTCTTGTCCTCTTGCACGTACACTGTGCAACCTCCATCCAGGAGTGCATACTGTGCATTTAAGAGCCAATAGATAATATGACGGATCAGGCCATACACTCAAATACTGAAATCCCAGCTGTCAAAATTGGATGGGTTTTGCACCACATATTCTTTTATGGGGCAGTTACTACTACTATTGTATGAAGCATACACTCCAGTGGATATTTTTGCGTGTCTCAAAGATTTTTTCACTGACTGTATCATGTGGGTGGCCTGGGGCAAGTCTAGGAAATCTCATAACTGTGTTATGTGGCTTGCTTATTGTTAATGAAGCAGATGAGACTAATTACCATATGAAAGATAGCCTGTTCATTGCCTTTGGGCAATATTACAACAAGCATTGGCAAAGCCAATAGGTTTCGCCTATGAAAGAGCAATTGGTTTTGCCGATGTGTTTTAGCCACGGAGTACACCAGCATGGCTTAAAGTTCGGGCATAGAGGAGAGTGGCGTGGAGTGGAGTAGAGCATCTTAGAGTGGAGGGGCGTAGAGTGGAGGGTTAGGGAGTGTCACGAAGAGGCGTAGAGTATCGTGGAGTGATGTAGAGAGTTGTGGTGAGGCATAAAGTGTGCAGAGACACAGAAGGTCATGGACTGTCATGGAGTGGTGTGGAGTGGCGTAGAGTGGAGCGTTGTAGAGTGTCATGGAAGGCATAGAATGGAGGGGCGTTGAGTGAAGTTGAGTGTCATACAGTGAAGTGTCGTAGAGTGGAGTGACATAGACTGTCGTAGAGGGGAGTGGCATAGAGTGGAGCAGAGTGACGTAGAGAGTGGAGTGACAAGAAGTGGAGTAAAGTGGCATGGAGTGGCATAGTGGGAGTTGAGTACAGTGGAGTAGAGTGTTGTGGAATAGAGTAGAGTAGAGTGGCATAGAGTTGTCGTGGAGAGGCGTAGAGTAGAGTGGAGCAGCGTAGAGTGAACTTAAGTGGCGTGGAGTGGTGTTGATGGAGTTGCCTAGAGTGGAGTAGACAGTCGTAGAGTGTAGTGGCATAGAGTGGAGTGGAGTGCCATCGAGTAGAGTGTCATTGAGTAGTGTGTCATAGAGGGGCATGTGGTAGAGCGGAAAGGCATAGAGTGGAGTATCGTGTTAAGGAGTGGAGTAGAGTGATGTGAAGTGCCATAGAGTGGAGTGCTTACAGTGGCATAGTGGAGTAGAATGTCAATGAGTAGAGTGGAGTAAAGTAGCATCTAGTGGTGTAAAGGGAGTTGTGTAGAGTGCCGATAGAGTGGCATAGAGTGGCATAGAGTGGAGTAGAGTGTTATGAAGCGCAGTGGCATAGAGTGAAGTAGAGTGTCAGAGAGGGATGGGGTGTACTGTGTCATAGAGTGCTGTAGAGTGGAGTGGCATAGAGTAGAGTGACATAGATTAGAGAGTCATAGCTTGGCATAGAGTGAAGAAAAGTGTTGTAGAGTGGAGTGGAGGGGTGTAGTGGAGAATGGGGAAAAGTACCATTGAGTAAATTGCCGTATATTGAAGTGGAGCGTTGTAGAGTGGAGTGTCATATAATGGAGTGGAGTGCCGTAGAGTGTTGTGTTGTAGAGTGGTGTGTCATAGAGTGGAGTGGCATACAGTGTTGTGTCATAGAGTGGTGTGGCCTAGAGTGGAGGGGCGTAGTACAAAGTGGAGGGGTTTTGGGTGGAAGGGCATATAGTGGAGGGCGTAGAGTGGAGGGGCATGTAATAGAGTGGCAAAGATTGGAGTGGAATAGAGTGGAGTGGTGTAGAGTGGGGTGGCGTAGAGTGTAGTTTGCGTCATAGAATGTGGAGGGGCGTGTCCTAGAGTGGAAAAGAGTGGAGTGGCATAGAGTAGAGTGTTGTTTCATAGAGTGTCATGTCGTAAAGTGGAGTGGCATAGACTGCAGTAGTGTGTTAAGGAGTGGCATAGAGTGAAGTAGAGTGTCAAGCAGTGTCATAGAATGGCAAAGAGTGGAGTAGCATTGAGTTTCGTAGAGTGGAGTAGCATAGAGTGGTGTAGAGTTTAGTGGCATAGTGGAGTAGTGTGTCGATGAGTAGAGTTTTTTTTTATAACAAACTTTTTTAAGAAACCGTAGCAGTTTGACAGCATAAAGTTATTGCAAGACGGTCATTTTCTTTTTTTTGCTCCACGGTATGGACATATGTAAATAATACAGAGTGGAAAACCATTACATAGTGGTACAGATATTATAGTTGCTGAGGATCTGCGATCATTTAAAAGTGCAAACGATATTTTTAAGTACCGTGCTGCATTATCACTCGAACATTTACAGTATAACACAGAGTGTTACTTTTAAAACTGAAATCAACAATCCCAACTAAACTCTTGATGAAAAGCAGCGAGACTCCCAAGACCTTCGATGCTGCTTGGTGAAAACCACCTCTAATTCACCTTGAGAATAGCGATCAAAATAACGAGGCAGGCGCTGGAAGTTGGAAGGCGAAGAACAAGTTTATTTGCTCTAGAGGAGAGCACATCGCATTAGACACCAGGGCTATCGTCAGGAGGTGCTCTAACTGCATCTCTGAGGCCTGACCTTTTATATGTTTCTTTCGTCACTTTATTGCATGGACAAAGATTCCTGGCGTTACTTTATTACATAGTGAAACATCCTTGGAATCCCCCCTTAAGCTAGTTCCCGCACAACAAGTCCAGTAGCAAATGTTCCTCCACCCGGATCTTACAGATGATCGATATCTTGCAGCTGGACATTCCGACAGGAGGACCTAAAAACATGTGGGATCGGTCAGATCAAAGGGGTCGGGTCGCCTTTCTCTGTGATGGGCGGCAGATGCTGTGTAGGTTGGTGGTAGAACAAAGGCAATGTAGCAAGTGCCCCCCCCCCCCCCACCCCCCAGCCCTTTGGGAGCCAGGTGTAGGCTTTGGTACCACAGATAAAGTACATGTTGGGTGATGCAACTAGTGAAGGGGGGTCGGCAGTGTTCAGAGTCCTTGTTATTTGGCAAAAGCTGTGACCTACGATCTTAGTCCCATGGCCTTTGATGCAGACAAGGCCTGAGACGTTCACCACAGATAGGGCCACTGTCAGAGTTGCACCAGTTCGTTTCTTCAGATAGGAAAAGGTTGGTCTTGCTGGGTTGTGGTACACTTGCACTTCAATTCTTTCTTTGGCGGGAATGTTCATAGGAAAGGTTGCATTTGATGTCAGAGGGCAGAAGGGAGCAGAGGTTCTCCCTGTTTTGTTCAACCAGAACTCATTGTAAAACTGTTTGATGGTTCCATCAGATGTGGCATTGTCTTTGTAGCTCTCTTGCAGGAGCATTAACCAGGCGAGGCAGGACCCATGAACAGAGAAGGGTGAAGGGATGAACGGGATGGAATGTTCAGTGGCATGAGGTAGCAACCCACAGATCCAACAGTTTGTGGCATTTGCGGCAAGATTGTGTTGGTGCAATAACTGTACGAAAGAATTGTTCCAGAACTCTTTGCACCTTTCTCGGAGGCGTGGGGACAGTGACACCAGATAGTATTCCCTCTCGGTGGTGGGTTGCACGGTGGGTGACATTGTCCTGTAAGCGGGAGCATTTTCTTCAAGGTACCAGATGGCAATAATCAGCAAGAGGCAGGTGAGAGGTGCTACCACGAGAGTTATTGTCTTTGCACTGTGCAGCTTGGCAAGTTTGGAGTCATCCCGGTGGTTCTTCAGTCGTCCGGGATCTTCCATCACCTTCAAGAGACTCGACGACTGGCAGGACCACATTCCTTCATCTAGCGTATCTCCCGGTAGCCTTGTAGTGTTAGCTACCGATCTGAGACTTGTGATTCAGTTAGTGGCCTGCTTTGTTGGAGCACTCTCCTTTCGTTGATCTCAAGTTGTACCCCTCCTTGGATGGTACCGTGGGGTCAGGAAACTCTGCCAATTCAAGTGTCTCTGTTTGTGGATAGCAACTCAGGGCTGGTCGGTCTTTGTTCAGGAGCTCTTCCTGGCTGTTCACTTCTCCGGGGGCCGTCAGTGTTGGAGGTATCCTCTTGCAGTGGTGCGCATGCACCCCGTTTTTCTTTCCTTCTACACGAAGGGCAGTTCGTGTGGTAATCAGGACCTGCCAGGGGCCTGTCCACCTGGGTTCTAGACTCTTTGACCTCTGGAAATTACGGGTTAGCACAAAGTCCCCAGGTTTGATATCATGTCTTGGGCCCCTGGACACGTCTGGAATGGCATTCAGCACCTGTTGGTGAATAAGAGTTAGTTCGCTCGTTAACTTGTACAGGTAATCAGACATTAGTATGTCCGGGACATCGTGGATGGAAGTTGGCTTTGGTGCCGCCCAAATGTACATGGGTCTGCCAAAGACCACTTCATAGGGGGTCAGTCGGTGTTTTGTTGGGGTGGAGCGAATTGATAGCAATGCCAGTGGGAGAGCGTCTGGCCATTTCAACTCAGTTGTGGTGACTATTTTTGCTAGCTTCAGTTTTAGTGTAGCGTTGTATCTCTCTACCAGGCCCGCTGATTGGGGGTGGAAAACGGCGTGGAATTTTTGCTTCACCCCCAACCCCTTCAATATGTTTTGTATAACTTCTGCTACGAAGTGGGGGCCATTGTCGCTCCATAAAATTCTACAAAGGCCATATTTGGGGAAGAATTCTTTTAGTAACACCTTCGCTGTGGCTAAGGCGGTGTTGTCGCTGGTGGGGTAAGCCTCCACCCATTTACCAAAAGCGCACACGATCACCAGTACGTATTTAAGACCGCAGCACCTTTCTAGCTGGATGTAGTCCATTTGGAGGACTTCAAAGGGATGGTCGGGGACTCCAAACCCTCCCGTGGCACTACGGTCCCTTTCCCTGGGTTGTGTTGCAGGCATACTATGCATTGCTGTAATAGTCGTTTTGCTGATTCTGCTATCTCTCTGTTATGCCATACTCTGGTGATCAGTTCGGTCATGGGGGCAGATCCTATGTGTGCGGGTAAATGTGTTATGGTCAATATAGGGATCAGATAGGCATTTGGTAGCAGCCATTTGTCCCCGTCTTTTGTCCTCCAGCAGCCTTCCTCGTCTTTTAGTCCCACCCGAGCCCATTCAGTCAGTTCGTCCTGTGTGTCTGTCGTTTGTATGTCCCTTACAGTCGTTCTAGCATCAGTCCATTATTCTGCTTGTGACCTGGTCAAGTACATCCGTGTCGTGGTTCTGTCCTGGGCTGTGGTTTGGGCAGTAATGTCAGCTAGTGCGTTTCCCTGGTCAATGAGGTCAGTCACTTTCTTATGTGCTTGGCATTTGATCACTGCTAGCTGCTTGGGGAGGAGGACTGCTTCTGTCAATGCTGAGACTAGATCTCCGTGTAGGATGGGTGTGCCGTGTGACGTCAGGAACCCTCTTTCCCTCCAAAGGAGCCCAAAATGAGGAACCACCCCAAAGGCATACTGGCTATCAGTGTATATGTTGACTGTCGTGCCAGCCGCTAAAATACACGCTTGTGTAAGGGCAATGAGTTCTGCTGCTTGGGCGGATCGCTGGGCAATGCGGGCTGTCTCTAGGATGGTTCGGGCTGTGTTTACGACATATGCTGCTGAGGTGGTGCCATCGGGAAGTTTGAGGCATGAGCCGTCTACCCATAGTTCCCCGTCTGGTTCTGGGAAGGCAGTGTCTCGGAGATCTACTCTACTCTTTGTCTGTTCGTCAGTGAGGGTCACGCAATCGTGCAGTGGAGTCACACCAGGGTCATTCTCAGGTAGAGGTAACAATGTGGCTGGATTGAGAGTGGTACATCGCTTCAGGGTGATGTGAGGTGCTAGCAGGGTCAACTCATAACCTGTCAGTCGTGCGCTAGTCAGATGTTGGGTCTTGGTCTGGTTCAGTAGTGTGTCGACTGCATGGGGTACTAACAAGGTGATTGGGTTGGAGAGCACTATTCCCTCGCTCTGGCGAATGGATACTGCTGCAGCTGCCACAGCACGCAAGGACGCTGGCAATGCTCTAGCTACTGGGTTGAGGGTGGCAGAGAAGTATGTACATGGGCGATGTTTGTGACCAATCGACTGTGTTAAGACGGACAATGCACATCCCTCCCTTTCATGAGTGTAGAGGAAGAATGGTTTGGAGTAGTCTGGGGTACCTAGAACAGGAGCTGAACAGAGGGCGTCTGGTAATTCTTTTAATGCTGACTGGCATTCGGGTGTCCAGGGGAAAGTTGAGGGGGTGTCTTTGGCTAGGAGGGAGAGAAGGGGTTTCACAGTGAGACTAAAGTTTGGTAACTGTCGGCAGAATGAGGTGAGGCCTATCAGAGAGCGGACCTGCTTCTGATTCTTGGGAATGGGAGTGTCTAGGATTGTCTGGATTCTGTCGGGTGTGAGTCTTCTTCCTTCTTTCGATAAGAGGTGACCTAAATAGGTCACTTGTGGCTGGCAGAACTGCAATTTCTTTCGAGAAACTTTGTGGCCATTGTCCCCAAGGAAGTGTAGGAGTTGGATGGTGGCTCTGACAGCTAGTGGAGTGATGTCTGCTGCTAGAAGGATATCGTCCACATACTGTATCAACACCACTCCGTTCAGCAATTGAACTGCATCTAACTGTCTCTTGAGTGCCTGGCTTTAGATGCTCGGGCTCTCTGTGTACCCCTGGGGTGCTCGACAAAATCTATATGAGCGGGATCTTAGAGTGTATCCGAAGAGATAGCGACTGTCTTGGTGAATGGGTATGGAGAAGAAATCATTTTTGAGATCAATAACAGTGAAAGTGGTAGCAGTTTACGGAATCAGGGTTAGGATGGTGGTGATGTCAGAAACTACCAGATACTGTGGTACTACTATTTTGTTTACTTCCCGTAGGTCAATGATAAAGCGGTAGGCCTTTCCATCTCCCTCTCCCTGTCTCTTTATGATTGGTAGAATGGGACTATTACAAACATTGCTCACTACCTTTTCCACCACTCCCGCCTCTACGAGTGACTGTATGATTTCGGTCAAGGTTTTCTCGCCCTCTGGCGATATCTTGTACTGGGGTATTTTCGGTAAGGTTGCGTCGGGCTGTATAGTCACATGTACTGGGTCGATCATCATTCGTCCTACGTCGGAATCAGCTTTAGCCCATAGATGCGAGGGTAAAGTATCTAGGAGGGATGTGTCTGCTTCAGAGATGGGGTACATGTGTTGGGAGGGGTTGTCTCTTGAGAGCTGGTGATTGTCATATAAGATGACTCGTACTCCGTCCGACGAACACCTGATAGTCGCACGGAAATGTTTCAGTAGGTCGAGACCCATAATGGTGTCTGGGGAGTTGGAGGAGTGAAGGAACGTCGTGTCAATAGCATTGTTTTCCAGTTTGAAGGGGATTGGTCTGGATAAAGGGTTGGTGGAGGGCGTACCGTCAAATCCTATAGAGGTTATGTGTGGGCCAGACCAGGGTGCCCGTGGAATCAGTTGTTTGGATAGTGCACTATGTGTTGCTCCTGTGTCTACCAAAAATGGTGACTCTGTGCTCAGGACCTTTGCAGTGACATAAGGGCCTTGCTGGTCAACATAGAGCTCGACTGGATCCCTCCCTTGCCCCTGGCTATCCTATGCAAAGTCATACATATTGTCGTAATCTGTCTGCTGGCACTGGTTCTGTCTAGGGCGGTCAAATGTGTTCACTCTTCCTGGCCTTCCTTCGCTGGCTTCGCTCGCATACCCTCTTCCACGTCCTCTTCCTCCCTGTTCATGTGGAATTTCTCTCATCCTTCTGCCTCTACTAGCTCCTAATAAGGCTGGGCACTGAGACTTCTAGTGCCCGTATTCCTTTAGAATGCACATTGGTCTTGCCCCAAGTCCTGTCGTCGTACATACGGTGTCACTGAGTAATTTCTAGGAGGCTGTACTCTAGGGAAATTCTGTTGGTAACTTCCTTTATATGGTTCCCGTCCCGTATTCACCCCTTGTAGCTGGGCTATCATTACTCTTTCCTTTAAGTCTTTCTTTTTCTTTTCTGTGGCCCTGTCATTTTCGTTTTTCTGATGCTCATAGTACTGAGCCATTTGGAGAATAGCCGCTGGCTTAGAGACTGCCCAACTACTTTCGCTGGTCTGTAATTTTTGGGATACCTCCGGTAGTAGTCCTTTTACATAATTCTGCACGAACAAGTGGTGTCCGGTCGCAGTGGACATGTCCTGTCCACTGTAGTCGGAGAACACTGTTTTGAATCGCGAGAAATACTCGGAGACATCCTCTTGTGGTTTCTGGAGGCATGCGTTCACTATGGACCAGTCTATCTTTTTCTCTGGTATCAATGTTTTTACTTTCTGCACTATTTTGTCGGGGAGGTCCAATATGGCTTTAACTGGTTTTTGGCCAGGATTTCGCTGTTTGTCTAATGTGTTGAGTTGTTCCCAGGTATGGCCAAACAATTCCGAGTGGTTTATCTTCCTGATCTGCTTCCACACATCGGCCGGCAAACATAACCCAAAGAACAAGTCAATGTCGGTAAGTGTCATTATCGTGGACCCCAAAGCGGTACCTAGTTCAGTGTAAAAGGCAGTGGGATTCTTCCGTAAATCTGAGAGAGATTTACGGAATGTCAGGATGTCCTGTCTGTCCCATGGCTGATTCACCCAATTGTACACTACCCTCCCTTTAGCGTCCTGATGATTTATGTCGTCTTGAGTCCCTTGTCCTCAAGGGGGGACCCAATACAGGGCAGCCTCTTTTATCGGCATCATGTTATCCAGTTTTTCCATTGGGGGAGTCACTGGCTTCGATGCTCTGTCTGTATCTATCCGCCCTTGTTCTACGAGGTGGCGGAATACTTCTAACGTGGACAAGAAGAGTTCTTCTACCTCGCTGTCATTCTCATCTCCTATGTCCACTTTTCCATAAAGTGCCATTAGCCTCGCTGGTCCTACATCTTGGTATTTCTCTTCATAGGCAGTGAGCGCATGGTAGCAGAAGCGTGCAATGAAGAATCGTTTGTGGCTCGCGTCATAAGAATTGCATATGTCTGTCACATACTCTTCTGTTTCTCTTCTATTTACAAGGGTTTTGACTATCTTATCAATATTTGTCCGCTCGTGTGTACTTAATCGCGGAATCCTGGGTAACCCTTTTTCTACTGGTCCTACTACCACTAATGCGTTCGTGGATGAGGCACTTGGTGCAAGTGGCTCGATTGGAGCGGAAACGACTGTGGCGTCTCCGCTGATATCTTGCTGTTCTTGTTGCTGTACTATGGGGTTAGTTAGGGGCATAAGGAGGTGAAATGTGGATAATCGGGGGACCCAATAAGAGGTCATCGTTTATTCTTTGTTTAGCCGGTAGCTCAGGGTACAGAGTTGAAGGCGTTCTAACAGGGCACTGGCCCGATAATTTCGCTTCTTGCTCTCTTTTATCGTTCTCTCTTTCTTTGATATCCTCTTCTAACTTTTTATAGTTCTGGTAAGCAGACTTTCGTGTTTCTTTATCCTGCCTGGCTTCATCTCTTTTCTTTTGTTGCATTGCTTCCTTTCGCCAGAGGCCGAAGTTGTCGAGCATGGCTTGCGTGGTTTTCTTTTTAAAGAGTGCTATTTCTAAGATTTCTATTTTAGCGAGATCGAAAGATCCTGTCAGTGGCCACTGATTTACCCGGTCCTTTCTAGTATATTTGTGCCATAGTTTGCTGTAAGCAACGGTGGCAACTCCATATTTGACATACATGTCCTTGTAGGGGTGCCTTCCCGGCGGTGCTGGATGACTGGCCTCTAACAAACGGTCCGGTCCAAAACAATCAAACAATTTTGAGAAGACAGGCATGACGTACAAGCGGTCAAAATGAATATCTCAATAGGTCGTGGATAAAGGTCCACACTACCTGTCCTTCGCTGCCTGCAAAGAGGGAATATTCCTATTCTACGCTTGTTTGCAAGCAGGAAATACCTCAATTACTACCAATAACTTCAAAGAACAGAATACTAGTATTCGGGCGAACAATTTCAATACAATCAAAGAGTCCGTTTATTTTGTCGTATATCACGACCTTATCCGGACCGTTACGGAAAGTTTCTTCGGTGTCCCCTTCCAGCGCCCATTTGTCCTCTCACTCCAAAGATGCAGCGTTCCTGCAAGGTCCCAGTCAGGACCGCAGGTCACTCGAGAAAAGTCCGTTCGGAACCGGTGAAGTTCAATTGATCGGCCGCCCGACGAGGGTCTCTTTCAGGCAGGTGCACTTCCCGATCGTTTAGATGTTCACTCCGTCGTTAGGACCTCTCTCACTGGACCCACGTGTCGCTGATGGGCCCCACGTTGGGGCGCCAATTGATGAAAAGCAGCGAGACTCCCAAGACTTTCGATGCTGCTTGGTGCAAACCACCTCTAATTCACTTTGAGAATAGCGATCAAAATAACAAGGCAGGCGCTGGAAGTTGGAAGGCGAAGAACAAGTTTATTTGCTCAAGAGGAGAGCACATCGCATTAGACACCGGGGATATCGTCAGGAGGTGCTCTAACTGCATCTCTGAGTCCTGGCCTTTTATATGTTTCTTTCGTCACTTTATTGCATGGTCAAACATACCTGGCGTTACTTTATTACATAGTGAAACATCCTTGGAATCCCCGCCTTAAGCTAGTTCCCACACAAGTCCAGTAGCAAATGTTCCTCCACCCAGATCTTACAGATGATCGATAT
The DNA here is from genome assembly GCF_964261635.1 of Lissotriton helveticus. Taxonomy (NCBI): domain Eukaryota; kingdom Metazoa; phylum Chordata; class Amphibia; order Caudata; family Salamandridae; genus Lissotriton; species Lissotriton helveticus. The sequence continues at coordinate 1,950,707,484 of NC_136061.1, read as the reverse complement.
CTTGCAGCTGGACATTCCGATAGGACCTAAAAACATGTGGGATCGGTCAGATCAAAGGGGTGGGGTCACTGATTAAATTCCGGCCCCTTTGTTGGTGAGGCAAGTTCTGTCGTTACATGGGCAATAAACTAAGTCTGCAGGGGTCGGTTAGCGCCTGGGACCGGATTGAGTAGCCAGGTGCAGTGGAGGAGGTTATCAGGGGGGGCTGATTGCACGCAGAGGATGAAAGGACAAGTGGGTTTGGTGTGGGAAGTGGCTCTAGGGTATTGTCATGCTGACATGGTTTTATGACCCCGGTATGTGTGCTCAGGTTTAGTCAGAGCGCGGGGGCGGATGAGGGCAGCTGGGGTGATGTGCAGGTGACCAGCAATGTGGGAAATGGCTCCAGTGACTAAAATGGTTGCCGCATACGCGCTCGTAGGGGCCTTCATTACACAAGATGGCGCCGGCAGTGTTCATATTTATCGTCTTATTTCCACACTCTCCCACCCTAACCCACCCTTCCCAAGCTCCTGGTCTTAAGTATGGTAATGCCATTAGTATCTAAGGGGAATCTAGACAGTATGTGCCTAAGGGAATTATATGTCGCTAAAGTTACTGAGTGTGGGGGGGTCCTGGGTTCGGGAGCTTCTAGAAACGTGGTCATGGGGTAGTGACTATGCCATACCATGTAGGGGCAGGGGGGTCAAGAAGTTCAAACTCCAGTATCATGATATCCCAGTCCATCGTGATGGGTCGTTTCCAGAGACCCTTCTCCTCTTCCTTCCTCAGGGCTACACCTTCAGCTTTCCCCCACTGTATCATGTCATCTTGACAGCTAGACAAAGTTGGGCACTTGGGAGACTTCCATCTAATAGTGAGAGCTCTGATTGCCAGGACTAGGGCCAGGTCTGCAAATCTCATTTGTACCTTCAGTTTACTTGAACGTCTACGAAGACCCATGAGACAGTCTAGAACGTTATCCATAATGGGAATGTGTGTGATCTCCTCCAGACAACCCCGCACACTATCCTAGTAGTCCCAAATGCGAGGGCATGACCATAGCATGTGTGGGAAGTCAGTCTCATCTCCATTACAATGAGGACAATGATGGGGAGCCTCAGATTGATGAGTAGAGTTAATTAAAGTGACAACCAGTGATGTAGAGTGAGTTGTGTAGAGTGTCATGGAGAGGCATAGAGTGGAGCAGAATGTTGTGGCATGCAGTGGCATAGAGTGAAGTAGAGTGTCATATAGTGGAGGGGCATAGAGTGTTGTATATTGGAGTAAAGTGGAGTGGCATAGAGTAGAATGACGTAGAGTGGAGTAGTGTAGAGTGGTGAAGAGTTTAGTTAAAGTGTCATGGAGTGGAGTGGTGCAGTGTAGAGTGGAAGAAAGTGCCATAGAGTGGAGTAGCATGTAGTGAAGTGGAGTTTTGTAGAGTGGAGTGCCGTAGAGTGGAATGGCATAAAGTATTGTAGAGGGTGGTGGCATTGAGTATCATAGAGGAGAGTAGCATAGAGTGGAGCACAGTGTTGTAGATGGAGAGTGGAGTAAGGTGGCATTGAGTGGCTTAGAGGGAGTTGCATACAGTGGAGTAAGTCTTGTGGTGTAGAGTGTAGTAGATTGTCTTAGAGTGGAGTGGCATAGAGTGGAGTAGTGTGCCATTGAATGGAGTGGAGTAGAGTGTAATGAAGGGAGCAGAGTGAAGTAGAGTAGAGTGGAAGGGCAGAGAGCGGAGTGGCGTAGAGTAGATTGACATGCAGGGCAGTGGCCTAGAGTGAAGTGTGTTATAGGGGAGTGGCATAGAGTGTCATGGAGGGAGTAGAGTATCGTAGAGTGGAGGGGCATAGAGTGTTTTTCAGTGGCGTAGAATGGAGTGGCGTAGAGTGGAATTGAGTGACACAAAGTAGAAATGAGTGGTGTGGAGAGGAGTACAGTGGTATGGAGTGGCATAGACAGAGTTGCTTAGACTGCTGTAGAGTAGACTGTTGTAGAGTAGAGTGTCATCGGGTAGAGTGTTGCAAAATAGAGTGTGATAGAGTACAGTGTTGTGTCGTAGCGTGTCCTGTCACAGAGTGGAGTGGAGTGTAGTGGCATAGAGTGGAGTAAAGTTTTAAGGGGTGTTGTATGGTGGAGTAGAGTAGAGTAGAGTGTTGTAGAGTGGATTGGCATAGAGTGGCAAGGCATCAAGAGGCATAGAGTGTAGTGACTTTGAGCAGCATCGTGGAGTAGAGTGAAGTAGTGTGTCAATAAGTAGAGTGTAGTAAAGTGACATCTAGCGGTGTGGAGGGAGTTGCGCAGCGTGGCATAGAGTTGAGTACAGTGTTGTAGAGTGGAGTGGCAAAAGGGAAGTAAAGTATCAAAGAGTGAAGGGACAAAGAGTATCATAGAATGGAGTGGAGTGCTGTAGTGTAGAGTGAATTAAAGCGCCATAGTGTGAAGTGGCGTATTGCGAAGGGATATGGCGTATTGTGAAGGCGAGTGTCGCAGAGTGGAGTGTCGCATAGTGGAGTAGAGTGCCGTAGACTGTCGTGTTGTAAAGTGGCGTGGCATAGAGTGCCACAAAGTGTTGTGTCATAGTGCGGTGTGGCGCAGAATGGAGGGGTGTAGAGTGGAGTGGCATGTCGCAGATGTAAATGTAATTCTGCCAAAACAGAAATAATACCTTTTGGCCCCAATAACTGTTTTTCTCCTCAGTCCTGGTGGCCTAAGGAGGCAGAGGCTCCACCCAATACTGTCAATACAGCAAGAAACCTAGGGGTTAAATTTGACAATACTTTGTCTTTTAACCAACAAACCAGAGAAGTAGCTGGAAACTGTTTTAACATCATCTGAGGTCTGAGGAAATTTTTCAAGCTGCTCCCTCTGAGTGCCAGACGGACTGTTGCAGTGGCACTGATTACATCTCGGTTGGACTACTGCAACAGTCTGTACGCAGGGCTAAATAGATCTGCCCTGCATAGACTGCAGATGGTACAGCATGCCGCTGCTAGGCTAGTTTTAGGTTGGGCAAGAAGATCTTCAGCCTGGGCTGCGCTAGACGCGCTAAACTGGCTCCGAATATCAAAGCGCATTTTGTTCAAAGTTCTGACAATCTCCTTCAAAGCCTTTCATCATCTAGGCCCAGCCTATCTACAAAAATATTTTAAGCAATACCATCCTGTACGTGAACTGAGATCATCTTCATCAAATCTGCTTACTGTCCCAAAGTTCAGGCTGATGAAGAAGGGTGGAAAATCCATATCTGTGATTGGTACGAAAGCATGGAACAAGCTACCCCAATCTCTCTGTGTAAACAATACAGAACTAATCTTCAGGAAACAACTAAAAACATGGATTTACTCATTACCAGACACTGTATGTAATACCCTAATATGACCCTTTTCCAGTTTCTTGAACGATCTAGATATTGTCATCTGCTAGATACAGGAAGTCTTAGCGCCAAGATACTCTTCGGAGTGATAGTGCGCTATATAAGAACTCAGTCACATCACATCACATCACATCACAGAGTGGCATAGAGTAGAGTGGCATATAGTGGTGTATAGTGGGGTGGGATCGCTGACATAATATCGAGGGACATAATATCGAGTATCAAAAATATCGGCGACAAAATATCGACAGACAGAATATCGAGTTTGTATCTACAAACAGGTAAGTACAAAAATATCGAGTAAAAAATATCGTTTACAAAAATATAGTTTAAAAAAATATCGACTTTATTAAAAACAATGTTAAATTAAATTAATATTAAAAAATAATTACTAAAATATACTTAAAAATACTTAAATTACATTTTAATAATTAAATAATTAATGAAAGTTATAAAAAAAGTTTTACAATCATATTTGTTAAAACATATATATATAGTAACATAATATAATTAAATAATATACAATATTATTACCGTACGATAGCTGAAATGTTAAAATTACTATTCCCACTCCAGAGAATGCAACAGTAGGGAAAGCATTGAATAGCGTAGGGGTAGAAATTACTATTCCCACTCCAGAGAGTGCAACAGTAGGGAAAACGTTGGATAGCGTAGGGGTAAAAATTACTATTCCCACTCCAGAGAGTGCAACAGTAGGGAAAACGTTGGATAGCGTAGGGGTAAAAATTACTATTCCCACTCCAGAGAGTGCAACAGTAGGGAAAGCGTTGGATAGCGTAGGGGAAAAAATTATAATTCCCACTCCAGAGAGTGCAACAGTAGGGAAAGGGTTGGATAGCGTAGGGGTAAAAATTACTATTCCCTCTCCAGAGAGTGCAACAGTAGGGAAAGCGTTGGATAGCGTAGGGGAAAAAATTATAATTCCCACTCCAGAGAGTGCAACAGTAGGGAAAGGGTTGGATAGCGTAAGGGTAAAAATTACTATTCCCACTCCAGGGAGTGCAACAGTAGGGAAAGTGTTGGATAGCGTAGGGGTACAAATTACTATTCCCACTCCAGAGAGTGCAACAGTAGGGAAAGGGTTGGATAGCGTAGGGGTAAAAATTACTATTCCCACTCCAGAGAGTGCAACTGTAGGGAAAGCGTTGGATAGTGTAGGGGTACAAATTACTATTCCCACTCCAGAGAGTGCAACAGTAGGGAAAGCGTTGGATAGCGTAGGGGTACAAATTACTATTCCCACTCCAGAGAGTGCAACAGTAGGGAAAGCGTTGGATAGCGTAGGGGTACAAATTACTATTCCCACTCCAGAGAGTGCAACAGTAGGGAAAGTGTTGGATAGCGTAGGGGCACAAATTACTATTCCCACTCCAGAGAGTGCAACAGTAGGGAAAGCGATGGATAGCGTAGGGGTACAAATTACTATTCCCACTCCAGTGAGTGCAACAGTAGGGAAAGCGTTGGATAGCGTAGGAGTAAAAATTACTATTCCCACTCCAGCGAGTGCAACAGTAGGGAAAGGGTTGGATAGCGTAGGGGAAAAAATTACTATTCCCACTCCAGAGAGTGCAACAGTAGGGAAAGGGTTGGATAGCGTAGGGGTAATAATTACTATTCCCACTCCAGAGAGTGCAACAGTAGAGAAAGCATTGGATAGCGTAGGGATAAAAATTACTATTCCCACTCCAGTGAGTGCAACAGTAGGGAAAGTAGATAACATAATTATCAATTAATCAATTTAATAAAATTAATTGACAATTAAAAATTAAATGATTACAAAAAAAATTAATTAACAATTAATTAGAAACAAATACCAATAAATAAATTAACATAATTATCAATAACTCAATTAAATAAAATTAATTGGCAATTAAAATTTTATTAATTACAAATTAAAAACTAGTTAACAATTATAAACAAATACCAATACATTAATTTACATATTTAATTAATTATGATTAAATTACTTCCCACTCTATTTCCCTATAAAGCCACAACCCGCTACAAAAATGTAATTAGTTAAATTAACATAATTATCAATTAATCAAATAAAAAAAATTAATTAACAATTCAAAATTTAATAATTACTAAATAAAAATTAATTAACAATTAATTAGAAACAAATACAATAAATAAATTAACATAATGATCAATTAATCAATTAAATAAAATAAATTGGCAATTAAAATTTAATTAATTACAAATTAAAAACTAATTAACAATTATAAACAAATACCAATAAATTAATTTACATATTTAATTAATTATAATTAAATTACTTCCCACCCTATTCCCCTATAAACCCACAACCCGCTACAGAATTAAATTACGCAAAATTTAATTAACTATAAATTCATTAATTTAACTACATTATAACATAAACACTTTTAACACATAAAAAACACTATCAAAAATTCAATATTATTAAATTTTCGATATTTTTGTTAACCTATATTAACTTCGATATTTTGACTATCTATATTTTAAAATTCGATATTACATTACTTACCTTCAAAACGATATTTTTGATGTCTATATTCTGTCCATTCGATATTTTGTCCAGCCTATATTTTGAACTCGATATTATGTCCATTCTATATTTTGTAGTCGATATTATGTCTGTTTACCAGTGGAGTGGCATGGAGTGGCATTTCATAAAATAGAGTGGAGGGACATGTGAGGGAGTGGAGTGGCATAAAGTGGAGTGGTGCAGAACGTAGTGGAGTGGCATAAAGTAGAGTGGAGTGGCATAGAGTAGAGTGAAATGGAGTGGAGTGTTGAGTGTCTTAGAGCAGAGGGGCGTGGAGTGGCGTAGAGTGGAGTAACATGCCGTAGAGTAGAGTGGAGTGGCGTGTCAGCTCACTATGTCTAGGGAAAAGCTAATTCAGGTACATCAGCATGTTGGGCCGACTACTCAATCTGTGGGGGCTAATAACTCTACAACAACTCTATCTTGCGGTCTGCTCAATGTGAGGTCCTTGTGCAAACACCATTTGGAAATAGTACTCCTTATTGAAACCCACTGTTTGGATGTATTGTTCGTAACAGAAACCTGGACAAGGCCAGACAGCGGGGTTGAGCTTGACTTGGCCTGTCCCCTTGGGTATAAGATTAGGCATAATAATCCTCGAGTGGATGGTAGAGGTGGGGGTGTTGGGTTTATCTTTAAGGAAGCCTTTGATCTGATGGATTTTGAGGTCAAAGATGTTCAGGGCATAGAATGGATGGGCTTTTCATTTAAAGGTAATAGGGGAGCTCTTCATTCAGGCCTGCTTTGCTATAGACCCCCTGGCAGTGCCACGTCAGTCTCGCACAAACTGGTGGATCTTATTTATGATCTCTTTAATTCTCACGCTAGGCTTATGATTTTAGGGGACTTTAATCTCTGGTTGAATGGCCCCCTTGATTCCGCCTATAAAGAACTGTGCCAAGCCTGTAGTAATATTCACCTTCAGCAGTTGGTGCTTTCCCCGACACAATCGAAGGGCCATGTCCTGGATCTTATCTTTGAGGATGAAACATGGGTTAAGGTCAAGGATATAAATGTTCAATGCTGGACCGATCATGCCCTCATTCAGTTTTCGTTGCAATTCCTCAATGACCCTCACACGGTTAATAGTTCATCAACACTCATTTTAGTCGGCAGTGGACTAAGCTTCTGAAATGTCCTACATTACCTAGCCTGGCTACAAGCGGATTTTCTCTGGAGAAGGGGGTGGAAGATAACTATCGGAGCCTTTGCTCGCAGATAACAGAGTCCTTAGACAAAACCATCCCTCTAAGGAAAGTGAAGGACAGATCTAAACGCTCTGCTCCCTGGTACTCCAAGGAACTATGCCAGCTGAAATTGTGCTGTAGACAAGCTGAGAGAACTTGGAGGAAGCATCACACTGAGTCGGACAAAACTCATCTAAAGCAGTCGCTCCAGGTCTATAAAGCACAGATCGAAAGCGCCAAAGCTAAATACCTCGAGGACCTGCTATCTCAGTCGGCTAATAAGTCCCAAACCCTGTTTAAAATTGTTAACAATCTTTCCAAACCTGCCTGTGCCACTAGTTGTATTCCTGCCTCACAGGCGCTATGTGATTCCTTGGCCTCTACTTTTGAGGACAAGATCACTGCCATTTTAACTGGACTTTCTGTGCCAAATGTTCTTAACCCTCAGGCTACTGTAGAGCCATTACATACACAGACTTCATTTGATAAGTGGGAATGCACTGTGCATACTTTGCTGTCTAGTTTTACCCCCCTTCATATCAGGATTTTTGTACTATGGCTAACAGCGTATCATCAGGCTCCCCGCTTGATCCACTACCTCTCAAGTTTTGGAATCTGTTTCAGACTAAGCTTTTCCCTTTTCTGTATTCGATCTGTTGCCAGTCTTTAAAAACTGCCACTGTCCCTGACAGCTGGAAACTGGCAGTGGTATCTCCTCTATTAAAAAAAGCCACTCTGGATCCTCTCTGCCCCGCGAACTATAGGCCCATTTCCTTATTACCTTTTCCAATTAAAATTTTGGAAAAGTCTGTAACTAAGTCTCTCTCCCACTTTATTGAGGAGAATGCCTGCCTAGATGTGGCCCAGTTCGGTTTTCGACCAGCACATGGTACAGAATCGGCGCTGGTAGTTGTTCTGGATGACCTACGTTCACGAGTCGACAGTGGTCGAGCGGCATTTCTGGTCCTGCTCGACATGTCGGCCGCGTTCCATACTGTGAACCATTCTATACTGATCAGGAGACTGGTGGATAGTGGGGTGGTTGGTACAGCTCGGGACTGGTTAGTCTCCTACCTCCATAACAGACACCAAGTAGTGACTCTGCCTCCTTTTATGTCCGATACTAAAATGGTAGGTCAAGGTATTACCCAGGGCTCAGCGATCAACCTCTACCTCTGCTCCCTGCTCAAGTTGATTAAATCTTTTGGCATCACGGTAATAAATTATGCAGACGACACGCAACTTATCTTCTCTTTTGAAGGTAAGGATGCTGTCTCCACTGAGACCTTCCATCGCTGCATGCTGGCCACAGCGGACTGGCTGAGGGAAAATTCCCTCCAGTTTAATGGATCTAAAATAGAGGTTCTATACTGCTCACTAGATAAAATACCGTGCCCTCTGCCTGTTGACTTCTGGCCCTCCACCACTAAGGTTACTGTTGAGTCAGCTGACGCAGCTCGCAATCTGGGAGTAATTTTTGGTCCTCATCTACAACTGGACGCTCATGTGAATAAGACTATTGGCACCTGCTTGATGCTGCTAAGAATGCTGCGTAAAATTCTCCCCATGTTACCTGTGCTGGCGAGACCAGAGGTAGTGCGCAGCATCATACTCAGTAGGTTAGACTACTGCAACGCACTACTTCTAGGAGGCCCGAGCTCTCTGATAAGACAATTGCAGCGGATCCAGAATATGGCAGCCAAATTGGCTCTTTCACGTGCGCGCTCTGCATCGTCATCTTTGGCACTTAAGGACCTTCATTGGCTGCCTATACAACAGCGGATCTGCTTCAAGGCTTCTTGCATTGTCTTCAGAGCACTTCACGGACTGGGACCTGTTGTTCTTCAGAATAAATTTAAACGGTACTCGGCAGCTAGGCCCTTACGTTCCTCCTCTGCCTTCTGGTTGGGGTCCCTCGCATTCAGAGGACACGAATGGGTGGCCGTTCCTTTAGCTTTACTGCTGCTAAATTGTGGAATGCTCTCCCACTCTCTATAAGGAAGTTGAATGAGTTCACTCATTTCAAAAAGGGTCTGAAGTCCCACTTTTTTCCTAGGGCTATGTGATTCTCCTCTGCTTGTGCTGTAATGTCGGAGTCAAAGCAGCAGGATACCCTTTGGGTGACAGTTTGCGCTATAAAAGTATGCTATACATACATACATATAAACAACAAAGGAGGGACAAGGGCGGGACAATATTTAAAGGGGTCCAGTGTGCATGTCCCATCAGACAGTTTTCAAAAAGAATGCACAAAGTTCCCCTAGGGAGTGATACTAGAGAAGAAGAAAGGTTGTTAAAGCTCTCTCCGAGTGTGGTTGAATGTGAAACTCAGGGGCAGGTGTCCCTTGTCGGAACTAGGGATGCCTCACACAACCGGTAGGTTTAACGACTGCTGTCATATCACCAGCCAATAGTCACGTGTCATCATCGGCTCCCTGCTCCTACGTCAAGCCGGCGCTGCAATGCCTGACGGGTAGCACGTAGTGCTACACTTTTACGGAGATCTTTTGTTCCTGGCCGTTTGAATGGATGAGTGTGAGGGACCCTAGTGATAAAGTAGTGAGCGTAAGGTGAGGTGTTTATTAAAAAAGGTTAGTGTAGTCTACTCTGGACACTTTTCTCATGTAGCTAACTACCTTGTTTAAAAGTGAGAAGTGAGGGGTATGGGGACTCAACCAGTACTATGGGTGGGAGACCCGTTCAACCCTCAGTAGTGATCAGGTCAACATGTTTCATGCCGTCATGGCAATTTGTCAGGACCTAAATAGTGCTCATAAACTGGAAAAGCCCTAATTGGGCTGAGGGGTCAAGCAGATACAACCTGATACAGCCTGAAGGGTCAAAGACCGGAACAGTGTGAGTTCATGTGTTGCAATCCGCCCCTCAATAGTTGTAGAGGTTCCCCTTAGACTGCTCGGGTGGGAACAACGTCCTCCACCAAAAGTCTTGGAGGCGCGAGGAAGTTACCTCTGAACCTAAGCCCACATCACCGGCACCGCTCGGTCGCGAAGCAGCTGGTCATACATACATACATAGAGTAGAGGGAAGTGGAGTAGAGTGTTGTAGAGTGGGGTGGAGTGTCGTAAAATAGAGTGGCGTGTCATGGAGTGGAATAGAGTGGAGGGGCATAGATGGGAATAGAGTTGTTGTAGAGTGGAGTGATGTAAGTGGAGTGGCGTAGTGTAGAATTTGTGGTAGTGCACTGCTATTACAGACAACACATTTTGAATTGAAATGACCCGTTACATGTGCAGCGGCATGCAGTTTTATTGAAAAAGTATACAGCGCACAAACAATAATGTGTGGAAATGTCATCACCTAGTGTATTGACTAGTTTTGCTCGGATTGAAATATTTGTGTCCACCACACTTCAGAATTACAAAAAAGTGCTTCACTTGTGCTTACCTAATTCTGATTTAGTCTGAAATATCTGCACAGTTCATTTACAGACATTCACATTTTGTTGTGTGTTACAAGAAAGCCTTTCCTTTCAGAGCAAGACAGCCATGTAAATCCTCTCACTTTGAAGTCAGAGAAATAAAAGTAAACACCACACTCCCTGGAAGACAGAGCCTGACATTTCACCTCTGTCTTTGAATGAACAGCAAATGTGACAAGATAGGAACAAGATTTAAAGGCCTGTTTACAGACAACCAGCACTTGTGGAAGAATACAGTAAATAGGTCATGCTCCTTGAAAAAGGAACGAACTCAAGCTGGACAGCCGCCCTAAAAGAAATAATGCAAGCAAATAGAAGGCAATCAAATGTGATTTACAAACCACAAATTCAATGGTAAGCAATGGACAGAACTGAATCCCAGGGAAGCTTTTAGAATGTCCCCAGGATGTCATTAGCAAAACAGACAGCTGCACTGATTGGTAGGCTTCATCCTAAAAATAGCAGGGATTGGTTGACAGGGGCCAAGAGGAGAGGCCCCCAAAAATGTATCTGATGTGGGATGTTATATGCAAACTAAACTATAAAGTCGCTGTTCAATATTCTCTAACATACTTTCACATAAACACAGGCACACAGACACAAATGCTCAGACACTTATAGATATGCACAGAGTTCTATACACGCGAGCATACACCCTCATTTGCGCGCACAATATAGTCAATTAAATAACTTTGCAGAAAGGTTGACTTGTTGGCCTAGATCTTTGCGCCGATGGGCCGGGCTAAACGAGCAGTGCAGCTCCGCGTGCCCCTCCGGAACCCACAGTAGAAGCCCGTGCGAGTCCGGCTCCTAAATAGGGGAACTCTGTGGCATTCCTGAGCAGAAACGATCTGATGAAAGGTAACGGGCAGCGCCACAAGCCGGGAAGAAAAACCTCATTGTTAACTCACAAACATTACATCATGATTCGACAGAGGCTATAAAAAAAAGTACAGGTCTGAGGAAAACCCAGATGTTTAATAAAAACGAATTTTAGCACAGATCGGTTTCGAAAAGCAAAGGATGCACTACTATATTAGTCAATGCAGATTAAATCTTAGTCCAGGCCCCTGACATTTTGTGTGGAGAAAGTTAAGAGAATGAGGGTGGGAAAACCATGCCTTCTGCACATTGCTGAGGCCTGAGTAATATCCGTCACTGAAACGTGTAATTAGGGAGCAATGTATACGAGAGCGTCTCCCGCAGGGGTTGGAAGCCATCCAGCAAATGGAAGGGCAACGAAGAAACAAAATAAGCACTGGTAAAGCCAATAAATCTGGCTTGGCAGAATAATCCTACCACGTTTTTTTATTGCTAGCACGTGCCATGAAAATTCAAATACAAAAGAAGACATTCTACTGCCTAAACCTGACCACCAAATGTTTGTGATACTGTCAGAACCCCTTTCAGAGAGTGATTAGGCACGCAGGGGCTACTAGGACCAACCATGGAATTTTAGGCCTATCACTCCTGATGTCCCGGGCCTGGCCGACTATGGATTCTGTGCAACTGGGCCAAGCACCCCCAGGGTCGTAGTGTCAGGGGGATGTTTTGGGTGTTACGCCCAGTGGTTGAAGTGGCGGAAAAAAAGTAGGGGAACTGTGGGCGGAGAATCAGAGGGCGGGAATAACCCAAGATTGGCTCAGTGGGCGGAGTCAGAGGTGTAGCAAGGATGCACAAACATCACAATTGTTAGTATTTGTTTGGTATTTCACTGCGCAGTTTCATTCAACCAATGGATACACATGATAATTTAAGGTTTAATATGAGTTACTGACATTAAAATACATTCACAAACTGTGATATGTTTTTAATCATAGAATGTCCCGAATACGATTAAATGTGGAAGCACAAGCCATTTGTCTCCGAGCCATGGAGTTTCTGTCATCGGCACTTCTCCCTTTTTCCACAAGAGCAGTTCAAACAAGAATCGCAAAATATCCTAGTTTGCAAATGTTTTCCATATAATTATGGCTTTGCCACATAATACAAGATCTGCTGCATAATCTGACAATTGTAGCTAATAATTTGTTTGTAGCTCAAACGTATCAAAAGTTAATAAAAAATGTGACTTGTGTTGCTGCAGAGTGGACGGCCCAGTTGACTGATCACCTTTCTCACTGTTGCATTTGTATGTTACACTGGTACTAATAAGGCAACATCTTTCCAGAGACTGTTAGCATGTGTACACATGTCAAAATAATAAAATATCAGAAAATATACTGCATTAGGCTGGATGCTTTTTTTTAATGTACAATTTAGTCAACACTGCGGCATAATTTTGTCCCCCATTGCTGCATAATTAATTCCAGTGGTCCCACAGCAGACAGCACATGTTAAAAGTGCTTGTGAATGAAGCAGACAGACTGCAAAGTTTGCGAACTTAGTTTGGTGTGTGTGCAAGTCCTGCATTGCCAATCCCCGGTGAATTGCAGCTACTACTGCTGAAACAAGGCCAATTGAGGTACTTATTGGTGAAGAGGACTGGCCTCAAGGGCAGGGTCGGTCTTAGCACTGGTGGCTAATGTTTGTTAGTGCCCCCCAATTACCACCTCCACCACTGATTCCCTCACTGCCACCCTTTAACAGTGCCCCTCACGTCTCCATAATCACACTCACTCTCAGATGCATTTAATTTGATTTACAGTGCCACTCATACCAGTGTAGGGTGTCAGAGCACTTTACATCACACACATTACACAGAGACAATCAATGTGTGTGTAAATCACTGTATAGATAATGTTACACAAGACTAAGGACTATAAGGTGTAGGAGCCACATGACAACCATACTATGCAACATTTGGATACTCAAAGACTGGGGGAAAAAACATAACGCTCTAATTTATACTTTGCAGTTTGAATGCAGCTCTTAGATGACAGTTAATAGCTCACTGTTCTATGTTAGGGTTTTTTTTTATTGTCAAAAAGAAATACAATAAAAACTCTGATCCACAATAACACAACATAGAAAACAAAAATAATAATACATAGGTGGAAGCAAAAAAGTAATATAACGGTACAGTATATAGGTTTAGTATAAAATATGCAAGTATAGTATGCAAATTAACATCTGGAAATGAGTGCTTTACACAAATACATTTTTTTTTACTGGAAATCAAAAAGGAACACATCCTAATCCCATAAGACCATCAGCCTATGCATCATTTAAGCAGCCCCATATAGATCCATATTTTTGTAGACTGCGGATACCCCTTACTTTAGCTAGAGCGTTCTCTCTTTCGCCAATTTCCCTAACGATTAACCACCACTCTGTTACTGAGGGAGGCTTGGGTGAAATCCAGAATCAGGCGACCACCAGCTGGGCAGCAACTAACATGATTGCAATTATAGATTTATGCCCACCACTATCCTCTTAATAGCCGAGCATCTTCTCAACTATTGTGAATGTATATTCAACCCCTAGTCGGAGTTTAATAACAAATAGAATCTTCTGCCAAAAAAGACCAAGATCTGGGCATGTGACAAACAAATGAACCATATCAGCTGCATATAGCCCACACTTGGGGCAGTAACAAAGTGCCCTCTATGACCCCCCCCCCGTGCAACCCCCACCTTGAAACCGTCTAGCGATGCTTTCCGTGGTATGATAAAATGCGCAGATTGTCCTAAATTGTTGCAGTCGTAAGTTGACTGAATGTACAGAGCGTGCTATGATATCAAAAGCAGTCTTCACCTCTCCTATAGTAATATTTATCCCTATGGTCTCGCTCTTGACGCTAATTTTTCACAACCATCCAGTCTAAACTGACAGAGAGATAGATACATTCAGCTAATGGCTGCCTGCCGGTTTTGGGCACACAAGCACGCCCAAACCCCTGAACCTGAGACACTCCGGATATCGAGGTGTCTAATAAGATCATCTCTGAGCTGAAGATATTTAAAAAACATCAGTTGAGGGATATCAAAAGTAAGCTGTAAATTCTCAAATGATCTAAAACCATTACAGTCATACAGCTACCCCAGATAGTAGATGCCATACGTTGTCCATTGCTGACCAGCAGAGTCCTGAAATATCCCTGCAACATCGGGTTACCCCAGAGAGGGAGCTTATCATGTATAAGAGTTAAAGAAGATCTAGCCATAATGCCCTGCCATATATAAACACAGTCTCTGATAGTCTTAAACCGTACCCGTTTAAAGTAGTTAGGGTAACTAATTCGATATAAAAACATCTGGGTCTCTGGGCCAAGAACCAGCCAATGTCAAAAATCCGCTTTATCTGGGTTCAGGAGACTGCATTGAGGATCGACAAATGAGGCCCAAAAATACAATTTAAAGTCGCGGGTTCTAGGCCCCTCAGGTTCTACGGAAGCTTCATTAATCCAATAGCACGTCCTGATTTCTTATACCCCCAAATAACGCTACTCAAAACCCCATCCAGCTTACTAAAAAACAAATTAGGAATACGCAACGGGATCGAACGAAATAGGTAAAACAATGTAGGTAGTATCTTAATGATATTACACCTACCCAAAATACTAATAGGAAGTTTGTGCCACAGTTTCAATTGCTTAGTGATAAAAGCTAACAGAGGATCATAATTTAATGCATGAACAAGTTTGACCTTAGGCGATATACGAACCCCTACATACATACCAGTCGGGCATACCCCTTCCACCGGGAATTCCGGCTGAAAATTAAGAAGCACTTGCGATTTGTTAATGTTTAATTTGTAGCCCAAAAAAAGGCCAAACTTCTTAGCTTCTCTATTGATACCCTCTATTGCCGATATTGTTTCAGCCGAAAAGATAGCGTACGCAGTGAGTTTAAGCAAACGTTGGCCAATATTCAACGGATGTATCTTGACATTAGCTAAGAGTGCCCTAATAAATGGCTCAATATAAAGAGCAAAAAGGAGGGGGTAGAGAGGACACCCCTGTCTAGTACCACAGCGGATAGGAAAAGGAGCAGTTTGAATATCAGAATAAAGTAATCTAGCCATTGGACTATGATACATAGCTTGGAACCATTTCCAAAATTTCTCTCTCACCCCAAATGCAGTAAGTGTTGGCCAAAGATATTCCCAGGCCACCCGGTCAAATGCTTTTTCTGCTATAGTGTAGTTTTTTTTTCTTCTTTTTTTTGTTAGACCTTTATTATGGAAATAATATCTGTACACAGCCTGGGGCCTACAACCCTGGGGCCGGCCGCTTGTTAATTATTACCATAATGTGCTGATGAAGTTACACAGCCCTTCAGCCGACAACATGATGTCCGGCGGCGTGTTGTACATAAACGTGTCTTACCTTTTTCGGTTTTTGGTGATGCCTAATTACTTACGTATAACAACAATTTATAAACCTAAAATTGAGACCATTACCATCTATCAGTCAAATCATTAACATCTGTACATACCACTGTATAAGCGTGCAGACAGAGCCACAAAACACACAACCACTGCAATGTTAGCCCATCCATGGCGGTTCGCTACCATAGGTTACTCATCCGAGGTTCCCTCCAATGTTCTCAAATAGTCAGTGAGGTAATACCAGAAATCCTTGGGCCTAGACTTTGCTGCCGGTAGATCTTCCTCATACGTCTGGAGTTTATCCCTACAGCTGGATAGATCTCGTAGCCACCTAGATGTCAGCGGCACCTTTGTACTGGGCCAGCATTGTGCAATTTGCCTCTTAGCCAGTAATAGTGAGCTAACACAAAAGTTTCTTTTAGTGGCTTTGAGGAGTGGCGTTATACCAAGTAAGCAAGTACGTATTGTGCACTCTACCTCCGCCCCCGTCATAATGGAAATCTTTGCAGTTACCTCCTCCCAGTACTCCTGAACCTTTGGGCAAGACCAAGCTAAGTGTGTGAAATTCGCACCCTCTGCACCACACCTTTTACATCTGTCCTCCTCAGCTTGTAGACCGTATTTACACATTTGTGCAGGTGTATAGTATGCCTGGTGGAGAAACTTGTAATGTATAATTCTAAGATTGCCATTAGGGGGTGAGAATTTGGATTAATGCGCACGTCTGTTGCGATTCCTGCTCCGTCAGTGGCTCCTCTAATACCGTGTCCCATCTCGATTTAGCCTTTTCTGTGGTGTGTGGTATTTCTGCCTGTGCCGTGGTGTATAGCCTCGATACCATATGTGACAGATCTTGTGTTGTGATTATGAGCTGCAGTGTATTAAGACTTTCCGGCTCGCTGGGGAAGGTGGGATAGTGTTCTCGCAATGCACGTTTCAATCTGTAATGTGTGAAGTAAAACAATTGCGACTTGTTTTGAATGTACGTTAGATCCCCAATGTCTATGAATTTGCCCTCACGAAATAGGTCACCCATCTTCTCTATGCCAACCTGGTGTAATAAGGACATGCCCACTTGGTCCCCCGTTACCGACAACGCCTGATGATGATGTAGGGGCATATCAGGTGCATATAGGGGGGATTTATGCGCCAGCCTATCTAATTTCCGCCACGCTTTGACTGTGGTGTCGATCGTGTTTATATCTTGAGCATGTAGGGGTTGTCTCTCATGCGTCAGAATAGCTGTCAACGGTATGGGTGTCGCGTCCCCTTCTTCTATAGCAGTATGGGTGAGGTACGGTACCTCATGGTACCAATAAGCAGCATATTGGGCCTGCGCACATAAATAATATAGCAGGAAATCAGGCACTCCGAAACCGCCCCTGGCATATGGGAGTGTCAGTGTCTGTAGATCTATGCAAGCTTGTTTACCCACCCATATGAGCTGCAGCACGAGCGTTTTATGCGACGGAAAACTTTCCCAGGTGGCGTATTAGGTATATTGTTGAAGAGGTATAAGAATTTGGGTAGTACGTTCATTTTCACGATCGCAATGCGATCCGCCAAAGACAATGGTAATTGTATCCATTGTCGTATTTTGTCTTCCAATTTAGATATCGTCGTCCCATAATTGGAACGGATCACCACCTCCGGATCTCTATGATACATAACCCCCAAGTACCTTGTTGGGTCTGTTTGCCATTCTAAGGGGTATTCAGTGTCTAGGGGAGCAGTCGTATCTGTCAGGGGAATGATAGAAGATTTGGACCAGTTTATGGCCAATCCTGAGTGTCCGCCGAATTTGATATATTCTCTCAGCAGCTGATTCAGATGTTCAGCGGGATCTCGGACGTATAGCAGCATATCGTCTGCATATAGTGAAATATGCAGAGGCCTCGATGGGAATTGTAGGGCAGACGATTTGTACTTCTGACGGATCAGGCAAGCCAGTAGTTCCAGGGCCAGAGCGAACAGCAGGGGCAATAGTGGGCATCCCTGCCTTGTACCACGTTCAATAGTAAAGACGTCAGAGACGTACCCGTTCACCCTAACCTTGGCACACGGATTGGTGTAGATCAGGGACACCCACTGCACAAACCACTTCGGGAAACCCATCCTGTGCAAAATGGTAATCAGATAGCTCCATTCTATAGAATCGAATGCCTTGGCGGCATCCAGCAACACCGCCACCGCCTTTGTGGAAGGTCTAGGATAGTGGGAGAGGGCGAATAGTGTCCTGGTGTTATGTGACGTGGCTCGCGTCGGTATAAACCCTGCCTGGTCAGGAAGTACTAGATTCGTCATCAGCGGCGTCAATCGAACCGCCAAGATTTTCGCTAGGATTTTGGAATCAACGTTGATAAGCGACAGAGGCCTGTAGGAATCGCATAACTCTGGGTTTTTAGAGGGTTTGAGAAGGGCGATTATTACCGCTTCTCTTAGTGTCGGGGACAATTCCGCCTGGTCAAACGCGAACCGTACATTTCGACCATGTGTGGAGCCAGTATATAAGCGTATTGTTTATAAAATTCGTTTGTGAACCCGTCTGGTTCGGGTGACTTCCCATTCGGCAGGGATTTTAGCATATCCGTGACTTCCTCCACTGTAATGGGTAACGCTAGGTCTTCCCTCTGGCCATCCGATAACCACGCTATCGCCACATCTTCCAAGTAACCAAAGATCTCCTCCGCTGACTCTATTGGTTGTGATCTGTACAGTGCTCCATAGGTGTCAACAAAGCAGTTTAAAATGTCAGATGCTTGTGTCTGTAGTGTGCCATCCTCTGCTCTAATACCTAGAACGGCCGTGTGTCCCCTGCCCTCGCATATTTTGGTTGCCAATACTCTACCAGGTCTGCCTCCCTCTTCGTAAGACCTCGCCGTGTGTTTTCTGTCTAAGTATCGTGTCTCATCGTCCACAAACGTTTGGTGTTCCGTGTGTTTTTGCCGCAGCTCCCCCAGAAGAGTGACGTCATTAGTGGTCTCATAGGCCAACTCCAAGTCCTTCATGCGTGTTTCGCAGCGCTTTATTTGTCGCCTAATGTCCCTCAGTATGCCCGCTGTCGTACCCATGCATACACCCTGTATTGTAGCATTAAAGGCTTCTCAGAGGAGCCCTGGGTCCTCCACCACCGGCGTGTTTATCTGAAAATATTCCTTGATTGCTTTGTGAATGGTGTCCGCGTAGTCTGTGTCAGTCAGTGCGCGGGAATTGAATCTCCACTGAAACGAGGGCGGTACGTAATGCGGGATTGTGAGTTTTAGCAGGACTGGGTTATGGTCCGAGAGTGTTCTAGGAAGGACCTGTAAGTCTTGAGCCCACAGCGTAATGTTGTCTGAGCCCAGCCAGTAATCGAGGCGTGCCCAGCTGTTGTGAAAAGCAGAAACGTGTGTTGCACCTGGTGTGTCAGAGTATCTGTGTCGCCATAGATCCATCAATGACAAATCTTTCAACATGTGAAGGAGTTTCGTCCTTGCCTGTCTGTGCGGTTCGGTGGAGTGTGATGAGCGATCTGCACTGTCAGCTAAAGCTACATTCCAGTCACCCCCACATATGACATGTGTGTCGGTTAGCGTCTGCAGATGCCCCCATAGCTCTTGAAAAAATTTGGGCGCATCCACATTCGGACCGTACACATTAAGCAGCGTCAGCCTTTGCCCACGCAGCGTGCCCGTGACAATAACATATCTGCCATGTGGGTCTTGTATTACTTGTTGTGCTGTGAAGTGCATTCCCTTTCGAATCAGCGTCACTACCCCTCTCGAATAGGATGAGTAATTGGCAGTGTAGGACGATTCCGCCCAGCGCTTGCCTATGGTCTGGTGTGTGTTAGGTGCAATGTGTGTTTCTTGCAATAAGGCCACATCAATTTCCCATCTATTGAGGTATGCAAATACTTGTCGTATTTTTTTTGTTGGGCTGTGTGAAACCCCTAATGTTCCACGTTAGGAAATTAACATGAGTTCTACCCGGACCTCCGGTTCCCAGAGTCATTGAAAATGCAAAGGTGTGTAAATCATCAGCAAAGTACAATCATGAACAGGACCATTGAGCATCCCAAAGTGCGTGCTTGCATGCGTTCGCGAACCCGCCCGCCTCGCAACACACAGTAGTTCAACAATTCTCAGATGTTGTGGTCTCTCAACATTAACAGTACCCCAACTCCTCCCCCCCCACCCACTCCAGCAACCCAATCCTGCCGAAGCCATTTGCCCTTAAGAACTTTTCCCTTTACCCTAGTGAACCCCCCAACATATCCCATCGGGACAGAGCTCACTCTCTACAATATCCCTCTGAACAGAACTGAATTGGGGAACACCCTTGTGGAGGACCGCTTGGGGCGCAGCTCGGCATCCAACTCAATGGATGTGGACGACTCAATTGTCACTTGTTTTACACAATCGCCTTTCATTTGGCTGCCCCCCACCCCGATGCCCAGCATATATCTGATTATAACCTGTGAATAGAAACATTTAAAACATTATTGGAATGTGAAGTCATGTGGAACCAATAGCGTTGTAGAGCAGGGATACAGTTATTGCAATTTTGTCCTCGAGATGTAAGAGACGGCATCTCGCGCATTGTCAATAAAAGACCCTTCGGAGCATGCAAGTGTAGTGCAGCTTAATCTGCGTGCAGTGCGTGACAATAAAGGGCCAGATAGCATTCATTACAGTACAGCAACCTTGTGAGTGGCCGCTCCTAGGCACTCATGCCCCTGCTGCAAGCCAATTTCAGTTTATGTAGCAGGTATACAGCTATTGCAATCGTATCCCCAAGATAGAAGAGGCAGCCACTTGCACATTGTAAATAAAGGCCCCTCTCGGATCATGCATGTCGAGGACATCCAAACTCTGTGCGCAGTACATAACAAGAAAGGGCCAGAAAGTGTTCATTACAGTTCATCAACCCTGAGAATAGGTGCACCTGTGCACTTTTGCTCATGCTGTAATCCAAATTCGGTGTATGTGCTGCACAGATATGTACATTACTTCCCCTCAGGGTAGCTGATTGCAATGTTAACAGCAACTGGCATCATGCAGTGTTCATTCCGACCTAGCAACCCTGAGACCCAGTGAGGGCATAGCCCCCCTCAGCAGCAAGTTCACCGTTCGTCGAGACTGCCCTGCTTCTCTCAGTCCCCCCCATCTGGGGACCAAACGATTGCTTCTAAGTCATATTTGCAAAACCTTACCATTGATCGTAGTTGATCGAGAACCTATCGATAGTCACCCTCAGTCCGATTCCTGGTTCTGCTCCTCACGTGCTTTGGCTTTAGACTGTTTCGACACTTTCTTAACAAACTCTTGCGCAGCTTTGGGAGTCGCCAATAGGACTGCTTTACCCTCCCATGATACCCTCAGCCGGGCTGGGTACAGCATAGAATAACTAATGTTGAGGTCACTGAGCTTGACTTTGACGGATGTAAATTCCTTCCTCGCTTGTTGTACTGCGACGGTGTGATCCGGGTAGAACTCCAGAGTATTTCCCTGATGGGTGATTTTTCCTTTCTCATGTGCGAGCCTCAAGATGGTATCCCTGTCGCGGTAGTTCAATATTCTTGCCACTATAGGCCGTGGGTTGGCGCCTGGTGGTGGACGAAGCGCGAGGGATCTATGCACCCTTTCTACAATGAAGATCGACGAAAGTGCATCTGCTCGAACAGATCCGTACACAACTTCTCAATGTATAGGTCCATGCGCCCTGTGTTTGTTGTCTCAGGTAGGCCTGTGACGCATATATTGTTGCGTCTGGACCGTGCTTCCAATTCCTCCTCCTTTCCTCTTATCACCTCCAATACACGTTCCATGCCGGTGCATTTGGTGGATGTAGTGTTCGACAAATCCTCAACTGCCGATATTCACGCCTCAGACGTCTCCAGGCGTTCGCCATGCTTTTCTATTTTGACAGTCATCCATCCATCTTGCATGTCAAATTATCCAGCTTGCCGTTAATGTCTTGCAGGTTCGCTTGTATAGCCAATAGTATTTTCTCCATGTTGTTGTTGGGCGGCAATTCAGCTGGTTCGTCGCACTCTGCCATAGTCTCCAAGTTTTTGGGTGTTTTTTTGGCCTCAAACGAGATTTTCTGTTGTTGTTTGTCGGGCTTTACCATTGTACCTGGCAGTGTTGTTTTTGGTTTTGCGTCCTGAAGTGCGGACCTAGTTTTCCTGATTAATGTCGCCATCTTGGCTCTCGACTCTGCCGTTAGGCTGAAAGCGCTGTGTCCCAGAGAACGTCGTCGTCGTCCTAACTGCCTTGAATTCCTTTCTGCTGGAGTTGATCACATACTGGGTGAGGCCGTCCGCCGCTTTGTGTTGTGGGTAATATTCAGCGACCACGACGCGCAAGTTGCACAGTCCTTATCACGATGCCTGGCAATGAACAGCCTGTGAGAATTACAAATTTGTGCGTGCCTGGGGGTACTCTGCGTAGCACAGCAATGACACCGATACACTGCATAAACACAGCGCCGCAGCCCCCATCGGATCGTCGCAGTTCATGCGCCCTCAGCAGAAGCTCGTTAAGGGATCCGGTAGCCTGGGACCCTTCTCAGTTCTTGATCCCGGGTCGGCACCTTTCGCGCCCTTTTCAATTGCGCCTAACGTTTTTATATCTCCGGATGCACAGCCACACTTTCAGTACGTGTATGACAACCCTTCCGCAAGTGTTACCAGGTGCAGACGCTTACCGCTTATGTCAGCCGTATTCCTAGCTCCATATTGACACAGTACACACTAGATCCCCTCGCTGATCTTCGGTTACTTGGGCACCACCATCTTGTGTCAGCGCAGCCCCGGACAAGCCACTTATGCACTTAGCGATAAATCCGGGCTCATAGAAAGTCAATTTAACATAGCGCCTCACATCGCCTACTCGATCCGACCACCGCTTTCAATGCTGGTGGAGATGCAGACCATTGCGTTACTCACTGCCGTGTTCCATGAGCTCCTCCGTTGGTATCTGCGGCGGCTGCCATCTTAATTGCTGCTGCGGTTCGGTCTTCGATTTTTGCCGTTATCATCCGCCATCATGAACTTTCACCGCTGTTTCTCCCGTCGACTGGTTCCTGATACTATCACATGTCAGGGATCACTTTTTGTCTGCGTTTTTTGGCGTCGGAGCGGGCGCAGGCCATTATGTTAACGGTCGTCCAGCGGAGCTGTGGTCTTACCCAGCCATCCCGCTGTGCGCCCCCTAGCGCCTCCCCTGCTGTAGTGTAGTTCCTATATTCCCAATAGGCTCTGCGCATTGGAATAATATAAACAGCAGTGTAGACGTAGGACTGAGGTCGACTAGGTCTCTACTGACTATATTAGACTTAATTAGTTTTGCCAGCTAGCTCAGAGGTCACTAGAAACTTTCTCGAGTACACAAGGAGGAGTTTAACTTCCCTGGATAGACAAGAAGGGATTGGCTTCTGACAACCATATAACATGACAACTTTTCTCCCTCAGAATAAAGAGTGTATCTCTAGAGTCGTGTGAAAACAATAGACAGCTATTTTACTCAGTCAATCGTGCATACTTAGTTTCACCAGAGTGCAGAGAAATAGAGAGACGGGCGTTTTCAATAAAAGGTGTTATTTATTGAGCAGTCTTCTTTCTCATGCAAGAGAAATGAATTGTCACAATTGCAATACTTATCATAAAGTAAAGTGCGTACAGTAAAAGGAGTATTATGAAATAATACTGTAAAAGCATTGATATGGTTTCTTAGCCATATGATACTTTAAAATGGAAAAAATATATACATACATAAAAACATTGACTAACGTACTCAACTGGTGCTTCTAAATACGCCTACCCCGGTGTACCTCACCTAAGCCTAATACGTGGGAAGGAGTAAGTAAGTAGCAGTTTAAGTTAAGTTGGTTTTTGCCAAGAATCTGAATCAAGAATTCTCTTAAGGATTTAGTCAGCTCCGTACTTTGGTAATAGAATGTAGAAGGTCTGGTATCTCTCTCTCAGGACTCGATATCCCAGCAACCCGCAAGGGTGGCTGGAAACACCGGAGCTGGATTTTCTCGGCTGGAGAAAAAGACAGCGTCTTCCTCAGTGCGTCAAAGAGGAGGGGCCGCTTCCGTGGGCTCTCGCATCAGCTGGGCTCTCGGGCAAGTAGATAGCCGCTCTGCTCCAAATCACCGTGTGTTTGCTTAAGGCAACGTTGGTATATTTATACCTGAAAGGTGCCGGGTTTGACGTAAGGCTGGACATAAGACGTCACCAAGAACTAACAGTTCTTTCTGACTCTAGGAGTTCTTGTGCAAATCAAAACAAGAGCAGGGGGATTTCCCGGGCTGCTGGAGGCTTGGTTTGTTTAAAGAACGCGTTGTATTTTCTAGGAGTCTAGGGGAGTAGCCTTGCCGCATTTGGACTGCATGGGCTATTACTAAATATGGATATGATTCTCATGCCTTTATAAGGATATTATTACACCCACTCCACGGATTAATGTCCATCATTACTAAAAACTAAGCAATATTAAACATATCGATGCATGTGTGTTTTCCAACCCACCCCAAAATGCATAATTCACATTTGAAATGGTATATGGTAAATACATGAAAATGAATATTGGTACTGTACGCTTTTCAAGTAGTGTTATCATTCAGTTAAATGCATATATATATCAGCTGAATGAATTGCTAAAATTACACATGAAATGGCTCTGAATACAGAAAAGAAGGTTGAGACCATTTCATCACATATTTATACAAATGCTGTACATGTGCTAGAGGCTGAGGTAAAATATTGTCTCTAGAGTTCCTAAAAATAGAAGCTCTGTTCTTTAAGAATAGTTCTACTTTAAGCAGAGTACCATGTGCCAGAAAAAGGGTAAATATTTTGGAAGTGAGAAAAAAAATATTTTCGCTCTCAAGGGGAAAATTAGTTCCAATTGTTTTCAGTAGCTGTGTTTATCAAAAACTGAAGGCCGAATTCAGAGTTCAGGGAACGCTGTGTGCTCGTTGTTTTTAAAAAAGTTATTCTTTCTGTTCAGGGGAGAACATCATTTCAGACAGGCTTGCAAAAAATTGGTCTACAACATCAGGTGAAAGTTCGACCAAGTTCGAAAATGCTGCAATAGTGCATATATGAGAATCATTGCCATCATCGATGTCGGGATCAGCAATGCTCACTGAAGGTTGTACCTGTGTGGTGCTGCTTTCATCTCATACTTTACCGCCACCTACTCGTAGTGGTGAAGTCTCAACGAATGCCGGCATCAGAATAGGTAACCACTGGGGACAACACGATGCATGAGTCGTTACCGGACCTAGCAAGGTATCTGTATCCATTGGTACTGCTGATGGTAGTGTAAGACAGAAGTCCAACACACATTCTTCTCCGCATAGCATACTTCGAAGCACAGGTAAGATGCAATCTTGTCAGATTGGTCTGAATGAAAGAAACCAGGTTGTACTTAGATCTCTTAGCCGGGCAAATCCGAGGACTTTAGTGATGCGGTCCCGGTAGCGTATAGCTAGGATCGTTTCTTCCATTGTAGCTGGAGTTCTGTCTGTGCTTGGCTTGCCATATCGGAGCAGAAGGATCAAAAATAAAATTCCTGCTACGAGTCCCAAAAGAAGAGGCAGACCGCCAAATAATGAATGCACAAAATTCGGGATAATGCCCAGAACTGTTTCAAAGGGTGCTAACAGTCCCGAAAAAATTGTCTTAAATACATGTGCGATGCCACTGGTATCAGACATGTTTAAGATTTGACCTAACATTTCTACAAAATGCACGGGGCAATTTGTTGATAATAGGGAATGTATCTCTGCTGCTGTCCTTGCAACTTGCAGATCATACGTTTCTTTGGACGAGGTTAAAGGCACAGTTGTCTGTAAAAGAATGGATTTCATTCTGCTTAAAGTATCAATTCGAATAGAAGAGATATTCAAAGAAGGCCATATTGCCGCCTCCATGTCTGGATTGCTGTTTGGATACAATACTTGCATACAGCAAGTGACCATGGAACTAACGCTCACGAGATAGGCTATTCCTGGCACCATGCCACAACAGCTGTGGTCACTTATTAGAACGTTGCTGCCGTTGGAAAGCTGTCTAAAAAATGGCTCTATCTGAGTTGCAAGAGTGCCGTGCAGACGACATGAAAGGTTATTTGAAGACCCTTCGCAGGCTCCATGCAAGTTAATACCTTGACACAGAAGTGTACCACTTAGTGATTTTTTACAATTATTACCACTAGGAAATACCTCCTTTTTCCCTTCACTATAACATTTGTGTGTATAAGGTAATTCCCATGTCGATTTGATGTATCCTTTACCCAACCTTTCATACAGGCCTGCTGGTATATATTTTTGGCAATACTTAAACTGGAAAGTTGTTATTGGGATTGTAATCGTCCCATGTATTATCCATTCAATGACAGGTCTTTCTGACATTGTCAATGGTAATCTCTCAAGTTTTTCAATGCTCAGAATCGTATAGTCTGCTCCTTTTTGTGCCAACTGATTTGTTTATCAGTAAGGTTAAAGATAGAGAATAATGACGTTGTGTTGATTAAACGCCATGGCACGTAGCCTGAACGCAGATTTTGCAACGTCCAGCCAAGCTGTACAATAGAACGTAATTGGGACTGACCATGTTGTAACATTAGTAAGTCCTGCTCTATTATATAAATAGCAGATGATACAATGCTGTCCAGTGAATATATTCTGGAGGACAGAGTCGTTAACCCATTGTCCACTACAGAAAGTGATTTTTCCAAATTAATACGATCAATTTTTCGTATTTTTTCAGCTATTTCAATTTGTGTTACTTTCCAAGCCTCGTTGTAAGCAGCGTATATACCAGCGTATATGAAACGTTTTTGATGCTGTTTGCGTGGTCCCAGTATGAACTCACGCAAGTCAGCACCGTCTTTAAGTAAAGTCAAGTGTTGCTTAATTTCAGCCAGTGTGGATTTCTGTAGCCACTCAAGGCATAGTTTCCCTACACTGTATGTTGTAACTATCCCTGGATGTTGTCTCTGGGAGTATCTAGGGTCTGGCCTGGTCTGTTTAAACCCCTCTATTTTGTTCAGGAATCTATCTTGACAGTTATTTGTGTCTGTGGGCCAGATCAACTATTTTTTCCAATCAGGATTTGTTCTGTTTTGGTGTAAAATATGGGATACGTCTATATCCACATCTGTAGTGCTATTACTATCAGGCATGGGCTTTGGAATAGACAGTTTGTTTAAGTCTTTTATCTTGGCTAGGCCAAGACAGGTTGTCTGTTGAATGGTGTCATTCAAGAATATTATTTGTTCTGGGATCATGCAGGCTCTAAATAGTGCTTCTAGACCTTGAACCTGCCACTCTTTTGAACCCCAGATGTTTTTTGTTTCAATGTTGTTTTTCCAGAATTCAAAACCAAATGTAATCATTTTTTCATAAAATGTTTCAGAATAAATCAATTTAGTATTTGTCAACATTGTTTTCATTCCTGTCTTATTTAACATTTTAAAATAAAACGTTTCTGGATCACTATTGTTAAACCCTGAGAAGTATTGGAATTTCTCATAATATGTTTTTGAGCTGCCTTTTGGCGGAGTTGGACAATGTTCCCATTGGTTATAATTTAAAACATTTCTAGGTTGAGCAGATTTATGCAAATAATGATGACCAAAATGATTATAACAGTATAACTCTTCATAATTTGATGAACCCTGCAAATAATCATGTTCTGTGAATTTAGCTGACATTACTAAATCTGACATCCTATTATTAATATTTTCAAAGTCCCAATCATCAGAGAAAGTACTTGGTTTTACAAAGTCACTCAAGGAAACCTTAAACTGGTGTGGATATTTCAAGAGCTCAATCGGGCTATAGATTCCATAATCCGTTTTGTCCCATGCTACCCCACCGGGTATTGGATTGGCTGTGATGTTCACTGATGACAGTTATCTTTTCTCGATGTGAGATGACTTGTGAGGCTTTAGGACCAAGTTGATGTTCTGACTTGCTGTGTCCATTTTACTGTATTTTCCTTCAATGAATTTTCCCAAACAAAGAACCATGATGAGCCAAAGCAGGAGGAAAAGTACACCTAACACAATCCAAAATTCAATCCATGGAGAAATCAGATAGGTTTCTTTGAGTTGATGAAAGAGTTCAGTCATTTTTTCTTTGAAAGTTTTTGTTGCTGGCGTTTCTTCATGTTCACTTGGATCATCAGAAAAGTCAACAAAATGATGAAGTAGCCAGATGCAGTTCTGTCAATTGTAGGAATTGCTTCTGGATTCTCATTAGTCTTTGCATTTTTCTTTGTTTCATTAGCATAGTCTGAGGCTACATCGTTGTAGACAGGTGTTTCTTGACGAACTGTTGCAATTTGGGTTTCAAGAGGCGCAAGTTCCATGGCTTTGTTGCATAGTCCTTTTTTATTCACTGCAGGTTTATCAAATGTGATTAGTCTCTCAGTTTGAACCTCTTGGATTGTAGCAACTTTTGGTATTCTGCTATTTCTTGGGAGTTCACTGGGCCTACTACTTATTATTGGCCACATGATTGTGGTTTTACCAGGTCGATGGATACAACTCGGTTCTCCTTTTTACCAGCAAGGGGCGGTAGTACAACTGATCTTGTTCCGCTGACAGCTAAGACAGGTACTGCTTTTCTGTAAGAAGGCCCAAATTCCTTCTTTACCGCGATTTTCTCTCTGACCAGATCCCCAATCTTTGGAATCTAGACAGGTCTTGCTGGGACAGGTGGTTTTTCTTCAGTGGCTGTTGGCTGTTGCTTTAACTTTATGTTACTCAGGCTTCTTGTTGTTTCATTTAAGTACTGTAAAACAGCCAAACGGTCTGTTGGGACGGGAAGTCTCCTGCATGTCTCTGGAGAGAGTGCTTCCCCTGCCTTATGCTAATCTACAGGCAAGTCGCTCCAAAGCTACTGTATAGTTTCTAGATCCCTACCTCAGTGAGCATGACAATCATACATGTCCACTGAGGGTCTCCCTGTTTACATGGATTGAGACCCTAGAGCTTGGCTCTGAGGTCGAGGGGGCATGCCTAGTGCACCCCTATTTTTCAGAGAGTGGCTACTGCCCTCTCTATTAAGGCTGTGGTAGACTGACAGTGGTGGTAGCAATAAATCTATAGTCAGGAGGGGTGAGTCCCTAGGCACCCTCCTGACCAAGTCTGTGCAGTTTGCCATGCCTGTGGGCCTATTGCCTTCGTCTGACTGATGTGTGTTTGAGAGCCCGTGGGTTTACAGGGGAAGA
Source organism: Lissotriton helveticus (assembly GCF_964261635.1). Lineage (NCBI taxonomy): Eukaryota > Metazoa > Chordata > Amphibia > Caudata > Salamandridae > Lissotriton > Lissotriton helveticus. The sequence continues at coordinate 1,950,678,447 of NC_136061.1, read as the reverse complement.
ATGGTGATTTGAGCCAGCGTGAGGAATGCAAGCTGTTCTGCTGGATATCCCAGCTCCTCCCTATTTCCTTGGAAAGGCCTGGTGGGCTGGGGTAGACACTCTGCTCTTATCTGGGTTTAGCTGCACTAACTTTGTGGAGAGAATCCTCCCCCACTGGTCAGGGCCTCCTGGGCTGGAGTTAGTTAAAATTCCTCTCTAGGGAGTTGCACAGCCTGATACCAGAACAGGACCTGGTACATACTTTACCCATGCATTGAACACGCGGTGAATGGTTTGTGATTGGAGGTGTATTCAGGATGCAAAAAGTAGAAGACCCTCTGATTGGATGAGCCTATCAATCAGAGGTGATAAAAGTCTGGCCTGAGTGGTCCGCTGTTGTTCAAGACTGGTCTATGACTGACGAGCAGCCACACCAGAGCCCTCTGAAGTTAGTCAGCCATGACCCAGCGTTGTGAAGACAGGAGATAAGACTGTTCACTGCGGTCTGGAAGGAAGGCATCAGCAACATTAAGGACCAGCTGTTTTTGTGAGGCTTGGAGGAGCGTTCGCTTTGGACCAAGGAAATTACAGACAGCTGCCCAAGGTGTGGAAAGGAAGCTTGCGGCACATCACCCAAGGTGTGGAAAGGAAGCTTACAGCACATCACAGAGGCTGGTGGAAAGAAGCTTGCAGCACATGACGAGAGCCAGAGAGGAGGATGCTTGATTCTAGTCTTTGAAGGTTAGATCAAATCCCCTATAGGCTCCTCCCTTGTGCTGTGGGAGCCTGTACAAGCAGTAACTGGGAATAGAGGCCAGTGAAGCAGGCCCCCACCTTTCTTTTTGTGAACTCTGAGGGTATCAGGGTGAACTGGCACTCTGCCCAGCCACTACCCTCTTACAGCTAGCCAGTGACTAGTGGGACTCCAGTAAACTGTGCCAAGACATCCGGCACCTTTGATCAGATCCCTGACACCACTAGAGCGGTGTCCTCACTCACAACGGGTGGGCACTTCTGTTGCTTTGGGTGGGGGGTTATGGGGCTGATCACGAACATTTGACTTCACATCATATGCTGAAACTATATCCTTTCAATACAAAGTTTGGTATCAAGGCTCTAGTGAATGAGAACAGCCCTGTGTAACATGATCTGTAATATGCAATGATTACTGTGTGTTTTCATGTTAACTGTGTTTTTATAGTGCTTGGCGTCTAGGCGCTATAATACTGTTTGGGGTCAGAACTCTGCCCCAGAGGGTTGTAGAGACTTCTGGTTTTCACTGTTTATCCTAGTTTTATGTGTAGAATAATTATCTTATGTGTATTAAAGTACTTTTCTTTTATAAAAAGTAATGCACTGACTGGACATTGAGTTTATCAGCTGGTGCTACGGTTTACACTGTATTCTGAATGTCTAACCCCACTTCACCTCCTTGAGTAAGCCTTGGACTGCTCTGTCTTGCTACCCTGAGAGAGTCAAGTGCTGGAGAGGAGTACTTGGTTATCCAGTTTTGGGTCCCTTAGTACTGAGGCCCCAGGACATCAGTGAGGGAACACTCCAGTTGATGCGATTGGAGCGCAGTTACCCCTGAGTGCCCTGGTGCCCAGGAAGCCGGGTCTAACACGGTCTTTGATATCAAAGGATTTTTCTTCTACCACTGAAGTGTGAGTATCAAGATCCTGAATGTGCATTCAAGTACCGAACAATAGTTCGCATGGAGTGAGACCTTTTAGAGAATTTCTTGGCAGATTGTTAAGACTACGTTGGACACTTGTTAAATGTTTGACCCACCCATCACCCGAACCTAATACCCTCGCCGTTATAGATTGCTTTATGTCCCGGTTTTTCCTTTCCACTACCGCATTTCCCTCAGGATGGAATGGAGAAGAGTACCGCAATGCAATGCCCATGCTGGCCATGGCCTCCTTGTAAGCCCTAGAGCTGAACGCAGGACCCTGGTCAGAATGTAGCATGCCAATTGCGTATGTGCCGATAAAGACTCGCAAATCTTTTATAACAGTTCTGGCGTCAGCCGAGCGCTGGTGTCTACATTTTAAGTGAATCTAGTCTTAAATATTATGGGGATGCATTTCTCCAGCTGGATTTCTGCGTATAGCTAGCCTGATGCTTTCTAATAAAGGGGTCCTGGCAATACTCCGGTCGGTTCACGACTGCGATCTCTGTTGCAGTCCGGACAATCCTTTGCAAATTTGTAATGTTGCAGGCTCATCCCCGGCCACCAGTATTCTGATTGTAATTCTTTTAGAGATTTCACGATCTCTTAGTGCCTTAGACCCTCACCCATGTGTGCGTGTGCTATCAATAAGACTCTCCTGTTCGTGTTTGGAATTACTCTATCCCCCACTCCAGGGATTTGAGCAAAAGGAACGGAGTTTGCATCAATTATGTATGTATTACTGAGTGGATAGTTCAGAGGGAATGCTGCATAGTCGCCTTTTAAAGACGCTTTTATCGCCAGCATGGTTTCTCCGTCTATGTGTTTTTTTTAACGCTTTTTTGTGGCTACGGAAGCCGGTTAAGCTGCTTCCGCTGTGGCTTTGTTAGCCAATGAATTCCCTGCAACGTGAACGCCATCACGCTGTTGACTCAGTGTATGTATCACGTGAGTCTTCGTAGTTCTTTCTGTAAAAGAACTACCTGTTCCCAAAGCTTTTTATGCTTTATTGTGGCACCTGTGTCATCTTTGTAACCGTTTTGAATCCAGGTCTGTATCTCATTATTGTAAGACTTGATGCAGTAATGCGAATCGCACACTATTAGTGTGGGGAATTCGCGATCGGCATTTTCAAGCGCCATCTTTAAAGATCTTATTTCAGCTCGCTGAGTTCAACAGTTTCCGAGTGATTCAGTTTTGGTAATTAATGGTCTGAATTTACCAAAGCGCCAGCGACCTTTAACAATCGTGCACGCTGCGTTGTAGGATTTTTTCTCTACATCATAGTGTTGTGCAAATCTGTCTATGTAGATTACACATGTGTACTGTTCGAGAGGCAGAATTTCGATTGGCAGAGGATATTCTTCTTCATATTCTAGATTTTCTAGTTTTTTCATTTTCGGGTCAAAATAGTGCTTCACGTCTTCTGCAGCAAGAGAATTTTCCCATTGTATCCATTTTGGATCTAGTGCCACTGTATTTAGATTGCGTGGGCTTGTTAATGCCTCAAGGGCTGATTCTGCTGTTAAAACAGATATCCTTCTGCCTTGGGCTTGGGCTCTTTCTTTTGCTACAGCAGTTTGAACCGCAGTTAGAATTTTTTGAGTAGAAATCAATTTCATTTCAGCTTGTGTGTACAAATGTGATTTGTAAGCTATTGGTACCGTTTCTCCCTCATTAGAGGTTAGGTACGTGAATCTGCATCTTCCTGGGATGACTCGGTTTACAAGGTTGCGTATGTTTTCGCGAGTTTGCAATTTTGTTTTAGCTAACATGTCTGTTTGCAATGATCTTAAAATGTCTGTGTGTTTCTGAGTCCAATTTATTGGTTTGAAATCAGGTTTTATTAATTTATAGAGAGGTTTAACCCTCTCCGCATAATTTAGAATGTATGTTCTTCCGAAATTCAGGAAACCTAGTATTGATTGTAAGTTCTTCAGCGTTTTAGGTGCTTGGAGTACAGCACACTTCTCTAAGAAGTTGTCTGCTAGCCTTTTGCCGTCACTTGATAATTCATATCCTAAAAATAGGACAGTTAGATGGGCAATTCGTGACTTTTTAAAGTTGAATTTGTAACCCTCAGCTGCGAAACCAAGAATTATGGTGTTCACTCTTTCAAGTGAGTCTCCAGGTCATCATCTGTGAGATAGATGTCATCGACATAAGATAATGCCTCATCATCATATATTTGTAGTAACTCTGTTACTCTTGCTGAGAATAATCCTGGGCTATTCTTGAATCCCTGTGGGAGTCGACAGAAGTGTTGTTGTGACCCCATTATTGAGAAAGCGGTCAAATACCTACTTTCAGGTGCAATGTTTTGACAAAAGAATCCATTAGAGATGTCTAATGTCGTTTTATATTTTTTGCGCACGATGTTATTCATTAGTGCTGCACTGTGTGAGTTTTGTACTGCAAATGTTTTGCAGCAGTAGTTTAGGTGTCTGCAGTCCAAAACTAGACGATATGAATCGTCTGACTTGGAGACAGGAAACAAAGGATTGTTCATTTGTGAGGTGCATGTTTCAATCACCCCCTGGTATTCAAGTTGATCTAAGATCTCCCTGACTTGCTTTTTTGCTTCTTGTTTAACTGGGTAGTGCCTTTGTGCAGTGGGCTGATTTTTTAACTGGATTTTATGGTGAGGAGAATCCTCATTCCATCCTACATAATTTTTATATAATGCAGGAGCTTGAGCTACTGCCCATTTTCTTGCTAATGTGTATTTTTTATGAATTGTAATATGATTTGAGAAGGCAGGCATAATAATTTCTTCGCCATGAGGGTACTCACTGACAAACTCTGGTGGCCAGTCTTTCTCAGCTAACATGATGTCATAGCCTTTCGAAAGGTTAACCCAAAAGAGACCCCTTACTTTCCTAGTCTTGTCCCCCTCTATACGTAATGTTATTTCGTATAATTTATGGGGTTTGCTAACTCTGGTGTCTGCAGTTTCCACTTGAATGTATTCATTCGTGTCCACTGTCTCCAGAAGATTCATCAAGATCTTGCGAGCTATGGTCACTTCTGCTGCGCTGTCTAGCATTGTCTGGGCCCACTCTCCGTTTTTCAGTTGTGTCCTCAGTATCCTCGGCATGTTTTATTCTAATGCTGGCTAACTTCTTTCTTGGAAATTGTAATTTTTTACTTTGATGAGCAGGTTCCTTGTCTTTGGACTTGACGTGCTCTTCCTTGTGTTCTGACCGTCCTCTTCTTTCCGATTTCTGTGAGGAAGTCTGAAAAGATCGAGAGGGACGTGTATCAATATCTTGATATCTGTCAGGTTTTCTAAATTTATCCCTATCTCTAAGGTTGTATCTTTTCTCAGAGGGCTCCCTCTGGGGAGACTTATTTCCTCGGTCCAGAGATCTTTTGCTACGTTGAGGAGACCTTCCTCTGGACTGGAAACGGTTTTCTTTGGGAGTGGATTGTTTATTTCCATCCCAACTCTTTTTTGGAGTGTTTAGATTATTTTTAATAAAAGTTTTTTCAGGATTTTCAGTTAGTTGGGGTTTTACTGGTTTCCCACCCAAACTATCTATTCCTAGTTCTTCATAGGATTTTTCTATGATTCCTGCAAGTTCAAATGGTTGTTCTGCTATATCTGTTTCTTTCAATTTCTGGCGGATCGCCACAGAAGCTGCTTCTCCTTTTATGTTGGCTAATAATATAGCCGAGACCTGCTTGAAGTCTTTCAGTAATTTCATACCCAGAGTTAAAGCAGGTTCTGGACCGTATTCATTTTGAATTAGTACGTCTGGTATAACCGCCATGGACGGAACACCATGTGTTTTTGTGTAGATTGAAGCAAAGACTGTGCCCCAAGTGTCACAGTCCTCCACATGTGATGCGATCCCCATTGGAAGACAGATAGTCAGAATTCTGTGTTTCTCAGTAGGTGTAGTATCAGGAAATACTGCCTCTATTTGAGTGATTTTTTGTGCTAACCAGAATGGAATTTGTTCCCGTTTTGCGGGTATTTTAACAATACATGATTGTATGTTCTGTGGTGTAATTTTGTTTGTGTTCCCCTGATGAGGGGTGGTCTGTGGAATTTTTATTGCTGGTTGGACTGTTGAAGTCCGCATTACATATTGGACCAATTGTCTATGTATTTTTATTAGCAATTTTAGCTCAGCTAAAAGTTCCCGGTCTGACATTTTATCAATGTCTGGATGTGGTGTGTAGCTGGCTAGAACCGGCCATGTTGCTCCTGGTCTACCTAGTGGACCAAGCCTGGTGATGTGATTTTGATGTTTTAGGGCGCCATTAAACCAGAGCAGGTGCTCTTGGTAATTTAGTGGGATTTCAACGTCCTCGAAAGGAGTGTATTCATCTGGAGGTTCCTCTATTTTGTCATAGTGGAATTCGTGTGTTACAGCGTTTGCTGCTGGAAAGTTTATCCATGAATAGAATACCTCTGTCTGCCGATATTCATGGGCCTCTACCACGAATATGACTGTACCACCTCTTGGTGTTAGTCCATTTTCTATATGTTTTTTAGTTATAGTTCTTCTTACATTTACCGGAATGATTATAGCATTCGGGTCTTCATCTTGGAGATTAGTGTCTTTCGCTAGCTGCCTCCCTTTCGTCTTCACTTTCTACCATTTTTACTGACAGAAAGTTATTTTTTGTTGCAGATCAAATTTCAAGGAAACTAAGATTAGGTGCACAATATTGTGGAACACTGTATCCTTCAACGTTGATTAAACCAAAAACTATACATAGGAATCTCTTCCTACTAAGTTCCGGCGGATATTAACCTTTTACCCACTCCAGACGTCTTTTGGAGTTTTTACGGGAAAAGGGTTCTGTGTGAAAAAGCACAACTGAGTTACTCTAGTGTCTTGCGTTAGATTATTGCCTTACCAAACGTTGGGCGCCATGTAGTGTAGTTCCTATATTCCCAATAGGCTCTGCGCATTGGAATAATATAAACAGCAGTGTAGACGTAGGACTGAGGTCGACTAGGTCTCTACTGACTATATTAGACTTAATTAGTTTTGCCAGCTAGCTCAGAGGTCACTAGAAACTTTCTCGAGTAAACAAGGAGGAGTTTAACTTCCCTGGATAACAAGGGATTAGCTCATGACAACCATATAACATGACAACTTTGCTCCCTCAGAATAAAGAGTGTATCTCTAGAGTCGTGTGAAAACAATAGACAGCTATTTTACTCAGTCAATCGTGCATACTTGGTTTCACCAGAGTGCAGAGAAATAGAGAGTCGGGCATTTTCAATAAAAGGTGTTATTTATTGAGCAGTCTTCTTTCTCATGCAAGAGAAATGAATTGCCACAATTGCAATACTTATCATAAAGTAACGTGCGTACAGTAAAAGGAGTATTATGAAATAATAATGTAAAAGCATTGATATGGTTTCTTAGCCATATGATACTTTAAAATGGAAAAAATATATACATACATAAAAACATTGACTAACGTACTCAACTGGTGCTTCTAAATACGCCTACCCCGGTGTACCTGACCTAAGCCTAATACGTGGGAAGGAGTAAGTAAGTAGCAGTTTAAGTTAAGTTGGTTTTTGCCAAGAATCTGAATCAAGAATTCTCTTAAGGATTTAGTCAGCTCCATACCTTGGTAATAGAATGTAGGAGGTCTGGTATCTCTCTCTCAGGACTCCATATCCCAGCAACCCGCAAAGGTGGCTGGAAACACCGGAGCTGGATTTTCTCGGCTGGAGAAAAAGACGGCGTCTTCCTCAGTGCGTCAAAGGGGAGGGGCGGCTTCCGTGGGCTCTCGGGCAAGTAGATAGCCGCTCTGCTCCAAACCACCGTGTGTTTGCTTAAGGCAACGTTGGTATATTTATACCTGAAAGGTGCCGGGTTTGACGTAAGGCTGGACATAAGACGTCACCAAGAACTAACAGTTCTTTCTGACTCTAGGAGTTCTTGTGCAAATCAAAACAAGAGCAGGGGGATTTCCCGGGCTGCTGGAGGCTTGGTTTGTTTAAAGAACGCGTTGTACCTTCTAGGAGTCTAGGGGAGTAGCCTTGCAGTATTTGGACTGCATGGGCTATTACTAAATATGGATATGATTCTTATGCCTTTATAAGGATATTATTTATTATAAACATATAAGGGCATAAATCGGGAATATCGAATTAGGGTCCTAGATAGAAACACAACACTGCATCTAATAAATCCATGCCCAGGTTAGTTTTTAACTTCCCCGCAGCATCAAAAGCCGCCACCGCCGTGTTGACATGGGCAGTGTTATCTCTCCCTTGTATAAATCCATGCTGCTGGGGAGAAATCAGGCCGGCCATTATAGAAGCTAACTGGCTGGCCAGTATCTTGGCAAAAACCTTAGCATCTGCATTTATTAAAGAGATTGGGTCCGGTGCCTTATCCTTTTTAAGAAAAAGACTACATTGGCAATGTTCCATGAGTTTGGAACTCGGCCAGTCACCCCAATTTCCCCGATTACCTCTCTAAGCATCGGGGCCAGCACCCTTTTACAACTCTTATAAAATAAAGCAGGAATAGCGTCCTCCCCAGTCGCCTTTCCCAGCAGGAGCCCCCCTATTGCTTCCTCAATTTCCTCCAGAGTAATTTCTTGCTCTAACAAGAGCAAATCTTCATCCGTCAGAGCCTGGAGGTTATTTCCTTCCAGATAACTCAGCATATCTGTCAGGTCTTGAACTGCATCTGCAGAGTATAGTTGCTGATAAAAAAAATAAAATTGATCAGCAATATCCTGGGGGCATCTATATAATGTACCCCCCTCGCCCTTGATGGCTTTGATCCTCATCTTAAGGTGATTGTCCATAAGCTGGTAAGCAAGTACTTTCCCTATTTGATCTCCATACTCATATTGTAGTGTCTTAAGCTTAATAAAACTAGCCGCAACCTTCTCTTTTAATACCCTGTTTATCGGCACCCTGTCCTCTACGAAAGAGGCATACAAAGAGTCCTGATCTACTGCCCCTTGACGGTCAGCCTCAGCATGCTGGAGTTTGCTAGCAATGAGCCTTTGATAGCCTTCCTTAGCTAACCTCTCTCGTTCTTTATTCTGTTGCCAAACAAACTTCTGGGTAACTCCAAGAATATATGCCCGCATTGCATCCCATACCACACAGGTGGAAGCGGACCCTATATTATCTTCCAAGTATTCCAATTATTTTTTAGAAATGAAGATCAGATACTCAGAGTCTGTAATCAGATATCACAGAAAAGAAAAAGGCTGGAATGTTTTAGGCCCAGGGTTAACCCGAAAAGATAGTAATATGGGATTATGGTCAGATGTAATCCGAGGACAAACCTCCATATCCGAGCCCAGCAAAATGCTATCTGAGATCCATGCCATATCGATCCTAGAATACTGCTGGTGTGGTATGGAGTAATATGTATAGCCCGATATTGTTGGAAATAGAGAGCGCCATGCATCCTGCAGCGAATGCAGTCGCCCTAGTTTCAAAATGGAAGCTCTCACCTTCGCCATCCTAGAAGTGAACGCCCGGCTAGTAGAGTCTATAACATAATTCATGACACAGTTGACATCGCTAGGACTGGTCGGTAAATTCTGTTCCGCTCGCGTAGTTTGGGTAATTTGGGTAATTTCGCGTTCTGCGGAGAACATGGAATTGCCAAAAATTCCGCGATCCGCGGCTTCGCTGGAATTTTTTGCTTGTTTGCGCTTTTAAAAATGCGTGTTCGAAAGATATTTCCCCCCAGCACGCAAACGGCATTCGCAAACAGGAAAAAAGCATTGCAAACGGGCGGAACAAGCAATTCCACGTGTTCGAGGAACTCTGCGTGCTCGCGGAGATTTTTTACTGTTTCGCGGAGCTTTGCATAGCGCGACTACGCAAATTCCACCCACCCCTAGAAATCGCCCATTACAACTAGTTCCCCCTGCCAAGCCAGTAATTTCAAACAAATGTAATCATAAAGGGGCGGATCATCAACATTAGGACCATACAGTGCACAAAACACATATTTCACACTGTTGATCTTAATTTGACCCAAAGCCCACCTCCCCCTTTGATCTGCTAATACATTATGAACTTGACAATCCAATGTCTTAGAAACAAAAATAGCAGTGCCCCTTATCAACACATTCTGTGAAGTAGATACTATGTTATGAAAGCCCAGTTGGTTGAGAAGACCTCGATCCTTATATGCTAACTGCGTCTACGAGAGAAGTACTATATGAGGTTTATATGCCCTAAGCTCCTTCCGTACTAGTTGTCTTTGAGATCCTCAGTTTAATCCTGGCACATTCCAAGGCAAACACCTAATCATTGCCTTATCCCTTGATATATACGCCATACCTCAGATCAGAAAAATAAAAATCCACCATTCCACACCAGCTCAAGAAACCATAAGCATTCTGCTTTACTTTTTCTTTTTTATAACCCCCACACCCTTAGGTGCACCCACCCCAAAGCCCTACTCCCAGTGTCCTAAAGAAGGAATCACCCTCCCCAAAAAGCTGGATAAGGCAGCTAACATCTCACCGCACCACAAAGACAGCCCCAGCCAGCCCCCCACCAATCAGAAAATAAATCCTAAATAGTACATAGTGAGGGCAAGAGCATAAACCTTCCTAAGTGAAGAAAGAAGAAACAGAATGGGAGATAAGAAAAAACAATACTGAAAAATCACAGAGGAAAAGGTATACTGGCCCTTTACAACCTCCCTAATCAGGTATGCAACACATATCTCTGCCCTCTTTGCCTTTTTAAAGAATAATAAACCCCATCAGTTCCATCAGTCCTGCCAGATGCTCTTGCCATCTGCCACTTGTTCAAAGCTTGTTTAGCCTCTACATCCGTGGAAAAAAATTGTGAGTGCCTATCTTTAAGGACTTTCAACCTAGACGGTTCCTGCAAAAAAACACGGGCACCTTCTGCTTTAATAGGATCAATAAGTTGTCTCATTTTCCACTGTTTCTATATTGTAGTACGGCTTAAATCAGATCTAAGAAATAAGGAAAAAGAGTCTACAACTACTGGAGAGCTCGTCTGAGCCTTTAAAGATATCGCCCAAAAAATGAGAATAGGTCAGGGATATCGGGAGCTGGTTCTCTGCAAAGTTAAGGGAAGCCTTTGTGCCCTCTGAACTTGACAATCCCAATCTGAGAGGTCCGTGAAGGCCTTTTGAAGAATCTGAACTACATAGGTGCGAAGATCTGATCCCTCCTTGCCTTCTGGAACCCCAAATAGTCTCAGATCGTTCCGGAATTGCCAGTTTTCCAAATCTTTCAACTTTAGCTTGGCAGGCCAGGAGCTACACATCGTTAGACTGTACTGTCTTAGTCGTAGTCGTAAGAGTATCCTCTGTCTCTGCAACCCTCGTTTGCAACTCGGCCATGTTCCTTGTTATTCCGACCACTGTGCCCGTCACCTCATTCAGTTACTGTTAAATACTGAGGTAATCGGCTCTAATCTGGCCATGATAGTCTTGTGCTTCTCGCCTTTGCTCTTGCAATACCTGAAATATTAGAGCAAGTGACGGCTCCTCAGCAGATGACTGGTCTTTCACCCTGTCTGTTATGTCCAGAATGGTTGCCTTTGTTATGCCCCCTTGCTCCAGCGCGATACCCCATTTGGCAAGGACTCAATCACTGGACAGTTCTGAACAGGATGATTAGAGCTGGCAGCTTTTCCTATTAAATGCATCTCCTGATCACTAGTACTTGCCATATACTGCCCATTTTTTAAACCGGAGCCGGAGCCAGACAGCCGAGAGATCAATGATTTAACCTCTCCCTTTACTTGAACCCATTTTCAAAGAGGGCTACTCTCCAAGCCAGCTCTCTGGCGTACACCAGAACTGTTATGCCAGCTGTGTCCCTGCAAGTCTGTCCCCTTCTTGTGAGGTTTGACCACCTTAGGTTAATTTTTATTCCCAGTAGAGGGGTTAGAAGTATGTTGCAAACCCCATCTGTTTTTTCCCCCACTGATCGTAGTATCCGGCGTAATTGCGTTCCCCTTTTTTGCTTTAGTGCCCTGGTGCATATATGTAGGAGGAGTCCCCTGGGCCCTGGCAGAGTTATCATCAGAGTTATCAGGCATGACTCCTTCCACCTCTGGGCTAAAAGTATTAGGGTCCTGGGAGATGAAAATAGAGCTCTCGCCATTAGCATCCGCCAAATTGTCACCCCCTGCAGGCGCATCAACACTTTCCAATATTGACTCATCTATAATAGCCAGAGTCTCCCCCAAGGCTCAGGCCTCCATGAAATCCAAGGCAGACACACTCCCCGGGCCAGCAACGTCAGCCTCCAGTTCTACTAGCGCTACAGAAGACAACAAAGTATCACTACCCTGTAGTGAGAGCGCCAACGGAGAAAAACTATTGTTAGGGAGCTCCTACTGTGCAACGTTCTTGCCAGCACTTTGCAAAATCGTATCAATTACAATTGCGTTGGCCGTTTGAACCACAACCTCCCCCAGGGAGATTATTTCTGCAGCTTTCCCCGCTTGTAACAAACGAAGTGCAGGTTTGCCAACCCGTGACAAATCTCCTTTCGCCCCATTTTTAGTAGTCGATGCTGCTGCAGCCTCTTCGCCCTGAGATGTTCTTTGCACACCAGCAGCACTCGTAGCTCGGGCGGGCTTCCAGTGCCGGCTCGTGTAGGGCGTTCCACCGGGTGGTGACGTGGGGCCGGGGAGGGGCAAGGTGGGGGGGTGTAAAATATGGGAAACGGACGATTACAGGTAAGTAACGGAAAAAATAAATAAAACAAATGTTGTTGCGCGCACAACGAAATTTGTTTTATTTATTTTTTACGTTACTTACCTGTAATCGTCCGTTTCGCGTATCTTACACCCCCTCACCCTGCCCCTCCCCGGCCCCACGTCACCGCCCGGTGGAACGCCCTACACGAGCCGGCACTGCTGGCTTGGCCGTGGTCTTAGGTGACGCCATTCCTCTCACTGGTGCGTGTTCCGAGGCGAGGCCGACCAGGCACGTCCAATGGAGCCCCAAGCTGCAGGGTCAGGCCAGCCAACACACCAGCCATGCAGACAGTCAAAGCCGTCGGAAGCTCCTCAAGGACTTGAGCATCTGTGGCAGAATCAATCAGAGCTGCGGAATACAGTTACAGCTACAGTGAGCTTACCGAGGCTGCATACGGGTACTGCGATTTATGGGAAGTATTCCCGTTTTGTTGAATAGCTTTTTTACAGCAATATGTGCTGCTGCGGGGAAACTGGCTGGGAGCCGTGGTGCGTCTGAGACGAGGCGGCACTAGTCTGCCATCTTCCTTCCGGTCGTCTCTCTATGTTAGGATTTTAACTTATAAACTGCAAGCAACAAAAGGATATCTCTGACAAAAGTAGTGACTCACTGACCTGTTTACTTTATGTGCACTTTGTGATCTGCACGGTACATGTTCTTTGCAGCAGGCACATTAACGCTCTGTGCTACCTTTCCATGAGTCAAAACTTCCACTAGACAAAACGCTGAACTCTCTCACTTGAAGAAACATTAATCAACAGAGTCTTCATGACACTTTTGTTGTTGCCGAAAATTGCTGGAGACCAGGAATGAGGAAACAAGAACTTTTAACCCCTTCCATGCTCATGACGAGCTCCGCTCGTCATGCAGTACACTGCTTGTGTGCTCATGACGAGCTTGGTAAACTTCAGTATGTATGTGGTGGACAAGCCTTGATGGTTACCCGCACTTGCCATCGATAGGGTCCACATGCTGTTGCTAAGACACCAGGGCTTCTAAGGTTTTGCGGGGCCTTGTAAGGTCAAGCATGGGAATGTGCTCCCTCAGGAGAGTGGTCTGGTGGACTGGTCATGAAGGTTGAATCTGGTTCCCCAGTTCCAAATTCGGCAGCGCTGACCATAGTGCCACATCCTCTCCCCCACTGAACACCATACTGCCCCACAGAGAAAGACTTACGCTGCCTTCAACCACAACAATTATTCCCCACTATAAACACCTGGATGCGGTGGCTCAACTTAAATTATGCACTAGACAAGAGCAATATGCTGCCTACAAAAAAAAGTGACAACATCCTGGAAAAAGCAAACACTCATAGGGAATGCAAAATTTAGCAAACCATTTGAAATGTAAGCAGGAACAACAAGGTTACCTTAGCGCTTTCACACTCACTATTCAGAAATCAGTGAGTGCTTTTGCCTGAAAAGATAAGGCCATGACTGCAGGGCTCTGAATGGACCCATTTCAATGTCCATTGCATATATCCTTACAAAATGTAAGCAGTATGGTAAAAAGACCACATCCCTGAACGCAGAGCAGCAGTACACATTTTATTTTCCAATTCATGCATTTCAGAACCTCCAGGATTGGTGCACTAGTTCCAAGGGGAAAACAAAGACAAGAAAATAAAAGTAGCGCTTCACTGTCAATCTCAGTAAAAGCGGCGCTAATGTGTTTGGGTGTGAATGAAATCAATCTGGCCACTTTGCTACTACTCTGTCTTACTTTAGTTATTTATTTATTTTTCATATTTTTAACCTTGTATTCCCAATGCTGCATTTTGGAATTAAAATGTCAGAAAAATACGGCCTTTCTAGCAGAAGTAATTTTCCTTTTTAGATCCATTTCACAGGGGAGCAAATAAACGAAAGGAGAGGAAAGAGTGAGAACTGCTTCTTGAAGTCACTGTTTTCAGTGAGAGAGGAACTGCTAGCCAGAAAGAGAGGGAATAAGGAAAGAATGGGGGGATCTGAAGCAACAGAGCAGAAGTGGACACTGTCATTGTCTTCTCTGGGCAAGAAGGAAAAGACAGATTCCTGTTACTTCTCTGCCGCCCCGCCCATCCTCGAATGCCAGGAATGCCGAGCTTTATTTATAGGCCATGGCGATTTCTTGCGTTCTGGGATGCATTTTCAAAATAAAAAAGTTGGAGAACGAAATCTCTGGAATTAAAGAAGTAGGGGCACGTCGTGCCCTGCCGATGCCCCCCACTTCGGCCACTGGTTATGCCCCCCAATAAATGTATTTTCTGGTAAATAATTGGGTACTGGTGCTTATTAGCACGTGTGGTGAGGTGTCTGTTAGATTGCCTCAAGAAAATATACATACACACAGACAAAAACACAGACAATCTCGCTCCCTCTCTCTGTATTGAAAGCCTTCAAAAATGTTTATTTTTCAAAATATTGTTGTTGCTCTCACTTAGAATCCCTACCAATCCACATTTCTCTCCCTTTCCACTGTCCCTTAATCATCTCTCAAGCGCCTTACTGGTTGTAAAACAAATTTTAATATTATGTTTGTTGGAAACTTTGTACCCAATCTTACTGACCAAGCTACGCCCCTGAGTACCCCTTCTGCACTTGACTGTCAGTGCAAATGTGCTCCAAGCAGTCCAAGACGCCTTCGGGGTGGGTGGGGGGTGTGGTTACAGGATAGTGAAGTGAACACATGCTCACATCTCAATAAATTGCATAAGCATGCAGCAGCTGCAAAAAATCTCTATCCAGCCAAATACTCACTTTTATGACCAAGGAGAAGTATTTTATTTCTACCGCTATCAACACAAAGGAAAAATACTACACCCAAAAACAATTAAATAGCCATCCCATGAGGTTGCGACTCTAGTGTTTTTTTGGCAGCTTCCTGTCCCACTCACCCCTCACATTAGTGATTATGGTTATTCCCCATTCACTATTGGAACCATCCAGGGTATGTCCCACTAGTAGTTCGAGCTTCAAGAGTCCACTACGACCTTAACTTTAAGTTAATATGTTCCTGTGCTATCACACTAAATTAGCAACAATTTCCTCTGGGGCAGACAGGCCAGAAACCAATCTTACCCGCACTGGCACCACAGGTGTGAACCATTCGGAGTTCTGGGGTGTGCGCCATCCTTGGGCACTCATAGCGGCTGTAACCAAGTTTAAGTAAGTTGGCATCACGTGGGCAAGACGGCTGCACTCAGCAGGTTCAGAGTCCCTCACTCATGGTGCTGAAGCAACTGGAGGCTTTCTGCAACTCCTCCTGTGGGTTAAGTGTTAGTTCAGCTCCTGTTGAGGAGAGGTTAACCACGATCCTGTCTTGGGTCCCTTGCCTGGGTCAAGGTGCACAGGGCTCCAACAGTTTACTCACTTCTCCGGTGGGAAAGGAGATGAAGTCGCAGTCCTTGGTGCTCTCAGTGACCCCTTCGACATACACGGTCACCGCAACTCACTGTCCACAGCCTCTGGCCTGATCAGCACAGTAAAGTTCTCAATGGTGGCCCCTCTTGGCATTCAGGGTCACCCCCATGCTGCCGCACAGGGCTGTGGAACTTACAGCATGATATTCTTTTCCATGGCAGCCCCTTCGGGCATTCAGGGTTGCCAACTCTGTCCTGCACACAGGCAACGACCCGATCGGTGCAGCAGCCATTTCCTCACACCTCGCACTGGGAGTCCAATTCACAATGCTCCTCCCTATATATAGATACTAGGTATCACCCCTCAGCCAGCCTAACTTGAACGTAGAGGCACAGCAAGCAAGGGACCCACGTCTGAGCATACCCATCCCAGTTAGAGCAAAATATGCTGCAACAACAAATGATGGGCGTTCGGGCTGGACTATTCCATGGGGAGCATGGTCAAGACTGATTTGTATATGGCTGGGTCTAAACTGGAACGTAGTGGCATGCAAAACAAGCACTGGCATAGCCAATAGGTCTTGCCTTTGGGGCCTTATAAGTGTTTAGCCAGAGCAACTGACTTTGCCAATGTATTCAAGCTGTGCTGTAGAAAAGTGTGGCTGCTGTGCAGCATGCTGAAATGTTATAATAAAAAAGTGTCAGAAGCCTTTTTCTTACCTTATATATGACCAAGAATGCATTATGTACAACTGAACGACCATATTAAAAAAAGTATTTACAATGAAAATGTCCTCAGTTTTCTTTTGTTCTTGCAATGCTGGCAACTTGTTCCTGACTATTCCAATGGTAGTTTGTTAAAGCTTTTTTTGAGGGGGCATAAACAATTGGAGGGTGAAGGTAGGGAACTAGTACCTGTAATATAACACTAGCAGCGGCCAGATGCTAGGGGAGAATCAACAGAAGCCAGATTCCGAGAGCAGGCTGAGGTGGTGCTGAGTTGATAGTGATGGTGGTGACTGGTGCGGAGACGATGCTGAGGTGATGCTGAATGATACTCAGGTCTTGCTGAGTGATGATGATGTGGTGGTGTACTAGTGCAAAGGCGATGCTGAATGATATTGTTGTGGCACTGAGTGATGCTGTGGTGGCCCTGAGTGATGCTGTGGTGGCGCTGAGTGATGCTGTTGTGGCCCTGAGTGATGCTGTGGGGGTGCTGAGTGATGCTGTGGGGGTGCTGAGTGATGCTGTGGTGGTGCTGAGTGATGCTGTGGTGGTGCTGAGTGATGCTGTGGTAGCGCTCAATGATGCTGTGATGGCGCTGAGTGATGCTGTTGTGGCACTGAGTGATGCTGTGGTGGCGCTGAGTGATTCTGTGGTGGTGCGGAGTGATGCTGTGGTGGTGCTGAGTGATACTGTTGTGGTGCTGAGTGATGCTGTGGTGGCCCTAAGTGATGATGTGATGGTGCTGAGTGATGCTGTGGTGGTGCTGAGTGATGCTGTGGTGGTGCTGAGTGATGCTGTGGGGGTGCTGAGTAATGCTGTGGTGGTGCTGAGTGATGCTGTGGTGGTGCTGAGTGATGCTGTGGTGGTGCTGACTGATGCTGTGGTGTCACACAAACTTCCTTCATGCTGATCTTTATTCCCCATGTAATCATCTTGCAGAAGAGAGTAATGTCTTAAGGGCCTTCTAGCAATCTACCATCTTTCATTTCAATGTTTACAAAATATATTTATATAATTCAGTTAAGCGTAATTTCCACATTTAGGACTTCTACGCTTTATGTTTTGTGTATGGGTTCAACACATTGTCCAAAAAAATAAAAAATCTGAATAAAGGCAGCATGAACAGAAGCAGTGATAATAGAAATGAGGACCAGGAGGGAACAGAGTCAGCGCAATCTGGAATGTAGCAAAGGGGGGGGGGGAGTCAAGGGGTGAAACAGTGAACAACGTAGTAGATAAATATGAGGTACCATGAAATTAGAAACGTGGGAGAAAAGAGACAGCCAGGTAATATCAGAAGTGACCAGCGGAATGTGAAAAGTGACCGCAGGAGGATGATGGGGCCACAGTGAGACCCCGAGGGGCGAACGTTTAGTACACTGGAGTCTAATGGAGATGAGAGAAGCAGGTGAAATTCTGGTTAGACGGGTAGATGAAACAGGTTCCATGGACTTGGTATGGAGTAAGAGCAGCAGTGGGACAAATGAATCTGGTGGTCTAGGAAGAGGCATAGGAGGTGGAACAACAGTACCTGAGGCAGTGAACAACAGCAATTGCAATCAACTGGGAGAAGTGGTATCAAGAAGATTCTGCTGCACAGAACGGTTGCAGCTGGTACCTGGTACAGTGGAGAAGCAAAAGAGTAAACAATTGTGAAGCATTAGTGCAAAATGGGTGGACGGGAGGCAGTGCATAGTGTGAATGTGAGGCAATAAGGTTGAAAAAGTAACAGAAGATCAGTCTGGGAAATCTGCGCCCGAGGGGAGGATATGTACGTGATTCTTGGTCCTGATCTTTTTTCCAATAAATAATAGTTCTTTTTTTAGTTAGTCCAGTTGGTTTAACAGACGGGAACTAAGCTTACTACAACTCACAGAAAGCAGTTATTATAACTGCAAGACCACAGGGTAGACCCAAAATGTCCCTATGACAAAACAACTCTCGGAGGTTTGAAGAAGTAAACAAGTGGGAGGGGTGCGGGAGGGCACCCGCACGCTAAGCAGCAGCTCTTTGCTCTTTTTCAAAGCACAGACTTGTGCACTCCCGCAAGCTGTATGCCGCCACAAGCACGAGTATGTGCTTGGAAAAAGAGCTGTAATGACGGCTAAAGGTTTCCTACGCAGCGCAAGCGCGCTGCGTAGGCGAGACCTAAAAACGGTGGATTCAATCCAGATCTGTGACTGAGGATGAATGTTTGATTTGTTCAGAATTCCATTCATCATCTGTTTTTTTGCATTTGTTGCCCTAGGTGGGAAGGGTACGCCCAGACGTGGATCCCATGCTCACTACGACCCCAGATTTAAGCTAGTCTGGCTGATATGGGGTGATACCCCAAAATCAGTCCCAGGATGCTTGTTTCTGGTCCAGGGAGGACCTGACCAGGCAGTTAGGGCTAGACTGTTTCCATGGGGAGCAGGGTCAAGACTGATTTGCATATGGCTGGGTCTAAACTGGAACGGCGTGGCGTGTAAAAAATCAATGGCTTCTACCTAGATCTGTGTCTTGGGAGGATCTGGACATCAGTCTTCAGTGAAGGAGGATAACCCAAATCCTGAGTTAGAACTTCCCGCTGGAGCAGGAATCAGTTGGTGCTCGTATAGGCTGACCCCAGAGGAGCTGGCGGACAGGAAGGCAGATAGGGAGTTCAGGATCTAGATGGCCCAACTCAGGATGGAGAAAAATAATTTGGCTCTGGAAGAGAAAAAACTGCCTCATGAGACAAGATAAGATGGAACTGAAAGCAAAGCAGGCAGATATCAGCAGTGGTGGCAGAATTACCTCAACGTCTGAAGGAGATAAGATGATCCATATCTCCAAAGACCTATTAACCAATTCTGGGGTGGAGAATGACATTGATAAATGGTTTTCAGCTTACTGGGTGATCCTGAGGATACACAAGATCCCAGAAGAGCACTGGGGGAGTGCTCTGTGGATGCATATGTCTCCAGTGGAGAGACACTATTATGACCTAAGAAATAGAGGGGCAAACCAGTTACACCCCCATGAAAGCCATCTTTTTAGGTAAGTTTGAGCTGATCCCTGAGAAGTATCTCGAGAGGTTTAGGGAAAGCCACTAGCTCCCCAATCAGTCATGGGTGGATTTCTTGGACTACTCCAGTAAGGCAATGAAGAGCTGTGTGATGGGTCTCTCATCAACGATTCGGTGGGTTGTACAACTTGATTCTCAGGGAACAAATGCTCAATATTTATTTTACAGAGCTGCATCTTCACCTAGGTGACAGGAAGCTGACTGATTCCAGGAAGCTTGCTGAGGAGGCAGACCTCGGGGTCAGCACTACAGTGTCCAAAAAAGCATCTGAAGTAGACTTCCAAAAGGGTGGTGAGGAGTCCCACCATAAGAAAGAGGGGGATAACAACTTAAAAGTAAGGAATTCTCAAAAGGCATCCAAAGAAATTCTCAAGGAAACAGTAGTGACCAGTCCCAGTCTGAGCCCAACAAAAAGGAATTATTTGACAAGCAGACGGGGAGGTTTCTTTCCTAATTTACTCAGTATTACAAATGTGGGCACTCCAAGTGAGACTCCAAATGTCCAAAGAGGGCACAGCCCCCCACCAGTGGGATGACACCTAGGTTGGCAACTGTAGTGCTCGGAGAGGAGGAAGTGGTCCCAGTTTGCTTTGGGGAGCAGACAGAGTTGATTCCTGGGGGATAAAGAGACGGTACCAAATGCTCATATGCCTGCCAATACTTCTAAGTACAGGGAGTGGGTCACCATCTATGGGCAACAGCAGAGGCACTGAGAGACACCGGACCCAGCATGACTACTGTGAGGTGTCAGCTGGTGTCCTCAGAGCAGGTCCTCCCTAACAGATTCCACTAAGTCATCGTTGCAAACAACCATGAGAGTCCATTACTAGTGGCTCTGGTTCCCTTCGAGTAGGGGGGTCTCAGGTTTTCTAAAAGGAGCTGTGGGCCCTGCCATGCCTGTAGATTGCCCGTTGGACAATGACCTGGAGCATACTAGCTGTACATACTAGCTGTAAGTGGTAGAGATCAGGTCACAGGATTGCTTAATGGGTCTGTATGACCACAAGGTCCATGATTGCCCAGGAAGGGAGTCACGGGTGACATGGAACAATGGCCTGGCCAAGAAGAGTGAGAGAAAGGGGTGAGGGAAGCCAGCCCTTGAGATTTCCGTGGTCCAGGTTGACAGAGTACCGGAGGAGGATGCCCTTAAGCAAAACATGGAGGACTTTGCCGCACTGGGGGACCTGCCTGAGCAGGATGGCAAGTTGAGGGTGGGCCCCCAGGGAAGAATTCTGCAAGGAGCAGAAAGAGTGCCCCACTCTAGAGGGCTTGAGGTGGCAAGTTGAGGCCAAGACAGCCGGTGATACTTCTGGAGATCACCTTATCTATTGGGAGAATGGCCTCCTATACAGTGAGTCTAAGAGTACTGGACCTGGGGCAGCGAATGTGCTGGTTATCCCTGTTAGAAATGGGGGTCTCTAGTTGGCAGTGGTATGCACCTTGTCCAAGTTTGGACCCTTCCTTCAAGTTAGGATAAGGGAGTAACGCAATTTAGATAACCCCTGCTCACCTACTTGGTAGCTTGGCATTAACAGACAGACTTATTCCAAAGGTAATCGATAAAGTATTTTAACACAGACACACAGTGACACAGTGAAAACACTACAAATGGACACCACACCAGTTTAGAAAACTAAAGTATCTTTATCTAAACCAAACAAGAACAAAAGACAAAAACCCAACATACACAATTCAAAATATGACTTTTAAAAGGTTTCAAGCAATTCCGTCCATAGAAAACTATAGATGAATGAATTTACACAATGTACCTTTAGGTGCGTCAAAAATCACAAGTCCAAAAAGCTGCAGAGAAGGGAAGCGTCGAAAAATACAGCGATGTGTCAGTCCCTGAGCCCTTGGGGAGGTGATGCGACAGTTCTGCTACACGCAGGAGAAATGATGTGTTGAATACGGACTGTAGGGTAAAGTGATGCGTCGATTCCAAGATGGTTCTTGTCTGGGGTGCTTTGTCCGCGATGCGTGGAAATCCGGTGCGCGCTGGAAGTCGATGCGTCTGCAGCAAACAGGCGTTGCACCAATTTCTTCATCCGCAGTCCCATGATTCATCGGTTCTTTCAGCCGCACAGCAGGACCTGTGTCATAGTCGGTGCTGTGAACTCAGACTTCTGAGTTTGGTGCACTGGACTCGAAGGGCGGCAAATTTTCAGCCACAGGCAGACGTTGCATTGATTCTTCGGCAGCACAGTGGCAGAGTGTGGAAACTTTTCCAGGTCAGCGGTCCTGTGTTGGAAAAACAGGCGCTGGATGGGCAATGCGCTGATTTTCTTGGGTTCTTCAAGCCTTATCAGCTCCCAGCAACAGGAACAACCTATAGAAGCCCAGAACTGGAACAGGCACCTCCTTGCAGGTCAGAACTGCCACCAGTGGAGTTCAAGGAAGCTGGTGGTGAAGTGTTTGTGTCCTGGAGTGTTCAGAACAGGTGGCAAGCACACATAAGCCCTTGGAGATTCTTCA
The DNA here is from genome assembly GCF_964261635.1 of Lissotriton helveticus. Classification (NCBI taxonomy): domain Eukaryota; kingdom Metazoa; phylum Chordata; class Amphibia; order Caudata; family Salamandridae; genus Lissotriton; species Lissotriton helveticus. The sequence continues at coordinate 1,950,656,491 of NC_136061.1, read as the reverse complement.
CAAACAGGTTCACAGCAAGTTCCAGTCTGTGTCCTCTACTTGGCAAAAGCCGCAACTGCAGGCCAACCCAGGAAAGCAACACACAGCAAAGGGGTAGTACTCCTCCTTGCAGCTCTTCAGCACTTCTTTCTTGGCAGAAGTTCCTCTTGATTCCAGAAGTGATCTACAGTCCTGGGGTTTTAGGTCTAACACTTTAAGCCTATTTTCTTTTTGTAATCTTTGTTGCAAGAGTCTTTGAGCTCTGAAAAAAACAGTTCTGTCCTCCCTGGTCCAGCTTCACTACAGGAGGTGAAGACAGTATTGTGCAGAGCAGACACAGCCTATACAAGTGCTGGTGAAAACTCCTTCCACCGCTCTAAATGCAGAAATGTCTATTCAACCTGACTATGAGTTAGCCAGGAAAGGCAGGGCACACCTCAACACCCACTTGTGACTGTCTAGAGTGAATGCACATCCCCAGCTGCTGTCACTCAACCAGATGGCAAATACACAAACAGGCAGAGGCACACAAGATGGTTAAACAAGAAAATGCCCACTTTCTAAAAGTAGGAATTTCAAACACCCAATTTAAAAAACATGTTCACTTAAAAGAGTGTCATCAAATTCTGAGATCAGAGGGCCTAATCTCCAAATCTCTATCTTGTCCCAATTGAAAGTTACACTTGTAAAATGTTACAGTGTAGCTCCAATGATAGCCTGTGGGACAGTCAGCCTTTCAACAGTGAAAAACAAAATACACAGCATTTCACTATCAGGACATGTGAAACACACCAGTACATGTCCTACCTTTCACAAACACTGCTCCATGCCCATGGGGGTATCTTGGTCCTACCAGAGGAGTGCCTTACATGTAAGAAAAGGGAAGGTCAGGGCCTGGTAAGTGGGTGCACTTCCTAGGTCAACGTGGCAGTTAAAAACTACACGCAAAGGCACTGCAGTGGCAGGTCTGAGACCCATTTACAGGGCTACTAATGTGAGTGGCACAACTAGTGCTGCAGGCCTACTAGTAGCATTTAATTTACAGGCCCAGGGCACACACAGTGCACTTTACTAGGGACTTTCCAGTAAATCAAATATGGCAATCATGGATAACCAAACCTAATCACAATTTATACAGGGAGAACTTGCACTTTGACACCGATCAGCAGTGGCAAAGTGCCCAAAGCATCTATGCCAGTAAAAACGAAACCCAATACACAGTCAAGAATGCAGAAGGTAAAGGCAAAAAGTAATGGGAAACCACGCCAAGAATGCCAAGTCTAACATGTGTCCCCTCAAGCTGAAAAGTGGGATGAATAGCCACCCTCCTGGGAGTTCTCATCACTGAGGTGGAAGAATCTGGACAGACCATCAGCATTGGCATGTTCTGTACCAGGGCGGTGATCCACCATAAAGGCCACCCCTGTAGGGAAATGGACCGATTCAACAGTTTGGGGTTTTCACCCCTCATTTGCATCAACCATCTGAGGGGCCTGTGGGGCCTGTGGCCTCTCTGAACCCGGAATTGAGTCCCAAACAAGTAAGGTCTTAGCTTCTTCAGTGCACAGACCAGAGCAAAAGCTTCTTGCTCAATTGCACTACTCCTCTATTCCCTAGGAAGTAGCCTACTACTAATGAAAGCTACAGGTTGGTCCAGGCCCTCATCATTCAGTTGTGAGAGAACTGCACCCACACCATGCTCTGAAGCATCTGTCTGGACAACAAATTACTGGGAGAAACTGCGTGCCTTGAGTACGGGCGCCGCACACATGGCAGATTTCAGGGCATCAAAAGTGGTCTGACAGACATCAGTCCAGATCACTTTTCTTGGCTGCTGTTGTAGGGGCACCAGCTAGCCTCTTCCTAGTTGACGCCTGAAGTACATCACAGACCCTTGCCCTATTTGGCACTTACTGGCCTTAATAGTGAGGCCTGCTGTTGTAATTTACTTAGGCTTGTTTTAGAATACTTTTGTAGAATTCATGACATTACAGAATGTCAAAGCTTTCCTTGGCATTTGGACTGAGACTGCTAATGATTCTGGACCGTTGATGCTGAGCTGAAACATCTTTCAAATAAACCATTTTAATTCTACACCTTTTCTGGGAATTCATCTTTGTTACACTTGCGCCTTGGGACTCTGCTTGATTGGGGACAAGCTTTCGCAGCATCAGCTCCCCTACTATTTTCTATGGACTGTTCTATGAGTATTGTAAAGCTCTCAATACACGGAATTCACCTTAAAGAACTGCTGACTTCGGACTGTGGATCTTGCTATTTTTTTTTCTACTCAAACTTGGGACCCGATACTTGATTCTTGTTTTATTTTATTGGATACTGTTTTGCCCAGGCTCATCTTGGATGTAACAGCCTTTCCTTGGCTTGACTTATAACTTGTTACAGGACTACTTTTGGCACATTTGAGATTTGCGACTTATAACTTGCTACTGGACTACTTTTGGCACATTTGAGATTCCTTCACTTCGTGAGGTAATCATATTACTGTGCATTATTTATATGGATGGATGACAGTTGCATTGCCGGTGTAGATGGCGTCTTTCGAATGAGCATCGTTTAACTTACCGGAGTGTTCTTCACTCGAGATCTCGCTCCATGGTGCAGAGTGAAAGCGTCATCGCTGAACTCGACGCACTGAGCATTCCTTCTAAGATCGCAAGCTCTTGTGAGAAGCATCATTGTAATCACCGCAGCTCGTCATTATGCGAGGTCACGCAACCTGACCTTGCGTGCCAGACATTTTTTTTTTATTAGTTCATTTCTCTTCAACAGCATCATTTACAGAGATTTATCGAGGTGATAAAAACAGATGGTGAGTCTCAAGTGAGTTTAAACAACAGATTATGAGTGACTATGTTTAAATGACAGACCACATCCCGAGAACATACAACAGTTCCACATGACTTGAAGTGATAATATTGAATGTTCACACCTGATTATATCAGACTACAAGTGACTCGTGAATAGTTCCTATACTATTTCTCAGCATTTATTTTGGGATTTTACATTTGTCTACTTTACCTTGCAATTGAACTATAGTTGTTATATTTTGTATACCAACTTTTGATGTTAGCTGAACTACAATGACGGATAGGAAACTACACGTGCAAGAGACTTCATTTACTTCCATAGGTGAACGGTGACTACATTCCTTATTTTAATGTATTATTTTTTTCCATGTTGTAGACTAACTGCGTCTTTTTTTTTTTTTTGGGCGGGGGGATTCACTTTGCAGTTTGATTCACTATGGCTTCTTCAGCAAGCATGTCACAACCTCCAGCCTTTCTTTCAGAAACAGGAGACCCAATTCTTCCATTGAAGAGGTGGAGGAATCTGTTTGATTCATACATAGTAGCTATTGGTGGGGAAAAGTTCTCAGCTTTTAGAAAACAGGTTATCCTTTTGCATAACCTGGGGGTGGAGCGACGGAATGTTTACGACAGCATGGATCTTATTATAGTTGGTAATGGAGAGGGTGAATCTAATTATGTATATGAGATGTCCATGCTGATGCTAGAAAGGTATTTTGGTCCTCGCATCAATGTGGTCTTGGAGAGGCATACATTTTTTACTAGAACTCAAGGGATAAATGAATCAGTGAAGAGTTATGTTGGCTCTCTTAAAACGCTGGCGAGGACCTGTGAGTTTGGAGATCTTTCTGATTCGTTAGTTAGAGATCAGTTATTGAGATGCACTAATAGTACCCGAGTGCAAGAAAAGTTATTGTTGAAGCAGTTGCAATTGTTGAAGGAATGGAGAATACTTCTTCCTGGGTCAAAGAGATGAAGAAAAGTCATGAGAATAAGAAAGAATCTTCAAGTAATGTGCATGCTCTCACTGAGAGTGAGAGTTGTGATGAAAGTATAGCTAAAATTTCTCCTATAGAGAAATCAAAAGAATTAGATAAAGACCCGCGCATGCGTTATTCCAAGGCTCCACCTGTCAATCCTGATTGCGAATCTCGTTACAGTTCCTCTTTCTCTGGGAATAATGGGAATGAGAAGAACTCCAAAGACGCTTCTAAGCCTAAATGCTTTAGATATGGAAGTTTTTCTCACTTTTCAAATTACCCCCAATGTTATGCCAGAGAATCCAATTGTATGAAGTGTGGGGTCAAAGGGCATTATGCTCGTGTGTGCAAATCAACCCAAATTCTGGTAAAAATACAGAAGTTGTGCGCACTGTGATCATGAGTATATGTGATGGTAATGGAGAGATGGTTGCGGATAAAGTGTCTATGCCAGAGTGTGACATTCTTGTCAATGACTTTAATTTTGTCGTCCTGGCTGACTCTGGGTCTCCATTTACTATGATAGGTAACAAGCAGTGGGATGAGGTAGTAGGTCTAGATAGTACAGCTTTGATTCCTCCTGACATAAATCCATTCAGCTATGGGGGTGCAAAAATTAATGTGCTGGCCTACGTAGAAGGTTGTATCCAGTTTAAAGACAGGAAAACTGTTTGCAAAATATATGTGGCGGAAAGAGGTGATAATCTGTTAGGGAGGAGACATCAATGTGATCTTGGGATCATGTTAAAGCCTGGTGCCAAGGATCCCAAGGATCAAGTTATGTTGGTGGAAGTACAAGGTGATCAAAGTGACCTGTACTTCAAATAAATTCTAGACGTTTTTACTGATAATTTGGGTTGTCTTAAGGAATTCGAGCACGGTGTAATTCTTAAGAAAAATGCTGTGTCGTGTGTGCACAAGGTAGGGAGGGTACCCAAAATGCTGATGGAACCACTTAAAACTGAATTGGAGAAGCTATTGAAGTTGGGAATTATTAAAGAAATAGAAGCGTCAGAATGGTTGGCCCTGATTGTTTTGGCCCCGAAGGATGGTGGCACTAATGTCAGGATGTGTGTTGATTTGAGGAGTATGAATGAGTGGATTTGGGTTGACCGCCAACCCTTGCCCAACATTTCAGAGTCACTTAGTACTCTCAAGGGTGCCCGTGTGTTTAGCGTGTTGGACTTGTCGTCTGCGTACCACCAGATTCCCCTGCATAAAGAGTCAAGGCATCTTACTTCTTTCGTGACACCTCTGGGAGCATACTGTTTTCTAAGAATGCCATTTGGATTAGCGTCAGCAGCAGCATGCTTCCAGAGGGTCATGAAGAAGGTTTTGGAAGGCATAAAAAACATAATGTTCTTTCAGGACGATATTTTAATCAATGGTGAGGACTAGGAGAAGCATAGTGATACTTTAATGGAGGTTTTGGAAAAAGTGAGAGACAAAGGTTTAACTGTAAAAAAGGAAAAATGTTGTATTGGTGTGGAAACTGTGTCGTATTTGGGTCATGTGATTTCTGGTGAAGGGATTCAACAAAAGTTGGAGCTTGCGTAGAGTGTGATAAATGCCCCCAGACCAACTGACAGGGAACAAGTAAGGTCATTCCTTGGACTTGCAGAATTTTATTCAAAGTTTGTGCGTGGATTTGCCTGTGTGACTGAACCTATTAGGGCTTTATTAAAGAAAGGTTCACATTTTTCTTGGTCGGAAGATTGCCAGGGAACTTTTAATACCATCAAAAGTGAAATCGGTAAGATGCCTACCTTACGACATTTCGATATTAACAAGAGAACTGTGTTGACTACTGATGCTAAATAGAATCCACTAGGAGGGTGGCCGTGGTCCCTAAAGAGATGGGGAGCACACAGTGTTGTTTAAATGCCCCTCACACACCAACAGGCCCCTTGGTGTCATGCTTCATCATCGGGGCCTTCGCACCCCTCTACGGGATGCGGCGTGCTGCGACAAACGACTACGTAGGAGCACTTTGGTAGTGAACTATGTGAGGGTGTATAATGAAGGGTGTGAGTGAGGTGAGGTGAAAAAAGTGAGTAAAAAATACCTGGCACTCAGGAAACAAATATTTATTCTGTCCTCGGCTGGTATTAATAAAAGGTGCAGAATCTGGTTGAAAAAATACGTACTAGGGTATATCAACCATTAACAGTGTCAACATGTTTCGGAGCACAAGGCTCCTTCTTCAGGACGAGGATATGCACTATAATCCTCACCTTACTCACATGAAATGTGAAAGTGTTCGAAAAAATTTTTTTTAATAAAAATTCAATGTGTAATGTACCTATCAATGTTTTAAGAGAAGGTATGTTCGTTGCGCCCAATTGGCGTTTTGAAAAAAACCTGTAAAAGAAAGACATAATAAATATACTAGTCGGATGTCCAGGAACATAGTAAACATGCTAGTCGGATGTCCAGGAACATGAGGAAAAAGTATTTCTTTCCTAATAAAGGTGAGTTTACAGAACACAACTGAGGCTCTGGTACCTTGTGAAAGAAAGACACTTAGAGAGGGACACACAACCCTAAACACACACACATACATACATGCAATCTCCCAGATATAAATGGAGGGAAAAAGGGTTAGCAATGATGCAGGCTTACTTATGTTCAAAAACTCGGAAGGCCTCATGAGCCTATGCGTGGTATTGGGGGTATCTCTCTTCGTTGCCCAGTAAACAACCTAAAAGATAGTAATAGCTGTATTGTAGGTAGTGAAGTAGAGATTAATCAATAAAACAAGGTTACTGATACGTGAGAAGCATCCTCGGTCTTAACTAGCCCTACTCACGGTGACTGCATGGATCGATCGCCTGCCTTCCCCTCAACGCTGCTCCGGTGAAGTAAGCCGTTAGGAGAGAGGCTCGCTTTTTATACTCTATGGTTTGGTTAATTGGTTGAAGTAAATTGGATAATCAATAGCGGAAGGACGCCCATATAAGGCCAAACTACCCAATTCCTTTCCGGTATTCATGTGGTCCCCGGAACAGCGCTGGACATGGTTGCGCTGGCTCGGCGGTAGTGAATCCCGGGACGCGCATGCGTGAACCCAGATTCGTGCCATGTGCGGTGCGCATGCGTCAAGCCGAAAAACGGCCAGCGCATGCGCAAAAGGGTGGCACTGCATCGCCGAGTACTGCTGATCGTGATTATTCAGCCTGTAGTGTTTATATTACCCAGCTCTCCCAATCGGTGCTCATATTTTGCAAGGTTCCAATTGGAAGGAGTAAGCAATGGTGAATTAGATCCAAAAGGATCAGTATTGGCCCAATGGAGGTAGTAAGCTGGCCCATAGATTGTACAATTAATGAGGGGAGATAGAACTCATTAGGTGTCTTCAATATACAATAGCAATGGTGAATTAGATCCAAAAGGATTCGTATTGGCCCAATGGAGGTAGTAAGGTGGCCCATAGATTTTACAATTAATGAGGGGAGACAGAACTCATTAGGTGTCTTCAATATACACAACCACTCATCATACCAATAGAACTGTGAGTAGTCTGGTAGATAAAAACCAGATGCTATATTAGTTGTTCCTTAGTCACTCATCATACCATGCATGCAGTATGCAAAAGTTAGCGTAATTGGCTCCAAGGAATTGAATCATTAAGCCCTGCGCTGTCGGTGCCCAGACGGAACACCCAACGTTGCTCCTTTTCCAACAGACCTGTGTCTGAGGGTAGTTGTTCGATCACTGTCCATTGTAATTCATTGACACAGTGTTGAAGTTCCAGGAAATGAGCTGACATTTTTGTAGTTGCCTTCTTGCATCTAATGTTGCTCTTATGCTCATTTATCCTGACTTTGACTTGTCTCGTGGTCATTCCCACATACTCCTTTCTGCAGGGACATGTGATCAAATAGACCACATTTTTACTGTTACAGTTTGTGAACGTTCGCTGTTCCCAGCTGGTCCCATTGGTGAAGGTAAGGGTCTGACTCTTTTGTGTAAGGTGACAACAGTTGCAATTGCCACAAGGATGGTGGCCCTTTATCCCCTGTAGTCTTGTTTGCTCCACTTTTAGTGGCTGTGGTCTTGTATGGACAAGAATGTCTTTCAGATTCCTGCCACGTCTGTGGGCGAACATTGGTTTCTCAAGGGATAGTGTGCCACATGTGAGTATGCGCCAATGTCTGTTTACCAGTTTCGTCAATTGGTTGGTAACCGGGCTGTAGGTGGTGACACAGACCGTTCTGCTCATCTGGTTATTATTTGTGGGTTTGTCTTCGAGGAGAGCCTCACGATTGTTATTCCTAGCTCTTTTCATAGCTTTCTGGATAACAGGGTTGGGGTATTTCCTTTCTCTTAACTTTGTGCAAAGGTCTTTGGCTTGGCTTTTATATTTCGTCAGGTCGCTACAGTTCCGACGTAGGCGGAGGAACTGTCCGTATGGAAGGTTCTCCCTCAGGTTACGCGGATGGAAGCTGTCAAACCTGAGGAGGCAGTTCCTGGCCGTCGGTTTAAAATGAGTCTCTGTTTTAAGAAACCCTGCCTCATGATAGATGTTGAGGTCCAAGAAAACCATAGGACCTCAACATCTATCATGAGGCAGGGAGAACCTTCCATACGGACAGTTCCTCCGCCTACGTCGGAACTGTAGCGACCTGACGAAATATAAAAGCCAAGCCAAAGACCTTTGCACAAAGTTAAGAGAAAGGAAATACCCCAACCCTGTTATCCAGAAAGCTATGAAAAGAGCTAGGAATAACAATCGTGAGGCTCTCCTCGAAGACAAACCCACAAATAATAACCAGATGAGCAGAACGGTCTGTGTCACCACCTACAGCCCGGTTACCAACCAATTGACGAAACTGGTAAACAGACATTGGCGCATACTCACATGTGGCACACTATCCCTTGAGAAACCAATGATCGCCCACAGACGTGGCAGGAATCTGAAAGACATTCTTGTCCATACAAGACCACAGCCACTAAAAGTGGAGCAAACAAGACTACAGGGGATAAAGGGCCACCATCCTTGTGGCAATTGCAACTGTTGTCACCTTACACAAAAGAGTCAGACCCTTACCTTCACCAATGGGACCAGCTGGGAACAGCGAACGTTCACAAACTGTAACAGTAAAAATGTGGTCTATTTGATCACATGTCCCTGCAGAAAGGAGTATGTGGGAATGACCACGAGACAAGTCAAAGTCAGGATAAATGAGCATAAGAGCAACATTAGATGCAAGAAGGCAACTACAAAAATGTCAGCTCATTTCCTGGAACTTCAACACTGTGTCAATGAATTACAATGGACAGTGATCGAACAACTACCCTCAGACACAGGTCTGTTGGAAAAGGAGCAACGTTGGGTGTTCCGTCTGGGCACCGACAGCGCAGGGCTTAATGATTCAATTCCTTGGAGCCAATTACGCTAACTTTTGCATACTGCATGCATGGTATGATGAGTGACTAAGGAACAACTAATATAGCATCTGGTTTTTATCTACCAGACTACTCACAGTTCTATTGGTATGATGAGTGGTTGTGTATATTGAAGACACCTAATGAGTTCTGTCTCCCCTCATTAATTGTAAAATCTATGGGCCACCTTACTACCTCCATTGGGCCAATACGAATCCTTTTGGATCTAATTCACCATTGCTATTGTATATTGAAGACACCTAATGAGTTCTATCTCCCCTCATTAATTGTACAATCTATGGGCCACCTTACTACCTCCATTGGGCCAATACTGATCCTTTTGGATCTAATTCACCATTGCTTACTCCTTCCAATTGGAACCTTGCAAAATATGAGCACCGATTGGGAGAGCTGGGTAATATAAACACTACAGGCTGAATAATCACGATCAGCAGTACTCGGCGATGCAGTGCCACCCTTTTGCGCATGCGCTGACCGTTTTTCGGCTTGACGCATGCGCACCGCACATGGCACGAATCTGGGTTCACGCATGCGCGTCCCGGGATTCACTACCGCCGAGCCAGCGCAACCATGTCCAGTGCTGTTCCGGGGACCACATGAATACCGGAAAGGAATTGGGTAGTTTGGCCTTATATGGGCGTCCTTCCGCTATTGATTATCCAATTTACTTCAACCAATTAACCAAACCATAGAGTATAAAAAGCGAGCCTCTCTCCTAACGGCTTACTTCACCGGAGCAGCGTTGAGGGGAAGGCAGGCGATCGATCCATGCAGTCACCGTGAGTAGGGCTAGTTAAGACCGAGGATGCTTCTCACGTATCAGTAACCTTGTTTTATTGATTAATCTCTACTTCACTACCTACAATACAGCTATTACTATCTTTTAGGTTGTTTACTGGGCAACGAAGAGAGATACCCCCAATACCACGCATAGGCTCATGAGGCCTTCCGAGTTTTTGAACATAAGTAAGCCTGCATCATTGCTAACCCTTTTTCCCTCCATTTATATCTGGGAGATTGCATGTATGTATGTGTGTGTGTTTAGGGTTGTGTGTCCCTCTCTAAGTGTCTTTCTTTCACAAGGTACCAGAGCCTCAGTTGTGTTCTGTAAACTCACCTTTATTAGGAAAGAAATACTTTTTCCTCATGTTCCTGGACATCCGACTAGCATGTTTACTATGTTCCTGGACATCCGACTAGTATATTTATTATGTCTTTCTTTTACAGGTTTTTTTCAAAACGCCAATTGGGCGCAACGAACATACCTTCTCTTAAAACATTGATAGGTACATTACACATTGAATTTTTATTTAAAAAAAAAATTTCGAACACTTTCACATTTCATGTGAGTAAGGTGAGGATTATAGTGCATATCCTCGTCCTGAAGAAGGAGCCTTGTGCTCCGAAACATGTTGACACTGTTAATGGTTGATATACCCTAGTACGTATTTTTTCAACCAGATTCTGCACCTTTTATTAATACCAGCCGAGAACAGAATAAATATTTGTTTCCTGAGTGCCAGGTATTTTTTACTCACTTTTTTCACCTCACCTCACTCACACCCTTCATTATACACCCTCACATAGTTCACTACCAAAGTGCTCCTACGTAGTCGTTTGTCGCAGCACGCCGCATCCCGTAGAGGGGTGCGAAGGCCCCGATGATGAAGCATGACACCAAGGGGCCTGTTGGTGTGTGAGGGGCATTTAAACAACACTGTGTGCTCCCCATCTCTTTAGGGACCACGGCCACCCTCCTAGTGGATTCTATTTTGTTTATTCATGATGCTTAGGGAGACTGGATCCACTTTTCTCTCTCTCCCCCCTTTTGTTATATTTCCGACTACTGATGCTAGCCTTAAAGGACTGGGTGATGTGCTCTCTCAGATAGTAGACGGCGAAGAGAGAACAGTTGTGTTTGCGCCAAGAGCACTTAGAGATGCTGGAAAGAATTATTTGTGTGGAGAGGGAAGCCTTTGGTGTGTTTTGGGCTATACAACATTTCAGATTTTATCTTTGGGGAATTCCTTTTCTGGTGAGATCAGATCATCGTCCTTTAGTGCAGATTTGTTCTTGTAGACACAGTGATCATATCACACCGAGGATTAAATGTTGGAGTGAAGGTTTGCAGGACTAAAATTCCAGGGTACAATATATATCTGGCTCCAATAACAAGTCTGATGACTGTCTCTCTCGATTACCTGTGGAAGAGGCATCGATAGTGAGTGAGATTGAGAATGTGTACGGGATAGGTGAGTCCAATGTATACTGGATGGCTGAGTCCACTTTGTCAAAGAATGAATGGTTTGATGATGTGAACAAGGATGATGTTCTAATGTTGTTAAAATCGTGGATCAGTCAAGGGTGGCCTGAGTACAAGACCCTTGATCAGGACGTTAAAGCATCTTGGACTGTGAGAAATGAACTCTCATTTACTTGTGGGAACTTTATGAGAGGTGAAAGAATGATTCCGCCAATAAAATTTAGAAACAAGATTATTAATACTGCCAATGAAGGTCATCTTGGTAGGAGCCTCACTAAAGCTCGGGTGAGAGAAAGATATTGGTGGCCTGGCATGGACCACATGATTAAGGAAGTGGTGAGAGAATGTGTAACTTGTGCTGAAAGTGACGAATCCCAGAACGTTAGTCATGCACCTTTGTCTCCAGTTGAAGTGCCAGATCTTGTTTGGTCTAAACTGGGATTAGACATCATGGGACTCTTTGATTTGCTGCCTTCTTATGAGCGTTTTGTTATCTTACTTGTTGATTATACATCAATGTGGGTAGTTACGAAGTGTGTTTCTTCTGTAAACACGAGAATTGTCATAGATTTTCTCAGAGGAGTGTGTGCTTCAGAAGGGGTACCTAAATTCCTAGTCACTGATAATGGTGTACAATTCGCATCTCATGAAATGGGTGATTTCCTTAAGGACAATGATATCACTCATCAGAAGACTGCGTTATACTCACCACAAGCCAATGGTTTAACTGAGAGAATGAACAGTCTTGTTAAAGATTGTGCGCAGCGTGCTATTAACTCATGATCCTCTTTTAGCAGTATCCTGAGAGATACATGGTAGGTACACCGTACCACACCAAATGCTATTACTCAAAGATCTCCTTTTGAAGCTCTAAGGGATAGGAAGGCTGTTTCAAAATTTTATCCTAGTTGGTTGCCTGAATGTTCTAGTTCTGGAATGCCTCAAGAGGAGAGACGTTCTCGGATATCAGATTATCAACGCAAGGACAAAGTTGGATATGATTGCAGGATGCACGTAAAAATAAGAAGTGGAATGTTGGAGATAGGGTTTTAGTGAAGAATCCTAACCATACTTTGAAGTGTATGAGTTCTTTTATTGGTCTTTTTACAATTGTGTCTATTAGGAAGAATGTTGTAGAAGTCAATACAGGGTGCATGTGGAGCATGTCAAGGTTGGTAACATTTTTGAAGCAACCAAGTGACAATGGAAAAAGCACTATGCAAGAAACCATACCAGTTGATACTGATATCACTGAGAGTTCAAGGAGATTCTCTCAAAGGTCTCAGAATATGCCAATAAAATTTAGAGATTATGATTTAAGTTGATCACTATATTTTCTCTCTCTTATTTTATTCTGTTCATTTATCTGTATTTCAATTTTCAGTAAGGGAGATGTGTTGTAATTTACTTAGGCTTGTTTTAGAATTCTTTTGTAGAATTCATGACATCACAGAATGTCAAAGCTTTCCTTGGCATTTGGACTGAGACTGCTAATGCTTCTGGACTGTTGATGCTGAGCTGATACATCTTTCAAATAAACCATTTTAATTCTACACCTTTTCTGGAAACTCATCTTTGTTACATCCGCCTTCTGCAAGGCCTTCAACAGAGGTGATGCAAGTGTTCCTCCCAGCTGGAGCTGAACACTGCAATGTCATCCAGGTAGGCGGCGCTGAAATCTCCAGCCTGGACAGTACCTGGTTGACTAGTATTTGGAATGTGGCAGGGGCGTTCTTCAACCCAAAGGGCATGACCCGAAATGGTAGTGCCCCTCCGGTGTTGAGAACACAGACCACTCCTTGGCACCATCAGTTAAGACAATCTGCCAGTTCCCATCTGTCAAATCAAATGTGCTAAGGAACCTGGCAGCTCCTAACCGATCTTTGAGCTCATCAGCTCTGGGGATGGGTGTGCATCAATCCTGGTGATGGCAATGAGACCACGGTAGTCCACACAGAACCGAAGTTCAGTTGTGGCACCGGCTGCAGCAGATTTTGGAACCAAGATCACTGGACTGGCCCAGGGGCTCATGGAGGGCTCTATCACACCTGGCACCAACATATTAGAAACTTCTTCTTTGATGCTGGCCTTGACCCTGCCAGTCAACCTGTGAATTGTGTGTTTCACAGGCAGGTTGTCCCCAGTGTCCACGTCATGGACACACCAATAGGTGATGCCTGGGGTCAGGGAGAACAAGGAGGCGAACTGTCCCAGCACCTGGTAGAGTACCTGTGCTGCCCTGGAGTCAGGGTGGGTGAAAGGTTTACACCATGCACTAACCCATCTTGCTCCTTGGTAGACAGGAGGTTAGTAAGAGGCTCACTCTTCTCTTCCATTCCATCATCTGTAGCCAAGAGCAAAAGAGAGGCTTGAGGTGGTTCATATCATTCTCACAATCCACCACCTCAATTGGTCCACTTGTCTTGGAGCATGCAAGGCTTCACTGGTGCCATCACCCACATTTTCTGGCAGGTTGAAACTCTAACAGAGTGACATTCTGGTCATACGATCGTTTAATCTCTTCCTGATGTGCTACCAGGTTCTCTTGAGCGAGCTTCCTGAAGGAAGCAGTCTGGTTTCTGAAGGCCAGCATGTAGCTAAATACATCCTGGGGAGGTTTCCTGGGAGATTTCTCCCAGCCTTCTTTCACCAGACTGAGAGGTCCTCTTACAGGATGCCCATACAGTAATTCAAAGGGACTGAACCCTATGGATGTATGTGGCACTTCTCTATAAGCAAACAGAATGCATGGCAAGAGGACGTCTGAGACCCGTGGACATGCATTTCAGGGTTCGGTGGATCTCTCAACCAACCTGTTTCCTAGGGGATGGAAAGGAGTGGTGAACTTGTAACTTACACCACACTCCTCCCATTGAGACGCCACATATGAAGTTGGTACACCGGTCAGATTCCACCTCTCTGGGGAAACCCATGCAGGAAAAGATCCCCATCAATGCATGACTCACCATAAGGGCCAAGATTGTGGATAGCCTCAGGGTCCACCAGACCAGGATGTACCTGTTGCCAGGGGCCCACAATGTCAATTCCCATCCACTCAAAAGGGATGGTCACCACTGGAAAAAGCTGGAGTCTAGCTTTTACCTTCCTCCCACTCTTACCACTTGCCTGGCAAGACCAACAATGTGCCTCTTAGTGCCTTCGTATTTGGGGCCAATAGGAGTGGGTGACAACCCTGGCAAAGGTTTTGTTGTGCTCCTAATTTAATACATTTTCACCATAGACACATTATGAGCCAGACCCAGTTGGGAGGCACAGACTGACCCAGGCTCAGCAATCTTAGGCTCACTATACAGGAGACCATTCTCCCAGTAGATCCGGTATTCAGACAGAATATCGGAAAAAAATATTGTCCTACTAAAATATATCGTGACATAGAAATATCGTGTGCAAGAATATCCTCAAAAATATCGATTTTAGAAAAGTAATATCGATGTTAGAAATTTCGAAGTTGTAAATATAGTTTATAGAAATATCAAAAGCATTAATATAGTTTACTAAAATATAGTTGTTAAAAATATCTTTTATTTTTATGTATTTTAGTATGTATTTCAATTGTATATGTTTTAAAGTGTATGCATAAATATTGTTAATCTTTTTTTAAGTCATTGTTATTTAATTATTAGTAGTTTTGATTTTTTGTTAAATAATTTATTTTCCATTTTTAGTACCGTAGCGTGTTACGGGGTTTAAAAGGATACAAGGTGGGAAGTAATTTAATTATAATTAATTAATATTTTTTTTCATTATTTTTTTTAGTTAATTGATTATTAGTTATGTTAAATGCATTATTAATTGTTTTTAACATTAAGGGGGTCATTACAGTGGTGTTTCACAACCATCGTAAGGCACTTCTCTGCCCGCAAATTAAAATGGCAGGTGGTGTGCTGGTAGGCACAAAGTCCGTCCGCCACGGGTCCGCCACAGACAATCATTACGATTGCCTGGCGGACCCACCCTGCATCAACAATATGGTGGTGGTGCCTAGCAGGCACCCTCCGCCATATTATGATGCTGCCTCCCCACCAGCCGGTGTATGGCGGGGAAACCGTCATTCACAGGCCGGTGGGTATTGCATTTGGGGGGAGGTGGTGTGTACCAAAGGTACCCCCCTACATTTCCCTGCACCAAGTGGCAGGCACCTCGTGATGCCTGCCAAGTATTGCAGGGAAATGCAAACAGTGCATTTCTGATATTGCGGCGGGTGCTCTAGCCTGCAGCACCCTCAGAAATGTCAGAGACACACAATGCGACTGCCACGAGGGCGGTCGCGTCATAATCTGATGTGCGGACCGCTGCATTACAGGCAGGCGGTCCCAAGCCCCGGCACGACCCGCCATCGTAAAGAGCCCCTAAATTTTAGGTGTGGGTTGTGTGTTTTGTGGGGGTATAGGATGGGAAGTCAATTAAAATTAATTCATATTAATTTTTAATTAGTATTGATTATTTAATTGGTAATTAATTGGTGCAGAGAGAGAATATCGATGCAAAAATATCGAGTTGCACCAATATCGAGGTAAAAATATCGTGGGTCAGAAATATCGACAGACAAAATATCGTGGTCAAGAATATCGATTTTAGGTAAGTAATATTGATGTTTAAAATATCGAAATGTTTAATATCATTTGCAAAAATATAGTTGTTAAAAATATTTTTTTTTATGTTATGTATTTTAGTATATATTTTAAATGCATTTGATGTATGTTTTTTGTATAAGAATTGTTTGTATTTTTATTGTATGTGTTAAAATGTTAATATATGAATTTTGCGTTTTTAGTGCCAAAGCGGGTTTTGGGTTTATGTAAATGTAAATGTGTTTGTATTTATATAGCGCACTTCTACCCAGAGGTCTCGTAGCGCTGTATTCATACCGCTGTGGAACCCATCCTGGCTTTCCTGTGAAATGTTCACTCCTGCACATGGGAATAGTAATTTTTACCCCTCTGCTATCCAGCACTTTCCCTACGGTTGCACCCACTGGAGTTGGAATAGTCAATTTAATTTCTCCGCTATCCAACACTTGCCCTACTTTAGCACTCACTGGAGTGGGAATAGTTATTTTTAACCCCTTTGCTATCCAACACTTTCTCTACTGTTGCACTCTTTGGTGTGGCAATAGTAATTTTTACTACCCTGCTATCCAACATTTTCCCTACTGTTGCACTCACTGGAGTTGGAATAATAAATGTAATTCCTTCGCTATCCAACACTTTCCCTACTTTTGCACTCACTGGAGTGGGAATAGTAATTTTTACCCCTCAGCTATCCAACACTTTGCCTACTATTGCACTCTGGAGTGAGAATAGTAATTGTTTCCTCTCCGCTATCCAACACTTTCCCTACTGTTTTTCTTACTGGAGTGGGAATCTTAATTGTTACCCCTCCACTATCCAACAGTTTCCCTACTGTTGCACTCACTGGAGTTGGAATAGTACATGTTATTATTTTGCTATCCAATATATTCCCTACTATTGCATTTATTGTATTGTGAAATGTAAGTTTTAATTTTTTTTTAATAATTTAGGGGTGATTAGGATGGCGGGCGGACTTAGGTCCACTCGCCACCCTGGCGGTCCCACAACCCTAATCATGATGCACCACCATCGTGGCAGTCACATCAGGCATTTTATCATTGTGGCGGGTGCTGCTGGTCTGCAGCACCCGTCGCATTGGTAAAATGTCATGTTGTGCATTGCCATGCACATCGTGGCAGGCACTGCGCAGTGCCTGCCACCTTGCGCATGGCAATGTATGGGGGTACCATAGGTACCCCCAGTGCAGTTCCCCATCCCCCCACTCACTGGGGGCTGTCGGGATCGTAAGCAGCGCAAGAATAAACACGCGCCACTAACCTTATAGAGATGTCCAGCAGAAACGATCGGACGTAAGTCCCCTCGACTTCTCCCAACACAACACCCAGCAGTGAATCTACTGTCACTTCCTGAGCGTGTATAGTAAGAAGCAGGGAGGTGAGAAGTTAATAGTATGATCAGGGTTTGCTGCACTCTCTTCCGGATCTGGTCTAGGTTATCCACGAGATCTCGGTTGAAGAAGGTACTGCAGCGTGGGGAGACAGAGAGCAAGAGTAAGAGCCACCTCTGCATAGAATCAACACCCCCTATCCCTTGGTACTTACACCTACCAAGACACCATGAGAATGATCCGTGCAACGTTATGGTGCGGTTCCCTACTCCAGGATACTAGGATATATTGAAAAGGAAAGTTATATTCACTCCCTTCTATAGAAATAATTTGTTCCTGAAAGACGTCTCTAACCTCCGGCTTTTGACAGGTACTGTTTATGACAAGATGCGGTGTTTCTTGCCAGTTATCGTATTGCTCACAATAACTCTTGGGAACAAATGATGGCCAATGTTTCAAAAGAAAGTTTACGAAGTACAAAGCAAATACTTGACCTCTAAAGTTAGGAAACTCAAGTGCGAGAAATAAACAGAAAACGCGCATCCGCGCTGTAAGAATACAATCAGGAAAAAGGTTATAAAAGAAGAACGAGCCCGTTCTTCTTTAACTATACTTGCGACCTGCAGCAGGAAAAACTACTTCTCCTCTGACCTCGCAGGCTCTTGATCGGCGCTGGGCTAAACACTCTGACCTCGCAGGCTCTTGATCGGCGCTGGGACACTCAATCTGACCTCGCAGGCTGTTGATCGGCGCTGGGCTTTTCAGTAATAAATCTGGCGGGGACAACACCTTCCGCCATTACCTGAACTACAAAACCAATTGTCAAGCACCTTTCTGATGCAAGGGAGGAGCCTATATAGGAGCAGCCCGTTTTCCAGCCTTCCAACGCCGCATTGCCCTCTGGGACTTGTAGTCCGTTTGATAAGGACGCCCCATGCGACGTGCCTTTCTACCGGCTGTGGTGGCAAAAGAAATCGCGACAGTACCCCCTCTCGAGGACAGCCGTCCCGGCGGTCGACCAGGTTTAGCAGGGAATCGCTCGTGGAATTGAGCAACCAAGTCAGGGCAATGAAGGTTATCCACGGGTTCCCATGTCCGGTCCTCGGGTCCATACCCTTTCCAATCGACCAGGTACTGGATTCTGCCACGCACCATACGTGAATCCAGTACCTCCAGAATCTCATACTCTTCCTGACCTTCAACCTCCAGAGCTTGAGGACGCTCCGGCAAACGCATACTCAGCGGACAGGGCCGGAGGAGAGACACATGGAATACAGGATGAATAGACCAAGAGACAGGCAGGGATAGCTTCATCGCTACTGGATTCACTACTTCACAGATCCCATATGGACCGATAAACTTAGGTTTCAGTTTGTTAACCCCTTTCAAGTGTATGTTGCGTGTGGAAAGCCACACCTTGTCCCCCACTTTATAAGCAGGTTCCTCGGACCTCCTCCGATCAGCAAAGAGTTTGTGAGCAGCTTGAGCGTTCTCCAAACTGTTCCGAGCATCGATCAGAATAGCTCTTAAATGAGCATGATGTTCGTGGATGGTAGGAACCAAGGATTCCGCAGGCCAGTCGAATGGAAGCATATGCGGATGGAAGCCGTAGAGACAGAAGAAGGGAGAGCACCCCAAAGTGGTGTGAACAGCATAGTTATATGCGAATTCCGCTAACCACAAAAGGGTGGTCCATTCTGTGGTGTTTTGCAAGGTAAAACAGCGGAGATATTGTTCCAACGTCTGATTCAGACGTTCAGTTTTACCGTCTGTCTGAGGATGGTAGCTGGAAGATAGTCGCGCGTCAATCTGCAAGATGGCACAGAGAGCCTTCCAAAAGTGGGACGTGAATTGCGTACCTCGATCAGTTATCAGCACACTCGGCTATCCATGCGCCCGCACAATTTGTTGGAGAAACACTGTAGCCAACTCCACGGACGTTGGTAGACCAGGTAACGCTATAAAATGTCCCATTTTTGTGAGGTGGTCTACCACTACCAAAATAACCGTCTGATTGCTGCAGGGAGGCATCTCCACGATAAAATCCATAGATAGTGTATGCCATGGTTTAGGAGGAATGGGCAATGGAAGGAGTAAGCCCGAAGGTTTAGTGTGGACGGACTTGCCTTGGGCACAAATCGCACAGTTCTTAACGTATTCCTTTACGTCAGCTCGTACACCCTTCCACCAAAAGGAACGTTCCACATTTGCTGTGGTCTTATATTTTCCCATATGTCCTCCCAATACAGAATCGTGTGCCCACATCAACACCTGTTGTTGTAATGCAGCCAGGGGTATGTACAAAGCATGATAATGGTATGCCAGGTCGTCTTTTGTGTGTCGGTGTTCTGGTGCCTCCTGTACCCATGAGGGGACATCGATGTCGGAAAATGCAACTCTAATGTCTTCCAAAAAGTCTTTGGAAGTGATCAGGGCAATCGATGTCTTAGGACACTCTGCTATCTTAAGGATACAAGGGGGTTCCTCAGGTTCGACTGTCTTCTCTTCTCCCAAACGGGATAAAGCATCTGCTTTTCCATTACGGGATCCAGGTCTGTATTTGATCAAGAAGTCGAAGTCGGAGAAGAACAGAGTCCATCTAAGCTGCCGTGGAGTTAAAGCCTTAGCGGTCTTTAGGAACAACAAGTTCCTATGATCCGTAATGATTTCAACAGTATGCAAAGCCCCCAAAAGATAGTGTCGCCACTCTTCACACGCTCTTTTAATGGCAAGGAGCTGCTTGTCAGTGATGGTATAATTCACCTCACAGGGTGTAAGTTTCCTCGAATAGTATGCCACCGGATGGAGCTGCCCTGTAGTGGGATGCCGTTGGGATAAAACCCCTCCGAGGGCAAACTGGGATGCATCGGTCTCTAGGATGAATGGCAACTGAGGATCCGGATGTCTGAGAATGGGGGCTTGAGTGAACCTCTTCTTTAGGAGTGGAAAGGATACTTCTGCTTCTGCTCCCCATAAGAAAGGTGCGTTCTTCCGTAAGAGGGCTGTGATGGGATGTATGGTCATGGAGAAGTCCTGAATGAAGCGCCGATAATAGTTGGCGAAGCCAAGAAAACTTTGTACGGCTTTTACGTTCATCGGAGTCTTCCAGTTAAGAATAGCTTCAACCTTGCTCATGTCCATCCTGAACCCTTGGGCATCTATCACGTACCCCAAGAAGGCGACTTCCTGGACATGGAAGAGGCACTTTTCTAGCTTAGCATACAACGAATTCTTTTGCAGCTTACTCAACACGGTCTTCACATGGGTGATATGATCCAGCATGTTTGATGAATAAATCAAAATATCATCAATGTAGACCACACAAAATGACTCCAAACACCCTCTTAGCACCTCGTCCATGAAGAATTGAAAGGCGGCCGGGGCGTTACAGAGACCAAAGGGCATTACCCTATACTCAAAAAGGCCGAATTTGGTCCTGAACGCCGTTTTCCAGTCGTCCCCTTTCTGTACTCTTACGAGATGGTACGCTCCCCGGAGATCGAGCTTCGTGAAGTAACGTGCGCCTTTCAATTGATCCATCAGGACTGGAATCAGGGGAAGAGGATAACGGGTCTTTATTGTTACCTTGTTGATGGCGCGGTAATCGATGCAGGGTCTTAACTCATCACAGTCCTTTTTGGCTATGAAAAACATCGGCGAGGAAGCAGGTGAGGTGGAGTGTCTAATAAACCCGGTTGCCAAGTTGTCGTCAATATATGTTTTCAGATATTGGATCTCCTTTTCCGTTAGGGCATACACCCTGCTGCAAGGAATATCCGCTCCCGGTACCAGGTCCACACGGCAATCATAGACCCTATGGGGTGGTAACTGGGTAGCCTTTTGTTTGTCAAACAATGCGTGGTACTCTAGGTATTCAGCAGGCAGAACCGTGGCACAACAGAACTTCTCGAGGGTGCATGCATTCGCCAAGTAGGTGGCTGGTGAGGGTTCAGTAGCTAAAGGAAGGACTTCCTGGTTCTTACAATGTTCCTTACAATAGAGTGAAGTCATACTGACGGTGCGGGAGGACCAGCTCACAAAAGGATCATGCAGGGTGAGCCATGGCATCCCCAGAATAAGACGAAATTGTGGTGCGTCGATCAGGTCGAATTGTATATGTTCTTGATGATCCACCCCAAACTCCATCAAAAGTGAAAGGGTATGATATACCACCGGGCCCGATGAAAGGACCGTTCCGTCCACCGCCTTCACCGTTTCGGGTTTCAGTTTCTTTTCGCATGGAACACCCATTCGTAATGCAAAGTCCTGGTCGATATAATTCCCAGTGGCCCCAGAGTCCAGGAGGGCGTCAATCTGCACGTTATCTCGAGAAGTACTCCAGAGAGACACACTGACATTCATGTGGGCCACTGCTGGATGGAGGGTGTTGGCAAGAAGAGGGGAGATCATGGGAAGCTGGCATCTCAAATCAGAGACCTCCGTCTGATTTGAGATCTTCAGTTTTCCGACTGGGCTTCGGCCTTCATCGTGGCCTGGACTCGAGGGAGGGAAACACGTCCTGGAACGTAATTACGAGCTCGGCATTCCTTGATAAAATGCCCCCCTTTCCCACAATATAGACAAAGTTTCAGCCGTCTCCTTTTCTTCGGTGGTGAGGGGGCCTCTAATCCCTCCTATCTGCATAGGTTCCGGTTCCTCGGGTGTCTTAGCTTTTTCTTCTCCTCCTACTCGTTGTCTTGCTAGAGGATAGAAGACCCGGTTCTCCCCCCTAGTTCTATCCCCTTTTCTTTCCAGCAAGCGATGGTCTAGCTGGACGGTCAAGTCAATGAGCTCCGTTACAGTCGTCGGCAATTTTACCACTTGAGCTAACACGTCCTTCAATTCACCTCTCAAACCTTGATAAAAGAGGGAAATCCGTTTCTCCACAGGCCAATCTGTTTCCACTAGGAGGCGATTAAAGGTGGTAATATAGGACAAAAGATCTTGCGAACCCTGTCTCAATGTCATTAGTTCACGATCAAGAGTTAACATGTGAGACTTTCTGTCAAACAACTTTCTCAACTCGAGACAGAAATCAGGAAAATTATGTAACACGGGGTCGTTCCGTTCTAGTAAGGGGATGGTCCAACTCGACGCATTCCCTCCCATATACGACATCATAAACGCCGTTTTCGCTGCTTCATCCTGAAAGACCGCTGGCTTGCACAAAAAATGGAGACGGCACTGATTAAGAAAGGTCTCAAATTTACGAGGGTCTCCATAAAACCTCTCCGGAGGAGCAAGAGGTATCCCAGTGTTCTGAATTATCTGAACCGTGGGTACGGTCTCTGTAGACGTAGGCGGAGGAGATGTAGGCACAAAAAACCCCCCTGATCGAGACGAAGGAGGAGGGGGCAACGTGGCAGGCTTGAGTAAGGGTCTCACCTCTGATTCCTTGTTCGCCAAATCAGACAACTCCTTGCGCATCAGAGAAACTTCTTGATACAATGATTGATTCTCTGCACGAGAGGTTTGGACCTCCTGTTGCAATTCTGAAAAACTTTCCAATAATGTAGCAAGGACAGTATTGGTATCCATCGTCTGGGCTGGGCGGTATTCTTGGGCTTGACAATCTGTCGGGATCGTAAGCAGCGCAAGAATAAATGTGCGCCACTAACCTTATACAGATGTCCAGCAGAAACGATCGGACGTAAGTCCCCTCGACTTCTCCCAACACAACACCCAGCAGTGAATCTACTGTCACTTCCTGAGCGTGTATAGTAAGAAGCAGGGAGGTGAGAAGTTAATAGTATGATCAGGGTTTGCTGCACTCTCTTCCGGATCTGGTCTAGGTTATCCACGAGATCTCGGTTGAAGAAGGTACTGCAGCGTGGGGAGACAGAGAGCAAGAGTAAGAGCCTCCTCTGCATAGAATCAACACCCCCTATCCCTTGGTACTTACACCTACCAAGACACCATGAGAATGATCCGTGCGACGTTATGGTGCGGTTCCCTACTCCAGGATACCAGGATATATTGAAAAGGAAAGTTATATTCACTCCCTTCTATAGAAATAATTTGTTCCTGAAAGACGTCTCTAACCTCCGGCTTTTGACAGGTACTGTTTATGACAAGATGCGGTGTTTCTTGCCAGTTATCGTATTGCTCACAATAACTCTTGGGAACAAATGATGGCCAATGTTTCAAAAGAAAGTTTACGGAGTACAAAGCAAATACTTGACCTCTGAAGTTAGGAAACTCAAGTGCGAGAAATAAACAGAAAACGCGCATCCGCGCTGTAAGAATACAATCAGGAAAAAGGTTATAAAAGAAGAACGAGCCCGTTCTTCTTTAACTATACTTGCGACCTGCAGCAGGAAAAACAGCTTCTCCTGCGAGGTCCTCTGACCTCGCAGGCTCTTGATCGGCGCTGGGCTAAACACACTGACCTCGCAGGCTCTTGATCGGCGCTGGGACACTCAATCTGACCTCGCAGGCTCTTGATCGGCGCTGGGCTTCTCGGTAATAAATCCGGCGGGGACAACACCTTCCGCCATTACCTGAACTACAAAACCAATTGTCAAGCACCTTTCTGATGCAAGGGAGGAGCCTATATAGGAGCAGCCCGTTTTCCAGCCTTCCAACGCCGCATTGCCCTCTGGGACTTGTAGTCCGTCTGATAAGGACGCCCCATGCGACGTGCCTTTCTTCCGGCTGTGGTGGCGAAAGAAATCGCGACAGGGCCCGCTACAGTCCCCAACAGCAATTCCCCGCAAGCCTTTCCATGGCAGCATCGCCACCATGGAAAGGCCTTAAAAGGCACACATCCTAATATGGAAGGCGGTGCCTGCTAGGCACCGCTTCCATATTGTGGCCTAAGTCCGCCCGGCCGGTAATCGTAACGATTGCCGACCAGTGGAAAAGCGGCGGGCGCACTTTGCGTCCAATGATACCCCCCACCATTATAATATGGCAGGGGGTAAATGAGGTTACGATGGCGGGCGGATCGCCACCACTGGGCAGGGGTCGCGATCCGCCCGCCATCGTATTCAGCCCCTTAATGTTTCAATTTATTATAGAATGTTTTTTTATTTTAAAATATTGAAATATATATATATATATATTATTTTATATAATTTTAAAGTGTACAAATTAAATAAAGATAATAGTTAAGTATATGTATATGTATAAATTATGCTTGTGTGTTTATATTTTTTAATTAAGTTTATTTGAAATATGTAGGTAAATTGTATATTAAATGAAATTTAGTTTGTTAAAAATATATTAATATATTTTATTTTATATATATTTTTAATTAGATATTTTTTAATCTACATTTTTTACTTCAATATTTTTGTACTAACCTGTTTAAGTATAGGGAGTCAATATTTTTGCATTCTATGGGGGTCATTAGGATACCGGGCGGATCGACACCGCCCGTATGGCGGTGGCGATCCACCTGCTAAAAGCCACTGCCCGCATTGAAATTCCCCCCCGCCACATTACCATGGCGGGGGGGGACCCCGGCGGTCGGAAAGCCCGTCCTCCGGTTTTCCGCCCGGTCGAAGAGTCGACCGGGCAGAAAAGCTGTTAACATGGTGGCGGTGCCTGGGAGACACTGCCATCCATATTAGCATATCAGCGGGGATAGGTTATCAGTGGTTATACATTTTCATGCCATTAAAAAATACAGAAACAGTGTTCTTCCGGTGTATATGGAATTTTAATTTAATTTTAATTATTGCTTGCTTCCTGCACTGAAAGTGCATGTGCATAGATAGTGTGTGCACAGGGTATATGAGGTCCAAATACATTTTTACTGCACCAGAATGGACTACAATGTCAATAGCCTTCCTCATTAACTCTGGAGATTGTAATGATGCTTTCAGTACACCATATAGCAAGTGACAAGGATCTCTTACACTTCATCTCAGGTATCGATTTTGACTGACCATCATACAATTTTTTCACAGACGTAGCTGAATGACCACAAATACAACCAATATCACTCCAATCTTTATTGAACTTGGTAGGATCTTTTTTTAAGCAGCATTCCAAATGACACTGCGTTCCATCTTTACCAAACGTCTGGTGTCATTTTTTCACCACTATCTCAGATGCTTGAGGACAATATTCTTTTCACATATACCTGTCCATACAACTTGCATTGAATGTTTAAAGCTTGAGGTGTTTGCCAATTCATTTATAATCAATACTGACTCACTAGTAAAGGGGGCTGATATATCAAAGAATTTCACCCATTCCTTGTCTGTATGTAAATGTGATGGTACATGTTAGGAAAGATTCTTATGAAACCAGCCATTTTACCTAACAGTGAAATCAAATGTAGTGAAAATATCAAATATGATTTTGATATTTCCCGATTCTCTACAGTTTATAAAATTACTAAATAAGAGCTAAAACGTGAATCTTCTAAATACTGCATCTTTAGACCAAAGACCCCAAAACTGAAAACAGCAGAAGAGACAATGTTTTAGTGACATCCCTAAACAACAACACTCAAGCAGAATAATGTTAGCCCAGTCTTTCTTGATGCTACCTTGTATAACAAATTTACATTGTATTGGCCCCTTCAGGAGGAAATAAAAATGTCTCTCTGACTCATCTTTTCTTTCTTTGAATGGCACTTAGTTTGTAGTTGCAGAGGTGTTTTTTCAGTGTGTATATGTTTACACCGGTAATGACTATTTTCCTTTCAGTTGGGTTTTATCAGTCATTATAGGTTTAAACCTAAAACCAGATAACCTATTTATACTACTATATTAGTGACAGTGATATTAATGCCGCTATTTTTGGACTTACCATTATAGTATAAGGCAACAATATTTTTAACATCGATATTTATGTCACAATATTTTTGTATCTCAATATTTCCAGATACGATATTCTAGGGCATTCCATCTGCTCGAAGCAGAAATCCTCCCTGCTGGGAACCACCCTCCTACTGCCAATGGGTTAGCTGAGGTAGATCGCCTAGTTTGGCCACTTGCTCCCCTGTAGGCTCCAGGGCACCCCCTTATGGTCTGCCTCCTCCTGTACCGTGGAAACTTCTGGGGCAGGTTTCCCATGCCCCTCTTCCTTCTGGCAGGCATCTGCGTCACTCTTTCAGGTTCGAGGTCCTCTTGATACCCCTTACTGGCTGCCATTGACTGAGTGGTCACACACACCCACTCAGGCAGACCCAACATTTCTAGATGAGCGTTCTACCTTCTCCCAAGGGAAACTCTCCAGGTCATTGCCAAGCAGACAATTAACAGACATGGTAGGACTCACAACTACAAACACCACAAGGAGAGAGAGGGTCACAGGGATATTTAAAGACCTGCCCTGGTTACATCCCCTAATGTACTCATGTAAAACATAGAAAACCAGGGGGTCTTATAAGAAGCTACTTAGTCAGCTTCACAAGGCCAGACTCCTTAGTTAAGTGAGTAAAGTCACCAAGTCCTATATAGCCTCAAAAAGTAAGGGACGAACAGTAGACAAAAACAAGGACGTAAGTGATTGTCGGTGAGACTCAAAATAAGTCCGTGGATTCCCATCAATATATCGTGATGATCAATTTTCTCATTTGGTCCTCCAAACGTTGGGATGGTATGTCTCTTGATCATTGAGACTTTTGTCCATACCCACTGTACCAGACTGAAAAATGGGTCAAGCCCACAATCACATTCCGACCATGAGAAATATAATCAGTGGGAATAGTGCAGTGCACAAACAGAAGAAGAAGTGGTGAAATAAAATAGGGTGAAGAGTTCAGATAAGGAACTATTTTATTTAGGTACTGGCTCTACCCCTAATTAAAACCAAGAACAGGCAAAAAAACTGTTTCAAACAAATAAATGACAACGGGCCAACATGTTTCAGCCAAACGGGAAATCATCCCACGGCTTTCTTCAGGGCCTCTGCTCTATAATTTCTGCTACTGCAAAAAGTGATCATACTAACTTCAAAAACTCAGGTTCTGCCTGAGGCACCGACGGACAGAGCGGGGCCTCCTATTCCCTGAGCTTGGTCCAGGTGAGGTGAGGTCCGGTCCCCAGTCAAGCTGGATGTGAGATACACCACTTGAAATGGAGGAACAGTAACCCTTATACGTTTATTTGTATACTTTTTTGAAGTTAGTATCATCACTTTTTGCAGTAGCAGAAATTATAGAGCAGAGGCCCTGAATAAAGCCGTGGGATGATTTCCCGTTTGGCTGAAACATGGTGGCCCGTTGTCAGTTATTTGTTTAAAACTGCTTTTCAATTAAAATGCCTTCTAGGTAAAGAGGGCTATTTAAGCTTTTAATAAACAGACAGGAATGTTTGATATATATATACATTTGCTTTGGGAATATCGAGTTCTAACACCACCATCCTCAATCCATTTCGAAAAGCCAAACGTGTGCCTTTCTTTTGCTTTTAGTGTGTGCACAAATCTATAACATTTAGGGGCCTATTCCGATGTCAGACGGACGTGAGTCCGTCCGACATTGGCCAGGAGCTGTAACCGACTGACCTACTGTCGTCGGTTACAGCCCTGCTAGTACGATGCGACTGAACAGGGTTCGGTCGCATTTGTATACTTTACAATGCAAGCATGCATTCTGAGCGGAATGCATGCCTGCTTTGTAGAAAGCAGGGGTGCAGTTCATCCCTGCACCCTGTGGCCGGCACCCCAGGGGGCCTGCCACCGGGTGCAGGGATCAACGTGCCCCCAGGCCGCCATCTGGCGGCCTCACACCCAGGGGGGCCCTGCTGGGGGCGCCCAGAGACAGCTTCCGACTGCATTTTCGTGCCGGACAGACTGGCACAAGAAAGCAGTGAAAAGCTGCCATCGTACTCCCTCGGTCGCAAAGAGGCGACCGGGGGAGTACTGAGGGATTTCTGGACTGCGGACAGTCTCTCCGAGCCTGTCGTCCGCAATCGGGAAATCTGAGTCTGATTCCTTTCCAACCGAGCCCATCGGAATGGCTCGGTCGGAAAGGAATCCGGCAGGCAGTGACCGATTCGGTCGGAAGGGCTCCAGACATGGTTCGGAGTCCTTCCGGCCGAAATCGGAATCGGCCCCTAAATGCAGGTGACACTACACTACTAATAATCCTTCGGAAATTGCAACACCATTTTCTACCTCTTTTTTTCCGTTAGCTGTTTAAAATTAGCAAGCATTAGTCATTTCAGGAATAAAGAGTGCCACAGGTTTTTTCAGTCTTACTTGACAGCGCAGCATAAAAGTAGCTTCAGGAAACTCTACCTAAAGAGGGACTTTGGCACCTGACGTTAGGTCCCTCGAGTACAGCATCTAAATGGACAGAATTTGTGTGACTGCATCTAAAAACAAGCGTTTGCAATGCAATAGGTCTCGCATTTACATGAGTTTGAGCTATTGACATTGCAAATAACAATGTCTTTTTTTTTGTTTTCGTTTTTAAAACACATAAAATGCATTGTCAATTACAATGCCAATAGCTTAAACTCCCGTAAATGCAAGACCTATTGCATTGCAAATGGTTTTTAATAGTTGACTGTTACTTTCGTTTGCTTTCCTTTCTTTCTACCCTTTCCTGATCCTGTCTCTTTCTAGCAATCCTTGGCGAGGAGCAACCGGCGTCTGATCAACCCTATGAGCCCCACTCTTTTTATTCATTTTGTTGCATGTCAGAGAACAAAAGCAATAACCAAAACAACCGTACAGTCTTCACGATTAGCTGGGTGCTCAACAGAATAGCATCAATAAATTCAGGACATTCTATTTGCAGGCAAAGCCAGTGGAGGGCGGTGACCCTCACCACTGGAGGGGCATTTACGGCACCAAGAGCAGAACCCAGTGGGGGGGGGGGGCGGGGACAAATAATTTTTTTAATTAAAAATGTACTTACCTTGGTTTCGCTCTCCTTCGTCTTTTTCTTCTTTCTTCTTGGATGCCTTCAGCATGCCGACACCTTGTGGAGCCTCGGGCAACTCCCTTCTGCAAATCCTACGCAGCACCAGGATTGTCTGGAGTGGGCTACACTCCAGCAGGCACCCCAGAGCTGTGCCTGCTCTCCACCCAGCTCTCTGAGATAGTAAGGTGGAGAGGTTTAAACTGAGCACGTCAGGCTGGCCGTTGCAAGACAGTTGGCCAAATTGACTTGCGCAGTGTAAACTGGTGGAATAAGCACCACTTCCCTTCTGCCAGTCAGCAGCAATGCCCCGCTCCCAAAACCTGCTCGCGCTGGGAGCAGTGTAAAATAACACAGTCATTCATTTTATTACCGTTTTATCTTTCAATTTTGCTGCACTGGCAGCAGGGGGGGCGACTTTCCTCTGCCCTAATGGGGGGAGTAGGGGGACACCACTGGGTAAAGCATATGAGAGCTACATCATCCCCAGATGTTTAGAACACAGTGTTACATGGGCCCAGTTCCTCCACCCGGACCTATTCCGGCAGTTTTAATAGCCACGATAAGTTCACCAGCAACCCCATATCTTCTCCCCCTTCCGTGGGCAACCCTTAATCTGGTACACCGCCTTTTCTGACTATTGGCACCAAGCCATGTTTGTTTCCCAGACCGTGGCCCTAGGGAGCGTAGCGACGCCCCATGCAAATGCCACTTTTCGTTTAGCCACTCAGACTCCCACCATCAACCACAGTTTTTGGTATTTAGGCCACACCATCTCACCCTCGATATTAAGCAAGAGCCAATTCCCCTCCAGCGGGGCCTTCAGGTTTTGTACTCGTGCCATTATCCGAGTTACTCCCTCCCAGTAGGTCTGAATGATCGGGCAGGCCCAAAGTTGATGGAAGAAGGAGCCCTCCCGCCACAGCCCCTCATGCAGAGCGTGGAGCCAGCCCTTCCCATTTTGTGCAGGAGCACTCTAGAATAGTACGACCATTGTAGGATGCATAATGGAACCAACTAAAACCCAGCCCTGCTGAGTGCTATACCTTGATCATGAAATCTCTGCTGGCAAGTACCACTTATCCTCTGAATGAGTTGAAGCCATTTGTACGTTGACCCACTGTGTAATTACCTCCAGGTATGCAACTTTCTGGACATGGCTGCGTATTATATAGGCCTGGGAAGAATTTAAGCTATGCTGGCGTAATCTAAGAAATTTAAAGAATTTCATGCAGCGATTGATATACAAAGTTCCCCCAAATTACACAACTTTATGTAAATGCATACCATTCAGGGTAACAATTTACAGCAAACTGCCACGTGATGTAAACATTTACAGTGAATGCATGAGAAAAAGTGGCTGTTGTTAGGGTTGCTTTTGCTTTTTGCACTTTTTTTAGCAGGAAATGCAATCTCACCGCTAAAATATAGCACTGAGGGCCAGATGTAGGTAAATTTTATTTTCCGACCTCTTAAATACCGAGTCATACCGACTCGGTATTTCAGAATCGGAAAATGAGATGTAGATAAAAAATCGGTAACAATTACCGACTCGGAATCAGTCGGTAATCGTAATCGGTATTTACCGAGTCGGAATATACCTACACGGTAAAATCCGATACGGAAAAACCCAAACTTATCCACCGGTTCCATGGCCCATAGGAATGAATGGCAAGTCCCGACTCGGAAAATACCGAGTCGGAAAAAACCGACCCGGTATTTACCGTGTCGGTAATATCCGTCTCAGAATTTGAAACTGACAAACATGTGAGCCTGTGAACCAATCAGGTACTCCAACCACACCCAAATCCAAAGCCACAGGGGAACTAACCAATCAGATCCAAGCACCACACCCCAGTACCTGGGACAGGCCACGCCCATGCAGGTGCAGAAACCAACAGTCAGGAGAGCAGGAGGACAGAGTGTGGAGCAGCCTTTCCTGAGTCAAACAACACTGCAAGATGGAGAGTCAGGAGGCACAGAGAGAAGCTGCAGAGCGCAAAAGGAAGCAGAAGTTCAGCCAGGAAGAACTGCAGGTGCTAATTTCCGAGATTGTAAGACATTACGGCAAAATTTTCGGGAAGCAAACTCTGCATGTTGCAGAATCTATCAAACGCAGCACCTGGTTGGAAATGCAAGGCAAGGTAAATGCCATTGGTGTCACCCACCGTGACCTTGAAGACCTGAAAAAACGGTGGTATGACATCCGCATCATCACAAAGAAAAAACTTGCTGCCCACCGCAAGGAAAGTGCTGCAACAGGGGGAGGAAGAAACAGAGCCCCTAGACTCAGCGACATCGAGGAGATGGTGGCATCCACCCTTGAGAAGGAATGCATTCACGGCATCGGAGACGCAGACAGCTCAGCAAGAGGAGCAAAGAAACCAGGTAAGATGCAAGTACATTATCATTTACCCATTTACCTATTCCCCTCACAGGACAAATCAGACTCCACAACAGGTTTAACTAATGTCCTGCAATGCATCCTGGGAAATGTAGTCATGTGTAGATACCTCAGAGCAGTCAGCGTGCATTGCAGCAAGGGGAGCAACAGACAACTAGCATAGGCAAATGAGAGACAGGCAAAAGTGCAATAGAAGTGTGTTTTATCATGAGACACAGGTGAACAACTCCACTGACACAATGTCCATGTCTGTCCACAGGAGAGTCAATGCGCAGCACAGCAGAGGTTAGAGAGAAGAGGAGGGAAGGAGCCGGACCAAGCACATCACACGGAGGGAAGGACCAAGAGCAGGCAGCCCCGATACCTGAGGAGGCAACAGCACAAAATCCACAATCCCCTCTCCTATTCGGTAGTCAGGACACAGGAGCGGCTGAACAATCACCCACCCCCACAACACCATCCCCAGTGCTGGGAAGGGTAAGGTGCCATGATGTGCCCCCTCGCAGAATACTGGTAACATCATCGGAGGAGGAGGTGGAGGGTGACACACAGGACAGAGGCAACACCGAGCAGCAGCCCACTCCCAGAGTCACGCGGGCCAGTGTCCGAGGGCGACGGCCACGGGAGGTAGAGGATGTGCGTCAAGTTCAGGGTGTCTTCTGCGGACTGGAGGCCACCATGGTGAAAGTGCAGCGCCTGCAGGCAAAAGCGATGATGGGGGTTCAGAGGCAAACACGCACTACAAATAACAAACTGGAAGCAGTAGGCAAGGGCATAGGGGAAATGGCAGAAAGCATGCAATCTATGGCGTCAGGAATATCTGATATTACATAGTGCATGACTGTCCTGTGTGACAAATTGGACAGGGACCATTTAGAGAGACGCAAGGCCCGTGTGGATGTGCGTCAGCAAACAAAGGCCCTGAACAGGTTTGCCACTGCTACCACTGTGCTGTGCAGACGGTCAGTGACGATGCAGGATGCCATAGTGCAGTGCTGCAACAATTTAACTGAAGTTATGGCCAGGATGACCTCTGCTATGGAGCTCGTGCTCGCGCATCAGACTGGCACTGGAGGCGACACTTGTGCTGCGGAAAGCGAGGGGTCCACCAGCAGGAGTGGTGCAAGCACTCCTGTGCAAGACTTACGGAGGAGTGGCAGGCGTCGGGGAAGTGTGACAGGCCACAGTGAGAACATTGATTCACAGCCACAGCAGCCCCGCCCTGTGGCCCGTGCCCACAAACAATGACTTTGCCCTCCACCCGAGGCTGTAGTCACGGTGGTGTTAACCGTGACAACACACTCATGGAGTGTTTGATATTGTGAGCCCAATGTGAGCTATCAATGGTGTGGCGTAGTGAAAATTAAACTACTTACACAAAGTTACATTCATGCCTGTGTCTCTTTACTCACTCAGAAATATTGTTGTGTAACCTCTTCCCGTCTCAGTCTCCCATCTGTAGCTGCTGCTGCCACCATAGCATGGGGTTCTGCCTCCTCTGGGTCGTCATCGATGTCCTCATGATATGTGATCTCCACCTCTGTGCCTTCCTTGGTGGCGAGATTATGTAACATTGCACAGGTCGCTATTATTTTGCAGCAGATGATTGGGGTGTACTGCCGTGCACCTCCACTCTTGTGGAGGCAGCGAAACCTGCTCTTAAGGAGTCCAAATGTGCGCTCAACAACGTTTCGTGTAGATCTGTGAGCCACATTGTATCGCCTTTCACTCCTGGTGGATGGGTTGAGGTAGGGAGTGAGCACAAAGGACCGCAGGGCATATGCACTGTCGCCTAGGGGGGAGAAAGATAGACATTAATTGCAAGTACATGAGACGTAGATCTGATGTGAGTGTCATGGTGTGTCATTGTGATTTACCTAGCAGGTATCCATTTCCAAATTCTCCCGCAAGTAGGCGTGTGTATATTCCACTATTCTGGAATATATAAGAATCATGGGTACTTCCGGGGAACTTGGCTACGATGTCAGTGATGAGGTTCCCTGCATTACATATGACCTGGACGTTGATGGAGTGCGTCGATTTGCGATTCCTGTAAATGTGCTCTGTGGCTGCAGGTGGACAGAGTGGGACGTGGGTGCCATCGATGCAGCCTATCACGTGAGGGAAGTGTGCCAGTTGATAGAAGTCTGTCTTGGTTTTTGCTAATTCTGCTGGTGTTACAGGGAAAGAAATATAATGCCCCATCCTCTGCATCATGGCGTCAAGAAACCTCCTGAAGAAGCGGGACAGGCAGCCCTGGGACACGCCACCCACTGCAGCTATCACACTCTGGTAGCTCCCTGAGGCCAGCAGGTGTAAGCTACATAGCACCTGGACATGGGGTGGGATGGCATGGGCCCTGGGTGTTGGGTGGTCCAGGAGTGGGTGTAGGTCCCTGATCAATTTCTTGATGGTGTCTGGGTGTAGCCTGTACCTCTGCAGTATTTCAGGCTCTGTCAGTTGGAACAGTGTTATCCTCTGCCTGTACACTTGTTCATCCCTTTGCCATTCTCTCTCTCCTGCTGCCTGTAGTCTCTGCCGTCTTGCTATGATGTAAAAAGCCGCCATCATGGGTCCTGAGGTGCATTTTGGGACTTTTTTTATAGCCCTCCCTTGGTTACCACCTGCTTTCAATCCATGGTAAATACCGACTCAAAAATACCGTTTTTCTGCAGAATCGGTATTTTTGGGCTTACCTACATCTCCAAGGCCATTTTTTACCGTTTCTTATTTTCCGAGTCGGAAAATACGAACTCTGTATTTATGAATACGGTAGATTCCGCCACGGTAATTTTACCGTTTCATTATTACCGAGTCGGTATGTTTCCGATCTCGTGTTTTCCGATTCGGATATTTATGTTCTCCTACATCTCATTTCCTGGATTCCGGTCGGTAACGGCCGATTTTACCGTTTTTCGGCCGTTACCGACCGGTAAACGCCTACCTACATCTGGCCCTGAATGACATATTTGCCTTTTGTATAATTCCAGGATATTTTGCCAAAAGTTTGCATAATTACATGCAAGCAAATAAAGTAAATTCCACACACCTCTTGTATTGTGGACAGTGGAAAGAAAACACACCCTTGAAGTGGTCTACTCAAGCCGAAATCTATTTGTGAGAATTAAGCAGCCATTGAATTTTGCATCAGCCTTAGTTATGCTAAACCTTTCACTTTGTATTGCAATTAACACAATGGATTTGCACGGGTACAGAGTCATGGGAATCAGAAAAGTCCCACTGCTACTAATCTTCAATTCTCGACCAAGTCTTGGCTGGGCTCCCATCATGTTTACGATCTGTGACAGCTGCTGCAAATCTTGTTGAACATCTGAAAATATTGGGTTAAGTTACCCTTTAACTGTTGCTGTGCTGTATCGTTGCTACTGCACATGTAACCAAACCCCTTGCGGACTTAACCGATGTGCCTATTATTGACTGTAATCTTACATATTTTGTTGACGGATCATGTCTCAGAAATAATGATGTTGTGTCCTGGTAGCCAGTTATGCTGTATGACTTTGCATCAAATTGTGGATAGTTGTCACCCACCAACTATTAAAACATTGTACAGAGACTCTAAGTATGCATTTGGAGTAGGTGTGTGACTATGAGCTTTTATGGATGCAAAGGGGTTTCTTAGAATTTGCCAGAAGCCCTATTAAAAGTGGACAGTATGTCCCAAATCTTTTGACTGCCTTACAGCTGTGTAAAACGGTAACAGTGGTAAATATGCTGCGCACCAACATCCCTGTGATGATGTTTTAGGGCTAACACCATAGTTGATTCAATCACTAAAAAATGCTGCTTTGTCTAGAAATGCTGATGTTACTATGTATTTTATGAGAACTGAGTTATTTCCTCTACCAAATCTAAAGGATTTGACTCAATTACAGGAACAAGCTTCCGAAAGTGAAAAAGAACCCTGGACCACGCAGAAATGTCAAAGGGTGTGGAGAGAGAGTGGCGGGCGTGTAGTTGCACCAGAATTTCAGCTCCCCAACCTCACCAGATTGTGTCATACAGTAGCCCATGCAGAGGCATAATGCAGACCCTTGAAGCCTCTGCAGTGCAGGGGGTGGGCCCAACTCTTCAAGGGGGCCCATCCAGCCTATGGTTAATGAATATCTATGAGATATGGAAGACTTAGGAGCCCCTCATCACATTCTGCAGGGGTACCCCATCGTTTTGCGTTATGCCACTGAGCCCATGTCAGTAGGGATGTTCATGATTCATGCAGCAGCAACTCATTGGTATGCTCCCTTCTTTTCTTTCATAGCCCAGAACTATTGCCAGTTCTGTGCCATCTGTCTTTCACACAATGTTGGAAAAAGGATTAAGGTCCTTCCCACTGCCCACTCTCCATCTTGAGCCCCTTTGTGCACATCTAAATGGACCAAATAACAAAATGTGCAAATTATATTTACGTCCTAGCTATTGTGTGTATGTTCTCAGGATGGGTGGAAGCAAAACTCTGTGCCCATGCAGATGCCCTTACAGCATTAAAGTGGTTACTTAGAGACGTTATCCCTCATTTCAGAAACGGTAACAGATCACAAGGACGACGGGGCACACTTCATGTCAGCAACAGTATAGGCTGTCCTCAAGGCTTTATGGGTAGATCAGTGTTTCCATTGTGTACATCACCTAGAGTCAACAGGCAAAGTTGAAAGGAATTACAGTACCCTCAAAAACAAGATAACAATGAAATGCTCAGAGATAGGTCAAATAGCTCAATACCTTGCCATTATTATGGTCCCTAAGAGCGATTTATTGCAAGAAAACAAGAGCCATATGAAATAACCATGGGCAACTAATGCTGTTGGCCTCAAATCCCCCATCTTTACTGGCAAATATACACTTGAATGATGATGTAGTCAACAATATTGGAAGAAAACGTATACAGTATACAATGTCTTTAAAGTTTATATTCTCAAGAGCAAGCAATCTTGCCAGAGTGACTGACCAAGGTCAGCCACTCCCTCCAGCCCTGTGACTGGGCATACATGTGCAAGCACCAAAGGAAGACCACACTGGGATCTTGCTTGTGTTGTCCTACCAGATTCTGCTCATCACAAACACAGCCGTCAAATATCATGGTTTGGCAATGTAGAATCATTATTTCCCAACAAGCAAGTTGCCCTTTTTTTTTTTTTTTTTTTTTTTTAGAGTTTTATATAGCGCGAACTAGACCCGAGACATCGGGTATCAGAGCGCTTTACACGAGCAGGCACCAGTTTTGTTACAGATTAACACATTCACTTTTTTCTGTTAAGCATGGGAAGATGAAGTGATTTGCCCAGAATCACAGGATGTTGAGTGTCGTTACCGAGACTCGTACCCGATTCCCTAGCTTTGAGGTCGACTGCTCTAGCCGTAAGGCTACATCCTCTCCTCTCTTCCTAGGTAAAAGGGTGCTCCTGCTTTTGCTTCTGAACCTGTGCCTGGACCTGAATCCCCTGCCAGAACTGTGACTGCTGTGGCTTAGGTCTGTGCCGCAGGGTCAAGTGCTTTATGTCCACCTATTGAGCCACCTCCCCTACCACTACGAGATGATGCACCCACAGACTCTTATTGTTATCATCGTCGTCCAAAGTAAGTGATACCTTCCCAGTTCCCTTTGTGGCTCTGGCCTGCTATCTTTACCACTGCTCTGATCATCTGGTTGGTGATGGGATATATCCTTGCTGCAAAATGGAGAGTTCTTCCGCAGTGGAAATGAACTGAATTTTCCTTGCACTGAGCTACTGGTCTGCTGCACTGGTAACGCCTATGACCTCATGCTGGGAAATTAATTCTTCTTCTTGTTGGATTTGCATACACATGCGTGTTGATGTGGCAGATAGCATTCCTTTGACCGGAGTACCCATCAGTTAATATGGCACTTGCTTTCATTGTTTCTATTATGGGCACCAACTGCCAGAGTGTGGGGGCATCTAACCTACTTCCTATTCAGGCTTTGAAAAGTTTAACAGTACTTTGAACCAGAACATGCCAGCTGTGACTCATCTTGTAATGACTGAGCAAGGATTTACTTGCAAACACAGAGAAGCAAATATCTCCAGAACTTCTGTGGGACATAGCAAATATGAATTAACCACAGAGAATATTCATTTTGAATTACCTACTTTTGAGTACTGCCTTCGTGAGGAAGACAGTACTCGAAAGTAGACAATTCAAAATTAATATTATTTCATAAACACCACCAGCACGTAGCCTACCCTTGGCTGCCATTAGATCTGACTGGGACTTCCCATCCAGGATACATTGTTCCTGCTATGTGACACTTTGATCATACATTCGAACTGGGTTCTCCAATGTCAGTCCTGGAGGGCCTGATCCATGCCAGATTTTTAGCATTTCCACATTTAGATAAATGTAGTTATCTTAAAAATCTGGCATGGATCCGGCCCTCCATGGCGGACATTGGAGAACCCTTCTTTAGAACAAAGGAGGGGTAAGCAGGCTTTTTCAACTACTACTAGATTTATTTCTGCCTTAATTCCCATGCACATAATGGCTGTTGCTATAAATAAAATAAGATGAAATGTAGAGCACTTAGAAGACATTACTACTGAAACAGCTGTAGGATTAGTGGCTGACCAACTAGAAACCCATGCTAAAATGCTAATTCAAAATAGAATGGTATCAGATTACCTTTTAGCAGCGGGGGGGGGGTGTCCTTGGTATGTATTGCATGTTGCACCCATCTTCTCAGCACTTACTTTAGCATACATAAACAGATATATAATAAGGAAAATGCAAAAAAACTACACAAGATATAGAGTGGGCCCGATCTATGTTCCAACAGCATCTGGACATGTTTGGGATGAGTGTTTGTACTCTGGAGAATTAAAATGTTTGAATCAATTTTAGCAATCATTAATTTTAATTGTGGTTTTGTTATACATACCAATAAAATTAATAATTTGCACCATACCCCGGGGCAAAGCAGTGTTGCGTATTCTACCAACCCCAACAGAACCCAGCTTGAAGACTGTATAAGTGTATCCGAAGACCCCTTCTGCTGGAGTTCGGAGTGAGGCTAGCTCCACTGCAGAGGGCAAAATGGAGCCACCCCATGGACTGATTAATACTTGGCGCAGCTCTAGGGGGGGTCTCTCGAGGGATTATCACCTACGTTCCCTCAAAGTAATGTTATGTGCATGATAAAAAAAGAACCACAAACTGGTGTTCTAGCACTCTATTCGACCTGCAAAAATAGTGCAACAATTATTTTGACTCTTCCACTACACACAAGATAAGTTTAGTTAAGTGGAAGAACAGTGCGTATATTATATACTTAACATCTCGACGTTGACGATGCAGTGGAAGATACTATAGTAGATGCAATATTTGTGTAGGTCGATATGGCGACCGTGGTAATGTGACACCCAGTCCTGTAAAGCACGTAGGGAGACGGAGCAACCTACCTAACCATCCTACAATGAACTGTGCATTAGGGTCCTGATCTGGAAAACATGTAGCAACATTGGGCTTTATGCGTGGTTGGAGGGGGGGTTGCAAAGACTTCTACTAGCTCTACATACACATCTTTTAGTGAACGCAGTGTCCTTGAGTGCTGTGACACATAGAAGACCCACACAGACATGGCCCTTTGTTGTGAGTCGCCTCCAAAGTTACAGATGACGCTGCAGTTTCAGATCTTTCGAAGTCTGCGCTACCTCGTTCAGTGCGCTGCTTCCCGTGGGAGCCGTGGTCTAGCCCAGCTCCCTACCAACGCCCCTGTCCGCGACCGCGGCGCCCTGTGATCTTGGGTAACTCGTACTTTCTTCCTGCGCCTCAGTTCCCTCATCTGCCAAAACTAAACGAGCACAATGCCCAGTGGGTGTGAGGCGCCGGACGCGCGAGCGTGGGAGAGACAGCGATGCTATCGAGCCGGATGGCTCCCGCGCGTCGCGGCTTCGAACAACAGGGATACTGATCCCATTCTGGGTTCGCGGCACCGGCTGAAAGAAAGGCTTTCACTGGGCTGGGGCTGTTTATCTTAGCGGCTGTTTTTAGGCCGAGCTGTATCCACTTCTACCCACCCAGGCGTCAACGTGTCCCGGCTTTGTAGGCCGCTGACTCCATAGCTAGGGTGACTCGGTTTTGAGAAGCAAAAAACCGGGCAAGGTCAGACATAAAAGTAGGACTAAAGTCTTTAGTGTTATTTTTATGTCTGGCCTGTCCCGGTTTTTGCTTAGCCATGCAAATGCATATATGGTTGTTTGTGTGTGTGTGTGTCTTGCTAGGGTGCCTATAGTTTTTATATTTCCATCAGTTTTTATTGAGATTTATAGAGACTGTACACGCATTACACCAGTGCATACCTTGACACCGTACACTGAATTGCACATAATCAGTCTGTATAACAAAGCTCGGATGAGGAGTGGTATATGTTATTGTGAATGAGTGTAGAGTCAACCAACTACTGTTGGCACCGAAGCTGAAAGATTACACTGCACCATCCGGCAGCCCCATAAACAATATTACATATAATAAGAAAGACAAAAAAGCCTGCACTTTAGGGGCTGCAAACTTTTTCCCAATAAAAAAAGTTTTGACTAGCCAAAGGAAGAGAACTGAAATTTCAAGTTATCTAACAGCACACATGCATCCCAGTTTCTTTGCATTCTGGGAGCTGTATTCCTGTGTTTGTAATGACAGAGGTATACTACAAGTATCAGAAAGGAATGTACAAAAAAAGAAATGGATAACTTACGATGGGGAGCAAAAGGTGGGGGGAGGCGCCCATGGGCCTGTGATGGGAATGATTTGCATTAATTGGGAATATAAATAACTGAATATATGGAATTGTGCATACCTCCGACACCCATCCAATGAAATGCACACTTTTCTTATGGTGTGATGCGGAAATGCACCCTCTCCAATGGTGTGATGTGTGCCAGGGCCAGGTTAACTTTGGTGGATGGGCTCCTG
Organism: Lissotriton helveticus; assembly: GCF_964261635.1. Lineage (NCBI taxonomy): Eukaryota > Metazoa > Chordata > Amphibia > Caudata > Salamandridae > Lissotriton > Lissotriton helveticus. Next base: position 1,950,615,918 of record NC_136061.1, on the reverse strand, counting down.
TGACCTGGATTCACCCCTCTTTAAATTTAAATCCTGCTGTGGGAATGGGGCGAGGGAGCACAAACGGCCCTTCAAAGAATTGCCCATAGTTCCCCGGTGAGATTGTGAAGTTGCACTACACTGTCTTTAATGTGCGCTCTCCAACTGGGAGTGACTGCAAAACTGGGACGTCTATCACCCCAAATTCTGCTAAAGCACCCCACTGCAGGCTTGCATCATCAATTGCTATTCCAGTACCGAGTTCTCATGCACAGCTCTGTCAGTGCACCCCTTGCTATTCCAGTGCTGAGAACTCACACACTCTGCCTCTGCCAGGGCACCTGGGTCTAGGCCAGCAGCAGCCCCTGCATTTGCATTGCTGAAACTAACATATAAGTCTAACAATGCACCCCAACGCCTGCTGCTATTTCACTACTGAGACCACAAACATAGCTCTGCCAATGCACCTCTATATAGGCCAACAAGATGTCGCTGATTTCTTTTCCAAGTGCTGAGAAACGCATGCTGTGCTGCGGGGGCATCTGAGTACAGACCTGCAGGACGCCACGTTTGCCAGAGCTCCATCGTCCATTCGTCACTTCATCCTTCAAGTATGTATCTGTCTGCACTCTTTCAAAATTAATTTTTCTTTCAGTGCTCATAATGATAATGACATGTCCTTTATCACAAAATAACATTTTCATCCCTGACGCCTAAAAACATAAGGGTCCCTCTTCAAAAAGGGAAATCCAGTGGTAAGCGTTAGTTAGTTTATAACTGAATTTGCCGTTTTTACACCTGTCAGCAGGGCTTTGAGTGGGATGAAAAAACAGGGGGGTCTCTCAAAGGAGCTTGGCTTGAAATATTTATGCTAAAAATCTTTGCTCAACATATGGTGCCACCCGATTGGTATTTTGTTGTTGCTTCTGTTATTACCTTCACATAATACAAGTGGCATTACACCTACAGCAAGTCAGGACTATTGGCTTTGTCAACGGTAGTTAGTTGGATAAGATACATATACTACATGCATACAACTGTGGCTTCGTTGTATATAATATTGAAAATGCTTTAGTTCCTGCCCGAGATGTTGTAGCGTACTGGCTAGAGCTGCCAATTTTGGAGCTGACGGAGCAGGTTTGTGTCTTAGCCTCGGCTCAACATCCTGTGTTTCTGGGCAAATCACTTAATCGCCTGTGCCTACCGAAAAATAAATTAATAGGTAATTGTTAGTGCTCTGTAAAGTACTTCGAGTTCTGCAACAGAAAAAAAGTTACATCAAAAACAGTGAACTGCTGCAGAGTTAAGATTATTTGTCCATTCTGAGAGTGAGGACGAAAATGGAGAGCCAGATAGTGACCCGTCTCTGCACCTGCTGTAAAAGAACTGCCAGGTGCTCAGCACCGACAGGACCCGGACCAGTTAAAGACCTGCTTGTTAGGAATGCTCAAAGGGGTTCCAGGCAGGTGTAAGCCCTGTTACTAGCTAGCCTAGCCTGTGTATAAACAAAAAGGAAAATAATTAAATAAAGGGTTTATAAAGGTGGCGTGTGTCTAATACGTCTCTTGCGTGTTGCGTCACTGCTTAGTTCTTTGCAGCAGGCGGGCTCGGGTACCGTAAAGAATAAAGAAGGCTATTTGCACACCTGCAGTATCAATATTTGCATTGCTCCGAGTATCAGCCTATCATGGTGCTTTATCAACGTCCAGCTACCAGCACCAACCTTCCCGAAAACCGATAACCACCCAGGACGCGATAAACACTCAAACCTCAGAAGGTGCTCCGGAGGCGACGCCGCTCGGCACGTAGGGACGACGGAAAGAGAAGAGAGACTCAGAGCAGCCTGTCACTCGTGGGGAGATCGGGAGAGCCCAACAAGCAAGTGCATCTGACACACTGGGTCAAACCCGCTCGGATATCACATTGCACTAGGCAAGTGCGTGGATCTGCTCCATCTTTAGCAAGAGGCTTTCAGGGTCAAGCCTGATATACAGCTGACTCCTACCCAACACTACCATCATCTTATCATTTTCTGGACTCTGGCCTAAAATTAAACTGACTTTATTCCAGCACTAAGCCATTTTAAAAAGAAGGTAGATGGGCAAGGTACAAGCTGTGCCTCAATCCTTCTAACATTTTAAAAGAGTTGTACCCGACATAAACACTGACTCTACTTCAGCCGCACAGGCCTTTCAGAGATGAGCTTGACATGTTATATTTTAATTGCATTTATATAGCACTTACTGTCTCTGACGAGATGCTGAAGCTCTTTGTGCCATGGAGCAGGCTGTCCCAGAGTCCAAGATCAGTGGTTAATTGTGTTCATTGATTATTATTGGTTATTGATATTAGTCTTGCGCCTTCAAGGACACCATAAGAGTTAGGTATGATCTAAATGTGGGGGCAGTGTAAGTTCATGCAGGTGAGTGTTGGGCTCAATAGGTAAGGCAGCAAGCCCGGTTCTAGCGGGTGGGCCGGGTGGGCCAGGCCCACCCAAACATGAGCCTGGCCCACCTAAACAGGAGCCTTGGCCCTCGCTATACTGCCCACCAGTATGGATGATGTGATTCCTACACCTTGTAATCCTCATTGGTTAATGTGACATTCCCTGTAGACTGATTTACATAATTGTATGATTCATTGTCTCTGTATAATGTGTGCGTGGTGTAAAGTACTGACACACACTACACTGATATGAGTAGCACTGTACAACAAATGAAATGCATATGAGAGAGTGGCTACGTAGAGATGAGGGCACTGGAGGAGGGTGGCAGTGAGAAAATCAGAGGAGGAGGTCCATGGGGGGGGGGGGCGACGGAGAGATGAGTGGCACTGGTGGAGGGTGGTAGTGAGGGAGTCTGAGGAGGAGGTCATGAGGGGTAGGGGCTACAGAGAGATGAGGGGCAGTGGTAGAGGGTGGCAGTGAGAGAATCCGAGGAAGAGGTCATGGGGTGGAGGGGGAGCTAGGGAGAGATGAGGGGCACTGGTGGCGGGTGGTAGTGAGGGAGTCTGAGGAGGAGGTCATTAGGGGGAGAGGCTACAGAGTGATGGGGTACTGGTGGAGGGTGGTAGTGAGGGAATCAGAGGGGGAAGTCAATAGGGGGGGGCATGGAGGGATGAGGGGAACTGTTGGAGGGTGGCAGTGAGGGAATCTGAGGAAGAGGTTATGGGGTGGAGGGGGAGCTGGGGAGAGATATGGGGCACCGTTGGAGGGTGGTAATGAGGAGACTGAGGAGTAGATCATGAGGGGAGGGGCTACAGAGAGATGAGGGGCACTGGTGGAGGGTGGCAGTGAGGGAATCCGAGGAGGAGGTCATGAGGGGGAGGGGCTATGGGAAGATGAGGGGCCCTTGTGGCGTTTGGCAGTGAGGGAATCCGAGGAGGAGGTAGTGGGAGGGGCTAAGGAGCGATGAGGGTTACTGTTGGAGGGTGACAGTGAGGGAATCCGAGGAAGAGGTGATGGGGTGGAGAGGGGAGCTAGGGAGAGATGAGGGGCACTGTTGGAAGGTGGTAGTGAGGAGTCTGAGGAGGAGATCATGAGGGGGAGGGGTTATGGTGAGATGAGGGGCACTTGTGGCATGTGGCGTGGCAGTGAGGGAATCCGAGGAGGAGGTCAATAGTGGGGGCCATAGAGGGATGAGGGGCACTGTTGGAAGGTGGTAGTAAAGGTATTTACGGAGAAAGAGGTTATTGGTGTGGCGCCAAAAAAGACTTTCGCATCAGCACTGAAGCCGGCCCTTTATTGGCCTTACTGTTTTTGTTTATTTAATTAGCAGTCGGGTCATAAGGGCTACTGTGGAACATACTTTAAAGTGCGTGCTCATTATATTTACTGCTATATTCAATGTTTTAAGTTTGAAGGTGATTTTACTAATGTTTTTATCGGGAAAAATAAAAGTGGAGCCCGATGGTGCCTGGTATGGGGTTGGGGCCCAAGGTCAGCTGTGAGATAAGGTGCATTGGAGAGGAGTGGGTATAATCAAGCCTGTAAGGGAGTGCTATGCAGAGTCCAGGGTCAGGTGGAGGTAGGTATGAAGAGGGATTCTCCCTGAAGGCTCCCACAGAGGAAGCCCGTGAAGTGTCACTTGCCTGATACTCCCACCTCAGAAACCACCTCTTCCCATCAAAGGAACATTACATGGAAAAAATACTTTTGAGAGTGATAATATTTAGAAAGAGATTTGGAAAAGAGTGCGTTTTACTGGGCCTTGTAAGGCTAAGAAGAGATAAAGGAGGGCCCTGAAGCAGGTCTGGCTAGACATATATCCGGCAAATCGAGCCCGCAGTGGCCCACCCAAATGCACCCTTGGACCACCCAAATAAAAATTCCTGGAGCCGGGCCTGTAAGGCAGAGGAGGTTAGGTATTTTTAGGGCACAGAGGTATAACTTTCAAAAAAAGCAGAGGCTGTGATGTTTGAAATCCAGTGGGAAATTTTCAGAATGAAAATAACAGGGATGAAGACAAACAAGCTTGTGACTTGGAGTAGGCTGTAGGCAAAGGATGACAAGTAAGGAGAGGGTAATTCTAAAGAGAAAAGTGGAAACAACAATTGCAAGTTTTAAGTCAACGTCCCGTTTTCACACATGGTGGTTTCAGGAATATAGAGAAGGTTTTTTGAGGGAGCAGATCATCCGAGGATGGCAAACTGTTGACATTGTTTGTGCATGAACTGCTGAAGCCCTCCAGCTCACCTGTCGGCGCCGCCATGATGTAAACTGTAGACAACCACGCTTTAGACTGTGACACAAGATTAAATACTTTTCTGAGTAAACAAGCATGATGTAATACCCCAGTGGTGGTACGGCTGTAGTTCCACAGATACACCCATTCTGCTCTGACTGTGTGTCTATGATGCCTTCAAGTGTTAACCCATTTGGCACCATTTGCACTTGCTTTGTATGCCGTGTTTATTGCTACTGTGTGTGACATTTTAAAGCTTCAAAGCTCGGGAACTCTGAACAGGGAAAGCAGTTTTACAGCTAGCTTAACATGGGGGTACAACAGAAGATGCAGGCCTGGGAGATGCACACGGGAAGAAGGCAGTGTAGAGCAGAACTGTAGGCTAAAGGGAAATGCAGTCTATGAGAGAAGTAGAGATTGCCTCTTAAATAGGGGGCGGAATGCAGGCTGGGGCTCACAAATTTAGAAGACTCGAAAGTGAAGATAATGTATTTACAGTAAAGAGGAAAGGGCAGAAGTGCCAGTGGAAGGCGTCTCATTGGATGGATTCGGCCACCGAGTGGTTAGACTGAAGTGTCATTGGTTGAAGGGATGAATCTTGTGGGTTGTGTTCCAGGTGCTTCAGGCATAAAAGGAGAAAAGGAAGCCCTTGTCAGAACTCCGACACTGCGCAACATAATTGCAGTAGTAATTTATGCTCGGAAATTGACTAAATTAGGACAGTTTTACCACCTACCCAACTCTTCTTCCTTGCAGTGTCTCAATAACAATTCCTACAAAACTAGCAGGATACAGCAGCAACCTCTGTCTTGTCAGTTCGCACACCTTATTCTGCAATTCCTGGCCTGGTAGGAGCTTGAAAGGAGAAGAGCAGAAGCCACCTTGGGAGGACCACAGGGGGTTTAGGGAAGTGGTGAAGAGGGGCACTTCCTTCATGTTCTCTGAGTCAGTTTAGGGTTAACCTTTACAGAGGCCCACTGTCTTGTGATTGATGCTATCTCAATCATAATGGACTTTGAGGAAAGAGTCTCACAGATGACAACTACAACGTCGCCGGCTGCCCTGGGAACCTTTTCAGCGGTCACCTAAAATATGCTGATTTGATGTATTATAACTGAGATGCTTCCAACTATTACATCAGAGCGCTTTGCACAAGCAAAACAATATGTAAAATATAACGTGTATTAAATAATCCAAATATTAAAGCAAAACTAACAGAGAGTTGACTGAAAGAGAAATGGCCACTGGTTTGATTGATTAATCATTCAATCAGATAGCTTTATTCGAACATTAAATATGATCATAAAAGCAAAGGCATAAAATCACACTTAATTTTAAAACCATTAAAACGATGCATTCAAATCCTGGCCTTGTTACATCTTAAAATCAATAACCCGTGTGATTATTAACACAAAGAGCGCTTTTAAGAAATGATCTAATGCTAAAACAAATCAGTGGTGAGCTCACAGTCTGTAAGTTAAATAGGGCAGGTCTACATTTGGTTAGCCCTGAACCTCTCAATGCTGGGATTAGAAAGCGTCTTGTATAGCAAGAGTAAAATCTACAGAAAAATACAAAATGCAACAACCTCTGTGGAGAACACTCATTGCTTGGGCAAACAAGGATGGAAGAGAATTCATATTGCCCAAGGGGAAAACGCAGCTGCTATCTAATATACCCAAGCCTGAATCATCTAGTTAAGAGAACCCTGTCATAAGTGCTAGTCACAAACTCCAGGTATGGCTCGAGCCCTAGAGTGGTTTGGATTAAAATGTAATCCTTATTCTGGGTTTTAGTTTTCCTACTCCTTTTCTCACTCTCTCATTTCGAGAAGCAATTGTTTCAACTGGGATCCGTCATACCTGTGCTGCCCTTACGGCCTAAGATAGCAATTCAGGCTATTCAATAAACAACACATCTCCTTGATGTAAGTCAACCAAGGAATTTGGAGACCCATTCTGCAAGATAAACAGTCCTCAATAATATCACTATTAAGCAGGGCTTGAGAATTGCTCCATACAGAGCACTAACCCTGGGAAAGCACTACGCTACGCTCGCGTAGTTTGCGAAGTTTGCGCAACTTCGCACTACGCGAACTGCACGTAGAACAGTGCAAACATGTGTTGTGTAGCGTAGTGCAGCGGTCATTTTTTGCTTGCTCGCGGTCCTCAACGTCAAGTTGGCGACCATGAGCAAGCAAAATGACACGCTTTCGAGACTTTTTCCTTGTTCGCGATCAGCAACATCAAGTTGCTGATCGCGAGCATGGAAAAGAAACCTCCCGGCGAGATTCTCAACGCGGGGAGGTCAGGTTTTTCATTGCGAGTGGTCGCGCATGCTCGCGATCGCTCGCGATGAGAAACTACCAGTCCGCGTTGAGAAAGCTGCAGCTCGAGTAAAAATCTACTCGAGCAGCAGAAAAGTACAGCTCGCACTGTGCAAGATGCTGTTTTCAATGATTGCACAATGCCGGATGCTTGCCCGCACTGTGCAATCATTGAAAACGACATCTTGCACAGTACGAACATGCTACCACGCAGTTCGCATAGTGCTACGTGTAGCTCGCGTAGTGCGAAGTGCATTTTCCGAAGCTACGCGTAGCGCTACTTCGCGAACTACGCCCACCCCTACCACAGTAGTAATGAGGCCAAATTAATGTTATCCTCAACATTCTCCAAGCCAAGCTCCTCACGCAATATAAAACTTGGGCTGCTTGGTGGGAGGCCTAAAAGCCTTCTGCATACTCTGTTTTCCTCCACTTGGAGGCTGACCATCTTTTTGTAGCCCCATATTCTCGAGCCATAAGTTATAACCGGTAGACATTTCATCCTATAAACTTCTAAAAAAAATGACAATGGGTTTCTTGCCAAGTAAAGAAGCCGGGTTAGAGGTGAACCCAATACAATTAATAAAACGGGTTCATGGCTTGCCCTGGATGCACAAGCGAAACCGGAACCCTACAAATCAAAGTGACCCCAAGATAAGAAAATGTATCAAATCTTGGTTTAACATCTATGTTCAAAATCTACATTTTAACATTCCTTGGTCCACAGGCCATTACAAAAGTCTTAGTAGGATTCACTACCAGCTTCAAAAATGCCATAAAATCAATGTGATACAAAAGGGGATGATGGACGGAGCGTTTGAGCAAATCAAACACTCACCCCCAGTCAACTGATCTGGGTTTAATCCATCACCATTCTTTAGCCCACTCAGCCACCCCATTTCAGACATGGCTATATGCAAATCAGTCTGACCCTGTGCCTCATGGGAACAGTCCAGCCCGAACTGCCAAGCCATGTCTTCCATGGACCGGAAACAAGCATCCTGGGACTGTTTTCGGATTCATAATCCTCATCAGCCAGGCTATCTTGAATCCAGTGGCCAAGTGAGCAAGGGACTCACGTCTGAGCATACCCTGCCACACTTAGGGCGAACAAAGCGATACAAAAGGGGATGATGGACGGAGCGTTTGAGCAAATCAAACACTCACCCCCAGTCAACTGATCTGGGTTTAATCCATCACCATTCTTTAGCCCACTCAGCCACCCCATTTCAGACATGGCTATATGCAAATCAGTCCCTTGTTCACTTGGCCACTGGATTCAAGATAGCCTGGCTGATGAGGATTATGAATCCGAAACCGGTCCCAGGATGCTTGTTTCCGGTCCAGGGAAGACATGGCTTGGCAGTTCGGGCTGGACTGTTCCCATAAGGCACAGGGTCAGACTGATTTGCATATAGCCATGTCTGAACTGGGGTGGCTGAGTGAACTAAAGAATGGTGATGGATTAAACCCAGATCAGTTGACTGGGGGTGAGTGTTTGATTTGTTCAAACGCTCCGTCCATCATCCCCTTTTGAATCGATAAAATCAATGTAGCCTTCTATTAACAATTTCAGGCCTTTGGGGGTTCTTGTAAGTTGCACCCCATCATCCGCATAAGTTAGGGCAAGGATAGGGGTATTCTAGATCATTAGAATGACCTCTCCCTTGGCCTGTCAGTGCCTCCTGTAAGTCACTAACATACAAAAAGAAAAGTATCTGAGCAAGGAAGTACTCTTGAGGCATGCCTCGGTCCGTTGCAAAAATAATCAGTGCATTCATTGCCAGTTCCGCACCTGGCGGTAGAAGATATATCGTTAAGTTGGGCCCTCAAGAACTCTGCGCTGCCCTGATCAATCCCTAGGCTCTCCAGCTTAGCCCACAATTTGGACCTCACCACACTGTCAGAGGCGCAGGTGAAATCATGAAGGCTAGAAAGACAGGCCCTTAGTTTTTTTTGTTTATAAAAAATAAAATTATTGAGCGAATCAGCTGGATATAAAATGCATAGTAATCAGAAAAATCAACAGGAATTAAAACAGAATGTTCTCGATCCATAAATCTTATTCATTATTGATATGGAACCAACATGGATTAAATACCGAAAGATAAACGGAGGATAGATTGCAACAGAAATCTGGCTGTGTCTTACATTGTTTAAAAGTAGACAAATCATTCTCATTAGAATTCTAAAGTGCACAAGTGCGAAAGTGACCAGAAGTATTTATACTAAGATTATTCAAGGGCCTATTCGTTTACATAAAATCATCGTAGAAACTGGGAAAGTTTGATTATAGAGCACAACTTAAAACAGAATTATAATCAATCACTTGTGTGTAAAAGTTTCCCTGCTGAAATGCTGCAGAATGAAAGTGCTAACGTGCTTTTTTGTTTTATAAAGTGCATCTTGAGCATGCCAAAAAAAGTGTGATGTGCTATAATACTCCCCAGCGTTAAAGTGCAATGACTATTGGGTTTATATTTCCACCATAGTTTCAGAATAAAAAAAAAAACTTCAAAACAGCATTACATTTTCTTGTTGCACCTACCCTTTTGGCAGATGCTTCTTCAAACATCATGGTTCTTTTCATTTTGTTTAACCATTTAACATAAGAAGGTACATCTTCTGACCTCAAATTTCGGAGAATTAGGGAACGAGCCACATGAGAACAAATCGCCGTGTAGGTCTCTTTTGCTTTTGTCAGATCAATTCTTACTTTAGAAATGCCAAAGAGAGCTACATCTACCTCTGGGTCGAGCCTCCCTGAATTGCCTGGCTTATAGCAGAGAAGATCTTGACCCAGAATAACTCCAGTTTTGGGCACGTAAAGAATATGTGGAGCCAGCCCCCTTCCCCTTCTGCCTGACATTGAAAACATCTATTTTCCTACTCAGCATTTTAGGGGTATAATATGCCAGCCACCGGGATAAAAAAGTGAACCTTTTAAAGTTGGCTGCTCTTAATGCCTTACTCCCTAACTGGGCTATAGACTGCCATTCATGATGGGAAAAAGAGCAATTGCTTTCCCGTGTTACTCTTCCCAAGAATTCCTCCACCAGGGGAGGCTCATTACACTTTATCGGCTGTGCGTACCAGTTTCCAACCCCCCTTTATTTGACTCTGTATAATGCGCTCACCTGCTTTGTTGGAGCACCACTAGATGCGAGATTATATCTATTGATAACATTTACGATCTGCAGATGCTCTAGGAAGCCAAGCTTATTACGGTCACCATATCTACTTTGGACCTCATGCCAGGAGATTACTTTATTGTTGATAAAAAAGTGCCCCGATTCCTCTAGCCCTCAATCCTTCCATCTTTTAAGACGACTGGAGTGTATTTGGAGTCTGAGAGTTTTACATTCCACTAACTTTAAATAGTGGAATCCTGAAGAGCCAGCTTGATTAAAAAAGGACAGTAGTCTAGAGGAAAAGTCTTGTACTGTCTTATATCTAGTCTTCTTCTGCAATTTAGCTGTTTTTAGAAATATCGGAATTTGTGAGCCAGATTCCTGAACCATTTTGTCAAGAACAAAATTATCTAGTAAACGATTTGATTCCAGTAAACGTGCTGTAAGATCCAAAATCGCTGCCTCATAATAAGTAAAAATTTTCGGCAATGCTAGACCACCCTGGTTTGTGTTTAACTGCATAATTGCTAACTTGACCCTAGACGCCTTCCTGCTCCAGACAAATTCCCTAAACATTGACTCCAGCTCTTTAAAGTAGTTAGCATTAATTTTCAAAGGTACATTTATAAAAAGGAATACCAATAGGGTAAGAATAGACATTTTTAAGAAAGCTACACGGCCTATTAGTGTTAGGAGTAGAAAAGACCACTTATCAAGCAATTCTTTGATTTTATTCCACATTGCTAAATAATTTAAACTGAACAACTGTTCATAGTGGTTGGAAACATATATTCCCAGATATCGTATTGGTTCTGCTTTCAAAGCCTGAAATTTGAAATTGGAGGGTTGAACATTTCAATCAACATTCAATGGTAGGATTTCAGTTTTGTTTTGATTAATTCTATATCCCCCTATTGATTCAAATTGGCTAAATTCAATTAATGTCTGGTCCAAGCTCAGGCTCCCAGGGCTCAGATAAAGAACAATGTCATCTGTGAAGAGTTTTAATATCGCCATTCCCGTTATTGGAGCTTTTATTTCAGGATTTCCACGGATTCTTATGGCCAGGTGCTCAATAAAAAAAGTGAACAGTAGAGGGGACATCGGGCAACCTTGTCTGGTCCCACGATTGATTTGACTGTCCCTATTTGATTGGCATTTATCACTACCTGAGCTAAGGCACCCTTATAGATGTTCCTCAACATATTTATAATTTGGCCAGGAACACCAAATTTGTCCAGACCAAAGAAGAGTTCCCAATTAACCTGGTCGAACGCCTTTTTGGCATCCACCATCATGATGAGGTTTGAAGTTTTATTATTCGCAAAATAGTTGAGAGCCTGAATCAAGAACCCAGTATTAGTGGAAATAGACATCCCCGCGACAAACCTGGACTAATCACTATTATTTAGTTCCTGGGCTATGGGGGTAAAGAGTTGGGCCCAGACTTTCATTAGAATCTTATAATCAGCATTAGGGAGACTGATCGGTCTGTATGAATTGACATCCTTATGATTTTTTCCCTTGTTCACAAAGCTGAAAATTATAGATTATTTGAAACTTGAGGGGACACAGCCTCTCAACTTAATATTGTTGAACAGCTTCACCAGGAATAGAGTCAATTTCTTAGAAAAAGTTTTATATAGTACGATCGGGAACCCATCAGTTCCACATGCCTTTGCTCCTGCAATAGATTTCAGAACATTAAAAACTTCTGTTTCTGTTATGTCAATTTGGATTTGTTCCACTAGCAACTCTGACAAACTAGGAAGATTTACCCCCTCGAAATATTCCTGAATTTGGTCCCATCTTGCCTCATATCTTGTGCTGTAAAGCTGCAAATAGTGTTCCATAAAAACTTCGGCGATACCATCTTTCTCCGTTATTGTATCCCTGGTCTTTGGATCAATTATTTCTGTAATCAAGGCTGCTTCTTGTTTGGTTTTAGTTGCCCTGGCTAGAAATGTACCAACCATTTGACTGTCCTCGTACACACGTTGTTGGTATGTCTAAGAACTATTTATTTCTTCAATTAAAAAAATTACCTCAAAGCCTGTTTCGCCTTTTCTGACTCCGAGCTTCCCCCGCCCCTGTACCAAGATATTGCTCCGGCGCAAGGCATTGTTCACTCCCTGCTGGAGTATGGCTATTTTTTCACACCGTTGTTTCGACTGGGCGGCAGAAATAGCAAGTTGCCATTGCTGGGGCGGAGCAGCGTCACCTGTGCCTAGCCGGAGGCGTAGTTCTCTGTGCACAGCATTCTTGTGAGGGGGAAATTCCATAAGTTCTCAAACTTAGAAGATGCTCAGGGACTTCTTAAGGAGATTTCGGCTTCAAAGTGAAATTATGTGTGTGATAATGTGTACATGGTTACATCACTGTTCTCTATTGCCAGGGAAGGCGGGTCACCCAGGATGTAGGTCCAGGACCCCCAATAGAGAAGTAGGGGGGGGAGATGTGGTTAGTTTGGTGGTCCACATTTCTGGAGGGGGTGCAGTAAAGGGGAAGGTTGGTTCCAACGAAGGGTATAGCAGAAAAAAGAGCAGTAGTAGGGGCAATTAGGGGATGGTAATCAGGATCTTGGGATTCTTATTTGGCTATCCAAAACTTTATAGAAATTATGAATAAGTGCTGTATTACTCAGGCGGTTAGCTTCACTTTCGCCGCAGGTGTTATTTCTCCAAGAAACTCACTTAAAAACGAACTCCCCAAAGCTTTTTCTACCTTTGGCATTTTCTCATACTTTTTATGCATCATCTGGGCTTGCCAAAGAGGAGTAGCTATTTACTTTTGCAGAAGTCTTCCGTGGGAGTTTGGCCAAGCCCGGAGAGACCCTTTTGGACGATGGATCTGGATCGAAGACAAATTAAACAGAATGATAATAAACTTTGTAAATTACTATGGCCCAGCAGTGGATGATACCACTGCACTATTGAAAATCAGTGAGTTACTTAGGGGAATACCGGGACAAATAATACCGGGGAAGCTGGAGTGTACCGGCTGCTGGTGGCTGCTGGTTACACAGAAGGAGTAGCACAAATCTCGGGAGTAAGGAGGATTTTCACCTTTGGATACAGAAGTCTGACAATGCAAGGCAACTAAAGCTGTGTAAGGGTCATTTGAAATTACATCTAAACTGGCTTGGAGTGCTCTGGGAGGTATGCAAGGATAGACACTGAGGACGAAAAACTTTTTTTTCAACTGCAAAAAGGATTTTTTCTTTATTTTCAAACTCACAGTGGGGCTGCAGTGTTAGAGAAGGTTGGAAATATAAATTTAAAAAAGGGAGTGTTTACCAGGAGGACTTTGTAATACTTGCTGTGGGGATTAAAGGGAAAGTCAAAGATGGGAAAGCACCATAAACAGACTAATTTAGTTGCTAAAGTAGAGTGTGTGGCAGGACTAAAAGCCAAAACTCGTTTGGCACAGGCAAAAGAGCTCTCTTCAGTGGTTAGAGCCGAACACTCGGTCAACCGCCCTGACCTTAACTCAAGCTTTGAGAACTCGGAACACGCAGAGTTACTCTTGGATACTGGGGGTCCCGTAGGCCAGCTGCAGATGGAGGCTCCTAGTACTACTGAGAAAAACTATGCAGCTGATCTTACAGTAGGAGCAAGCAAAGATGGGGAAAAAATACGAAAGATTTTCCGCTTTTTGCGAAAAAGGCGACCCTGAGGACCCAGGTGACCCAGGCGGCCCCTCTTAAATTCACTGCCAAATCAGTACAGCCAACTGAGGAAGGGGCAGATGGGACAGAAGTCCCACACAACGGCCTGCAACAGCCTACACCTTTATCGCCATCTGTATCACTACCAGCTCAGGATGCTTTCCCAATCGACATAACAGCACAATAAACCAGCCAAAGCTGTATGGCCAAGGTTGCGCCTCCCTCTCCAGGGGCTACTCAACCTCTCAATGTTCAGCTTATTCAGAATTCGGTAGTAGAGCCATTCGAACTGCAACTAGGGGTCAGGCACAGACACAGCAACAGGATTCGCTCCTGCTGCCCAGTGGTAAGGGTCAGCCCCCGGACGGCCAGAAGGGGGGAGAGAAACTGCTGACCTCTGAATTCATAGAAGCCTCAATGGATGTCTCGTCGGATGCAGCCTTAACTAAACAGATGGATATTAAGACCTTGTTAAACCTGATCCTCGAGGAGATTAGAGAAGTGAAGAGGTCTCAAAAAATGAAATAGCCTCTCTTCATCAGTGCCTAGGGAAAATCGAAGAAGCAGTGGCTTGCCTCCCAGTGAAAATTCAAGAAGCCGAGTCAAGGATCGCCCTGCTAGAGGACCAAGGGCCAGATGTAGGAAGCCTAATTCCGGTCAGTAACGGCCGAAATTACCGAATTTCGGCCGTTACCGACCGGAATTAGGCTTTTCATATGTAGGTGGCTACATTTCAGATTCGGTAATTTACCGAATCGGTATTTAAGAATTCGGTAAATTACCGATTCTTAAAAATACTGAATCGGTAAATTACCGAATCTGAAATGTAGGGAGCACTCAAATGAGTGCTTTTCCCATTTTAGGATTCGTTATTTACCACCAACTAGAAGTTGGTGGTAAATAATGAAAACCTTTGAAAAAGCATTTTTTTTTGCTTTTTCAACAGTGGCATGTTGCAGACATACATGCCCTTACATGCGCACCCATACACAATTGAGGGGTGCAACAGGGTGTCAAAGTGACACCCTGCCACCCTTCAATGTTTCCCCCTTTTAACTTACCGATTCGGTAATTTTTAACGAAAAATTACCTACATCCCACTTGCCTGATCTTAAATACCGAATCGGTATGATTCGGTATTTAAGAATCGGTAATCTGGGATTACCTACATCTGGCCCCAAATTAGCTCCATGCTTTCGAGAGTTAGTAAAGCCACCAAGGACGAGAATATCTTAGAGAATAAACTTGAGGAACTTGAAAACCACTCGCGGCGAATAGTGGGGATTCCTGAGAGGAGCGAGGACTCCCAAGTACTGCAATGGGTGGACTCCTTTATCAAATAGAAAGTATTGCCTGAGTATAATGGAAACCTAACACTCACAAGGTCCCTTTTCATCAGTTGCCTAATTCTAACAGTTCACGCACCATCTTGGTTAACTTTGCTGACTATCAAATTAAGGAAAGGATTTTGGCCAAGGCCATACAACAAAGACAAAAATATCATCTATCGACGATTGGCTCTTAATAGAGTTATAGGTGGGAATTCTACATGGGAAGATGTCTAAGAACTCAATAGTGCTGCAGAGATTATTTTCAAATATATAAGGGAGCAGCAAAACGTCCACGTCGATCCATCCCTTTGGATGGCAGGTCTCTTTCACCCCCCTTGAAAGGTCCAAAGTGGGGATGTTACTATGACCGACAAACCTAGCGTTGAAGCCCCTGATAAGACCGTGTTAAAGTAAACATATGGGCAGGCAGCTGGGGGCAAATGGCAAACTGAAATATTTTGACTCATGGGAAAGCTCGCTGGAATAGTTTCAGGAGGAATTGAGCCTGCCAAACTCTTCTGAGAATACAGAGAAAGAGGATGCGACCCATCAGTGGGAGTTGTGTATGAACATGTCATGACTCACACAGAGGCGCCACTCGCAAGGTTGAGAGTTGCGTTCAATTCTGGAACCGCAACTCGATTGCTGTTTTTCGCCTGCATCTCCTGGTTGATAGATGAAGCCAAGGTTACTGTTCTAGGCTGATGGACAACAGAGACCACAGCGTTGTTGTCACTCATCTCCTGTGTGCATAATTTTGAGAACAAAAATTATAACATTTTCTCTAGGCGTGCACAAATAGGTTGGAGACAAGTCTTGAGGGTGGCTTTTAAATGCCCGGTGATCCTCAAAATCAAGTCAGACTTCTCCATAGCAATGTCACTAAGTTGGTAAGAAGTAGTTGTTTTTACAATGGGGGTACGTTTCCTAGGACACAAGCCTTTATTTTTTCCTTTTGGCTGCAGGAGTTAGATCCATTGGAGGTGAAGGAGTGACAAGGATTGAAGTAGTATTTGCCTGAAGGGCAGATTCACACACCTCAACCCCCTCAGTAGCAGATGGTTTGTGGTTTGCAATATCGGTACAAATGCCGAAAGTTTAATTTGATTGGCAGGTTGGGGGGGCGACTTCAGGCGTAAGTTAGAACAAAAGATTACTTCCAAGGAGCAAGTCCCACTCGTGCAATGAGCTGTTATGAGCTGTAGTGAGCTGCGAAATGACACTAATAATATTGACATGATATTAGGTAGACAGACTTACCTCCTCCTTCTCTGCAGTGCCACCTCCACCTCCACCCAATATTTATGAAGACCTAAAAGTGAAATTAGAGAGCACCTGAGGAAAGGTAGTGCCCAAACTCCTTTAATAGGGTTCGCTTCTCAATCTCTCCTTTACTCGTAACTTAATCCAAAAGCTGATACCATGCCCCATTACACACAGCTCGGTAATCTGGAGCAGTTTGGTCCACGCTGGACCCTCTAACCTCTGGGGCCTATGGCCTCTTTTAGGTAGCTCAAATACAGGCTCTGCCTCCTACCCTCTTGGCGCATCCCGCCGACTGGCTCTACCTCATACCCAAATCCCAGCTCAGTGGTTAATTTGTTAAAAAAAAAATAGCGGGGCTCTCATCAGGAGGCAGCTTGCACAGCTCATTTATCCTGTTAGCGTCACCTAAAACAGAACTGACTACTAACCATGAAAGTGGGGGGAGGATGTGGTATAATGGCCAGAGCTGCCAACTTCGGAGCTGGGGAATCAGGTTCGAATCTCAGCATCGACTCAACATTCTGTGATTCTGGTTAATTACTTAATCTCCCCATGCATACCATAAGTGAATGTGTCCTCAACTGGTGCTCGTTATAGGCACCAGTTTTGATGATTAAGTGGCGGTCCTGAGCACTGGAAACCACCAGCTCAAATTAAGCCCTGCCCCAGGGAACCGGCACAGTGGCGTGTAAAGTATTTAGCTATACTAAAACAGTAATAAAGTTGAAATGTGTTGGAACGGAAAAGTCCCTCACATGGTAATGGATGTGTACCTCTTTCCTGAGTGCCCCAACTGTAATGATGTCTGGATCCTTGATGCTGAATTTTGTTGTCATTGTGAACACAGATCATGCCAGTGCGCCATAACATAAGCTTGACTCAGGGATTGGGTCTTTTTGGACTGGGAAGGGTGCTCAAAATGCTATGCTCATAGTGATGAAAGGCTACTGCCTTTGCCAGGAGTTAAGCAACACAAGTGCAGTGGTGGCAGCATACCGTGTAGTGATCAGTAGAAGTGAACAGGTCTTTTTACCTGGGTCGCTGTAGTGAAGCCTACAGGCACACTTATTTAAAGTTCCACAGCTGTGTACTTAATTCATCCTTGGCCTACATCAGTTTGGGGTGTACTGCTGTTCAGGGCATGTGTTATACTTGTACTGGGTGTATGTGTGGCTGTGAATGGTACAATACAGGTATGGTGCAGTGTTGTGCAGTGTGTGTGTTATATGCATGTGGTGGATGTTTGGTGCTTGTGAATGGTACAATACATGGAGGGGCCTGGGTTTAATTTTGGGAGACCCAGGGATAACTGGATGAACATGAGGAGGATGAGAACGTTCCTGAGACTGATTTGTGGATTGCTGCATTGTACACTGGGTGGGACACCCTGGAGGAAGGGAGAGCAAGATTCTTCAGTACATTTCAAAGGGTGTTTTTTGATTCAGAGAACAATCATTGGAAAGGGCTGGGGCACATCTAAGAAAGGAGATTGGACTAATAAGAGAATCAAAAAGAGTAGGCCCTGGGGTAACCTTTTGATACACATATCCCTGTGGCTGACATCCAGGTGTAAAACTCTAGTCATTCCTATGGCCTGTGGTGTGAGGCTATTGGATTTGAGTTGCTACTGCTGTGACAGTCTGATTTCTGGAGGAAGGGAAGGGTAGAGGAGAGGGCACTTCAAAAGGAAGCAAACTCCCAACATATACTCAAAGACTCAGACTTTAAATCACATTTGGTGTCTGGAAATGGTGTGTAAAAAGGGTAACTCAAGATCCCCAAAATAATTAACTGTCAAGCAGGCAGCTGGGCTGTGCAAGGAGGAGAAGCTCTGCAAGACTCCTGCTTGTGACCAAGAATGGGGTCCAAGGCTTGCCAGTCTCCTAGCTGGGTGATGAGACATCACCTAGAGAATCCAAAACTACCTGTTCTTGGAGTACCAGGGCCTGTCTGCTTGCCAACACTAGTGTGCCCTGTAAGGAAGAGGAGGTCTGGAGGGATGGAGGTCCAGTTCTGTATCCTGGTGGTTTTATCCTTGTAGTGAGGTGTGAGGTGGAGGCTGCTGCATTGATCAGGTAACTGCCTGTCTGCTGGGAGAAGTTATCAACCCCTGTACGCCAGAGGAGGGCCACAGCGAAGTGAACTCTGAACTATGCTGCACATTGTGGGTCGGCAAATCTGTATGCCTGATGGGGCTACCATGAAGACTGCTGCTGTGCCGATCGGGCAGTAGCCATGTGCGCAGTGATGCCAGTGAATCTGTATGCCAGGTGGGTCTGCTGTGAACATTGCTGCCATTCAAATCGGGTTATAACCCATGTGCAGAGTGAAATCTGCGACCCCGTATGTCAGGTGGGTCCACCGTTAAGATTCCTTCTGCGCAGATTAAGCTGTAGCTCATGTACCCTTAAGCCGGGGTGCCACCAGGACAAGGCAAGGGGCGTGGTCTGGTCGAGACCTTCGTTGTGAGGGGGAGGCACCTGCTCTCTGGCCTGAGCGGGCCTATGCCCTGAATGAGAACACACAAGGAAACTCACTCCACCCCACCTGTGGGGAGGGTTCCAAGAAACTTACCAGCATCTGAGGAGCATTGAGGACCCCCAACTGCTGCCTCCCCAGGACCGTGTGTTGAGGATATATGTAAAGAACTGCCAAAGTTTCTGCACCCTCAAAGGGGGTGCGCTCTGAGACTCCAGTCATTACAATCCTGCTGGTGCAGGTAAGGCTGATTTTTGGGTGAGACAGCACAGGGAAATGTGCCTGCCACATACCACTTCTGCAGTGGAACACTTTTGACTTTAATACAGAGTCAGAGTGGGACTCTTGAGAATCGGACTACTAGTGGACCTTATTCTGAATGTTGCCTAAAATGAATGGGGAATAAGCACTTCCGCTAGCAAGAGTGGAGTGGTACTCAGGGACTTGCCTGTTAAAATGCTAGAGCCATGACCCCAGGGGAATGACTGTTTGGTTTGTTTGTGAATGCTGTATTTTACTTTGTGCTCATATATAAATCCTCCTTTTTTCATAAAAGCAAGTATTAGACTGGACAATCATTTATTCTTTCTGCTGAACATATTTTGCCTTGTGAGTCTGTGTTCAACCCCCTGTGTCTCCCCCCCAGAACAAGCCTTGGACTGCTCGACCCACGCTACCACTGAGAGTCAAGTGCTGAAGAGGTACTTGGCCCAGTTGCTCAGGATCCATAGTTTACCGGGCCCTGGGACATCAAGAGTAAAAGGCCTCAACCCCACGGTTGGGCCCAGTTACTCCTGCTTGCAACGTAGCCCTCTGAGCTGCGTTCTGACAAAATACTAAATAGTAAAAATCCCAAAATAAATTAGAGAAACAGAGTAAAAGTTAATAAACAAAATTCCACTGAAATGCAAACAATCCAAAAAGAGAATCCAGAGATATAAATTTTGAAAGTTTTAAGTAGGAATAGCACCAAGAAGCACAACGTGCCATTGATAGTCAAAGGAAACTTGACATGGATTGCCATAAACCCAGCAGAACTGTCAAACAGGGTTTGACAATGTAATGTCAAAAAAGGCTCACTGTGATTGGGCCTGCCTGGGGGAACAAAAGAAGGATCCTGGCTAACTATCAGCTAACATTTGTCTGTGACAGGGGAGGCCTCTTTGAAGTACATATCATGTTGTGTCAAATGAAAAACCTCATCGACCATTCAAGTAGAACTTGGCACTTTAATGTCAAAAAGGACCTTCATAGCCACACCCTGCATATTTACGTCAGTTTCAGAAGAGTCATCTATACCCATTCAGGTCAGTCTACTGTTTGCTCCTTGATGGCATTTCATACCAATTCCAGTAAAAACAGTCAAGGAACAAAAATCAGGGGAATACCTGACACCAATGAAGCACTGCCCACTTTACCCTGGACCAGTTTTTTAATGTAGGAAATGAGGTTGTTGTGGTCTACAGTGGTGTAAGCTAGTAGGCGCAACATTTCCAAACAACCGACATGAAGGGTTGAAAGACTATGGATCTGATTACGATCTTGCGGATGGGATACTCCGTCACAAATGTGACAAATATCCCGTTCAATGTATTTCAAGTTCCATAGGATATAATGGAATTTTAATTTGGCAGATGCAATATTAGTCACGTTTGTGATTGAGTAACCCTGTCCGCCAAAATCGTAATCAGGCCCTATATTCTATAAAATCAGCAATTGCAGTTTCTGGACCCTGCCACATCAAGAAAACTTTGATGTTTGTTGTGTAGCAGGCTTCTGGATTCAATAAATGCTGAAAGTTGGCAAGGGATTTCAATACCCATTATTTTGCTTAGGAATGGGAAGTTAAAGACAGGACTTTAGTATGCCAAATCCAAAGTATTGGCTGTTGCTTTTTTTCAATACTGTGGTAACAATGCCTTGCATAAGATCTTTGGGAGCTAGACCTTGTGAGAGCAGGGTCTTTATGTTTCTTGTGAAATTTGGTCCAAGTCTAGTCAGGTGCTCTTTGGCAGTGGAAGCATGACAAGCCTCAACTGGGAGGATTGAGGCATTTTTGTTGCCTAGAGTTTTATTTACATGCTCAAAACTCATTTCAGAGATGGTAGAGAAGTGGGACTGGCATATTGCAGCTTTGGCTAGGCTGAAAGACAAATATTGGATCCAACCCAGAAAATTCTGAATAATTGTTTAATTTGAATTTTGACTTGGTTGATTTGGCCCTCATAGCACACCTTCTTAGCTCCCTGAACAGTCTTGTGGTATTTTCTCTTGATAGCTTTGCAGAGTTCCTTGTCAGAGACATCCTGAATTTTTCTCCATTGGTGTTACAATTCATGATCCTGTCTTTTTAGTCGGGTAAGTTTGTATCAAACTTTTTTAGAACTGCCTTCTTTTCTCCCTTGGGATTTTTAAGTCACAGGTAGACAACGAAGTCAAGGGTTTTTAAGGCGCTAGTTACTTTGGAAGGCAGGAATTGGGTCGGATTGGACAGAACTCATTAAATGTTTTTAGGATTTTATGTGGTCACTTTGAAGATCTAGTGTTTATATTCTATATCAATCGTAAAGGTTTCTGACGAGGAAATTGGTTAAACTTTTAGGTCTCTGGTGGATCTTAATTGGTTCTGGAGGTGGTCTTATTTTATGGGAGGGGAACCTAATGTTTATCATTAGACTGTGACTCAAAGCAAGAGGGAGAAACACTGATAATTGAGAAATAAGAAGGAGAAGGGTACAAAAACAGTGACAAAGGGAGAAGAAAGGATGGAAAAAGAACTGTTCCAAGAACAGTTCTAATTCGCAAAACGTTACGTGGGTTGTGTCGTTCAGTGGAACAATCGCAATGGACCGCACACCGCTAGCCCCTCCTCCGGATCGCCCCTCGGGACTCTGGTACATGGAGTTCTTGAGTGGTTCACCCATGTGGGTGCAAGTAGGTACTTGTTGGACTGATGATCTCTAGACCCGATACGTGTCCCGGGTTTTTGGATATCGCCCGAGACATGGCTCGGGTTTCGGGATAACTTCCCTCATCAGTAGAGAAAATAGTTAGGGGTGGAAGAGAAGGCCGCCAAACAACCGTCAAAGGCCTCGATGCCCGAACCGGCACGCAGGTGCGTCGTCCAGGAGCCCGTCGGCTCAAAGCTCAAGGGAGCCAATTTGTAGAACAATCGCAATGGACCGCACACCGCTAGCCCCTCCTCCGGATCGCCCCTCGGGACTCTGGTACATGGAGTTCTTGAGTGGTTCACCCATGTGGGTGCAAGTAGGTACTTGTTGGACTGATGATCTCTAGACCCGATACATGTCCCGGGTTTTTGGATATCGCCCGAGACATGGCTCGGGTTTCGGAATAACTTCCCTCATCAGTAGAGAAAATTGTTAGGGGTGGAAGAGAAGGCCGCCAAACAACCGTCAAAGGCCTCGATGCCCGAACCGGCACGCAGGTGCGTCGTCCAGGAGCCCGTCGGCTCAAAGCTCAAGGGAGCCAATTTGTAGAACAATCGCAATGGACCGCACACCGCTAGCCCCTCCTCCGGATTGCCCCTCGGGACGCTGGTACATGGAGTTCTTGAGTGGTTCACCCATATGGGTGCAAGTAGGTACTTGTTGGACTGATGATCTCTAGACCCGATACATGTCCCGGGTTTTTGGATATCGCCCGAGACGTGGCTCGGGTTTCGGGATAACTTCCCTCATCAGTAGAGAAAATAGTTAGGGGTGGAAGAGAAGGCCGCCAAACAACCGTCAAAGGCCTCGATGCCCGAACCGGCACGCAGGTGCGTCGTCCAGGAGCCCGTCGGCTCAGAGCTCAAGGGAGCCAATTTGTAGAACAATCGCAATGGACCGCACACCGCTAGCCCCTCCTCCGGATCGCCCCTCGGGACTCTGGTACATGGAGTTCTTGAGTGGTTCACCCATGTGGGTGCAAGTAGGTACTTGTTGGACTGATGATCTCTAGACCCGATACATGTCCCGGGTTTTTGGATATCGCCCGAGACATGGCTCGGGTTTCGGGATAACTTCCCTCATCAGTAGAGAAAATAGTTAGGGGTGGAAGAGAAGGCCGCCAAACAACCGTCAAAGGCCTCGATGCCTGAACCGGCACGCAGGTGCGTCGTCCAGGAGCCCGTCGGCTCAAAGCTCAAGGGAGCCAATTTGTCGTTCAGTGGGTTCATCTTAGAGTGACAGCCCCTTAGTTCAGAGAATCACTCTTACAGGTTTTCTCATGGGTCGCCTTACCATGATCCCATAACCAGTTCATGTTCACCTGTTGACAGCCTTTATTGGCACACTCTACTGGCAACAATGGTGTCCTGCGGTGAACACAAGACAAGACCTACTCTGTTCCTAGCATGTTTTCTTTCCTTAACCCATAACTGTTACATTGTAAACTGATTCTAGTTGGGCGCCACTGTTGGCCTTAGTTGTTTACTTGTACTCCAATGCCAAAACCTTTGCAACAACTGTGATTTTCTTGGTGGCACATCTACTGCTTAATCATTTGTTATGTTAGTCAAGTCAAGTCAAGAAAGTTTTACTGTTTAGTTAATAAAAAACATTACAATCTGATAAAACCATATAAAATCTGTTGAATATTTAAAATATCTTGTGCAACGAGCCAGTGTGCAAATCAGGTGAGAAGACAGCGCACTATGTGCAAAAGGCAAAAGGCAATGTGCAATCAGGTGAGCAGACGATGCGTCCGGGAACAGTTCAGGCCTAAGATTAAAAATTATGTTAGTCATTGCAATGCTGTGATGGTTGGTCATCACCCCACTGTCATCTCCCTCACATTCAATGCTCAGGGTGGGATGGAAGGGTGGGTAGGGAGGGAAAGGGGGTTAGGGTACTGGTTCCTTTCTTTTTCTTGGTTGTATTCAGTTATATTTTCATGTACTTTTGTTTTCTTTTACACCTGACTATTTGTGTAACTTGACTCTGTCCCTTGATGATATCTACTCCTTGGTGACAAATCTCCGGCACCCACATTCTCAGAGGGATATCATTGACACGAATACACCCCAAAAGCCCGCTGCTATAGGCACTATGGTTGTCTTTTAAGCTCCATCACCAACATGGCTGTCCTAACTGCAGGCAATATTCACATCCTCCGCTCATACATCTCATAACCATATACATACTCTTAAAACAAGACTAACAACCCCTTAAAGTGAATCTAAAATTAGTCTCTCTAAATGTCAGGGGACTCAACCACCCAGTTAAGCGGAAGACAATTGAAAACTAACTTTATAAATTCAAAACTGGTGTAGTCCTACAACAGGAAACCAAGTTTACCCACAAAGAAATGTCGTGGTTTGAGATGAACTGTGTGTTCCCTTGCTAACAATAAGAAGAGAGTGGTGATAATGCTGATTACTAAAAATTCAGGCCTATCTGTTGACTCTCACATAACAGATGAGGAGGGTAGATGGATCTTGACAAAAATCTCCAAAAACACAAATTGCTTCCATGTCCTCAGTGTGTACAGCCCAAACATTTATAATACGGACTTCTGGGACTCCCTGGCTACTCCTCTAGTTCAAGTTCCTACTGATGATTTCATCATCATGGGCGGAGACCTTGATCTCCCCATGAATGTTACCATTGATAATCAATCCAAGACATCATTACAGCCCTCTAAATCACACAAGTCACTTCTTAAACTGTGCTCTAGATTCAATCTACACGGCTCCTGGAGACAGCAACATCCTGATACCAAGGACTATACCTTATATCAAATCATACTCCAGAATGGACTACCTGCTGGTATCTAAGGCACACACACATCAAATTGAGTAAACAGACATTCTACCAAGACTAGTTTCCGATCACTCTGCCATTAACCTATTTCATATTGGCACCAATGCGAGACCATCTTGTGAAATTTGGAGGTTCAATGATGAATCAATTAGAGATGCAGCATCCAGAACATCATTGAAAACACCATAATAAACTATATTACAGAAAACTTGGCCTCAGATACTTCTCCCTCCACCTATTGGTAGGCACTCAAAGCAACTGTTAGAGGCTCACTAATTGAGATCCAATCTAAATTAAACAAAGGCCAAACAATGCTCAAACCCTCTCTATTGTTACCAATAAAAAATACGAATACAATAGAATCTTGAGTGAGATGGCTGGAGTCTGGATTTACAAATATAAAAGCCTAAAATTATGTGAGGTAAACAAAGCCAGTAAAATATTGGCATAATATTTGAAACATATGCCATAAGGGTATAAAAGCCCTTAAAGATAAAGGGAACGTAACGTACACGAATCCTCGAAAAATCTTGGGCATCCTCAGAGACTTCTACAAATTTCTATGTGCGGATGACTCAAACTCTTCTACAGAGAAAGGCAGGGATTACCTAAATAACATACAGTTACCCACTATCACTATCCTGGAGAAGAAGTCCCTTAGCTCAGCGGTGAGGAAATTGCAGTGGCTATCAAGGCCCTTAAACCACATAGAGCCCCAAGACCTGATGGTTTTTCTACTAACTTCTGTAAAACATTCCCTCCGTCCTTAGTCCTACACTTCTTGGTCTCTTCTATTACTTCTCGGATTTAGGCATCATTGCAGGCATGGCTGGCAAGGCCATAGTGATCCCAAAGGAGGGAAAAGACTCAACCCTGGCAAAAAACTATAGACATATCTCCTTAATTAACTTGGACACAAAAATCTATGCCAAAATCCTCTGTAAGAGATTTGAACCACTTTTACCACGCCTGATTATTCACACACAGGTTGGGGTCAAGAAAAATCGACTATCTAATGACAACCTTCACCTCCTATGCCATATTATTGAGAGAGCCAAATCCATTTATTCTGACACCGTTGTGATAACCCTAGATGCTGCAAAAGACACATAGTGATAGTCTCCTGGAAGACATTTTATTGTCTGCGACCTGTAAGTCCGTCCTCAGTAACTGGAGAAATACTGCTGCTAACTTGTTTCGATCCAGGCTGAACTGGGATGCTTACTTAAGGATGCCGATAACATCACTCTTTAAAACTCCACCTGGAGACAAAAGGACAGATTACTTTGGAAGGCACTTGACAACTACGTTGCCAATACCAAACCACCATGAGTCCCTTAGCACACCATGAAACACCCTTATAACCATTTCCTACCTTAAATTCCTCTCTTGTCAGTCGCCAGATGTTTGCCTTCTCTAAAGTATGTATATTGCGGAGTCTGAATACAGGTTTGTCATGCCTACTGCTGTAAATCTCCTGACCTACTTTTTACTCTTATGTTTTATGTCACATTCAGGATTTGATTAATTTACCTTATGTGTTGTTTTTCTTCCGTTCTTTAGTGTGCTAACCAATCTTGTACAGGAGAAAAATCAGTGCACCGGCCTACTTCAACATGTATTTTGCATTACTGTTTCTTTTTTGTTTCTTTTGCACTCAACCCAACAAAAATGATTTAAAATAAAAAAAAATTGCTTACCAACAAAGGAGTTAAAAAAAATGCCACCAGTCAGCTCCGCCGGGCAATTTTAGTTATGTCTGGAAAAACAGAGGGGGACAAATAATTCTGGATGTGCTGATCACCCTTAAACGTATCCAGGTAGAGAGGACGCACATGTTATATCTTTAAAAAAAAGATTACTTTGTGGGCATTTATTTGCATCGCATTTGTTGGGATTGTATAGGCTAAAAAAAACAGAGCAGGTACATACAGACATTTCTTCAAACTAAGCAAATGAAGTGGAGTAACAAGACTTTCACTCCTCCTCTTTGCTGGTGATGTAGCCCATGTCGGCCTAGTAGTGAGTTGTAGGTAGGTCATGCATAAGGCAGCTACATGAATGGACTAATGCAGGATGTAATAGTGCTTTGCGGGCGGTTTAGGTCTGATCCAAATGTTTTCACTGTTATCATCTCCTTAGTGGAGCCCTTTACATCTCATCGAACCAGCCTATGTTCTCATGGGCTACCGGGTGCCGCTGTGACTTATCAAGCATCATCCGCAGAGCACTGCCTGGAAGGAACCCTGTTCATCCATTCCCTCACAGAAATCTAAGGTCAGCAACCCAGAACCTGCTGACATCCACCAAGTGCGAGCATTTCAGACGATTCTCCTTCAACCTCACTGCTTCCTTCTCAGAAATGTCTCTCCCCTCCATCTAACACTAGAAAACCCTTTCCTGAGACTTCAGAGAGGTCTGAACCCCACCCTGTTCCTGCCTGCCTACTTCCCACCCACAACGATTAAAGTGTTAGAACATTTAATTCCTACATCTGTTTTTCATCATTTATGTGGCAACTTACTAGTCCTTGTTTTCTCTTTTTTCTAACTAAGGCCAATGTAAGTTATTTGCGTATTCACTGTGTTGTTGTTTTGTCTACTAGCTCCACAAGTATCACGTGCATTTCTCTGCCTTGTCTTGCTTTTCGACCCAGGCTACCAAGAATGAGCTATGCATTGCTCGCAGCAACCAATCTGCCTTTTAGGATCAGATTCTTTGGGCTTAGAAGGAAACTCAGTCACAGCTCACATCACGACGGCAAGTCACATTTGCAATTTTTCTTTCTGTTTGTATCTCTTCCTTGAGTGACTTTATATCTTGTACATTTGCAATTTTTTCTGTTTGTATCTTTTATGTAACGCATGTATTCCTAAATCCGTATGTTTTGCAACGCGTTCTTATGTAAAGCGCTCTGACACCTTCGGGTAGTGTTCGCGCTATTTAAAATCGCATTAAATAAAATAAAAAAAATAAAAATAAAAATGGAGGCTGTCCTGTGTAATGCTGGTGAGTGAAAGCTGGGGTCGTCAGTTTGATTCCTTCGTCCTTTGTCAGATGTTCAATAATTCAGACCAGTATGCGAAACAGCCCTATTTAGCATTAAATTATCAAGGGGAATTGCTGTTGTTCTACACTGCACCTAGTGGAGCCCGCAACTGTGGAGGACGCTGTCTGATCTTACTTGTGCCTGCCCGCTGATTCAGACGCTGCATCTCGCCGCACCCGCTACGCGGGTGCCACTTCGCGTCCGTGAACTCTGGGAGGTGTTTTCGTTGCTGCCTGGGCTGTGGTGCTGTGGACTGTGAAGGAGAAGGAGTAGGCCGACTGAACGCCGCAGGGACTCAGTTATCCAGGAGTCCCTGCTAGACCTCTAACACCTGGTCTGCGTTCATTGTTCGGCCCCGCCCACTGGTCACCACGCAATATAAATCCTGGTGCTTTACAATTCGAACCTGGGAATTGCTGTTGTTCTACACTGCACCTAGTGGAGCCCGCAACTGTGGAGGACGCTGTCTGATCTTACTTGTGCCTGCCCGCGGATTCAGACGCTGCATCTCGCCGCACCCGCTTCACGGGTGCCGCTTCGCGTCCGTGAACTCTGGGAGGAGTTTTCGTTGCTGCCTGAGCTGTGGTGCTGCGGACTGTGAAGGAGAAGGAGCAGGCCGACTGAACGCCACAGGGACTCAGTTATCCAGGAGTCCCTGCGAGACCTCTAACACCTGGTCTGCGTTCATTGTTCGGCCCCGCCCACTGGTCACCACGCGGCCTACTTAGCAGCCTCGTCCACGCTGCGCGGGAGCGCGCGGGAGTGCGCCGGGCTAAGCCCGGGCAAGGGCGGGCCCTCTGTGGCCCTTGGAGGCCAGAGGAGGCCGGGCTGGGCCACACTACTGACATCCGCACCCCGGGAAAACCAACGCCGCTGCAATCCATAACCCTGGACTGACCTACATCTATTCGTATGTTTAACATCCTTACTTAATTCCTTTGTTCATAAAATTATTACTTCATTGTGCAATTTTAACCTAGCACTTTAAGTTAACTAGTGATTAAGAATCATGTCTCCCAAGGGCGCAAAGCCAGATAAGGGTAGGATATCCCTAGAGGGAGGGTCTCTAAGGGGCACGATTGAGCAGTACCTTACAAAAGCTGCCTCAGCGCTTGGCCAAGAGATTGAAATGGCGGAGCGCCGTCTATCCACAGAGCTCCTGAATAGACGCTCCTCGCTAGGTCCAATTGAACTAGCTACAACCCCTAATCGGAATAGTAGGAAACTACCACCTGCCAATAATGACATCAGTATTCCCTCTATTTTTTGTGATGCCACCACATTATCGGAGACTAGTACCCCTTATAGCAACATGAGTCCCAGTATAGATCCCTCACTAGAAATTATCCCTGAGGAATCTCTGATACTTCACCCCCTAATGTCTGTTCCAGAGACCAACCTGCAATCTACATCCTTACCATCGACTAATAAGCCCACAGTAAAGAGGAAGAGGGCGGGAAACACCCATAAGGGCAGGCGGGCAAAATTACCTAATGTCGCCCGAAATCCCCCAATGATGAGGAAGATAGGAACTGAGGCCATAATTCCAGCCCAGAAAACGGCTCACCCTTCCCAACATCAAGATTTATTGGGAAGTATAGAGGGCCTGGTTAGATCCTTAACCTCTTGGATGCTATGGGAATTCCCCTGCTGTGCTGGGATTTCGTGATCCTCATTGGTTCATGACGAGCTGGGCTCGTCATGAGCGTGCGAGGAGGCTACTGCATGACGAGCCCAGCTCGTCATGAGCGTGGAAGGGGTTAATATTACCCTTGGTGGAAAGATCAAAAAGGCTTGCAAATCAACTGGAGTCCTTAGAAGTAGCTATCACCTCAAACACAACTCTATTAAAAAGCTATAGGTAATAGTAATAAACCTAAAATAGACAATCCAAGTAAAGCGGATAATGTCCCTAAATCGACACCTTTAAGCAAAGGGAATAAAACTGCTAAACCAACATCTCAGGTACAAGAAAAACACAGGCATCAACTAAAATTAACATCGAGCTACCAGCTCCCAAAACATCCAGGGTGAAGGAATCCGAAGCATCTCCTGGCAAAACAGCCGATATGTGTGGAGATCGCAGTGGGAGGATGTCAGATCTTAGGAAACCTAAAGGCTCGAATGTTCAGATTGACTTGCCTCCCGAAGCAGCCCCATACGTGGCTATATTGACAAGGGTCCCAGAATTAAAACCAGGGATTAAGGAAGGGTACACTGACCTAAAAAACAAAGTGATTCATTGGTTAGTGAATAACAGACCACTTCCCCCCAATATCAATGGGGAAATTTTGAATGTGAGTAGGCTTGGGTGGGTAGGTCAGAGTCCAAAAGACATGCAGGGAGACGCTGTAATCATTAATTTTAGGGACCGAAGGGTCATCCCATACATAAATGACTGGTACCAGGTGCCGGGGGGCCGTGAAGAGGGGATAAGGATACACGACCTGAGCTATTTCTACCCTAGGTCACTAATATCACGGCATCCTAGGATAAGCAAGCCACATCATTATAACACATTGGGAGGGACAGCTTTTAACATCCAAACATCAAACAGATTTACCCCCTTTGTAGGCTTGGATGAGGTCGATTGACTCCCCAACTCATCACCCATGGCTCTAAGTAGAATAGAAGCAGCAAACACACAGAATCCGCCATGAGCCCGCTATCATCTAGTTCACATCCAACAAGTATGAGCACCGTTATTAGCTGGAAGGGTACACCTGAAGATGAAATCATTGCTCAGTCCCCCACATTTGATATCGAACCAAATGGGGATGGGGAAGGTAAACCAGGTTTAATTCGTATCCTCTCCTGAAACATTGCAGGCCTTAAAAAAAAATGGGATATTCCTGATTGGCATGAGTGTATTGACAAACATGAGATCTGCATGTTCCAGGAGACGTGGAGCACGGTACCCTTGTACAAATCCGGTTACACCACGTTCTTCATCCCTGCAGTAACGCAAGGCTTGGGTCGTCCATCAGGGGGTCTACATATATGGATTAAGACTTCAATTAACCTGGATATCTGAGTCCATAATGTAAATTCAGAGGACATTCTACACTTATCCTTTAAAGGACCCCTGAATGGCAATAGAGTTGATCTTTTCAACATATATGCCAGAGGAAGTCCAAGCAACCAAAATTCGAGCACAGTGCTGTCTCTGGAAACGGCTTTAACAGGCATTCCTCCATGTTCGAATATCATCTTAGGAGGCGACTTAAATTGTACATATGAACCCCTAAGTAAGGAAGATCTACTGGAGTCTAGTGAGGAAGATATGAAACACTCTATCCCTCTATTAAATCTGAGTCATATTAAAAGATGGACAGTCAGGGCCCTACAGATTATTGCCCTGACACTGGAATACAATCTCCGGGCACTTAATGGGAGAACTACTTCGGACTCCAATGGGGCTATGAAATTTAACAGGTTGGATGGCCCCTCCCGTATTGACTAGATTATTTTAGATTTAAGATTATGGGGGAATGTGATAGATATGGAGGTCAAACAGATGCCCGACAGTGACCATAATCCACTTTGCGCTGATATTAGATGGGAAGTTAAAGGGAGGCCCATAAATCCTTTTCCTTCCACAAAAACAATAGTCCCATCCAACTGCAATCGCAGGTTAAAATGGCAAAAGGTGACATGTCAGGAGGAGACACTGACTAGTATATCTCTTCAGGTATCATCTATGACAGTGGAACTCTCCCTTCTTAACCCCAAGCTTAAATCTTTGTCGGGTTTCAATCTCAGTGAATCCTATAAGCCCTTTATCGATAGGATAGGCTCCCATTTTAAAATTGAGGGGACCAGAGGTAGGAAAAACTATGCATATAAAAGTGGTAATCCCTGGTTCACTGCAGAATGCAGAGTAAGGAGAAAAGCCATCTCTATAGCCCTACGGAAAAAAGATCCGTTGGCCGTAGGGTTAGCGAGACGGGAATATAGAAACACCACAGCATCTGCAAAACGGGCATGGGAGGAGGATCACTGGCAGAAACTCAGGAAGGCGGCTTTTTTTAAAAGATTCTACCCTCTTCTGGGATTTAATAAACAAATTAACCAGAAGGGGAACTGACCCCGTCCCAAACAACATAACTGAAAAACAATGGTTTTCCCACTTTCTAAATTTGTACAGCTATGAGGACGGTGTGGAGTATACCCCGGGCGTCCAACTAGACCCCGACCCAGAAAGCACGACTCTTGAAATTGATGACCCATCACACTCTTGGAGGTTCAGGCAGCCATTAATAATATAGCCCCTGGAAAGGCTGCTGGGCCGGATGGTGTACCTGGCGATTTAATTGTACATGACCCCATCGTTTGGGCTAACTTCATTTTACACTTGTTGAATATCCTGCTCCAGGGCCATACAGTCCCAGCCTCCTGGATAGGAGCGGAAGTGGTCGCAATACATAAGAAGGGGGCGAGAGAGGATCCTGCCAACTACAGACCAATACGTTTAATTGATGTAATTCAAAAGGTGGTTGGCAGGGTCCTGATCTCTAGAACGGTGGCTTGGTTAGAGGAGGGAAACATATTAACGCACCTGCAAGCAGGATTTAGGCAGAAAATAGGTACAATGGACCAGGTGTTCAGATTCACAGCAACATACTGGAAAACTGTGTCCATTGGCAAGGGGTCGTTGTATCTGGCCTTTATCGACCTTAAAACTGCTTTCGACCTTGTACCGCGTGTCAAACTGTGGCAGGTGCTGCATGATATGGGCCTACCGCGATACCTTCTAGAACTAATCAAAAGATTGCATGAAGGTACCTATGCGAGAATCAGATGGGGGAATTCAGGAGAACTGACAGAGAGAATACCAGTACAGAGGGGGGTCCGCCAGGGATGTGTGATAGCTCCCACCCTGTTCTCCCTCTTTATAAATGGGGTGGCAGACCATTTGAGGGAGGACCTAGTGGATGCCCCCACCCTGGCGGGTGAAAAGATACCGACCCTCCTCTTTGCAGACGACACCCTTCTCATGTCCAAAACCCCCTCTGGTCTCCAGAAACTATTAAATATGTTTAGCTCTTTTTGTGAAGAACGTGGGCTCACAATTAACACCTCCAAAACAAAATTGATGGTGCTTTCCGGCACTAAAAAAGTTAGGAGGATCAATGTTTCCCTTAATGGCACTTTACTAGAGGAAGTGGAAGCCTTTGACTACCTGGGAGTCAGGATAAATTGTAAAATGAAGTGGGACTCCCACATAGCTAAAATGCTTTTAAGCTTCAAGAGAGTGGCGAGGGCTATTTCTAGAGACCATCGTGCGACCTCTAGCAGACCAATCAGCCCTGCTCTAGCAGTCTACGATGGCAAGGCTATGGCTGCTGCAACATACGGGTCGGAACTCTGGGGCTTTGACATAGTCCCAGATCTAGTTAAAGCAGAAAACAAGTTCCTGAGAGAGCTAGTGTGTCTCCCCACTTCCACACCCTTAAAACCATTACTCTACGATATGGGTCGCCGATCTTTTAAAGATATTGTTGGCCTTCGCCTTTACTCTATTGGGTATGCCTTAGAAGGACACCGGAGCTTGATAACTATGCTGCTGTCCTTGATGACCTTATTTCTGTCAATTCCCCAATGAAGATTGGCTGGTTGAAAAAACTGAGGGACCTGGCGATCAATTTGGGATTAAGGGAAGAGTGGATCTCTCAGTTACCACCCCCGAAGGAAACCATCAAGAAGGTGTATTGGGAGTGGATTCAAGCTAGAGACATGAAGAATCCAAAGGGGGGCCTCTTAACTGACCAGTTCTTGGACCATAAGCCTGAGAGGAAGTTAGAACCCTTTCTTGATTTCATTAGTAACCCAAGAGACAGAACATTGTTTTTGACATTGAGATATGGAACCCTCCCCTTGAATGCCTTTACAAGAAACTGGAGAGGATCCTCTCATCATCAAGTGACCTGTCCGGGGTGTGAAAATCCCACTGAGACTCTTGCTCACTTCCTGTTTGCCTGCAGGGCGTACAGGGGCCCCAGAAGAAGATGGTTAAGACCTGTGTGTAACGAACTGGGAACAAGGCAGTATTTAGTGGCCCTCCGCATTTTAACAACAGATACCAGGTCCATGATGGTAATCTGCGGAGTTGCT
The DNA here is from genome assembly GCF_964261635.1 of Lissotriton helveticus. Classification (NCBI taxonomy): domain Eukaryota; kingdom Metazoa; phylum Chordata; class Amphibia; order Caudata; family Salamandridae; genus Lissotriton; species Lissotriton helveticus. The sequence continues at coordinate 1,950,582,130 of NC_136061.1, read as the reverse complement.
AAATTTCTGGGGAAAGCATGACAAATACGTACCAAGGTGCTCAATTGAGAATGGAGAAGGACACTAAGTGGTATAACTATGTCATCATATTAACTAGCATTTTATTAATGAGAATCTTTTAAACAAACTAGATTTGGCCTGTTTTTATTATTAAGGTGTATTTTAATTGGCTTTAAACCTGCCCTGTTTTATACTCTGTAATTTGTTTTATCTAATTTTATCTTCTGTGATGAATTTGTATTTACTTTTATGATACTCTCTTATCGAATAAAGTATTACAAGCATTAAATGATCAAGGTACAAGCTCTAATGATTTCACGTAATCTCCGTAGGGAGCCTGTTATATGAAAAGGAGTTGAGCTGCCATGCCATTGACTCTGCTCCAATCCTATCGGCCTCGCAGAGATTAGCCTGACAAACTATTGTCTCTCCCCAGCCCTATCAACCTTTAAACGGCGTTACAGACAAGTGAAGGACTCGGTGATTACCCTGTAACGTGACTGTCTTTTGCCCAACCTTACCACACTTTAAAAGGTGATCATGACGTCATGTAAATTTCCTCAGAACCACTGGCATTTTTAGGTTTCGCCTGGCGATCCGCTGCGAAGCAGCGTCGCGCAGGTGAAATCTTTTGAGAACAGTATGTGGCTTTGTCCCGCCTCTCTTTTCCATTGGCTAGCTCCATAAATGGAGGCTTGCCATTGGAAGAGCGAGGCGTCTGTCATTGTCCGAGGCGATTTGTGGGCGTTCCGGTGATTTTTTCCCTCTCCGCCCCTTTTAAAACGTCATGCGGCGGTGGGCGGATGTTTTTTTTTTTTTTCCCTGTGATGTTTTGGTCTTTTTCGAAGTGCCTTTACCCGGAGTGGTCTGCAAGATTTAAGTTGCCAGGAAGTTGTTTCTATTTGCGATCAGGTAAGCAGCATTTTGTTTATAATTTTCTTTTCCCTTTGTACTATTCCCCCTCTCATGTCGTCTCCCTGTTTGTACGTGCACCCGTCTTATGTCGTCTCCCTGTTTGTTTTACGTCTTTGCGTGTCTTGTTTTGCCTTTGTAGCTCCTCACATTTCCTTTTCATGTGCCGCTCCCGTTCAAGCTGCTCGCCGTAGTGGGCTCGATAGAACTCGTCGATGTCGAAGATTGGCTTGGTGGGAGTGAGGCGGGACGAGGACGTGCTCTCTGTCCTCTTGGGCGTGGGAAATCCATCCACCTTCCCCTTTGGTTTCTCCGCCGCCTGCACATCCTCTTGGCTTAGGATTCCTCGGTCGTACTTCTTGCGCAGGGTGACGCTGCCCAGTATGAGGTAGGCCTCGCTAATCTCGGTGAAGCGCTGCGCTGCTGCCTCGTCGCCATTGTTGCGGTCCGGGTGGTAGCGGAACAACTGGCGGTAGTAGGCTGTCTTGATCTGGGACTGAGTGGCTGAGCCAGGGACACCAAGGATATCGTAGTAGGAGGTCGGGCTGTGGAAGAGCGGTGGCTTCGGGGAGCCATTGTTCCTTCCAGCTCTGTTAGTCGTAGAGTAGACCCTGGTGAAAGAGTTCTGGTGGCCGACAGCAGAGAGCCGCCCCCTGGTGCTTTTTATTTTTTATTTCGAAAATAGTTTGTTTCTCTGTATTTTTCTGATATCCACAAGTTCCCACACAAAGCCTCAATGGAGGATGGAACTTTTCTTCTGAGTTTTCCCAAGGTGGTTTGGTGGCGGTAGAGAGGGGACCCTCAAGGGACAGGGGGCGTCGTTACTCGTTCAATATCACATTAGATTTCAATTTGTATTTCTTCCTGCCGGCCACCTGAGACCCGGCGACCCAAGCAGAGCGCCACTGTGCTCCGGAGGTGGGAGAGGTGTCCGTGCACGGAGGGTTCGTGCAGAGGCGGCGTTGGTGCTGCGAGAAGGATGTGTGCACAGTGGTGTCCGTACAGACAGTGAGGTGTGGGTATAATCCTCTTCTGGGGTTGGTGTCTGTCTGTGCGTGGAAAGGCGTCTGGGGAGAGAGAGGGCGGGCGGGTGGGAGAGAGAGACCGAGGGATCCACGCTGAGAGACAAGTCTGTGCCCGGAGAGGTAGGTAGGCGTCTGTGCACACAGAGGAGTCGGCACACTCCCTGCTCGTGCAGAGAAGTGTCTAAAAAGGGTCGTCTGTGGTAAGATTCTGTATGTACAAAAGAGGTCTAAGCACGTGTAAATGCTGTAAGTTGCTGCTGTGAGTGACGTCTGTGCTTCCAGCAGTATACGTGCGTGCGTGGCTCCGTGCTCCTGCAGAGGTATCGGCCTCAGAGGTCTGTGCTGGGAGCAGTGTCGGGGCAGTCCTGGCCGTGCTGGGAGCGGCAGCTGTGCTTGCGTGCTGAGGCCAGTGTCTGGCTGTAAGAAGTGTCTGTGTGGCCTCAGCGCGTACTGTGGCCGGTGCTGTCGGCTCTCTGCAGTGGTTGTGCAAATGCACGCACCGTGAGTAGGAGCTGAGAGCGCCCGTGCTGTGAGCCACAGGTACTGGGACCACGTGTCCTGTGAGTAGTGCCCGTGAGTAAGTAGTCCCCGTGGAGGTGCTGTTGCGCTGTGAGGCACAGGTACTGGGACCACATGTCCTGTGAGTAGTACCTGTGTGTAAGTAGTAGCCGTGGAGGTCTGTTGCGCTGTCAAGGCGCCGTCACGAAGATTAAGCGAGCTATTGCCCAGAGTCTATGTGTTTACATCTGTGTGCTTGTATTTTTTTATATTTAGATATTTAGCAATACACTCTGACATGCAAAGTCACTTTTAACATTTTAAGCAAATATCGCTACTTGGCAAGGTAGTTGGACTGGGGCAATTTAACTTTGTCGTTTTGTAGGGGATCGGCGCTGTGTGGTTCAGGTGGTATTTGTCCCTCGCAGTTAGAATTGCAGCCTCTCTCGTGTAGTCAGGACATAATGTTTCTACTTCTGAGGTTTCATTTAGCTATTTAAGGTATTCTGGGAGTTGTTTTCGTTTGAGTGGCAGGCCGGATACCAATGGTTTGTTCAGAATAGCCAAGCACTGGAAACATGGCTATGCTTGCTTCCCTGCCCCCTGGCTGTGCTTGCTTCCCTGCCCCCTGGCTGTGCTTGCTTCCCTGCCCGTGCTTGCTTCCCTGACCCCTGGCTGTGCTTGCTTCCCCGCCCCCTGGCTATGCTTGCTCCCCCGCCCCCTGGTTCCCCTTCCCCTGGCTGTGCTTGCTCCCCTGCAACCTGGCTGTGCTTGCTTACCTGCCACCTGGCTGTGCGTGCTTCCCTGCCCCCTTGCTGTGCTTGCTTCCCTGCCCCCTCGCTGTGCTTGCTTCCCTGCCCCCTCGCTGTGCTTGCTTCCCTGCCCCCTCGCTGTGCTTGCTTCCCTGCCCCCTCACTGTGCTTGCTTCCCTGCCCCCTCGCTGTGCTTCCTTCCCTGCCCCCTGAGTGTGTGTGTGGCTCTGAGTGGGTGTGTGTGGCTCTGGGTGGGTGTGTGTGGCTCTGGGTGGGTGTGTGTGGCTCTGGGTGGGTGTGTGTGGCTCTGGGTGGGTGTGTGTGTGTGGCTCTGGGTGTGTGTGTGTGTGGCTCTGGGTGTGTGTGTGTGTGGCTCTGGGTGTGTGTGTGTGTGTGTGGCTCTGGGTGTGTGTGTGTGTGTGTGGCTCTGGGTGTGTGTGTGTGGCTCTGGGTGTGTGTGTGTGGCTCTGGGTGTGTGTGTGTGTATGGCTCTGGGTGTGTGTGTGTGTGTGGCTCTGGGTGTGTGTGTTTGTGGCTCTGGGTGTGTGTGGCTCTGGGTGTGTGTGTGGCTCTGGGTGTGTGTCTGTGTGTGTGTGGCTCTGGGTGTGTGTGTCTGTATGTGTGGCTCTGGGTGTGTGTGTGTGTGTGGCTCAGGGTGTGTGTGTGTGTGGCTCTGGATGTGTGTGTGTGGCTCTGGGTGTGTGTTTGTGGCTCTGTGTGTGTGTGTGTGTGGCTCTGGGTGTGTGTGTGTGTGTGTGTGGCTCTGGGTGTGTGTCTGTGTGTGTGTGGCTCTGGGTGTGCGTGTGTATGTGTGGCTCTGGGTGTGTGTGTGTGTGTGTGTGTGTGGCTCTGGGTGTGTGTGTGTGTGTGGCTCTGGATGTGTGTGTGTGGCTCTGTGTGTGTGTGTGTATGTGTGGCTCTGGGTGTGTGTGTGTGTGTGTGTGTGTGGCTCTGGGTGTGTGTGTGTGTGTGTGGCTGGCTCTGGGTGTGTGTGTGTGGCTCTGGGTATGTGTGTGTGGTAGTAATTGCTGTCTGCTGTACTCGTCCGTAGGGTACAATAGGTCTCTCATTTGCGAGAGATTAAGCTAATGGCAATGTAAATGACAATGCCATTTATTTATCTGTTTTCAAAACCAACACATAAATACACATTTTGTCATTTACAATGCCAATAGCTCTAACTTTTCCAAAAGCGAAACCATTGCATTGTAAATGCTTGTTAGAGGTGCTGCTGACAGCCTCCGGCCCCCTCGCATACCGTCCTACTGCTACTGGTCTTTCAGAGGACGTGATATCTAGAAATGACTGATTCGGCCCCAGCTGCACTGTCCCAGCGTGTCGCGCGGAGTGTGCAGCCTACGAGCCAGCCAGCCGGAAGTCGCTGATCGCGCTTGCAGAATATTAAGGGCCGCAGCACATCTTATTGTGTGATAGGGAATCTCTGAAATGATTTTGTGTTTCCTGTAACGGAATAATTTATGTCTAGCTTGGACTCTGAACAGAAAACTACGTGTTAAAATGAACAACGCGGTTTTGCTGTGAGTGAAGTGGGATGGAATCGAAAAAATAGCAGAAAATGTTCTACAAAAAATAACATTAAAGAATGCGAAAAGTGACAATGAGGGGATTCTTCAGTGTGGTCTCGCCTGCCTTTCACCCCGGAGAGCACGAGGCAGGGCAAACACAGGCTAGCTTTATTCACTAAATAAAACAGATAAAGGCCACGTCTGCCAGCAGATATGGAGTCAATTAGGGAAGAAAGCAAAAATGCACAGGGGCCTTTTTATGCTGGATATCCCTGAATAGAATGTTCTCTGAAGGGGCTGTTTTTATTATAATCTTAAATACTTCCGTAAACTGTGTTTTGTATCTGCTGTGTGTTAACCCTTTTGGGCCCACCACACACAACACAGAGAGACTTTATGTCCCATAAAATGTACCGGACAAAACGGTTTTGGACAGAAACAAGTAAACAGGATCGAGAGACAAGCCAGAGACCTGAATCTTAGGGTCTAAATATGCGTTTGACGGTCCGAGGAACGCCAAACTCACGGTGGTGCAGCAGTGGCGGTCCGGCCACCGCAAACTGCTGTATTACAACTTGGGCGGTCCAACCGCCATGGCACTGCTGCAACCACCAGGGATCAGGGATCTCTGGCGGTGGCACGACGGTCGGAGGGCCACCATATGCTTGGTGGTGCCCTGTGTCACCGCCAAGCATATTACAACTTTCCTCACCGCCAGCGGTCTCATGGAGGTTCTTACTCCATGAAACTGCTGGCGGTGAGGAAAGAAAGGGAGCCCTACAGGCCCCCTCTTGGCCTTGTGCACGGTGGTGCGAGAACAAGGGGTTACATGTTTTGCATGTACCCCATTCCTGCATGGCATGGACTGCACAGTCCATGCCGTGCAGAGTGCAGCCCATGCCATGCAGAAACGTGCACTGGCGGTACCCAAACACGGGAAACATCCTTTACAACGCAACTTTTACAACGCACTACCATTACGACGCAACTTTTACAACGCAAGTTATTACAACGAATTGCGCTGGGGGGCGCTCTAGGATAGAGAATAGTTTAATTACTATCCAACACCTTCCCTACTTTCCACGGGGACTGGAGTTGGAATAGTAAATTAAACTATTCACTATCCAGCGCCCCCCAACGCAAGTCGTTGTAACAACTTGCGTTGTAAAACGTGCGTCGTAATGGCATGCGTTGTAAAAGCATGCGTTGTAGTGTCATACATTCCCAAACACTGCACAGCTGCAGGGCCACTACATGTCCAGCCCACCAGACCACTATAATACTCGTAATTTAGCGGGCAGGGGGCGTCCCTGTTTGGCGGTGTGGAAGCGGGGCGGTGACATGGCAGCCCAATCCCAAACTGTCGGAATCGGGCCATCAGCCTCTTCAAGGTATGGGTTTGCAGAGACCGCTTCGGGGACCATGGGTGAAACGGTCTTGGCCAGAAAAGTAGGGCAAGGCTACTATTTTCCTACTGCTAACATGTCCACCATTTCCAGCAGAGTTACACATGAAACCCGAGGGAGGCTCCAAAGAGCGGGACTACGTGGAGACTTCGACTCAAAGTGTTGGTCCAGCAGTCAAACCTTTCCGCGGTTGGCAGCGGTTGGCTAATGCTACGAAAGGCGCAGTCTGACATGGTGAAGCACAGCAGAGGATAAGATAAATTCTCACCCCCTTGATTAAATATTGAAGCTGCAAAGACCAGCGTCCGACCCAGATAATTAAGTAGACACACACCCTACTGGAAGCTGCTGACATGCAGAGCCCCCTTTGACTGGAAGCAGGGCGGCTTTAGCGCTGTTGGCGCCCAGTGAGACAATCATTTTTGGTGCCCCCCCCCCTTCCCATGACCTCCTCTACAGATCCCTCATGACCACTGGGCAAAAGTGCCCCTCATCTCTCCATAGACACTCTCTCACATACATTGCATTTGTTTTAAAGCACTCCTAAAAGCTAAGTTTACTAATAAGAATGTATATCTACCCAAACAAACCCTTTTCAGCAACGTTAGGAATAGATAATGAAAGAGTATGGAAAAAAACAGAATGTCCTAACCTATTTTATGCAGTTTGCATGCAGCTCTTTGATAACAGTTCGTAACAGTCAATGTTCTATATTAGGGGTAGTAATATCTAATGACCTGCGGTGACAAAAGGATCTCTGTGATAAAAGCAGTAATCCACTTAGCTATCCACATGAAATACAGATCTGTGATCTGCACGGTATGAGTTATTTGCAGCAGGCATATTAACACTTTGTGCTACTTTATGGCAAGTGAAAGCTTCCATTAGACAAAACACTAATCTCTAGCTCTAGCAGGAACATTAATCGAAGTGTTATCTTGATATTTTTAATGCAGCCCGAAAACTGAACACACAAGGAACTCTGCCACAGGTGTTTTAAAATCAGTTATTGCTAAACCTAGTGCCCCCCCCAACCCCCTGAGGTCAGCGCCCCCTCCTCAGGTCAGCGCTCAGTGCAGCTACATCAGTCGCACTCCCCTAAAGCGATTGTCAGAACCACCTGAACCTAAGAAGTAGTTACGATGTTCAAGCGACCATTCTTAAATCAATGTTTCTAGGACACTCTGTTTTATGAGGATAGAAGAAGTCAGGAACGTAAAACGGATTTTCAAGCTAAACCACTCATCTTGCTTTAAAAGTAGCCACAACCGGTGCCAGGTAGTGCCCCTGTTGACTTTGAGTATTGTCTAGATTTTCCTGGCATCCATTAAGGCAAGTTGAGTTTGTTCCATTGCCTACTGTCTTGATTTCTATAAAAACAAGCATTGGAAAACCAAGCGGGTTCATCCTTTGAGTGCCAATGCATACCTATTGGCTTTGTAAATGTTTTTTAGGTCCAGCCTACCAGACAGAAACAGCTTTCTGGTTGCTAACAACATATTGCGGGCTTGTCAAGAACTTACAGAGGCTTGAAGCCCCGTATTGCTTACCATTGGCTTGTTTTATTGTCACTATTATTTGCTTGCTTTCTTGTTGATGACTTTTCTTGTTTCAGCCAGCCCATTTTGCATTTGTTCCTCCCATGGAGCAGACACTCTTTACCATCTCCTTGAATGGTTGGTTTCTGTGCTCAACTGCTCACCTTTAGGGAACTACTTTTTCTGTCAGGACTCCATGACAGTGCATGTGTTTTCCATGTGTCTCCCTCATGTGCTTTTCCACATTGCTCTCTATTGACCATGTGCTTTCCACACCCCACCTGTGTTGCTCCCTCTAGCTGGTGTGTGTCTTCCTTTGCTCTCTTGTCTCTTGTTCCCTTCTTCATGTTGCTCTACTCCACCTGCTTCACACCCATGCACACCCCCTCACCCAACCTGCTTATTTGTTTTAATATTTTTTTAATTGTGCTAAGTTTTTAAAGAGCACTTTGGCACTCGTTTTCTTTTTAGGTCGAGCTGACGTTAGCATTCATGCGAAGCATGAATGCTGTCAGCTCGACAACTAATGTGATCCGTTTTTAGGAGAGTGGACACCAAAGTGTTACGAGCGTTTTCAGTGCCGGATTTCACCTCGGGAGCGCGCAGCATTGTCTGCAGTGGCAGTGTCAGTTTCGCTTTTTTATTACTTTCGTTTTTCCCGAGGCTGGCTGAGGCTGGCTTGGAATGAACAGGCTTGCCCCCGCGCATGCGCAGAGTAACTCACAGCCCTTGTTTATATTTGTTTTAGTTCCGTGATGCTCCGATCTTTGCCCCTTCCGAGTGGAGCTTCCGAGTGGAGCTTCCGAGTGGAGCTTCCGAGTGGAGCTTCCGAGTGGAGCTTCAGAGTGGAGCTTCAGAGTGCAGAGTGGAGCTTCAGAGTGGAGCTTCAGAGTGGAGCTTCAGAGTGGAGCTTCAGAGTGGAGCTTCAGAGTGGAGCTTCAGAGTGCAGAGTGGAGCTTCAGAGTGGAGCTTCAGAGTGGAGCTTCAGAGTGGAGCTTCAGAGTGGAGCTTCAGAGTGGAGCTTCAGAGTGGAGCTTCAGAGTGCAGAGTGGAGCTTCAGAGTGGAGCTTCAGAGTGGAGCTTCAGAGTGGAGCTTCAGAGTGGAGCTTCAGAGTGGAGCTTCAGAGTGGAGCTTCAGAGTGGAGCTTCAGAGTGCAGAGTGGAGCTTCAGAGTGCAGAGTGGAGCTTCAGAGTGGAGCTTCAGAGTGGAGCTTCAGAGTGGAGCTTCAGAGTGGAGCTTCAGAGTGGAGCTTCAGGGTGGAGCTTCAGAGTGGAGCTTCAGAGTGCAGAGTGGAGCTTCAGAGTGCAGAGTGGAGCTTCAGAGTGCAGAGTGGAGCTTCAGAGTGGAGCTTCAGAGTGGAGCTTCAGAGTGGAGCTTCAGAGTGGAGCTTCAGAGTGGAGCTTCAGAGTGGAGCTTCAGAGTGCAGAGTGGAGCTTCAGAGTGGAGCTTCAGAGTGGAGCTTCAGAGTGGAGCTTCAGAGTGGAGCTTCAGAGTGGAGCTTCAGAGTGCAGAGTGGAGCTTCAGAGTGGAGCTTCAGAGTGGAGCTTCAGAGTGGAGCTTCGGAGTGGAGCTTCAGAGTGGAGCTTCAGAGTGCAGAGTGGAGCTTCAGAGTGGAGCTTCAGAGTGCAGAGTGGAGCTTCAGAGTGGAGCTTCAGAGTGGAGCTTCAGAGTGGAGCTTCAGAGTGGAGCTTCAGAGTGGAGCTTCAGAGTGGAGCTTCGGAGTGGAGCTTCGGAGTGCAGAGTGCAGATTCAGAGTGGAGCTTCAGAGTGGAGCTTCAGAGTGGAGCTTCAGAGTGGAGCTTCAGAGTGGAGCTTCAGAGTGGAGCTTCAGAGTGGAGCTTCAGAGTGGAGCTTCGGAGTGCAGAGTGCAGATTCGGAGTGGAGCTTCAGAGTGGAGTGGAGCTTCAGAGTGGAGCTTCAGAGTGGAGCTTCAGAGTGGAGAGTGGAGATTCAGAGTGGAGATTCAGAGTGGAGAGTGGAGCTTCAGAGTGGAGCTTCAGAGTGGAGCTTCAGAGTGGAGCTTCAGAGTGGAGCTTCAGAGTGGAGCTTCAGAGTGGAGCTTCAGAGTGGAGCTTCAGAGTGGAGCTTCAGAGTGGAGATTCAGAGTGGAGATTCAGAGTGCAGATTCAGAGTGCAGATTCAGAGTGCAGATTCAGAGTGCAGATTCGGAGTGGAGCTTCGGAGTGGAGCTGAGCTTCAGAGTGGAGCTTCAGAGTGCAGAGTGGAGCTTCAGAGTGGAGCTTCAGAGTGCAGAGTGGAGCTTCAGAGTGGAGCTTCAGAGTGCAGAGTGGAGCTTCAGAGTGGAGCTTCAGAGTGCAGAGTGGAGCTTCAGAGTGGAGCTTCAGAGTGGAGCTTCAGAGTGGAGCTTCAGAGTGGAGCTTCAGAGTGGAGCTTCAGAGTGGAGCTTCAGAGCGGAGCTTCAGAGTGCAGAGTGGAGCTTCAGAGTGGAGCTTCAGAGTGGAGCTTCAGAGTGGAGCTTCAGAGTGGAGCTTCAGAGTGGAGCTTCAGAGTGGAGCTTCAGAGTGGAGCTTCGGAGTGGAGCTTCGGAGTGGAGCTTCAGAGTGGAGTGGAGCTTCAGAGTGGAGCTTCAGAGTGCAGAGTGGAGCTTCAGAGTGGAGCTTCAGAGTGCAGAGTGGAGCTTCAGAGTGGAGCTTCAGAGTGGAGCTTCCGAGTGGAGCTTCCGAGTGGAGCTTCCGAGTGGAGCTTCAGAGTGGAGCTTCAGAGTGGAGCTTCAGAGTGGAGCTTCGGAGTGCAGAGTGCAGATTCAGAGTGCAGATTCGGAGTGGAGCTTCAGAGTGGAGTGGAGCTTCAGAGTGGAGCTTCAGAGTGGAGCTTCAGAGTGGAGTGGAGCTTCAGAGTGGAGCTTCAGAGTGGAGCTTCAGAGTGGAGAGTGGAGATTCAGAGTGGAGATTCAGAGTGGAGAGTGGAGCTTCAGAGTGGAGATTCAGAGTGGAGAGTGGAGCTTCAGAGTGGAGATTCAGAGTGGAGAGTGGAGCTTCAGAGTTGAGATTCAGAGTGCAGAGTGGAGCTTCAGAGTGCAGAGTGGAGCTTCAGAGTGCAGAGTGGAGATTCAGAGTGGAGCTTCAGAGTGCAGAGTGGAGATTCAGAGTGGAGCTGCAGAGTGGAGATTCAGAGTGGAGCTTCAGAGTGCAGAGTGGAGCTTCAGAGTGCAGAGTGGAGATTCAGAGTGCAGAGTGGAGATTCAGAGTGCAAATTCAGAGTGCAGAGTGCAGATTCAGAGTGGAGCTTCAGAGTTCAGATTCAGAGTGGAGCTTCAGAGTGCAGAGTGGAGCTTCAGAGTGCAGATTCAGAGTGCAGATTCAGAGTGGAGCTTCAGAGTGGAGCTTCAGAGTGGAGCTTCAGAGTGGAGCTTCAGAGTGGAGCTTCAGAGTGGAGCTTCAGAGTGCAGAGTGGAGCTTCAGAGTGCAGAGTGGAGCTTCAGAGTGCAGAGTGGAGCTTCAGAGTGGAGCTTCAGAGTGGAGCTTCAGAGTGGAGCTTCAGAGTGGAGCTTCAGAGTGCAGAGTGGAGCTTCAGAGTGCAGAGTGCAGATTCAGAGTGGAGCTTCAGAGTGGAGCTTCAGAGTGGAGCTTCAGAGTGGAGCTTCAGAGTGGAGCTTCAGAGTGGAGCTTCGGAGTGCAGAGTGCAGATTCGGAGTGGAGCTTCAGAGTGGAGTGGAGCTTCAGAGTGGAGCTTCAGAGTGGAGCTTCAGAGTGGAGAGTGGAGATTCAGAGTGGAGATTCAGAGTGGAGAGTGGAGCTTCAGAGTGGAGATTCAGAGTGGAGCTTCAGAGTGGAGCTTCAGAGTGGAGCTTCAGAGTGGAGCTTCAGAGTGGAGCTTCAGAGTGGAGCTTCAGAGTGGAGCTTCAGAGTGGAGCTTCAGAGTGGAGCTTCAGAGTGGAGCTTCAGAGTGCAGATTCAGAGTTGCATCATTGTAACAGGTGCATCAACCAACTGAGCTAGCTTGAAAAATTCCGGAGTGCAAACATACTAGATTAATAATGTAAGGTTCCTTTTGTAACACCTGCTTAGGACAGCTGCTAATCACCAAACATCTGATGCAGAGACACGCATTTTTTCCTTGACTGAAGCAACTATAACGATGATGCATATGTCATAAGTACATAGAAAGCTCACGAAAGTAAGCATGTGATGCTGAACATTTAAAAACATGATGGAATAACAATCTAGTATTTTAGCTATTCATCTTAACAAGACCAATGCATTGAACACCGTTACGTTGGCTGATAAAAGCGCATTTTATTTACAGTAGTCTAAAAGAGCAAAACTGCAGGAAAATGACCACTATACAAAATAAAAATAGCACTACTCTGCGCGCCGCCACTCCCGTGCACCATTTTAATTATGAAGACCCGGCCCGGCTCCAATGCGTACCACTACCAACTATTTAATTAATTTTAAAAAGGCTCAGGCCAGGCCGGTAGGGCGTGCGCACCACGGCACCATAATTAATGTTTATAGGCCGGGGCCCGTTACCATCCGTCCCTGGCGTGCGTTGCGCACTGTAACTATTATAATATAGGCTTGCCTGCTTGCTTGCTTCAGCAGCAGCCGAGGGCAAATGGAGCAGGCGAGGAAGCAACAGGGGTTGGGGGGCTGGTTGAGTGCAAGGGCGAACCCAATATGGAGGGAAGCGGCACACAGGCAAGAACAGAGAGCAACACTGAGTGCGGCCCCGGGAGCAAAGAAGTACAGAAGCGAGAAAGCATGTTCTATAGGAGGGACAAACACGAGTGACAAGTTGGGACATAAATAAGAAGCAGGCAAATGCGCGACAGGAAAGCAACTAATTAGTGCACGCAGCAGGCCTGGAGGCAGGCAGCCAGCAGCAGCCCTGCCCCGCCGGTCGGTGACGGAGACGGAGTGACAGACTCTGAGTGACTTACTTTGGTCTTCGGACTCGGATTCGGAAATCGGACAGGGCAGCTCAGCGTGGGCGGGCCTGGCCGCCTGGCTGCTTTGTCTTGGACTTGGAAGGCAGTTAAGTTCGTAGTTTTCGTTGTTCTTCTCTTGTCTTCTTCTTTGGCTATGCGCGCCGCCTGCCGCGCCCCATATGCCACGCACAGGGGCTTACTGCTTATTGGCCCGCATAATGTTGTGCGTGCCCTGGGGCTGCCTGGCATTGCTCACCACCACTCAGCAGCAGCCAGCCCTGCTGCCCACGCCCCCCACGCACGCGGCACGCGCATACGCGGCGGCGGAAGTGCGGAACGGAAAGTGAAAGAAAAGGATAAAGGCCTGTCCCGCGTCCCGCCGCCATTTCATAGAATCAGGCGGGCTTAGACTAAGATAACAAAAAGTGCCTTACACACTGTGTAAGGCACGGTTTGTTATCATTGTCACTTTTGCCTCATGTAATGTAACGTTTGCCTTTGTATTTTGTTCACTAGTAATGTTCTCATGTATCAGTTCTGTTTCTATTGTGAATTCGCTCTGACACCTTCGGGTGAAGTCCGCACATCCCTTCTTACTCGGCTTGCTTAGCTGGCAGAATGGTGTTGCAGCGTTGGCTAGGAGTTTATTATAGTTGAGCTTTTTTCTTTCAGTCAAACAATAAAGTAACATTCATACAACCTAAATTCAGGATGCTGCCTCCCTGCCAATGTTTTAGTCATCTCTCTTTTTAAAGTCGGGAACATTCTGTTAAAACAGCTGTTTAGGATGTAAGGTATTACTTCTCACGAAACAGACTGATTTTTGATAATGTCCTGAATGCAGCAAGGACCGTCTGAATCAATGTAAAGAATTGCAGTGTTCCTAATGTTCTATATGCGATTTGCCTTCAACTAGTAATTACCATTGGATCATTGTGTGCTGTCTCACTCTTAATGCCTGTTTAAAAAGAGTGCTCTATATGCTGGACCCAAGTATGTTGCTATTTAAACAACACCAGCGATCAATGCACGCTTCCACCACACGCACACAGAACCAGACGTCGGTGCACGCTTTCACCAGGCGCACACACACACCACCAACCGTCAGTGCACACTTTCACCAGGCACACCCCATCAGCCGTCAATGCACGCTTTCACCGGGCACACACGCCACTAGCTGGCAGTGCACACTTCCACCAGGCACACACACCATTAGCCATCAGTGCACATTTTCTACAAGCACACACACACCACCAGCCATCAGTGCACGCATCAATGGTTAGCACATCCACAATTAACTATTGTAGCAATCGCAGTATGGCGCACTTTACTTCTAAACATGTCAGTGCACGCTTTTCCACCATGCACACACACCATCAGCCATCAGTGCACACTTTCAACAGGCACACACACACCACTAGCCATTAGTACATGGTTTCATCAGGCATACCCACCACCGGCCGTCAGTACACACTTTGAACAGGCACAGACACCATAAGTCATCAGTGCACGCTTTCACCAGGCACAAACACCACCAGCCGTCAGTGCACGCTTTCACCGGGCACAAACACCAACAGCCGCCAGTGCACCCTTTCACCAGGCACAAACACCAACAGCCGTCAGTGCACGCTTTCACCGGGCACAAACACCACCAGCCACCAGTGCACCCTTTCACCAGGCACAAACACCACCAGCCGTCAGTGCACACTTTCACCAGGCACAGACGCCATAAGTTGTTCGTGCACGCTTTCACCGGGCACAAACACCACCATCCGTCAGTGCACGCTTTCACCGGGCACAAACACCACCAGCCAATACAGAGTTTGGAAAAGAATTCATGCAACACATTGTCATATACAATGCCAATAACTCAAACTTGAATGCTGCGAGACCTATTGCATTGCAAATGCTTGTTTTATTTACCAATCCATTCCTGTGTCATTTTGCATTTAGCCATGTTGCACAACAGCCACGATTCTGTGCAGCATAGCTAAAAATATTGGCAAAGCGAATAGGTCTCATAGGTAAGACCTGTTGGCTTTAACAATGCCATTTTGAGGATACTTATCAGCATAGATAAAATAGAAAAAAAATATGTTTACCATGTAATTGTTTGCGTTTATGCATTCTTGCCTGATCACAAGTGCGCATATGTATTCTGAAGCTACAGCAACCAGCATGATGAAGTGTATGCATGCATGCATCACCATTCTGCATCTATAACAACAAAACACTCTTCCCTAGTAACAATACTTTAAATGCAAAGAACCAAATGGCGAATAAACTTTATTCAAATGAGTTTATGAAAAACAATTTCAAGAGACATAACCGGGCAGTGAATATAGTTGCAACATCAATGTGCTCGGTGCTTTCTTATAGTTGATACACTTATAAATTGTGATCAACTAGTGTATCAACAAACATAAGAATAGCACAGCCCATTCTCAACAATCATATAAGGTCCGTGTTTTTAATTTCAATGACGTTTCGATCTTAATAAAGTAATAAAATGGCGTGATCATCACCAGGGCTCAGGGGATAAAAAGAGCCTGAAAGATAGATTATGAAAGGTAATGCTTTTGCTAAAGGAGGGGAGTCCCTGGTGACATGGCTCAGGAAAGGGGTGGCCAGGAATGGCCTGAACTGGAAATATGCTGGATACCCATAGGGGGCTCCAGTCAGCCCGCAGTAGGAAGTGTGCGTGTGGTCTGGGTCAAGTGCCAGATTTCTTCACTGGGTTGGAAAGAGCCCAAAAATGGAGATTTGCTGGTAACGCTGACTGGCAGTATGAAGTCCTTTCGGGACAATGAGTTCTCAAAGGGGACTCAGCAAAGCACAGCGGCCAGGCCCTTCAAAAAGATGTTAAAAAAGCAGAAACAGGAGGGGTGGAGGAGTAACGGAGGAGCAGGTGGGGGAGAAATCAATATGGGGCAATAGGGGCAGCAACATTTTCTAAAAAGAAATGGTGGAAGAGACAGTCTAGCAAAGAAGTAGAGAGTGGGGAGAGGGAAGGCAACGGAGAAGCTTGAGGTGGGGAAGAAAACATATGAAAAAGCAAAACAAAAGCCTGGCAGGAATGGGTGGTGGAAGCAAGCAACAGAAGAGCTCGGAAATTAGAGAGAGCAACTTAAAGTGCACTCAAGGGAGCGCTGTTTGACATGGGAAGCAACCCTCGAAGAGGAGAGCAAGAAAGCATTTGCACTCCCTTGGAGTTCAGAAAGAAAAGGGAAAGAAATAGATACCTGAATATGCGAAGTGGAAGGATACAAGCCATGTGATCAAAAGGATGGCACAAAAGCTAAGCACTGAGAAGGGACAAACAAAAGAAAAGGAAGGAAAGTGTTGTAATCTCTCTACTCATTTCCCTGCCTTTCCTCTTTGTTTCCTTGGACCCTTCCACCCTCCCCTCCTCTTCCATTGTTCTTGACCCATTCCTTAGAATGTATGTCAAGGTTCTACTGTGCACTCCCACAGCCCAACTGTCATTTGTGGGTAATGGATGTCGTTGAATGAATTTAAACTGAGTAAAGCTTTGACCTCTACCTGGTGTAAGGTTCTTCATTACAGAAAGCCATTGAATAATAAGCAATCTAAGGAGATTCACTTGAAAGCAAATAGGCAGAAATCAATGGCCTGAGACAAAGCCCACTGTATGTATTGCTATTATCTACAACAGATCTTGGACAATAAACAGCTAAAAACTATCTGTACGCGAGACCTAAAAAAGACCTGATTGTCATAGTTTAGCGCATAGTAGAAATGTTGATTTAAGGACGCGTGAACTCTATGGCAGACATTCAGATCAAAGTAGCATCAGATCTTGGTGTCAATTTGTCTCTTCTAGATGCTGCAACTAGGATAACATGTTCTAAGTCATAACTCAAAGTGCTTGCAATGCCCCAGGGACAAGAGCGCTTGAACATTAAATCCTATACTTGTGACTGGTGGGAGGATCTGGCCAATGCTTTAGTATCTCTGAGTGCATTTGACACAATTTCTGTTCTGGGTCACCCATGTTATATGTGGCATGGGTAGGATTATTCAAGGTGTAGTCCCATAAGAACTACCCCTTGCTTCTCTGATACCTGCCAACTATTTCATGTGGCATGAGAAGGTATTTTCATGGTGTAACCACTTGTGCCCTCACACCTGGTGTGTACCGCATATGTGGCATGGGTATGTTTTTTCATGTTTATTCATACTTACTCCCACCATCCGACATAGTGCACGTCTGTATGTGTGTGCCATGTTACAGTGGGGACTTAGCAACATACAACAATATATGGCAACTCAATGAGGTGATCCATCCAATACAGTTTCTGGTGTGCAACATTAATACATCATGGCAGGTGTGCAATACCTACTGGGCTGAAAGGGCTTTTCCCACATTCCCTCTGCTGCTGTGGGCTGGGCTGACTGGGTTGGGACTGCCTGACAGACGGACAGTCTCATTTAGCTCAATCTCGAAGGGCCTTTAACAGCCTGTCAAGTCTCTGTTTTTTTACTTCTTTTTGTTCACTGCAACTTGTGCACCTGGCCACACTTTCACTACCTAATAGTATTGTATTGGAATTGCATTTTTATAGCACTTACCACCCCTGCTGAGTCATTCAAGCACCTTACTTCAAGTTGCACGCTACTCTGGCCCCCATGGTTAGTAGTTAATCCAATGATTATTGTTGGTTATTACGGTTAGTCATGAGTTCTCCACAAAAAAAGCATTCCATGCATTTACTCCACTTTCTTTGTGATAGGTTGCAATGAATACCACTTGGTATGATCATTAGTGGGGGCTGTGTAGTTTCAGGCAAATGGTTGATGAGCTAAATAGGCATATTTAAAAGACCTGGCCAAGGAAATCTTATCTATCACGTCAGAGGCCCTTGATCTTGGGTTCCTGAGTGAACTAGAGTTTCAATATCTGAAAAAGCTGCACCCCCGCGTACCTAAATCTACACGCTACTGAAGATCCACAAGGATATGACCAATCCACCCGGCAGTTCCGATAGTGTCCAGCTGTGGCTCCCTCCTCGAGCCCCTTAGTAAGTACATCGACTATTTCCTTAAGCCCATTGCAGAGAACACAGTGGCATACTTGAGGGATACTATGCAAGTTATAGCACTAATTGATGATCGTCCATACAACACTGCAAACCAGTTGCTAGTGACCTGCAATGTGGTCTCCCTTTATACCAGTATCCCACAGGACCCTGCTTTGGAGATCATAACCACCTACCTCGACAGACGTCCAGCACCGGTGGAGGTGCCGACTAAATTTATCATTGACTTGCTCACCATAGCAATGAAAAATAACTTTTTCACATTCCAGGGTCACTACTACTTCCAGACCAAGGGGGTGGCCATGGGTGCTGCCTTTGCCCCTGACTTGGCTATCATTTATATGGATCATTTTGAGCAATCTTTCATCTTTTCCAATAACCCATACCATCAGAGGATAGATCTATGGAGACGTTATATAGATGACATCCTTTTAATATGGACAGGCACTGAAACTGAGCTTGACGTCTTCTATAACTGGCTAAATAAGTGTGACACTGAAATTAAATTCACAAAGCAGTCAGATCCCCTTGAAATTGCCTTCTTGGACATCAAGATCTGTCATGATAATAACAAACTGTACACTACACTATACCGCAAACCGACGGAGAGAAACTCGTTGCTAAGATACAGTAGCCATCATCGAAGGGCACTTCAGGATAATCTCCCGGTTGGCCAGTTCTTACGAATTAAGAGAAATTGTTCCAAAAAAACTGATCACCTGAAGGAATACGACATCTTAAGCGCTAGACTAATGGCTCGTCGTTACCCAAGAAGAATGATTAAAAGGGCGCAGAAAAGGGCCTTGTTTAGTCCGCGGGAGGACCTTCTGACTCCACGAAATAGACCAGACCCGGCTACACAAAGATTAATCTGCGTGACTACCTTTTCAACCAAAAACAATGAAATTAAAAAAGTGGTCAATCGTCACTGGACATTGGTGGCTGATGACATTAAACAACCAGAGCCACCGATGCATGCTTTCCGCAAAGCAAAAAGTATCAAAGACCATGTAGTGAATTATTTTCTAGCCACAGACCAGAATCCAACGATACAATCAATGTGGAACCTGCCACCTGTCAAAGGCCATCATCGATGCGGGCAATGCAAGGCATGTGCCACCACACTACAGACAAAAAGCTCCATACACAATGAGTGCCTTTGGCCCTGGCTAATAGTTACCTTTATCATCTAGGTGACGTCTCCTTTCTACCTACCGCAAACTTTGGAGAGCCTTGGAGCCCCCTCTTCTCCCAACAGCTGGACTGTGAGAGTTGCCCCTCCCCATCGCTGCACTCATGGTAAAAATAAGTAGTTCCGCCCAGTTTCCTGGGATTTCTTTTTAATCTTTCTCTTCAAGTCTGGTTTTTAAACACCGCCCTTTCTCTCTAGGTGCCCCTCTGCCCTCTCACACCACACTAGTCCTGACGAAGACCCCAACAGTAAGGGTACAAACACCTACGGACAAGGGGTCGAAACGTCGACTTTAGAAAATCTGCCAACAACCGTTCAACAGTGATTTATTAACTGTGACTTTATGTGTGTTAAATGGCATCATGTCTTTAATATTTAGAGGTTGCCTATTTGGTATATAAGCATTTCTATACCAGAATTGTTTGTGATTAACTATCACTACCTCCCCAATTACCTACCCATCACTAACTACCTTGCACTCTCCCCCTCCCTCCTGGGCACCGCCTATGCGAATAATTATGAGATGGTATCATGTAAAGTCATATGTGTAAATAAGTACTTTCACCAATGTGATTAAATAACATTGGTTGCAAATCAATCTTTCGTCTCTTTGAAATTTTGGTATAAATTGTTTTGCTTTAAGTTTTCTTCCCTATGTCAATTTAAATATTTCTACTACAGTGGGATCCCTCTTTTTGCATAGAGATAAATAGGCAGGCAGAGATTAGTTATTGCTAGGTTTGCAGAGATAGAGTTTTGAACAAGGAGAGGTTGTTATATATGAACCAGATGTGAACAATTTTCAGAATTTCAGTTAGAGAGATGAAGGCCGATAGGCAAGAGATTGTGGGGAGTCTATACTGAGAAACAGACACCATGCAGAGGATGGAAAGTACGGAGAGGTTCACTTTAAAGAAAGAAAGGAGAGGTCCGAGCAAAACATTGTAAGTTAAGGTCAATTCTTCATATAGAGCTTTAGCAATGTAGTGGGAGAAGGCATTCCGAGAAAGCAGGTAATCTGAGGATGTAAGCTGTTGAAAGAAACAACTTTATAGATAGTGCCCCATGTCCATGGTTGATGCTTAAACATGCAAGTCCGAGTGTACACATCCCAAGCCTGCTGCGGGCCAAGCAATGTGCAGCTCTTTTAAAAGTCTGGGGTATCCCAAGCTTGGTAGAGGATCTGTACACTGCACAAGGGAAGGTGGTGCAGACACCTTCTTTAGGAAACGTCTCAATTAATCATCATCCCTCACTATTCTGCATTAATGGCTGTTTCACTCACTCACTCACTAAAAATTAGTTATTTGGCAGTGGCAAGTATATCTCTCGAGTGTGCTTTCAGATTTATATATCTAATCACATTCTTGGTTGCTTCTATGGCACAGCAGATTAATCAAAGATAAAAAGGTACCTAGCACTGACATTCCACGTGCATGTTGTGTGTTTATGTATGTGTCCAGTGTGGTACATGCATTGCATGTATAACTGGCCCACAGCAATAGTAGCCTGTGGGTTCCATGTGGAAGCCCCTGAGGCTCTCCACGTGCACAGGAAGGAGGTGGAGTACTTCCCCCCCCACAGTGGAAGTGTACTGTTCACACTCCTAAACTAGGAGGGAGGAGACCTACACAGGAAACAGCTCCTATTGAATTTTGATTAGGTCCTTTTACTGAGAGGGGCTGTTAAGTCTTCCTGTAACACTGCCACTTGGTAGATGACGGAGGTGAAGGTTGGTACTGCAGTCTCAATTTTTCAGAGTTTGAAGAGTCCTTTAGGTGAAGCCAAACGTGTGCCTCTTTTCTGATCACTATGTGTGTGTCTGTTGGCAGGCACGTGCAGGAAGTTCACACCTCTGTGTGCCTCTGTTCTTAGTACCCCAGGCCGGAGACGACCCTGCCGTCAGGACCTTTGCTCTGCACAAAGTCTATATCTGGAGAGCAGACTGGAGAGGCACTTGAAAAACAGAAAACAGCCCCAAACAGGTTATGTGTATCTAAAATATAATCATGTTTATCTGTGCACATACTGTTTGAAATATTAGTTCATGATTTCTGAAATATAAATTGTTCATAAGCACACGTGCTATCTGAAGTATGAATTTATGTTCATATGTGCAGATCCTGCTTGAAATGTGAATTAATGTTCATGGCTTCACTTGCAATCTGAAGCTTCCTGCTGCTTAGTGCTACTTGCTAACCAGTTCAGTAATCGGTGAAGCACAAGAACACTAAGCACCCCCTCCCCCGAAAAAATAATTACTCCACCATGCTATAATTGATTTAAAACCTGAAAATTTTAAACAAATCAATTTATGTCAAAAACGTTTACAGAATTAAATGTACAGTTTAGATGCGGTGTGTGAGGTACAATACATGTATATGATTTCGGGATGAGGATAAATATAACACTGGGCAGATTTCACTGGGTTTAGTTAGTAAGGTTACAACAGTTTGTGCACCAGGGGCTATTTACAGAAAGCACAAGAGCACACATGTGAAAGAGTCTTAGGTGGGCTTGGAGACTGTTCACATCCACATCCATGAAAACCAGGATCTGGAGCTGAAAAGACAACCCCTCTTGCTCGAAGAGGAACCTCTTGTTGTGAAGCACAGTAAATAATCTGTTCCACTACCTTTGGGGCTGCCCATGTAAATCTGCGAAACAGCACTTCTCGTAGGATGAAGCCGCAGAGTACCACCGGCCCCAAGAAAGGCTAAAATAGGAGACAAATGATAAATGTAGACTAAGAGTCTGTATTATATTCGACATATGGCAAACAAAAAAATGCTTTAGACACCAGGACTCTTCAAAGATACTTAATAGGTAGGTGTGTATGGTGTACTTATTGGTCAACGACGTTTCGATCCTCCTTAACAAATATATGGGATCTTCATCAGGACAGTAAAGTATTGCCTGAATAATTAGCCTATAAGCAGAGCAGAGGCGCAGGGAGATTCCAATAATGGGAATTGAACCGGAGATAGACCAAGCGTGGGTCCTGGTGTGAATTACTGGTGTTGGAGAATGGGACCACCAAAAACGGTGTCAGTAAAGAATTCTTCCATAGCGGTCCTGAATCTGCTGCAAATTTACAGCGTGCAATGTACGCCCCAAAAGCATGAAGGGATGTCTGGCACATATCTGAACTTCGACAACTTAAAAGTGGCAGGTCCTTGGCACAAGAGAACCGGGACCAGTGCTTTAAATTGGCAGGTACTGTCTGGTACTGAGTTCCTGCACTTCTTTAATTTGAAAGGGAGAGTTCCTGCACTTCTCAGCTCTTCTCAGCTCTGCTGCAATAGATTTAATGGGAGAGTATCGGCCCTTTTCAGGTACAATCAGGTGCTCTAAATAGTGAGAACCTGCACTTCCATATTTCCATTTATTGCACTGGCCAGGACCATGGTGGTATGAAATGTTCGGATGCAGCAGGCATAAGCGTAAAGTGCAGGGAAGTGGAAGGACGCTAAGGAGTGGTTGTACTGGCTGGGGCACCCCATTTTATATACAAACTTTAAAGAGCCGAGGGGTAGAACAACAGTGTGTGTATACTACATCGTGCCCACACATGTGGGCACTATACATACAGCACATGTGATGCCTGCATAGTGTGGGTCATGGAGAGAGAGTGCCACAGTCCACAACTGTGTGCCGGTGGGGACAGCAGCCAGACACATAGAGCAGTGACGCTGGGAGACATTTCAGAGTAGTGGTGCTGAGGTTAAGGTTACGTCACTGAAGTAATAGGGGTGGTGAAAAATCAAAGTATTACATGAAGAACTCCCACACAAAATGAGCCATGCCCAGTCTGCGGAAAATGGCCTAGCGGTAGATTTTGCAGCGCATTGCCCCAAATGTAATTAATGAAGCATGGTGCAGTAGCACAATGCTATTTACAGAGAGCACCTTTGCCCTTGAAATCCCCCTTGAAAGGGCCACTATGTATGAGGCAACTAGTTTTACTACCAGATGGCACACAAACGGTAATACGTAGAACTTGGATTGCTGCGCCGATTTGTCATTTGTGCATCACAGTTTTGGTTATGTTTATACTTTATTTTCAAAAGAAGTCAGAATTACAAAACAAATTGAGCTTCTTCCGTCGTACCTTCCTGGCTGCTGATTTATTTTGAAATATTTGTAAAATGCATTAACAAATATTTACATATTTCTTATACATTTAATGCTTCCTGTACCCCAGCAGGATTGTCATTTGGTTCATATTACAAAATTCCTTGACTTTCCAAACAGAGAAAGAAGTAAGTAAACACCGCTCTCCATGTTGAACAAGAATCAGTTTGTCAGAAGACATTTGCTGACACTTGACCTCTGCCGTTGAACTCGCAGCAAACGGGACTCAATAAACATAAAATGTAAACGCATCTTTATTGCTCATTCTCCGTCTGAATTCCTGCAAGGTTATTTTGGGTGTGCTGCAGCACCCCTGCACGCACACTCCCAGCCCCCCTGACACAGAGAGCGAAGGGGGAGCACAACCCTTACCCCGGCCACAGCCAGGCGTAGCTGCTCCTCAGAGACCAGCCTCGGCATCTGCACGGCCAAAACCTGCACTCCGCCGCTCTCGTGCCGTGCGTGCCACCCACGTACCCGGAGCACAGATTGTGGGCAGAGAGGCCCATCTGTAGCAAAACACAGACAACCTTGAATATTTGCACCGAAAAGACGAACGGAGCTGCCTCTGGAAACCTACTGCTCCCCACTTAGTGATACTCATTTTATAGGCCATGGAAGGATGAAAAGCAGAGTTGGCAGGCGTTCAGACCACGTATCCAGCTCAGTTCAAATAACTTATAACCTGAGGCCTGGTTAGCAAAAATACACTTTTCTGCAGAATGTTGATATTTGTGCGCAAACATTTAGCGCGCGCAATATTAATCACATAATAAAAAGCATCCACCTTCCATAGTGAAAGAGTCCTGGGGTTGGCTTTGAAGTCCAGCAGGGATCGCCATTTACAAATCCAGCAGGGGTATTCTGCCATGCACTGCACCCACAACAACAAAACACAGAAAGGAGAGCGGCCATCAGGTTCTAATTAAGGGAGATGCAGAGACAGCGTTATGAAAGCAACATGAGGGGGGTTTTGCTGTCCAAAAAAAAGTGTACGTGGCATGAGAACAAAAATCTTAGCAGTTATTTGTATTTTTTTGTTCGTGGTGTGAGGCCATGCATAACTTGCATACTGTTTCATAAAGTGTACAAAGGAAATGTTGAAATCTTACAAACAGTTCCATTAATCATGTTACTTATTATACCTAGAATTACATTACAGAGGAATATTAGTTTTTGGCTCTGGGTTTCCTAAGATGTTTTGTTGCTCATATATTTATATATATAGCACGTAAGCCACCGAAAGATCACCTCAAAGTGCTGAGGCTGGAGGAAGAGGCAGGAAAGGCAGAAAGGAGGGACAAAGAGGGAAGAATGAAGGAGGGAAGGCAGAGAGAATGGGCAGGAAACCTCGAAGGTGGGACTTGTTGAAGGGAAAAAAAGGAGAAATAGAGTGAGAGGGCAGCAGCGCGCGAGAGGGTAGGAGATGTTTGAGAGGAATCAGGGGTTGACAGAGAAACATATTGATGCCCTGTCCAAGGCATACGAGGGCAGGCCAGAGAGAGGCCTGGGGATACACTAGACTGCCCACCTGCTCCAAAGAGTTTACAGTCATACCTCTCATGAGTCTCATCCTAATCTAAGGAAGGAAGGGAGAACTGGGGCTGTCAAGGACGGATACCACCAGAGTTTGAGAAGTCAGATCTTTCAACGTGGCTTAAAGGGGTGGGAAAAAGGGTTAAGTTTGTTAGCAGTGCTTGAAATGCAAAAATACAAGTGTATGTGTTTACTACAATTGGATACAGAATTCCTACTGAAAAAGGCCCGTACTCTACTGCTGATAATCAAATGAAGTTTGGACTATGTTTGTCTTATGTATCTATAGTGCCCGCCTCTTCCTTCTGCATCACAGTAGACCCTCGTATGTCTGCAACTCCTTTCCTCATACAGATGACTGCTGTTGGTCCAGAACAATTTTCTGTTCTGCTTCCGATTTAGCCTCACCACTCCTTCCACATGACCTTGGTTATGCTATTGCTTAACATCCACCAAGATGTCTTATTTCTTGATTCCTTGACATCACACAAGATTTCAACACAAGTACACTCACCATGCCATCTGTAAAACACATGTAGAGATTCCACAGACAGGTGGAGCTGAGTTATTCTTCATGCACTGCTGACAGGTATTTCCTCAAAGGGTAATACTGTTTAATGTTTTTCTGCTACCAGGGTTCATGGCTGTGGTGTAAGTTTCGGAAGTGCTCCTGTGCTGCAGATGGGCCATACAGGCTCACACTTTGCATGGTCTCGCAGCATTTTACCCCCATGAGAGTGGAAGAGTTGTCTCCTGTTCTGATATCCCATCCTGCAAAATGAACTGGATGCTGTGAATGCAGCATGAAAAGAACAACAATTTAGCCTGTGCTTAAACTGCCACCACTATTCCAAAACATTCTTTGAGAAGGGTTCCAGATGGAGGGTGCCTCAATATCTTCTAAACTTTTTCAAGTTCTATTAGGCTGAGACCCATGCAAGTAGCCCATTGTATTTTCCACTGATATTCCCAGGCATTGGACACTGAGATTCCATACCCTGCCAGATCTAGTAGCCCAATGTCAAATAAAAAGCAACATTAGCCATTCATCTTGCCAAATTTCCAATATCCCTTTTAGAAGTTATTAAACGGCCAGCGTGCTTTAGAATACACAGTTTGGCTCACATCATTCAAATGAATGTCCCCATTACTATGCATTGGACTAGAATATTGTGCAGTTCCGCAAGTACGTTTTGTTTCAGCTCTGAAGATGGCTCTCCTCCCCAACTCCTGAAGTTATGTTGCACCCATGCCTTGTAACCATGTGGTAAGTCTCGCAAAACATACAACACACGCATAATTATTCATCTGTCACCACACGCATTAGCAGCTGTTAGGCCTTCTACAAGCACCTGGATACCCTCTCGGGTGATTAGTGCTCTACAGAAATCACATCACATAACATACATCTCAAGGTTGTGGTTCTACAGCTGATCTTCTCCTCACTATGACACTACAATCTAGGGCACCACTGCACGGCTTACTGAAATGTAAAAAACCTCCTTTGTAGACTTTGAGGTGCGAGGACAGCCATGATAGGCAGGCAAGACTATCACTGGAAGGGGGGTGCATGCTTAGAAACTCAAATACAGTAACACCTGTCCACTCTGCAACAATCTGTCCAGGCAATGTTTTTTAATCAGGGAAGAACTTTTACTTATATAATGGTTTAATAGTAGAGTAAAATATAATAGTATGCAAGTCACGGAATCTCAACCAAGTAAGGAGATCAAGGACCTCCAATAGCTCAGTTCTATCTGCATACACTATACATGCAAAGGGAGGGGCACCTTTAGTGTTCATCTTTTTAGTACCTCTATCTCGGGTTCAGGTTGTAGTGCAAGCAGATCAGAATGCAGTTCACAAGAGTTTAGGTCAGTTGGGATGTCCCAGCTGCTACAGCAACCAAAGCCTTGAGGGTGGTCTTGATGGCTGTGCTGCAAGTTCTTGGGTGCTTGGCATCCTTACATCATGAATTGACGCGACTGGGCACGGTTGCATCGGTTCTTGGTACATGTGCCCGTGGAAAGGTCGTGGTCTCGAGTGACGTCCACAAACACACACCAGGAGAGCTTCACCAGAATCCAAACAACCCACCACTCAAACAACAGCTGAACCTACCAGAGGGCAGCAACACTGCCCCATATCCAATCTATCCAATGTGCTTATCACAGAACTTCTAAGTCAAAATGTAACTGATGTGCGGTTTTCAGGCACCGGTTTATATACTAAAGATCTGGTAGTTGTTGACAAACCAACTAGCCACAAAAGTGCTAACATTTTTGGAGGGATGAAACCATCTACTTGTGTGTGGTGCTCAGCTCCGGAGTGATGGGGCATTGCATGGTAGCTACAGGGCTCATGGAGTCCTTACAGACAAGTTTCAGCCAATCCAATGTTGTTTTGTGGGGGTCAAGCTACTGTAAACGAGCCAAGCACGGAATGCAGTTATTAGCCATGTATCTCTACCTTTTGTATCAAGTCTGATCAATTATTATGTCCTTCTCCTTTCTTTGAAAAGGGAAGCCTCTTAGACGTCACAGGCTGATCTCCTGCAACACTCCTGCCAGTGTAGTGGAATCTAAAAAGGTTTAATCTCTGTTTCACTGTAGATTTTGAGGGCCACCCAGACACTCACAAAACAAAGCTGCATTGCCTTATGGGGAGATGAGGTAACCACCAGCAAGGTGGTTAATATTCCCAAGAATCTGAGGGTTAAAACACAGGCACCACCAGGATTGTGACCACATCCTCTTATGTACACAAAATCATGGACACCCAACAATCATAGGATTTGGGGTTGCAGAAGTGAGTGAACCCTGTTATACGGTCTGCAATGGTTTTAAACAGGGATTGCCCTCACAAGGTTTTCCTTGAGCGGAAAAGATGCCGGGCCGATTAGAAGGATAAAATTAGGACCATGTTGTTGTGTGGCATTTTAGGCTCCGATTGAATTTTCCCGATTCATGCCCTTATATAGGTACAATTCACGTTGCCCTTATATAGGCATAGAAATCAAGCCCTTATTTAGGCATAGCCCATGCTACCCAAATACAGGCATAGCTACTTCCATCCGTTCACCAAACATCACAACGATTTCTTGGAAAACGAGCTTAAGCCGTTAGGGACTTCTCCTTGCTTGAATATTGATTTCTCCAAGAACTCAGTTAGTTTTACAATGAACATCTATTCCTTAGGGGTTCATTTATGTCGTTCATATGCCCGACTTTACGTCAAACATGGCAGTCCTAAACACCTTCAACGTATAAATATACCTTCACTTGCTATCGCAAGATACGGTGGTTCGGAGCAGTTCGACGGCCTAGTTGCCCGACGCAGCTCGCTACAGCAAGTGCCAAAGAAGGCGACTCTCCAGCTAACGCACTGATTAGGAAGCTCCCCTTCACTGCCAAGACTCCAGCTCCAGTGTTTACGGCTCCTCTTGCGGGGTGTTGGGAAATCAAGTCCCGAAACAGAGATACCAGACCTCCTTCATTCTAAAGGTATGGAGCTGATTAGAACCTAGAGAAACCTTTGGTAGATTCTTGGCAAGAACTAAAACCTATGCTAAACAATACTTACTTCTTCCCTGGTACTAGACCTAGGTTAGGTACATTGGGGTAGGCGTATTTTAGAAGCACCAGTGAGTATTTTAGTCCATGTTATTTATGTATGTATTTTTATATGGCTTAGAAACCATTCAATGGTCTTACAGTATTATTTCTTATTACTGTTTACACTGTACGCATTATACTTTGCATTCTGCCTAACGATTGTAGCAGTTCACTTCTCTTGCATGAGAAAGAAGACTGTTCAATAAACTTTTTATTGAAAACGCCCGTCTCTCTATTTCTCTGCAACTCTATAGAAACGAAGCATGCACGATTGACTGAGTGAACTAGGTATCTATTGTTTCCACGACTCTGAGAGTTATATTCTTATTCTTGGGAAACAAAGTTGTCATGTTTATGCGGTTGTCAGAAACTAATCCCTTCTTGTGTATTCGAGAAATTTTCTAGTGACCTCTGAGTTAGCTGGCACACACACATTTAAGTTTAGTATATTTGATAAAGACCTATTGACTTAAGTCCTACGTCAAATCTATAGGATATAATATTCCAATGCGCAGAGCCTATTGGGAATATAGGAACTACACTACATGGCGCCCAACGTTTGGTAAGGCACTAATTTAACACTAGATACTAAAGTAACTCAGTCGTGCTTGTCTCAGAGATGACTTTTTTCCGTAATACTCCAATAGATGTCCGGAGTGGGTAAAGGGATAATATCCACCTTAGCTGAGTAGGATGAAAATCCTATTTATTAGCTTTTTGTTTTTTTCAAAGTTGAAGGATACAGTGTTCCAAAATATTGAGCACCTTATCTTTGTTTCCTTGAAACTTGCTCTGCAAACTTTCAGTCAACAAAATGCCGGACGGCAACAACACCGAGAACGGTGCAGCTACAGGCGATGACGCTGTACAAGTTTTAAACTTTTCAGGTTTCCAAGAAAGCGACGAGGATGCAGTAAGCATTCCTGTAAATTTAAGGAGAGCCATTACTATAAAACTTATCAAAAATGGCCTAACATCAAGAGGTGGTAGGGCAGTTTTTGTGATAGAGGCCCATGAATATCACCAGACAGAGGTATTCTATTCATGGATAATCTTCCCTGTAGCAAATTCAGTAACACAAGTGTTTCACTTCTACAAAGAAGATGAACCACCAACAGAACACATTCCTTTTGAGGATATTGAAATTCCACTAACTTACCAGGAGCATGGGCTCTGGTTTAAAGGTGCCCTAAAACATATAAATCACATTACCAGGCTTGGTCCACTAGGTAGACCAGGAGCAACATGGCCGGTATTAGCCAGCTATACTCCATATCCTGAAATTAATGAAATGTCAGATGTCAAACTACAAGCTCAACTCAGAGAGCTAATCAAAATCTATAGACAATTGTTTCAATATGTCATGCGGACTCTTACAGTCCAACCAGCAATAATGATTCCACAACATCCCCCACACCAGGAGAACACAAATAAAATTACACCACAGACTCTACATTCAGTCGTTGGTAAATTACCCGCAAAACGGGAACAAATTCCATTCTGGATAGCTCAAAAAATTACTCAAATAGAGGCAGTATTTCCTAATACTACCCCTCATGAAAAACACAGAATTTTAACAATCTGTTAACCAATGGGGATCGCACCACATCTGGAGGACTGCAACACAATGGGTACAGTCTTTGCTGCAATTTACACTAAAACACATGGTGTTCCGTCTATGGCGGTAATACCGGACGTCCTGAAACAGATTCAAAACGAATACGGGGCAGAGTCTGCTTTAAATCTAGGTATGAAATTACTGAAAGATTTCAAACAGGTCTCAACAATAATATTAGCTAATATTAAAGGTGAAGCAGCATCCGTGGCGATCTGCCAAAAGTTAAGGGAATTTGATGTAACTGAGCATCCACAAGTACTGGCCAGAATAATTGAAAAATCCTATGAAGAATTAGGCAGAGACAGCTTGGGTGGAAAACCAGTGAAACCCCAACTGTCAGAAAGTCCTGAAAAGGTCTTTACTAAAAACACTCCTACTCCTTCTAAAAAGAAGTGGAAAAATAGCAAACAAACTTCTAAAGAGAAGCGATCTCATTCCAGAGGTAGGTCTCCTCAAAAGGAGCCCTCCGAAAGGAGGTAGAACCTCAGGAATAGGGATAACTTGAGAAAACCTGATAGATATCAAGATACTGATACACGCTCCTCTCGTACCTTTCAGACTTCGTCACAGAAATACAAAAGAAGAGGATGGTCAGAACACAAGGAAGAACGCGTGAAGTCCAAAGACGTTCAACACGTTCAGAAAGACAAGAAACCTCAATTCACCAAAAAGAAGGTAGCAGGTTTAAAAATCACTCATGCTGAGGATCTTGAGGACACAACTCAAGAACGGGGAATGAGCTCAGACAATGTTGGACAGCGCAGCAGAAGTCACCATAGCTCGCAAGAACTTGTAGGATCATCTGGAGACAGTGGACTTGAATGAATTCATTCAAGTTGAATCTGCAGATACCAGGGTTAGTTGTGCACATAGGTTATATGAAATAACACTCAGGATAGAGGGTGAAATACAGAGAAAAGTGAGAGCACTCATGGGTTATGACATTCGTCTAGCTGAAAAAGACTGGCCACCACAATTTGTCAGGAAGTGCACACATGGCGAATACATCATTATGCCAGCCTTTTCCAACCATATTGCAATTCATTTAAAATATACTTATGCCAGGAAATGGGCAGTTGCCCAGGCTCCTGCATTATACAAAAATCATGTAGGATGGGACGAGGATTCTACTCACCATAAAATTCAGTTATAAAATCAACCACTGCACAAAGACAGTACCCAATTAAGCAAGAAGATAAAAAACAGGTCAGGGAGATCTTACATCAACTTGAATATCAAGACGTGATTGAAACATGCACCTCATCAATGAACAATCCTTTGTTTCCTGTCTCCAAACCAGACAACAGATATCGTCTAGTTTTGGATTACGGACATTTAAACTCT
The DNA here is from genome assembly GCF_964261635.1 of Lissotriton helveticus. NCBI lineage: Eukaryota > Metazoa > Chordata > Amphibia > Caudata > Salamandridae > Lissotriton > Lissotriton helveticus. Next base: position 1,950,551,083 of record NC_136061.1, on the reverse strand, counting down.
TGTTGCAAAACTTTTGCAGTACAAAATGCACACAGTGCAGCTCTAATGAATAACATTGTGCGTAAAAAATACAAAACCACATTAGATATTTCTAACAGTTTCTTCAGTCAAAACATTGCACCAGAAAGTAGGTATTTGACCGCTTTCTCATTTATGGGGATAGGGATCAATTCTGTCATCTCCCACAAGGATTCAAGAACAGTCCTGGGTTATTTTCAGCGAGTGTAACAGAGTTACTACAAACATATGATGATGAAGCATTATCATACGTAGATGACATCTACCTAACAGACGATGACTTGGATAGGCACTTGAACAGGGTGAATACCATTATACTTGGATTCGCCTGAGAAGGGTACAAATTCAATTAAAAAAAAATCTAGAATTCCCCATTTAAACGCCCTCTTTCTAAGATATGAACTTTCAAGTGAAGGCAAAAGCCTGGCAGCAAACTTTCTAGAGAAACGTGCGCTGCTCCAACCTCCAAAACGCTGAAAAACTTACAGTCGATTCTAGGTTTCCTAAATTTCTGAAGCATTTACCTTCTGAATTACGCAGAAAAGGTTAAACCTCGCTACAAACTAATCAAACCTGATTTCAAAACAGTAAATTGTGTCAAAAACACACGGAAATTTTGTGTTTATTGCAAACAGACATGTTAGCAAAAAAACATTTGCAAACACGTGTAAACGTACGCAACTTAGTGATCCGAATCATTCCAGGACAATGCAGATTCACGTACTTAACTTTTAATGAAGGTGAAAAAGTACCAATAGCATACAAATCACACTTGTACACACAAGCACAAATGAAATTCACTTCAACAGAAAAAATTCTGACAGTAGTTCAAACTGCAGTAGAAAAAGAGAGAACCCTTGCCCAGGGTAAATGCGTTATGGTCGTTACATCTGTACCTGCCTTAGAGGCAGTGACAAAAGCGAGCATTCCAAATGCTAAAGCTTTACATCCGAGATGGATACAATGGGTTCATTCTCATGCTGCAACAGACGTTGAATACGTTTTTGACCCATATTTGAAAACACAAGCATTTCCACAATATTAACAAAAATGTCCTCTGCCTATTGAAATTCTGCCTCTAGAGCAGTATGAATGTATAATTTATACTGACGGATCAGCTGAATCTGCTACGGGGGTAAACAAGCCCATAGTGCGACGTGCACGATCGTTAAAGGTTGTTGGCGCGATGGCAAATTCCGACCAATGGTCACTAAAACTCAATCTCTAGGAGATTGTACAGCTCAGCGAGTTGAATTACAAGCCTTCAAGATGGCACTTGAGAATACGGACCGAGAATTCCACACACTCATAGTGTGCCATTCGTATTATTGTGTTCAATCTTACAATGAATACTTGCAAAACTGGATTCAAAACGGTTACAAAGATGCAAAAGGTGTCACAATCAAGCATAAAATGCTTTGGGAATAAGTAGTTCAGTTAAGACAAGGACTACAAAACGCTCATGTGATACATACACCGAGTCATCAACGTGATGGTGTTCACGTTGAAGGGAATTCATTGGATGATGAAGCTGCGAAGGCAGCTGTGCAAGCGGCTTCCGTAGCTGCATTCACTCATTCAAAAATAAAAATAGACAGCGAAATAATGCAAGCTGTCAATGTTTCAAGCAAAGACATTGGTAAAATATTACCGAAAGGCTTTCCACTCAAATACTCATATATAACTGATGCGAATAATGTTCCGTTTGCTCAAATCCCTGGAGTGGGGGATAGAGTAATTCCAAACATGGAACATAGATTAGGACTAATTTTAGCAGCACATGAATGGCTCGCCTCTGCACATGCAGGTGTTTCCGCTACAGTATCGTTATTAAAACAGAGATACTGGTGGCCGCACATGAGGAAACATACCCGAAACTATGTTTTGGAATGTGAAATCTGCCAAAAGATGGAAGTCTCTCAGTGAAACGTCCTGTGCAGATGCCCCTGTTAATTTCAGATAAACCATTAGCTTGCATTTACGTGGATCACTGCGGTCCCTTGCAAAGGGATGGTAACTATAAATATATCATGGTCGCAGTGAATTCATGTTCAAGATTCATTTGGATGTGGCCTCAGTGCTCGGCTGACACTTGAACTGTTATAAAAGATTTGCGAGTCTTTATCGGCACATACGCAGTCGGCACGCTATATTCTGACCAGGGTCCTGCGTTTAGCTCTCGAGCTTACAAAGAGGCCATGGCCAAATTGGGCGTTGCATTGCATCCTGAGGCAAATTCAGTAGTGGAGAGAAAAAACTGGGACATAAAGCAATCTATAACAGCTAGGGTATTAGGCTTGGGTGATGGGTGGGTCAAACATCTAATAAGTGTCCAACGTAGTCTTAACAATGTGCCAAGAAGTTCTCTAAGGGGTATCACTCCATATGAAGTCCTTTTTGGGACCAGAATGTTAATTTCGGATCTCGATTGTCAGACTTCAGCGATAGACCAGAAACCCTTTGATATCAAAGACCGTTTGGCTGTTTTACAGGACTTAAATGAAATAAGAACGAAACAAAGTAACATGTTCCTGAAGCCAACAACCACTGAAGAAAAACCAACCATCCCAGCAAGACCTGTCTGGATTCCTAAGCTTGGGGATCTAGTCAGAGAAAAGATTGCGGACAAGAAGGAATTTGGGCCTTCTTACAGACAACCAGTACCTGTCCTGGCAATCCACGGGATCAAGAACAGTATTACTGCCGCCCCTTGCTGGTAAAAAGGATAACAGGTTTGTGTCCATCGACCTGTTCAAACCACATCATGTGGCCGATCATAAGCAGTAGGCCAAGTGGACTCCGCCAATGTAGCAGACGCCCTAATCTGGCTACTATCCAAGAGGTTCAAACTGAGAGACTCATCACCTTTGACGAATCTGCAGTGCGAAAAGAAGGACTATTCAACAAAGCTATGGAACTTGTACCTCTTGAGACCCAAACAACAGTTCGTCAAGAAACACCTGTCTACAATGAAGTAACAAGTGATCAAGTGGTTCCAGCAATTTCAACGAATCCTGATGCAATCCCTACAATTGACAGAACTACCTCTGGCTATTTCATTAACTTAGATACGTTTTTTGAGGATCCCAGCGAGCCTGAAACAATGCCAGTTAAAAGAACTTTCAAAGAACAAGCAACAGATCTTTTTCCTCACCTGGAAAAGACTTATCTGGTTTCTCCATGGATTGAACTTTGGATTGTGTTGGGTGTGCTTTTTCTTCTACTTTGGTTGACTCTGGTAATAACTTTGGGAATGCTGATAAATGGAAGATATGTTAAAAAGGACACAGCAAGTAAAAACATCAACTTACTACTCAAGCTACACAAATCATCTCATCGTGAACAAAGAGACTTGTCATCAGTGAACATCACAGCCATTGCTATACCTGGTGGTATAGCTTGGGAGAGAACTGATTATGACATTTTTGGCCCGGCAGAGCTGTTGAGGATTCCACACCAGTTCAAGATTTCCTTGAATGACTTTATTTCATCTAGTACCTTTTCTGATGATTGGGACTTCGAGACTGTTAATAATATGATGTCAGACTTAGAAATGTCTGCAAAATTTACAAATCATGTATATTTAGAAGGTTCATCAGATTATGAACAAATGGATTGTTATAATCACTATGGTCATCATTTCTTGCACAAATCTGCAAATCCTAGAAATGTACTGATGGGAACATTGTCCTACGCCACCATAGGGTAGCTCAAAAACATATAATGGAACATTTCCAAACTTTTCAGGTTTCAATGTTTCAAATCCAGAATAATTTTACTTTAAAAATGTTAATAAGACAGGAGTGAAAAGTATATTGACAAATACCAAGCAAATTTATTCTGCAGCCTTTTATGCTCAGCTTTCTTCACTAGGTTTCGAATTTTGGAAAGACAACATTGAGACAAAAACTGTCTGGGGCACAAAAGACCGGCAAGTGCAGGGGTTAGAAGCCTTATTTAGAGCCTGCATCATCCCAGAGCAAATTATGTTTTTGAATGACACTGTCCAACAGACATCTTGTCTTGGGTTAGCCAAGATCAAAGATCTAAACAATCCATCCGTACCTACACCTACACCTGATAATGATAACACTTCAGAGGGGGAGGTCGACGTATATACTATTTTGCACCACAACAGAACAGATCCAGATTGGAAAAAATGGTTAATCTGGCTCTCAGACACAAACAACTGTCAAGATAGATTCCTGAATAAGACACAAGGTTCACATTCACTAGGCCAAGATAGGTTCAGAGACAGCATCCAGGAATAGTAACAACATACAGTGTAGGGAAACTGTGCCATGAGTAGCTACACACATCTACACTAAAGGATGTAAAACAACACTTATCTTTACTTAAAGATGACACTTATCTAAGGGACTTCTTACAAGGACCTGCAAAACCTGTGTCATAAACTTTTTATATGTGCTATGTATAATGAAGCATGGAAGATTACGCAAGCAGAGACTGCAGAAAGAATACGAGAAATTGATTGTGTTAATTTAGAGAAAACTCTCTCTGTAGTTGACAATGGGTTAACGACTCTGTCGTCCAGGATATATTCTTTGGGCAGCATAGTATCCTCTGCCATTGACATAATGGAACAGGATTTGGTCATGCTGCAACATGGTCAGTCGCAATTACGTTCTATCATGTTATTAGGCGGAACGTTGCAAAACCTTCATTCAGGCTATGTGCCTTGGCGTTTAATCAATACCACGTCACTGTTTTCAGAATTCAGTCTCACTGATAAACAGATCAATCTGGCACAGAGGGGAGCAGACTATACGGTGCTGAACATTGAAAAACTGGAAAGATTGCCATTCACAGTCGCTGAAAAGCCAACCATTGAATGGATAATACACGGAACAATCACTCTGCCTGTTACAATTTTCTATTTTTAGTATTGCTCAAAACATATACTAGCAGGCATATATGAAAGGTTGGGTAAAGAATACATCAAGACATCCTGGGAATTACCATACACACACAGATGTTGGAGTGGGGGAAGAGAGTTGTTTCTTAGTGGTAAAAACTGTGAAAACGCACTAAGTGGTTCTCTCCTTTGTCAGGGTATTAATTTACACGGGGCCTGCGATGGTTCCTCTACCAACTTATCCTGCCCTCTGCAAGGTTCACTGGCTGCAGTGATTGATCCACTTTTTGGACAACTTTCAAATGGAAGTTACATTATGTTGAACGATCACAGCTGCTGTGGCATGTTGCCAGGTTTACCCTATCTCGTAACTGTGTCAGCCAGGGTCACTTGCTGTGCGCAAGTATTGTTTCCAAAAACCAAGACAGACCGAAGTCGCCGTTATGGCCTGCACTGAACATCTCTTATATATGACTTGGTACTTAAAGCACAATGAAAGCCATTCTTTTACAGAAAACTGTGCCACTGACCTCGGCCAAAGAGACCTATGATCTGCAAGTCGCAAGGACTTCTGCAGAGATACATGCCCTCTTAGCTACAAATTGCCCTATACATTTCTCAGAAATGTTAAGTCGTATTTTAAATATGTCTGATACGACCGGTATTGTACATGTATTTAAGACAGTTTTTTCGGGACTGTTAGCCCCCTTTGAAGCAGTCCTAGGAATATTTTCAAACTTTGTGCACTCTGTGTGTGGCGGATTGCCTCTCATTTTGGGACTCGCTGCAGGGATACTATGTTTGCTCCTACTGCTTCGATATGGCAAGCCAATCCACAGCCAACACCCAGATCACCGTGAAGACCACTCTACTGGTGATGAAGTGTAATGAGCACATCGTCCAAATTTTGGGATTAACTTGTTTAAGGGAATTAAATACCACACGGTTTCTGTCGTTCAGACCAATTTGGCAAGATTTGGCCTGCTATGTGGAGAAGAATGCGTGTTAGACATCTGTCTTACACTCCTGCCAACGGATGTTGATACTTTGCTTGAACCAGTAACGGCCCATGCACTGTGCTGTCCTCAGCGGCTACCAATTCTGATGACGGTATTCATTGAGATCTCACAGACGCAAAATGGTGACGGTGAGGTCCCAGAGAAAACAGGCATATAGGTATCATCCACTACGAACATTGCTAATGCGACCAATGCTGACGGCGATGCTTCACATCTATGTGCAGTTGATCTTCTTAACAAGGTGATCCAACTCTCACCTACAATGGTAGACACATTATTTACAGACTTAGAAGATTTGATGTTTTCTCCAAACAATAACACAGACTTTTGATTTGGCACACAGTGTTCTGAGAGACTCTGAATTTGACCTTCAGTTTTCAAAACAAAGTTCTAACTTTGGGACTCTTTTTTTCTGTGATTAACTTTTTCTTTTTCCAAATTGTATTTTTTCATTTTTTGGCACAAAGTAATCTGCTTAAGGTAGAACTATTCATAGAGAACTACCCGGTTGCAGCGAGTCCAAAATGCTGCAGCCAGAGTAGTGATTGGTCTGCCAAGGAGGTGTTCGGTTTCTAAAACTCTGCACTCGCTCCATTGGCTTCCCATACCCCAGAGGATTCAGTTCAAGGTTCTTTGCCTTGCGTTTAAAATCCTCAAAGGTATGTCTCCCAAAATCTTGGAGAATCTCCTAACGCCGTATGTCCCTTCACGTACCCTCAGATCTTTGGGGCAGAATCTGGTGATGGTCCCGCGTTTTAAACTGGTCAGAGCTGGTGGTCGCTCCTTCCGTGTGCTAGCGGCGAAGTGGTGGAATTCTCTTCCTCCGCATATCCGGGCGATGGATGACCTTTTCCAGTTTAGACGGGCCGTCAAAACTCTTCTATTTGTTTAAATCCCTCTGCTGTCTTTTTCCCCTCTGAGTTTCTTAGTGTTGTGTTGTGTTTACATTGTCAAAGCGCCAGGACGCCCCTTCGCTGGGGCAGCTGTGCGCGATACAAATAATAATAACATAACATAACATAACATTCTTTGAAAACTTCCAGAGATAATATTTGACCTTGTCCACATTCATACAGTTTATGTAATCTGACATGAAATGGTTTCAGCTTTTTCCTCTGTATTTACGAGCCATTTGATAAATGTATTTTCGGGATTCATTCAGATAGCATTTTGAAAATGTCACCTATATGCTTAGAATGAAACATTGCTTTTAATGTGTACAGCATAAATGCTCTTTTCGTGTACAATCTGTACCATTGCATTTTTATGTATTTTGGGTGGGTTTTAACACATCATGTTTAGATATGTTTAACGTGTTTTGAACTTAGTAATGTCGTCCATAAGAAAGTGGAGTGGGTGTTGTGTGGTGTTTTAGGCTCCGATTTAATTTTCCTGATTCATGCCCTTATATAGGTACAATTCACGTTGCCCTTATATAAGCATAGAAATCAAGCCCTTATTTCGGCATAGCCTATGCTACCCAAATACAGGCATGGCAACTTCCATCCGTTCACCAAATGTCACAATGATTTCTTGGAAAACCAGCTTAAGCCGTTAGGGACTTCCCCTTGTTTTAATATTGATTTCCCCAAGAACTCAGTTAGTTTTACAAGAACATCTATTCCTTAGGGGTTCATTTATGACGTTCATATGCCCGACTTTACGTCAAATATGGCATTCCTAAACACCTTCAAGGTATAAATATACCTTCACTTGCTATAGCAAGATATGGTGGTTCAAAGCAGTTCGACGACCTACTTGCCCAACGCAGCTCGCTACAGCAAGTGCCGAAGGAAGCCTACTCTCCAGCTGATGCACTGATTAGGAAGCTGCCCTTCTCTGTCGAGAATCCAGCTCTTGTGTTTCCGGCGCCCCTTGCGGGGTGTGGGGAAATCGAGTCCCGAGACAGAGATACCAGACCTCCTTTATTCTAAAGGTATGGAGCTGATTAGAACCTAGAGAAACATGCAAAGGAGACACACTAGTGAATGTGGGGTGGTGTAGCATAGGCATCACAGTACCGGCCCAACTGGAGCTAAACAACAATCCACTCACATTCGAGGCCCTACAGAGGGCACACAAGCTACATAATAGAGACTTTTACACCTTCCTCAGCATCAAAGCAGCAATCACTAGAGCCAACTTATCAAAACAGAGGCCCTCAATAATACAATACAGACAGAACCTAAACAAAGTGGGACACCAAACAGCGAATATTTATAAACTTATCACCCCCCGCACCACAACGCTCACCAACAAGACACTAGCATTCTGGGAGGGGGAGTACCAGAAATCACTGAACGAGCCAGCAAAAGCCAAACTATGGAATTCGGCGTCAAAAAACAAAGTTACACCCCAGCTAGCCCAAACAAAATACTGGCTACTGCATAGACTACACTGGACACCAGCCAAACTAGAGACAGTGGGAGCCAGAGACAGTGACACCTGCTGGAACTGCCAAAAGGCTAGGGGGGATCTAGCACACGTTATATACGAATGCCCCAAAGTTAATGTCTTTTGGCGCAGGATACACAAATTCATAGACACACTCACAGGCAGCCAAACCAAACGCGGCCTACCAGGCATCACCATGGCTTCATGGACACATCGCTTGACTCGAAAGGAAACAGCGACCTAGTGGATGTCCTGCTCACAGCTGCCGCCAAAACTATCTTGGGTAACTGGAAGGACACTGGGAAAGCCACTTTCAAACATTGGTTTAACTGGGTGACCTTCCTGCGGGGGGCAGACAACATCACCGCAAACCACCAACCGGCCAACCATACAGCAAGAAAGGGGATGTGGGCATCCCTAGACGCTCATCTGAAACAATAAACCCCCCCCCCCTCTTTCTTCTTTCTCTTTCTTCTCCACCTAAAACCAAACAGCCAAGTAAATGTTTCAAACTGTATTGTATTGTATATGCAAAAAACATTTATTTTCAATAAAATACTTTGAAATAAAAAAAAAAACTAGAGAAACTTTTGGTAGATTCTTGGCAAGAACTAAAACTTATGCTAAACAAAACTTACTTCTTCCCTGGTACTAGACCTAGGTTAGGTACATTGGGGCAGGCATATTTTAGAAGCACCAGTTGAGTATTTTAGTCTATGTTATTTATGTATGTATTTATATATGGCTTAGAAACCATACAATGCTCTTACAGTATTATTTCATATTACTGTTTACGCTGTACGCATTATACTTTGCATTCTGCCTAACAATTGTAGCAGTTCACTTCTCTTGCATGAGAAAGAAGGCTGTTCAATAAACCTTTTATGGAAAATGCCTGTCTCTCTATTTCTCTGCAACTCTGTAGAAACGAAGCATGCACGATTGCCTGAGTGAACTAGTTATCTATTGTTTCCACGACTCTGAGAGATATATTCTTATTCTTGGGAAACAAAGTTGTCATGTTTATGCAGTTGTCAGAAACTAATCCCTTCTTGTGTATTCGAGAAAGTTTCTAGTGACCTCTGAGTTAGCTAACACACACACAATTAAGTTTAGTATATTCGATAGAGACCTATTGACTTAAGTCCTACGTCAAATCTATAGGATATATTATTCCAATGCGCAGCGCCTATTGGGAAAATAGGAACTACACTACACTGTTGGCACAGGGATACTGTACCAAGGGTGTATGAAAATACAGGAGTAACCCATGTGCATCTAACAAGGGTCCACCAAAAGGTCTGACGTACCTGTGGATGACATTATGGCTCAATACCTGTCCATCAGCAAATTATGGGACAGGGCTAATGCATGCACCTAGAATGGGGGTCTCACTGGGATCTTATGTCATCTGTCTGGGATGGTGATCTTATAATGGAAACCTTGCAGGCACCCACATACTTTCTTGCTAGAAGTCCAATAGATTTTTGGTCTAAACAGGTCGTCTTCATGTTCAGCTCTGTAGTAGGATGTAGACATGGCTCAGGATAAGATAAGTCTTAGAGATGCCCTGGCCATGGCTTGAGTCAGCCTAGTGCTCATCCATACAGCCCTTGGGTCGCCTGGGGTCCTGCTGCATCTACTGGGGCATTGAACCTCCCATGAAGAAGCTTGCAACAGAAGTCTAAGGTCAAACAACTTGGCTTAAACACGTGCCTGTTGCAGACACACAGTGATCTGCCACCTGCAGGCGCTGATGCTCATGACAGATGCAGTATACGCTCACTGCGGACACTAACCCACTCAGACATAATAGCAGTGATGTTCCTTCCTCCTTCTGGGCACACATACCATGGCATCCCCTGGTGGGCTCACAGGGACACTACACTCTCACAGCCATGCACATCACAAGACATGATAATCAGAGACAATCTGCCTCGCAGCCTACAAACAGGAAATCAAAATCTGATCCCATTCACCTGGGCCTTTGTACTCGGAGACCCAACAGACTACCTTTAAACAAGCATTGGCAAAGTCAGCAGGTATGGTTTTAATTTGCCAACACATATAAACACAGGCATTGACAAATGCTGTTTGCATGCACAAATGCTGTATAACAAAGTAGAGCCTTCCTTGTTGACTGGCAAATGCTCGGAAAAATAACAAAAGGGACTGCTTTGTGAATAGAGTCTATCAAGGAGAACTTTAACGAAATGCTACAAAACAAATTGGTGATTGAATGTACATTTCAGATGTAAAATGAATCCTCATTCATTCCAATGGAATCGCTTCCTGGAAGGCAGAATGATACACCAGATGGCAGATGGCCAGAATGATACACCAGATGGCAGATGGCACGAGGTGATTGAGAAGTACTCCTCTGAGTTAAGGCAAAGTCCACTATATATATTTTGAAGAATTGGTAACAATATGTCTTGGGCACAGCTGCGCAGTCAAGCCAGACTTTAAAATGAACTAACTTGGGAATAGTCTTCAGTGTCGACCACTTCTCTCCCAATTTGACACGGAGGTAAGGGAGTGAACCATCAACGAATCCTCTTCAGAAATATTAATAATAATAAGAATAACACCAACAATAACAATAAGAAGAACAAAATGAAGAAGAAGAATGATAATGCTAATGGTCATTCTCACAATGTGTTTATAAATAACACAATCCTGCGGTTTTTAAGTACTGTCAATGACAGATAATTCTAATACACAATGTGTTGACATCAGGAATATAAAGTGCTGAGTTGGTATTTGAACTTGTGACTTGCAAGTCAGAAAGATGTCAGGGGTGAATGTTTGTCTCAACCTACTCATCAATAGATTTGTAAGGATCCTCACTAACCCAGATATAGCCTTCTAAAATTCCAATCATTGTATTCTCCTGTAGAAGCTGATGCATATTCTTTCAAAGGGTGCAGAACAAGGCCAAAATGTGCTCTTGTGTCAAGAAGAAGGACCCCCTACCACTCCGCCCCCGTACTCAGCTCGAGGCTCTTCACTGGCTCTCAGTGAAGCACAGAATTGACTAGATTATTTTGTGTCGTGCTCACAAAGCCTTCTCGGGAAGGTGAAACACCATTACTGTTCCAGCACAGGATCTCCCTTGATACAGTACCCAAAAATGGGCTGCAAATAAAATGGAAACAGGGCAAGCAAAGCCCGTGAGCCCAGCTTTGAAAGAGCCTGGAGCAGCTTCTACCTGGTCAACCACATCACTAAAAGATTTAGAAAAGAGAGGAGCACGGTGATCTCTATGCAAGCCTTCAGACAGAGTAACATTGTACTTGACTTTCAATCGACACACCTCTCTTTGTAGAGAAAAACAGGACAATCCACCCACCACGTTTGCAAGGACAATCAAATCTCTGACTTCAGATCTGAAAGAAAATGAACTATGTAACGCAGTGGATGGGTACACTGATGCAATGGAGATATAGGTATCTATCTAAGGAACGATAAGGCTTTATTTCCTGTAAATTATTTGCAGGGGCCACTACCCACAGAGCTAGTTTCCGCTGTGACTTATCAGAGTGCTGCCCAGCGGGGACTGAACTCCTGAGCATTTGACTCCATTAGTCTGCTCAGTGGCTCCAACATTCAAAGAAATCAGACCATTGACTGTCCTCTTCAGATGTGCTGTAGTATCTTCAGACTCTTCCTTCATGGACGTTCTGCAGGTGATGGATACAGTGATTCTGGAAGCACAGAGACTTGTTGAAGTTTGAAGGGTTCACTCTAATGGAGCAGATGGTTGAAATAGCTGAGATATAGTTTCCTTTTAATCGAGTCACTCATAGGTGTGCATTTTCAAAAGTGATGTCAGTCTTTCGGCTTTTGTATAAACCTTTGATTTGATTTTGATGTCAGTATTTTCTTTTCGAATCAGCTAATGCTCCTTTGGCAGGGATGTCATCTGATGGAGGAGATGTCTGTGGACATATTTTTATACATGTCGTGCTGTGGAATTGTGAGGGGCATTCATGTAATCCCCAAAGACTTGGCAACACCCTTGAGTCAATGAGATATGATTCAAAGTATATCTCTGTGATGCCCTTCTTCAATTTCAACCTGAAGCGTTCAGCAGTGTTGTTCACTGAGGATGCAGGCATGTTATTCCTCTGTGGTACATCACAGAGTAGTTGGGGACATTTGCAAATAAATGCATGAGTTTGCGCCACCCGTTCTCCCATCTTTCACCCATGGTCTGCAAGTCACCCACTTCGAAGAGGCGGGTGCTTGAAGAAGGGGAAAGGAAGGCTAAGACAAATGTCATGGTTCCAAAACATAAATACCAAATAGAGGGTAGCAGATCTGATAGTCTGCTGTCTTCGCAGATGCAGCTGTCTCCTGAGTAAGTCACACTAAATTCTTCCCTGTGATCAAGATGGCACCCTTCACAGACCTATGATAGTCGACCTCTTATTCCCAGTGACCCCGTTGGTACACTCAAACAACCTGTTCCTCCCCGGCGGGTACCTCTCGAGCATGTTGACTAGGCCTTTGGACCCTACTTTTTCATCTGGGCTGTGAAACTCTGTTCACTTTTTATCTTTTTGGAATATTACTCCTTTTCGTAAAATGAGAAAAGTGCCCAAAACCTTTCCCTTTCATACACTGGAGGTGTCCTGCCACAAACACTTTCCCCTTCATACACTCACATACTGCTCAACATTTTCCTGCTAGCTCATGGAGCCTCTCTAGACCCCAACCAAATTATTTTACCTTCAATCAATCAATCAGGTGTTTGTATAGCGTGGCTACTCATCCGTGAGGGCCTCAAGGCGAATGAGACGATGTTGAGGTCGTAGCTTCTGACGATGGCTGTGAGGGGAGCCATGTAGATGATGAAGAGGGTGGGACTCAGGGTGGAGCCCTGGGCCACTCAGCAGCTTTTCTCTGCAGTTTCTGAGAGGATCTTGGTAGTCTGGCTCGCTGTATTCGGCCGGTCAAGAAGGAGTGGATCCAGTCCAGTGCCTTGTCGGAGATGCCGGCGTCTTGGAGCCTCGTGAATAGGGTGTCGAAGGCGGCCGTGATGTCCAGTAGGATGAGGGCTGTGTTTTCTCCTAGGTCGAGGAGGGATCAAATGTAGTCAGTGGCGGCGAGGAGTGCTGTATCTGTGCTGTGGTTACTTTGGAAGCTCGATTGGGAGGTGTCCCGCATGTGATTCTCTTCGATGAACTTGGTGAGTTTGGTGTTGATGGCCTTCTCGATGACCTTGGCTGGGAAGGGGAGGAGGGAGATGGGTCTGAAGTTCTTGAGGTCAGTCGTGTCGGGGATGGTTTCTTCAGGAGGGGGTTGATCTCAGAGCCCTTCTGCTCCGGGTTTGATGTAGTTTTGGCATTCATCTCGTATCAGACACAACACTCACATCTCATTAACTGCCACCTTGGTGCCCCAGCTACTCCTCACACAAAAACGCAGCCTTGGCACCTGCCACGGTGTATTATGGCAGAACCTACAGCACCAAAAACACCACCACTGGTTCAAACACCTCACCAAAGGTAGTACTTAGAACACAGCTCAGGCCTCCATTCTCACGACCCAGCAAAATAGGGAAATGCAAGCTGCCCTCTGCAAACCAAATACAAAATTCACCAAAACACCATGAGGAAGGGCAAGGCTTCCCTTCTTAGCCCCAGAAGGTGCAGAGTCCGTGTGAGGCAAAGAAATGTCACTACTCAAGAGCTACATTTGTCCATTAGTATCAGTCAGAGTTAGAACTGCTAACTGTGCCTTGCACTTAGGGACCCCTAGCCCTCAGGAGTTATGAGTGCAATGGCAGGGAATGAAAGAAAACAGGGCCTTTAAAAACTTTTTTTCCTTTAATTTACACTGCTTGCCCTTCCACTAGAAACAGCAAATCTGTTGATGAAGTAAGATTGTGACAAAGGGTCAAGTATGTTATATCAACAGTGGACAACGTTTGTGTGATGTTACTTATGCTCCCTCTGGCAATTTGATGAAATGGACGTCAATTTACTGCTTAAATAAAAAGCAATTTCTTTATTAGCACAAGTAGATGTGGCCAGGGATATCAAAGAGAAACTAAACAAGCATTGAAAAAATCAAAAGGTCTGGATTTTTGTTAGGGGAAGTGTTTAGTAATAATTAGGTGAGTCTGTGTCTGTTGTCCCAGCTGTCCTAGAAACAAATCCCAAAAGAAGTGACATCATGAATACAACAATATAGATATACTATCGAATATGAGTGTTAAAAAAAGGAATCAGAAAATGAAGTTTGCATTGCTGGTGGTGAACTGAAAAGGCATATACAGAAAAATATTTCATAATAGCTACGTTTGACATAGGGCCAGTGCTTTCTTAGTATCCTTATCAGAGCTAATGAGCTCACCCGTCTTTACTTTGTGCACAAAAAAGGCGTAAAGCCCAAAGGTGTTATCCGGACAGCAAAGTAAAACAAATGAACGTGTAATGACGGTTAGTCATGGCACTGTGTTTCTATGACGGGATAAAGCATACAAACAGTATACACTTCTTCAATTACAAAAACATAAATTAGCAATTAAAATGTTAAGAAAGCAAATACGCACACTGGTTCTCATGTCAGGCCTGCAAAGACAACTTGATGCCTCGACTACAAAACCCAGTGGAACAATGTCACGGTCCTCTTAATACCGTGGAGGGCAGATCCAAGCAATGGAAAAGAATGATAAACCACAGTAACACCAATGGCTGAAGGGGACTGACCCAAAGCCCACTCTATCTCTGTGCTACTTATTGTTTTAAAGAATTGATAGCATGCCGTCAATTATAAATGTAAAGCTGTCTGAAGCCAGACATAAACGTGAAGTAGTACTCCAAGTGATTGGAAGAAAGGGTAATGCTGTTTACTATTAATTGTATAATGTGCTCCTCCGCAGAAGATTCGTGACCTAAACATGAAAAACAGACAGTGGGACACTAAAAAACACAAGTAACATCAGTGGGCTGACAAAGAAACAGGGGTACAACTGTTCACGAGGTCCATCGATTATCCGGAAGCCACAGCACAGCAGACAACAAGGTCCAGGGTTTAGCTGCATCAACACCAAAAGAACAACTCCCTCTGCATTCCTTCTTGAACAAAGGACTCCTCAGAAGAGTTTCAGTGGCAGAATGAGGGTCTCCCCCAGGAACAGATCACTCCTCACACCACTTGCCAAGGAATGCTGGCCAGAGATCCAAGTGGACCTTATGAACAACAAACAGTGCCTTGAACTTGGGTTTGTTGATGAGCAGGAAGCCAATGCAAGCTTTACCGACAGATGTGTTGATAGCTCTGTTTTGAGAGCTGTGTCTGTTGAGGGCATTGCAAGCGGCTCAGCAGCCTACGGTGCATCATCCCTAGATAAATGCTACTCCAACATCCCGCCCCAGCCCGAGCCACGAGGCTGCTCCTAGAAGATCATGACTCTCAATCAGCAGAGGTGAACAGCTGACATAAAAGATGACAAGTCTAACTTAAGGCAGTGATGCGTCACCATGCGCGAGTTAGCGAGTTAGCGAGTGTGCGGCGGAGGTTAAGGGGGTGCAAGACTCATTGGGTGCAGTAAGGGGCAAAAGACTTTACTCACTTTAAGAGCATGACATCCACTTCCTGTAAAGGCATGCAATAGAGGAAAGAATGATCCACTGAGTAAAGTGCAATCAAGGCGCATGGCAGCATAGACACCCTAACCATCTACACACTAGCGCTTAGTGAAGATCAACCATCACTCCAAGCAACACTGATTCTGTTCTCCGCCAGGCATAAATCACACCTGCAGAGGGTGATGGACCTAAGAAAATCAGGTAATGGACATGTGACAACCCCCTCCAGTAACTTAGCCAGGTAACACAGGTTCGAGATGTGGCGGAACTTATTCAACTCATCAGGATTTAAAATAGGTTGCTCTAGAAATATGTTATCAATATATTGGAATTTCTAATGAAATCATATCGAACTGAAATACAAACAGATGAATTAGAACGTGAACCAGGAGTATCCCTTTCTTCACTAGAGAAGTCTCAAGGAGGCCTCAGTGCATCTGGTGACTTCGGTAATCGATTAGTTGTTATTCCTGGCAAATATTTTGAGGACTTTGAGAGCCCATTTTTTTTCCAAAAGCACGGTGTCGTCCAAAGTCTTGTGACCCTTGCTGATTTTCACCTTCAAAGGAAAGACACAATATAATAAAGAATGGGGGCTAGGCTACATGTTTGCGCAGACATGTGTGTTCCTTATTTCATATTTCATAAGTCCACAATTCTTGTGTAAGGTGCTCCAAGGCGATGAAAGGGCCACCACACTCCAACAAAAGGGAGCAATACTTCCAACACTGATAAGTAATTATCTTGTGCGCCGAGATATTAAATGTCGGAGTCCCAAATTATCCAGTATGTTCTTTAATTTTCTTTTTCTGATCTTCTCATACATCCAGCTATAGTTACAATTCATTTTTTTTTACAGAGTTTTATATAGCACGAATTTGACCCGAATCGGGTATCAGAGCGCTTTACATAGCACCAGTTGCGTTACATGTGTAAATTATCTTTTTTTTTTGTTTTTTTGTTAGGCACGGGGAGATTAAGGGCCAGATGTAGGTAAATATCATTTACCGATTCTAAAATACAGAATTTTACCGATTCGGTATTTTAGAATCGGTAAATGATATGTAGCTAATGATTCAGTAAATTTTACTGAATCGATAAAATTCGGTAAACACCGATTCGGTATTTACCGAATCGGTATTCCCCATTCATTCCTATGGGCCTGGACCGATTCGGTAAATACCGAATCGGTAATAGGGGGTAGACCTACAAGGGTGGCAGGGTGTCACATTGACACCCTGTTGCACCCCTGTATAGTGCATGGGTGCACATGTGGCAGACATACAGGCCCTAAGGGCATGTATGTCTGCCCCTTGGCACTGAATAAAAAGCACAAAATTGCTTTTCAAAAGGTATTCGGAACTTACCACCAACTAATAGTTGTAAATAACGACTCCTTAAATGTAAAAAGCACTCCCTTGAATTTACCGAATCGGTATGCTAAGAATTCGGTAATTTGCCGATTCCTTAACCCCTTCCGCGCTCATGACGAGCTGAGCTCGTCATGAGTTGTGCCGCTCGCACGCTCATATGTAACGCGGTAATTTAAAAAACGCAGCGCAATCCTACAATTTGGCCACCTACATCTGAAAAGCCTAATTCTGGTCGGTAACGGCCGAAATTTGGTAATTTCGTCCGTTACCGACCGGAATTAGGCTTCCTACATCTGACCCTAAGTGATTTAGCCAGAATCACAGGATATTCAGCGTCATTGCCGAGACTCGAACCCAGTTCCTCAGATTCGAGGAAGACCGCCCACGTGTTTCGTCCTCTTGGTGTATTCACCATCAGCTTTGTCAGGGCTACAACAAACAAATCAAAGTTGCAAATCAATACAAAACCACACTACTAAAAACCTGCCCGTAGGTGTGCAGTACTTTGAGTTTGTTCCACTTTACGGGAACATAATCAATCCACGTTGGGCTAACTCAAGGGCATGAGGGTGCAACCACATGAGAGCAGAGAATAAGAATAGTGTTAGGCAACAAGATAGTAAAAAGAGTACTTTCTTTTCAACCTTATATCCCTAAGACCAACCGTGCAGCTCAGGAAAAAGCCTCTACAGGCACCAATACTGTAATGTGAACCATGTGATAATATAAGACAGAAAACATGTATTAGCCGCTAATAAATACAAATATTAGCCAAACTCATATTGTTAGTTTTATTTTTAACTGTTTTTATTCATTTAAAAAAAAGAATAAAGCTCCTGACATAAGAAAATACGCATGGCAACATCAAATACAAGGCGTGCCATTGTAGGCCATGAATAATACAATGAACAACAACATGAAGGGGGGTAATTTCAGCCTCAATACGTCACCCAGTAACGTCAAGTCAACCCACATAACATTAGAAAAAAGGGAAAGAAAGACCAGAAATACAAAAAATGATACGGAATTGAAAAATCGGTATATAGAAACTACCGTTGCTAGGGCTAGATGGTCCGTAATCGTAAATGGAAAATATGATAACTCCCGCAGTCCAGTGAGTGTCGCTGAATAGTGTGGAGGGAGCAGTAGAGGAGAA
Source organism: Lissotriton helveticus (assembly GCF_964261635.1). Lineage (NCBI taxonomy): Eukaryota > Metazoa > Chordata > Amphibia > Caudata > Salamandridae > Lissotriton > Lissotriton helveticus. The sequence continues at coordinate 1,950,532,646 of NC_136061.1, read as the reverse complement.
GGTGCAATCTGGTCAAGCAAAATAGAGGGAGCAGGGGGTGCAGGAATCAGAGGGAGTCTGCTTGCCCATATGACACAGATAAGGGAAATACCTGAGGGGGGCATGTAGGGGGGTCCAGATTTTGGTGTATATCCTAGGGAAGCGTGGAGGGTGGTCCGGAGACGTGTAAGGAGGGGTCATGAGACTGATCTGTAAGTGTAAACAAATAGGCGCGTAATAATTGCCAAATGTCTTTTATTCTAGAGGTTGTGGTCGAAGAGTTGATTATAGTTTGCTGGTGGTGTCACAGTATTTCATACTAGTGTGCCAGTCCATGGTGGGTAGTCGTGTATCCCAGTGAATTGCAGCTTCACGTTTGGCCAATAGAAGGGCGATTGACAAGTAGCGCCTAATGGTTTTTAGGAGATCCATTGCATATCCCAGTAGAGCCTTCTGGGGCGTCTGGAGCCAGATCAGTCCCCAGCATAAGGGATAGTTTTTTCAAGATCTCAGCCCAGCAGGGTTCTATAGTGCTGCAAGACCAAGCCATGTGGAGGAATTCTGCATCTGGGGTATGCCATTTTGGTCAGTCAGAAGAGTGAGTCTGATCGTATCGGTGCTGATCAGAGGGAGTCATGTAGGCACGCCGCAAACATTTTAGATACAGGAGTTTGTGCCGATGGTTTGGTGATACCAGTCTGGCCTGGGTGCAACGTGCACCCCATATTTTATCTGTTATGGGTCTTCCCAGGTCACGTTCCCAGTGGAATCTGAGATTCTCGTTGTGTGCAGGGAGCAGTGGAATGCTAGCATGATATATTTTAAATACCAAGAGTGACCCAACCGGATCATTAATGATGAGTGTGAGAGGGGAGAATTCATCCGGAGCAAGTGTATAGGTAGATATGATGGAGCAGAGCACAATGTGCATGTGATGCATAATAAAACACTCCATAAGTGGGGCAGCTCAAAAACGTGGATCCGGGGAGTGTGTGACAGCATGCCACTCGGGAAATAGATCACCAAACATATGGAGGTCATAGTGTGATGATGTGCGCTTCACCAAAGTTTTGCATGTGCTGTGGAGCCCAGGGTTTTCTGCCAGGGTCAGGGCTGGGGAATATATGAGGGTATCCCCCAAAAGGCGCTGGAGTGTCCTCCACATCCAGCAGGTAGTTGACAAAATTTGCATGTCCGTAGGGTTCAAGGGTATTTCCTTTGGGAGGAAAGATGCAAGAGTGATGGGAAAAGTGAGATCTACTTCTGGTTTCGCGTAGAGCAATCGTGCGTCAGTATGGTACCAGTGATGAGCGTACTGGCATTGCGCAGCAAAATAATAGAACTGGAAATGGGGCACTCTTTCATAGGGGAGCACTAGTGTGTCCCAACTGACACAAGGCCGATGACCTGCCAAAATTCGATTAAGGAGTAAACTACACACGGTGGAGAAGTACGCATTGGTAAGCGGTAAGGGAATATTGTGAAATAGGTAAAGGAAATGGAGAAGTATCACCAACTTTACGATCGCAATTCTTCCGGCCATTGAGAGAGGCAACTGGTTCCATTTATTGATTTGTAACAACAGTGTGCCAATGGTGGGGCCATAATTGAGTCTTATCACCTGATCTCTACCTGAATGGATAACTACTCCAAGGTATGTACTGGCCCATCACACCAAATCAGGGGGAAGTCAATTGGAACCGCTTCATGGCTGATGTTACCAGAAAAATGTCAGACTTTGACCAGTTCATTAGGAGACCAGATAGATTCCCAAAGTGCGTCAGTTCATTCAATGTGGGGGTTAAGTTCTCCTCCGGGCACCTGACAAAAATAGTAAGATGTCATTCGCGTAAAGGGAAATGAGTAATGGGCCAGATTTGAAGTGGAGGCAGCGGTGTATGTGGCTCATACGAAAAGTGTCTTACTATGGGGTCCAGCGCAAGAATGAATAGTAAATGGGACAATGGACAGCCCTGATGCATGGCTCATGTTATAGTGAACGGTGCGGTGAGTGAGCCATTGACTTGAAGACGAGCAGTGTGTTTTGTGTATAGCAAATCAATCAAAGAGGAGAAGCCGATGAGAACATCCAACTTATCAATAGAGGCGCATAGGTAAGGCCACTCCAAGGAGTCAAACTCCTTCTCAGAATCAGGGAGTGCAATTGTGGCAGGTGAGATTCTATGATAGATATCTTTTAACACGTTTTAGGTTTGGTATCTTTCATTGTTTAATCAGCTACCCAACGATAAATGCATGGTGTAGTAATCTTAGCCCTTGTCCTTGTGACAATATCTCCCCTCAAACTGCCATCCACCCGATTTTATTTTGTAAATACTTCGGTAACGAAAGAACAAGATGGATTGTGCCTCTATTAAAGATGGGGGGATGGAGGCAATGCCGCCCTGCCTTTTTATACCTGCAGTTGCTGGATAGTGTGTATTGTATTGGTGTCATGACCGGCTTTCTAAAGAACATCTCAAAAAGCTAGGAAAAGAATAAACAGCTACAATTGTAATGTAGATGAACTTGTCTGTACAGTTAGTTGATGGGTTACCCTGTTCTTACTGTATTAATATGATCAGTTTAGCATTGTTTTTATTTAATGAACTGTGAAATATTTGTTTATCTGTACTTCATCTGTCTGCTTTTGTGATTTTAATGGTTAAAATCGAATAAAGCATATTTTGATTTGATTTGATTTGATTTGAGATTCTATGGAGAACTGAGAACACCGCTCTTAAGATTAAAAAGATAGGACGATGAGGGACATGCCAGACTGTGCTGGTGAGATTATCTGGTCCATTAGTAATAGAAGTCGATTGGAGAGAGCTTTCACCACCATTTTATAGTCTAGATTGAGAAGTGACAACAGCCTGTAAATTCCGCAGTGTAAGGGGTCTTTACCGGGTTTGAGGAGTAGGGATATGATAGCGTCATGCATGGTTGGAGGTAGAGCACCGGTTTTAAGGGGCTCCTCATAGACAGTGAGTAATCTCGGCACCTGGAGATGTTAATTTTTTTTATAAATCTCTCCAGTATAACCATCTAGACCAAGAGCTTTGGAGCCGTCAATGGAGTAGGTTATGGGTTCACTGAGGAATTATTGTTGGGGATTAGACAGCCAGACCATGGCAATCTCCTCTAAATACGTAATTTGGTCACAAATGTTGTCAGTAAGGCTGGAGGTGTAGCGTTGATTATAGGACTGAAGTAGGGTGTTGAGGATACCCTCATTAGAGGTGACCCTTTGGCCTGCGTCTGTACTTAGTTTGGTGATGTATAAGGTGCCCCTTGCTGGGCTGAGCATGCAGGCTATTGTATGCCCAGAACACTCAACCTCCCCCTAATTACGCGCCTGTGCATGTTTACCCAAATAAAAAACCTCTCTATCAGCTAGGTCCCAGTATTCAATTAAGAAAGTCGCCTTGGCCCATGCTTCTGGTGTCTTATTACCGCCTGACATGCCAGGGCTCCCTCAAGTCTCGTAAGGTACCCAGGTAAGTCCATAAGGACTCCAGAATGCTTTGAAATACATATTCCCTGGAATAAAGGCTTTGAACACCTCCCAGAGTAGGGATGTGATGTTACAGAACCCTCATTCAGCTGGAAATATCAAGAATCATTGTACGCAAGTCAGATCGGAACACTTCGTCCTGCAACGCTAACGTTGGGAAACACCACAGATGTTCGCGCCCACCACCAAAAGGGATATTAAAACCCACCAGAACTGGAGAATGGGCAGAAAGCATGAGAGTAATATGTTGGGTGGAAGCAACCAAGGCCAAAGGGTAGTGGAGAGAAGGCAATAGTGAATACTGGACTACGTGTTGTGTGGCGCTGAGTAATGAGTAAATCACAGGACTGAAGTGCATTTTAAGCACCAGACGCCATTCAGTGAGTGCATTGTAGCTATATTATGCAGAATGTGCATTGATCCAGGTTTGGTGGTGGGTGAGGGTGCCATGGTGTCAGTGAAAGGGTTCATGCAGAGATTAAAATTGACAGCAACTAGAAGACCGTCAAAATCCATCCAATTGATTTGGGCAGAGAGCCAGATCGAACTCAGGCGAATCTATATTGGGGGCTTAAAGGGGAATTTTTTTTTAATGAGAGTATAGGCGCCTCTAGAGTAGGAGGTGTATTTGGAAAAGAAGTGGTGTGTGCCCCGGTTAGCAGTAAAGGAGTCTCCTGAAGAAAATCTATGTGTGCACTGTGACAGGTCAAATACTGCAGAGCTTGTATGCCTGTACAGTGATTATTGAGTCCTCTAATAAGGTCAGGAATGTGAGAGGTAAATGATTAAAATTTGGAGCGGGTATCTGGGCAATATGGCATAGTGTTTGAGACGGGAATATATCAATTGAGAGTGGCCATTGTGTAATGTATAAAGATAAAAAACAGCAAGCATTAAGGCAAACTTTTCCCCAAAAAACCCTCACCCCCCACCCACACCAGGCACCAAAAGGCCCAGTACCAACCCCTAGTGTGAACCCCTTAAACCAAAAATAACAATACAATAATCATATGTGTATGTACCACAGGGGGTGGCAATGCTACGGCAGACACCCAAATTCAATAGGAGCATCTGAAAGTGTGATATTTGAGATACATGTATGAGTAAGGTATCATCGAGACAATGAATAGAAAATACCCTTCCTAATCAAGGGACTGCAGTTGGTCATGACAACCAGAAATGTAACTGGAGGGTTCAGGATTGTCAACCTATTGCGAATAGGTTGACACTTGCGCTGAGTGGATGGTGTTTTATGATGGGAGGAAGGACAATCTCGAGAATATTGATGGTAAAAGGCCTATTTGTCGGCCAGAGTATCAAAAAAATGGAGGTCGCTGTTGATTTCCACCCTCAGGCGTGCCGGATGTAGCATGGCATAACTAAGTCCCATCTTTTGAAGCATAGCTTTAACACTGAAAAACTTGCAGCGTGCCTCCTGGACCAAAGCAGTAAAATCAGAGAACAAGTATATGGTTGCGTCTTGCCATTTTAGAGGGCCCGTTCTCTGGTGAGTTATAAGGCGGTGTCACAGTCCCTGAAATTTAGAAGGCGAGCAATGAGTGGCCTCGGTGGACAGCCCGGATTACTCACCAAAAATACCTTACATACAAATTCTTCTCAGAAAACTAAGACATTACCTTCTTTCACTACTTCTCAAAAACAGAACATAACATACACACCAGCGCAACAAAAGCTCTCACACGCAACATCTCTTAACACTTTCTGTCACAAACTAGAAACATACACCTACTCCCATCTTCCTGATTACAAAAATAATACACACCATAAACCAACTCAAATTCCAAGCTTTCTCTCTTCCCCCACACCTAAGAAATATTCAGCAACACAGAAACTCTCTTTTAACGGCCTCTCATCCATTGGACACTTTAAAACCATGTAACATGACCAACACTCTGCACCACCACCCCTAACTCATACATCTTCCACCCTAAACAGACACAAACAAAATAAGCAACATGCCACTCTTCACAACTTTGCATCTCAATGTCTACTGCACAACAAGGCTACTCTACAAAAACAACACAGCTCACCAAATCATCCTCAACATCCACCACCTACACATGCAGACACATCAAAATGCTTTCTTAGCCTGCTGGACGAGGAACACAATACAGAACATCTACACTATTGCTATCCTCATACAGCTAATACCAGCACTAAGTAAACACCTTCTACAAGCCCACAAAATACTGCTCACTTTTCTAAAAAACAAAGTCACGCCATCACCAAAGCCCATTCTCTAAGCTGCCTACTAATAAATGCTTTATCACTCTCTAAAAGCAAGCATCACATCTACAACCTCTCACTGACACAAAACCTGACTTACTCTTCATGACTGAATCATATTTGGGAGATGATATGGCTCCAGTCTTGCATGAAGCCATTCTTCTGGGCTATCAAATGATCACACAAAATCGTATTGGCGAGAAAGGAGGTGGCCTAGCTGTTGTGTTCAAGCAAACATTAAATATCACTAAAGCTGACGGCATCTCAATACAATGTTGTGTGAAGCCCTTTTCACCAGATGCAACCCTACACTATCTGTTACTTCCTGTTACTTTACAGACCTCCACCTAGCAATGCAACATTCCCAGGCACACTTCTAGAGACAGTTTCAAACCTTATAACACTACACTCCAACCTATGTATTCTGGGTGACCTAAACATTTGGTTTGACAAACCCAGTATGCCCCATCTAAAAACAGTCATCGCTGGCCTAGATGCACTGAACCTACATCAGATTTTGCACAAACCCACTTGCATCGCTGGACACATCCTAGATGTCATTTTTCCAAATACAAAACTAGTTATGTTTCAAACAATGACTCCAGTCACATGGTCAGACCACCATTTGCTTGCTTTCCAACATAAAACAACTCACCTAAAACCACCTTACATGCATCCACTGATCGACCGTGGAACAAACTCAATTTTGAACACTTAGAAAGACAACTAACATCCATTACAGATCTAGACACAATAAATTCCATTCAAAGACTATATGAGTGGCTACAGGAAGCTTTTGATATCCTAATACCAAGAACGACACAAAAGAACAAAAGAAAACAGGCACCTTGGAGGAATATGGAGCTAAGTGGGATAAAATAACAAATTAGAAAGTTACAACGTACCTCGCTCAAAACAAACATCAATGAAGATTAGCTTCACTTACAGAAACTGAATAGATTATACAAGTCAGTAATCAAAAAAGCTAAAAAAATACTATTCAGACAGAATTTAAAATGCTAAATGTGTAAATAAAGAATTCTATCAAATTCTCACTGAATTTCGTAAACCAAAATGCCTAGCAGGAGCTCATCCCATTACTCAAGGTTTCATAGCCAAAGGCGCAAATCATTACACAACCAAATCCAACACGTAATACTTCTATTTAAAACAAAAACCACCAGCAAGGACCCTTTTCCAAAACAACAATCGAAGAGTATGCTAACCAAGCCTCTCCATTCCTTCCAACGAATTTTACACAATGGATAAAAAACTGAAATAGATTCTTTTTTGAGTGATTCTACATTCTGTCAGTCAAACAGAAATAGATTCTTTTTTTCACTGATTGTAAATAATGTCAGTCATGACTGTCAGGCCAATAGCTGTGCAGATTGACAGGTGAAGGGATAAAAAAGAAATTCAGTAGGTGATGACCTTTCCACACATTATTGTTTGTGAACACTTACTTTTATCAGTAAAACTGTATGTATGTGCACATGTGATGGTCATTGAATTGAAGATGTTGTGTCTGTAATGGCAGTGTGTTACCACACCATGCATATTCCACTCTACACCATTCCACTCTACTCTACACCACTCCACACTATGCCACTCCACTCCACACTGCGTCACTGCACTCTACTCTGTACCATTCTACTCTAAGCCACATCACTCTATGTCTCTCTACTTTACATCACTCTACTACTCTATGCCAATGTACTCTACCACACACTACTCTACTATGTACCTCTGCACTCTTTGCCATTGCATTCTTCACCAATCTACTCTGCACCACTCTAGTGTATACCACTGCACTCTATTCCACTGCACTCTATGCTACTGCACTGTACTCTGCACCACCCAACTCTATGCCAGTCTACTGCACTCTATGCCAATGCCCTCTACGTCACTAGACTCTGCATCATTCTACACCACTATAATCTATTCTGCACCACTACACTCTATGCCTCTCTACTCTACACCTCTGCACTCTACCCTGCACCACTCCACTCTACCCTGAACCACTCCACTCTTAGACACTTAAGCCTAGTCTCAAATAAACTACTCTACACCACTACCCTCTACTCTGCACCAATCTACTCTACACCACTGCACTCTACGCCACTCTTCTCTACTCTACGTCACTGCACGCCAGTGCACTCTACACCACTTTACTCAAATCCAATACACTCTACATCAATGCATTCTATGCCACTGCACTCTACGCCACTGCACTCTACGCCAACCTACTCTACACACTGTACTTTACACCACTTCACTCTAGGCCACTCTACTCCATTCTGCAACAAGACACTCTATGATACTCCAATTTATGATGCTCTACTTCATTAAACTGTACTCCACTCTATGTACTCCACTCTATTCACTCCACTCTACAACATTCTACTCCACTCTATGCCACTATAAAACACTACTCCACTCTACGATGCTCTATGCAACTCCCTCCAAGCCACTTTACTCCACTCTACTCTACAACACACTACTCCACTCTACTCCACTCCACCCTATGCCACTCCACTCTACACCACTCAACTCTACAACATTCTACTTAACTCTATGCCACTTCACAACATTCTACTCCACTCTATGCCACTCTATTCTACAACACTCTATTCCGCTCCACGCAACACCTCTATGCCACTCCACTCTGCTCCACACCACTCCATGGCACTCTGTGCCACTCCACTCTACGACACTCTACGACACTCTATGCCCTTCCACTCTATGACACTCTGCTCCCTCTACGACACTCTACAACACTCCATACCACTCCATGGGACTCCACGCCACTCAACACTACTCTATACCACTCTACGCCCCTCCCTAATTCTTCACTCTGCGCCACTTTATGACACTCCACGTCACTCTCCTTTACCCCACTAACTGTTAGCAATGCTGAACAGCAGCCCCGCCGGTGCACAACATGGCTAAAACATATTGGTACAGCCAATAGCTCTTGCAAAGGGGAGACCTATTGGGTTTGACAATGCGTGTTTATCTTTCAAATTGCCCTCTCCTTCCTTTCCATTGTCTGTGAGCACAACCTACTCTGTCACATGTCTGCCTTAATCTCCGTTACTGTATTTATGCAGACTACCCACAACTCATTTACAAGATCACAACCTGTCCTCCTTCAACTCATACTCCTGCAACCTAACAATGCCTAATCTCCTGTAACCTTTGGTTCCAGGGCAGCGCGTGCTGCCCTGGGTAAAGTGGTTCAACACCACCTCAGGGGCAGTAAGCACTATATAAATACAATTGTGATAAACGGATGGAGGGCCGAGAAAGGGCCTCGTGGATGTACTGTGGCTGACCTTTTCTAACTCTACCAGCTTTTCACAGTGCTTCTGTAACCCCCTTTTGAAGTGACCCCCAAGAGAACGTGGTGTGTGAAGGGATGTGTGTTTTCATGTTGTTTCTCAGCACACCAGCCATTAAGTAGTTCGGTCCAGCACCCTGCAAGCCAGCGCTTCCCAGAGGCCCGCGGGCGAAACCTCAAAGTTAGGCCGAACGGCTGAGGGTATAACGTGCACACTGATGTATATATACTTACGGGTCATAACATTCCACAAATTACACGTATGGCCGCCCCGTGCCAAGATACACAGTAATAACCAACAGCAAGAAAAAAACAGCCCCGACGTGTCTGCCTTTGAGAGAAAGGATTCCTGTGCAGAGAAACCGCGCATATTTCATCACTTGACGAGATTGGAACACGGGCAAAGGGGCCCCGGCAGGACTTCTTCCGCGCAATGCCGTAATGTTGTAATGACATCACTAGTTGATGGCCGTTCAAAGAGGCGCACGTGGGAGTTGTAAAAAAGGAGGGAGTGTCATCCTACAAGCTGACACCCCACCCGACGGCTGACACCAGCTCAGTTCGCCTCAGCTGCAAGTGTCCACATCTAAAGATGTCAAGTTGCGACCTAAATTTTGTTACACACATCTTTATAGTACTTACAGCCTGATTCATCAAGCCGAAATCGGCTCGCAAAGGGCCAGATTCTCAGAATCTGGCCCTTTGCGAGCGCTATTTTTGCATTTGGGATTCATCATCCCAAATGCAAAAATCGGTAATAGCGATTTCGCTATTTTGCGAGGAATTACATTTAAGGAATCTCTATTTGAGATTCCTTAAATGCAATTCATCATCCATTTAAAAATTGCGAATTCTCAATTTCGGCCCGCTATTTACCGCGAGGTCAAACCTCGTGATAAATAGCGAAAACTTAGAAAAATGCTTTTAAAAGCATTTTTCTAAGTTGCATGTTGCACACACACATGTCCTTTGGACATGTGTGTGCGCAACACCTGTTTCAATTTGCATTTAAGGGGTGTCCTTTGGACACCCCTGGCACCCTTTAAATCGCTATCTTATTTGCGATTAGCTAATTGCTAATCGCAAATAAGGAATACTCCCCATTCATTCCTATGGGCCTTTTGGCCCATAGGAATGAATGGGGAGTATTCCTTATTTGCGATTAGCAATTTGCTAATCGCAAATAAGGAATGTGTAGGAATCGCATTTCTTTATGCAATTCCTACATGAATCCCGTTTTGCAAGTCCTTAATAGCGATTCGTTATGAATCGCTATTAGGGGCTCGCAAAACGGGAGATTGATGAATCAGGCTGTTAGTCCCATGCAGTATTTACAACACACAACCTTCTATAATGACAGAACAGAATGCACAATAAAGAGAGATGTTCCATAATTCCGAAGAAGTAGTCGCACTCTTTCCCATGTATTGTAGATATTCCGCTTTTAAACTATGATTTGCCCCCGCCCTTCACCCCTCGCCCCGAGAGATGGTGGTCTGACCCTCTCACTCAAGTGACAATAGACAGTAGACAACTTTATCTCTCTTGTCCTTACCATGAGACAGCACTGGTTTCCTCCCCTGACGCCAGGCGGGCACGTACATTCATCACGCCTCACGTGCAACTTAGTCAAAAGCTGAAATCATTCCCTCTGAGGACACTCACCACCACCCAGACTGTCCTGACGTGACCTATAATCCATGTTTATTGAATATCAATACCAATACACATTTTAAAACCTCGGGCAACTCCTTTTCTATCCGCTGTAAATTAAAACCCGTGGCACGTCATTCCCCTGCTTGGTATAGGCATCTGGTTTCTTGGCCCCTCTTCTGCAGAAGTACACCACCATTCATACAGAACGCCTAATGCTACTTCCATTATTAGGAAAGGGAAAGGAATCCGCCATTTTGGGGGTCATTTTCTCTGTCTGTCCCAACAATGGATGCCATGGCTGTCCTTCTCTCAGATGGCCTTGCCTTCCTGCAGAGGATGAGACGTCACCTGTGCCTCCTGCATTCCCGGTCACAATACAGCTCCCATCGGACATGGCTGTCCAACAAGGATACATTAGAGCCAGATCCATGCCAGATTTAGTTGATATCCGCAGTCAATGAATAGAATGAATTACTCCTTGGCGCCACCAAAAGCCCTCTTTCACTCTGTCGCACGATTGACCACAGGTGTCAGCAGATCTGATCACATAACTCTGGTGTTGTGACCTTCACCAGTTAACTTTTGGATGCAACTATCAAGTTCAAACTGTATAATGTAAATCTACTATTTAACCTGCACTTAAACAGTATTTAAACACTAACCTCTTTCTCCCTCATTGAACGAATACCCCTGATTGCTGTGCATTCGATATGCAGTGCATGCAACGAAATTTGTTTTATTTATTAATATGTTTACTTACCTGTTAAGGTCCGGAATCCATACATTACTACCCCCCACTCTGACCCTCCCCCTCCCCACGTCACCGCCCGGACGGTACCCCCACTACCGGCCACGGCTGTGTTGCTCATTCATAGTTAGAAACACTTATCTTCCTACCTCTCTGAAAGGGCTAGATTCCTGTACTTAGTGTAAACTCTATTTATTGTTGTCTCTTGTCTACTCCTTTCCTTTAAATTGTTACAAACTTTCCAACTTATCTTTATAATTTATAGATTTTACGATTGTAGTTGTACATGCATAGTTAAATGTAATTCAGAGACCTAGAGCCAGATGTAGGAGCCAAAATACCGGTCGGTAACGGCCGATTTCGGCCGTTACCGACCGGTATTGAAGAATTGGATTGTGAGGGCCATATTTTACCGATTCGGTAATTTTACCGAATCGGTAAATTTACCGAATCGGTAAAATACTGAATCGGTAATTTTACCGATTCGGTAAATTCGGGATGTAGGTGGGACTCTTCAGAGTCCCTATGGCCTTACAGATTCTGTATGTTACCACCCAAACCAATTGGGTGGTAAAATACCGAATCCAGGTGTGCATGCACATGTGTGCATGCACACCTGTGCCATGTGACAGACAGACATGCCCTTAGGTAGGGTGACCAGACGTCCCCGTTTTCCCAGGACGGTCCCCGTTTTTGGAGAATTGTCCCCGTGTCCCGACACTTTTCTCCAAGTGACTCAAATGTCCCTGTTTTCAAACAGTGTTCCTGTTAAACACAGAAATGTCCCTGTTTTTCATTGTTCCGGTTGAGAATGCGCACCCTTGCTCTCTTTTTTTGCAACTATATGCTATAGTCCTTAAAAGTGTAACTGTAATAAAAAGTACTAATGCTGCTGCATAAAGAAGAGGGGTTCCAAGAAAAGACCTCGGATTTGTTATCTGTAATGCTTCATCTCGGTCTGGGGAGGGAGCTGTCATAGTCATTTTTCCATGTCTGACAGCTAATCAATTATGTTGATGGTTACTGCAAAACATAGTCCTACTTCTATGTCTATGACCTGTCCCCGTTTTCTGTTTTGAGAATCTGGTCACCCTACCTTAGGGCATGTGTGCATGCACACCTGTGCCATGTGACAGACAGACATGCCCTTAGGGCATGTCTGTGTGCCACATGGCACACATGCCTGAATTCGGGGTGCCAGAGGGTGTCAAAGTGACACCCCCTGCACCCTTGCAAAAATCGGTATTTACCGAATCGGTAAATACCGATTCGGTAATGCCCATTGATTCCTATGGGCTTCAATGCCCATAGGAATCAATGGGCATTACCGATTCGGTATTTACAGAATTGGTAAATACCGAATCTTAACGATTCGGTATTTACCGATTCTGAAATACCTACATCTCCCCTCCTCTTTTTTACCACTTCTTAAATACCGATTCGGTATGAATCGGTATTTAAGAAGTGGTAAAAAAGATTTACCTACATCGGGCCCCTTGACTCTGTAATTTTACAGAGGAAATATATTTCCTCTGTAAAGTGCTCTGAGACTCTAGAGCAGCGCTATATAAAATACTAGCAGCCCGTCCCGACGTTGTCCGGGTATGAAATAGAATGTGTGTAATGTGTGTATTCAGATACGGTCATTCGCGTGTTCCCCCGCTTGAGGCCCAGCTGCAGCCCTGGTTCATGTTAGCAGGCGCGTGTCCCCCGCTTGAGGCCCAGCTGCAGCCCTGGTTCATGTTAGCAGGCGCATATAATTAGTGTAGTGATCCGCCGCCTGAGCCCGGCTACAGCCCTGGCTGATGTTAGCAGGCGCGTGTAATTTGGTTTAATGTGATAGTTCAGTAACAGCGTAGATGAGAGGCTGCAGTAATTGTCCCCGCACACACGCTCAGTCGCGTGTGCCCCCGCTTGAGGGCCAGCGGCGACCGTCTAACATTTAGAATTGTGTGAGTCTTGAATGATTGTTTCCCGCTGTTCTTAATTCTTTTATGACCCACACCGATGCTCTTCGGACCTGAGTGCACTTTTAGACGCACCCAGGCCAAGCCACACACTGCGTTCGGCCTTTTCAGACCCACCCAGGCCAAGGCACACACTGCATTCAGCACCCCCAGTATGTGTGAGACAACGGGCAGTCCCCCAAGGGAGTCTTGCGAATGGTTACTTACCACGCTTCGAGGTGAACGCCTTTGTGACGCCCCCAGCACATGCCACAGCAGACGATCTGATTAATGTACGACCCAGAAGGCATGAAGTGAGGAACGTAGCACACACCGCCAGCGTTTGTCATGCCCCCAGCATGCCCCTTGATGCAGCGCAATTGCGTAATTGGCGCTTCACATGGCATGAAGGGCGGACACACGCCCACAGCGCGGACACACGCCCACAGCGTTTGTCACGGCCCCAGCATGTCACGCCCCCAGCGTGCCCCTTGATGCGGCACAATGGTAATTGGCGCTTCACATGGCATGAAGGGCGGACGCACGCCCACAGCGGGGACACACGCCTACAGCGTTTGTCACGGCCCCAGCGTGTCAAGCCCCCAGCGTGTCACGCCCCCAGCGTGCCCCTTGATGCGGCACAATTACGACTCACATGGCATGAAGGGCGGAACGTACTACATGCCCCCAGCGTTTGTCACGCCCCCGCACACGCCCACAGCAGAACGCAGACATGCCCACAAGGGACTACTTTGCTGGCACGGTTCTTTTACCTTTTAAATGTATATGGTGGCCGTCGACATAGCCTATGTCCTTCTGCTGCAACTGCCCTTTCCAACGCTGTATTGGGTGTTGTGATTGGTGCTGTGGTTACAGAGATTACCCCCCTAAAAGGTTTGGACTCTCTCTTTATAATATTAGTATGGATAATACAAATGCTGCATAAAAATAATGGATTTCCATGAAAATGAATTGTATTGTCAATAGTTAGGCTACAAACAAGTCCCGGATCGGGTCCACCTGGACCTGTATTGGACATCCCTCTTCTATGACATTGGGGATGAGTGGAGATTTTTAATCAGGGTTGATATTTGGACACGAACCTCTATGATACAGTTACGTTGCATAGGCTCAGTTAGCCTATACAATGGCCCCAACAATCTTCATTGTTTTGATTCACAGTGTGTCTCAATACACCACCGTCAGCTGTGTAACTTTCTGGATAGCCCCCAGCCACCCCCTGCCACCAGGCGTTTAAGGGACTCCTGAAATCCAGGATCAAACCAAGGACAGTCTGGCCATCCAGTTTAGCATCATGCAAAGTGAAGTTTCTCCTGCTGGAGAAGAGCCTGGGGATGTTTTGTGTAGGCAGATGTCAAGCGCTGCAGACATTGACACTTCCAACATTCCATCCGGTTCTCTCTCAGCAGCCAATGAAAACATCCGCACACCAGCACTTCATTTGGGGTCAGACCAGCTTGCATAAGCTCTCTCAAGCAGCATGCTAACCTGCAGCGATTATGGTGGTCACGAATAAGCAGGATGCTTTCAATGAAGATCTTCTTTTCACAGTACTCATTGACACAAATACCTGGTGCTATAACGCCAGACGAAGAGTAAATGGTGCAAATGCAATGTACTTTCACCTTCTTGTTATTTCACCCTGCATTCTTGCCTGTCTTCCATCCTTGAACAGGTTATGGTTCCATCTAGATACAAGGAGGCTCTTATTCCCATCTCTAAGACTTTGTCATACTTAACCAACCAGAGTATGTTCCAACTCGGATCACCTTCTTCCAAATCTTCATACCTCTTTCTGACCTACTTTAGTTTCTGTTTCATTCTAGGCAATTTTAAAAACATATTTTGAAATGCAAAATATATACCCTAAAAACTGTGTCTAGGGTGTCTGAACTATCAAGACTATGCATATAATAAAGAAGAGAAGAAAACTATGCATCAGAATTTGAGTTGGGACGGTAGAGTTCTCTATTGCACACACAATTGATCGGTCCCACCCTCGATCCTCCTGCCTCATTTAGAGACAAGAGGACCTTAAGCTTTCTGTCAAAGATAAAGGGGCATATTATCAAGGGGGTTTATCTCCGCTTTTTTGGCTTTAAAAGCCAAGAAAGCGGAGATAAATTATCTCCCTATTACCTAGCTGTCGCTAACACCAGTTAGCGACAGCAAGTAGGAGATAGCGACCATCTTGGGCCCCACTTTGCATGTCAGTGATATTTATCACTAATGACATGCAAAGTGGGCGTGCCAAGATGTTAGCGACTGGAAACAGTCGCTAATATCGCTATCTCCTATTACCAACTTTTGGAGATATTTGCGCTAAGCACGAATATCTCCAAAAGCTAACACCTGCCCTGAGCAGTCCTTAGCCATGTTATCCAATGGGAGGTGGATAACATGGCTAAGAGCGTTAGCTCGGTAATGCATGAATATCGCTGACTTTTTAGCGATATTCATGCATTGCGGACGTTTTTTATCGCATTTGCGATAAACCTTGGTAACACCAAGGTTTATTTGCGATAAAAATCGCCGCAGCTCAGCGGTAAAATTTTGTCTCTAACTAAGCAATAGCCATAATTATCGCTATTGATTGGTAATATGCCCCAAACTTCCTCTGATGACCCGACAGAATAGGGGCCGACAGAGGATGATCGGTGTAAGGTCTTTTTTGTACTGTCTGGAAAAACCAGACGACGAAGGATAGAAAAAAGGAATGAATGACCCTGGGACAAAAACCCAGAATCCGGAGGTTAATTTTTTTTCCAGAAACAAACTCCTGCTTTGTAACTTTGTTTCTGAAAAAATATATTTATATTCAAGTTTGGTGATCGGCTGTCAAAACTGACGGTGGTTATCCACCAAACTTTTGATACATTAAAAAGGAATGATGCAATTCCTTTCAATGGTCAGAGATGACCCCTGGGGACCACTCTGGTGGACAGAGTACTGTCCGCCAAACCATAAATCAAGCCATATCTCCTGTGATCAAATAGCCGGATTTTGATTTTTCACCTCAATTGCAGCTGATTGGACTAAAGTTTTTTTATTAAGAGGAAGAGGTTCCAAAATGTTGGGCCCAGAATCTTTGGTGACAGGAAACAACGATTTACACAAGCAAGATTGGTGACACGAAACTATAATTTACTCTTTCTAGCCCTTTAGGAATGGCATACTCTCCCTGCACATCAACCTTCAGTTCCATTTGTTAACACCCAAAGAGATCGTCATAGTTCTTATGTCACCTGTTTTGCTTCACGTCATACAACTTCACAATCTGCCTCCACTTTTTCAACGGGTTATTTGGAGCCCAGTGGTCCGCCCACCAAGCATCCATGTCACCGAAGGTTATGGCTTCAATTTCCGAGGCTGAGAACTACCCGGCCTATTTAGTGGACTCCGCTGACCCGTCTATGCCTCATTAGATCCAGCCGCTCTTTAAAACTGGGATATCACACCCTGGATGTCTGAGATTGTGGTGGCATCCTTCAGAGTGAGGTGAGTGTTGGGATACCATTGCCAGTTTGGATTCGGGGTGAGATCACCAAACCCATTCCACACTACCCTTCAGACAATCACAAGATGAGGTTGGGGACCCCATGCAGCTGCCTGTAAAGGCCAGTAGCACAGCAGCGCCTGGGACATTCTTGGGTCTAGGGTCCTGTACCAAACTCCCACCGCGTGCCCCTTGGCTTCCCTGCTAAGGTCTCACATAGAGCACGCGGCATTTTATGTAGGTGCAGCAATGTGTAAACAGGGCCAGGGCGCCAGGCTCACCCTAACGCCAAAGGCAAAGCCTGCATCCTGAAAGAGGCTGCAGAAGGGGCATTTTCGGGTTTCTTTGATGACGTAGGACCCAAAACCTGAACCTACAGTCTGGTGGTGACTGCGCCTAGAGGCCAGGGACATACGCGGCAGTGTAACAGACACAGCCTAGTGGCCCGTTCAGTTCTTCAGACTCCTCGCACCACCTTCTATTGGACAGGACTGCCATCCTAAGTCCTGTGCTCACTGTAAACAGTTACTGACATGGCGACAGAGCAGTGACCGGTATTGCTCGGGTCTAGTAAGAGTCCCGACTAACCTATCAGAGCGCCGCCTCTACAGTGCCTTTCTCGGTTGGCCGCATGGAGGTGAAGCCTTTTCTGGTAGCCATCCGACTGCCACCGTCCAGGCAACGCCACTCCCCTGCAGGTGCGGGTGAAGTCACGACAGGCTCATGAATGGGCCTTCAGTTCCATAGAAAGCCTGTGACGTCCTGGCCAGAGAAGTCCCTATTCTTCACGGACAGAGCAGTCAACGCCTTGGTGAGTGCCCGTGGTGTTCGCCATTTTTAGTGCCGAGCTGCCCCTTGTCCCCCGACCTGCTGTGACAGGTTTGCTATGTAAACCATCTCTTCACTCCGACTTTTCATGTCCCCTTGGGGGCGCATTTGACATTTTAACGACCTGATGGCATAATCTTATAAAAGCAATTCCTATATGTAGAGTTGCTCGGAGTCTCGTGCAGAAAACAAGACTGTCATTGAAATGGAATGTTTGTGGCCTTTCAGTGAGGGCCGAGCCGGCTGCGCAGCGCAGAACTTCAAACGCAGATGTAATTCAAGTTAACGAACACTAATCGTCTATTGCAGAAAGCCTTTCCTGCGTCCCCATGATCTCTTTAAATTAGGCTGAGGCAGGTAGATTTTACATATATACGCGCGTGTGTGTGTGTGCGTGTGTGCGTGTGCGGGTGCTTGTGCGTCAAAGGTCAAACTAATGTTATAGTTAGGTGAATTTCTCAGCGATAACATTAGTGTTTTGAACTAAAAAAAGTTAAAGTTAACAGCTCTAACTACTATAACATGCGCCCTCCCATGCGCTGCTAATGACCTCACATGACACAACTCATTAAATGTTTAATGGCATCATTTATGAAATCACTGATGACATCGCAAATGACATCATTGATGACATCACTGATGACATAACTGATGAGATCATCTAATGAGTGTGTTTGTTTTATAGTTTACATAGTGGCGGTTAAGCACCACATTACTTCTCTACATAATTTTGTGCAGCCTTGGTCCAGCTAATGGGTGTAAGTGTTTATAAAACATGTGCTCCCAACACATCATAGGTGTGTATAGCCGCAGCCGGCAGTGGGCGTAAATGCAGGGCGGTGACGTGGGGAGGGGGAGGGGTAGGGTGGGGGGTAGTAATGTATGGATTACGGAGTTTTACAGGTAAGTAAACATTTAAATAAATAAAACGAATTTTGTTGCACGCACTGCATCGCATTTTGGGATGCAGTGTACTCAACGAAATTTGTTTTATTTATTTAAATGTTTACTTACCTGTAAAACTCCATAATCCATACATTACTACCCCCCACCCTGCCCCTCCTCCTCCCCACGTCACCGCCCTGCATTTACTCCCACTGCCGGCCGCGGCTGGGTGTGTAACGGCATTGAACATGTTATGAAACTTTGTATTCAAGAGTAACTGTGTACAAGTGACAGGTGACGACCTGCGTTCATTATATTCCGCACAAGTTTTTGGTTCTGCAGAAAAAGCTTTCAACAGGAGTAAGCTTCTAACTTTTGTAAGCAGCCTTGATTTTTTTGACAGAATCGTGTCAGCATGACAATTTCTACATAACTTAGAAGACAGTGTGAACCATGTACAAACCTTTATACATGTGATTGGTGTCCTTGAGAAGATGGGCTATCTGTGAAGTTTTAACAACAGTATAAAGAGTGCAGACAGTAGGATTTTTAGCACCTTCAGCTCTGGGTTATTATTAGTAAATAGTCTCTTGTATTTAACTGTTGCTTAAAGTGTACATTGTTTTTAGTAGATACATGTTTAATAATCTGAGGTGTGTTTCTTATGAAAGTTTCACTGTTTGCCAACAGTGTAGTATATAGGGTAAACTCTCTACAGTAAGCACGGTTTAAAGTACCCAGTTCTCTACTAATATCAACTTCATTTCTCAATGTAGGTTGAGTGAGTTTCGGGTGTTTGATGCAGGTAAAAGCTGTCCATGGTAGGACATTTGTTTTGGACATTAACTATTTTTAGGAACTTGGTTTTCTCTGAACAGTTGTATACAGATTGGACACCGTAAATAATGAGGGTTTCCTATATATCTGTGGTTGATTGTTAATGTGAACTATGCTAGACGTAAAGTGTATGGTATAGGGTCAATGTTGCACATGATGCATGCTTTCTACACCTAAGGGAGTGGGATATGTAATGGCAATAATGATGTCCGATATTTTCCTGAGCTATTTTGTACTTAAAGGCAGGCCTCTAATGCCATAGTAATTTATAGACCAGTGGTTCTTAATCTTTTGACATCTGTGGACCCCTAATTAATTCCGAAACTTTCCATGTACAAACTAGTCAAACAGTAGTACCTTTTTGGAAAGTTTCATGAAGATTCCTCAAACTGTGCCAAAGTTATTAACAACACAAAAACGCTTTTCCTATGAAACAGCACACCTTAGTATACCTACCTAGTGGCGACTATGTGTTTATATATATCATCTCACTCCGCGTATTCGAAATCAGCTTCCACACACGGACACGGACCCACAATTTCCAGTTACTTCATTCGTTTATTGCTGTGCCGCCATGTATTTATATACTGAAAAAAACAATGGTTACACAGGGACGATATATTTAGGCTCAGATTTCACTCGTACAAAACCAGTGACATTCAGCAGTTATAGTTCCCTGAGCTAACTATAACTAATGCTCCCGCAATGCCCTGCTTATGACCTCACACATTATTACTTGTCAAACTCAAGGGCAGTGATTCTGTTAAGGACCAAAGAGTCTGGAATCAGTCAGTATTACAAAAGAGAAGGTGCCTCTTGGACAATAGATCGCTTGTACTTTCGGTTACGAAGGTCTGCGCTCTTTACCCTCGTATCTGTTCTAAACATGAACTGGGGTTATTTCAATAACCACTTAACCTGAGGTTGGGCATGTAAACATTTCTTAACATATGCAAGGAAAATCATGCACAAAATCTCTTGTACATTCATCAATACATAATTTACTTCATTTTTTTAAAAAAAGCTATTTTTAGAAATTATATATAGTAACATGATCATATCATCTTATACATCCTAAAGCTAATTTGCGATGCAAAGAAATTTTATATGCAGTGCAAAAATTCAGAAAAACAAGAAATACCAAATCGTGAAGTCTGAAATTGGTGGCCAATATTTACATGTACATTCTTATTACAAGTTTGTTATGCCCTACTGCTTTGGGTACATGTGCCACGATAACTGAAACCTAACTATCCTCGGTACTTATCAATTGTTGGTCCATATGGTGGATTGATCAGAGCATGTCTCAACATTTTTTTGAGTATAGGAGGAAAAACGTCTATCTTTCGCTAGACCTCAGTCTGTGTGAACTTGATTTCAAATTGGTGTCAGGATGGAGACGGAAATGCTTTTGGCCTCCGTGGTGAGATGGTGGGTGTGCCGACACATTTCGACCTTCGTGCGGGGACCGTGAGGTTTCAAGGAAGGTCTTCCTCAGGGCTGGGAACTTAAAAGTGTCAGACGCTGCTGAGAAGCAGGTGTTCTCTTGGACTAGCTGAGCAGTTACATGTTGGTTGTGAGGCTCAATGTTTGCTCTGGTAGAGCTTATACTCACTTAATCTGTATTTTCAGTGCATCTTCTTCAAACCAAGACTTGTGCTTTAATTCTGAAAGCAGGTTCCTTGTCAAGGAGTACGCGACTGAGACGCTGAATGAACCCGCTTTCAGAATTAAAGCACAAGTCTCGGTGTGGGTTGTCCATATTTTAATCCATCAGTTAGCAACCTCTGAGAGTCAAAGATCACAGATATCAATTTGATTTATGAAACTTTAGTATATGGAACCAGATGGATCAAATAGTAGAGGTGGGTGAGCCAGCAAATGCATAAATCGAGCTGAGCTGAGCCAGGAGTCTGACCTGGCTCTAAGAGTCCTAACATGAGGTGAGCCATTACATGTTTTTGCTGGTAAATAACAATACCACTAGTGGCTGCTACCAGATAGGGGTGGTGTGGCGGGGATGAGGGAATAAAAAAAAAGGACTTACCTGGAACAGCCGTCTGCTGCCTCTCCTTTGTCATCTTCATCTTCTTTCTTCCTGTCCTCAGTCCTGGCCGACAGGCTGCAGCAGGAAGCACCCGGGCACACTGGCCCCCCTGAGCCAATTACAATGCTGCAATGCAGCATGTGATTGGTTTGAGCACCCTGGATCAGCACTCAGACGGGGACAGGGAGCATGTGCATGTTCCTCACCAGGCTGTGTAATGCAGCCTGGTGGGGAA
Organism: Lissotriton helveticus; assembly: GCF_964261635.1. Taxonomy (NCBI): domain Eukaryota; kingdom Metazoa; phylum Chordata; class Amphibia; order Caudata; family Salamandridae; genus Lissotriton; species Lissotriton helveticus. The sequence goes on along the minus strand of NC_136061.1, from coordinate 1,950,510,861 downwards.
CAGGCAAAGTGTGCATGGCTGTTTGGCCTGCCCAAGAGGGCTGGCCAAACAGGCATGCGCACTTAAGGAGTGCAAACAACTCCTCTACCTGCTCTGGCCAACCCCGCCCTACTACTGACTGCAATAAGAAAAATAAAATGATAATAATGATACAGTATAATCATTTTATTTTTCCTTCTGAGCAGTGGGGTGACACTCCTCCGCTTTAGCAGAGGAGTTGCCGCTGGACGCAATAATTGTCATGTAAAAATATGATAGACCCATCAATATTTTTTATAAGTTATTTTTTTAACATTAGTGTTTCACTTTTAGAAATATGTATTTAAAGTGATGACATTGCAGTGAGTGAACCAAAAAATGTCTTTGACATGTGGACTGTATATGGTCAATGTAGTTACATGTGAAATGTCTTTACTGCCTATTAAATATTTATAAATTGGGTTGTTTGTGTAGTGCACATCCTGAAATGAGTTACTCAAAGGCAGGAGTGTACGAGACACTACATTTCTGGGGGAGACAGGGACAACCTTGTGGACTTTCCAGTGACCCTATACAAATCAGCCGTTGCGTGACACCGGACCCACGTTGAATGTATACAATCGCATAGTTTTGAAGTGAAATATTGAGAAAAGCAGGCATGTAGTCACAGTTTGCAAGTATGCTTTATTGTTAATTACATTCACAAAGTAATTAGACCAAATGTGGAAAAAGCACGTATTGTTATTTATTGTGCTGCTCATAGTTCACTCTCACTAAGGGGCACATTATGATATCGGGCGGATTGCCGACCTGGCGGAGGCAATCCGCCCGACACCCTTACCCGGATTCCCTCCGCCATATTAGTATGGCGGGGGGGACCGCGGCGGACGGAAAGACCGTCCGCCGCTTTTCCGCCCCGGTCGCCTTGCGACCGCGGCGGAAAGGGAATAATACGGTGGCGGTGTCCAATAGACACCGCCAGCCATATTATGATGCTGAGCTATAGGTGCCTTTCCGCGGCGGCATTGCCGCCGTGGAAAGGCAGTCGGTGTTTGCTACGGGGGCCCCCTGCAGGGCCCCCTGGTGTAGGCAGAGGTGGGGGAGGACAGGGGGGGTGCCTATGGTACCCCCCCCCACATTTGCATATGCAAAGGGGCAGGCACCGCGCGGTGCCTGCCGCTTTGCATATGCAAATGCTAAAACTACAGGATGCTCCCGCCACTGTGGCAGGCACATCCTAATTCCCCCCACGGGACCCCCGCCCTTATGGCGGGCGGTCCCGTTCTCCGATAGGGTGGCGGGCGGACAATGTCCGCCCGTCATCCTATTGGGGCCCTAAGTTCTGTGAACTGCATGGTACACATTCTTTGCAGTAGGCACATTACCCCTCTGGGCTACTGTACGAAGAGCCAAAATTTCCACTTGACAACATTCTGAACTCCCATTAGTAGGAACAGTAATCACCAGAGTTATCTTGACATTTTTATTGTTGCTTGAAAACTTCCTGCTGCACAAGGAAGTTCATGTGCTTTTAAAACGAAAAATATTTTTACACCAAGTACCCCCCCACCAAACTCAACGACAGGTGTGGCTACACCTGTCAGACAGCCCTAAAGTCAGTCCTGCTCCCAGCAATTGGGCAGGACAAGCATTTCCAGAAATGAGGTCAGAGCTAACCTCATAGCCACTATATGAGGAAACAGATCTATGTAAGTGGTGGAGTGTAATCCTTCCCCCAAATTCCAACAAGCAAAACAAGTTAACAGATTTCTTGTAGATGATTTAAGGGGGAGTAGACTTTCCCCTGAGAATTTTTTGAAATTTTTGGGATCAGATTTCTAAAATGCCGCAGACCGTTATAGGTCATTCATGAAATATTCCAGTACTTTCATGGTTCACCGGGACGCCTGGCTTTTCCTAGGAGTAGATCTGATTTTTTTCAAATGCCTTAAGTCATAAATAACTTCCACAATACCAAGGTCCTCAATTATTCATGGCTGAGCCCCTTATGCCAAGGAGTACATACTATATGACAGTGCCGGAAACTTACCATGGATACTTCAGCCACAGTCATGGGTATGTATGAAAATTCCTTCCGGTATACAAAGATCAGCAGTTTGCCATTGAAACTCCTGTTAAAAAGAGAACAGACAAGAGTTACCCACACTCTGTATGCTAAGAATTACGTTCATCATGTCAGGGCCTTTGGCCCAGGCGTGGTGGCACGTGCTCTGTCTTCCTGCCGCTGGGTATGACTGGGTTAGCAGCTTTCTCAGTTAGACAGCTCCAGTCCCCACAGCCAATAATGGTGTCTTCAAAGAAGAATGTCTGGGCCTACAGTTTGCCATAGGTAACACCTCTCATCCATATGCTGCTCGTGCCCTTGTCCCTAAGGCAAGAATAAACATCAGTATACCAGAGCAGCATCAAACTTGCACGCATAACAAACTTACACTCACACACACATTTTCACAATATTTCTTTGCACTCTTTTGCACCTTTGTACTCTGTCACACACAGACACACTGCCCATCACACTTCCATTAGTCAATTTGCTTTTATTGTGTTAAAAAAAGCTTCCCCTGCTGCTTCTGCTATACCTGCCTTGCCTTTTAGTAAAACTTAATAAAAACATATTCTCTATACGCTATTCAGAAAAATAATATATTGCCTTGTCAATGTTTGTTACAAGTATGATGTGAATGAATAGTGCACTTCCTTAAAATAGCTGTGTGGGGATTATATTTGGTTTCATGTGTGAATCAAGCAGTTACAGTATTTGAAATTAACCAATCCACGTTCTAACATGTAATATCCCGGCATCCAACTGACCTTATGAAATGCTTGACTTCTTCAGCAACCATGGATTTCATCCAGTAACACTTTACATTTTTGGGTTTTTGAGACCTAACTTGCAATGTAAAAAAAACCTCTGTGTCCCGTAATAAAGCATAGTGGTGAATGGAAAAGCCAGGAATGGCTGAAGGTGTCACACGATCCTCGATCCACCACCATACCCCAAAGCTTCAGCCCGAGTCTCCCTCCTTGTGCCAGCCCACATTCCCAGTCCAGTCTCCCCTCTTGCACCAGGCCTGTTGTTGGAGATGGAATTAAGTAGGAATCTTGTACCAAGGAAAGAGCAGGTATTTTGTGGGTGCTTTTATAGAAATATGTGTAGATTCCTGAGAGCTGTGTAATTTTTATAAGTGCAGAGTAGGAGGTGAGCTCATGTAAGTGCTGGGTGATGGTGAATAGTGTGAGTGAATGCAGCATGAAAGTGTAGGGTGAAAAATGAGCAAATGTGAATGTCAGGTGAGCTGCATTATTGCAATGTGAGAAGAGGACCCATGTGAGTGTCGGGTGGGGGGAGTGCGTGCAGGGTGAGAGGAGAGAGTGCAGGGTGGTTTGAGAGGTGTAAATGAAGGGTGAGTGGTGTAACTGTGTGTGGTGCAGGATAAGTGGCGAGAGTGAAGAGTGATCTGTGAGAGTGACTGGTGAGTGCATGGTGAGAGGAGTTAGTGTAGAGTGAGAGGTGTGCCCCTATGAGTTCCGGCAGACTATTGTCCCTGTGTGCAGGCAGGATGAGTGTTTTGTTCGGGTGAGTGCAGGGTGAGAGGAGGAAGTGCAGGGTGAGTGGCGTGACTCCAGGTTGATGCTGTGCTTGTTTGTGTGGTGTGAGTGCAAGGTGAGCGCTGTGCCCATGTGAGTGAAGATGTGAGTGAGGATGTGAGTGAAGGGTGAGCTGTTTGAGGAACTGGAGTGCCTATGTGAAGTGCACAGTGAGTGACGTGACAGTGTGAGAGTAGGGTGAGAGGAGTTACTGCAGGGTGAGTGATGTGACACAATTTTGGGTGCGGTTGAAAATGCAGAGTGGGATAAATTAATGCATGGAGAAAAATGTGTTTGTTTGAGTGAGATTGCAGTGAGCAGTGAGAGTGACAGGTGAGTGAAGTGTCATATGAGTGCAGGGTGAGTGGTGTGCTTGTGTTAGGGCAGGGTGAAAAGCGTGAGTGCATAGTGAGTGTTGTGAGTGCAGTGTGATCACTGTGAGTGCAGGGTGAGCGGTCTGCTGATGTGACCGCAGGGTAAGTGGAGGGAAAACAGCATGAGTTCATGGCGATGGACATGAGTGCAGTGTGTTCATTGTGAGTGCAAGATGAGCGGTGTGCTCGTGTGAGCATGGGGTAAGAGGAGGGTGAACAATGTAAGTGTAGGGTAACAGCATAATGCAGTGTGATCGCTGTGAGTGTAGGGTGAGCGGTGAAAGTGACAAGTGAGTGGAGTGTCATGTGCATGCAGGGTGAGCAGTGTGCTAATGTAAGTGCAGGGTAGGAAGAGGGTAAATGGCATTAGTGCATGGTGAGCAGTGTGATCACTGTGAGTGTGAAAGTGAAGGGTGAGTGATGGGAATGAGGAGTGAGTTGTCTGAATGCAGGATGTATACTCAGACACCTGGAGTAACTCAGCATTGTATTGATGGCTAGTGTAGGGTTTCAGATATGTCAAAATATTGCTATTATGGCATCAATCAGGGATGGAGGGCAGAGGAAATAAATAATATGCCTTTCCTGCAACAAACTTTCAGACTCCTGATTAGGGTTGCCAGCTGATCGAACTTCTACCAGCACCCCTCCTTGCATCACCTGACACCTCTTTTACCATACCGATCCCCCACAACAAGCCTTTATAAACTCTTCCCCTCCACATCCCTTTTTACTCATACCAAGCCTCCTTCTACTGCTATGAGCCCCAAAACAAACACAAAAAACAACAAAAATAAAGTTTAAATCCTTCACTCTTCTATCCCTCCACTATCCTTTTCAATCAAAATACCAGACTAACATGTCCACTTCTCAAATTTCATATTTCGCTATACTAATTCACCACTAATCCGTTATGGGTTCCGGAGTAGCATGCTATTCACCAAAAAAGCACTTCAACACCACATCAGGGGTAGCAAGTGCTATATAAATGCAAACCTCTTTCCCTCCTCTATACCCCTGCTATCCTTCTCTATCCACATAGCTGAATAACATATCCACCACTCAAATTACTTTCATATTTCACTATACTAATTTTCAACATCAGAGATCTCGGACAGATTTGGGGTTGAGATAGTGTCGCATGCAGACGACACACAACTGATTGTGACCTTGACGCAACCAAAGGAGCAATGCACCGCAAATTTTTCGTTATGTATGCAGGAGCTTGCCAAGTGGATGGCTGACCACTGCCTCCAACTAAATGGAAACAAGACGTAGGTGTTGATTGTAGGCAAATCGCCATCAGTGTGGACTTCGGCATGGTGGCCGGATGAACTGGGCGCTTTACCCACACCCAGTAATCCAGTGAAGAACTTAGGAATCTGGCTAGATAATAAAATATCATTTGATCACCAGACCAAACAGGTGGCGGGCACTTGTTTCGGCATGTTACGGGTCCTAAGAAAAACAATGGACCTTCTGCCTGTGCCGGTAAGACAAACTCTGGTCCATGCCCTAATAACGTCCAGATTGGACTATGGAAATGTCCTATACCTAGGTGCCAGCGTTAAATGCTTCCATAGACTACAATGCATACAAAATGCGGCTGCTCGTCTGATTCTACAGCTACCTAGAAGAGCGTCAGCAAAAAAAGCACTGCGGACCCTACACTGGCTCCCGGTCAGGGAGCGGATGACTTTTAAGGCCCTTTGTATAGGACACCGCATTCTCCATGGAAAGGGCCCCAAGTACCTGCATAGTCTCCTCAATCGGTATGAGCCTACTCGCCAGTTAAGATCCTGTGGCACTGGGCAGGTTCAGGTCCCAAAATTTAAAAGAGTGCGAATGGGCAGACGATCCTTTAGAGTACTGACCGCCACTCAGTGGAAAAAGCTACCAAAATGGCTCCGACTGGAGACATCAGAACCCATCTTTCGGAGAGAGCTTAAAACGATTCTATCCCCCAAAGCCTAGTGCATGAGCTAAAGACAACCCCCACATCTGCCTGGAACTAAGTGAAGCAGCATCGAAGCAACCAGCGCGGGGACACACTTGCTAGTGTAACCAAGCGCTTTACAAAAAGTATATAAATAAATAAATCCTTTATGAGTTCTGGTGTAGCATGCTACTCGGCAAAAAAGCGCTTCAACAACCCATCAGGGGTAACAAGCGCTATATAAACGCAAACCTTTTTTCCTCTTCTTTCCCTCCGCTGTCATTCTCACTCCAAATAACTGACTAATATCCACCACTCAAAATACTTTCATAATTCACTATACTATTTTACCACTAATCCTTTGTAGGTTTCTGGAATAGCATGCTACTCACAAAAAAAGCGCTTCAAAACCCATCAGGGGTAACAAGGGCTATATATACACAAACTTGTATTCCCTCTTCTATCCTTCCGTTATTCTTCTGAATCCAAATAACTGACTCACCTATCACCCACTCAAATTACTTTCATATCTTAGTATCATATCTTAATCCCCTGCCTAGGTCATGCACAGCAGGATTACCATCTTCTGTATAATAACTCTGTACAAAAGTCACTGCTATCGTCATCCTTGAATGACAGACCCACAGTACCATTACACATCTAGGTAGAACGCCTGAGGGTACTTTTTGGGTATAATAGAACCACATCTTTCCTGGGCAACTAGAGGGGAACCTTCCATGCTGACACAAGACGCTAATGTCCCTTTACGCAGAAACTTCAGCACGAAATGGTCTGACAACCCTGTCAGATGTGGTCCTCCATTCTCTCCCATCAGGTAACGGGGTTGGCTCTTTCCTAGGGGATTCTTGCTTTACACCCATATACATGCTAGGAACACTTAGATAGTAGGATTTGTATTTTAGGAGTAGGCTCAATTACTGCCATGTATCAGTATGCCTGCATATATTTACTGTTTAAGCGCCATGGTAGAATTCTGCCTTTTATTTACTCTGTCGGTGCTTGTAATTCTATATATCTGTTTCTGTCTAATGATTGTCATAGAATGACGCTGGTTCAATAAATGCTTACTGAAAACGTCCCCATCGTTTATTCTGTGTATCTCGCTGAGATCAAGTGAGCATGAGTGACTGAGCGAAAAGTACAGCACTGTTTCCACGATCTCTGAAGGATCAAGGGTTGTCATGTTTGATGGTTGCCAGAAACGATTCGTACCGTAGTAAGGTTGGGGGGCTTATGTGAGCTAGCAGGCCTAACGGCTAACATATTCTTTGGGGGTGTCTGGAATCAGTCTGGACACCAATCCCTTAGTTTATGTTGTCTAAACACGCACATCCTATGTATCATTAGGAACTACATGACAAAAGGATGTCAGAATTTTTATAACTTTTAAAATACCGCAACATTTAAATACCTCTAAACAACTGTGCTAATATTTCAAAACATAGCAGTTAGAAAAGCACAAATAAAATTCTGTAAAATTTGGCCTTCTGAAGTGTAAAGAAACAAAGATTTAATACCATCAAAGGAATCCAAGACACTTTGCTTGGAAATGCCCAAATGAGAAATATTTGCATAAACCCAATTTCCACACATATTATCGTTTGTGTAAAGTTTTATCAGTAAAACTGCAGGTCAGCTCGGATTTTGTTGCCATTTCAATAGAAAAAGGTGCCTTTTGCAAATAAAAATGTGCTACCACACCATGCTTTGGTAATATATTTGCTACAGAGTGGTGTAAAATGCACCACTAGCTACACACCACACCCTTACTGCTCTCCTGCTGAACTGGCGTGGTTCATTTGCTACACTTGTTCTTTGTGTAACGCTTGAATTTTTCACAATTCCCATGACCTTAGTGATGTAACATTGATGCCAGCACCCCAATTCCAAAAACTGTTCCAGCACCCCATGGACGACACAGAGAGAGTCACCCACACGCTCAGCTTGTTTTGGGCTTCAGGTTCCAAGATAACCTTGAGCTGAGTCAGAGCTTGATATCGGTCTCGAGGCTTCAGCGGCTCACCCAGGGCAAATAAATAGCAGGGCAGTGCGCCTGCTTACATGCAACAAAGCAGTTGGTTGGATGACACCACTGATCAGCAAGGACTGTAAGCGAGATAGATAGCTAGATAGATAGAGATAGATAGATAGATAGATAGATAGATAGATAGATAGATAGATAGATAGATAGATAGATAGATAGATAGATAGATAGATAGATAGATAGATAGATAGATAGATAGATAGATAGATAATCACAGCCTGCAACAGCCCCTGTATAATTATAGTGAGGCCTGACTTTCCACTAAAAAGTAATTTTTAGTTTTGCTATTATCTTTGAGGCCGTTCAATGAATCTGCACAAAACTTTCCACAGGCCAGGCTCTGCAGACAACACCCAACCCTTGCATACTGCTGACTGTCCAAGAAGGGATTGGCCCAGGGACTGATCATAGAGCAGGCCTTGTGACCATTACCCGCTGCGCATAGCCTTTGTCATGCAAAGTGTGGATTCACTGACTGTTCCGGGTTAAGAGTAGGATCTGGGCCAACCCCTGTGGTGGCCTTTGGGTCTTGGCCATGATCAGTGCGATTGGTCACTCGGAGCAAGTTGGGAGCAGGGCCTGTCAGCCAACTCCTGCTGCACATGGCCAAAGGCCCAAAGCCTTGTGTAGTCGGGCGAGGCTGCCCACAATGGGATAGGTTCAGGAGTGGTGATACTCCAAGTCCTGTACCCGACCCCCACCTTACACAGCCAAAAGCAGTGAGGATGGCTGTATATAAGAGATTAGGCACAAGCAAAATTTGGATGTAGTATATGGTGAAAAAAATAGAAATTCACTGAAATAAATCAAAAGTAAACATGAAGTTATTGTTAGCTTTAGTAATAAGACCTTAATGTGCGTTTAGTAAAAAAAAAAAGTCAAATTCACTGAAAAAACAAAGTTAAAATTCAGTTATGGTTACAAAAGAAAAAAAAACACTAACATGCCCACGTCACACACTGCTTATGACTTTACATGGCAGTTACTCATGGCATGTTGAATGATATCATTGATGTCATCTCAAGTCACATTTATGACATCACTGATGACAGCATCCAGAGATACCAATGCTCTGCCTAGGGGTTGACCCTGTGCCCAACACTCTGTGAACAACCAACCCACACAGTCTACAGCCTGCCGCAGGGTCTAGTCTAGTCATTTGTTATTTGCCTACAATTTTCGCCCGCATTGATGGATCTGCCCTTGCTAAGCAAAGTCAACTAAGGTCTGAATTCCATACTGACGGTCAAAAAAGATGTGTTGCCCCATTTTAACTCCAATAGGAAATTTTGTTCATACCTACAGACAAAATCCCTGAACAAATGTACACCAAAACTGGCATGAAAGTATAACTTTACTGAGAAAGTAAGCTTTTTTGGTTTGGGCAAAGTCAGTTCAGTAGTTTCTGAGATATTAGCATTTGAATAAAGCTCCAGGTGGGCCTGAAAGGGTTAGCAATGTTTTATATCTTCTGGGCTGAAAAGCCATTTGTTGATTTGATTATAATTTTGGCACTGTTTGATAAATATGCATGACATTAGGCAGACAGTATGCTGAGATTAGTCATGGTATTTTTGTTTTAGAACATTTTATTGCAATTTTTAAACAAGATAAGCATATTCCAGTTCAATGATGCATTATCCAAGAGAGCAACGCAGGCCACCGGCACCGTCGGCTAAAGATGTTTAGAGAGTTCTACGTACCAATCTATACAATGAGCACCTGTTACCCTCTCTCTGTACATTATCTATTTGTTTGCCAACTGCCTCCTATCCTCCTCCCTCTCCACCTTCTGCCCTCCTCAACTGCAGAAGGATGAACGGTCCCATAATGTCTAGGGCCGACTGTGAATCGAAACCGGCCCTGGCAAGCTGCTCGGCTGACCCCCCCTGAGAGCGAGGGGGGTGCGGCCGAGCAGTTTGCTAGGGCCAGTTTCGGATGATTTTGTTACAGGGGCTGATATTGCCGGCCCCCGGTAACAAAAAGCACCCAGGGGTCAAAATTCTGCCCCCACCATGACGCCCACTGGGGAAACGCCCAGTGCCCGCTATGGCCAGTCCGGCCCTGATAATGTCCACCTGGAGGTAAAATCGGCTGAGATAGGTTGTCCCAGGGCCCTGAATAACCTAGAAAGGTCCCGTCAATGACCATGGCTAGTATAGTCTAAATCTAGGGATCTTGCCTTGTCAGTGTCAGTGAAAGTGATCCAGCATCTCTCAATGGGGGCAGGGGCCCTTAGCACAGGTGTTGAACTAGTGATCTCCATTTCGCTTTGTAGTCAAAGTAGGACCCCTGCATATTACTAGTGAGGCACTCCATAGCCAAAGTATCCCAGACCCTATGGTGCCACTGTATGAGTGGAGGGCATTCAGTTTTTTCCAGTGGTGGGATACGGTTAATTTGGCAGCTCTAAGACATTGTAGGCACATGTGCCATTCATCTTTGGACATTCGTGTCAAAATGAGGCATTTTAGGCCAAGTTACTTCTGGTGTGGTGGGTATCAGAAAGGTTAGGAACTTGTGGAGTAGCTTAGATACATATTACCAAAATGGTTTTCGCACTGGACATTCCCACCATATGTGGAGTGCTTCACCTAGAGGCCCTCACCCCATCCAGTATCTAGGGGAGGCATTGTGGTACAAGTGGTATAGTTAATGGACAGTGTAGTGTCTTCCATACCATGCTATGGAATGTATTTCCCACCCCAAGGAGGAAATAAAGGAATTGCACATGTATCTTTGTAATTTATCCCATCTTTTCTGTGTCATTTGTATTTCCAGCCTGCATTCCCATTCTCTATTATGGTGCCAAGATTGAAGGAGTCGTGCACCAAAAGGAGCATGAATAGCATGTGCTGATTAATTTAGGCAACTGTTGTTCAAATAGAGATGGAGCTCTGGTGATTCCCGCCCGGATTTATGGTCGAGTGATCCAATATCGTATTTGGGCATAGTGTAGTCATTCTATTTCAGGTATGCCGTACATGGGGACACACTGCTGGTATGTCTTTGGTGTAAGGGTGTCGCACATGTCTGCGATCATTTTGAAACCACTCTCTCTCCATCCAAGGAAGATGTGGGCATAAACACTGGGTTATAGTGGATAGGGGTATAGAGAGAAGAGTACGCTACCAAGCCCTGTGCATGTACATATCTGTCCTATGTCTTTAATGTCATGGATACATAGATGTTAATGTAGGCATTTAGGGTTTTATGCCATTTCTCCAGCCACACTAGTTCCCATTAGGGTTTCCAGGCTATAGCATGGTCCATCTGTCACCAGTTTTTCTCAGAGAGCATAGTGGGCCAGTCCACGACCAGCCACAATTGTGAAGCTGCATAATAGTGTGGGATGCTTGGGACTGCTAGGCCCCCCTCAGTCTTAGTTGGGTCATAAGTTTCTGCGGGAGCTTCTGCACCCCACCCCTTCCAGCTAGAAGCCATTAGCTTTTGTTGATCATGTTTGAGTTAGGGGGGGATCTAGCCATATTGGAAGAACCTGAAAAACGTATTAGGAGGTGTCATTTTAATCACATTGATGTGGCCGAACCATGAGAGCATCAGATTTACCCAGGCCTGGAGGACTTTTGTGATGACAGTGACCAAAGTTGGGTAGTTGAAGTCATAGAGGTCCCAGACAGTTCACGTAAGGTGGACTCCTAAATATTTGATTAAGGATTTGGCCCACTGGAATTGAAAGCGGATCAACAGTCTTTCTACATGCTCAGTCACAAGTTCACTTTAAGGATTTCAGATTTATCATAACTGTTCTTACAGCCAGATACTTTCTCGAAGTCCTCTAGGAGGTTTTCTAATTCTCAAAGTGAAGTGTCTGGGGCTCCCAGTGTCAGGGAAACATCTTTGGAGTAAAGGGAATTTTTAAAGTCTTGAGATCCGAATTTAGTCAGCGTTACTGCATCTGTCTATTAGATTAGTCTTGGCAGTGGTTTATAAATAGGGAAAAAAGAAGTGGTGACAGAGGACATCTCTGACTGGGGCCTATAGTTAGTCAGAGTGGGCGTGATACATATCCAATGAAAGTGATTCTGGCCGCCGGGTTAGTATAATTGAAGAATATCATCCTGAGGAACACATGTCCCAATCCCATTTCCTGAAGAGTGAACATCTAATCCACCCTGTTGAAGGCCTTCTTTGATGACAGTAGCGAGTGTGCTTTTGAGAGAGGCCTTCTCTATAAGGGGGATGGCTGTCTGAATATTGTCATGGGCCTGGCGCCCCATAATGAAAACACTCTGATCTGGGTGTATCGGAGTATAGAGAACCTCATTTAGGCAAGTCGATAGGATCTACATGTAAAGCTTGGCATCGATATTCATAGCGCTATTGGTCATTAAGAGGCACAGAGCTTAATATCTTCATTAGGCTTCGGGATGACTGTCACCACTGCCTCGCCCATTGTCTGGTAACTGGCTCTGTTGTGGCACAGTGGTTAAACAGAGCAGTGTGTTTCAGAATCGACCTGGAGGAATATGTTTTAGTGAATTGGGCCATGAGGCTATAGGGCCTAGAGTCCTGTAGGGTTGAAGGTTTTAATTGCTAGCTGCACTTCTTCAGGGAGGATTGGGCCCTCCAGTGATTCCCTTTGGGCATCTGTTAGTCTGGACAGCTGTATCCTGTCTAGGAAGCCCTATTTGTCTGCTGTGGAGAGAGTGGTTCTTCTATAGAGGTCTTTATGAAAAGCTGGAAATTCATTAACTTTTCCCTCATCCTCTACCATCATCGACCTGGAAGCCGAGACCAGCTCCTGTATATATTCACTTTCCTTTTTGTCTCTCAAAAGTCAGGCCAGGTGGGTGCCCACTTTGTCCCTGGTTACGTACGCTTGGTTCTAAAGGCGGAGTAGAGCAAGTTCTGCTTTGGTAGTATAATGCATTCGCAAGTACCCTCTGGCCACAGTTAGCACCCAAGTTTTCTGGATGGAATCTGCAGCAGTTTTTTTTGATCTCTTAAATTTCTTCCTCAAGCTTCTGTACTTTTAGTTGTGGTCAGGGGATATTGCTATAAAATAGCCACTGTTGACTGCTATAAATGCATCCCACACCCCAGGGATGAGACCGCTCCTCCCTCATTGTGTTCAAAATATTTTTTGATCTGGTATGCTTTTTCATTTAGAGCCTCCAGTTCCTAGGGGGTCTTCTGAATTCCATCTCTAACTGGGCCTTGACCAGTGCGTGGTCATATATTGAGATGGGCCCGATTTCTGTGGTTTGGGTCAGACCCAAGAGAGTACAGTGTACGTGAGAATAGAAAGGGAAAGCCTGGGCCATTGTGATTAGCTCTCGCCAGTCATCCCACTGCTCCATATCATCAATGCTCTTTTTCAGCTTTTTGAAGAAGGCATCTGTTTGGGAATTGTGTCCCTGACTCCCTGTCTATGCGCAATTTCCATACCATATTAAAGTCCTCAGTGAGAATGATGTCACCTCTGGCTAACCCAGCCAACTAGAAACGAGCCTTGAGCTAAGTTAGGGGCATACATTGCGGTCACAGTGAGAGGTAAATCATACAGTGCCCTTATCAAATTAGATATCTGCCTTCCCTGTCAGTGATGATCTGTGTGGATATTATGGGGAGGTTACATTTCAAGTATATTACCACTCCTCTTTGTTTAAAATTGGCCAAAGAGTGGCATTTCGTGGAGTATGCCATATGTTTCCATGATCTTTGAGCATAAGGTGGGCTTCTGAAGGCATATGATGTCTGGCTTGGATTCCCAGAGTTCATGCCAAATGACTCCTCACTTGTTTCGTTCAGTTCAACCCTCATGGATTGAATGAAAGACGAGAATTATCGGTCCATATTATCAGTGATATGCAGGCATAGCCGAACACAGGGTTAATCAAAAGTGGTGTGTATGGTGGAAGCAATGGTGATCCCTCCCCTCAAAATTCCATATTCACCACTAATATTTCTAAACCAAAAAGTAAACAATAATCAACAAGCAACTCAAAGGCATAAATGGCATACAAACAAGTGGGTAGGCTGAGTTTGTTCCCGGCCCCACTGGATTCCAGCTCGACCCTCCCCCCCCCATCGAGCTGAACAATCCGGTCTGTAAGCGCCAGTCTGCTGGGTAGAGTTTTGTAGGTCCTGCTAGCTTCCCAGGCCATAGAAGTCTCTCGTCTCCCTGCCCACCTTGTACCTTGTTTGTGTCATAGAGGTATGGGGTTCCGCTCATGAGCTGTCTCAGTCTTTCAGCCCCCGTTGTTACTGGTCTGCCTTGTCAAAAGTGGGAGTGGTGTACTGTTAGCCATGTTTGCATTCAGGCTATCTGTTTTTGTTGCGTTTTTCCCCATGGTAGAGTCCACTGGCCACCAGAGCCATTCTTGATTCCCTAGGGCATTGCATGGGTACGTCCAAAAGCCCTTCTTCAGGTGGCTCCGGTACAATGTGTCACCAATTATGTCAATTGAAATGTCATCAGTGATGTAATAAATGATGTCCTAGAACATGTCATGAGTGATATAATATGTGAGGTTAAAGGCACTGCATGGTGGGGCATATTTTATAGTCCGCTCTGGTGGATGTCTGCGTTTGTTTTAGTTGAGGACATTACGCTGGCACTGACATATTCACCTAACTATAACGTCACTTCAATCTTCTATTTATAGTGAATTTCTATGCTTTTTTAAAAACAATATCAGATCTTTCTATCACACCTAAATATAACGTCCCTTTAACCTTTGTTTTTCCAGTGAATATACACATATATCAGAGTTTCTGGCTTTAGTGACCACTACTGTATCTCTGTTCATATTAATGATTTGTTTGTACGAGCCCTGGCACAAGGTGTGCCAACTCATTTGGATAGTGTGGTGACCGATCAGGGAAGAAGGCTAAAGTGGTCAAGGATTGTCCCTGAGAATTTTTTTTTAATGTCTTGTGGTGTTATGCTGCAGGGTTAGGCCCATGTGGCAATGCTGCTCATTTCTTACATTGTCCCTTTTTTCACAATAGCATTTCTGCTGTGAACATTTGCACATATTTGCATGCATGACAATGTTGGATTCGTTTCTCTGAAACTACTTTGTTTACACATCTAGCTTCGCAAAACATTATCATGATGCCTCGAACATAATGTACAAGGCTTCTTTATGCACTATGTACAAATGGCATTCTAAGTTCATCCACGGGGCGACAGAGCTATCCACATATCTATAACATTGCTAATCTATAACGTACATCACAAGGCTGCTTTCTATTATAAATAAAAAGCATCCAGATAGATTAGCAGAGGAGGTCCTTCAGCTGACACCAAGGGTCTCTGCATGTTGAGACTTCACCACGCAGTGGTCTGACATCTCCGTGAGTGGTGTCCAGTTTGTGACCAAGATGGTGTCCTTCATTCTCTCCCACCTGGTAATGGGGTTTGATTGTCCCTGGGGGAGATTCTTGGCTCTACACCTACATACAATCTAGGTACATTTAGAGTAGGATTTGCCTAGTCGGACTCTGCCTGATTACTGCCTCGTTTATATACTTGCATATATACACTGTTTTAGCACCATAGTAGAGCTGTACCTACTTTTTACTCATCTGGTGCTCGTAATCATTTTCATCTGCTTCTGTCTACTGGTTATCGCAGCACATGTATTCTATACAAGAATAACATTGGTTCAATAAATATATTGAAAATGTCCCACTGTGTATTCTGCATATTTTCTGAGCACAAGTGAGCACGAGTGATTGAGCAAAAGGTTCTGATCTGTTTCCTGAGGGGTCTAAGTTGTCATGTTTAATGGTTGCTGGAAACCATTCACTCCCTGGTAAGGTTAGGGGGGCTTACGGTGCCACTGTGAGCTAGCTGGTCTAGGCCAACATGTCCTACAGTGGTGGCCGGAATCAGTCTAGGCACTTCGCCCAAAGTTTATGTTGTCCAAACAAATGTGCAGGTCGTACTTATTAGTGGGAACTACATGACAGTGGATGCTAAGCATAGGGAATTTGATCTGTGTCAGTGGGATGTGTAAGAGGATAATGCATTGTTGAATGCTTATTCAGAGATTGGGGATGAAGTTATATCTAGACTATCACTCTCTCCTAAACTGGTGGTAAACAGTACTTGCAGATGGCTTAATAAGAATTGTTCATAGGCACACAAATTGGTATTGTCCGCAATCAAAGCTCAGCCCAAAGACTGACGTCTAATAGCTATTAGACGTGATATTTATAAGAAGGCACTTGATCAGATGAAGAGAGCTCTTAGAGAGGAGGCTTGGTCTGATCTTATGGAGGCCTCGCTTAGGGCTGATAGTAGCAAATACTGAGAGGTTGTCAATCGTCCTTTATTTAATGGTAATGGGTTCCATCCTATTTCCTCCCACATTCTTCCACAGAAACAAATTGAAAATGCTGAGGGCATCTATGGCTCTTTGGATGGTGGTGTTTTCTCTGAGCCTCCTTCGCTAGCCGCTTACCAATGTAATTTAACATTTGGTGTTGATTAGGTCATATCAGCTGTATGTGTATTGCAGGTCACAAGGCCCCTGGTCCCGACAGGATTCATGTTGATTTGTTTAAGTTGTCACCGACTCTCTGGGCCCTGATCTTAACCCATATTTTTAATCTGGTAATAAGCCTAGGACTTCCACACTCTTGGTCCCAGTCCATTATCATCTCTGTATATAAAAAGGGTTATAGATATCTCCCTAGCTGCTAGAGGCCCATCTCTTTGATACTTTCATTTATCAAGGTGATTTGTGGGGGTATCTTGGATAGAGTTTTGTCATGTCTCAAATCTGCAGTTTGGGTTTTGCCAGGGATTGGGCACTTGCAATCAGTGCCTAAACCTTTTCTTGTTAATTAATAAGGATACGGTAGCAAAACCGGGGTCATTGTTTATTGCATTTATGAACCCATCCTCTGTATCTAACAGGGTGAATAGATCCAAACTGTGGCAGATTTTGTTGGACATGGAATTGGACACAGAGATTGTCTGTTTCCTTAGTGAGCTGCATAGGGACATGAGGGCAGTTGTCCGATATAACTCAGACGGGTCCTTTACTAGCTTCTTTCATCTTAAGAGTGGAGTGAGACAGGAATGTATAATGGTCCCTTTTTGTTCACTTTGTATGGCCAGGTTGTTAGACAAACAAGTGGACTGTCCATAAGTATCTTCACGCCAAATTCCCGTATTCTTATAAGTGGACGACACCATTTTGCTGGCAAGAACCGCAATGGGTCTCCCAACACTGCTGGATTGCTTTGTTTCGTACTCGAACATTGTTGACCTTTCTGCCAACTATGGCAAATCCCAGATGATGGTTTTGTGTCCTAGGGGGACCAAGTCAAGAACTTTTTATGTTCAGGACCATGGGCTGTCTAGGGTACAGACACATACATACCTGGCGTGTTTTTTGATGCTCAAACCACCTGGGCTCCGTTAATAAGATCTAAGGGCCAGATGTACCAATATTGGATTTTTAAATTCCATAATAGCAAATTTGATCGATTCGCTATTACGGAATCGTAAAATGCAATGTATGTAGGTTTCACAATAATAATTGCGATTCCTACTTATTCCTTATTTACGTCTGGCAAATTGCGAGTCGCAAATAGGGAATGGCTTCCCATTTATTCCAATGGGCCTAGAGTCCCATAGGAATGAATGGGAATTGCATGCGTAACTTGTGAATACCCAATAGGTACTCTCAAATTGCGCATGCGATTTCAAGGGTGCCAAATAGACACCCTGTTGCACCCCTGAAATATGCATGTGTGCACATGTGGCGCACATACATGCTCTAAGGGCATGTATGTATGCCACATGGCACCTAGACAAATTAAAAAAAGTTACTGTTTCTTGGAAATTACAAATTATCTCTAACTTGGAGTTGGTGGTAATTTGCGATTACTTAACGCCAGGTCGCAATTTTCTTTTGCTTCCTGCATTGCATTTAAGGAATCCCAAATTGCTTAAATGCATTCGCAAAATAGGTAATCGCAAAAATTGCGATTCCCTATTTTCCGAATGCCCCAAAAGGCTTTTCCCGTTCGCAAACGGGCCAATTCTGCGAATCAGCCTGCTTGCGAACAGGAAAATGCTTGATACATCTGGCCGTAAGAGACTAGCCTTGTCCCAGTCCATAGGCGCACCCTTTTTCTTCTTCGCATCTAGAATTGGCAGTAAGCCATTAGAGGCATTGATTAAAATTTACCAGGCCAAATCAGTCTCAGTAGACACATAGCGACGTATGGGGTTACGTATAATCAAGGCGGCTTCAAGTGGAGGAGAATTTTGGCCGTCCCAGCTTCTACCCCTGATTTTATGGTTCATGAGGAGCTGGGATTGCCCTATCTGTCGGACCTTATTACCCTTTGTCCCCTGGTCAAGTGGCTCATTATATGGGTGCGACCAGAGAATCACCTAAACACGGAAATACATAGATACTGTATTCAGCTTCAAGGGTGGAGGTCAGGCAAATGGTTGGCATACATACAGGACATTTTTGTTAAGTTAGGCAGACCCACCCTGTTTGATTCTCCATCTAACATCTTGAAATCAGGTATCTCTTGGACCCTGGACAACTATAGAGGACAACTATAAAGAACAACTATAGAGGAAAGCAAAGAGAGTGGGTATACAATTAGAGAAGTCCTCTCTTCGAGGACATGCACAGATCATAACAGGGCTGCTTGTCAAATCCTATTTAATTAATGTGGTTAATGGTCATCACCAGTTTCTCCTCACCAGATTCAGATTCAATTAATTCCATTTATTGCTGGTCCTTCCTAAGCCTGGTGTCTTGAGTGTGAAGCTGAGCCCTTGCACATGTAATAACTTTTCTGCTTAGGATCTTGTGCATTTTGCTTTTTTGTGGTTTTTATGATACCCCTTGAAGTACAATTTTATTAACATTGCTAAAATCTTTGGGCCTTATTTATGAGGCCCTTACGCCGCTGTTGCATCACTTTTTGTAACACTGTGGCGGCATATAAAATGCCCCACACTGTGCCATATTTACAAAGTTCCAGCGCAGGAAAGGCTTGTAGAAGTGTCAAAGTGAAATCGATGAGATTTCACTGCGCCACCTCTATGGCCTCATTGGGTCAAATCTTTACACCTGCTTGAAGCAAGCATATGGGGTGACGCTGGCCTTTTTCGCGAAATGACACATTGCTGGAGTTACGTCTGTTTCCAGACACACTCCAGCAATGCACAATTTTTGCGGCAACATATACGGTAGGATTCCTGACATATCTGTCAATCCTTGCGACATGGAGTGCTGTACAGTAAATACGACGTATCCATGGTGTCACAAGGAGGGCGACACTTTTCATAAATGAGGCCCTTTTATTCTTGTCTAGGTTAAGCCCACTCTCATGTACCTCCAGTTACTTACAGATGTTAATACAACTTAAATTGTCACTTGCTTTCTTGCCTCAATATTCAAGATGCAGAAGACGTTCAACTTGGGTTCACTGCGCCACCTCTATGGCCTTACTGGGTCAAATCTTTACACCTGCATGAAGCAAGCGTAAGGGGTAACGCTGGCCTTTTTCGCAAAATGACACATTGCTGGAGTTGCATCTGTTTCCAGACACACTCCAGCAATGCGCAATTTTTGCGGCAACATATACGCTAGGATTCCTGATATATCTGTCAATCCTTGCGACATGGAGCGCTGTACAGTAAATACGACGTATCCATGGTGTCACAAGGAGGGCGACACTTTTCATAAATGAGGCCCTTCTAATTTTGTCTAGGTTAAGCCCACTCTCATGTGCCTTCAGTTACTTACAGATGTTTATACAACTTAAATTGTCACTTGCTTTCTTGCCTCAATATTCAAGATGTAGAAGACGTTCAACTTGGGTTCTGGGCAGGCCTGATTCGTTTTTTATCTTGCACTTTATTGTTGTTATGGGTTCTTTTTTCTGGGGTTTTATTAAGCATGTATTATTTCAGCCCTAAATTGCTTGGGTGACTTATTTGTTTGCTTAATTTGCAAATTGTTTTTTATCTTGGGGATAGCTAGCTGGATGGTTTCATAGAATTCACTTTTACTGTGATTTATTGCACTTTTATTATTGTTCTGAGAAGTCGAAAATGTATGTATTGCTTTGGTTCTGATTGACTTAAAGGGCTGATATATCTGCCTACTCTGCACAATATGCTCACACTGTATTTAAATATGTATAGCTAGGAATGATAAGTCAATTTCTTATGTGATTGTTTCAATCTTTGGGGTCGATTACGATGGCGGACGGAAGGGCGACCGCCGGCCTGGAGTAGGCGGAAAATGCCTTTTTCATGTACGCCTGCCGCGGTCACTCCGTCCGCCATATTAGGATGGGAAATACTGTCAAAAGTCCGTACGTGGCGGAAGAGCACGCACCGCCGCGGAACTACCCCCGACCCCGCGGCGGACGTAACCAATCCAGAGACACCGCCATACGGAATGACGTCTCCGACCGTCCTCCAAATCACGATGGCGGAAAACACACATCAAATCGTTGCGGAAAAACAACCTGCCTGAACACGGCGGATTCCCCACAGCGAAGATACTACACATTGCAGAGATACCCACCACAAGCAGATCGCCGTCATGGACCCAGCGCTACACGCATTTCCGATACTCTTCGTGCTCCACCACCAGCAAGTTATGGACCATCATCGACGACGACGCAGGTACGCCAACCGACCAATTGCAGTCGGAAGGGGAGTAACTGCCAGGACTGTGACGTTGGAAGGGGGAGTGTCATGTTTGAGAAACTACATTGACGATCGCACCAATATATCCACAATTGAAGTACACAACCAGGAATGACAATGACAAACCACAAAATATGATTTAATAGCTTTATTTAACATAATAGGTGTATAATCTCAGAGTATTCAAGAGAATGGGCGCTGGGTACAACAGAGCAGGTACATCATTGGCAGCACGTGAGAGGGGCTAAGCGCATCAACAGTCCATTGCACAGAACAGGTACATCATTGGCAGCACATGAGAGGGCAAAATGCAGTATCAGAACAGCAACAGGGCATTGTGGCCAACAGAGCAGGCACAGCACTGGCAGCACGTGAGAGGGGCTAAGTGCATCAACAGTCCATTGCACTGAACAGGTACATCATTGGCAGCACATGAGAGGGCAGAATGCAGTATCAGAACAGCAACAGGGCATTGTGGCCAACAGAGCAGGTATATCACTGGCAGCACGTGAGAGGGGCTAAGTGCATCAACAGTCCATTGCACTGAACAGGTACATCATTGGCAGCACGTGAGAGGGCAGAATGTAGTATCAGAACAGCAACAGGGCATTGTGGCCAACAGAGCAGGTACATCACTGGCAGCACGTGAGAGGGGCTAAGTGCATCAACAGTCCATTGCACTGAACAGGTACATCATTGGCAGCACATGAGAGGGCAGAATGCAGTATCAGAACAGCAACAGGGCATTGTGGCCAACAGAGCAGGTACATCACTGGCAGCACGTGAGAGGGGCTAAGCGCATCAACAGTCCATTGCACAGAATAGGTACATCATTGGCAGCACATGAGAGGGGCTAAGTGCATCAACATTCCATTGCACAGAACAGGTACATCATTGGCAGCACATGAGAGGGGCTAAGTGCATCAACAGTCCATTGCACAGAACAGGTACATCATTGGCAGCACATGAGAGGGCAGAATGCAGTATCAGAACAGCAACAGGGCATTGTGGCCAACAGAGCAGGTACAGCACTGGCAGCATGTGAGAGGGGCTAAGTGCATCAACAGTCCATTGCACAGAACAGGTACATCATTGGCAGCACATGAGAGGGGCTAAGTGCATCAACAGTCCATTGTACAGAACAGGTACATCTGAGGCAGCACATGAGAGGGGCTAAGTGCATCAACAGTCCATTGCACAGAACAGGTACATCATTGGCAGCACATGAGAGGGGCTAAGTGCATCAACAGTCCATTGCACAGAACAGGTACATCATTGGCAGCACATGAGAGGGGCTAAGTGCATCAACAGTCCATTGTACAGAACAGGTACATCTGAGGCAGCACATGAGAGGGGCTAAGTGCATCAACAGTCCATTGCACAGAACAGGTACATCATTGGCAGCACATGAGAGGGGCTAAGTGCATCAACAGTCCATTGCACAGAACAGGTACATCATTGGCAGCACATGAGAGGGGCTAAGTGCATCAACAGTCCATTGCACAGAACAGGTACATCATTGGCAGCACGTGAGAGGGCAGAATGCAGTATCAGAACAGCAACAGGGCATTGTGGCCAACAGAGCAGGTACATCACTGGCTACCCAAGTACGTGTGTCAAGCGACCCGTCCCAAGGACATTAATAATGTCAGGGTGGTTACATTCGTCAATCTACACACAAAGTAAAATGACATGTGAGTGATGGCAACTAAACCTCACACCACAGAATCTGGTGGAGTGCTTGAACTACTCGCCTCGGACACACTTCCAGCACCAGAAACTGGAGTGTGAGACACAGCCACCGATCTACTGACTGACACATGAGCCATAGACCCAGACACATTCCCAGCACCAGCAACAGGAGTGTGAGACACAGCCACCGATCTACTGACTGACATATGAGCCATAGACTCAGACACACTGCCAGCACCAGCACCAGGAGTTTGAGACACAGCCACAGCTGTAGTGACTGACACATGAGCCATAAACCCAGACACACCGCCAGCACCAGAAACAGGAGTGTGAGACACAGCCACCGATCGACTGACTGACACATGAGCCATAGACCCAGACACACTGCCAGCACCAGCAACAGGAGTGTGAGACACAGCCACAGCTGTAGTAACTGACACATGAGCCCTAGACCCAGACACACTGCCAGCACCAGAAACAGGAGTGTGAGACACAGCCACAGATCTACTGACTGACACATGAGCCATAGACCCAGACAGACTGCCAGGACATGTCCCTGTACAGTGACCAACAAATACCATGCCTGCATCTGACACATGAGAGTGGCGGACACACACAGTGCCAGTACCTGTAACAGGAGAGGGCACAACTGACACAGTGCTACTACATGATGCATGACAGCATACAATAGACACAGTGCCACTATCTGACACATGAGAGTGAACTGCAGCTGACCCACTAGGACCACTGAAATGATGAGCCACAGGGCTGTATGGGCCAGGAGGCAGGGTGGCTCTGGGAGCTGGGGAAAGCTGTACTGGAGCGACATTGAGGTGGTCAGGTGTCACTGGTGTGTGCCTCCGTTTCTTTGTGAAATGTAGGGGCACCCCGGACATGACTGGACTGGTAAGTGGAGTGGCATCATCAGACATCAAAAGTGGATCATGTGCTTGTGGTGGTCTGCTCTCTGGGGACGTGCTGGACCTGGCCTGTCGTTTGCTGTGGGCCTGCCTTCTGCCCTCTGCATCGTGTGTAATGGGGGATGCAACAACAGTGTACTCCTTCCTCTGCTTCTGCGGGGCGTGGATGGGAGTAGAGGTATGGGGGGACTTCACCGCTGACACATGTATTGTACGTTCCTTCAACAACATCAGCCTCAGTGCAGCCAGGGGTGATGTATGCCTGTCCTTGATGGAGCTCGTGTCCATGGGAGAACCCTTGGCCATGGGATGTGCCTTGGACATAGGAGGTGTCCTGTCTCTGGAATGTCCCTGATCCTTGGGCGGTGCCCTGTCCCTGTGTGCAGACTTGTCCATTGTAGTGTCCCTCTCCTTTGAAGCGACCTTGTCCTTGGGAGTGTCCCTGCTCTTGGGAGGTGCCCTTTCCTTTGTAGCGTCCTTGTCCTTGGGAGTGTCCCTGCTCTTGGGAGGTGCCCTTTCCTTTGTAGTGTCCTTGTCCTTGGGAGTGTCCCTGCTCTTGGGAGGTGCCCTTTCCTTTGTAGTGTCCTTGTCCTTGGGAGTGTCCCTGCTCTTGGGAGGTGCCCTTTCCTTTGTAGTGTCCTTGTCCTTGGGAGTGTCCCTGGACTTGGGAGGTGCCATTTCCTTTGTAGTGTCCTTGTCCTTGGGAGTGTCCCTGCTCTTAGGAGGTGCCCTTTCCTTTGTAGTGTCCTTGTCCTTGGGAGTGTACCTGCTCTTGGGAGGTGCCCTTTCCTTTGTAGTGTCCTTGTCCTTGGGAGTGTCCCTGGACTTGGGAGGTGCCCTTGCCTTGGGAGTTCCTTTTGTGGGGGATGCCTGTGTAGCATGTGAAGCCATTTCCCCCAACACCCCTTGATGATCCTGTGTGTCAACTCCAGTGTATCTCACGTCGTCTTCGGTTAAAGATATCCCAGTCCTAGGGGATGGTGTATGTGCCCTCCGTGCCCTCCCTTGCTGCCTGTGGCTGCTCCTAGTGAAATAACCTGAATAAGAGGCCTGGTCTGATAATTCACTCTCCCCTGAAACATCAAGTGGTGTGGATGGTGGTACAGAAGTAGCACCCTGTCTATGCGACTGTACAATGGCTGAAGACACAGTGTTTGCCAATGACTGAACTGTTCTGTGGAGACCAGCAACATCGCCATGCATCCCCTCCATGAATGCCACCACCTGCCCCAACTTCCTATCGTGGTCTTGGAATGCATTGATCATGTTGGTCTGCCCTACACACAGCTGTCGCACCAGATCTACTGCCTCAGCACAAAGTGCACTTTGTGTCACAGGGGCAGGCTCTGCGGTGCCTGCACCGAAGGCAACTCTGCTCGCCCTACTCTGGCGAGCACGAGCAGTACATGTTGCAGTGGGTGGCAGTGTGGGCCCTGTGTGCTGTGTCCTGACTGAAGGTGTCGATTGCCCACTCCCTGTCTGTGCCAACAGTGCTGACTCACCACCACTGTCAGAGGATGAGGACGATGGTGTCTCCACATGTGAGTCCTCTGGTACGGTTCTGTCCCTCTCTCCGTGGCTGCCCTCTTCAGTGTCAGTCTGCGTGTGTGTCATTTCGGATCCGGATGCATTGCCACCACTCATCTCCGTAGTCTGTGAGTCCGTGCCCTCTGCCAAAGCTGAAAGAGAGAGAAAAGAGTTTTACCTAGGTGCCACACTCACGTATTGAATGTTAAAAAATCACAACTTTCCTTACAGTCGAATAACATGTATCACCCATCCTGCACATGAACCACCCCTACCAGACATCCTCATTGCAAAGAACCGGTGTTGGCTGTGAAACATGTACATAATACAAACAGGGCAACGGCATGCAGTCCAGCACACATGTCATGCCATGGGACCACAGACCTCAAGGGCATGTCCTGGAACCCTCAAATACAAAGCAAGTGGCATGACCACCTGGCGGACATGGAGGCTAACGCTCACTCCGCTAATGGCACCTACATGCAATTGCAGCCAAACAAACGCACCACGGATGTCACTACTGTGTATGAACACCTATACATGCATGCACTCACAAGTCTCACACACATACAGTCTGCTTACCGCTAGTTTGCTGTTGATCCCCTCCCAGCCGGGCGGACAGGTCAGGATGCGTCACAGCAATGATACGGTGCATTAGAGGGGTCATGGTGCGTCGGGCCAGACGGGTTGATCTTGGAATCATCCCCAGTGTCATCTCGGCAACATTCTTGCTCAGCCTGGATATGTCGTCCCAGCGCTTGTGGCAGTGTGTGTGTCGTCTCTTGCACACCCCCACTGCCCGTACATCACGTGCTATTGTCCTCCACATGGCCTTGTGCAGGTGCAGCTTGACCTACCATGATGGGAGACAAGAGGAAAACGTCAGTGGACCATTTGACATTCACACAGATAGGAGCAACACGTATCTTCATGCAGCCATGCTCAGCACAACACATGTGAAGGCCCCTTAGCACACCGCCAAACTTGCAGAAGCCAGGAGTCAGTGACCACCTCATGCCCACCAACATGTTCCACACTGCACTTACCACCTGTCCCGGGGCACCGTATAGCCGGTCATAGTGGCTGAGCACACCATCCACAAGGACTTCCAGCTCCGCTGCGGAGAAGGGACGAGACCGGGTCTCTCGCACTCCCTGCATGGCAACGTTCACGAACGTGGCAGTACCGAAGCAGTTGTTGGATATCTCAGCAGCAGCAGGTCGAGGTGATGGTCGCAGGCAGCAGTTGTTGGATATCTCAGCAGCAGCAGGTCGAGGTGATGGTCGCAGGCAGCAGTTGTTGGATATCTCAGCAGCAGCAGGTCGAGGTGATGGTCGCAGGCAGCAGTTGTTGGATATCTCAGCAGCAGTAGGTTGAGGTGATGGTCGCAGGCAGCAGTTGTTGGATATCTCAGCAGCAGCAGGTCGAGGTGATGGTCGCAGGCAGCAGTTGTTGGATATCTCAGCAGCAGAAGGTCGAGGTGATGGTTGCAGGGAGCAGTTGTTGGATATCTCAGCAGCAGCAGGTCGAGGTGATGGTCCCAGGCAGCAGTTGTTGGATATCTCAGCAGCAGCAGGTCGAGGTGATGGTCCCAGGCAGCAGTGGCTGAAATCAGTGAATGTGTGCAGCCGAAATTCGCACATATATAGGGCCCAGAGCTCATATCAGTGGCACACGTCTGCAGCTATTGGCTTTCCCGGGATGCCTCATTCAAAAAGAGCCAATGAGTGGCCCTGGTGTGGCGGTGCATGACTTCCGCTATATTTGAATGCGCATACATGCCCCGCGTTGCCTATTTCTATTGGCTACATGTGCACGGACCGTCACGGTCACAGATCTGCAACCGCATGTGCGCGCTTCCGCCACGGTGCATCATTTGAACGATATCAAAGCCTGGCGTCGCGATGGCGGTGCACGCTAACACATACTTTTTAATATGCAATTCAAAATGTCAGTTAATGCCCCCCTTACAGTCAGATTGCAGCACCCACCACACACCGCCGGTCCAGGCCTGTCACCCACCGCCGGTCCAGGCCAGTCACCCACCGCCGGGTGGTGGCCGGTCACCCACCGCCGGTCCAGGCCGGTCACCCACCGCCGGTCCAGGCCAGTCACCCACTGCTGGGTGGTGGCCGCCCACCCACCGCCGGTCCAGGCCTGTCACCCACCGCCGGTCCAGGCCAGTCACCCACCGCCGGGTGGTGGCCGGTCACCCACCGCCGGTCCAGGCCTGTCACCCACCGCCGGGTGGTGGCCGGTCACCCACCGCCGGTCTAGGCTGGTCACCCACCGCCAGTCCAGGCCAGTCACCCACCGCCGGGTGGTGGCCGGTCACCCACCGCCGGTCCAGGCCGGTCACCCACCACCGGTCCAGGCCTGTCACCCACTGCCAGGCCTGGCCGGTCACCCACCGCCGTGCCTGGCCAGTGGGTGACCGGCCACCACCCGGTGGTGGGTGACCGGCCACCACCCGGCGGTGGGTGACTGGCCTGGACCGGCGGTGGGTGACCGGCCTGGACCGGCGGTGGGTGACGTGGGTGACCGGCCTGGACCGGCAGTGGGTGACCGGCCACCACCCGGCGGTGGGTGACCGGGTGCTGCAATGTGACTGTAAGGGGGGGTATCAACTGCCATTTCGGATTGCATATTCTAAAGTATGTGTTGGCCTGCACCGCCCACGCGGAATGCGTGCACTGCCATAGCGACGCCACTGACTGTTCATTCTCAAATGATGCACAGTCGCGGTAGTCCGCACATGCGTTATGAGGGGTGTGGCCGTGATGGTACTTGTCCATACAGCATATGTCATGCACAATAACATGAACAACGATCATCTTCTGTGTAGGTGGAAGGCGTCCACACATGGCATATGTACACACACTGCATGTCTCCGCACACATGTAATGTTGACAGTTGTATATGTGTGTTAGGACATGTACAGAATGCTGAAACTATCATGGTGTCAAGTCAATGGCCCGTGGCCACGTGTGCGTTTCATATCCACTTTTTGTCATGTGTAGTCATACTATTGACCTTGCCAGTGGTTAACTATGGCTATTGATGTGCACCCAAGTTGCAACACATGTGCATGGCGACGTGTTGACATCTTGGTTTTGCGTACACACGTTAAAATTCATACACATCTACACAGTACTTCAAGGGTGTCTAACCACATTCAGAAGCTGTTGTGAGTGTGTGGTTTGTGTGTGCAAGTAACAATGATGGGGGTATACATGCATTCTGTGTATGCGTATGTGTGTTGCCTGTTGTGTGCCCATGCATGTCATGTGAGGATGCCCAGCATTGTAGGTGGGGTCATTGGTGCATGAAGACAAGGAGGGTGTGTTCCATGTTCGTATTGTGTGTGCACGTGCATGTGTGTCTGTGGTGACGCTTGTCCACATTTGGGTCCTCAGTCATGTGTTGTTGGCACTTCTTTAGACATGTGTGCATGTTACATTGGACATGTTTGCACACCTGATGTTGTGTGTGGCACAACATTTGTTTTTATTTATCTGTATTGCATTAAATATTGATCACATGACACATATGAGCATTGTCGGCAACATGTCTTATTTGTATTGTGTTTGTGAACATGTGATAGTGTGGAACAGCTATGCGTTGTTGGTCAATTGACATCTGCTCCCATCTACTCCCACACAGGAGGGCTCCAAATGTGCATCGACCATACACTGTACTGGAGGACATGGTTGACGAGGAGGTGATTCGCAAATTCCGGCTTGATCGACGTAGATTGCTGGAGCTTGTAGCCCAATTGTCACCTCATCTGCAGCCATGCAGAACATATCCTGGAGCTATTACACCCACAGCAAAGGTGATGGCGGCACTTCACTTCTTTGCAACTGGCACCTTCCAGTACACAGTTGGACATGCCGGGGGGATGTCACAATCCATGTTCAGCATGGTACTGCGGGATGTTCTGAATGCCATGATGCTTTACAAGGATGAGTACATCCATTTTCCACGGCCGGCAGAGTTGGCAGCAGTCAAAGGGGACTTCTATGCCCTGGCACAGATACCACACGTAGTGGGTTCCATTGATGGCACACATATCGGTCTCATTCCACCCCAGGCACGTGAGCCTGTATATCGCAATAGAAAGCACTACCATTCGATGAACGTGCAGGTGGTGTGCCTGGCTGACAACATCATCTCCCATGTGTGTGCCAGATTTCCAGGCTCCACACATGACTCACACATCCTGCGGAGCAGCATTGTCCCCCATCTGATGGCTAATCTGCGTCCAGAACGTGGGCGGCTTGTAGGTGAGTATGCTGTGAGGACAGTTGTGTTGTATGTGTGGAATGGTGTACCCACCAATCCTGGTAATGATATTAGTGTCTGTCATTCCCCCACATAGGTGACCCTGCGTACCCAAAACGACCTTGGCTGCTGAGTCCCATACGTAATCCTACTACACCTGGTAAAATGCGTTATAATGATGCCCATGGGAGGACACGTCGAGTGGTGGAACGTACTTTTGGACTGCTGAAGTCTAGGTTTCGCTGCCTGAATAGAACCGGAGGGGCCCTATCATACTCACCAGGCAAAGTATGCAGAATCGTGATTGCCTGCTGCATGCTCCACAACCTGGCCTTGCGCATTAAAATTGAACTGATCATGGACCCTGAAGACCAACATGTTGCTCGGCCTCCCATCCCACCCATGTCGACTGATGAGGATAGTGGTGAGGAAGAAGGTGTGGACCAGAGGCATCAGCACATTGATTGCTATTTCCCTTGAATGTGAGTAACTACCGCTTGTGCAGCCTGACAATGCGTGATGTATGTTTGGCAGTGGAGTGTGGATGTGGTGTATCTATGATGCCTGTTCTGGTATGTTCTGTTTGCAAATGTGTGTGGTAGATGGTGTACATGCAATGCTCCCTGATGTGTGTCCTGTGATCCACTTAATTGGTGATGAGTGTGGTTTGTGGGATGTTGCAATATAGTGTGTTGTGATGGGTGTGAATCACTTTCCTGACCTGTGTTTGTTGTTCTCTCATTATCCCTAGGTCACTCCCACAGAGGCATGATTCTCAACAACATTGATCCCTGCACCTGGCAACGTTACATTCTAAGACAATCATGTGATTAAAACATGGAGGCCACACATCATTGAGTGTTTACGTGATGTTTATTTACAGGTTGAGGATTGATGTTGGTGCATATTTACAAAGAAGTGTTGGGGGGAGCGAGAGTTGAAGGTCATGGCAGATGAAAACACCGTGGGACACCACAATGTGTGATGTCCAGCTAGTCCAACAGACGTGTGGCAATGCTTGGCATTGTGGGACAGGATAGTTTGCAGGGTGAATGGCAGGCTCAGACAAGGGTGAAGTCCTTGGCGGCCCCTCTTAGAGCGGGTAGATGGGGCATTACCACTGCTCTCACTGGGATCCAGCCTCGGACGGCCCCTCAGTCTTGGAGCCGGAGCGGAGACGGCTGTGGGGGCAGGTTGGTCAGGGGCCAACTCCCTGTCCGTGGGCTCAGGTGTGGGTGGCGGTGGTGTTGGTGACCGGTCCCGCTGGGCACTTGGGTGAAGGGGTGGTGGTGTGGCGCGCGATAGCCAGTCCCTCCACAGAGCAGTTTGCTGGCCCATGAGGTCCACAAGTTGGCCTATGCGGGTATCAATGGACCGCAACAGATGACTGCTCTCTTGTGAGTCTTGGTGGGCCCGATCAGACTGTGCCTGCGACTGCTCATAGGAAGCATTGACTCTGGCGATGGCTTCCAGGGTTTCGGGGCCAGGATGGGGTAGGTGTCCTTTTCCACCTCGCCAGACAACTGCACTCCTGGTTGTGAGCTGTGCCCTCACCTGTGTCCTCTCACGTCCACTCTCCCTGCTTGCCTGGGATGTTGATGGCCCATCATCGGCCGATGGGTCAGGCAGGGTGGCACAGGCAGGAGTGGTGGTGGTGGTGGTGGCTGCACAGCTCACAATGGCAGGTGTTGGTGTGGTGACAGAGGCCAAGGTGGTGGGGCAGTGATGTCCTGGGAGCCTGATGGCCCTGGAAGTCTGCTTGGCCCCGCATCGTCCTCTGCACCTGAGCTGGTAATGGGCTCGTCCCCAGAGAGTCCGTGCTGTGAGGGGGGCGACTGGTGCTGGCGGTTGCTGCTTTCGCCAGTCAAGTTGCGATCACCTGAGGGACAAGATTATCATGATAAATGCTGTGGACATGACATGTTTTTGGTACAAAGATTACAAATCAATAACCTCTCTCACACCCCCCACCCACCATCACCCTCCCTGTGGACATGGGGGCCTGTTGGGAGTTGTAGTGCTGGTCTCTCACACACCCCACACACCTCTCTCACACACCCCACACACCTCTCTCACACCCCCCACCCACCACCACCCTCCCTGTGGAAATGGGGGCCTGTTGGGAGTTGTAGTGCTGGTCTCCCACACACCCCACCCATCACCACCCTCCCTGTGGACATGGGGGCCTGTTGGGAGTTGTAGTGCTGGTCTCTCACACCCCCCACCCACCACCACCCTCCCTGTAGACATGGGGGCCTGTTGGGAGTTGTAGTGCTGGTCTCTCACACACCCCACCCACCACCACCCTCCCTGTGGACATGGGGGCCTGTTGGGAGTTGTAGTGCTGGTCTCTCACACACCCCACCCACCACCACCCTCCTTGTGGACATGGGGGCCTGTTCGGAGTTGTAGTACTGGTCTCTCACACCCCCCACCCACCACCACCCTCCCTGTGGACATGGGGGCCTGTTGGGAGTTGTAGTGCTGGTCTCTCACACACCCCACACACCACCACCCTCCCTGTGGACATGGGGGCCTGTTGGGAGTTGTAGTGCTGGTCTCTCACCCCCCCCACCCCCACCACCCTCCCTGTAGACATGGGGGCCTGTTGGGAGTTGTAGTGCTGGTCTCTCACACACCCCACACACCTCTCTCACACCCCCACCCACCACCACCCTCCCTGTGGACATGGGGGCCTGTTGGGAGTTGTAGTGCTGGTCTCTCACATCCCTCCCTGTGGACATGGGGGCCTGTTAAGAGTTGTAGTGCTGGTCTCTCACACACCCAACCCACCTCTCTCACACCCCCCACCCACCACCACCCTCCCTGTGGACATGGGGGCCTGTTGGGAGTTGTAGTGCTGGTCTCTCACACACCCCACCCACCACCACCCTCCCTGTGGACATGGGGGCCTGTTGGGAGTTGTAGTGCTGGTCTCTCACACCCCCACCCACCACCACCCTCCCTGTGGACATGGGGGCCTGTTGGGAGTTGTAGTGCTGGTCTCTCACACACCCCACCCACCTCTCTCACACACCCCACCCATCACCACCCTCCCTGTAGACATGGGGGCCTGTTGGGAGTTGTGGTGCTGGCTGCTTTGACAACATACAAGGCTGGGTAGGTAGGAGGCAACATTTGTGTTTGGTCAGGGTGGGTGCATTTGAGCCCAGGACTTCACATTTGGGTGACTATGTGGCACACATGCATGGATTGGAGCCAGGGAGATGTGTGTTGGCAGTTGTGCAAGGCAGACCATGTCAGTGTGATAGTGGTGATTGGTTTGTACTTACCAGCCTCTAGTCCCTCCTCGATTCCTTCCAGGCTCTCAGGGTGCAGTATGCCCAGCACCTTCGCCTCCCATTCTGCATATGGTATGGGCTCCCGGGGAGTGCAGCCGCCAGTGTGGTGTGCCCGCAGGTGGTTCTTCGCCCTTATGCCTTTCACCCTTGTCTTGAGGTCGTGCCACCACCTCTGGATCTCGTGTTTGGTGCGTGGCACGGTCCCTGACGCATTGATTCTGGTCACTATCCTGTCCCACATGTTGTTTTTGGTTGCCACGGTGGTCTGCTGGCCTAGGGTGCCGAAGAGATGTGGTTCGACACGGATGATTTCATCCACCATGACCTTCAACTCACTGTCTGTGAACTTGGGATTTTTCTTTGGTGCCATGGTGTGTGATGTGCAAGGTGTTGGTGGGGTGTGGTGGGATGTGCAGGTGTGTGGTGTGTAGGGATGGTGTGATGGGTGTTTGTGTGGTGGGTGTGTTTGTGTGCAGGTTGTATGTGTGTTTTTGTGTGTCTGCTGTTCGTCGTAATCTGGCTCTTGCTTGCAGCTATGCTGTGATGCAAAGGATTGTGGTTGTGGTAGGGATCCATTTTATACTCTGTGTGGTGGTTGTGTCCCAATGGTTGTTGGCAGTCAGGTGTTCTGTGGGTGTGTTGACTTGGGTACCTTTTTCGGAGCTTGGGGGTTGTCATTGTGGCGTGTAGTTGCTGTGGGTGGGTGTTTCAGGTGGGTGGGTGTACTGTTTAGTGTGTTTTGTATTTACTTCCGTCAGCCATTTTGTAATCGGTTTGACGTAAGGAATGGTGTTCGTGTGGTCCTTCCGCAGTCATGCTCCGTTTGTCGATGTATTGTTTCCGCTGCGGTCGAGGTTGGATGTGGTTCCGTTGAACTGGCATCTTTATCCTAATCGCGAGGCCGGAGCCTCCGCAGGTATTGCGGCGGATGTGCCTGTTCCCGCGGTCATGTCCGTCCGCGGCGGAGGGTGTTTCTTTGGTACCATCCGCTTGCGGCGGTCTTTGGTGTGCTCCGTCCGCCGCGGACGGTGTTTGCTGTGATCCGTCCGCCGCGGTCGGAGTTTCTTCACATTATTATCCTAATCGCACCGGCGGTTTATCCGCGGAGCGGTCGGGTGTATTTTTGCCACGCCCATGGCGGACGGAACCCGTTTCCGTCCGCCATCCTAATAGGCCCCTTTGTCTGGTCTTTTTTTCATTGATTGTATATTACTAATAGGGGTGTATCTTGTTTTTATTTATTGATGTGTGTATTGATGTTTTATGTACTTTTATGGTCTAGCTAGACCGAATAATGTTATTCTGACTAGCTGCCACTTATAGCCAATCATCGTTTTTCACCCAATAGCATTTTGATTGCTGGAATAATTAATTACCTAATTAGAAGACATTCCTAATCTTGTGCCTTTAGTAATACCCTTAGGGCAATAGAAGCTATGATTGCATTTAACTTTCTACAAATCTTCTAGGGCATAAGTTAGAAGAGTAAATTATCCTCCCCTCATGGTTGCTACCTTTGCAGCATTAAGTGAACAATTTAACGGACAGTAGAAGTTAAACTACAGATTCCAGAATTCAAAGTACTATGAACAAGACAGGACTTTCTGAAAGAATCACACATAACAAAGGTGACTTGACAGCTATGGGTTTATTTGCAAGGAACAGTGAATGGATGGTGTGAGGGTCAAGTTTGTGCAACGTTTGAACTACGTATGTCCAGTGAATAAAAATCAGGAAATTCTGGCTACAAGTCGTTGGAGCAACACCTTATGAAAAGTGTCCCGAAATGCCCTCTCCGACATGTAGCAGTATTTGTACTAGGGTACACTGGAACAGTGTAGCTTGCTTACGGCACCTCCTGCCTGATTAGCTATCCATATCAATCTGCACCAGCAGAGTGATGAAGCAGAGAGCCATATCCAATGCCTCTTTTTTTCTCTTTTTACGAAGCTGTGCTTCCCAAAGGCAAACTGTCCCTTCAGCCCTTTCTTGCATATACCAGTGGTGTACTGGTATATGTAAGAAAGGGCTGATGAGACAGTTTGAAGGCTGATAGTCTTGGGCGGACCACTATACATGTCACATCTAAAGATGGAGCCCCATGGAATAGGGCTGGCGGAGCAGAAGAGCAGTCTTCAACCGGTCTCATAACCACTTGAAATAGGTTTGATGATTTGGAGCAGCCAGCCAGGAACAGAAGTGCAGACTCAGACTCAAACGAGAGGTTAGAGAGGCCAGTTACTGTGTTGCCCTTAGCTTCCCACTTGTTAAAAAAAACTATGAATAGCTTTGCATTTGACTGAGCTATCTACAATTTTAAGAATAATTAGGGGATATTTACCAACAGTTTTAGGAAAAAATAAGGGTGAGATGCATGAAGTTTTCCCAATTCACACACCTCAGATAAAAACCTTACCAAACACCTGTAATAGGAGAAATTGCAATACATATTTAGGGGTCCATTACGATGTCGGGCGGTTTGCCTCTGCCAGGCTGGCGGTGGCCACCGCAGGCCTTGCGGAGGCAAGCCGCCCGGCATCGCAAGCCCAAATCCCCTCCGCCAGATTAGGATGGCGGAGGGTAAGGCGGCGGTGAAAAACACCGCCCGCCTGTTTTCTGCCCCGGTCGCCTTGCGGCCGGGGCGGAAAACCTGTAACATGGTGGCGGTTTCTGTAAGACACCGCCCGCCATATTACAATGGGCTGTGAGGCAAGCCTTTCCGTGGCAGCAATGCCGCCACGGAAAGGCAGTACAAAATGGGGTGGTGATGGACAGAGCATCTGAACCAATCAAACACTCACACCCAGTCAAAAGATCTGGGTTTAATCCATCACCGTTCTTTAGCCCACTCTGCCACCCCAGTTCAGACATGGCTATATGCAAATCAGTCTTACCCTGTGCCTCATGGGAACAGTCCAGCCCGAACTGCCAAGCCATGCCTTCCCCGGACCGGAAACAAGCTTCCGAGGACCGGTTTCTGGCATTACAGCCTTCTTCAGCTCGGCTTGCTTGAATCCAGTGGCAAAGTGAGCAAGGGACTCACGTCTGAGCATACCCTGCCACACTTATGGCGGACAAAAGCGGTACAAAAGGGGGTGGTGATGGACAGAGCATCTGAACCAATCAAACACTCACACCCAGTCAAAAGATCTGGGTTTAATCCATCACCGTTCTTTAGCCCACTCTGCCACCCCAGTTCAGACATGGCTATATGCAAATCAGTCTGACCCTGTGCCTCATGGTAACAGTCCAGCCCGAACTGCCAAGCCATGCCTTCCCCGGACCGGAAACAAGCTTCCGAGGACCGGTTTCTGGCATTACAGCCTTCTTCAGCCCGGCTTGCTTGAATCCAGTGGCAGAGTGAGCAAGGGACTCACGTCTGAGCATACCCTGCCACACTTATGGCGGACAAAAGCGGTACAAAAGGGGGTGGTGATGGACAGAGCATCTGAACCAATCAAACACTCACACCCAGTCAAAAGATCTGGGTTTAATCCATCACCGTTCTTTAGCCCACTCTGCCACCCCAGTTCAGACATGGCTATATGCAAATCAGTCTGACCCTGTGCATCATGGGAACAGTCCAGCCCGAACTGCCAAGCCATGCCTTCCCCGGACCGGAAACAAGCTTCCGAGGTCCGGTTTCTGGCATTACAGCCTTCTTCAGCCCGGCTTGCTTGAATCCAGTGGCAAAGTGAGCAAGGGACTCACGTCTGAGCATACCCTGCCACACTTATGGCGGACAAAAGCGGTACAAAAGGGGGTGGTGATGGACAGAGCATCTGAACCAATCAAACACTCACACCCAGTCAAAAGATCTGGGTTTAATCCATCACCGTTCTTTAGCCCACTCTGCCACCCCAGTTCAGACATGGCTATATGCAAATCAGTCTGACCCTGTGCCTCATGGGAACAGTCCAGCCCGAACTGCCAAGCCATGCCTTCCCCGGACCGGAAACAAGCTTCCGAGGACCGGTTTCTGGCATTACAGACTTCTTCAGCCCGGCTTGCTTGAATCCAGTGGCAAAGTGAGCAAGGGACTCACGTCTGAGCATACCCTGCCACACTTATGGCGGACAAAAGCGGTACAAAAGGGGGTGGTGATGGACAGAGCATCTGAACCAATTAAACACTCACACCCAGTAAAAAGATCTGGGTTTAATCCATCACCGTTCTTTAGCCCACTCTGCCACCCAGTTCAGACATGGCTATATGCAAATCAGTCTGACCCTGTGCCTCATGGGAACAGTCCAGCCCGAACTGCCAAGCCATGCCTTCCCCGGACCGGAAACAAGCTTCCGAGGACCGGTTTCTGGCATTACAGCCTTCTTCAGCCCGGCTTGCTTGAATCCAGTGGCAAAGTGAGCAAGGGACTCACGTCTGAGCATACCCTGCCACACTTATGGCGGACAAAAGCGGTACAAAAGGGGGTGGGCTGGGTATGCTCAGACGTGAGTCCCAGGCTCTCCACACCACTGGAGTCAAGCTATCCAGGCTGATGAAGGCTGGTAGCCAGAAACCGGTCCTTGGATGCTTGATTCCGGTCTGGGAAAGACATGGCTTGGTAGTTCGGACTGGACTGTTCCCATGAGGCACTGGGTCAGAGCTGATTTGCATATAGCCAGTGTCTAACCCAGGGTGGTGTGGAGTGCAAAAAAAATGATGGATTTAGGCCCAGATCCTTGTACTGGGGTGAATGTATGACATTGTTCTACATTCTGTCCATCAACTGTGTTTTTTGCAATTTTCACCCCGAGTGGGCTGGGTATGCTCAGACGTGAGTCCCAGGCTCTCCACACCACTGGAGTCAAGCTATCCAGGCTGATGAAGGCTGATAGCCAGAAACCGGTCCTTGGATGCTTGATTCCGGTCTGGGAAAGACATGGCTTGGTAGTTCGGACTGGACTGTTCCCATGAGGCACAGGGTCAGAGCTGATTTGCATATAGCCAGTGTCTAACCCAGGGTGGTGTGGAGTGCAAAAAAAACGATGGATTTAGGCCCAGATCCTTGTACTGGGGTGAATGCATGACATTGTTCTACATTCTGTCCATCAACTGGTTTTTTTGCAATTGCCACGGAAAGGCAGGCGGTCTTCACTCTGAGGGCCCCCTGCGGGCCCCCAGAGTGAAGGACAGTAGGGGGGTGCACAAGGGGTGGTACCTGTGGTACCCCCCTGCATTTGCATAATGAAAGTGGCAGGCACCGCGTGGTGCCTGCCGCTTTCATTATGCAAATGGTGAAAAGCATTTTCAGCATTGTGGCGGGTGGTGCAGAGAGCACCGCCCACCACAATGCTGTAAATACAGGATGTGCCCGCAACTGTGGCGGGCACATCCTAATCTCACCCCCGGGACCCCCGCCCTTATGACGGGCGGTCCCATTCCCCACTATGGTGACGGGCGGACAAAGTCCGCCCGTCATCATAATGAACCCCCAAGAGTCTCCAAGCACAAATATTATTTGTAAGTAAAAGTGAGACGCTAAAGAATGTTACCAATTTACAAAAATTAGCAAGCACCTGTAAATTTGGTCCCTTGAATGAAGATCATATTAGAAATCGGTTTGTTTTATGTTGTGTCAATGAGCATATCTGGGAAGAACTGTGGTTGAATGATAAACCACCTTTGAATGATGTTATTTGGAGTGCACAAGGGGTGGCACACATATGTAAGTGTGTGAAGATCATAAAATGATACTGGAAACATAATAAAAACCCAAGCCCAGGTCACACAGACGGAGTACAAACTTCTCTTGAGCATTTTAGAGGTCTCATATTAGGTGATTCACAATTGGATAAACAATACGACGAGCAGATGGGTGGGAAAGCAAGATGAAGGGTGGGGTGCAGAGGATGAGCTATAAACAATATAAAATGGGATGTGTTACCCTAGAGCATGTATATCATTAGTAAGGCATTATTCAGAGAATTGTGTCCAGTTCTGGTGGCCTCAGCTGCAGTGCTTTGGCGAGTTCTGGAGGCATCAATTGAATTGTTGTATTCTCATCTGGAATATTTTCTCACTTCTGCTGATACCTCTTGTGTATTCTGTTAGGCAAGGTCTGGGGATCCCCTCCGATTTATTGTGTTAAATTTAGTCCAGTTTTAGAGGTATATGGAACGCTGTATTCGGGAGGTCACATCAGGAATTTTGTGTCCAGTTCTGGTGGTTTCTGTTGTGCCAGGTGCTAGAGGCCATATCTGGCGAATTCATTCAAATATCTGAAGCCACATCTATGCAGAAATTGATGCATCGCTTGAAACTACTTTCATGCACCACACCTAACATATGTCACAACAGGAGGGAGAACCTCTCAATATACTAGTGAATGATGGAAATTTCTTCTGAAAACTGAAAAGAGGGCCTAATATCCCATAGAGAGTCCAAAAACAGAGTTGCATAGAGCTTCAAACAATGAGTACAAACCTCAAAAAACACGTTAGGATGTTCATTCTTTATTTCTTGCTTCAACTTTAACACCTCACATATGTGTTATGAAGCCCTTATCTAAATTATGTTCAGTTCCGGAGTCCTTATTTTGAGTATTGTATCAGGATCTGGAATGTTATGTCTAGTTTTGGGGCCTTACCTGGAGCATTATTATCCATTCTGGTGGCTGTAGGAAAGTGCCTCTGTCCACATGGTTAACCCCCACTTTTGCCTGGTGTATGAAGTGATTTCGAATTGAAAGTGCACTGGGTCCCTGCCAATCAGGTTCTCAGTGCCAGATCTCTTAAAACTAGGGGTGGGCTGAGCTTGTGGATTCCGTGGAGATCCGCTCCACCCTACAAGCACCGTAAACAGCTGCCGGATCCAATGCTGCATCACCGAATGGCTACCTCCTGCTGATGTTATAATCTGCCTGCTCAGGGACTTACCGCAGTGCATACAGTGCACAGGAGCCACATATGCAGAGGTTGTGCAGTCGAAATCTCGAGTTTTTAATATCGACTGGACAGAATATCGACTCCAGAATATCGAGATGTAAGTAATATTAAGGTAAGTAATATCGATGTTATTTTTATCGATTTTTAAGTGGGTTAAAAAATATCGAAGTAATAAATATCGAGTAGTAAATATCGAGTGTTCAAAATATCGTTTAATTGTATTAGTTAAAAATATCTAAAGTCAAAATATAGAGTGTTAGAATATCGATTTGTGAAAAGTACACTGTTTTTAATGTTGCAATAGTTTTTTTTTGGACTAAAATCATTTTTATGTTTGTAATTTAATTTTAGTAAAGATATAAATATATATTTTTTTTAAAATATATATTTTAGTTAAAAATGTATAATAAATTTTAGGAGCGGGTTGTGGGTTTTTAGGGAAATAGGGTGGGAAGTGTTTTAAAATATTTCTAATGTAATTTTTTTAAATACATTTAATTTTAAAAATGTAGAAATTTATTTTGTTTTAGGAGCGGGTTGTGGGTTTTTAGGGGAATAGGGTGGGAAGTGTTTTAAAATGTTAACATTTTAAATTTGAAAATATTGTAATTTTTTTTTAAATATATTTGTATGTTAAAAATTTAGAAAAATTAAATGTTTTAGGAGCGGGTTGTGGGTTTTTAGGGGAATAGTGTGGGAAGTGTATGAAAATATTTTAAATTTAAATTTTAAAATTAATGTGAAATTTAAAATTTCAATATTGTTTAAAAATTTTATTGTTCAAAATTTGAAAATGAATTTTTTTTTATTTTAATTTTAAAAATTATGAAAAAATAAATGTTTTAGGAGCGGGTTGTGGGTTTTTAGGGGAATAGGGTGGGAAGTGTATTGAAATATTTTAAATTTAAATTTCAAAATTATTTTGAAATTTAAAATTTAAATATTGTTTATAAAAAAAATGTTATCAAAATTTTAAAACAATTTTTTTTATATTAATTTTATAAATTATGAAAAATTAAATGTTTTTGGAGCAGGTTGTGGGTTTTTAGGGGAATAGGGTGGGAAGTGTATTAAAATATTTTATCTTAATCATAATTTGAAAATACATTTTTTTAATTTTTTTTAAAAATGTTTACAACCAAAATTATAAATTAATTATAATGATTTAAAAAAATGTAATTTAAAAAAATTTAGAAAAATTATATGTTTTAGGAGCGGAATGTGGGTTTTTTGGGGAATAGAGTGGGACATTTTTAAAAATATTTAAAATTAAAATTTTGAAAATAAAAATAAATGTCAAATTTAAATATTGAAATTAAATTAAAAATTTAAATTGTATAACAAAAATGTATTTTAGGAGTGGGTTGTGGGTTTTTAGGGGAATAGGGTATGAATTGTTTAGAAAAATAAAAAAATGAATATAAAAAAAATTAAAAAATAATTATTACATTCAAATTTAGGTAACAAAAAAAATATTTTAAAAAACAAATAAAATTAATATTTAAAATTTATTAATTATCATTTAAAATATAAATTATAAAAATATTTTTATATATTTGTAATTATTATTTTTTAATAGTTTTAATGTTCAGCACCTTTCATGACTAAGGGGGCCGATTCCGATTCGGGAAAAACCGCTCCGAATAGCCGTTCAGAGCGTTTTTCCCGTACAAATCGTACCCTGCAACGTCCCCCGTACGTACAACGAAGTACGATTCGTACCAGGAGCCGTACTCCGTACGAGTCGTACAGAGACCGTACGACTCTAATATCCATACGATTCTCCCTCGGAACCCGCTGTACGCGACATCTGTACGGTTCTCGGCTGGTTTTTACGACCCAGCAAGTACGATATGTGTTGGGTACGCACCGTACGACCCTTTTTCTACGGGAGCTGAAAACAGCCGTAAAAGCAGAGTTCGCGCCGAAACATGTACGGAATGGCCCCCCCGGGTACGGTGCGTACCCCCCATGATTGCAGGGGTACGCACCGTACCCCAGCGATCATGGGGTGTACGAGCCGTACCCCATGTACGATGGGTGTACAAGCCGTACCCCATGTACGATGGGTGTACGAGCCGTACCCCATGTACGATGAGTGTACGAGCCGTACCCCATGTACGATGGGTGTACGAGCCGTACCCCACCCATCGTACATGGGGTATGGCTCGTACACCCATCGTACATGGGGTACAGCTCGTACACCCATCTTACATGGGGTACAGCTCATACACCCATCGTACATGGGGTACGGCTCGTACACCCATTGTACATGGGGTACGGCTCGTACACCCATCGTACATGGGGGAACGGCTTGTACACCCCATGATCGCAGGGGTACGGTGCGTACCCCTGCGATCATGGGGGGTACGGACCGTACGGTGTGTATGTGTTTGTGTGCTTTTCCGTACGACTCGCCCTTACCTGATGTGGACCGTACAAATCGCGTCTTCATACCCCGGTCCGGATCGTACTCGTCGGGTCGTACGGCATGTGTACGAGTCGTACAGCATGTGTACGAGTCGTACGGTTCACGGTTTCAGCCTTGCAATACATATGGATCGCGACGATTCGTACGGATTCACGGAATACGGATCGTACTACGCGACTCGGAGGGACGGGTACGATTCGTACGGAGAGGGCTCCGGATACAAATCATACGGACGTTTTTTTTCCCGAATCGGAATCGACCCCCAAATGTCGATATTTGTAGATGTCGCCATATACATTGATTGAAATGATAATAGCAACCTTGTATTGCTGTGTGTGGGCATGTTTTAAGTATACTGTTTATCATTGCTTTTTCGAAATTAATGATAATTTTTTATGGAAAATAGCCATTAGTGTGCTGTTTGACTTTCGTTAGAACTTCTTGGTAGGAGGGCATATAGGACCTGAATATTTGCATTTTGGAAATGACCATGGATAGTGTACAATTGGTAAAAAGGTTTAGGACAGACTGCAAAAGTACCATCCATCATCCAAGTTTGGCATTGGTTTAGTTTAGTCATGTTGTCTCCAGTGGCAAACAGTATTACTCTTTTATCTTTTGATTTGTTATCATATAGTATACATGGTTCATTATTATGTGTTAGACAGAGTTCAGGGGGAATTTGTACTTCTTCAAAAGTTGTAGGTGTGGGAGGAGTAGCTGATGTAGCTCTTTTTTGTCTAGCTATGGTTCTTTTAAGGGAATCAATAGATGGTAGTTGGCTAGAGGCATGTTGGGGTAGAACACTTAAATGCTGTTTCAGAATAGCAGTTGTTGCTAAATCAGTACTAGTACTAGCTTCTTTAAGGGAATCAAGCATTTCTCTCATCTCTATTTCTGTAACATTGGGTGGGTGGTTATGTTCCTTAGTATAAGTCACAGTAGTTTCCTGAGTTATAGCTCTCCCATAACATTTGCTAGACTAGTATTTAGTGCATTTCCAAAAAACTTTCATATCTTTCTGTTTCTCTTGAGTATATACATAACCCATGTAACAAAGAAGCATTTTCCCTTTCTGCGAATAAACACATTTTGCTCCTTCAGTCATGCTTGCTTTTTGGTGCTAGGAGAACATTAAATTATTATGAAAGTATTTAAATTATGTATGTTGTTTTATAATAACACTGCTTTGCACGTTCATTATTTACCTGTTTATTTGTTTGTTGAATTTAGGTGTTGCTTTTCTTCAAACTTTTCTTTTCTGTGTATTTCTTTAGTACCTGTGGAGATGGAGAAAATGTGTTAAAATATTTTAAATTTAGTTATGTTCATTTGGTTGTGCTCTGCTAACTAGTTTGTACTTTGTTTTCTATTTATTAAGGTTTTTAGTTATGTTTTAAATTATATACTTACTTTTTTTTTCCTTTGTAGTGAAGATGTTGTGCAGTTCTTTATTTTCTTTTTCTCTGTAGAAAATACAGTAGAAATAAAAGAGATGTTTTAGTTATTTGTTTTTTAAATATAGGTTTGCAGTTTTAGATTTACGTTTTGCAAATTTATTAAGGTGGTAGTACTTACTTTAGATAGGTGTGGCTGGTTTTTTGTTGAAGTCAATCAGTTTTCTCTCAGCAATCCGGCAGAGTTTCCCCTTCCTTTTCTTTGGTGGTTT
Source organism: Lissotriton helveticus (assembly GCF_964261635.1). Classification (NCBI taxonomy): domain Eukaryota; kingdom Metazoa; phylum Chordata; class Amphibia; order Caudata; family Salamandridae; genus Lissotriton; species Lissotriton helveticus. The sequence continues at coordinate 1,950,467,510 of NC_136061.1, read as the reverse complement.
AGATTGCAATTTTAGGTGGTTTAATTCTTCTTTTTATAGCATTATTTAAATTGTTTCTGAAAGTTTATTGGTTGTTCAAATTGATAGCTTTTTCTTATTTGTTCATTTGAATTTTATTAATTGATTTGCTAATTGTTTTCTCTATATGGGTGACGCCAATTACTTTTTTTTCTATGTGTAAGGCAATTTTTTGCTATGGGTAATGCTATTTTTTGTGATTTAAAGTGAAATAAAATATAAAATTTGCATTAAGAAATGTTTTATTATTAGCAATGCTGTTTATGTGTTTTAAATTGTTTGTTTGATGTAAATGTTTAATTTAAATTGTTTGCAATATGTATTGTATGGTGTTTAAAGAAAAAAAATAGTATATGGTTATTTGTGCTGTGTATAATATGTATCTAGCAATCTAGCAAAAGTACTGAATCCGGAGGTCAGGACGAAAAATGTTAAGGGGAAAAGAATTTCTTGGTTCAATGCTGCCTGCAGAGGCGCAAAGGCTGCCCTTTTGGACTCCCTCAAAACACGAGATACTCCAAGTAAGATCAGGGATAAATGGATGGCCTATAGGTCCACTATTCGCATGGCCAAAATAGAATGGGACCAGTTAAACTGGTTAGAAATGACGGCTGCCCTAGAAGTCCATGATGCGCGAAAATTCTGGCAGATCGTCAAGCACGGATCAGCTGAACCATTGGCGGCAGTAAATGCAAACATTTCTGCCACAGTGTGGGAGGACCACTTTAAATCCCTGTACAGTTCACCCGACCAGAGCCATGTGGGGAGGTCAACCGAACCCTTTCTGGATCGAACCCCTGAAATTCGATCTCAGATGGACGAGTTCACCCTGGGAGAACTTAAAATAGCAATCCTGGGTCTGGCGGCTGAAAAGGCGCCAGGCCTGGACAAGCTCCCAGGAGATCTCTATAGGCACGAAGTTAAGATCTGGGCCCCTTATTTGAGGATGCTGTTCAATGCCATTCTGAACGGCATGATGATCCCCCCAACTTGGCTGGGGGCAGAGATCGTCCCTATATTCAAGAAGGGTTCGCCTCTGCTCCCAGCCAACTACAGGCCCATAAGCCGGATATATGACGGTACAACGCGTACCGTCACAACGCATACCTTTACAACGCGGCCGTGACAACGCAAGTCGTTACCACGACTTGCGTTGGGGGGGCGCGGATTTCGAATAGTTTAATTTACTATTCTAACACCAGTCCCCGTGGACCCTAGGGAAGGTGTTAGGATAGTAAATTAAATATTTTTAGACCTTGAGCGCCCTCCAGCGCAAGTCGTGGTAACGACTTGCGTTGTCACAGCCGCGGTGTAAAGGTACCGCGTTGTGAAAACATCGTTGTAAACGATGTTTACCCATAAGCCTGATAGATGTTTCTCAGAAACTCTTTGCCAGGCTACTTCTGGATCGTCTGATGGATTGGATCTTGGATCATGAAATCCTAAGTCCTCTCCAGGCGGGTTTCAGAAGGAAGATCTCCACCACAGACCAGGTCTTTCGGTTCGCCCTCATTTTCTGGAAAACGTTACAGCTGGAGGGTGGCAGCCTCTACACTGTATTCGTGGACCTGAGGGCGGCCTTCGACCTGGTCCCCCGTGGAAAACTCTGGGAGGTGTTGGCCAAATTGGGGGTCCCGAGGGGCCTGTTGGAGATGATTATTCGTCTCCATATGGCCAACTTTGCTCAGGTGAGGTGTGGCAAGGATGGGGCGCTTTCTAACCGATTCCCTGTTGACAGGGGGGTAAGGCAGGGCTGCGTGCTTGCACCGACCCAGTTTTGCCTCTATGTCAACGGGGTATTCGCCCACCTTAATGGAATTTCCAACTTAGATGCTCCCAAGTTGGCAGGTAGCAGGGTGCCAGCGATTATGTTCGCCGATGACACCCTGCTACTCTCAAAGTCCCCAATGGGGATGCAGCGCGTCTTAAAAGGGTTTGTAGATTTCTGTGGGGAACACGGTTTAGAAATCAACACCTTAAAGACCAAATTTATGGTCTTCAATGCCCCACCTAAACTACATTTTACACCTACCATTGGTCAGACTAGTCTTGAAAGGGTTCACACCTTTGAGTATCTTGGGGTCATGATAAATGAAAAAATGACTTGGTGCTCACAACAACAGAAAGCACTACTTAAGTTGACCCAGTACTCGGGAGGGGTTTTAAAGCTCATAGGGAATAACAGGTCATCAATTAGACCCGTTGGCCCTCCACTTCAGATTTACAAGGCACAGGCAAGGGGGGCTGCTATGTATGGTTGCGAGTTATGGGGTCATGTAGTCTCTCCAGACTTAGCGAAAGAGGAGAACAAGTTTATTAGGCTCTTGACCGGACTTCCGCCTAGTACACCCCTTGTCCCACTGAGGTTAGATCTGGGGCTGCGCCCTCTAAGTGAAGAACTGGCACTGCGTCCCTTGGTCTACTGGCGGAGGCTGTGGGCAGTCCCGGAATGATCAGTTACAGGCAGGGTTTACAAGAGGTCCTAGCTATCCCGAATGCTGGGAAAATTAAATGGCTAAAATTTATTAAAACTGAATTAGAGGGCTTAGGTCTAGCGGCACTCTGGTCTGATCCCTTGACTGTATGTTCACGAATTTCCAGAAAAAGGCTGGCAAAGGTCTACCGCGACAGTAAATTGGCAGAACTCTGTTGCCAGCCAACACTGGGGTCACTTACGGATTCATTTCTATGCGTCAAGGATCATTATAGTTTTGAATCAGCATTGGAAAAAATTTATCCCGTCCTACTTAGAAAACTCTACCTGCAGTGGAGGCATGGGACCCTCCCACTAAGAGCTCTAACAAGTAAATGGAGAGACCCAATTACTAGTTTATGCCCGGCTTGCAGAGTAGCTACTGAATCAGAGCTCCACATGGTCTTTTTCTGCCCGGCTTACAAGGCTCCCCGCAAAACATGGATTGCCCCCATATGCAGGAACATGGGGTTTGCGGAGTGCCTGGCCGCGTTTAGAGTACTAAAGACAGATATGACTGATCACATTGTTTTTGCTGTAGCTAAATATCTAGGTGCAATGTGTACGTTGAGGATACAGAGCATAAAGGCTGGTCATTAAGTCTATTGCAAAACAAGGAACCATGCCAATGTAAATTTTGCTTGTACCAGGATGAATTGTGATGTTTTAAATGTTTTATTCTTTTAAATAACTATGGATTGTATTTTGTGTATCTTTTATGGTAATAATATTGCCGAAATAAAGATTTATGAAATGAAATGAAAAAATGTATAATATGTATTTTTAATTAGAAAGTGCATTTTGTATGTATTTTGTTAAGTCGATATTCAAAAAGTTCCGATATTTTTGTATTCTATATTTTAATGTTCGATATTTTGGCTATGTGTAATGTTAAGAACTGAAAGTCGATGTTTTTTACATTCAATAATATTGATGGTCGATAATGGTGTAGTCGATATTTTTTTTAATCGATATTGTGGAATCGATAATTTTGGGTTTTCTTGTCTAAGTATTGTGAATCGATATATTTGTAGTCGATAATTAGTCACCGATATTTTGTCTAGTCGATATTCGGTCTGTCGAGGTTATGTCAGTGATTCGCGCAGAGACAGTATGGAGCTCGACACTGCAGCAGTGGAAGGCTCAATAGGAGGACACCTTCTGGGAGCTCGAGCTCAGCCTTCAAAGGATCAGCAATCAAACACCAACAGCGCCAACATTCTGGGTGTTCGATTACTGAGCCTCAAGCTCCCAGAAGACGTCCTCCTAGCGAGGCTTCCACTGCTGCAGGGTCCAGCTCAGTGATGTCTCTGCACGTGCAGCTCCTGCGCTCTGTGTGCACTGCAGTAAGTCTATGGTGCGGGAACGGGGGTTGTCTGCTATGGCACTATTGGAGTCAGGTCAGGACAGGGCTATGAGCACCACGGTGTTTACCTGTCACACTCATGACAATTCGCCATAGCAATCTGGATTTGTATAGCACTTCTACAAATAACCATGCCAGTAAGTGAAACAGCCTTTACAACGCAGTTGTTACAGCGCATTACATTTATAACGCGTCGTTACAACGACCGATTTGTTTCAACGCAATACCTTTACAACACAAGTAATTTGATCGACTTGCTCTTGATGGCACTCCAACCTAAGGAATAGTATAATTTACTATTCCAACACCTTCCCTACTGTTGCGCAGGGTGGAGCTGGAATAGTAAATTATACTATCCATAAGGTTGGAGCACCATCTATATCAAGTCTATCTAATGACTTGTGTTGTAAAGGTATCGCGTTCTAACAATGCGGTCGTTATAACGACCGCGTTGTAATGGAACACGATGTAAAAGCATGCATTGTAGCATGCTATATTCTGTCAGTAATGCGTTATTCTGTTCTTTAAAGGCACTTTGGAATGTATCCATTAATCCTTTGGCGTGTTGTATTAATCCATTCCAGACCTTACCTGAACTGGCTTAAGTCCTGCACCTCGCTCTGTGGGATGACAGGCAACCCGGGGGGCTGCATCAGCACTCCTCCAAGATCAAAGACAACTGCACCCCTCTTGAGAGCCGGTATTGTGCAGTGCACGCCGCTCCTTCTAGCGAAGTGCAAGGTAGACCAGGGCAGGGAAGACCCCCAGTTGTGTATATGGCATGGAACTAGGAGTGAGGGAGAGGTCAGAGCTAGGGGACAAGGGGGGGCGACAGGAGCTGGGAGGAGTTGAAAAGACAGATAATATGGGTAGGAGGTGTGGCCAAAAGTTCGAGAGGGGGTGCCTTATCAATATGACTAAGTAGAGGGCTAGGCAGAGGTATTAGCGGGGCTAGTGACAGGGGCAGGGTCAGTGCACCTGAGGGTGGGATGGCCTGAATGGGTGGGGCAAAGAAACTGGTCCCAGAATCAAGGCCAATCCTCCATCCCCTTCCACCGGTGAACCCGGGGCAGCGTGGGCAGTCTCAGCCAGAGACGTTACAGAATCGGTACTGAAATCTGCGCACCTTAATGAACTGCAGGTAGTCTCTCTGCTCGTGATGCCTAAAAATGTGCACTTCCCTTTCGCATAAGTTGTTACTTGTGTTATTATGATTGGGTCTGTAAACAGGGCAGCAGAGCATTTTGTTCCCTTGTGCGTCTCTCCGAAATGCCCCTACATCTAGGTCCCCTACCTCTCTCCTCTGAATGCACCCAGGATTAGACAAAGCAAAAGTCTTTCATTTTTATTTCAGACTATCTGTAGTGTTCTTAATGTGGCCGGGCTTGCTTGTGTACCACCATTTACATGTCATAAGTGCTTGTAAGTGCTGGTGCTGTAGCAGGGGCCTATGAATCACAGCCTGCTGGCGTGCTTAGCATGCAAGGGGCAGTCCTGCACTGGTAGCTGCTGGCATACCAATCAATGGTGGGCCAGCGCCGGTAAACTCCGCTACGCTACGTGGGAGGTGGAGCTTTTTCCCTGAACTCTTTGTTGCCAACAGAACGCAAAGTGAAAGAAACTTTGCAAGCTGTGCCAGTGGAGCGGAGTTCACCACCCACCTCTAAATACAACTGCACCACAGTTGGCACAACTTCAGCAACCCCTGTAAGTTCCTGGTAAATGGTACCCCTTGTACCTAGGGCATTGGGACTGAACAGAGTCCACTGGGGCTGCAATACAAATTGTGTCACCCCAGAGAACCCTCACCAAGATTAGGCAAGCTGCCATTGCACGCTGCTTGTCTTGATGCAGAAGAAACTGAAGAATAAACATGGCGCACATCCCTGTGTGCCATGTCCCCATACATGATTCAGAAAAGGGGGTCCCCATACATTGCATAAGGAATAGGTAAGTCACCCCTACTGCAGACCTTACAGCCGTAAGGCAGGGTGCATATCTCATGTGTGAACATATCTGCATGAGCAGACATGACCCTTCATATCTGAGACATTCTTGGATATTGTAAGTGCACAGGGAAGCCATAGAGAGTGTGTGGGCTTGATACTTGTCATTACGCGTTTCCTATCTCCATGATGGCTGTACCCTAAGATGATTGGAACCAAACATCTCATCTAAATAAATCCTCACTGATGCCACAGTTGGATTTATTAATAAATGCACACAGGAGTACTTTTTAGAGGGGCCCCTGAAAACCTACCAAACACTGGAGTGATCTCTGGCCAGCCTGCCTCTACCAGACATGTTTCTGACCTCATTGGTTGAGAGCCAGCGCTCTTCAGAGGCCAGGAACCAAGCCTGCTCTGGGCGGAAGTGATTTGCACCTCCTGCAGGCCAGGGTGGCCTTCCAGGGCAGGAAGCTTCAAAGGCGATGCCACCTTTAGAATGTGACCGAGGCATCTCCAGACAATGGAGGATGCCAACCTCCCTTCCTACTCCACATTTGGTAGGAGGACAGGTGGGAACATTTGTTTAATTAGGAGGTGGGTCCCCATTCAGCTAGCACCACCCTAACTGGTGCTAGCTGAATGGGGCAGGTGATGTGGAGCCCACTTTTCATTTCCCTCCAGCTTGGTGTGAAAGGGAATTAGCCAGTTAGGCTCACGGTAGTGCCCCTTCCCACAGGATGTGGTCACTTAGAGGGTGTAGACACCCTAAAGGTAGGTAGTCCATTGGCTACTACCTGCCACCCCCTTTAACGCCCCTACATTTAGTATTTAGGTGGCATCCCTGGACCCAGAACTCAGATTTGACGCACACAGAGAAGAACAAGACAAAGAAAAGCTGCTGACCCGAAGACTGAAGCCCTGCTGCAGAAAATTGGTGCTAAACTCTGCCTACTGCCTTCAGGACTCGACAATCATGGTGTGCCATCTCGTCCTGCATTTGTGAGGCCTCCAAGAATCCTAGAGCTCATCCAGCCTTTTACAAGTAACCAAACAACTCCCTTGGAGAGGTACCGCTCCCTTGCAGCCGCAGAATTTGGTTTTACCAACTTGCTGCTCCACTGCGACTCCGACACAGCACCCAAACCAAAAGTAGTACATCAGCACCATAGGATCAATTCTGTCTTTCCTCCAAGTGTGGAGACACCAGCTTCTACCAGAGCCGAGTGGCACCAGTAAGCAGGGTACCAAAACCTCTGCAGCATTGCCCAAGACGAAGTTTCCAATCTGGACTACAACTGCCCAGGAAAAAAACACCAGACAAGGGACATCCAGACCCCTGAGACTCACTTTGTGAGTGGCCCACATGTCCCAGAATCACCAAGCTGCCTGCTCCTGACTGCGAGGACATTTTGACGTGCGCTGTCCGGCTACTCTGCACCCAGCGCATCCGCCCTGGATACCAATGAACCAGTTACATAAACATCTGTGTTATTTTTATAAATTGGTCTTGGATTTATTCTTGAGTGTGTGTCTCATTTATTACCTCTGTGAGTACAACAAATGCTTAGCACTACCCTCTAATAAGCCTAACTGCTCGCTCACACTACCATAAAAAGAGCATTAGTATTATCTACTTTTCCCTCTGTAAATCAATCTGGGTCTCACTGCACTCTCTGCACTATGTACTTAATTTGAGTGCACCATATAGCCAGAGTCCAACAGCGGCCATCTCTGATTTATTGTCTCCTGGGGCCTCATCCAGAGTATTGTATTCACTTGCACCAGCCACCTGTGGAGTGATGTGTCCAATTCTGATGCCGTCACCTGGAATCTAGCACCTAGAGGCCTATTAGGATGGCGGACGGAAACATGTTCCGTCCACCATGTTCGTGGCAAAAATACTCCCGACCGCACCGCGGATAATCCGTGGTTGTGATTAGGATATTTCTGTCAACAAACACCGACCATGGCGGACGGATCACATTAAACACCGTCCGCGGCGGACGAATCATACCAAAGACCGCCGTAAACGGACGGTACCACAGAAACACCCTCCGCCGCGGACGAATTGACTGCGGAAACAGGCCCAACCGCCGCAATACCTGCGGAGGGTCTGGCCGCACGATTAGGATAACCCCACCATCCCAACGGAATTCACCACCTTCCTCGACCGCCGCGGAAAAAATGCTTCGACAAACGGAGCATGACTGCGGAAGGACCAAACGAACATCATCCCTGCCGTCAAACCGATTCAAAAATGGCCGACGGAAGTAAATAGAAAACACACTAAACAGGACACCCACCCACCTGAAACCCCACCCCCAACAACTACACGCCCCAATGACACCCCCAGCACAAACAAAAGCACCCAAGTCACCACACCCACAGAACACCTGACTGGCAACAACCATTGGGACACAACAACCACACAGAGTATAAAATGAATCCCTCCCATTACCACAATCCTTTGCATCACAGCATAGCTGCAAGAAAGAGGCAGAATAGCACAAACAGCAAACACACAAACACACATACAACCTGCACACCAACACACCCACCACACAAACCCCCACAACACCATTCCTACATAGCACACACCTGCACACCCACCCCACCACACCAACACCTTGCACATCACACACCATGGCACCCAAGAAAAACCCCAAGTTCACAGACAGTGAGTTGAAGGTCATGGTGGATGAAATCATCCGTGTCGAACCACATCTGTTCGGTACCCTAGTCCAGCTGACCACTTTGGCAACCAAGACCATCATGTGGGACAGGATAGTGACCAGAGTGAATGCGTCAGGGACCGTGCCACGCACCAAACACGAGATCCAGAGGTGGTGGCACGACCTCAAGGCAAGGGTGAAAGGCATCAGGGCCAAGAACCACCTGCGGGCACAACACACTGGCGGAGGCCCTCCCCCGGAGCCTATACCATTTGCCGAATGGGAGGAGAAGGTGCTGGGCATACTGCACCCTGAGAGCCTGGAAGGAATAGAAGAGGGACTTGAGGCTGGTAAGTACAAACCAATGACCACTATCACACTGTCATGGTCTGCCTTGCACAACTGCCAAGACACATCTCCCAGGCTCCAATCCATGCATGTGGACCACACAGTCACCCAAATGTGAAGTCCTGGCCTCAAATGCACCCACCATGAACAACCACAAATGTTGCCTCCTACGTTCACAGGCTTGCATGTTGTCAAAGCAGCCAACACCACAACTCCCAACAGGCCCCCATGTCTACAGGGAGGGTGGTGGTGTGTGGAGGTGAGAGACCAGCACTACAACTCCCAACAGGCCCCCATGTCTACAGGGAGGGTGGTGGTGTGTGGGGGGTGAGAGACCAGCACTACAACTCCCAACAGGCCCCCATGTCTACAGGGAGGTTGGTGGTGGGTGGCGGGGTGAGAGACCAGCACTACAACTCCCAACAGGCCCCCATGTCTACAGGGAGGTTGGTGGTGGGTGGGGGGGTGAGAGACCAGCACTACAACTCCCAACAGGCCCCCATGTCTACAGGGAGGGTGGTTGTGGGTGAGGGGTGAGAGACCAGCACTACAACTCCTAACAGGCCCCCATGTCTACAGGGAGGGTGGTGGGGGGGGGGTGAGAGACCAGCACTACAACTCCCAACAGGCCCCCATGTCTACAGGGATGTTGGTGGTGGATTAAGGGGTGAGAGACCAGCACTACAACTCCCAACAGGCCCCCATGTCTACAGGGAGGGTGGTGGTGTGTGGGGGGGGGTGAAAGACCAGCACTACAACTCCCAACAGGCCCCCATGTCTACAGGGAGGTTGGTGGTGGGTGAGGGGGTGAGAGACCAGCACTACAACTCCCAACAGGCCCCCCTGTCTACAGGGAGGGTGGTGGTGTGTGGGGGGGTGTGAAAGACCAGCACTACAACTCCCAACAGGCCCCCATGTCTACAGGGAGGTTGGTGGTTGGTGGGGAGGTGAGAGACCAGCACTACAACTCCCAACAGGCCCCCGTGTCTACAGGGAGGTTGGTGGTGGGTGGGGGGGTGAGAGACCAGCACTACAACTCCCAACAGGCTCCCATCTCTACAGGGAGGGTGGTGGTGGGTGGGGGGTGAGAAACCAGCACTACAACTCCCAACAGGCCCCCATGTCTCATCCCAGAGCAAGATGGAGTCCGCCCACCATTTGCTGACCAGTGTATCTCCTCCTTCAAACCTACAGGTACGTAGCCATCTTCACAGTGGCACCATCCAATAGCAGGACCGGACCACACATATCCAAGTATTGTCTCCCCACCTCCACACCACCATAATGCCCAGTACTGTCTACCACACCAACATGATGACACCAACAACCATGTCCTGATTCCATAGTAATTTGTAAGGTAACCACAACAAACCTGTCATGTCCACAGCATTGATTCTGAAATTCTTGTCCCTCAGGTGATCGCAACTTGACAGGCGAAACCAGCAACCGCCAGCACCAGTCGCCCCCCTCACAGCCAGGACTCTCTGGTGAAGATCCCATGGACACCTCGGGTGCAGAGGACGATGCTGGCCCAAGCACACTCCCAGGGCCATCAGGCTCCCAGGATATCGCTGCCTCTACCACCTTGGCCAGTGTCACAACACCAACACCTGCCATTGTGAGCTGTGCAGCTACCACCACCACCACCACCACCACTCCTGCCTGTGCCACCCTGCCTGACCCATCGTCCGATGATGGGCCATCGACATCTCAGGCTAGCAGGGAGAGTGGACGGGGGAGGACACAGGTGAGGGCACAGCTCACAAACAGGAGTGCAGGTGCTAGGCGAGGTCGGGAACAAGACCCACCCCATCCTGGGACCGAGAACCTGGATGCCATTGTGGGAGAGGTGTGGCGCCGCGGCCAGGGCGACTGACGCTGGAATCTGGGGATCAGGGTTCGATCCCCGGCTCCGGCGGCAGGTTAGCCCAGCACCATGTGACTCTGGGCAATAGCTTGCTTAATCTTCCTGACGGCCCCCAGCGCCTAGAGACCCTTACGGGTGATTGTGCGCTTTACAAATGTGGATTATTATTGCCAGAGTCCATGCCTCCTATGAGCAGGCACAGGCGGATCGGACACACCAAGACTCGCTACTGAACAGCCAGCTGTTGCGGTCCATGGACACCCGCATGGGCCAAATTGTTGACCTCATGGGGCAGCAAACAGCTCTTTGGAGGGAGTGGTTATCCCGTGCCACACCACCTCCCCCTCCCCCAAGTGCCCAGCGGGACAGGGCACCAACACCACCGCCACCATCACCTGGGGACACTGACAGGGAGGTCGTCCCTGAACAACCTGCCCCCACAGCTGGCTCCGCTCCGGCTCCAAGACGGAGGGGCCGTCCGAGGCTGGATCGAGCTGAGAGCAGTGGCAATGCACCATCCACCCGCTCAAAGAGAGGCCGCCACTGACTTCACCCTTCCTTGAGCCTGCCATTCACTCTGCGAACTAACTTGCCCCACAATGCCAGGCATTGGCACACGTCTGTTAGACTAGGTATACATCACACAATGTGGTGTCCCCACGGTGTTTTCATCTGCCATGACCTTCAACTCTCACTTCCTCCCCAACACCTATTTGTAAATATGCACTAACAGTAATCCACACCCTGTAAATAAACACCACGTAAACACTCAATGCTGTGTGACATCCATGTTTTAAACACAGGTTTGTCTTAGTAGTTGTCATTACCAGGTGCAGGGATCAATGTTCTTGAGAATCATGCCTCTGTGGGAGTGACCTAGGGATAATGAGAGAACAACAAGCACAGGTCAGGAAACAGAATCACACCCATCACACCACACCGTACTGCAACATCCCACAAACCACACTCATCACTAATTAAGTGGATCACAGGACACACATCAGGGAGCATTGCATGTACACCATCTCACACACCCATTTGCGAACAGAACATACCAGAACAGGCAGCATTCACACACCACATCCACACATCAGCAGCAAACATACATCACGCATTGACCAGCAGCACAAGAGGTAGTTACTCACATTCAAGGAAAGTAGCGAGCAATGAGCTGACGCCTCTGGACATGGGTGGGATGGGAGGCGGAGCAACCTGTTGGTCTGCAGGGTCCATGATCAGTTCAACATTATTGCGTAAGGCCAAGTTGTGGAGCATGCAGCAGGCAATCACTATTTTGCATACTTTGCCTGGTGAGTATGGCAGGGCCCCTCCGGTTTTATCCAGACAGCGAAACCTAGACTTCAGCATTCCAAATGTACGTTCCACCACCCGACATGTCCTCCCAAGGGCCTCATTATAACGCATTTCACCAGGGGTAGTAGGATTCCGTAGGGGGCTTAGCAGCCACGGGCGGTTTGGGTACACAGAGTCGCCTAGGTGGGGGGATGACAGACACATACATCATTACCAGGATTGGTGGTAACAGCATGGCACACATACAACACAGTAGTCATCACAGCACACTCACCTACAAGCCACGCGCGTTCTTGACGCAGATTAGCCATCAGTTGGGGGACAATGCTGCTCCGCAGGATGTGGGAGTCATGTGCGGACCCGGGAAATCTGGCACACACATGGGAAATGATGTTGTCAGCCAGGCACACCACTTGCACGTTGATAGAATGGTAGTGCTTCCGATTGCGATAGACGGGTTCACGTGCCTGGGGTAGAATCAGACCAATATGTGTGCCATCAATGGCACCCACTACGTGTGGGATCTGGCCCAGGGCATAGACGTCGCCTTTCACTGCAGCCAGCTCTGCCGGACATGGGAAATGGATGTAATCATCCTTGTAATGCATCATGGCATCCAGCACATCCCGCAGTGCCATGCTGAACATGGATTGGGACATCCCCCGGCATGACCAACTGTGTACTGGAAAGTGCCTGTTGCGAAGAAGTGAAGTGCCGCCATCACCTTTGCTGTGGGTGTAATTGCTCCTGGATATGGCCTGCTTGGCTGCAGATGAGGTGCCAATTGGGCTACAAGGTCCTGCAATCTCCGTCGCTCAAGCCGGAATTTGCGGATTACCTCCTCTTCAACCATGTCCTCCAGCACAGTGTATGGTCGATGCACATTTGGAGCCCTCCTGTGTGGGAGTAGATGGGAGCAGATGTCAATTGACCAACACCGCACAGCTGTGCCACACTATCACATCTTGACCAACACAATACTAATAATACATGTTGCAGACACTGATTGTATGTGTGACGTGACCGAAATATAAGGCACTACAGCTAACTACACACACAATGTTCACCCACAAACAACATCCTGTGTGCAAACATGTCCAATGTTACGTGCACACATGTTGAAAGAACAGCCAACATCACATGACTGAGGGCCCAAGTGTGGACAAGCGTCCCCACAGACACACATGGACGTGCACACACAACACAAACATGGAACACACCCTCCTTGGCTTCATGCACCCATGACCACACCCACAATGCTGGGTATCCTCACATGATAGGCATGGGCATACAACAGGTGACACACATACGCATACACAGAATGCATGTATACCCCCATCATTGCTACTTGCACACACAAACCACACACTCACAACAGCTTCTGAATGTGGGTACACAGTTTTGATGTACTGTGTCGATATGTACAAATAGAAACGTGTGACCTCAAAACCAAGACGTCAACACATAGCCATGTACATCTGACGCAACTTGGGTTTACATCACCGGCCTTTGTTAACCACTGCCAAGGGCAATAGTATGACCACACATGCAACTAATGGACATAAATGACACACGTGGACACGGGCCATTGACATGACATAATGATTCTTGATGCATTCCGGACATCTCCTGACACACATGTACAACTATGAATATTACATGTGTGGGGAGACATGCAGTGTGTGTACACACGCCATCCGGGTACGCCTTCCCCCAACACAGAAGATGATCCTTGATACTGCAATTGTGCATAACATTTGCTGCATGGTCAAGGACCATCACGGTCACACCCCGCCAAACGCATGTGCGCACTACCGCAACGGTGCATCTTTTGAAAATCATCACTCACTGGCATCGCAATGGCGGAGCACGCATTCCGTGGGGGCAGGGCAGGCTAACACATACATTTGAATGTGCAAGTTGAAATGGCAGTTGGTATCCCCCCTTTCAGTCACATAGCAGCACCCACCGCAGGCCGCCGGGTACGGGGGGTCACCCACCGCTGGGTGTGGGCGGTCACCCACCGCCGGGTGCGGGCGGTCACCCACCGCCGGCTGCTGGCGGTGGGAGACCGCCCACACCCGGCGGTGGGTGACCGGCCAGGGCCGGCGGTGGTTGACCGGCCAGGGCCATCCATGCCAGGGTGACATCAATACACAGGGCGGTTACCCACCGCCAGCACCCGGCAGTGGGTGACCGGCCAGGGCCGGCGGTGGGTGACCGGCCAGGGCCAACCATGCCAGGGTGACATCAATACACAAGGCGGTCACCCACCGCCAGCACCCGGCGGTGGGTGACCGGCCAGGTCCGGCGGTGGTTGACCGGCCAGGGCCATCCATGCCAGGGTGACATCAATACGCAGGGCGGTCACCCACCGCCAGCACCCGGCGGTGGGTGACCGGCCAGGGCCAGCGGTGGGTGACCGGCCAGGGCCATCCATGCCAGGGTGACATCAATACACAGGGCGGTCACCCACTGCCAGCACCTGGCAGTGGGTGACCGGCCAGGGCCATCCATGCCAGGGTGACATCAATACACAGGGCGGTCACCCACCGCCAGCACCCGGCGGTGGGTGACCTCCCGCACCCGGCGGTCTGCGGTTGGTCCTGCAATGTGACTGTAAGGGGGGTACCAACTGCCATTTCCACTTGCACATTCAAATGTATGTGTTAGCCTGCCCCGCCCTCGCGGAATGCGTGCTCCGCCATTGCAACGCCAGTGAGTGATTAATTTCAAATGATGCACAATCGCGTTAGCGCACATGCGGTTGCCGGTGTGTGACCGTGATGGTCCTTGCACATGTAACCAATGGAAACAGGTAACGCGGGCGCGTAAGCGGTTTCAAAAATAGCGGAAGCCGTGCACCGCCACAGCAGGGCCAGTCATTGGCTCATTTTGAATGAGGCAGCCCGAGAAAACCAATTGCTGCAGACGTGTGCCACTGATATCAGCTCAGGGCCCTATAAATGTGTGAATTTCAGCAGCACACATCCACTGCTTCCAGCCACTGATGCCTGCGCCCATCACCTCGACCTGCTGTTGCTGAGCAATCCAACAACTGCTGCCTGCACCCATCACCTCTACCTGCTGCTGCTGAGCTATCCAACAACTGCTGCCTGCACCCATCACCTCTACCTGCTGCTGCTGAGCTATCCAACAACTGCTGCTGTTGTGCCACAGTCCTGAACCTTGCCATGCCGAGAGTGCGAGAGATCCGGTCTCGTCCCTTCACTGCAGCGGAGCTGGATGTCCTTGTGGACGGTGTGCTCCGCCACTATGAACGGCTCTACGGTGCCCCTGGACAGGTGGTAAGTGCAGTGGGGGACATGTTAGTGTGCATGAGGTGGTCACTGACTCCTGGCTTCTGCTATCTTGGCGGTGTGCTGTGGGACCTTCACATGTGTTGTACTGTGCATGGCTGCTGAAAGATACGTGTTGCTCCTATGTTTGTGAATGGCCAACTGTCCACTGACATTCCCCTCTTGTCTCCCATCATGGTAGGTCAAGCTGCACCTTTGCAAGGCCGTGTGGAGGACCATAGCAAGTGATGTACGGGCAGTGGGGTGTGCAATAGACGACACACACACTGCCACAAGCGCTGGGACGACATCTCCAGGCTCAGCAAGAATGTGGCGGAGATGACACTGGGGCAGATTCCAAGATCATCCCGGCTTGCACGACGCACCATGACCCCTCTAATGCACTGTATCATAGCTGTGATGCATCCTGACCTGTCCGCCCGGTTGAGAGGGGAGCAGCAGCAAACTAGCGGTAAGCACACTGAATGTGTTTGTGACTTGTGAGTCCATGCATGTGTTGCTGCTCAGACACAGTAGTGACATCTGTGGTGTGTATGTTGTGCTGCAATTGCATGTTGGTGCCATTAGCGGAGTGAGCGTTAGCATCCATGTCAGCCAGGTGGACATACCAGTTGCATTGTAGTGCAGGGTCCCAGGACATGACGTTGAGGTCTGTGGTCCCATGGCATCACATGTGTGGTGGTCTGCATGCACTTGCCCTGTTTGTTTGATGTACATGTTTCACAGGCACCCCCGGTTCTTGGACATGAGGATGTCTGGTAGGGGTGGTTCGTGTGCAGGATGGGTGCTACATGTTGGTCAAGGAAGTTGTGATTTTGTAACCTTCAGTACGTGAGTGTGGCACTTAGGTAAACATCTTTTCTCTCTCTTTCAGCTTTGACCGAGGGCACTGACCCACACACGACGGAGATGAGTGGTTGCAATGCATCCGGATCCGAGATCACACACACTCAGACTGAGACTGAAGAGAGCAGCCCCGGAGAAGGGGACAGATCTGTCCCTGAGGACTCACATGTGGAGACACCATCTCCTCATCTTCAGACAGTGGTGGTGAGTCAGCACTGTTGGTAGACACAGGGAGTGGGCAATCAACACCTTCAGTCGGTACACAGCACACAGGGCCTACACTACCACCAACTGCAACAAGTACTGCTCGTGCTCGCCAGAGTAAGGGGAGCAGAGTGGCGTTCGGTGCAGGCACCGCTGCCCCTGCCCCTGTGAAAAAAAGTGCTCTTTGTGCTGCGACAGCTGTGTGCAGGGCAGACCAACATGATCAATGCATTCCTAGACCACGATAGGAAGTTGGGGCAGGTGGTAGCATTCATGGAGGGATGCATGGCGATGTTGCTGGTCTCCACAGAACAGTTCAGTCATTATCCAACACAGTGTCTGCAGCCATTCAACAGTCGCATGGACAAGGTTCAACTTCAGTTCCCCCATCCACACCACTTGATGTCTCAAGGGAGAGTGACATTTCAGACCAGGTGTCATTTTCTTTGTATTGCACTAGAAGCAGCCACAGGCAGCAAGGCAGGGCACGGAGGGCACAGACACCATCCCCTAGGACAAGGAAATCTTTCACAGAACACGACATCAGCTACCCTGGAGTTGACACACAGGATCCTCAAGGGGTGTTGGGGGACAGGGATTCACATGTAACACAGGCATCCCCCTCAAAAGGTACTTCCAAGGTCAGGGACACTCCCAAGGACAAGGACACTACAAAGGAAAGGGCACCTCCCAAGGCCAGGGACACTCCCAAGGACAAGGACACTACAAAGGAAAGGGTACCTCCCAAGGCCAGGGACACTCCCAAGGACAAGGACACTTCAATGGAAAGGGCACCTCCCAAGGGCTGGGACACTTTTATGGACAAGGACACCTCAAAGGAAAGGGCACCTCCCAAGGGCAGGGACACTCCCAATGACAAGGACACCTCAAAGGAAAGGGCACCTCCCAAGGCCAGGGACACTCCCAAGGACAAGGACACCTCAAAGGAAAGGGCACCTCCCAAGGGCAGGGACACTCCGAAGGACAAGGACACCTCAAAGGAAAGGGCACCTCCCAAGGCCAGGGACACTCCCAAGGACAAGGACACTTCAAAGGACAGGGACACTACAATGGACAGGGACAATTCAAAGGACAAGCCAACTCCCAGGGACAGAGCACCGCCCACGGATAAGGCACATTCCATAGACAGGACACCTCCTACGGCCAAGGCACCTCCCAGGGCCCAGGGTTCCCCCATGGACATGAGCTCCACCAAGGCCAGGCATACATCACTCCTGCGTCCCCTGAGGCTGGTGTTGGTGAAGGAACGTAAAACACATGTGTCAGCGGTGGAGTCCCCGCTTACCTCTACTCCCATCCACACCCCGCTGAAGCAGAGGAAGGAGTACACTGTTGTTGCATCCCCCATTACCCATGATGCAGAGGGCAGAAGGCAGGGCCACAGCAAACGTCAAGCAGGGTCCAGCATGTCCACAGAGAGCAGACCCCCACCAGCACATGATCCACCTTTGTTGGGTGATGTTTCAGATGAGCCCGCACCACTTACCAGTCCAGTCATGTCCAGGTGGCCCTTACATATCCCTAAGAAACGTAGACACACACCATTGACACCTGACCACCCCAATGTCCCTCTAGTACAGCTGTCCCCAGCTCCCAGAGCCACCCTGCCTCCTGGCCCATACAGCCCTGTGGCTCATCATTTCAGTGATCCTAGTGGGTCCGCTGCAGTTCACTCTCATGTGTCTGATAGTGGCACTGTGTCTGTTGTTCGCTGTCATGCCTCATGTAGTAGCACTGTGTCAGTTGTGCCCTCTCCTGTTTCAGGTACTGCCATTGTGTGTGTCCCACACTCTCATGTCTCAGATGCTGGCATGGTATTTGTTGGTCACTGTACAGGGACATGTCCTGGCAGTGTGTCTGGGTCTATGGCTCATGTGTCAGTCACTAGAGCTGTGGCTGTGTCTCACACTTCTGTATCTGGGTCTATGGCTCATGTGTCAGTCACTAGAGCTGTGGCTGTGTCTCACACTCCTGTATCTGGGTCTATGGCTCATGTGCCTTGCCATGGACTGTTGATGCACTTAGCCCCTCTCCTGTGCTGCCTCTGATGTACCTGCTCTGTGCCTTGCCATGGACTGTTGATGCACTTAGCCCCTCTCATGTGCTGCCTCTGATGCCATGGACCGTTGATGCACTTAGCCCCACTCATTTGCTGCCTCTGATGTACCTGCTCTGTGCCTTGCCATGGACTGTATATGCACTTAGCCCCTCTCATGTGCTGCCTCTGATGTACCTGTGCCTTGCCATGGACTATTGATGCTCTTAGCCCCTCTCATGTGCTGCCTCTGATGTACCTGTGCCTTGCCATGGACTGTTGATGCACTTAGCTCCTCTCATATGTTGCCTCTGATGTACCTGCTCTGAGGTTCTGTAATTCTCAAACCTGACTCCATTTTGTTCGTGACACCATTTTAGTCTTGCCCTCACGTAGGCCTGTGAAGTAGGCCCAACGAACAAGTGGCCTGGCCTTCTGAGTTCGTGCATATATTAACTTGGATTTTTCTGACTCTGAATGAACTGCAGAGAGACTGACCCTTTCACCTGAAACCGACCTTTTGCAAAACCAGATTCACTAGCTGATCGTTGTCTGAAATTGGCAATCAATGTTCAGGAGATCGTTAACTTTTAGTTTCCTTTCACATGTCTTATCTCACTCAGCATCTAAATTGTTTATTTTCTTACGACTTTTCATTTCATGGGGAATGCTTTTAATTATGGGTTTTGTCTGGCTTGCAAAGATCGAATTTGGGATAGTCCTAATAATTAACCTGTGGGTTGGAACGATGTAAAGTGAGCTTTTTGGAATGTGATGATGTATGTAAAATGTATACTATTGGTCAGAATTTGTCGCAGTGGGTGTGCATTTATAATGAGTAAAATGTGTATAAATAATGATGTCTTGCTCTATGAAAATTGAGCAGTTTCTTGAGTTGTACACCGTGTTGTATTGCTGGGATTTCTGCTACTAGCTGCAGCTAATAAATTTTATCTCTGACGCCACCTAGAAGTATTCCGTGTCTCTGTATACCAAGGCAAGGGAACCCAGAGGACTTCGGGCGTGTCCCTGGCGCCGCTGGGTACTTGAAATCCCAGTTCTTCAGTTGGCGCAGCCAACGTGGGGCGACTTCAGTAGTACCGGTCCAAGCCTTAAGATTGCGAGGAGCCACGTGAGGAAACTCTGGAGGAGGGCCCCCACTTCATCGACCCCTGCATGTCGACGTGGACCGAAGGTCTTTTCTGCGAGGCTTCCCGCTTTCCAAAGGCTACGAAGGACTGCTGCCCTGACTGTCGCCTTGTCTTGGACCCTCCGATTGATGTTTGTAAAGCGAGACGATAGACGGTCTTCTGGTGGCGTGACAGATATTTGGTTAAGTATAAGTGGGTCGCTCCCACGACTTTGTTTGGTTCCTTGGTTTTGATTTGGTTGCTGCAGTACCCAAAGCCGAAGGGCTTGTATATTTACGAGTGTATCATTTTTTGATTCACCTTTGAAGTTTGAAACCAGACTAGTGAGCAAGATGCCTGGTCTTGGTAAATTTAGTAATTGGTTTGTTTGTGGTTGTTACAGGGATTCCTGATTGAGGGATTCATGTCCGATACCTCCGGTTGGAACTCCGACTTATGAGCTCTGTTCTAAACATGGAGTGGGCCCTATTACTTATAACGAAGTATGGGTCCGCTACACAAAAAAAGATGGTGTTTTGCAATGGCCCCCACATGGTAGTTTTGAAACAGAGATTTTAGACAATCTAGAAGTTAGGCTATTTAGGAAGAAAGCCTGGCCGGCAATGTTTGACTCTTTCCGCCTTTGGCGTAAGGAAGCCAAACAGCGAGAAATTAAGCAAGCAAAGAGAGATAGGAAAGATAAGAATATGTCAGTACTACAAGCTGCTAGGCAGTTTAAGATAGATGAGGAAGATCGAGTGTGTGAAGTTTTAGATAGACAGCGTTGCATGGCCATAAATAAATGTTATCCGGCCTTGCCATCTTCTCCTCCAAAAGTGACGGAAGACCCTGAAAAAGATCCTTTGATGTCTCATTTACTGAGATTGCCACCCCCTTATGTGCAGGGTGCTACTGCGCCTCCATTACCCCCGGTTGTTCCACCCTTTGTTGTTCAACCTCCTGCTGTCGTTCAGCCACTCGGTGCTCCACAGATGGTTTTGCCTCCTACTGCGCAACCCACTCTAGGGTCGCAAGCTTTGCTTCCAGCTTTGCCTCAAACTCCTTTGCCTTCTACTTCTGCATCTTCGACTCCTACTGCTCTTGTCCCTACACCTCTTTTGCCTCAAAATACTTATTCTCCTGTTCTTATGTCTGCTTCTTCTCCTACTGCTCGAAAACGAATGACTGAGACTGTTGCTAATCTGTTGTCTCCATTGTTTGGGCCACTGAGTATGACCCCTGTTTCGGAATGTAAGCAGAGTCGTAGTCAGCTTCCTAGTTCCAAAGAGCGAGCAGTGTTGGATCTGTTGGCTCGTAGATGGATTTTAAATGCTTCCAGGTATGGATGTTTTCTTTCAGTGGGAGCCGCCTAAGCAAAGGTATGTTTTTGATGTAATGTGTACTTTTCTTCGTCAGGAATGGGAAAATAATGAGTTGGGTCCGATTCCGCAGGAGGTGCTTGATGTTCAGTCAGAGTTTGCTAAAGGGACGATAGTGGAATCTGATGTTACTGATGCTGTAGAGACGATACTTGCTTTTAGGTCTAGATTTCCGCCTCAGGCATTGTACGAACCTGATCCTTCTGTTAGGAGGAAAGTGAAGCAGTATCCTATGAGAGAGGTTCCCCCTGTATGGAGAGACGCAGTTCAGGCTGATGCCGTTTTGGGTATTGTGGCCGCACCGGCCCATTTTCAGCGAGTGTGGGTACATGTTCCTTGGAAGCGAGCAGAGGTCTTAGCTCTTAAACAGACCTTACCTGACCCCCGTAAAAATCCTGCTGGTTATTACAAGGAGTTGTCTCAGACAATTGAAGCGTGTATTATGAATTTAGCTGACATCGATATGTTGATGGGTAATGTCGTACCTCAACCTTTGTGGGCGAATATTCGTCATGAGAACCATGCGGCAGAATTAGGAGATACATGGGCTAATATTGTTGCTGCAGATGGTCGGCAGGTAGGAGGTGCTAAACCTGAACCTTTAGTTGCAGAATTACCAGGTAGGATTATTAATTTGATGAAAACTATAATGCCTCCTCTACGAGTGAATTGGGATAAGTTAGCAGCATGCAAACAAAAGAAAGATGAGAGTGTGTCTGATTTCTTCACTAGGTTTGAGGAGATGTTTATCGATCATAGTGGTCAGGACATAAGTACTGAAGGTGGTCAAAGGATGTTCGTGGACAAATTTGTTTTTAACTTGCTTCCCGAACTTTGTAATAAGTTAAAAGACTCTGAGAGTTCATGGGCTGTTTCTTCTTCGGCCCAGATATTGGCTACTGCACAATATTATGAGAATATAGATAAAGATGAGAAGGATAAAGTAGAGAAGAAAACTAAAGATCTAAAGACGAAAGTTCTTTTGCAGCAAGCTTATCCGCCTCGTACGAATCAGCCTCAGTTTCAGCAACCTCCACAGTTTCAGAGATTGTTACAGAGGCCTGAGCCTTATGCTCCGCGATTCTTTCCTGGTCCTAATCAGTGTGCCTATTGCAGAGAGGAAGGTCATTTCAAGAATAGTTGCCCGGCTTTGTTGCAGCGTGCGAATGGCACATTTGGTCAGAGAGGTCGTGGTGGTTTCCAGCAAGCTCCTAGGGGTAGGGGACGTGAATTCTGCACAAGCAGCAGAGTTGATAGCGTTGACGAGAGCGTGTGTGTTGTCAGAAGGGAAGCGAGTGAATGTTTATACTGATAGCCAGTATGCGTTTGGTGTTGCCCATTGTTACGGACGTTTGTGAAGAGAAAGAGGATTCTTTACTTCTCATGGCACAAAGATACAGCATGGGCAATTAGTGAATGAACTTCATGAATCACTTACTCTCCCAAATCAGATTGCAATTGTGAAATGTAGTGCGCATAAGAAAGTTGTGGATGATGTAGGTCGAG
The DNA here is from genome assembly GCF_964261635.1 of Lissotriton helveticus. Classification (NCBI taxonomy): domain Eukaryota; kingdom Metazoa; phylum Chordata; class Amphibia; order Caudata; family Salamandridae; genus Lissotriton; species Lissotriton helveticus. Next base: position 1,950,445,062 of record NC_136061.1, on the reverse strand, counting down.
GGAATGCGTTTGCGGATGAAGTTGCGAAGGAAACGGCGAAAGACATGATGAGCCGTATGTATGTTGCAGGCCCTGCTAATTGGGTTATGGCTGGAGGAATGTGTGAAGACACATTGGAAAGTGTGAAGTTGATTCTGGCTGAAGCTACGGAGAAAGAATTGAGTACGTGGAGAGAGAGTACGGGAATGTTGATTCAACAGGTTGTTCGATTGAGTTGTCGGAGCACCAGCGATGGTTGTTGCCTGATGCGTATGTGCTCCCAGTGGTTACTATGGCTCATGGAATGGCTCACATTAGTTCAAAAGGAATATGCAAGTTGTTGGCTCCAGTATGGCAGAATGCTGGAATTCCTAAATGTGCTGAGAATGTGGTGAAGCACTGTATGATTTGCTTGATGCATAATCCTGGCAAGGGAACTCCAACTCCAGCTGGTCATTTTGCTCCTCCAACGTATCCATTTGAAGTGATACAGCTAGATTACATTCACATGGAGAGATACAATAATCTGAATTATGTCCTTGTGGTTGTTTGCGCCTTTTCCAGATGGATAGAGGCCTACCCCCTAAAGGATAATACTGCCTTGTCTACAGCCAAGGTTTTGCTCAAAGAGTATTTCCCTAGATTTGGTTTGCCGAGAATTGTATGGTCGGACAATGGGAGTGAATTTGTGGGCCGAGTCATGAAGAAAGTATGCGTTGGTTTGGGTATCAATCAGAAGTTCCATGCAGCGAATTACCCCCAGTCTGCTGGACTTGTTGAATGTTACAATGGTACGCTTAAGCTGAAATTAGCTAAGGTACAAGCGAGCACTGGTCTTACATGGCCGTTGGCTCTTTTGTCAACAAGGACGACAGTGCATTCTCGTGTGGGACTTAGCCCATACAAAATAGTTTTTGGTCGTCCAGCGAATGTTTGGGGTGTGCCTCGTCCTAAAAAATACAGTGACCTTGAGTACCCTATGTTGGTGGATTACTTACATGACTTGACTGCTAAATTACGTGTTCTCCACCAACAGGTCTATGACAGTTTACCGACAGCTACTACAGATCCAGGCCACTCCATCAAACCTGGCATTATGTTCTTGTCAAGAATTTTCAGCGCACCAAGAATTTGGAACCGAGATGGACTGGTCCCTACTTAGTTCTTCTGGTCACTAGAACTGCTGTTAGAGTAGCTGGCAAAAAGAACTGGGTGCATGCCACCCATTGTAAAAAAGTTCCTTTGCCTTTACCGTATGATCAGTGGGTGAGGGATGGTATAGCTGATTCCGAATGTGAGCGAGTCCCTAGATTCATTCCTTTTAGCGATGCTCATTTGGCATGGACTCGGTCAGAACGCGAGGATGATGATGTTCTGCAAGCTGCTGTGCCTCCTCATCTGAAGATTGATACCACCAATCCGGAACTCCTCTTTAAGGATCAGACTGTGCCTGATAAAGAACGCTACGATTTCAGACCGAGAAAGACTGTACATATGGACAAATAAATGTGAAGTTGGAATTTTTTAAAATAGCTAATTTACACCTTGTCAGATCAGGAAACTTTTTTTTTTGCTTTTCCCTTTTTCGAGTCACCATCCGAACTCCGCTGCAGGGTCACGGTAGGAAGTTCTTAAGGGGTGAACCACGTATTGACACAAGGTCTGTGGTCCAGGGTCGTTAGTGCGATCTTGGCGCACACTTAAGTGAAGAAGGTAACGACCGTGAGCAGCACGTTAGAGGATGGAGTTTTCTGAGTCTGACCAGAGTGTTAGGAAAGTGGATTCTAAAGTCCGAATGTGTATATTGGTTCGTAGCAAATGTCTTTTATTAATGTGTTTTTTAATGCTTTTGAATATTACGATAGCTTGTGTGGGTTGGGTTTTCTATGTCACACAACAGACGCTTGCATCTACCTCCCAACCTACTCTTTCTTTTCCTACTGTTTCCCCACATGAGTTTCATACGTTGCCTGGAACATGAACAGACACGAAGATTAGAATTTGTTAACAATTCGTTTATACAGATGTTACATCAGCATCAGCTAGTTGTAAATACCACGAATTGTTGGGTGTGTGGTCTTATGCCGCATACGACTGATAAGGGAATGCCATATTTGGTTTTGCCTTTTTCTTTTAATGGGTCTGTGTGGGCTTTACAGACTATATTTATTTATGCGAATGAAGCATCTCCTATACGTTCAATCAAAGACAATGCGAGCAATAATGCCTTGATAAAGGGAATAGTAGATATGATCAGAGATATCGATGCGTATAATGCTATCCCTAAGGATGAAATGCAGGCTTATGTTGGTTGGAATTTGACCGGATATAGTACCAGCTTGACTGAGAAGGAGAGACGAAAAAGGTCTCCCCCGATTTGGATCATGCCCCACCGAGGTTATTTTTGTTTGCAAGGTACTGGTCGAAATCCGAAAGCTCAACTAGGGAAGAGTGTGTGTGATCACACCTATGTCTATACGTCCCAGAAATCTCCACCATTCGTGCCAGCCAAAGGCACGTATTTTGTATGTTACGACAGAGCATATACATGGTTGCCTCCTGATTTTTCAGGTACATGTTATGTGGCGTTTTTGCTTCCCCCTACATATACTACGGTTCCGAATTACCACAAGACTAGATATGGTAGAGGTGTCTTCGATAAGGAAGATACTGCAGGTCAAGAAGCAGGAGATTTCTTCAAGGGTTTCCTGCCCTTTTGGGGTCCAATGATCAATGGTGGGCATATTCGACAGATTGTCCGCGTTGTTGAAGCTACTATTAATGAGACAGCAGGTGCTCTTAGTAATGTTACAGCTGAGCTTCAAGCGGGCCGCCTTATGACATTGCAGAACCGTGTAGTTCTAGATGTCATACTTGCAGATAGAGGTGGAGTATGCAAATTGATCGGATCTAGTTGTTGTATTTACGTGCCAGATAATTCCCCTACAGTGTACCAAGCCATCTCTAGGTTACATAAGATCTCTGAATCTATTCATGTGGACGAAGGAGATTGGTCATTGACGGGATGGTTTTGGGAGGTACTGTCTAAATGGGGATGGAAGATTTTGACATTCCTTGGCATGGTTTTGGCTATCCTCTTCTCTTGTTGTCTTTGTATCCAGTGTGGTCCCGCCATTTGTAGTCTTTGTGCTACAATGTGTGGGAGGAGACCCGTCCCGAGAGAAGTAGAGGATAATAAGATGATGTTACAGCAACACCTTGATGGCCTGATGAGAATAGATATAGACCTGGATTCAGATTGACATGAGTTTAGGTCATTGCCTACATAATGGCAAAAGGAGGGTCTGAGGTTCTGTAATTCTCAAACCTGACTCCATTTTGTTCGTGACTCCATTTTAGTCTTGCCCTCACGTAGGCCTGTGAAGTAGGCCCAACGAACAAGTGGCCTGGCCTTCTGAGTTCGTGCATATATTAACTTGGGTTTTTCTGACTCTGAATGAACAGCAGAGAGACTGACCCTTTCACCTGAAACCGACCTTTTGCAAAACCAGTTTCACTAGCTGATCGTTGTCTGAAATTGGCAATCAATGTTCAGGAGATCGTTAACTTTTAGTTTCCTTGCACATGTCTTATCTCACTCAGCATCTAAATTGTTTCTTTTCTTACGACTTTTCATTTCATGGGGAATGCTTTTAATGATGAGTTTTGTCTGGCTTGCAAAGATCGAATTTGGGATAGTCCTAATAATTAACCTGTGGGTTGGAACGATGTAAAGTGAGCTTTTTGGAATGTGATGATGTATGTAAAATGTATACTATTGGTCAGAATTTGTCACAGTGGGTGTGCATTTATAATGAGTAAAATGTGTATAAATAATGATGTCTTGCTCTATGAAAATTGGGCAGTTTCTTGAGTTGTACACTGTGTTGTATTGCTGGGATTTCTGCTACTAGCTGCAGCTAATAAATTTGATATCTGACGCCACCTAGAAGTATTCCGTGTCTCTGTAAACCAAGGCAAGGAAACCCAGAGGACTTCGGGCGTGTCTCTGGCGCAGCTGGGTACTTGAAATCCCAGTTCTTCAGCTCTGTGCCTTGCCATGGACTCTTGATGCACTTAGCCCCTCTCATGTGCTGCCTCTGATGTACCTGTGCCTTGCCATGGACTGTTGATGCACTTAGCTCCTGTCATGTGCTGCCTCTGATGTACCTGCTCTGTGCATTGCCATGGACTGTTGATGCACTTAGCCCCTCTCATGTGCTGCCTCTGATGTACCTGCTCTGTTGTGAACAATGCCCTGTTGATGTTAGGATGCTGTATTGTGCCCTCTCATGTGCTGCCTCAGATGTACCTGCTCTGTTATGAACACTGCCCTGTTGCTGTTATGATACTGCATTGTGCCCTCTCATGTGCTGCCTCAGATGTACCTGTGCCTTGCTATGGACTGTTTATGCACTTAGCCCCTCTCATGTGCTGCCTCTGATGTACCTGCTCTCTGCCTTGCCATGGACTGTTGGAGCACGTAGCCCCTCTCATGTGCTGCCTCTGATGTACCTGCTCTGTGCCTTGCCATGGACTGTTGATGCACTTAGCCCCTCTCATGTGCTGCCTCTGATGTACCAGTGCTTTGCCATGGACTGTTGATGCACTTAGCCCCTCTCATGTGCTGCCTCTGATGTACCTGCTCTGTGCCTTGCCATGGACTGTTGATGCACTTAGCCCCTCTCATGTGCTGCCTCTGATGTACCTGCTCTGTGCCTTGCCATGGACTGTTGATGCACTTAGCCCCTCTCACGTGCTGCCTCTGATGTACCTGTGCCTTGCCATGGACTGTTGATGCACTTAGCCCCTCTCATGTGCTGCCTCTGATGTACCTGCTCTGTGCCTTGCCATGGACTGTTGATGCACTTAGCCCCTCTCATGTGCTGCCTCAGATGTACCTGTGCCTTGCCATGGACTGTTGATGCACTTAGCCCCTCTTATGTGCTACCTCAGATGTGCCTGCTCTGTTATGAACACTGCCCTGTTGCTGTTATGATACTGCATTGTGCCCTCTAATGTGCTGCCTCAGATGTACCTGTGCCTTGCCATGGACTGTTGTTGCACTTAGCCCCTCTCAAGTGCTGCCTCTGATGTACCTGCTCTGTGCCTTGCCATGGACTGTTGATGCACTTAGCCCGTCTCATGTGCTGCCTCTGATGTACCGGCTCTGTGCCTTGCCATGGACTGTTGATGCACTTAGCCCCTCTCATGTGCTGCCTCTGATGTACCTGTGCCTTGCCATGGACTGTTGATGCACTTAGCCCCTCTCATGTGCTGCCTCTGATGTACCTGCTCTGTGCCTTGCCATGGACTGTTGATGCACTTAGCCTCTCTCATGTGCTGCCTCTGATGTACCTGTGCCTTGCCATGGGCTGTTGATGCACTTAGCCCCTCTCATGTGCTGCCTCTGATGTACCTGCTCTGTGCCTTGCCATGGACTGTTGATGCACTTAGCCCCTCTCATGTGCTGCCTCTGATGTACCTGTGCCTTGCCATGGACTGTTGATGCACTTAGCCCCTCTCATGTGCTGCCTCTGATGTACCTGCTCTGTGCCTTGCCATGGACTGTTGATGCACTTAGCCCCTCTCATGTGCTGCCTCTGATGTACCTGTGCCTTGCCATGGACTGTTGATGCACTTAGCCCCTCTCATGTGCTGCCTCTGATGTACCTGCTATGTGCCTTCCCATGGACTGTTGATGCACTTAGCCCCTCTCATGTGCTGCCTCAGATGTACCTGTGCCTCGCCATGGACTGTTGATGCACTTAGCCCCTCTTATGTGCTACCTCAGATGTGCCTGCTCTGTTATGAACACTGCCCTGTTGCTGTTATGATACTGCATTGTGCCCTCTAATGTGCTGCCTCAGATGTACCTGTGCCTTGCCATGGACTGTTGATGCACTTAGCCCCTCTCAAGTGCTGCCTCTGATGTACCTGCTCTGTGCCTTGCCATGGACTGTTGATACACTTAGCCCGTCTCATGTGCTGCCTCTGATGTACCGGCTCTGTGCCTTGCCATGGACTGTTGATGCACTTAGCCCCTCTCATGTGCTGCCTCTGGTGTACCTGTGCCTTGCCATGGACTGTTGATGCACTTAGCGCCTCTCATGTGCTGCCTCTGATGTACCTGCTCTGTTGTGAACAATGCCGTGTTGCTGTTAGGATGCTGCATTGTGCCCTCTCATGTGCTGCCTCAGATGTACCTGCTCTGTTATGAACACTGCCCTGTTGCTGTTATGATACTGCATTGTGCCCTCTCATGTGCTGCCTCTGATGTACCTGCTCTGTTATGAACACTGCCCTATTGCTGTTATGATACTGCATTGTACCCTCTCATGTGCAGCCTCAGATGTACCTGCTCTGTTATGAACACTGCCCTGTTGCTGTTATGATACGGCATTGTGCCCTCTCAGGTGCTGCCTCACATGTACCTGTGCCTTGCCATGGACTGTTGATGCACTTAGCCCCTCTCATGTGCTGCCTCTGATGTACCTGCTCTGTTGTGAACAATGCCCTGTTGATGTTAGGATGCTGTATTGTGCCCTCTCATGTGCTGCCTCAGATGTACCTGCTCTGTTATGAACACTGCCCTGTTGCTGTTATGATACTGCATTGTGCCCTCTCATGTGCTGCCTCAGATGTACCTGTGCCTTGCTATGGACTGTTTATGCACTTAGCCCCTCTCATGTGCTGCCTCTGATGTACCTGCTCTCTGCCTTGCCATGGACTGTTGGAGCACGTAGCCCCTCTCATGTGCTGCCTCTGATGTACCTGCTCTGTGCCTTGCCATGGACTGTTGATGCACTTAGCCCCTCTCATGTGCTGCCTCTGATGTACCAGTGCTTTGCCATGGACTGTTGATGCACTTAGCCCCTCTCATGTGCTGCCTCTGATGTACCTGCTCTGTGCCTTGCCATGGACTGTTGATGCACTTAGCCCCTCTCATGTGCTGCCTCTGATGTACCTGCTCTGTGCCTTGCCATGGACTGTTGATGCACTTAGCCCCTCTCATGTGCTGCCTCTGATGTACCTGTGCCTTGCCATGGACTGTTGATGCACTTAGCCCCTCTCATGTGCTGCCTCTGATGTACCTGCTCTGTGCCTTGCCATGGACTGTTGATGCACTTAGCCCCTCTCATGTGCTGCCTCAGATGTACCTGTGCCTTGCCATGGACTGTTGATGCACTTAGCCCCTCTTATGTGCTACCTCAGATGTGCCTGCTCTGTTATGAACACTGCCCTGTTGCTGTTATGATACTGCATTGTGCCCTCTAATGTGCTGCCTCAGATGTACCTGTGCCTTGCCATGGACTGTTGTTTCACTTAGCCCCTCTCAAGTGCTGCCTCTGATGTACCTGCTCTGTGCCTTGCCATGGACTGTTGATGCACTTAGCCCGTCTCATGTGCTGCCTCTGATGTACCGGCTCTGTGCCTTGCCATGGACTGTTGATGCACTTAGCCCCTCTCATGTGCTGCCTCTGATGTACCTGTGCCTTGCCATGGACTGTTGATGCACTTAGCCCCTCTCATGTGCTGCCTCTGATGTACCTGCTCTGTGCCTTGCCATGGACTGTTGATGCACTTAGCCTCTCTCATGTGCTGCCTCTGATGTACCTGTGCCTTGCCATGGGCTGTTGATGCACTTAGCCCCTCTCATGTGCTGCCTCTGATGTACCTGCTCTGTGCCTTGCCATGGACTATTGATGCACTTAGCCCCTCTCATGTGCTGCCTCTGATGTACCTGTGCCTTGCCATGGACTGTTGATGCACTTAGCCCCTCTCATGTGCTGCCTCTGATGTACCTGCTCTGTGCCTTGCCATGGACTGTTGATGCACTTAGCCCCTCTCATGTGCTGCCTCTGATGTACCTGTGCCTTGCCATGGACTGTTGATGCACTTAGCCCCTCTCATGTGCTGCCTCTGATGTACCTGCTATGTGCCTTCCCATGGACTGTTGATGCACTTAGCCCCTCTCATGTGCTGCCTCAGATGTACCTGTGCCTCGCCATGGACTGTTGATGCACTTAGCCCCTCTTATGTGCTACCTCAGATGTGACTGCTCTGTTATGAACACTGCCCTGTTGCTGTTATGATACTGCATTGTGCCCTCTAATGTGCTGCCTCAGATGTACCTGTGCCTTGCCATGGACTGTTGATGCACTTAACCCCTCTCAAGTGCTGCCTCTGATGTACCTGCTCTGTGCCTTGCCATGGACTGTTGATACACTTAGCCCGTCTCATGTGCTGCCTCTGATGTACCGGCTCTGTGCCTTGCCATGGACTGTTGATGCACTTAGCCCCTCTCATGTGCTGCCTCTGATGTACCTGTGCCTTGCCATGGACTGTTGATGCACTTAGCGCCTCTCATGTGCTGCCTCTGATGTACCTGCTCTGTTGTGAACAATGCCGTGTTGCTGTTAGGATGCTGCATTGTGCCCTCTCATGTGCTGCCTCAGATGTACCTGCTCTGTTATGAACACTGCCCTGTTGCTGTTATGATACTGCATTGTGCCCTCTCATGTGCTGCCTCTGATGTACCTGCTCTGTTATGAACACTGCCCTATTGCTGTTATGATACTGCATTGTACCCTCTCATGTGCAGCCTCAGATGTACCTGCTCTGTTATGAACACTGCCCTGTTGCTGTTATGATACGGCATTGTGCCCTCTCAGGTGCTGCCTCACATGTACCTGTGCCTTGCCATGGACTGTGGATGCACTTAGCCCCTCTCATGTGCTGCCTCTGATGTACCTGCTCTGTGCCTTGCCATGGACTGTTGATGCACTTAGCCCCTCTCATGTGCTGCCTCTGATGTACCTGTGCCTTGCCATGGACTGTTGATGCACTTAGCCCCTCTCATGTGCTGCCTCTGATGTACCTGCTCTGTGCCTTGCCATGGACTGTTGATGCACTTAGCCCCTCTCATGTGCTGCCTCTGATGTACCTGTGCCCTGCCATGGACTGTTGATGCACTTAGCCCCTCTCATGTGCTGCCTCTGATGTACCTGCTCTGTGCCTTGCCATGGACTGTTGATGCACTTAGCCCCTCTCATGTGCTGCCTCTGATGTACCTGTGCCTTGCCATGGACTGTTGATGCACTTAGCCCCTCTCATGTGCTGCCTCTGATGTACCTGCTCTGTGCCTTGCCATGGACTGTTGATGCACGTAGCCCCTCTCATGTGCTGCCTCTGATGTACCTGCTCTGTTGTGAACAATGCCCTGTTGCTGTTAGGATGCTGCATTGTGCCCTCTCATGTGCTGCCTCAGATGTACCTGCTCTGTTATGAACACTGCCCTGTTGCTGTTATGATACTGCATTGTGCCCTCTCATGTGCTGCCTCTGATGTACCTGCTCTGTTGTGAACAATGCCCTGTTGATGTTAGGATGCTGTATTGTGCCCTCTCATGTGCTGCCTCAGATGTACCTGCTCTGTTATGAACACTGCCCTGTTGCTGTTATGATACTGCATTGTGCCCTCTCATGTGCTGCCTCAGATGTACCTGTGCCTTGCTATGGACTGTTTATGCACTTAGCCCCTCTCATGTGCTGCCTCTGATGTACCTGCTCTCTGCCTTGCCATGGACTGTTGGAGCACGTAGCCCCTCTCATGTGCTGCCTCTGATGTACCTGCTCTGTGCCTTGCCATGGACTGTTGATGCACTTAGCCCCTCTCATGTGCTGCCTCTGATGTACCAGTGCTTTGCCATGGACTGTTGATGCACTTAGCCCCTCTCATGTGCTGCCTCTGATGTACCTGCTCTGTGCCTTGCCATGGACTGTTGATGCACTTAGCCCCTCTCATGTGCTGCCTCTGATGTACCTGCTCTGTGCCTTGCCATGGACTGTTGATGCACTTAGCCCCTCTCATGTGCTGCCTCTGATGTACCTGTGCCTTGCCATGGACTGTTGATGCACTTAGCCCCTCTCATGTGCTGCCTCTGATGTACCTGCTCTGTGCCTTGCCATGGACTGTTGATGCACTTAGCCCCTCTCATGTGCTGCCTCAGATGTACCTGTGCCTTGCCATGGACTGTTGATGCACTTAGCCCCTCTTATGTGCTACCTCAGATGTGCCTGCTCTGTTATGAACACTGCCCTGTTGCTGTTATGATACTGCATTGTGCCCTCTAATGTGCTGCCTCAGATGTACCTGTGCCTTGCCATGGACTGTTGTTTCACTTAGCCCCTCTCAAGTGCTGCCTCTGATGTACCTGCTCTGTGCCTTGCCATGGACTGTTGATGCACTTAGCCCGTCTCATGTGCTGCCTCTGATGTACCGGCTCTGTGCCTTGCCATGGACTGTTGATGCACTTAGCCCCTCTCATGTGCTGCCTCTGATGTACCTGTGCCTTGCCATGGACTGTTGATGCACTTAGCCCCTCTCATGTGCTGCCTCTGATGTACCTGCTCTGTGCCTTGCCATGGACTGTTGATGCACTTAGCCTCTCTCATGTGCTGCCTCTGATGTACCTGTGCCTTGCCATGGGCTGTTGATGCACTTAGCCCCTCTCATGTGCTGCCTCTGATGTACCTGCTCTGTGCCTTGCCATGGACTATTGATGCACTTAGCCCCTCTCATGTGCTGCCTCTGATGTACCTGTGCCTTGCCATGGACTGTTGATGCACTTAGCCCCTCTCATGTGCTGCCTCTGATGTACCTGCTCTGTGCCTTGCCATGGACTGTTGATGCACTTAGCCCCTCTCATGTGCTGCCTCTGATGTACCTGTGCCTTGCCATGGACTGTTGATGCACTTAGCCCCTCTCATGTGCTGCCTCTGATGTACCTGCTATGTGCCTTCCCATGGACTGTTGATGCACTTAGCCCCTCTCATGTGCTGCCTCAGATGTACCTGTGCCTCGCCATGGACTGTTGATGCACTTAGCCCCTCTTATGTGCTACCTCAGATGTGACTGCTCTGTTATGAACACTGCCCTGTTGCTGTTATGATACTGCATTGTGCCCTCTAATGTGCTGCCTCAGATGTACCTGTGCCTTGCCATGGACTGTTGATGCACTTAACCCCTCTCAAGTGCTGCCTCTGATGTACCTGCTCTGTGCCTTGCCATGGACTGTTGATACACTTAGCCCGTCTCATGTGCTGCCTCTGATGTACCGGCTCTGTGCCTTGCCATGGACTGTTGATGCACTTAGCCCCTCTCATGTGCTGCCTCTGATGTACCTGTGCCTTGCCATGGACTGTTGATGCACTTAGCGCCTCTCATGTGCTGCCTCTGATGTACCTGCTCTGTTGTGAACAATGCCGTGTTGCTGTTAGGATGCTGCATTGTGCCCTCTCATGTGCTGCCTCAGATGTACCTGCTCTGTTATGAACACTGCCCTGTTGCTGTTATGATACTGCATTGTGCCCTCTCATGTGCTGCCTCTGATGTACCTGCTCTGTTATGAACACTGCCCTATTGCTGTTATGATACTGCATTGTACCCTCTCATGTGCAGCCTCAGATGTACCTGCTCTGTTATGAACACTGCCCTGTTGCTGTTATGATACGGCATTGTGCCCTCTCAGGTGCTGCCTCACATGTACCTGTGCCTTGCCATGGACTGTGGATGCACTTAGCCCCTCTCATGTGCTGCCTCTGATGTACCTGCTCTGTGCCTTGCCATGGACTGTTGATGCACTTAGCCCCTCTCATGTGCTGCCTCTGATGTACCTGTGCCTTGCCATGGACTGTTGATGCACTTAGCCCCTCTCATGTGCTGCCTCTGATGTACCTGCTCTGTGCCTTGCCATGGACTGTTGATGCACTTAGCCCCTCTCATGTGCTGCCTCTGATGTACCTGTGCCTTGCCATGGACTGTTGATGCACTTAGCCCCTCTCATGTGCTGCCTCTGATGTACCTGCTCTGTGCCTTGCCATGGACTGTTGATGCACTTAGCCCCTCTCATGTGCTGCCTCTGATGTACCTGTGCCTTGCCATGGACTGTTGATGCACTTAGCCCCTCTCATGTGCTGCCTCTGATGTACCTGCTCTGTGCCTTGCCATGGACTGTTGATGCACGTAGCCCCTCTCATGTGCTGCCTCTGATGTACCTGCTCTGTTGTGAACAATGCCCTGTTGCTGTTAGGATGCTGCATTGTGCCCTCTCATGTGCTGCCTCAGATGTACCTGCTCTGTTATGAACACTGCCCTGTTGCTGTTATGATACTGCATTGTGCCCTCTCATGTGCTGCCTCTGATGTACCTGCTCTGTTGTGAACAATGCCCTGTTGCTGTTAGGATGCTGTATTGTGCCCTCTCATGTGCTGCCTCAGATGTACCTGCTCTGTTATGAACACTGCCCTGTTGCTGTTATGATACTGCATTGTGCCCTCTCATGTGCTGCCTCTGATGTACCTGCTCTGTTATGAACACTGCCCTGTTGCTGTTATGTTACTGCATTGTGCCCTCTCATGTGCTGCCTCATATGTACCTGCTCTGTTATGAACACTGCCCTGTTGCTGTTATGATACTGCATTGTGCCCTCATGTGCTGCCTCAGATGTACCTGCTCTGTTCTATCCAGTGCCCATGCTCCTGGCTACTCTAGGATTGAACCACTATTATGTGCAATAAAGCAAGTTAATTGTGTGTAGTGGTTTGTCTTTGTCATTACTGGTTGTCTCCTTGCATTGTTGATATATTGGTGCTATCGTAAATGCTGTTTCCCCAACATCCCCCTCCCGCTCCCCACGTCACGGCCCCGGCAGGTACTCCCCTTCCGACAGCAATTGGTGTGTTTGCGTACCTGCGTCGTCGTCGGCGACGGTCCATGACTTGCTGGTGGTGAAGCACGAAGAGTATAGGAAATGCGTGTAGCGCTGGGTCCATGACGGCGATCTGCCTGTGGTGGGTATCTCTGCAATGTTTTGTATCTCCGCTGTGGTGAATCCGCCGTGTTCAGGCAGGTTGTTTTTCCGCTGCGATTTGCTGTGTCTTTTCCGCCATCGTGATTTAGAGGACGGTCGGAGACGTCATTCCGTACGGCGGTGTCTCTGGATTGGTTACGTCCGCCGCGGGGTCGGGTGTATTTCCGCGGCGGTGCGTGTTCTTCCGCGGCGTACGGACATTTGACAGTGCTTCCCGTCCTAATATGGTGGACGGACTGGCCGCGGCTGGTGGATTGTAAAAAGGCATTTTCCGCCTACTCCAGGACGGCGGTCGTCCTTCCGTCCACCATCGTAATCGACCCCCTAGTTAGGGTAATCTCATATGCCCAGTTCTAGAGGCTACTGTAAGGGTATCATGTTAAGTTATGAGGCCACCTCTAGTACAATGTGTTCATTCTCGAAGCTACATTTAGATTCCTGTTTGCAGTTCTGGACGGCCCTTCTGGAGTACTATGTCTAGTCTAGGAGGCCTCCATTGCCCCCAGTTCTGGAGACCCCTTCTGGAGCATTGTATAAGGCGATGTGTGCAGCGTGCGATGACTCACCTACATTACTAGAACTATTTATAGACCCAATCTCCCATTCTGTGCCTTTCCTTTTTTAGATCTAAAACAAAACTATTGGAATTCAGGAAGAACTTGAATACTTGGCTCTTCAATAAATAATCTTTTTTTTCCAGAGCCTTCATGTCGTCCGTTCCGCCCAGCTCCTAGATACCCCCGGGTAACTGTAGTGCTTTGGTAATTCTATATCGTTCATTCATTTATTCATTCATTCATTTATTATACCAGTTTTGGAAAATATCTTGTCAAGGACTCAACTCTGAGGAGATCTGTTGATTGTCTGAGGAATGGGGAACTGCTCTCAGTAGGCATAGTGCCATCCTGCACAGAATAGTACACATCCAAAATCCAAAATCCTAAACTCCACCAACAAGTCAAAAGAAATCTTCAGGATAGTGAACGATCTTTGCAATGACGATAGAACTTTCCCCCCGGTAGTTCCCACACAAGCGCTATGCAACTCCCTGAATGACTTTTTCCGCGATAAGATCTTAACAATTAAGCAGAACATCTCCACACTTCCAGCTTGCGCCCCAGTGGACGACATCTATCTCAACCCCTCAACTTTACATTCTTTTCCCCTTATCGACTTGAAAACTTTCTTGGCACTATTGTCCAGAGTCAAATCAGGCTCACCTATGGATGTCTGCCCCCCCCAAATCATGAAAGAAATTGGTAGAGCTATGCCCAACAGCATGATACCCTTGCTCAACGACTCTCTTACTTCAGGGACAGTGCCTAGCAGCTTCAAACAGGCCTTATTGATTCCCCTCACCAAGAAGCCTGGTATCGACCCGCTGGACCTCACGAACTATCGGCCCATATCCTTGCTGCCCTTCCTATCGAAAATGCTGGAGGCGCATGTCACCAACTGCCTCTCTAATTTTGTGGAGGAAACGGAATATCTCCAATCCAACCAAGCAGGTTTCCGGCCTGGTCACTCCACTGAGGCAGTGATATTGGCCGTCCAGAACACCCTGAGGTCCAACGCTGACAACAACCTTCATCAAGCCCTAGTACTTCTTGACCTGTCCGCTGCATTCGACACGGTTGACTATTCCATTCTGGTCAACCGTGTCGAACAGGCGGGTCTCAGAGACTCTGCCCTAGCCTGGTTGAAATCATTTATCTCCGAACGCACCCAGTCTGTCTGCTTGGGCTCCTTTTCTGCCGCCAAAGTCAAGTCTTTCTGTGGGGTGCCCCAAGGCTCCTCACTATCCCCCTTGTTATTCAATTTATACATGCGGCCCCTTCTTTTTGCCCTGAGCAAGCATAAAGTAACTGTATATAACTATGCAGATGACTTACAGCTCGTTTTTGTTCTCAACTCCCCAAATGCGGTGGAGGACTTCCAAGCCACTATGACTCTAATCCAGAGGTGGATGTCCTCAAACCACCTTAAATTGAACCCAGGGAAAACTGAGCTGATCCTGCCCGGCAAGAGCGAAATCAGTTGGAGCCCTAACTTCTGGCCGTCTGATATGGGCCTCCCCCCTAAGAAATCTCTGACTGTAAAAAGTCTGGGGATAACCATCAATGAGGACCTTTCGCTAAAATCCCAAATTGGAACCGTGGTTTCCTCCGGATTTTTCCAACTGAGGAAAATCAGGAAAATCGCCCATCTCCTCACTCCCTCCGCCTTAATTCAGGTGGTCATGGCCTTAGTCCTCTCCCACATCGACTTTTCAAACAGCCTATACCTAGGCCTACCCGCAGGACAACTCAGAAGACTGCAGTACTTGCAGAATCAGGCCGCCAGGCTGATCTGCAAAGTACCCAAGTGGGAATCAATTAAACCAGGCCTAGAGAGCCTGCACTGGCTACCCGTGGCTCAAAGAGCCGAATTCAAAGCCGGGTGCTTTATTTTTAAGGCTCTGCAAGGCAAGGGACCTCTATTCATCAGACAGCTGATCGGAAGATATGTTCCCTCACGGAACCTAAGATCTGCCCACAAAGACCTTCTTGAAGTTCCTCGCTTTAAGAAAAAACGACAAGGCGGCAGTAGCTTCCATTTCCTAGCAGCTACCTTATGGAATTCTCTGCCACTAGCCCTCAGACAGAGTAAAGATCTCCTTGCCTTCAGAAAGGCATTCAAGACTCACCTCTTCACAGAAGCTTACTTGAAATAACGCTTCCGGCAGACTCACCCTTTGTTATGTTTTTTATTTTTCCAGCGCCAAGAAGCCCTCGGGCGTACGTGCGCTTTATAAATTTTTAATAACATAACAATAACATAACACATGAAATGAGTCAAGTGTCTCCTGGAAAGGATCCCAGTTAAAAGAAAAAAAACACAAATGGTAAATAACCTCCTTGGCAATTTTGTATCTTTTCACTGAATATTAAGATTACTAATGAAGAAATCAGCAAGGCACCACAATTCCCCTTTGACATCAGGATGGAGAAAAATCCCTGTAAGAATCCCAAGTGCAGAATTCCAGAAGACGATTCAATTATTAGGAGCAAATGTCTGATACAAAAATAGAAGTTAGGGATGAAAACAGCGATGTGTTAAGACTGTGATGAGGCTTGTTCAACCCCATGTCATGAAAGTCATGGCATTCATTTCATAAACAATGAAACAGACCAAGTTTGTCATTAATTGTTCCGTTCTTAATCCTGAGATCCGTTGCCACCTTTTATGCCTGGTGCTTAAGGCGGTGAACAGTCTAAATATCGAGTTTTAAATATCGACCTACAAAAATATCGAGTTGGAAATATCGAAGGTACAGAATATCAAGGTCAAAAATATCGTTGGACAGAATATCGACCTTAAGGTAAGTAATAAGTTAAGGTAAGTAATATGTTTTTTGTTAAGTATTTTACTTGTTTTAAATTATATGTGTACTATTTTTATATATTAATAATGATATTTTTAAGTAAATTTTCTGTTTTAGTACTGGAGCGGGTTGTGGGTTTATAGGGGAATAGGGTGGGAAGTAATTTAATTGTAATTAAGTAATAATTTATTTGTATTTATTGGTATGGATAATTATTTAATTTTTAATGAATTATTAATTAGCAATTATTTTAATTGATAATTATTTTTTTTAATTGGTAATGAATGTTTTTAATTGGTAAATAATTTTTTTAATTGGTAATTATTTTTATAATTGGTAATTATTTTTTTAATTGGCAATTAATATTTTCAATTGGTAATTAATTTTTATTAATTGGAATTATTTTTAATTAATTGGTAATCAATGTTTCATAACAAGTATTTTTTGGTATGAAAAATAATTGTATTGTTTAATATTTTTTCATCGTGATTTTATTTTAAATAATTAATATTATTTTATGAAAAATATGTTATTGTTCAATATTTATTATTTGGTGGCTAATATTTATGAATTAATATTTATTGGTATTCATTGTTAATTTATTGTTAATTCATTATTCAATTGTAATTATGTTTTTAATAATTATTAATGGGTATTTGTAAATGATGTAGAGTTATTTAAAAATTAGATTATTTATTATTTTAAATACAAAAATTATTTATAAGTATGTTATATTTAAATTCTGGGCTAGCCAACGTTTTCCCTACTGTTTCACTCTCTGGAGTTGGAATAGTAATCTTTACCCCTACGCTATCCAACGCTTTCTGTACTGTTGCACCCTCTGGAGTTGGAATAGTAATTTTTACCCCTACGCTATCCAATACTTTCCCTACTGTTGCACCCTCTGGAGTTGGAATAGTAATTTTTACCTCTAAGCTATCCAACGGTTTCCCTACTGTAGCACCCTCTGAAGTTGGAATAGTAACTTTTACCCCTACGCTTTCCCTACTGTTTCACTCTCTGGAGTTGGAATAGTAATTTTTACCCCTACGCTCTCCAACGCTTTCCCTACTGTTGCCCCCTCTGGAGTTGGAATAGTAACTTTACCCCTAAGCTATCCAATGCTTTCCCTACTGTAGCACCCTCTGGAGTTGGAATAGTAATTTTTACCCTTACGCTATCCAAAACTTTCCCTACTGTTGCATCCTCTGGATTGGAATAGTAATTTTTACCCCTACGCTATCCAACGCTTTCCGTACTGTTGCACCCTCTGGAGTTGGAATAGTAATTTTTACCCCTATGCTATCCAACGCTTTCCCTACTGTTGCACCCTCTGGAGTTGGAATAGTAATTTTTACCTCTATGCTATCCAACGGTTTCCCTACTGTAGTACCCTCTTAAGTTGGAATAGTAACTTTTACCCCTTCGCTTTCCCTACTGTTTCACTCTCTGGAGTTGGAATAGTAATTTTTACCCCTACGCTATCCAACGCTTTCCCTACTGTTGCCCCCCCGGGAGTTGGAATAGTAATTTTACCCCTAAGCTATCCAACGCTTTCCCTACTGTAGCACCCTCTGGAGGTGGAATAGTAATTTTTACCCCTACGCTATCCAACGCTTTCCCTACTGTTGCCCCCTCTGGAGTTAGAATAGTAATTTTTACCCCTACGCTATCCAATGTTTTCCCTACTGTAGCACTCTCTGGAGTTGGAATAGTAATTTTTACTCCTACGCTATCCAACGTTTCCGTACTTTTTCACTCTCTGGAGTTAGAATAGTAATTTTTACCCCTACGCTATCCAACGCTTTCCGTACTGTTGCACCCTCTGGAGTTGGAATAGTAATGTTTACCCCTATGCTATCCAATGCTTTCCCTACTGTTGCACCCTCTGGAGTTGGAATAGTAATTTTTACCTCTACGCTATCCAACGGTTTCCCTACTGTAGCACCCTCTGAAGGTGGAATAGTAACTTTTACCCCTACGCTTTCCCTACTGTTTCACTCTCTTGAGTTGGAATAGTAATTTTAACCCCTACGCTATCCAACGCTTTCCCTACTGTTGCCCCCTCTGGAGTTGGAATAGTAATTTTACCCCTAAGCTATCCAACGCTTTCCCTACTGTAGCACCCTCTGGAGGTGGAATAGTAATTTTTACTCCTACGTTATCCAACGCTTTCCCTACTGTTGCCCCCTCTGGAGTTGGAATAGTAATTTTTACTCCTACGCTATCCAATGTTTCCCTACTGTTTCACTCTCTGGAGTTGGAATAGTAATTTTTACCCCTACTCTATCCAACGCTTTCCCTACTGTTGCCCCCTCTGGAGTTGGAATAGTAATTTTTACCCCTATGCTATCCAACGCTATATCTATTGTTGCACCTCTGGAGTTGGAATAGTAATTTTTACCCCTACGCTATCCAACGCTTTCCCTATTGTTGCATTTTCTGAAGTTGGAATAGTAATTTTAAGTGTTACGCTATCCAATGTTATCATTACTTCAGTTTTTTTGGACTTTGAATAGTAGTTTTATTTATTTAGCTATTTAATATTTTGTTATTATTTTTGATAATGTAGTATATCATTAATTTAAAAAAAATTGACAGTATATATTTTTTTATGTATTAAATATAATTATTTACTTTTTATTTATGTTATTGTTTTATGTGTGTAGATGTATTTGTAATTTATAATATGTTTTAATAATTTATAAGTTATTAAAATAATTATTAAAACGTATTAAGTAAGTATATTTTTATGTATATGTTTAATTAATGTTATATTATTGTGTATGTATTATTTATTAATTTTAAACATTATTAAATATTTTTAACTATATTTATTTGGTTTATAAGTATTATTTACTTTATTTTACACTTTTTTTATTACAAAAAAAACAATATTTTTTATTACGATATTTTTAACATCGATATTTCGGGTTCAATATTTTTGTACTTACCATGTTGTAGATAGGATGTCGATATTCTTGCCTTTGATATTCCAGCCTCGATTTTTCTGTAGGTTGATATTTTGTCCGTCGATATTCTGTCAGTGATCCGCTTAAGGCAGCTCATGGAACACCCCCTCGGGGTGACCGCAATCATGAAGCCATAAGAACAATCTGGGTAGCGTGGACTTTCAGGCATATACTGATCACAGTATCCTTGAACATGCAGTGCTTCTTCCTTTAATGAACGCCCATGGTCCTTGATAACTTCTTGACACTGCCCTTGACACTGATGTAAAACACTGGTAGGGTATTGTTTCCAGTTCTGAAACCTTTAACGGTATTGTTGTGTCCAGCTCTGGAGGTTTAAACTCAGTAGCGGCTTCTCCTGATGCAACGAGGTAGGGCAGCAGCGGTGGTGGTGGGGGGGAATAAATAAATACAAAAAACAAAGAAAAACATTTGAAAATAAATTATGACTTACCTGATGCTGAGTCCACTCTGTCTTGCTCCTCTCCCAATCCTTGACTCTGTGCACACTGCGCAGGCTTCTAGATTCCAATAGATAACAGATGGAATAATATTCCCAGCATGAGAAAAGCGATGGGATTGGCCTGAGTGGCCTGGTTTTGCCGCTCAGACACTGCCTGGGACAGTTCTCAACCCTGCTGTGCAACACAGCTGGGTAGAAAAATGCTAAATATGCATGTCGGTTTGGCCAGCCTAAGATGGCCAAACCATCATGTGTGCTTAGTAGTGCCCACAACTTCTCCTCCTGAAGCTTTGGATGGCCCCGTCCCACCCGGCCCCACCCTGTGATTCGGCCCATCAGCAGAGGCAATGGTGAAAAAGAAAATGATAATAACATTATTTTATTATCATTTTATTTTTCACTGTTGCCTCTGCTGGGTAGCAGCAGTGGGGTGACGCTCCTTCGCCATAGCAGAATGCTGCCCCTGTTTAAACTGGGTATTATCCCCAGTTCTAGAGCCACCCTTGGTATAGTGTGTCATGTTCTGGAGCCACCTCTAATAGATTGTGTTGAGATGAGAAGCTACATCTGGAGTGTTGTGTACACAACTGGAGTCCTTATCTGGAATAATGTTTCCGCAGAGCACATCTGGGGTTTTGTGCCCAGTCAGGTACACAGGCTACAGTGGTGCCCACCTCTGGAGGACTCATCTGGAACATTGTGACAAGTGCTAAAAGCCCAAATGTTCCCCTCTTGTACCTCACCTTATTGTATTATGTACTTGAGATTTTTTGTAAAGTGCCAATGACCTGTAAAGGTATACTGGAGCTAAGGGGAACATGGAAACAGAACCAAGTACTACACAGAAGAAACAAGTTGCAATAGTCTAGACGAAGAACAGCCAGGTTTTAAAAGCTTCACAGAAAGGCAGGATGTGATTGATGGAGCAGAGATGCTGTCGGAAAGTATTATAATGTTTGCCCGCAAACACAGAGAAAGCTCGACCACCTGCACGAGTACAAGAATGCTGGTAAACAACAAGCAGGTTCGATGATGAAGTTCTCAAAAAAAGGGACTGAGTGTAATATATAAACTTGCATTGAAAATTGAGAGGACCCGGTGTGATGAAAGGCCTGGTAAACCATGCTTAAGAACTTGAAGTGATCCTTTTAGGGACAGGTAACCAGTCAAGAGAATTCAGGTAAGAAGAAGTAGAGGAACAGGAAGGAAGACTGACAAGTGAGTATATGCTTGTTGCAGATGCTGCAGAAAGAAGTAAGGTGATCCAGGGCATAAACCAGTGCAATAATTGATCCAACTTTAAATGACCAATTGTACTACAAGATACCATGAACCAAAAGGAAGAACAGGAGGATCTTTCTAAGAAGCCTCATGAGAGAAAGCAATTAGAAGAGACCTGGTTGAACTAAGTGATGAAAGAGAGGTCCTGATCAAAAAGTTCCTCAAGACGGCAAACAGATAAGGCAGGAAGATGAAAAGGATCAAGTTGAGAGTGCTAAAACTCATAGTGCCAGGCCTGAGGTTTATTAAGGTCTTTGACCAGCAGGATCTCAGTTTGTATTGTGTTATGTTTAAGACAAGGGCCTCCAACCTTTTATGTATTAAGAGCTTCTAAAGTTTAAAAAAAAAGATTGTCCTGAGCTACTCATATTATTACAGTTGTAATATAACCACAACAGACAAGATTACATTAGTGGCCACCGCAGGCTGGTTTATGAGCAATGATCACATCAGTGTCTGGCAGAGCTGCTAGCAGTTCTGAAAAGGGCTTTATCAGTTTGGAATGCCTCTACGTGGGTAATGCATAACAGCCCTAGCTGCAGTGCACCAAAATAATACTCCCCAATGCTGCATAATTTATCATTGAAATATCAGCTTTAAATGTAGCATATGGATCTTGGTGTTGAAATAACATATGCGTATTGCTAACTGAATGGTTGCAATGGTTGTATTGGAAATTCAACCATTTCAGACAAACATGCGCTCATGAGTTCTGAAAATACATTCATTTTCATCTCAAATACACACTTTTGAATATTGGTTAACATATATTCATTCTAAAATGCAAAAGTTTCTAATTTAGTGGGCTGGGTTGCACACAGGAGTGCCACTTGCAGGTAGCTGGGGAGCTAACATTAGCTCACAAGCTACTTGTTGGAGAAGCCTGGTTTAAGAGAATTTGCTTCACACCCAAGTGATTATATCAAAAATAAACTTTTGACATTTCTCCCTGGCTGTTGAAGATTGAATGTTAAGGGTGATCAATATTTAAGTGTCATCTGCATAGTACTTGAGATGAAAAATGGTAGACCGTATGAGTTTGCCATGGGGAAGAAACTAGACATTGAAAAGAGTAGGGCTTACAGAGGAGCACTGTCGAATCCTGTATAAGAAATGTATAGCATCAGAGCAAAAAGGGGGAAGATGAATGGCGAAAGCCATATTGGAAAGGTTGGAGGATATCGAGGCAGGAGTCCCATATTCCAGTCAATGAGCATGCTGTTATGAAAATGTATTGAAGGTCGTATAGCGATCAAGAAGGACTAGAGCAATGCAGCGTTCCTGGTCCAAAAGAACTGCAGAGGTCATCAAGTATGGAGATTAGAACAGAAGGAAAAAAACACAACTGAGTAACGGAAAAGAGAAAAATCAGCCTGAGCCATAGCAAGGTTATGATTGGTCTCCAGACAACTGATTGTTGATTGTTTCCTTGAACTTTTATTGAAAAAGGCAAGAGCAAATTGGGCCAAAAATTGCCAAGTCCAAGAAATTGGAAGAATGCTACTTTAAAAGTGGCTCCAGTTTTAAGGACACCTTCATTGTTTTAGGGGCCTCATCATGGATATTTATTTTAACCGTGTTGTGTCCAGTTGTGGAGGACCTATTTTAAATAATGTGCCACGGTTTGGAGGCCTTGTTTCGAGTATTGTTTGGAGTTCTGAATATCTTACTTGGAGCACTGTTCCCCATTCTGGAGCCCACCTCTGGGGTACTGTGTCCAGTTCAAGAGGCCTCATCTACAGTACTGTTGTCCAGTCCAGGAGGTCACATCTGGAATGGTGGTTCCGGAGCTCAAGGCTTTATCTTGAATCTAAGGGCATATATACAGCTAAAGTGCGGAGCGCAGTGTTAAGCCAAGAAGGCTGACGCCGCACTCCGTCACTTTAGAAATGCAAGCCTGCACTGTATTTACAACAATACGGTGTAGCCCTGCATTCTCCCAGTGCTCACGCTAAATTTAGCTGCCTAGCACCAACGCAGGCACCCTTGCACAATTCTGACTCAGCACTATGGTGCAAGGGTGCCTGTATTGTGGGAATGATTGTTTATGTGCAGGGAGGGACACCTTTCTGAACATTAACAACCATGCATGGCATTTTGCTGTTTATATGTGTGCTGCACAATGCAGCACACATAGAAACAGCAAAAACGAGGATGAAAGAAAGTGTTTCTCCTTGTTTCGCCTGTTTAAGATCAAGTTTTCTCTGGTCTTAATTTTGGCGCTGCCCCATATTTACGCCACCCTTGTAAATATGGGGCAGCATCAAAATGAATGGGTGTTGCGGTGTAACGCCCACCACAACACCCATTGCCCACGCCTTTCATGCTAAGTATATGGTGAAAGGGGGCCTTATTCACAAGGTTGCATTACCCCACGTTAAGTGGCTTAAAGCCGCCTTGTGAATAAGCCAATGCCCCTATCACAACAGGAAACTTTAAAAAAGTGATGTTCCTGAGGCGATAGGGACTTGTAAATATGGCCACTGGTGCCCAGTTCTGGTTATCTCATCTGGTGTATAGTAACAGTTGTTGAGGCCCAATCCGGAGTTCTGTGTCAATTGTGGATTCCACCTTTGGAATCTTACAAGAACGTTGCAGAAAAATGAAGGCCCTGCTGTCAACAACAACACTGCATGATCCAAAAACGATCCAAATCCAAACTCTCCTCCAGGGAAGTACTCCAATGAGGCATCCACATCTCCACATCAATTTCAATCTCAACTCCAAATGACGCCACGGAGCCGCGAGTTGGCGTCATTTGGAGCGAGGCAGTGTTGACCGAGACAATTCAGTGGGCGACACCCTCCCCTACCCGTTACGTTAGAGGTACTATTAGGTATCATATAAAGTGCATGAGATTCCTGCATTTTTTTCAACTTTTTTTCACTTTTGTATATAGCACACCTTCAAATCTGATATCAACATAGTAAGTATTGAGGGGATCTTTCAGTCCTGATGAAGAAGCCTTTGCTTGCTTCGAAACATGTTGACTTTATAGGAGTATCCGCACATTGTACGATGGACATCTCCGCATCACCCTTTTAACAGGTCCAGCCTCAATGACCTATTAAAGTTTCTTAATTCCATGATGCCAGTTCCTTTTTAAAACACTTTTTATATTTACTCCAGACCCTTCCTCTCACTACCCCTACACCACACATAGTACTGTAAGAACAGTGCTCCCGCATAGTCACAGGTCATAGCACGCCCCGTCCCGCAGCGGGACGGGAAGACCCCTATGATGAAGCATGACACCAAGAGCCCTTTTGGTGTGTGAGGGGTATTTAAGCAAACACTGTGTCCATCCATTCCAGGATGAGAAACACACTTCCCTAACACAGTAAGACCTTCATTTTTTTTAAACCCTTAAAGTGGATCTCTTTGATAGATTACACCTACAAATGTAGCGATCTGCCTAGGAAAATGCAAAAAACAGAAGTTATGCCTCGGCAGCAGGAGTCCCAGCACAGCCAGATTCTGGGAGAGAGGGAAGCATTTTAGGTTTTTTTTTAGGACTCTGGCGTTTCAATAGTAGATCACCAGGAAAGGGTTCTGACCATGATCACTCTTGACTCTGACTTTGATCAACCTCCCCGGTTTTCCAGCTGGATGGTGCCCTTCTGTGGAAGAGCTCCTCCAGCCCTGTGCTCTCTGGACTTTGACCTTCCTAATTCTTATCCATCCCTATTAAGTAGATGACCCCTCACCATTTACAATGTATCTTACTTCTCTCTGCCACTGGCTCTTTAGGCCATTCCATCCATGATGATCCAAAACCTCTGGCCTCACAGCGCATGCTAGTCACCCTGCCCTGCCTCGCGACTCAGAGCTGGCCTCAGACACGAGGTGCCAGTCATCCCTCCCCACCTTTAGACACACTCACCTAGAACTTTTCGATTACTTGTACCACAGCCTATACACCTTAGGTGTTTGATCCCAATACCGCAAACGAGCTTTGTAGCACTGGACACCGACGACACCCTCACCACTGCCGAGCACATGCACTTCCAGATCCACACCGACCCCAACACGACCCTCCTAGGAACACTCGTCTACAGACCACCCGGACCAAGACCACAGTTCAGCGACACCATCGCCGACCTCGTCAGCACCCACGCCTTTGCCTCCATGGACTACATACTCCTCGGGGACCTGAACTTCCACCTTGAGAACAGCAATAACGCCAACTCCACTGCCCTGATTTACAACCTCCTCAACCTCGGACTCAAACAGCTCATGACGACACCCACCCACGCCGCTGGACACACGCTGGACCCCATCTTCTCCACAAGCCCCCACGTCTCCTTCAACCACACCACCGAACCCCACTGGACCGACCACAGATGCATCCACTTCACCTTCAGGAAACCCACCACACACCACTGCACCCAACAGCTGCCACACCGCTGCTGGGGCAAGGTCACCAAAGACCAACTGACTACCACCCTCGCCCTGAGACCACCCGCTGTCCCCACCGACCCCGACACCGCCGCAACCAACCTCAAACAGTGGATCAATGACTGCGCCAACACCCTCTCCCCTCTCAAGACCCCCACAACCAACCACACCAACAAGAAAGCCGCCTGGTTCACCGAAGACCTCCAGATCTCCAAGCGCACCTGTCGGAAGCTGGAGAAGAAATAGCTCCACAACCGCACACCAGACAGCCACACAGCCCACAAGAGCGCCACCCGCAGACACCACCAACTCATCAGGAACGCCAAGAGAACCGCCTTCAAGGACCGCCTAGACAACAACGCACACAACACCAAAGAGCTCTTCAGCATCGTGAAAGAACTCTCCAACCCCAGCTCCAACACCAACGACATCTCACATCACAAGACCTGTGCAAATCCCTAGGCACCTTCTTTCACCGCAAGATCACCGACATCCACGACAGCTTCAACTCCGAGACCCCCGCAGCCACCATCAATTCCACCACCCCTGCGACCAATACCAGCACCAGCCGCCTGACCGCCTGGTCCAACGTCAGCGACGAAGACACTATCAAAACCATGAACTCCATCCACTCCGGATCCCCATCTGATCCCTGCCCTCACCACGTCTTCAACAAAGCCTGCACAACCATTGCGCCCCACCTCCGGAAAACAATCAACAGCTCCTTCGAGACAGCAACCTTCCCGGAAAGCTGGAAGCACGCCGAGATCAACGCCCTTCTGAAGAAGACCAAGGTGGACCCCAAGGACCTCGAGAACTTCCGGCCCATCTCCCTGCTCCCGTTCCCAGGAAAAGTGACAGAGGAGATTGTCAACAAACAGCTAACCCGCTACCTCGAAGACAACAACATCCTGGACCCTTCCCAATCCGGTTTCCGCAGCAACCACAGCACCGAGACTGCCCTCATCGCCGCCACTGACGACATCAGGATCCTGATGGACAAAGGAGAAACAGCCGCCCTCATCCTCCTGGACCTATCAGCTGCCTTTGACACCGTCTGCCACCGCACCCTATCAGCACGCCTCCATGACGCCGGAATCCAAGAGAAGGCCCTAGCCTGGACCACAACCTTCCTCTCCGGCAGAACCCAGAGCGTCCGCCTACCACACTTCCGCTCGAAAACCACCAAGATCATCTGCGGCGTCCCACAGGGATCCTCCCTCAGCCCGACGCTGTTCAATATCTACATGGCACCGCTCGCCCATGTCACACGACAACACAACCTCAAAATCATCACCTACGCCGACGACACCCAGCTGATCATATCCCTCACCGGAGACCCCCACACCGCCAAAGCCAACCTCCACAGAGGAATGAAGGCCGTAGCCGACTGGATGAAGGACAGCAGACTGAAGCTGAATTCAGACAAGACGGAGGTCCTCATTCTCGGACCCACCCCATCAGCCTGGGACGACTCTTGGTGGCCCACATCGCTAGGCACAGCCCCGGAACCCACAGACCGCGCACGCAACCTGGGGGTCATCCTCGACTCCACCCTCCCCATGACCAGGCAAGTCAACGCCGTCTCTGCGTCCTTCTACAACACCCTCCGAATGCTCCGCAGGATCTTCAAATGGATCCCTTCCGACACGAGAAAAACCGTCACCCAGGCCCTCATCACCAGCAGACTCGACTACGACTACGGGAATGCCCTCAACTCAGGAACAACAACCAAGCTCCTGAGATGACTACAACGAATCGAGAACGCCTCGGCACGTCTGATCCTCGATGTCCCCCGACGCAGCCACATCACACCCCACCTGAGGGGCCTGCACTGGCTCCCTGTCAACAAGAGGATCACCTTCAAACTCCTCATCCACACACACAAAGCACTACACAACACCGGACCCACTTACCTCAACAACCGACTCAGCTTCCACACCCCCACCCGTAGCCTCCGCTCAGCCAACCTCGACCTCGCCACAATTCCTCACATCCAGAAAACCACTGCCGGCGGCAGATCCTTCTCCTACCTCGCCGCCAAGACCTCGAACGCACTCCCTACCAGCCTACGACAGACTCAGGACCTGCTGGCCTTCAGAAGACTTCTCAAGACCTGGCTCTTCGATCAGTAGCGACCCCCCCCCCAGCGCCTTGAGACCCTCACGGGTATGTAGCACGCTTTAGAAATGCAGTGATTGATTGATTGATTGATTGATTGATTGATTGATTGATTACTCTTAATCTGGTCTCCTGGCTGAAGCACATTAAACATAAAATGCCTTCAAATACACTAGTAGCTCTCCAAGTAAGGAATTCAGAACTAGACAATATTCCAAACGAGTACTTCAGAATAGTATACAATATTCCAAGGGGCACTTTATTACTGATGTGTAAAATGTACATCTGCAACACAAACTTTGTTCTGTTTGATTACTCATCTCTCCACCCCAACATTCTTTTTGCTCCTGTTGTTTTGTTATATTGTTTACCCACTTTGAGGTCTACCTGTATAGAAATTCAAAGATGCCGAAGCATAAGGATAGGCTGTGCTGCTGATCTTGCTATTTCTGTTTTGTCTCTGTAAGGGAGGTTTTCATTGCTCTGGCTGTGCTGTAACGTCTGCGTAAGTGAAGGAAGATCCCATGACCTCTGCACATGCTGTACCTGTGTGTCAGGACAGATGCACTTCTGCCTGTGCTGTACCTGTTCTGTGCATATCAAGCATTCTCAAACTACTGCTCCGGTGCCGCCTCTGCTGTGCATGTTCTTTGTGTTAGGGAAACGTGCATGGCTGCCAAACCCACTGTATAGCCTGGTGTATGTGAGAGCACTTTACACTGCTGCTGCACATGATGTTCTAAATATGTGCCGGTGTGTGTGTGTGTGTGTGTGTGTGCGCGCACGCGCCCTTGAGGAGAGACAGTAACATGCACTGCAGCAGTTCTTTGTGTTCATGTAAGCGTCCACTACTGCTGCTGCACATGCTTTACTAAATATGTGTGGATATGTGAGTGTTTGAGAATGAGAGACAGTTAATGTGCACTGCAGCAGTTATGTGTGTTCAGGAAGCGCGCACTACTGCTGCTGCACATGCTGCGCTAAATATGTGTGGGTATGTGAGTGTTTGAGAATGAGAGACAGTTAATGTGCACTGCAGCAGTTCTTTGTGTTCATGAAGCGTGCACTACTGCTGCTGCACATGTTGTACTAAATATGTGTAGGTATGTGAGTGTTTGAGAAGGAGAGACAGTTAGTGTGCACCGCACCAGTTCTTTGTGTTCATGAAGCGTGCACTACTGCTGCTGCACATGCTGTACTAAATATGTGTGGGTATGTGAGTGTTTGAGAAGGAGAGACAGTTAATGTGCACTGCAGCAGTTCTTTGTGTTCATGAAGCGTGCACTACTGCTGCTCACATGCTGCACTAAATATGTGTGGGTATGTGAGTGTTTGAGAATGAGAGACAGTTAGTGTGCACTGCAGCAGTTCTTTGTGTTCATGAAGCGTGCACTACTGCTGCTGCACATGCTGCACTAAATATGTGTGGGTATGTGAGTGTTTGAGAAGGAGAGACAGTTAATGTGCACTGCAGCAGTTCTTTGTGTTCATGAAGCGTGCACTACTGCTGCTGCACATGCTGCACTAAATATGTGTGGGTAAGTGAGTGTTTGAGAAGGAGAGACATTTAGTGTGCACTGCAGCAGTTATTTGTGTTTATGAAGCGTGCACTACTGCTGCTGCACATGCTGCACTAAATATGTGTGGGTATGTGAGTGTTTGAGAAGGAGAGACAGTTAATGTGCACTGCAGCAGTTCTTTGTGTTCATGAAGCGTGCACTACTGCTGCTCACATGCTGCACTAAATATGTGTGGGTATGTGAGTGTTTGAGAGGGAGAGACAGTTAGTGTGCACTGCAGCAGTTCTTTGTGTTCATGAAGCGTGCACTACTGCTGCTGCACATGCTGCACTAAATATGTGTGGGTAAGTGAGTGTTTGAGAAGGAGAGACAGTTAATGTGCACTGCAGCAGTTCTTTGTGTACATGAAGCGTGCACTACTGCTACTGCACATGCTGCACTAAATATGTGTGGGTAAGTGAGTGTTTGAGAAGGAGAGACAGTTAATGTGCACTGCAGCAGTTATTTGTGTTCATGAAGCGTACACTACTGCTGCTGCACATGCTGCTCTAAATATGTGTGGGTATGTGAGTGTTTGAGAAGGAGAGACAGTTAGTGTGCACTGCAGCAGTTCTTTGTGTTCATGAAGGTTGCACTACTGCTGCTGCACATGCTGCACTAAATATGTGTGGGTAAGTGAGTGTTTGAGAAGGAGAGACCGTTAGTGTGCACTGCAGCAGTTCTTTGTGTTCATGAAGCGTGCACTACTGCTGCTGCACATGCTGCACTAAATATGTGTGGGTATGTGAGTGTTTGAGAAGGAGAGACAGTTAATGTGCACTGCAGCGGTTCTTTGTGTTCATGAAGCGTGCACTACTGCTGCTCACATGCTGCACTAAATATGTGTGGGTATGTGAGTGTTTGAGAAGGAGAGACAGTTAATGTGCACTGCAGCAGTTCTTTGTGTTCATGAAGCGTCCACTACTGCTGCTGCACATGCTGCACTAAATATGTGTGGGTAAGTGAGTGTTTGAGAAGGAGAGACAGTTAGTGTGCACTGCAGCAGTTCTTTGTGTTCATGAAGCGTGCACTACTGCTGCTCACATGCTGCACTAAATATGTGTGGGTATGTGAGTGTTTGAGAAGGAGAGACAGTTAGTGTGCACTGCAGCAGTTCTTTGTGTTCATGAAGCGTGCACTACTGCTGCTCACATGCTGCACTAAATATGTGTGGGTATGTGAGTGTTTGAGAATGAGAGACAGTTAGTGTGCACTGCAGCAGTTCTTTGTGTTCATGAAGCGTGCACTACTGCTGCTGCACATGCTGCACTAAATATGTGTGGGTATGTGAGTGTTTGAGAAGGAGAGACAGTTAATGTGCACTGCAGCAGTTCTTTGTGTTCATGAAGCGTGCACTACTGCTGCTGCACATGCTGCACTAAATATGTGTGGGTAAGTGAGTGTTTGAGAAGGACAGACATTTAGTGTGCACTGCAGCAGTTCTTTGTGTTTATGAAGCGTGCACTACTGCTGCTGCACATGCTGCACTAAATATGTGTGGGTATGTGAGTGTTTGAGAAGGAGAGACAGTTAATGTGCACTGCAGCAGTTCTTTGTGTTCATGAAGCGTGCACTACTGCTGC
This sequence comes from Lissotriton helveticus, assembly GCF_964261635.1. Taxonomy (NCBI): domain Eukaryota; kingdom Metazoa; phylum Chordata; class Amphibia; order Caudata; family Salamandridae; genus Lissotriton; species Lissotriton helveticus. The sequence goes on along the minus strand of NC_136061.1, from coordinate 1,950,414,468 downwards.
TCACATGCTGCACTAAATATGTGTGGGTATGTGAGTGTTTGAGAGGGAGAGACAGTTAGTGTGCACTGCAGCAGTTCTTTGTGTTCATGAAGCGTGCACTACTGCTGCTGCACATGCTGTACTGAATATGTGTGGGTATGTGAGTGTTTGAGAATGAGAGACAGTTAGTGTTCACTGCAGCAGTTCTTTGTGTTCATGAAGCGTGCACTACTGCTGCTGCACATGCTGTAGTAAATATGTGTGGGTATGTGAGTGTTTGAGAAGGAGAGACAGAGAGACAGTTAATGTGCACTGCAGCAGTTATGTGTGTTCAGGAAGCGTGCACTACTGCTGCTGTACATGCTGTAGTAAATATGTGTGGGTATGTGAGTGTTTGAGAATGAGAGACAGTTAACATGCACTGCAGCAGTTCTTTGTGTTCATGAAGCGTGCACTACTGCTGCTCACATGCTGCACTAAATATGTGTGGGTATGTGAGTGTTTGAGAAGGAGAGACAGTTAATGTGCACTGCAGCAGTTCTTTGTGTTCATGAAGCGTGCACTACTGCTGCTGCACATGCTGCACTAAATATGTGTGGGTAAGTGAGTGTTTGAGAAGGAGAGACAGTTAGTGTGCACTGCAGCAGTTCTTTGTGTTCATGAAGCATGCACTACTGCTGCTCACATGCTGCACTAAATATGTGTGGGTATGTGAGTGTTTGAGAAGGAGAGACAGTTAGTGTGCACTGCAGCAGTTCTTTGTGTTCATGAAGCGTGCACTACTGCTGCTCACATGCTGCACTAAATATGTGTGGGTATGTGAGTGTTTGAGAAGGAGAGACAGTTAGTGTGCACTGCAGCAGTTCTTTGTGTTCATGAAGCGTGCACTACTGCTGCTGCACATGCTGCACTAAATATGTGTGGGTATGTGAGTGTTTGAGAAGGAGAGACAGTTAATGTGCACTGCAGCAGTTCTTTGTGTTCATGAAGCGTGCACTACTGCTGCTGCACATGCTGCTCTAAATATGTGTGGGTAAGTGAGTGTTTGAGAAGGAGAGACATTTAGTGTGCACTGCAGCAGTTCTTTGTGTTTATGAAGCGTGCACTACTGCTGCTGCACATGCTGCACTAAATATGTGTGGGTATGTGAGTGTTTGAGAAGGAGAGACAGTTAATGTGCACTGCAGCAGTTCTTTGTGTTCATGAAGCCTGCACTACTGCTGCTCACATGCTGCACTAAATATGTGTGGGTGTGTGAGTGTTTGAGAGGGAGAGACAGTTAGTGTTCACTGCAGCAGTTCTTTGTGTTCATGAAGCGTGCACTACTGCTGCTGCACATGCTGTACTGAATATGTGTGGGTATGTGAGTGTTTGAGAATGAGAGACAGTTAGTGTTCACTGCAGCAGTTCTTTGTGTTCATGAAGCGTGCACTACTGCTGCTGCACATGCTGTAGTAAATATGTGTGGGTATGTGAGTGTTTGAGAAGGAGAGACAGAGAGACAGTTAATGTGCACTGCAGCAGTTATGTGAGTTCAGGAAGCGTGCACTACTGCTGCTGTACATGCTGTAGTAAATATGTGTGGGTATGTGAGTGTTTGAGAATGAGAGACAGTTAACATGCACTGCAGCAGTTCTTTGTGTTCATGAAGCGTGCACTACTGCTGCTGCACATGCTGCACTAAATATGTGTGGGTATGTGAGTGTTTGAGAATGAGAGACGGTTAGTGTGCACTGCAGCAGTTATGTGTGTTCAGGAAGCGTGCACTACTGCTGCTGCACATGCTGTACTAAATATGTGCGGGTATGTGAGTGTTTGAGTAGGAGAGACAGTTAGTGTGCACTGCAGCAGTTCTTTGTGTTCATGAAGCGTGCACTACTGCTGCTGCACATGCTGCACTAAATATTTGTGGGTATGTGAGTGTTTGAGAAGGAGAGACAGTTAATGTGTTCTGCAGCAGTTATTTGTGTTCATGAAGCTTGCACTGCAGCTGCCTATGCTTTACCAGTGCTGTCATGTAGTGAAGCTTGGCAACATCTATTCACTAAAAGAAGAAATGCAATGTGCTTTTCCATGCTTGCTATCAATGTGCACAAATACACAAAAGGATAAATCACAAATGTAAGTAAAAGTACATGCAGAGATTTGCATACCCGCCTGAATGCATCTTTATGTTTTTTCAAACATTTCTAGTAGTAGGCCTGGAGAGCTGCACTACATGCAGGCTTAGAGGAACACTACTGGGAATGTCAAGTGACAGTTGCAGGAGGCTCCTGTTCCCATTTGAGTTTATTTCAGCGCAGAGGTATGGCGCCCACTGTGCAAATGCACATTTTATTCTCTACAGTGAAAACATTGTTTCCCTTGGAGAAAGCCCAAATCTGAGGGTCACCGAGTTTGCCTTCCCATCCTGAGAGGGGAAATACTGCAGCTCATGGCTGGAGTAAGGTTCTGACTATTTCCAGGGTGGGAAGGGCTTGGACCCGAGTTTGAAAATGCCCATAAACATACATTTGTTTGAGTGTTCACAAGCACTGGGGTATCCACACTCAGTAACACCCACCTCCCACCCCTTGAATGGGATTTACTTCTAGAATGCTCTCCGCAATCGTGGAAGAAAAATGAGTGGTGGTAAGTGCATTTACTCCCGCCTAAAGCCACTTCTTGAATTCCTGGTAGTCGAAAATAAGGTATTTCGTCCGTAAAGGTGGGGTTACTGCCGACCTTCGTGAAGAGGCACCAGTGTTTTTGCTGTTTGAACATTTTGCTCTTCTGTCTGCTCTGCTTCGCTCTTCTTCCCGAAGCTATTTCTCTGTCTACCTAATATTTGATTAATTTCTATTCCTGGAACGCAGTTCTTTTGAACCTTCAAACCCAGTCCCATGCTCGGCAGCCCAGGCCTCGTTTGACAAATCTTTTTTGTACACCGCGAGGGCATTAAAGCAACTCACTTTCCGCACCCGGGCTTGGCCCTGCCTTCCAGTCACAGATCTGAGTAGGCCTGACGCAAGCGGGCCCGGAAAGGCCCGGGCGCTTCCCTCCCATGCAGAGAGCGGGCCTGTCCCCCTGCGAGCGGCCTGTCAAGTCCGATTCCGGAGTGACAGCCGCCCTTGGCCACATCAAACGGCGCCGGAGGTTTCTGTTGAGGGCTGTTTGTTGATGTTTAGCTGATGAAGTGATATTACATGGCATTTCCAGCTCTCAATCCCATTAATGGACAGAACTACCTAATGGTGCTCATTAAAGGAACTGCCCGGGGTGTCAGAAACTGGGCTGACAAGCCGGGCCATGTGCGGCGGAGGAGGATTTGGGCCAAAAAAAGGGGGAAGGAAGTGTCTGAAAATATCTTACCCCCTTATTTCTGCAGGTGGAAGCGGAGCCCCCATAAAAGGTCGTGCGAAGGACCCCTTTTCCGCAACCTAATTGAGCAGAAAGGCAGCGTAGGCCGCTGGGTCTCGCTTGAGGCTCTGGGTTTAAGCGAGTCTAACGCTCTGCGTTTCAAAGTCCAGCGTCAATGTCACATGGTGAACTGGCTCATGAACACGGGCGTGGCTGTCGATTGCACGGCAGGTGCAGTGGCACCGGGGATCGGCGGCTTGAGGAGCCACACTTGGGCTGAGCTGATGGTGCCAATTAGATTGCCAGAACCAAAATATCTTAAAGATGTTGTTTAAAACATTTTGGGGCCTATTATGATGTCGGACGGTAAGCCTCTGACAGACATGGTTGTGGTTTACAATCCGACCGTCAAAGTACAATGTCGGTGGTCAGAGTGTAAACCAGCCGGTCAACATGACTGGCTTCCGATGGGCTCAAGGAACCCGTTGGCCTCAAGGAGCCCGTCGGTCAATCAGAAACCTCTCCATAATCCCTTACGGACGGCATTTCTGCAGTCGCGATTATGATGTTGGTTTCCAACAGCCTTTCCATGTCGGTCTGTCTGACATGGAAAGGCTGTCAGAGAGCAACTTTGGGGGCCCTAAGCAGGGCCTCCGTCTCCACAGACCCTCCGGTTGTAGGTCTTGGGGCATCTATCTAGGGTGACCAACCGTCCGTAAATTTCACGGACAGTCCGTAATTTCGGCCGTCTGTCCGTTGTCCGTGAAGGATTCTTTAACGGACGCCATTTGTCCGTCATTTTAACAGGGCACCGGTTGCCTCACCCTAAACCCGGCATAGCTTGCACCCACCTCCCTTCTTCACTCCGATGCTGCACCAAATCTCCTCAGATACTTAGCAGCATTGGAGCGTCACAGCGGGATGGCAACCCTCACACCTCCAGGCCTTGATGACCTGTTAAGAGGTGCTTCGAAGGTGACTGAGAGGGAGGGGCTGCAGGTTCAGGAGCAGGGGCATCCATTCAGATGCAAACAGCCCTGAATGCGCCATGTCTCTGCTATTTAGAGGGGGGCTCACACATTCCATTTCTACCCAGGGCCCCAGACATCCTAGACTCGGCCAGATTACACCCCTGATTACACCGAGGCAGCATGTGCTTCTCTTCACCGAGCTTAATTACTGTCACTAAATTGTAAGCAAACCTCGGTTCTTCAAACATGCAGTCTATAATGTAATACAATAAAGAAATGGCACAATCACACCCACACTGATTAACAAAGTATGGAGGACAATCAGCTCAATCAGTTCTCTTAGAGTATCTCCTGTAAGTACTGTACATCACAGTGGGGGATGGCATTTTGGACAGAGAGCCTGTCTTCTCGTTGTCTTGTGCAGGAGAGGGCGAGGAGCCCAAGATGATACTAGAATACTGCATGCCCACCCCTGTGCCCACCCTGGTGGATCCTGTTCCCTCCCCTGTGATGGCTCCTGCCCTCCCCTCAGTGATGGCTCCTGTCCCCCCATGTGGTGGCTCCAGTCCACCCCCCGCCTGTGATGGCTCCTGTCCCCGCATGTTGTGGCTCCAGTCCACCCCCGCCTGTGATGACTCTTGTCCCCCCCCCTGTGGTGGATCGTGTCTCCGCCATGGGTTGCTTCTGTCCCAGTACTGGAACGGCCCCTGCAGCGAGGGTGAAGTTCTTGATGGGCCTCTTCTCAAAAGGGCTCAGCTCAAAATTAATATGGAAAGGTGGGCGAGTAAGTAAGTGAAAGGATGGGTGAATGGCTGGATGAATTTGTGAAAGAGTGAATGGATGAATGAAAGATTGAATAAATGGATAATGAGAGAGGATGGATGGATTGATGAGTGAGGGGAAGGATGGGGAGAAAATGTAAATAGCTGGATGTATGGGTGGAAGGGTAGCTGGATGATGGATGAGGGGAAGGATGATGGATGAGGAGAAGGATGGATGGATGGAGGGGAAGGATGGATGGATGAGGGGAAGGATAAATGGATGGGATGGATGGATGGGTGAGGGGAAGGATGGATGATGAGGGGAAGGATGGTTGGATGAGGGGAAGGATGGATGGATGAGGGGATGGATGGATGAGGGGAAGGAAGGATGGATGGATGGACGAGGGGATGGATGGAGGGGAAGGATGGATGGATGAGTGTGTGAAAGGATGGATGGATGGATGATGAGGGGAAGGATGGATGGATTGATGGATGGATGATGAGGGGTGGGTGAAAGGATGGATGATGAGGGGAAGGGTGGATGGATGGATGATGAGGGGAAGGGTGGATGGATGGATGATGAGGGGGTGGGTGAAAGGATGGATGGATGGATGATGAGGGAATGGATGGTAGATGAGGGGGTGGGTGAAAGCATGGATGGATGATGAGGGGAAGGATGGATGGATGATGAGGGGAAGGATGGATGGATGATGAGTGGGTGGGTAGAAGGATGGATGGATGGATGATGAGGGAAAAGGATGGATGGATGATGAGGGAAAAGGATGGATGGATGATGAGGGGAAGGATGGATGGATGATGAGGGGAAGGACGGATGGATGATGAGGGGAAGGACGGATGGATGGATGGATGATGGGTGGGTGAAAGGATGGATGGATGGAGAGTGGGTGGGTGAAAGGATGGATGGATGATGAGTGGGTGGGTGAAAGGATGGATGGATGGATGAGTGGGTGGGTGGATGGTGGGTGGGTGAAAGGATGGATCTGTGGATTGGATGGTGGGTGGGTGAAAGGATGGATGAGTGGGTGGGTGGATGGTGGGTGAGTGGATGGTTGTGTGGATGATGGGTGGGTAGGTGGATGAGTGAAATTATGGATGGATTGATGGATTGATAAGTGCAAGGGTGAATGAATGGACATATGAGTGAAAGGGTGGATGTAAGGATGGATGAGCGAGTGAAAGGGAGGGTAGATGGACAGAAGGATGAATAGATGTGTGAAGGAGTGAAATGATAGATGGATGAATGTAAGGGTCAATGGATGGATTCATGAGTGGATGAGTAGATGGATGGATGGGTGGGTGGATGGATGGATGGAAGGAAGGATGGCTAAGTGAAAGGGTCGATGGAGAGAGAAAGGGAGGATGGATGGATGACTAAAAGAGTGGATGGGTGGAAGGATTAGTAAGTGAAATGATGGCTGGATTGGTGAAAGGGTAAATGGCTGAATGGATGAGTGAATGGATGGATGGGATGAAGAGTGGATGGATAAGTGTACAGATGGATAGGGTGAAAGGGTGGATGGATGGATAATGGAGGATGAGTGAAAGGATGGATGAGGGGATGGATGAAGGGATGGATGAGTGAAAAGATAGATGGAAGGATACATGATGGATAGGTTTGCAAATGGTTGGATATGTTTGGAAATGGCTGGGCTTACCTATATACTATTGCGCGACCTCTGATGTGTCTGTAAAACATACCTATTGTCCTGAAGTTTTGTCCTGAATTTTGACCTCCTGTCCTGAATTTGTGTCCTGAATTTTGACCCTTTGTCCTGAATTTTTACACTCACCGTCCTGAATTTGCACAAATGCCAGTTGGTCACCCTAATGGTGCCCCTTGTAAATCCCTGCACCGTGCTGCAGGCACCGTGAGGTTCCTGCCACACGGTGCAGGGATTTACAGAAACTCCCATGTGCTGCAGCTGATTTTCAATCGCCGCAAAAGCATGATGCGGTCGCATCGTAATAGCGGTGTTGGGACTGCCGACCAGAGGTCGGTCGGTTTCGCAACAGCAGAGATGACGGTCGAAGGCAACCCAGACCGACATCATAATGAGGCCTATTTTATCTTCATCATTGAAAGTGTTATGATAAGTAATTATGCAAAATCAACTCTCAGGTCCATCCAAGAACGTTAAGTAAAAACTCACTTTTTTCTATCTTGGTTGAAAGACTGGAAAAACTACACATTTTCCACTATTTAATTAAAATTTCTGCATCCAATGGGAAGAGGCTGGAAACTACTAGAACATTTGGAACACAAATAAAACATACAATAAAAAACTTCTTCATTTATTTAGTTACTCTGCAGCAATTACATGTCTTAAGAAAACTTCAAATCACAAGCACCAGAAGAAAGTTTTGTTAATCGATTCGACAAGGGAGAAAGGAGGAAAAGAGATGAACGTTTCAGTAATCATTTCAACAAGGAGGAAAAGTTGTTATGCAAAATAATGGGCATAAAATGACAGGAAAAAAAGAATTAGCAAAGCCAATAAGTCTTGCCTGAATTTAAAGTTCTGAATAGAACAATCAACAATCCTTACGAACTGAAAAAAAACAACAAAGCAAAAATAAACTTGCCTTGTGCATATAATGCATCTTTAGGATAAAGACATTAATGTATGATTATAGAGCATACTTTTATGATGAAAATTGTCCATCATGCATTAATGATAAAAAGGAAATGGCCAATAAAATGAGGTGAGAGGGAAGTATTTTCTTGGGTGGTGCCAACACTCATGCTAGACAAGTTTAATGAATTGATAACAATCGTTCGTGCAGACAACTGTGCTATCAAACACGACCTGAATAAAAACAAAGCAGAACATTATTGCTTCCTCTATAGAATGCATATATGGCATAAAGAATGTAATGTATGAATGATTCAGTAAACGTCAGTCATGTAAAATAGTCGTTCATGCTTTGCAAAGTGAGCATTCAATAAGAGGCGGAATAATAAAGCGAACAACCAGTAAGATTATTGTTAGAGGGAGATACTCCTGTGAGTGGAGCCAAAAGCTCTCTCTATAATTATGTTAAAGAAATGTTAACAATAGGTATGGCAGGCAGCTGTGCTGTCACCAAAACAATAAAGACCCACTCCCTCGGCGTACGACCAAATCAGTGACTAGAGGGGGGGTGTTTCAAACGTCCTACTCCCTACCACTCTCTTACCAATATTGTAAGAGACAATATGCACTGTTCTCCGCCAATGTATAAAAACCTGTTCTCCAGGGCAACACACCAGAACCAACACATAAGGTGTACCCGAATCCCGGGATTTACCACTGTATCCACACCCAACGTTGGACACTGCTCTTGTTAGAGCAAAAAATGTGAAAGACGCAAGTGACACCTCACGGAAACACCACCGTCGGGGTAACTGGTATCAAATTTCCAGACAGGCCCCTGTCTCATCATCGGTTGTCACATGCGTCTTAAAGAAAAATAAGATGAAAGGAAAGAAGTGTCCAAAACAACAAACATATATAGTGACAAACTAGTGAAGGTGCAGAAATATCTGCTAGTGACCAACACATATAAACAAAGTGAAAATAAAGTAACAAAGTGCATAAAAACACACACCCAATCAACCGTCCCTTACCCAACTTTATTCATAGGGCGGAGATGGTGTGCTTGTATAAAAAAGGGGGGCTGGTAGTTAATCATATCTACCACAACCTCCTGCCAGTGCCGACATGTTTCACTGCTATGTTATATTAAAGCAGTTTCTTCAGGGCTGCACTCTGGGAATGTCACTTCACTGTCTTGGACACTAGTTCTATAGTGTGCTGTGCTGTCACGCCATAACCAAACATGTATTGTTCGTTTTATAGACCTATTGGATATGCCAATGCTTTTAGCCAAATCTATCCACCATTGTCAAAAAAGTGTGATGACACAGGCACTGTTGTTGGGGAAGATGCTCTTGGGGAAGAGCTAGAAAACACATGCACTCTCGCGTAGTGCTTAACGTGACAAGACATGAGGTGGAGCTGGGAAACACATTCACTCTCAGTGGGTGCTTAGCCAAAAAGAAACAAATAGTTCCTGAAAACTGAATGGTGGGAGGAAATATGCGGCCAGACAAAAGAATGGTAAAGAGGCTGTGCTCCAGGGGTTGAACTAAGATAAGAAGAGGAAGGCATGGTACAGAATAAGAAGCAAGCAAAGTGGTAATACAGCCAACCAATAGTAAGCACCAGGTTGGCTCTAAGCCCTCTGTAAATTTCTGGTAAGCTTACAAAAGGTCTTTCACAACCAGACAGCTTGAGCTGTATAGTAAGCAAGACCTAAAAAGAAGGGGAATGAAAACAGTTGATTATGATTTGTATGTCTCTTTGGAAAAGTAAGATTTCCAAGCTTTTTGGAAAGATGTTAAGGTTTCTATTAATTTCAGAGACGGATCCAGGAAATTCTAGTAGTGGGCCCCTTTTGCTTTGATGGTCTTCTCACCATACTTTTTACCTTGTATTTGTAAGTGGGTAATCAAATTTGCATTGCCGGATCTGAGGTCGAAGCTTTGGGTGTAGAGAGGGTTCCAAACTTGGGGTACCTGCAACCATCTTCTCAAACTGATTGAAACCTGGACTCAGACGTTTGAATCTTATCCTTTGTTCCACTGGAAATCATGGTTGGAGTTATGTAGTCAAGTTTTATCATATTGAGACAGAGTCTTGCTGCTTGGCTTTGTATTCTTTGGAAATTTTGCAAGTCCTTTTTTGGGGCCGTTATCTAGTTTACTTGGCAATAGTCCAGCCAAGACAGGACTCTTATGAGCTCATTGTTGTGGTCCAGATGTAATAAAGAAAGAAACTTTCTCAACAGTATGAGCAGGAAAGTAGTGATCTTTGCCTTCGCACTAATTTGTTCACTGAATGAGAGATCAGCCACACTAATCCAACAAGTTTTTTTTACAGATGGTACTGGCATTGAGGTAGTTCTGAGTTCCTTAGCCAATATTCCTTAGGCCATTTTATTTGGTGCTATGGAAACTCAGTGGTTACACGTTTGCTATATGCCTGTCACAGTAAGGTATGGGGGTGGTACTGGCTGCAAATGTACATACGTATGGTGCATTGTTAATTTTTTCAATATATTGGAAACACATTTTCTAGGGTCAGCTCCATGTTCCCAGTGGTATTTTGGCCTCTTCTATCTGAACAGATTTAAGTAAATTCTCATGTATCTCTATCATTGAGGGAGCTTCACTGTGCTATTACCACAGTCAAAATATCGAGTTGAAAATTTCGACCTACCAAAATATCGTGTTTAAAATTTCGAAGGTACAGAATATCGATGTCAAGAATATCGTAGGACAGAATATCGACCCTGAGGTAAGTAATATCGAATTCATTTATATTGATGTAAGTAATATCGAAGTTAGTAATATCGATAACATATATATCGATGTAACTAATTTCGATGTTATTAATATCAATATTTGTATTATTTTCTAGATTTTTATTATGTATGTGTTATATGTTTTTTTTTAAGTATTTAAATTAATTTATATTATATGTGTATTATTTTTATATATTAATAAATTTATTTTTAAGTAAATTATATGTTTTAGTACCGGAGCGGGTTGTGGGTCTATAGGGGAATAGGGTGGGAAGTAATTTAATTGTAATAATTAATTGGTAATTCATTATTTTAATTGATAAATTAATTATTTAATTGGTAATTAATGTTAATTTTTATTAAATGTTATGTTTTAGTACCAGAGTGGGTTGTGGGTTTATAGGGGAATAGGGTGGGAAGTAATTTAATTGTAATTATTAATTGGCAATTAATTATTTTATTTGATAAATTAATTATTTAATTGGTAATTCATTTAAATTTTTATTAAATGTTATGTTTCCGTACCAGAGCGGGTTGTGGGTTTATAGGGGAATAGGGTGGGAAGTAATTTAATTGCAATTAATTATTTTTTTTATTTAATTATTAATTGGCAATTAATTATTTTAATTGATAAATTAATTATTTAATTGGTAATTAATGTTATTATTAATAAATGTTATGTTTTAGTACCAGAGTGGGTTGTGGGTTTATAGGGGAATAGGGTGGGAAGTAATTTAATTGTAATTATTAATTGGCAATTAATTATTTTATTTGATAAATTAATTATTTAATTGGTAATTCATTTTAATTTTTATTAAATGTTATGTTTCCGTACCAGAGCGGGTTGTGGGTTTATAGGGGAATAGGGTGGGAAGTAATTTAATTGTAATTAATTAATTTTTTTATTTAATTATTAATTGGCAATTAATTATTTTAATTGATAAATTAATTATTTAATTGGTAATTAATGTTATTATTAATAAATGTTATGTTTTAGTACAAGAGTGGGTTGTGGGTTTATAGGGGAATAGGGTGGGAAGTAATTTAATAGTAATTATTAATTGGCAATTAATTATTTTATTTGATAAATTAATTATTTAATTGGCAATTAATGTTAATTTTTATTAAATGTTATGTTTTAGTACCAGAGCGGGTTGTGGGTTTATAGGGGAATAGTGTGGGAAGTAATTTAATTGTAAATAATGACAATTTTTTATGTGTAATATATTTTGTAAATATTTATTAATTGGCATTCCCTACTGTTGAACCCTTTGGAGTTGGAATAGTAATTTTTCTCCCTACGCTATCCAACGCTTTCCCTACTGTTGCACCCTCTGGCGTTGGAATAGTAATTTTTACCCATATGCTATCCAACGCTTTCCCTACTGTTCCACTCACTAGAGTTGGAATAGTAATTTTTACCCATACGCTATCCAACGCTTTCCCTACTGTTCCACTAACTGGAGTGGGAATAGTAATTTTTACCCACCCGTTATCCAACGTTTTCCCTACTGTTGCACTCTCTGGAGTGGGAATAATAATTGTTACTCTTACGCTATCCAATGTTTTTCCTAATGTTGCACTCATTGGAGTGGGAATAGTCATTTTTACATACCCGCTATCCAACGCTTTCCCTACTGTTCCACTCACTGGAGTTGGAATAGTAATTTTTACCCACCCGCTATCCAACGTTTTCTCTACTGTTGCACTCTCTGGAGTGGGAATAGTAATTTTTACTTTTACGCTATCCAACGCTTTCCCTAATGTTGCACTCTCTGGAGTGGGAATAGTAATTTTTCCCCCTACGCTATCCAATGTTTTCCCTACTGTTGCACCCTCTGGAGTTGGAATAGTAATTTTCCCACCTACGCTATCCAACGCTTTCAATACTGTTGCACCCTTTGGAGTTGGAACATTATTTTTTACCCATACGCTATCCAATGCTTTCCCTACTTTTCCACTCACTGGAGTTGGAATAGTAATTTTTATCCTTACGCTATCCAACGCTTTCCCTAATGTTGCACTCTCTGGAGTGGGAATAGTAATTTTTCCCCCTACGCTATCCAATGTTTTCCCTACTGTTGCACCCTCTGGAGTTGGAATAGTAATTTTCCCACCTACGCTATCCAACGCTTTCAATACTGTTGCACCCTTTGGAGTTGGAATATTATTTTTTACCCATACGCTATCCAATGCTTTCCCTACTGTTCCACTCACTGGAGTTGGAATAGTAATTTTTACCCTTACGCTATCCAACGTTTTCCCTACTGTTGCACCCTCTGGAGTTGGAATAGTAATTAGCCAATCTACGCTATCCAACGCTTTCCATACTGTTGCACCCTTTGGAGTTGGCAAAGTAATTTTTACTCTTACGCTAACCAACGTTTTCCCTAATGTTGCACTCATTGGAGTGGGAATAGTCATTTGTACATACCCGCTATCCAACGCTTTCCCTACTGTTCCACTCACTGGAGTTGGAATAGTAATTGTTACCCACCCGCTATCCAACGTTTTCCCTACTGTTGCACTCTCTGGAGTGGGAATAGTAATTTTTACTCTTACGCTATCCAACGCTTTCCCTAATGTTGCACTCATTGGAGTGGGATTAGTCATCTTTACATACCCGCTATCCAATGCTTTCTCTACTGTTCCACTCACTGGAGTTGGAATAGTAATTTTTACCCACTCGCTATCCAATGCTTTCCCTACTGTTGCACTCTCTGGAGTGGGAATAGTAATTTTTACTCTTACGCTATCCAACGCTTTCACTAATGTTGTACTCATTGGAGTGGGAATAGTCATTTTTACATACCCGCGATCCAACGCTTTCCCTACTGTTGCACTCACTGGAGTTGGAATAGTAATTTTTACACTTACGCTATCCAGCGCTTTATCTACTGTTGCACCCTCTGGAGTTTGAATAGTAATTTTTACCCTTATGCTATTCAATATTATTTATATTTATTTATGTATTTAAGATGTTACATAATGTTGTATTTAATTAATTTTAAAAATATTGAAAGTATATTTAATTGTTGTTAACCTCTCACCACCTTGCTACAAGCATCCAATGTACACTTTCACATGTACGCCGATGACACCCAACTATATCTCAAATTACAATCCCCCAAAGACATTTTGCTCCTGAACTCAACGATCAGAAGCACCCAATCCTGTCTTGCCGATAATCATCTCAAACTCAATGCTTTGAAAACAGAGTTCCTTCTGATCTCACCTCCCGCGAAGATCGCTACCACTTAAATTTGGCTTAAACACCTAACTGCACTCAATGTCCAACCCACCATCGTGGACTCAGCAAAATCTTTAGGCATAACACTCGACACCAATCTCAACATGCAGCAACATATCAGCAAGGCAACTAAGGGAGCGAACTACCAAATCAATACCCTGAGGAAACTTAAACCCTTCCTCCCAGCCAAAGACTTCCAAACTGCAGTACAAGCACTAGTCATCCCTCGAATAGAATACGGCAGCACCGCCCTCTGCGGTCTCCCCCTAACTACTACTGCACCCCTAAGAGCTTCTCTAAACGCTGTCGCGAGACTCATCACTGGGTCAAAAAAACACTCGCATATTTCCCCTGACCTGAAATCCCTGAATTGGCTGCCTTTTGAAGCCAGAATAGATCTGAAAATCGCCTGCATGACACACAAGGCTGTACACTTGAGCTCACCCGGATACCTCAACCAGAAGCTGACAATTTCTGGCGGCTCTAGAAACACTAGAGGCACAAACAATCTTTTGCTAAAACCTCGAAGATTCAGGAAGGAAAAAACTTATAAACGCTCCTTCTCAGGAATGGCACCCAGGATTTAGAACTCACTCCCTCCTGAAACCAGGCTCATCTCCTCCACTACACTTTTTAAGAAAGAAGTAAAGGCTATCCTCATGGCTAAATACACTTGAACTATTACTGTGGATTTGTTAAAGACTCTGCACCGACCTGTACTATCCGCTCAATCCCTGTGATTGTTTTATTACTTGTACTATTGTCTTACCTGACTGTCTTTGCTCCAACTTATTTGTACTATTAGCATTATTGATGTACCTGTTTTACTATAATCCCCCATGTACCTACCTCACCCCACTTATTACCTGCAACCACGCTATGCCCAATGGACTGTTATCTACTCTCCTGTTGGTATCCATGCTTTGTAAAGCGCTCTGATATCTGCAAAGATCTTGTTCGCGCTATATAAAACTTTCAAAATAAATAAATAAATAAATAAATAGTAAATATGTATTATTTATTCATTTTAAACATTATAACACATTTTAACATAAGTTTAAAATATAAATAAGTACTATTTACTTAATTTTTACCTTTGTTTTAAAAAAACGATATTTTTAATTACGATATTTTTAACATCGATATTTTTTTTTCGATATTTTTGTACTTACCATGTTGTAGATAGGGTGTCGATATACTTGCCTTCGATATTCCAACGTCGATATTTTGTCTGTCGATATTTTCAGCCTCGATATTCTGTCAGAGATTCTACCACATAGTATCTCAAAATCTCAAAATTCAAAAGATTTTATTTTTAGGATGCTACTTAGTGACTTCAAAGAAAGTGCCTTCATTAAGCAAACTAGTAGCTAGTAAGAGAGTTTATATTGAGGTGGGGTTTCATACTCCTTGGCCTGCTCCACTCGGACTTGCACTGAATTCAGAAAGTTAGGCTATTAAAAGTACAGTTATACTGACCCAAATAGGGGAGGATCACAAATGGGTCTTCATAATCAGGTAACAGCTTTCTGCCAACAGCTAACTGTACAGGAGGGTACTTTGGGTGGTGTTGTTTCAACTCTAAACATCATGTATACAGGGGCGGTTCCTCTTTAGGAGCTTGGGGGCGTTGACCCCCTACTGGGACATTATTAAACCAAAATAAAACGTACCATTGTTGTCACTTGCTTTTCCAATGGGGCGGGTTTACAGCGCTATCCGTCGACGACCAGGACCAGCTGAGGTTATGGAAACTGGACTGTGCATGTCACATTGGCTGGTATTTTTACCATGGCCAGCCTAACATGCGCAGTTCAGGCTTCCAGACCATGTTATGAGCGAGCTGCAATTGCAGAAAAACAGCCCCATCGGACTACTACGGAGCGTTATGCTTGCCTACCTGGCCAATCCTGCCACTGATCTTATGCTGTTTGGTATTCTGGACAGCATGAGAGCAGTGCTTAGATTGGCTGGGAAGCTTCAGGCTTATTTTCTCTTGAAGCATGTTTCGTCTTTTTTTACTGCCAGGCAGAGCGCCTCGGGTCGGATGTACTGCACTAAAGGTAAGAAAGTTTATTTACTGCAGTACTCCATTCTTTTAAGGGACAGTAAATGCTTTTAAATAGACTGTGTGTGCCCGATCACCTCTGCATTGCGAATTCCTTTTTAAAGCTATGCTGTGCCTCAAATAGAATTTGTATTGCAGAGGTGTTGTTTATAAAGCAGTTACTGTTCATTATATACTAGCGGCCCGCCCCGACGTTGTCCGGGGATGAAAATGAAACTCTAGAAAGTTCTTTATTACCTGTGTAGTCGAGCAGTGCATACACGGTAACGCTAGGTGTCCATTACAGCCGAACATGTGCCTCCGCTTGTCCAGCCAGTGTGAGGAAGCGCCGCAGTGATAGGTGCCTCTGCAGCGCCAACGTTTAGCGTGTGTGGATGCAGTTGTGCCCCTTGGCCTCACAGTCTCCAACAGCGGTCACGCGATGCTGTGCGTGTGTCACCAACAGTGTTCCGGTCGGCGCTGTGGTTCTGGAGCTTTCCTGCCTCAACGGTTTGGGCTCTCTCTTTATTATATCAGTATGAATTTCCCTCTTACACGCCTCACCACTTCAAAGGTCATCAGCCGCCACTGCATGTTTAAGTGAGGGTAAACGTGATTATGGTGAAGGAAGGGTTGGAAATAGAGGCTCTATCTCCTATGATGATATGTTGCTTTGCTTGGGAAAGTTTCAAATGAAAGGGGCATATTTACAAGGGCACAGCGCCACAGAGCGCCATTTTTTCCAACACTCCGGTGGCGGTGTGTCCTGCTCCGTATTTACAATGTGGCGCTAAGGCACACTGCATGGCTTAACGATGCCTTGTAAATATGGCACTCTTAAACGCAGTTTTCTGCGACTTAGAGGTGTGCAATGCGTGTTGCTGTGGGCGTTCCCATTCAACACCCATTCTTTTTGACTTTGCCCCAGATTTACAAGGACGTGTAAATCTGAGGCAGCACCAAAAACTAAGGCCATTTCAAAAGGAGGCGTTAATGTGGCGCAAGAAGGAGAAATACTTTTATTTTCCTCTTTTTTTGCAAAACACCATTAAATATTGGTTTTTGTGCAGGAAGGTATCCCTTCCTGCACAAACACAATCATCCGTGCAATGCAGGCACCGCATTGGCGCTAGGCAGCTCCTTTAGTGCCAGCGCAGGGGAGAGCACAGGGATGCGCCATATTCTTGTTAATACGGCGCAACCCTGCGTTTATGAAATTACGCACCTTGGCGCAGCTAAATTGCTTGCAGCGCTGCACCATTTCATTGTAAATATCCATATAAGGATGTTTTTTAGGCTTGGCCTAGGAAAGCAGATTTGTACATTTGTGCTTAGTTTCTGTATTTGTTTGGGAATTACACCTTTCCTAGGTTGAAGAAGGACACAATTTCTTAGTTTTAATAATGTGAGAAAGCAAAACGATTGTTGTCATCTTTTCATTACAGAATCAAAGGCGGGTAATGAATTTGTCTTTTTGTGTCAACACAGGCTTCTACGTTTTATGAATTTGTATTTGAGGTACAGAGCGTATATAAATGGTTTCATTTTATTGTACACAGTTTTATTAAATCTGATTGTATAGTACTTTGGAGGGAGACAATTTGACTAAATTATCCCTCTGATTTATCGATTGTTTCAGTGATTGACTATATCATTTTATTTTGACCAAATCTGCACTTTAAGGTTACGCTGAAGTGTTCATAATGTTTAATGAAACTTAATCCTATAAAGATAATAAAATACTTGTTCATGTATAATACTAAAGATGCACTAAAAAAGACGATGCTGTATTAACTTTTTAACGTGGTTATGAGGTATTCCCTCCTTATTCATACATTTGCAGAATATTTTCCAAATTTGAGATATATAAGAAGAAACTAAAGTATTTTCAAGTAAATATGTAAGCATCGCAAATGTTTTCCCTCATTAGTCTGGTGCGATATGTTAAATATGCCACTATTTCAAAAGTAATTTCCAAGTTCTCTGTTTCTGTGTTGCATCCTTTACGGCACTTCGCAGATCAGTCCGGCTGACCTGTATGCATGCTACATAACTAAATTAATGAATTCCTTTTATAGATACTTTTTCTTGTTCAGGTGCAAAGGCGCCATCTTTTGCCAAGCCAACATGGTCAGTCCTTCCATTTGAACCTAAGTGGATCCAGGGTTACAGTATACTTGCTTGAGTTGTTTACAATTGGTGTAGTAGTTTGTAGCTATTCCTCCTGCACGCACTTGTAAATAGATTACTCTCTATGCTGCGAACAGACATATATACTTTTTTAACTACTGATACATTATTGTTAGTATGTTAAAATTTATATTTTACTGTTTTGCATCAGTGTCTACAGATGCAAGAAAACATGTCATTTAAGACAGATTCACTTTTCCATCTAATTGCAAACCCCTTGGCTCTTCCCTCTTTGGAATACTTGTAAATATATTTAATTTGTTAGTATTCTGGAAAAGAGGACTGTCTACACTGTGCAGCACTTTTTGAATAAACAGAATGATCCTACTACTGTGTTCCGTTCTAACAGGATATGTGGTGACTTCACTCATGCTCTGTGCTATTAAGGGCTCCGTGATAAACCATGAAAGAGGTAAGAAGGATGATTTTGCCCTCAACTGACGTTCTGCATGCGAAAAAAAAGTGTAACTGGCATAAGACCCACTCCTGATTCATTCATATATTGCATTTGTTGTTGTTGTTGCGGTTTTATATAGCAGAAACTCGCCCGAAGGTATTGGAGCGCTTTATATGAGCACCAGTAACATTACACAAGAACACATTCATGTTTTTTGAGGACACGGGAAGATTAAATGATTTGCCCCGAATCACCGGATGTTGGGCCGACGCCGAGGCTCAAACATGGCTCCCAGGTTCCAAAGACGGCAGCTCTGGCCGTTGTTTTGTTGCTTTTTAGGTCTCGCCTAGACGAAAGCAAAGCGAAGCTTTGCTGTCTAAGGCGAGACAACTAATGTTGTTACTTTCAGGGGAATGAGGACTGCAAAGTGCCACGCGCTTCAGGCCGAGATTTGACCTCGTGAGCGCGCACAGCCCATCTCCTGCCTCGTCAGTTTCAGTTTTACACAGGCTTCTACAGTGTGCTACTTTGTTGCAGTTTTAAAGTTTCGTTTTTGTTCTTACTGGTTCAGGGGCAGTGCAGCACATACTATTTTACAACACACACCATTCTACAGCACACACCATTCTGCAGCACACAAAGCTCTGCGGCATACAGCACTCTACAATGTACACCACTCTACAGCACACAGTATTCTACATCACATAGCACTGCACTCTACAGCGCCACGCACTCTACAGCGCCCCGCACTCTACAGCGCCCCGCACTCTACAGCGCCCCGCACTCTACAGCGCCCCGCACTCTACAGCCCCCCGCACTCTACAGCGCCCGCAGTGTAGTGTAGTTCCTATCATCCCAATAGGCTCTGCGCATTGGAATAATACCTACAGCAGTAAAGGCCTAGGCCAGACGTTAACTAGGTCTACTACTGTCGATACTAGACTTAAAGTTTTGGGTTTGCCAGCTTAGCTCAGAGTTCACTAGAAACTTTCTCGAATGTTCAAGGAGGGCTTAACTTCCCTGATTAGACAAGAAGGGATTTAGTTTCTGACAACCATAGAACATGACAACTTTGCTCTCCCCTAATCAAGAGTAAATCTCGAGAGTCGTGTGAACAAAAGGCAATTTATTTTACTCAGTCAGTACGTGCATTCTTAGTCTCATCAGAATGTAGAGAAAAGGAAGAGACGGGCGTGTTCAATAAAAAGGTGTTATTTATTGATCAGTCTCTTTTCTCATACAAGAGAAATGGATCGATATTATTGCAATACTTATAGCTAAGTAAAGTGCATACATTAAAAGCAATAGTATAAAATAATACTGTAAAAACATTGATATGGTTTCTAAGCCATATGATGTTTTAAAATGAATAAAATATATTACATACACATATATACATTTGACTAAACGTACTCAACTGGTGTTTCTAAATACGCCTACCCCGTGTACCTGACCTAAGCCTAATACGAGGGCGGGAATAGAAAGTTACAGTTTAAGTTAAGTTTGTTTTTGCCAAGTGAATAACTAAAGAATTCTCTGTGAGGGGTTATTTAGTTCTGTACCTGGAAGTTAGGATGAATGAAGAATGGTATCTCTCTCTCTGGTCTCGATATTCCAGGCTGCCTGCGAGGGCTGCCCAGAAACGCCGGTGCTGGATTCTCGGCAGGAGAAAGCAGCGCGTCTCTCAGCGCGTCAGGAAGGCGGGGCTGCTGCCAGCGGGGTCTGCTCTGCTCTTGGCTTCGGCAAGTATGGCTGCTCCGTCTCGTCACCACGCGTGTGTTTGCATAGGGCAAGATCGGTAATATTTATACCTTTAAGGTGCCGAGATTGACGTAAGGATGGACATAGATACGTCAATAAGGATGTCATACGACTTGCTCGTTAGCACATTCTTTTACTGAAGTTCTCTGTGAAATCAAAACAATGGCCGCAGGGTTTTGCCCAGGTTGTCATAGGTTTGATTTGTTATGAGAACTCCGTATGCCTTATCAGGGGCTGGAGGAATATCGCTTGTCTAATTAGATCGCAAGCGTTATGACCTAATCAGATAACACGTTCCTGTGCCGTAGTGTGACTGCGTCAGATAACGGTATCTGCATCATGGGGGTTTTCTGCCTCATGGGCTGACTGCTAGTTAACTTGTTGGTTTGTTTAACTAGAATAGGGTCAGGAATAGGGGGATCGATTCAGAACCTATAGGAATACATGACACCCACTCCACGCTAACTATGGACATATCTACTAATCTAGGCATAGTATAACATAGTACAACATACTATAGAGTAGTGTGTATACCTTACCACCCCAAAATACATAAATGCATTTTGAAATTCTTCAAATATACGGAAAATTTGCAGACATATATACTGTATGCACTCAAGCTATGGAATAATGCCAAACTAATCACGCATTTGTATACATTATTGCTTATTTGGTATATGAGAATTACACATGAAATGGTTTCTTAAATACAGAAAAAAGTTTCGAGACCATTCCATCACAGAATAAAATATTTGTGAACATACCAGCGGGCAGCTAATGTCTATAAGCTATCTAAAATTTAGAAACCTTAGTTCTTTAAGAATAGTTCTTACTTTAAGCAGAAGATAGTGTCCCGAAAAATATGCAAAAATATTTGGGGCTGCTGAAAAATTGCTGTCCGTGAACTGGAGGGAAAATCTGTTCATGTGACTTTATTTTTAAAGTTGAAGGCCGAATTCAGGGAACGCCGTGTGCGAGCTTGCTCAAAAGTCTCTATTTCTGTTCAGGTGAGAACATCATATCATTTAGGCTTTCGAAAAAACTGTCAACAGCTTCCTGGGAAAGTTCCACTAACTCGGAAATAGGTGTAATCATGCATTCTTGCGCATGATTGTCTCCATTGACATTCTGATTTGCATTACTGACAGAAGGTCGTACCTGTTCGATGCTGCTTTCATCTTGAACTTCACTACCCATCAATCGTAGTGGTGAAGCTTCCACGAATGCCGTCATCAGGATTGGTAGCCTTTGAGGGCAGCACAAAGCATGAACCTTGATCGGGCTCAACAATGTTTCTGCATCCATCGGCGCATCCGATTGTAGCGTCAGACAGGTGTCTAACACGCATTCTTCTCCGCATAGCAGACACCTCAATACAGGTAAAACACATCTTTGCCACATTGGTCGAAATGATAGAAACCAAGTCATGTTCAGGTCTCTAAGCCGGGAGAGTCCCAGGATTTTTGATATCCGGTCCCGGTATCCAATGGCTAGGATTGTTTCTTCCCCTGTCGCAAGAGTTTTGTCTGTGACATGGGTTGCCATAACGAAAAATAAGGACTAAGAATAGGATTCCTGCAATTAGTCCCAAGATCAGGGGAAGTCCGCCAAAAATCGAATGGACGAAATCTGGAAAAATACCCAGTATGGCTTTGAATGGTGTTAATGCCATCGAAAATACTGTCTTAAATACCTTTGAGACCCCATTGGTATCAGAAATATTTAAGATTTCATTCAGGATTTCCGCGAAATGTACGGGGGAATTAGTTGATAATAATGTATGTATCTCTGCAGTCGTCCTTGCGACTTGTAGATCATACGTTTTTTTTTATGACGAGAGCCTGGTAGGCGTCTGAAGAAGCACTGTTTTTATTCTGCTTAAAGTATCTATTCGAATAGAAGTAATTTTCAAATCGGGCCATGCCCTTGCCTCCCTGTCTGGGAAGGAGCTGGGGAACAATGAGCGTCCACAGCACTTGACCTTCGCAGTCGTAGTTACTAGATAAGGAGTCCCGGGCATAAGACTACAACATTTGCGGTCTACAATAAGAATGTAACTCCCATTATAGAGTCTTTGAAAGAATGGTTCTATTTCTGTTGCAGGTGCGCCTTGCTGGTGACATGAAAGGTTGTATGAATTCCCTTCACAGTCTCCATGCAAACTAATTCCGTTACACAGAAGCGTGCCGCTTAGTGACATCGCACAATTATTGCCACTAAGAAACACTTTCTGTCCTTTATTACATGACACATGCATGTGAATAGGGCAGGTTCCATGTTGTTTTAAGGTATCCTTTTCCCAATTTCTCGTACATGCCAGCCTGTATATATTTTTGGCAGTATTGAAACCTGAAGGTTGAGATTGGAATATTTATTATCCCATGTATTATCCATTCACTGACAGGTCGTTCTGACATTGTCACTGGTAATCTTTCGAGTTTTTCAATGCTCAAGATTGTATAATCAGCACCCTTTTGTGCCATACTGATTTGTCTATCAGTAAGGTTAAAGATTTGGAATAGTGACGTTGTGTTGATTAAACGCCAAGGCACATAGCCTGAACGCAGATTTTGTAACGTCCAGCCAAGCTGTACAATAGAATGCAATTGTGACTGACCGTGTTGTAATAACAGTAAGTCTTGCGATAATATATCGATTGCTGAAGACACAATGCTGTCCAAAGAAAAAATTCTGGAGGACAGAGTCATTAACCCATTGTCCACTAAAGAAAGTGATTTTTCCAAATTAATACGGTCAATTTCCCGTATTCTCTCTGCTGTTTCAATTTGAGTAACCTTCCAGGCCTCATTGTATGCTGCATATACAGAGGCTGCTATGAAACGCTTTTGACGCTGTTTGCGTGGTCCCAAAGTGAAATCACGCAAGTCAGCACCATCAGTAAGTAAAGTTAGGTGTTGCTTAATTTCTGCCAGTGTGGAAGTTTGTAGCCACTGAAGGCATAATTTGCCCACACTGTAGGTTGTTATTATCCCTGGGTGATGTCTTTGAGGATATCTAGGGTCTGGCCTGGTCATTTTGAACCCCTGTGTTTTGTTCAGGAATCTGTCTTGACAGTTATTAGTATCTGTGGGCCAGATCAACCACTGTTTCCAATCAGGATGTGTTCTGTTTTGGTTTAATATATGGTGTACGTCTATCTCTTCATCTGTATCAGAGTTATTGCTAAACATTGTTGGCTTTGGAATAGACGGTTTATTTAAATCTTTGATTTTGGCTAGGCCAAGACAGGTGGTTTGTTGAACAGTGTCATTTAAAAATATCATTTGTTCTGGGATCATGCAGGCTCTAAACAAAGCTTCTATACCCTGTACTTGCCATTCTTTTGTACCCCAAACACTTTTCAATTCAACATTTTTGTCCCAATAATCAAATCCAAAAGTATTCATTTTTTCAAAGAATGAGTCTGAATATAACAATTTTGTGTTGGTTATCATGGTCTTGGTCCCTGTTTTGTTTGACAATTTAAAATAAAATGTTTCAGCATTACTTGTGTTAAAACCTGAAAAATATGAATATTTGTCGTAAACGGTTCTTGAGCTCCCTTTTGGAGGTGTTGCACAATGTTCCCATTGATTATAATTTAAAACATTTCTAGGTTGTGTAGATCTATGTAAAAACTGGTTACCATAGTGGTTATAGCAATACATACTATCATAATTTGTAGAACCCTGCAAATAATCATGTTTGGTAAATTTAGCAGACATTACTAAGTCAGACATCATATTCTTAATGCTTTCGAAGTCCCAATCATCAGCAAATGAGTTTGGTTTTGCAAAGTCACTCAAGGAGATCTTAATTTGGTGTGGATATTTCAGGATCTCGACCGGACCATAAATTTCATAGTCAGTGTCGTCCCAGGCTACCCCACCAGGTATCGGATTGGCTGTGAAGTTGGCTGAAGAAAGTTCTCTTTTCTCGACGTGTGAAGATGTGTGTGGTTTGAGGATCAAGTTGATTTTCTGACTTGCTGTGTCCATTTTTGCATATTTTCCCTCAATGAAGCGTCCCAATGTTAGTATCATGATGAGCCAAAGTATGAGGATAAATGCACCAAAACCCACCCAAAATTCAATCCATGGGGAAATCAGATATGTTTCTTTCAGTTGTTTCAAAAGTTCCTTAGCTTTATCTTTAAAGGTTTTTGATGATGGCTGTGTCTTTGATTCACTGAAGCTTTCAGAGGAATCATCGAAGTTTATGAAGTAGCCGGATGCTGTTCTGTCAATTGTTCCAATTGCTTCAGGATTTCTGTTTCTTGCATTTTCACTTGGTACTTCATTATAGATTGGTGTGTCTCTGCTAAATGTTTTTATTTGGGTTTTCAGAGGTCTGAGTTCTATTGCATTGTTGCATAGTCCTTGTTGTTCTTCTGTAGGCGTTTCGAATGTGATGAGCCTCTTTGTTAGGACCTCTGTACTGGTAGCAAACCTTGGTGTTCTGCTACTTTTTGTGAGTCCACTTGGCCTACTGTTTGTTATCGGCCACATGTTGTGGTTTTACCAGGTCGATGGATACAACTCGGTTCTCCTTTTTACCAGCAAGTGGCGGTAGTACAACTGATCTTGTCCCGTTGACAGACAAGACAGGAACTGCTTTTCTGTAAGAAGGCCCAAATTCCTTCTTTACCGCGATCTTTTCCCTGACTAGATCCCCGACTTTTGGAATCCAGACAGGTCTTGCTGGGACAGGTGGTGGTTCTTCAGTGGTTGTTGGCTGTTGTTTCAACTTTATGTTGCTCAGGTCTTTTCTTGTTTTGTTTAAGTCCTGCAAAATAGCCAAACGGTCTTTGATATCAAAGCTTTTTTCTTTCACCACTGAAGTCTGACTATCAATGTCAGAGATCATCATCCTAGTTCCAAATAATAATTCGTACGCACTGAATCCCTTCAGAGAATTTCTTGGCAAGTTATTGAGACTACGTTGGACACTTATTAGATGTTTGACCCACCCAGCTCCCGAACCTAATATCCTTTCCGCTATAGATTGCTTTATGCCTTGGTTTTTTTCTTTACACCATCCCGTACCCTCAGGAAGGAAGTGAGAAGATTCCCGCTGGGCTATGCTCATTTGGTCATGTTTCCCCTCAGGCTGTTGGGCTAGAGTGAAAACAATGGTCAAACGTAGCATGCTCTTAGCGTATATGCCATTTAGACTCGCAAATCTTTGTATAACAGTCCGGACGTCAGCCGAGTGCTGGTGATCTACATTATAAGTGGAACTAGCCTGTATAAGTTAATCGCAACCCTTCCTTTTTACTCCTGATTTTTTCTGGAGTAGAACGACGAGGTATTAAACTGTTTCTCTCCCCACTGCGATCTCTGTTGCAGTTTGGGCAGTTTTTTACAAACATGGTATGACGCAGGCTCATGCCTGGCCACCAGTATCGTGATTGTAATTCTTCCAGAGAATTTTTTAGTTTGAGGTGTCTGAGACCCTCGCCCATGTGTGCGTCTGCGATTAACAAGTTTCTCCTGTCCATGTTTGGAATCACTCTATCCCCCACTCCAGGGATTCGAGCAAAAGGGACGGAGTTTGCATCGATTATGTATGTATAATTGAGTGGATAGTTGATCGGTAACGCTGAGCAGTCGCCTTTTGATGACGTTTTCACCGCCAGCACTGTTTCACCGTCAATGTATTTTAATGTACGCTTTTTTCGAACTACGGGAGCCGATTTAGTGGCTGCCGCTGCGGCTGTTTCAGCCAATGAATTCCCTGCAACGTGAACGCCATCACGCTGATGACTCAGTGAGTGTGTCACGTGAGTCTTTGGTAGTTCTTTTTGTAAAAGAGCTATTTGTTCCCAGAGCAGTTTTTGCTTTATTGGTGCATCTGTGTCATCTTTGTAACCGTTTTGAATCCATGTCTGCAAATCGCTGTTATATGATTTGACGCAGTAATATGAATCTGACACTATAAGTGTCGGGAATTCGCGATCCGCATTATCTAGCGCCATTTTCAATGCTAATATTTCAGTTTGTTGTTCTGAATTAGTTTCTACTGAGTGTGTCTTTGTTAATAGAGGTTTTAGTTTACCTCCGCGCCACACTTCTTTTGTAATCTCACATGTGGGGTTGTATGCCTGTTCTCCCCAAACGGAGGGTTGAGCATGTCCGTCTGTATAGATTACACAGGCGTAATGTCGTAAAGGCAGAATGTCGATTGGCAGAGGATATGTTTCTTCATATTCTAGATTTTTTAATTCTTCTAGTTCTGGATCAAAGTAGTAGTATACTTTGTCCGTTGTGATTGAATTCACCCATTGTATCCATTCTGGATTTAATGTTGTTGTTGGTAAATTACACGGTGTTGTTAGTGCCTCGAAGGCTGATTCTGCTGTTCTGACTGTGATATGTCTACCGTCAGCTTGATCTTTTTCTCTAGCTATTGCGGTTTGAACTGCATGAACAATTTTTTCTTTGTTGCTGAATTTCTGTTCAGCTTCTGTGTACAAGTGTGATTTGAATGCAATTGGTACCTTTTCTCCCTCATTAGAGGTCAGGTATGTGAATCCGCATCTCCCTGGGATGACTCGAATCACAAGATTGCGTGTGTTATCACGTGTTTCTAATTTTGTTTTAATTAGCATGTCTGTTTGTAGGGATCTCAACATTTCTGTGTGTATTTGAGTCCAATTGGATCTTTTAAAATCTGGTTTTATCAGATCATAAAGGGGTTTGACCCTTTCTGCGTAATTTGCAATGTATGTTCTTCCGAAATTTAGGAAGCCTAGAATCGACTGTAGGTTTTTTAGTGTTCTAGGTGCTTGGATTACGGCACATTTCTCTAGGAAATTGTCGGCCAGGCTTTTGCCTTCACTTGATAATTCATATCCTAAGAACAGGACTTTCAGATGGGCAATTCTGGATTTTTTAAAGTTGAATTTGTAACCCTCTGCTGCGAACCCAAGTATTATGGTGTTCACTCTTTTCAAGTGAGTCTCCAAGTCATCATCTGTTAAGTAAATGTCATCGACATAAGATAATGCTTCATCATCATATAGTTGTAGTAATTCTGTTACTCTCGCTGAGAATGCTCCCGGGCTGTTCTTGTACCCCTGGGCTAACCGACAGAATTGTTTTTGAGTGCCATTTATTGAGAATGCAGTTAAATATCTGCTCTCTGGTGCTATGTTTTGACAAAAGAATCCATTAGAGATGTCTAATGTTGTTTTGTATTTTTTGCGCACTATGTTATTCATTAGTGCAGCACTGTGTGAGTTTTGCACTGCAAAAGTTTTGCAACATGTGTTAAGGTGTCGGTAATCCAAAACTAGACGATATGCATTGTCTGGTTTGGAGACCGGAAACAAAGGGTTGTTCATTTGTGAGGTGCAAGTTTCAATCACCCCCTGGTATTCTAGCTGATCTAGTATTTCATTTACCTGTTTTTTAGCTTCTTGCTTAATTGGTTACTGCCTTTGTGCAGTAGGTTGTGATTTTAACTGGATTTTGTGAGGAGGAGAATCCTCATCCCATCCCACGTGATTTTTATATAAAGCAGGAGCTAGAGCCACTGCCCACTTTCTAGCAAGTGTGTATTTTTTATGAATTGGAATTTGATTTGAGAAGGCAGGCATAATTACTTCTTCGCCATGAGGGCACTCCCTGGGGGCGTGGCCAAGCACGCAATGTGAAGAGACGTGCTTCGTCTGAGCTCCGAGTGAAGCTCCCCAAACACGGGCCAATTATCCGGTATTTTCCGACAGCACCGGGCCCCAACTCAGACCGAGTGTGCCCGGATACCAGACCCACCTCCGGAGCGATTTCCAGGCGGATCGGACCGCCTGACCCTCCGGCCGGCGGCGACCCTCACAGCTAGCCGCCCAAGGTGCACTTCCGGCCGGCGGCCCTGACTAACTGAGGCCGGGGATCCGACCTTGCGGAGTAGGCCGCGAATCGAGTGGCCTGCAGCGCGCGGTCCGGCGCAGAGTCGGGACCGCGTCCCACACCTTGGATCCTCAACGGCGAAGATACACTGCGGGGACCTCGACCACCAGTGGGAGGTCCGCAGCCTGGACTCACGAAGGCCACGAGATCGGCCCGCCTTGCCTACCGCTGCTGGGACCACCCTGCCGGGCTCCATGATTGCCAGGGGGTGAGTGCACGAGACTGCCTAGAGACCCGCATTGGCGACGACGACCCAGGGCCCCCCCGGCCCAGAGCCTATGCTATCCGACACAGCCCCCTGGACACCCCCTGGCCTACCTGACGCCCAGCCATAGGCCTGGCCCAGGAAAAGGACCTGCGACGCGCTGCCGTACACCTCCGGCGCCCTGCCCACACGAGGACCCCAGGCGCTACGAACCCCTGCACCGCGACGGCCCATGGCGGACTGAATCGCCGCCCCGCCGGCGCTGAGCCACGCATCCCGGCTGGACGGACATTGGTGGCCCACCGAGCTGGGCCGACACGAAACCCACATAGACACTGCCACCCCTGACCCCGGCAGACTGCCGCCGGTGATAACACGGCCTCATCTCCTGGGCCCCCGCACATGTCCGCCACACGGAAGGAGTCGCGGAGCACCACCGAACCCATCTAGCACAGAGGAACCGGGACTGCGCCACGTGCGTGATGAGGTTGCAACATGTCGGCCCTCGCAGGCAGTCGACCCAGCGCTGAGAGAATCTCCCGGCCAGGTGCAGAAGCGCAGATTTCCCGACTTGCACCCCCCTCACCTCTACCGAGTGTGGGCCAGATAACGTGGATCCCCATGTGGCACTAGGTAGCGCCTGGCATCGACCGACGGAGTGCATCTTCCCGGGCCCAGTGGACGGACTCACTGAGAGGGACCTGTCGTACCGGCCCATCGAGCTGCCACGAGGCGCAGACAAGAGGCCACCAACAGTCAGGTTCAGCACGGCACTGACCGCCACGCCTGAGAGTTCTTATACCAGTAGCTACACGATCATTTCGTCCTCCTCAGTCGGCTGTGTAACACGAAACCCTGGGACCCTGCGGTGAGGCGGTCCTCCTCCTCCCACCTACAGCCACACGCCATTCACCACGAGTGCGACGAAGGCCCTGACCGGGAGACTAACGCGCACCGGTCCCTCCGACACGCACTACGAGAACGTACCCACCCACTTGGCAGACCGCACAGGCCTCCCACATGTCCGGGGGGACCAGGGCAAAGACTGGCACGGGAGGGTCATCAAACAAGGGGAAAATGGCGAAACATATGGAGTCGGACCAGACTACATCCAAACTAGACACTATGCTGGCGGCCATGGAACGCCTGGAGGAATCCATGCAGCTGACCCGTACGTCGCTGGAGAACAGAATCGACAAAGTGGCCGTGGACCTGACACTCCTCCGGACCGACCACAAGAAACTGGCCGACCGCACCACGACCCTGGAGCACGCGATGGCAGAGGCCACACCTAAACTGGTACAGACGGACAAACACGTCCAGGACCTACTCAACCGGGTGGAGTTCCTTGAGGATAGAGCAGAGGACGCGGAAGGACGGGCCAGAAGGAACAACGTGCGCATAGTGGGCCTGCCGGAACGATGGGAACGGAGGGAGACGGCGGAACATATGGAGACCTGGCTCAGGGAACTACTACCAGAAGGCACGCTGTCGCCGCACTTTGTGGTAGAACGGGCGCACAGAGTTCCTTCTCGCCCTCCCCCGGAGGGCTCCAACCCGAGGCCGATGCTCATGCGAGTGCTAAACTACCGCGACCGAGATGCCATCCTCCGCGAAACGCGGAAATTGTCGGACATTCAAGTGGACAATGCCAAGGTGATGTTCTTCCCCGATTACACCATCCAAGTTCAGAGGCGACGCCAATCCTTCCACGTGGTGAAGCAACGGCTTAGACGATTGACTCTCAAATACTCATTGTTGTTTCCGGCTCGCCTCAGAGTGGTGGCGCAAGACAAGACCCACTTTTTTGACACCCCAGAGGCGGCCATGGCGTGGTTGGATTCGGGGGTAGACACGAACCCTGGGCCTGTGCCGAGGGAACAACGCCGGAATCGAGGCGCACGCAGACGGAGACAACGACACACCTCGAGGGCCGAGTCACCGACCATGGCAGTGGAGATCGGCCCGACCCCGGAGCAAATCCAAATTGAACAACAGGAAGCCGTCCGCATAACTGCTGAGATTAGCGGGTCACAATCGCCTATCCTGCTTTCCAACACTAGCCCACGCTCACGCGGGAGCGAAGACGACGACTACTTGTTCGGTCAGACTTGATATCATGAACAATCCTCCCCCACCCAGCCCTGGGTGGACCGACGTGTCTTACGTTTTGGAACAGTCAGCACACCCGCAGGGATGGATCGATCAAGGGCCCACATTGACATTCCTGGAGGCCCTGGCAACCATGATCACCGTCTTCTGTGGGGCCTGTACTTTGCTGCCAAACACCACCCCCCCCCCCCGTTCACCGGACTGCCGCGGAGCTGCCGTGGCGCCGGGAGGGGAGCCGGGGTTATCCTACCAGAGTGCCACCGGGACCATGACTTTAAGGGGGTGGACGGACCCCTAGAGGTGAGTGCCCCTCCCCCCGGGGGACTAACAGAGGCGCTCCAGCCTTGGGATCGAATGTCCGGGTCAAGTGACACTGGGTATCGGTCCTGGCCACGAACACTATCACTGATTCCTGACGTCCTTATGGCCCTCTGCCCGTGGCAAGGGAGCCGCTGCGGCTCTTCGGACGTAACGAACTACCTTGTTTAACTCAAGTGCTGTATTTAGTCATCCCCCCATTGACCTTACGGATTGATTGAGCTCGATAGAGCGTTTGGGCGGCGACTTGTTTTTGTTGTTGCCCTTTTGGTATTATGTTTATGTTCATGTTATGCCTTCTGAGACTAGTGTTGGTACTGTCCTGCTATTGCGTGCATCCTTGGGTTCCAGGGCGGGGCGGTGGGGTGACACTGCTCATTGTTTGCTGCTGCTGCGCGGGTGCGGGTGGGGCGGGTGGGGGCCTGGGGGGGGGGGGGGATGGGTGCTTGACCGTGATCAGCACTGTGATGGCTACGTTTAAATTTTGTACCTGGAATGTCCGGGGCATGCACACACCCTCACGCAGATACCAGGTATATTCCTACCTTAAAAGGCACCAGATTCAGATTGCACTGCTCCAAGAGACACACCTAGTTGCCACAGAGGTAGCCACACTTCGCCGTAAGTGGAGGGGTCAGATATTTGCCACAACCTTCTCGGCATTTGCGAGAGGGACCTTGATCTGGGTCCGGCCCGGGGTTCCGTTTGCACTAACACACAGCAATATTGACACTGAGGGACGCTACGTCTTCATACAGGGCAGACTTGACGGGCAGCAGGTAGTCATAGCCTCCATCTACGCTCCTAATGTGGAACAGGGAAAATTTTTCACACGACTGTCGGCGACGATAGCGTCATGGCTGGACGTACCCTTGATAATGGGCGGGGATTACAACTGCGTGCTAGACGCTTCCCTTGATCGCTCGTCCCTCCCGGTAGCGATCGCCCCGGTACAGGCGACGTCCAGGGCCCTCCTTGACTGGGCAACACAATGGAACTTACAGGACGCATGGCGCGTCAGGAACCCCACCGCCCGGGTATACTCCTACTACTCGGGAGCCCATTCCCTACATGTCAGGTTGGACAGATTCATGCTGTCCCGTGACCTGCTCCCCTCTGTGTCTGACACCGACTACCTAGGCCGGACACACTCCGACCATAACCCGCACACGCTAGTATATGGATGGAAACGCCCACGCCCGCCCGTACCAACGTGGCGCCTGCAACCGGATCTCCTACTTGGCACTCCATTCCGAGAGGAAATCTCCGGGAAGATCTTACAGTACTTCGAGGACAATATTGGCTCGACCTCCTCCCCGAGAACCGAGTGGGACGCCTTTAAAGCGGTGACCCGGGGTAGCTGCCTCGGTGTCCAAGCAGGCTTGCGTAGGCAAGTGGAGAAAGATCTGCTGCGGGCGGAAGAGGCTCTGTTGGATAAAGAACGGGAAACAGTGGGGGGAGATGATGCCCACCTCATCTCGGCCAGAGCGGACCACGCTGCTTTGCTGGAGCGCCTAAAGAACATCAACTTCGCTGCTCATTCCGCACGCACCCACAATACGGGAGACAAGCCTGGCAGGCTACTGTCATGGTTGGTACGACAGGACACGCACTCTGCATCGATCCTATCCATCCGTACACCCCAGGGCGTTGAGGTCTATACCCAGACACAGATCCATGATGCGTTCACGTCGCATTACAAATCCCTGTACAGCTCGCGGCTACGGGCCACGGTGGTGGAGATCACAGACTATCTGGTGTCTTTACAGCTCCCGACTGCTACCACTGCCCAACAGGCCGAACTAGGAGCAGCGCTTACTGGTGAGGAGTTGCGTGAGGTGACTTTCTCCCTCTCCAATTGCAAAGCGCCGGGCCCTGACGGGCTCCCGGCGGAGTTTTACAAGGCCTACTCCCTGGTATTAATACCGGAACTGCTGAAAATGTATGGGGCAGCACTGGAAGACGCTGAACTCCCGGCGTCCCTGAACGAGGCTAACGTGGTCTCCCTGCTGAAACCGGGTAGAGAAGCGAGCGACCTCGGCTCCTATAGGCCGTTGGCGCTCCTCAATACCGATTACAAAATTCTTGCAGCGGCCTTGGCCCGGAGACTAGCGCCACTGGTCCCCACTCTGGTACACTCTGATCAGAATGGCTTCGTACCCACACGGAGCACGTCCTACAATTTACGCCGTTTTTTCAGAATCCAACGTTATGCGACCCTAGCCTGGCCTCGCTCGGGATGCATCGTACTTGATTTGGAAAAGGCGTTCGACTCGGTGGAGTGGCCATACCTCCTCCGAGTCCTCGAGAAATACGAACTGGGGGACGCTTACGTACAGATGGTGGGACTCCTCTACCAGGCCCCAGAGGTCCGGGTCCGGACTGGCCGGTTGTTCTCGGACAGGATCCGCATCGGGAGAGGTACCAGGCAGGGCTGCCCCCTCTCCCCCATATTATTCGCCTTAGCGATGGAGCCGCTGGCCGAGATGCTCCGCAACTCCGGAGACGCCTGGGGCATACCGCTGGCGGATGGCACCCACTCGGTGTCTCTATATGCCGACGATTTGTTGCTATATGTCAGAGATCTCACACAAATACCAGCGGCAATCTCGGACATATTTCGGATATTTGGCGACATATCGGGGCTCCGTGTCAACTGGGCCAAATCGGGGACCTATGCGTTCGGTAGCGAGACGCCGCAGTGTGATGTGCGCATGATGGGGGAGACGCTCCGATGGCACCCGACGGTATTTCGGTACCTTGGGATATTCATATACCGAGACCCCGTAAACCTCCTGGAGGGGAATCTAATAAGAGCCATTTCCTCGCTTACGGCCCAGGTCACATTCTGGAATTCCCTCCCGCTCAATGTGCCCGCCAGAGTGGCGCTGACCAAGATGATAATGCTTCCCCGGCTTCTCTATTACTACACCAATCTGCCAGTGTATGTGCCGGCGCGCATCTTTAGAGAACTGGACTCCCTCACCAGACGCCTCATCTGGAATAAGGGGAGGCCCCGGGTAGCACTAAAGACTCTGTTTGCACCCACGGACGCTGGAGGCCTAGCGGTTCCCAATCAGGAACTCTATTACTTGGCAGCACAACTACAGTGGGTTGCCTACTGGCTGAGCGGTAAGAACTTAGTGGACACAGCCACGGCCGATACCATCCTATCTCCCGTACAGGCGCTCGCCCTCTTCCACCCGTTGGCGCGGGGCCGCCCCCCACGCAGGTCCTTGTAGCAGTGGCGAAGCGGTGCCTCGTGCGGAGCCTTCGGCTCACCAAACAAACGGTGCCCTATGCCCCGAACCTGCCTCTGCTGTGGACGCCCCTGGGTGCAGGCACGCTGTCCTCGGCCGAACTACGCAGCTGGACTGCGGTGGACTTGGACGACCTGGGCGGCCTGTACAGCGACGGAGAGCTGTTGCCCTTCGAGACCTTGGCCACGGACACAGAGCTGCCGGTGGGGCAATTTCTGACACACGCCAGACTCCTACGTGAGTTGACAAAGGCGTGGGGTGACCTCAGTCACGAGCCGTCCACACACCTACTCATCCAATACCTGCACGTGATGGGAGATGGTTCACACCTTGTACATTGGCTTGCGCAGGCCTTACACAGCCACACGCAATTTTCCTCTCGGAGATTGAGGGACAAGTGGATGGCCGACCGTGGCACGGACTGGACAGACAACCAGTGGAATGCTATTCTAGCGGGCGCCAGGGTCGTCCCCCGCAATGCGCGATTCAAGATTATACAGTATTACATCATCCACCGGGCATATCTATCTCCAGACAAACTGAATCGTTACTTCGGACTCACTTCCTCGGCGTGTCCCAGATGCAGCCTCCAAGACTCGGACCTCCTGCATGCACTCTGGAGCTGCGCTCATCTTACCTTGTACTGGTCTGCGGTCGCGGACATGCTGACGGCGGCCACGGGCGAAACTCTTCCCAAGACTTGGGAAGTGTGCCTCTTGGGACTCTACAGGAGGACCAAACAGACCAAGATGCGGGCGCGCTTTTGGGATTTAGGACTGATCACGGCCAAGCGTCTTATCACACGACGCTGGAAGAGTGCCGACCCACCGCGCCCTACGGACTGGCGCCGCTCTTTTGCCACCTGGGCATGTGCGGAGAGTGTGTCACTTCACAGGGAGGAAACCGCTGGACTCCGGAAATACCCGATCGCCCAAGACTGGGACGCTGCCCTGATTGCGTATCACCACGCATGCACACAAGCCGAAATAGAGTGCCGTCCCGTTGCGACATAGGGAGGGCTCCATCGACTGCTGTCCGCACCCAACACGGGCTCCGCCGCCCCTTTCCTTCTCCCCTCCTCCCCTTTGCCCCCCCCTTTCCCCCCCCCCCTCCCCCCCCCTGTCTTCCCCTCCGCTCCGCGCGCCCCCTCCCCCCCCCCCCCGGTGGCCGAGACCGTGTGTGGTGGAGACATCCCCTGCCGCGTTTGCCCTCCTGCTGCTCGTGCCCCCCCCCCCTTTTTGCCTCGCAGCCGCGGCGACGCCGCTTCCTCACTTGTCCCCGCCCCTGCGTGGCCCATATCGGATGCACCACACACAGTTAGGATCCTGGGTACACTACCACACACACGAATACTAGTCCAACAGTTTTTTTGAATGTTTTTCCCTTCCCCCTGTTTTAGACTTCCCAGTTCACTCTTTGGTTGACACAGAGGCCGATTATACTGTACCCCTAATCATGCCCGACCACACCTCCTCGTCTATATCTCACATGGAGCTGCTTCGATGCGTTCGGGACTGGGGAGCGGACACCCAGCGACCCATGACCCATGGGAAGGTATACTGTTGCCTCTATCCTCTGCTGCATTGTACAGGGAACTCAATTTCATGCACTGACTGTGGACTTTTCTTTTTTTGAACACGCTGGGCCCTTTCTGCAGTGCTGCGAACTGCGGGCACTGCACCATGAGTCACTCCCTGGCACAGTCACTTATGTACCACTGCATTTCTACCAGCAACTGTTTATTTTCACTGATGTATAACTGCTGTGTTAACATGTGCAATCTGCTAGGTACTGTTTGTGGCAATAACCCGTTGTTCTGACACTGTATGTATACATACTGGCTTATCTGTGAATTTAAATAAAGTTTGGGACCATTGGTCTTAAAAAAAAAAAAATGAGGGCACTCCCTGACAAACTCTGGTGGCCAGTCTTTTTCAGCTAGAAGGATATCATAGCCCTTGGAGAGATTATCCCAAAATAGTCCCCTTATTTTCCTAGTCTTATCCCCCTCTATACGCAATGTTATTTCGTATATTTTGTGAGGTTTGCTAACTCTGGTGTCCGCAGTTTCCACTTGAAGATATTCATTCGTGTCCACTGTCTCCAGATGATTCATAAGGACTTTGCGAGCTATGCTCACTTCTGCTGCACTGTCTAGCATTGTCTGAGCCCATTCTCCGTTTTTCAGTTGTGTCCTCAGTATTCTCGGCATTGTTAACTACCTTGATACTGGCTACCTTCTTTTTTGGAAATTGTAATTTCTTTTTTAGCTGAGCAGGTTCCTTGTCTTTGGACTTGGTGTGCTCTTCTCTTTGTTCTGATCGTCCTCTTCTTTCCGATTTCTGCGAGGAAGTCTGAAAAGATTGAGAGGGACGTGTATCAATGTCTTGATATCTATCAGGCTTTTTTATATTATCCCTATTTCTAAGGTTATATCTTTTCCCAGAGGGGTCACTCTGGGGTGACCTGTGTCTTTGGTTCGGAGATTTCTCTCTTCGCCTAGGAGACCTTCCTCTGGACTGGAATTTCTTTTCTTTAGGATTGGACTGTTTGTTTCCATCCCAGTTCTTTTTTGGTGAATTATTATTAAAAAATATTTTTTCTGGACTTTCAGTCAGTTGTGGTTTTACTGGTATTCCACCTAAACTATCTCTGCCTAGTTCCTCATAGGATTTTTCTATGATTCTGGCAATTTCAGCTGGTTGGTCTGCTATATCTGTCTCTTTTAACCTCTGGCGGATCGCCACGTTTGCTGCTTCACCTTTTATGTTGGCTAATAATATAGCCGAGACCTGCTTGAAGTCTTTCAGTAATTTCATACCAAGAGTTAAAGCGGGTTCAGGACCATATTCATCTTGAATTTGTTTTAGCACATCTGGTATTACCGAAATGGATGGAACACCGTGCGTTTTTGTGTAGATGGAAGCAAAGACTGTACCCCAAGTGTCACAGTCCTCAATGTGTGGTGCGATTCCCATTGGAAGGCAGATAGTCAGAATCCTGTGCTTTTCTAGCGGGGTGGTGTCAGGAAACACCGCCTCAATTTGGGTAATTTTCTGTGCCAACCAGAATGGTATTTGTTCCCGTTTAGCCGGTACTTTACCTAGGCAGGATTGGATGTTCTGTGGTGTAATTTTATTTGTGTTCCCCTGGTGAGGGGTCAGCTGTGGAAGTTTAATCGCTGGCTGAATTGTTGAAGTCCGCATCACATACTGAACTAATTGTCTATGAATTTTTATTAATTGTTTTAGCTGTGTTAACAGCTCTGCTACAGACATCCCATTGATGTCTGGATGTGGTGTGTATCCGGCTAGGACCGGCCACGTTGCTCCTGGTCTACCTAAAGGACCGAGCCTGGTGATGTGATTGTTATGTTTTAGGGCGCCATCAAATAAGAGCAAATGCTCTTGGAATTTGAGTGGTACTTCCACCTCCTCGAAAGGAGTGTACTCATTAGGAGGTTCCTCTATTTTGTAATAGTGGAAGTACTTTGTTACAGCATTTGCTGCTGGAAAATGTATCCATGAATAGTATACCTCTGTCTGCCGATATTCGTGTGCCTCAATTACGAATATGACTGTGCCACCTCTGGGTGTCAGTCCATTTTCTATAAGTTTTAGGGTTATAGATCTCCTTTTGATGACCGGGATGAGTATTATATCCCCGTCCGCATCTAGTGCTGCAGCATCAGCCGCTGCGAGTTCAGCTGCTAATCTAACTGCCTCTCTTTCTTCTTCATTGTCTGACATTTTACTGTCCTGAAGGTTATTTCTTTTGTTTGCAGATCAGGTTTCTTATGGAAACAAAGATTAGATGCACAATATTTTGGAACTGTTTATCCTTCAACGTTGACTTATACCAAGAACCATACATAGGAGTTCCCTCCTGCGAGGTCTGGCGGATATAACCTTTCACCCACTCCAGACGTCTTTGGAGTATTTGGGAAAAGGGGTCTGAGTGAGAAAGCACGACTGAGTTACTCTAAATGTCTTACGTGAGTTTTATCGCCCTTTCCAAACGCGTTGGGCGCCATGTAGTGTAGTTCCTATCATCCCAATAGGCTCTGCGCATTGGAATAATACCTACAGCAGTAAAGGCCTAGGCCAGACGTTAACTAGGTCTACTACTGTCGATACTAGACTTAAAGTTTTGGGTTTGCCAGCTTAGCTCAGAGTTCACTAGAAACTTTCTCGAATGTTCAAGGAGGACTTAACTTCCCTGATTAGACAAGAAGGGATTTAGTTTCTGACAACCATAGAACATGACAACTTTGCTCTCCCCTAATCAAGAGTAAATCTCGAGAGTCGTGTGAACAAAAGGCAATTTATTTTACTCAGTCAGTACGTGCATTCTTAGTCTCATCAGAATGTAGAGAAAAGGAAGAGACGGGCGTGTTCAATAAAAAGGTGTTATTTATTGATCAGTCTCTTTTCTCATACAAGAGAAATGGATCGATATTATTGCAATACTTATAGCTAAGTAAAGTGCATACATTAAAAGCAATAGTATAAAATAATACTGTAAAAACATTGATATGGTTTCTAAGCCATATGATGTTTTAAAATGAATAAAATATATTACATACACATATATACATTTGACTAAACGTACTCAACTGGTGTTTCTAAATACGCCTACCCCGTGTACCTGACCTAAGCCTAATACGAGGGCGGGAATAGAAAGTTACAGTTTAAGTTAAGTTTGTTTTTGCCAAGTGAATAACTAAAGAATTCTCTGTGAGGGGTTATTCAGTTCTGTACCTGGAAGTTAGGATGAATGAGGAATGGTATCTCTCTCTCTGGTCTTGATATTCCAGGCTGCCTGCGAGGGCTGCCCAGAAACGCCGGTGCTGGATTCTCGGCAGGAGAAAGCAGCGCGTCTCTCAGCGCGTCAGGAAGGCGGGGCTGCTGCCAGCGGGGTCTGCTCTGCTCTTGGCTTCGGCAAGTATGGCTGCTCCGTCTCGTCACCACGCGTGTGTTTGCATAGGGCAAGATCGGTAATATTTATACCTTTAAGGTGCCGAGATTGACGTAAGGATGGACATAGATACGTCAATAAGGATGTCATACGACTTGCTCGTTAGCACATTCTTTTACTGAAGTTCTCTGTGAAATCAAAACAATGGCCGCAGGGTTTTGCCCAGGTTGTCATAGGTTTGATTTGTTATGAGAACTCCGTATGCCTTATCAGGGGCTGGAGGAATATCGCTTGTCTAATTAGATCGCAAGCGTTATGACCTAATCAGATAACACGTTCCTGTGCCGTAGTGTGACTGCGTCAGATAACGGTATCTGCATCATGGGGGTTTTCTGCCTCATGGGCTGACTGCTAGTTAACTTGTTGGTTTGTTTAACTAGAATAGGGTCAGGAATAGGGGGATCGATTCAGAACCTATAGGAATACATGACAGCAGCGCCCCGCACTCTACAGCGCCCCGCACTCTACAGCGCCCCGCACTCTACAGCGCACCGCACTCTACAGCGCACCGCACTCTACAGCGCACCGCGCTCTACAGCGCCCTGCGCTCTACAGCGCCCCGCAGCGCCCTGCACTCTACAGCGCCCCGGGCTCGACAGCGCCCCGTGCTCTACAGCGCCCCGCGCTCTACAGCGCCCCGCTGTGCCCTGCACTCTACAGCGCCCGCACTCTACAGCGCCCCGCACTCTACAGCGCACCGCACTCTACAGCGCACCGCACTCTACAGCGCACCGCACTCTACAGCGCACCGCACTCTACAGCGCCCCGCACTCTACAGCGCCCCGCGCTCTACAGCGCACCGCGCTCTACAGCGCCCCGCAGCGCCCTGCACTCTACAGCGCCCCGGGCTCGACAGCGCCCCGCGCTCTACAACGCCCCGCGCTCTACAGCGCCCCACAGCGCCCCGCACTCTACAGCGCCCCGCACTCTACAGCGCTCCACACTCTACAGCGCACCGCACTCTACAGCGCACCGCAGCGCACCGCACTCTACAGCGCACAGCGCTCTACAGCGCCCCGCGCTCTACAGCGCCCCGCAGCGCCCTGCACTCTACAGCGCCCCGGGCTCGACAGCGCCCCGCAGCGCCCCGCACTCTACAGCGCCCCGCACTCTACAGCGCCCCGCACTCTACAGCGCCCCGCACTCTACAGCGCCCCACAGCGCACCGCGCTCTATAGCGCCCCACGTACTACAGCGCCCCGCAGCGCCCTGCACTCTACAGCGCCCCGGGCTCGACAGCGCCCCGCGCTCTACAGCGCCCCGCGCTCTACAGCGCCCCACAGCGCCCCACACTCTACAGCGCCCCGCACTCTACAGCGCCCCGCACTCTACAGCGCCCCGCACTCTACAGCACCCCGCATTCTACAGCGCCCCGCATTCTACGCGCGCCCCGCACTCTACAGCGCCCCGCACTCTACAGCGCCCCACACTCTACAGCGCCCCGCACTCTACAGCGCCCCGCACTCTACAGCGCCCCGCACTCTACAGCGCCCCGCACTCTACAGCGCTCCGCACTCTACAGCGCTCCGCACTCTACACCGCGCTCTACAGCGCACTGCACTCTACAGCGCCCGCACCGCAGCCTACAGCGCACCACAGCGCCCCATACTCTACAGCGCCCCGCACTCTACAGCGCAACGCGCTCTACAGCGCAACACACTCTACAGCGCAACGCACTCTACAGCACTCTACAGCGCCCCGCATTCTACAGCGCCCCGCACTCTACATCGCCCTGCACTCTACAGCGCCCCGCAGCGCCCCGCACTCTACAGCGCCCCGCACTCTACAGCGCCCCGCACTCTACAGCGCCCCGCACTCTACAGCGCACCGCAGCGCACCGTGCTCTACAGCGCCCCGCACTCTACAGCGCCCCGCAGCGCCCTGCACTCTACAGCGCCCCGGGCTCGACAGCGCCCCGCACTCTACAGCGCCCAGCACTCTACAGCGCCCCGCACTCTACAGCGCCCCGCACTCTACAGCGCCCCGCACTCTACAGCGCCCCGCACTCTACAGCGCCCCGCACTCTACAGCGCTCCGCACTCTACAGCGCTCTGCACTCTACAGCGCTCCGCGCTCTACAGCGCACTGCACTCTACAGCGCCCGCAGCGCACCGCAGCGCACTCTACAGCGCACCGCAGCGCCCCATACTCTACAGCGCAACGCAGCGCCCCATACTCTACAGCGCAACGCGCTCTACAGCGCAACGCACTCTACAGCGCCCCGTGCTCTGCAGCACCCCGCACTCTGCAGCGCCCCGCGCTCTGCAGCGCCCCGCACTCTACAGCGCCCCGCACTCTACAGCGCCCCGCACTCTACAGCGCCCCACACTCTACAGCGCCACGCACTGCGCCCCGCACTCTACAGCGCCCCGCACTCTACAGCGCCCCGCACTCTACAGCGCCCCGCACTCTACAGCGCCCCGCACTCTACAGCGCCCCGCACTCCACAGCGCCCCGCAGCGCCCTGCACTCTACAGCGCCACGCACTCCACAGCGCCCCGCAGCGCCCTGCACTCTACAGCGCCCCGCAGCGCCCTGCACTCTACAGCGCCCCGCAGCGCCCTGCACTCTACAGCGCCCCGCACTCTACAGCACCCCGCACTCTACAGCGCCCCGCACTCTACAGCGCCCCGCACTCTACAGCGCACCGCAGCGCCCCATACTCTACAGCGCCCCGCACTCTACAGCGCAACGCACTCTACAGCACTCTACAGCGCCCCGCACTCTACAGCGCCCTGTGCTCTACAGCGCACCCACTCTACAGCGCACCACGCTCTCAGCGCCCCGCAGCACCATGCACTCTACAGCGTCCCGCGCTCTACAGCGCCCCGCAGCGCCCTGCACTCTACAGCGCCACGCACTCTACAGCGCCACGCACTCTACAGCGCCACGCACTCTACAGCGCACTCTACAGCGCCCCACACTCTACAGCGCCCGCACTCTACAGCGCCCCGCAGTGCCCCGCACTCTACAGCGCCCCGCACTCTACAGCGCACCGCAGCGCCCCGCACTCTACAGTGCAACGCAGCGCCCCGCACTCTACAGCGCCCCGCACTCTACAGCGCCCCGCACTCTACAGCGCCCCGCACTCTACAGCGCCCCGCACGCAGAAACTTTTACAAATAATAGAAATCCCACCATCGACAGTAGTCAATTTATCCACGAAAGTATTGACAAGGGATGAGGAATCTGTCCTCAATCTAGGTTTAAAATGTGTTCCCAGTCAGCAAACATACAAGGCAGCTCCAATAATATCCTATTGGCGAGCTAGTCCTGGCAATAATGAAGAACGAAATTAGCAGTATTTCACTATCATGACATGTAATACATACCTACACATGTCCCACCTTTAACATACACTGCACCCTGCCCCTGGGAGTGTCTTGGGCCTACCTTAGGGGTGTCCAACATGTAGTAAAAGGGAGGCTTAGGGCCTGGCAAGAGACTGCACTTGCCAGGTCGACTTGGCAGTTTAAAACTGTACTCAAAGGCACTGCAATGGTAGGCTGGAGACACGTTTACAGGGGTGCTTATATGGTTGGCACAATCACTGCTGCAGGCGCACTAGATGCATTTGATTTACAGGCCTTGGGCACACACAGTGCACTTTACTAGGGACTTACCAGTAAATCAAATATGCAAATTATGGAGAACCCAGCAGAATTTAAAATGACAGAGGTAGCATTTGCACTTGAGCACTGATTAGCAGTGGTAAAGTGTACGGAGTACATAAAACAGCAAAAAAGAAGTCCAGCATAACATCAAAAATACAGGTGGTAGAGCAAAAAGACAGAGGAAAACACGTCAAGGATGCCAGGTCTTGCAACTGCTTAGAGATCTTTGAGTGATGACAGGTCACATTGCCTCTCTCTCATCGTCTCATGACCCCAAAAGACAGAGGTCAGTCGCAGGTGTCTAGGGATAATTGGTGCACCTGAGCCCACTACAAGAGAGCGCTTCGATCCACGAGAATCCACTGCAATAATCAATCTAAATTACACCGCGCTGTGTTTGTTTACACTTCCTCTCTCGGGTGGGTTCTTTTCAGATGTGATCCCATTTGTAGCTCAGCAGACAGCAGCTTACCCTGACAGAGCAAGAGAAGGATGATCCGCACTCTGCTGCTTTTGGTCCAGCTCTCTCATTTATGTGTATTTTGTTGCCTGCGAGTGTTGTTTTTGTTATCACAGGAGAGGGGCTTGGCCTGATTCTACTCCCCACTACGAGCAAGGAGCCACGTGAATATCACCTGTGTATGTCCATTACGAAGTGATGCTAGAACACGTTTTATTTTAAAAATGGATTAGGCCCCAGAAGGTGTTCAAACAATTTCGAGGCATGGTGCTCATCTTCTCAGCATGAGAAGGATGAAATGCTGAGCCGAACCTG
This sequence comes from Lissotriton helveticus, assembly GCF_964261635.1. Lineage (NCBI taxonomy): Eukaryota > Metazoa > Chordata > Amphibia > Caudata > Salamandridae > Lissotriton > Lissotriton helveticus. The sequence goes on along the minus strand of NC_136061.1, from coordinate 1,950,371,235 downwards.
CTTTGATTCCAAACTAGTAGCCATTAGGTTGCAGTTGCATCATTGTAACAGGTGCATCAACCAACTGAGCTAGCTTGAAAAATTCCGGAGTGCAAACATACTAGATTAATAATGTAAGGTTCCTTTTGTAACACCTGCTTAGGACAGCTGCTAATCACCAAACATCTGATGCAGAGACACACATTTTTTCCTTGACTGAAGCAACTATAACGATGATGCATATGTCATAAGTACATAGAAAGCTCACGAAAGTAAGCATGTGATGCTGAACATTTAAAAACATGATGGAATAACAATCTAGTATTTTAGCTATTCATCTTAACAAGACCAATGCATTGAACACCGTTACGTTGGCTGATAAAAGCGCATTTTATTTACAGTAGTCTAAAAGAGCAAAACTGCAGGGAAATGACCACTATACAAAATAAAAATAGCACTACTCTGCGCGCTGCCACTCCCGTGCACCATTTTAATTATGAAGACCCGGCCCGCCTCCAGTGCGTACCACTACCAACTATTTAATTAATTTTAAAAAGACTCAGGCCAGGCCGGTAGGGCGTGCGCACCACGGCACCATAATTAATGTTTATAGGCCGGGGCCCGTTACCATCCGTCCCTGGCGTGCGTTGCGCACTGTAACTATTATAATATAGGCTTGCCTGCTTGCTTGCTTCAGCAGCAGCCGAGGGCAAATGGAGCAGGCGAGGAAGCAACAGGGGTTGGGGGGCTGGTTGAGTGCAAGGGCGAACCCAATATGGAGGGAAGCGGCACACAGGCAAGAACAGAGAGCAACACTGAGTGCGGCCCCGGGAGCAAAGAAGTACAGAAGCGAGAAAGCATGTTCTATAGGAGGGACAAACACGAGTGACAAGTTGGGACATAAATAAGAAGCAGGCAAATGCGCGACAGGAAAGCAACTAATTAGTGCACGCAGCAGGCCTGGAGGCAGGCAGCCAGCAGCAGCCCTGCCCCGCCGGTCGGTGACGGAGACGGAGTGACAGACTCTGAGTGACTTACTTTGGTCTTCGGACTCTGATTCGGAAATCGGACAGGGCAGCTCAGCGTGGGCGGGCCTGGCCGCCTGGCTGCTTTGTCTTGGAAGGCAGTTAAGTTCGTAGTTTTCGTTGTTCTTCTCTTGTCTTCTTCTTTGGCTATGCGCGCCGCCTGCCGCGCCCCATATGCCACGCACAGGGGCTTACTGCTTATTGGCCCGCATGATGTTGTGCGTGCCCTGGGGCTGCCTGGCATTGCTCACCACCACTCAGCAGCAGCCAGCCCTGCTGCCCACGCCCCCCACGCACGCGGCACGCGCATACGCGGCGGCGGAAGTGCGGAACGGAAAGTGAAAGAAAAGGATAAAGGCCTGTCCCGCGTCCCGCCGCCATTTCATAGAATCATATATATGGAAAAAGTGGTCCTAGACACAATTTATGAAAACAGAAACAATCAATGTAAGTGTTAATTATTCACACTAGGCAGTCAGATTTAATCTGAACAACAAAAGGAGATGTATTATTGATTAATACTGCTATCAAATGCAAGGAACCCAACACAACAGTACCAAAACAAATTATACTGCAGTTTATTTACATATTAATAAAATTGGCAATAAGAAAATAGGAAAGGTTGGTGCTCAAGTGATAAGAGGGAAAATTTAAAGTACAGGATTCAGAATGATTCAATGCAAACAAGAAAAAAATAAATTTACATTGCACATATATAAAGCCTACCCATACAGAGTATATACACACTATTATACAGGGGGACTGGGAAGATGGTATAGGCTTAAAAATTAAAAAGGGGGCATAATCGTCGATGTTTCGACCCTGGCGCAATACGGGAAATTCGCGACCTCTGCTACGGGTCTTCTTCAGGACAGGTGGGGGACGGGGAAAGGGGAGCACCACAGAAGGAACGTGGCGGTGTAACAAGGCCAGATCAGTTGGGCGGTACACCTATGACAGATAAATTCAATTGAAGGTCATGGATGGTGAGTATGTCTGTGGACAACCAGGCGATATCAATCGTGCCTAGTAAGGTCAACCGGCAGAGAGGTGACCAATTAATAGAGAGCGAGGAAATTAGCTCCGAAGTAAGCAGACCTAGTATTCCTTCATAGGTCCCCGTGTATATAAATCCAATTGAGAATGAAGTTTGCAAGGATTGTGGCTCGTAAAAGCCGTCTGAATCCGACAACACCCGTGTCTCACATCCGGGAAGGACCACGTGGTAGGGGACCTATGAAGGAATACTAGGTCTGCTTACTTCGGAGCTAATTTCCTCGCTCTCTATTAATTGGTCACCTCTCTGCCGGTTGACCTTACTAGGGACGATTGATATCGCCTGGTTGTCCACAGACATACTCACCATCCATGACCTTCAATTGAATTTATCTGTCATAGGTGTACCGCCCAACTGATCTGGCCTTGTTACACCGCCACGTTCCTTCTGTGGTGCTCCCCTTTCCCCGTCCCCCACCTGTCCTGAAGAAGACCCGTAGCAGAGGTCGCGAATTTCCCGTATTGCGCCAGGGTCGAAACGTCGACGATTATGCCCCCTTTTTAATTTTTAAGCCTATACCATCTTCCCAGTCCCCCTGTATAATAGTGTGTATATACTCTGTATGGGTAGGCTTTATATATGTGCAATGTAAATTTATTTTTTTCTTGTTTGCATTGAATCATTCTGAATCCTGTACTTTAAATTTTCCCTCTTATCACTTGAGCACCAACCTTTCCTATTTTCTTATTGCCAATTTTATTAATATGTAAATAAACTGCAGTATAATTTGTTTTGGTACTGTTGTGTTGGGTTCCTTGCATTTGATAGCAGTATTAATCAATAATACATCTCCTTTTGTTGTTCAGATTAAATCTGACTGCCTAGTGTGAATAATTAACACTTACATTGATTGTTTCTGTTTTCATAAATTGTGTCTAGGACCACTTTTTCCATATATATACTATCACCCAGGTCCTGTTGACTTATTGGGTTTACCCCATTGTTTTTCAATGATTTCATAGAATCAGGCGGGCTTAGACTAAGATAACAAAAAGTGCCTTACACACTGTGTAAGGCACGGTTTGTTATCATTGTCACTTTTGCCTCATGTAATGTAACGTTTGCCTTTGTATTTTGTTCACTAGTAATGTTCTCATGTATCAGTTCTGTTTCTATTGTGAATTCGCTCTGACACCTTCGGGTGAAGTCCGCACATCCCTTCTTACTCGGCTTGCTTAGCTGGCAGAATGGTGTTGCAGCGTTGGCTAGGAGTTTATTATAGTTGAGCTTTTTTCTTTCAGTTAAACAATAAAGTAACATTCATACAACCTAAATTCAGGATGCTGCCTCCCTGCCAATGTTTTAGGCATCTCTCTTTTTAAAGTCGGGAACATTCTGTTAAAACAGCTGTTTAGGATGTAAGGTATTACTTCTCACGAAACAGACTGATTTTTGATAATGTCCTGAATGCAGCAAGGACCGTCTGAATCAATGTAAAGAATTGCAGTGTTCCTAATGTTCTATATGCGATTTGCCTTCAACTAGTAATTACCATTGGATCATTGTGTGCTGTCTCACTCTTAATGCCTGTTTAAAAAGAGTGCTCTTTATGCTGGACCCAAGTATGTTGCTATTTAAACAACACCAGCGATCAATGCACGCTTCCACCACACGCACACAGAACCAGACGTCGGTGCACGCTTTCACCAGGCGCACACACACACCACCAACCGTCAGTGCACACTTTCACCAGGCACACCCCATCAGCCGTCAATGCACGCTTTCACCGGGCACACACGCCACTAGCTGGCAGTGCACACTTCCACCAGGCACACACACCATTAGCCATCAGTGCACATTTTCTACAAGCACACACACACCACCAGCCATCAGTGCACGCATCAATGGTTAGCACATCCACAATTAACTATTGTAGCAATCGCAGTATGGCGCACTTTACTTCTAAACATGTCAGTGCACGCTTTTCCACCATGCACACACACCATCAGCCATCAGTGCACACTTTCAACAGGCACACACACACCACTAGCCATCAGTACATGGTTTCATCAGGCATACACACCACCGGCCGTCAGTACACAATTTCAACAGGCACAGACACCATAAGTCATCAGTGCACGCTTTCACCAGGCACAAACACCACCAGCCGTCAGTGCACGCTTTCACCGGGCACAAACACCACCAGCCGCCAATGCACCCTTTCACCAGGCACAAACACCAACAGCCGTCAGTGCACGCTTTCACCGGGCACAAACACCACCAGCCACCAGTGCACCCTTTCACCAGGCACAAACACCACCAGCCGTCAGTGCACACTTTCACCAGGCACAGACACCATAAGTTGTTCGTGCACGCTTTCACCGGGCACAAACACCACCATCCGTCAGTGCACGCTTTCACCGGGCACAAACACCACCAGCCAATACAGAGTTTGCAAAAGAATTCATGCAACACATTGTCATATACAATGCCAATAACTCAAACTTGAATGCTGCGAGACCTATTGCATTGCAAATGCTTGTTATAATGTATGTGGTGTACTTAACTGTTGTTTCGGGGAGTCAAGTCCGCAAATTATGTACTTTTTAACTCATACATTTGAACCACAGAATTGTGTTTCTCCCAAAGTACATACATGCAAGTTCTTTAACTAGAAAGGAATTCAAGTTGCCGTACATTTTCTCAAAACCATTAAAATATTGCTATAATCTTACCTGTGACAATATTTTCTACAGACTAACGGCAAGTGGAATATAGATGTAGGCCAGTATGAGGTAAATATTCAGGAATTCTCCAAATTCTCATAATTCAGTATCCAAACTGATAACGTTTTAGCCAAATACTCCAAGAATGCACCATTTGACATCATTTCCCCAAAGTGACTGGTAGGCGACCCCAATGGAAGGTGATAGCTTGTAAATGTGCTCACTAATTTTATGACCTAAACAACCTTACTTCTCCGACCCCACTCAAAACATGTATAAACATACATTGAGCTTGTTAGCAGTAAATATATGTATACAAAAGCTCCTAGCTAGATTGCCACTTGGTACTCAAAATAATACTGACCCCAGTGATGCAGTTTTTAAGAAACTCAAGAAAGAGAAAGACCGATTTCTACTGATATAATCTAGCTGCACGTGTATCTGCAGCAGGTGCATTAAGCCTATTGAGCTGTCCAGCAAGCATTGAGTAAGAAAACATTGGACAAACGTCTTTCTAAATCAGCTAATGACATTGTATGGTTCAAAGGTTACATCTTGAGCCTGTTACTCAGATTGCTGAACGAAGTAGGACTTCTGAAATAGCTTGGTAGTTTAATCACGCGAGTTGAACTTCTCACATAACCTGATCTTTGAAGCAGGAAGCGAGCTGTTCTCTGTTTATATAAGCAAGAAACCTAAGTTCTGATCCCATCCTAACCTTAACACTTGATTACCTTATGGGGTCCCGAGCTAAGTACTTTAACTACCTGTACATCAGTTAATTTAGCTGCCAAATTCTGGAGTGTCAAGAAGCTGACTACTCACCTGTGAGACATGCTATTTGAAAAAGGTAGAATTCGGTTTCACCCTGGAAACGTGTAGAGGTTATTCACTTAACAGGCTGTAGAAGTGTACTCGATTATATTGCCTTCTTGTCCCACTTGAATCACCAGCAAGCAACCTCGAAGTTGCCTTTGAGTAGATAAGCGCTATAGTAACACGCGGACACACAAGTATCACCATTGTCAGCTATGACATCACAAGCTGCCTTGAAGTACGCTAGGCCTTGGGGGGCGGCGCGAGGCGGTGGCGTGCTGGCCGCCCTCCTCGGTCCAAGAATAACATTCCTGCAGAGAGAGAACATTCCAGCAGCTTTCACACTTTTCCTTCCAGTCACACCAGGGTCTGTAAATCTGGCTCCCGAGAATGAGATCATCTGACAGGGTAATTTGTAGATTTTTATTTAGTCAAAAGTGAGCTCACAATTTCCACAGCAACAGAAGCACAACAGAAAGCAGAGCTGGGGAAGGCGCTGGGGGCTCAGGCTGGCCTAGTGTAAGAAACTCGGGACCCAGCGACAAAGCCAACTCTGTCTCTTGGCCAGTGGGGGCCATAACTCCCGTAAAACACCAGAGCTAATTTACTGCTCTTTTAGTAAAAGGTCACCAAGCCCTACTCCCAGGCCCTTCGAGTCCATGGTAAACGTGCTTCACAAATAGACAGCCGTTTAGGTTTTCCTATTGTATGGTTGATATGTCATTGAAAACACATCAGCTTTCTCCTTTCTGGTATCTCACTGCAGAGGAGGCAGGAACAGGAACCCAGTTTGAAGGCCTTGCTACACAAGACATACTCTGGAGACACTAAACACGGGGAAAAACAAGCATTTGCAATGCAATAGGTCTCGCATTTACGCAAGTCTGAGCTATTGACATTGCAAATGGCAATGCCTTTTATTTTTGTTTTTAAAACGTAAATGAATGGCATTGCCATTTACAATGCCAATTGCTTAAACTTGCGTAAATGCGAGACCTATTGCATGGTAAATGCTTGTCTCCTGCTGGAACCGTAATCCTGCCTTCCTTTCTCTGCTTAGAGGGCTGCTTAGGAATGAGCTTCCCGGAGATATGCAACTGATTTATGAGGTCTTTGAGCTCAGCATGAAGGCCCCTTGATGTTTACAATCAGTTGTGTTCGGACTGTTGTATTTATGGCCTTCACAGTCGGCTGCCAGAAGCTTTTTAGATGTTCGCTGTATATGGGTTTGTGTTGTAATTGTGCTGCATGCAAAAAAGGCTCGCTTTTCAGCCAGCCATAAGCGGTATTTGGTGCTTTAATGAATGTTTAGTATGAAAATAAGTTAAATAGTAGGGAAGTAACTCTCCTGCTGGGCCGACTATTGTTCAAAAGACCCATAAAGTCTCTTTTTAAGAAAAGCCTCACAAATTTTCTCATAAGCATAGCGCATGTTAGAGCTGAGTTCTCAGCTATGTTTCAAACAAAGTGAAGACTCGGAAGAAGTCCTTCCCTAGATGCGCCATGGTGTACGAAAGAAGCACTCTTTTCATAGGTGCGTTTGAAATGCACTACTAAAAACCTGTATATGTTCCAAAGCAATTTAATAACCCGCATATGAAATGTGTACCAGCACGTTGCCGTACGCACAGGCGCATAAGATAGGCCAGTATATTCCGAATTTGTAAGAAATGTGGCATACATTCTTTAAAGATCTTGCGCTCGCGTGAGGAGCACTTCATCCACTTATACTAATTTAAAAATGCCAAGCGCTGAATGCTCAGTACTCACAGCAAAACTATTTAACGACTCCTCTTACGGCGCATGCTTGGTCTTCGGGTAGGTCATCACCTCGAAGCAAAACGCTCTGTTCCCGTGTACGGTGTACTCCTTCAGACCACACTGTGCACAATCCTATTCAGCCGCAATAATCCTCACAGACACCGGACTGCCAGCCAGGCAAACATTAATTGTGTGTGCGGTTTGAAAAATAAAGGAAACGCTTGGCCCCATGGGGTTTCCCGATGAGGTTTTTGTTTTTCAGCCGCCAGCCTCTCACCCCCGCTTTGCCAATGTGGCCTCTCCCCGCTGGATTGGCCTCGCTGGTTATTTCGACATCATGAAGTAATGGCGACACGTAGGACGGCTCAGGCGGCGCCCGAGGAAGATGGCAACAGGAGGATGCGGCGCCGCCTGGGGTCTGAGGACGAGGTAGAGAGCCCACCTGAAGCACATTTTCAAAAAAGCTGTCGGCATTGTGAAACAAGCATTTGCCCGCGAAACCTGGGAGGGCGGGGGCTGCCCGCGCATGCGCAGCATTTCTAACTTTCATTCTGAGAGCCCCGGCTAGAAATGCCGCGCAAGCGCGGGCAGCCCCCGCTCTACTAGGTCCGCCAGCTCCAGTCCCGTCGTGAAGAACATCGGCTGCCAGCCCCCGCTCTACCAGGTCCGGCAGCTCCCGTCGTGAAGAACATCGGAAAGGGCCGAACATGCCTAAGGGGAGAGGAGCCCGGTGAGTGGGAGTGCGGGTGGGGGTGGGGGTGGTGGTGTTTGGTGTACGCGCGTGTGTCTGTTCGAGTGTGTCTGTGCGTGCGTCTGTTTAAGGGGGGGTGCGTGTATGTATGCAGTGTGTGTGTGTGCCTGTGTATGCGTGTGGCTGTGTATGTGCACATGCGTCAGTGTAGCGCGCGCACCGCCATGCACGTTACAAGCAGCCAAGACGCCAAAGCGCGCCCACGAGGTCAAATCTCCGGCAGGAGAAGCGCGTGACAGTCTGCTGTCCACATTCCCCCAAAAGTGATAACATAAGTTGTCTCGCCCTAGACAGCAAAAGCTTCGCTTTTGCTTTCGTCTAGGCAAGACCTAAAAAACTGAAAGGATTAAGTTTAAAATATATTTTGAAATTCCCAACAGCATAGAACGTCTGAAAGCAATGTAAAGTTTGGAGCAAACCTATCACAGGCACAAATCCAACTACTCGCACACAAAGATGCCAGAATTGATAAGGCACAACGTTGAGCTCTTGAAAAGGCGTTTTATCAAGTGAGCGCATTTATCAGCTCTAGGATGCCCTAAAAGAATTGTATCCTATTACAGTTTAAAGTATTAATCCATAACTAAAACCAGTTCTCACAACTGTATGGTAAAGCAAGGTGAATAATAGTATAGCTGTCCTGTACTGGTCCTAATATTAATCTGGTCTCATGATAATGCAAGACAACACCAGGAATGTTATTAGTACTGTGATGTAGAACATGCTTATTCCATAGTTATGTTTCTGTAATCATTTGCAGATATTGCAATACACAATTTTCTTTGAAATAAATATAAATAGTATGCTCCAAAAATACAGAACTTTTAAAAGAGGCAGTCAATAAAACTGCACTTTAATGAAGTAGTTAGTTAACTGGGGCATTCAGATACACCACAAACCAGATTTTCTCTTACCAGCAAAAAAAATGACCTAAAAATACACTTTCTGTTTTTACTTCACAGATCTGGCCATGGGAGTGCGAGGGGTGCAGGTAGAAGGGTGACATGCCACTGTGCATCATCCATCTTTTCACCTTTAAGGCAAAGCAGACCTTGCAACATCAGTTACACTCAATCAGGTTAGCACAAACAGTAGGGCAATCTACCTTCCCACGCAGAACCGATATAGCACAAGTACAGCAGTGCAAGGAGGATCAATTCTACAGTAAGACAGGGTAGAGTTAAGCGTTCTGCCCCAGTTAGTGCTGCTGTTAAAGCCCCTGCACACAAAACTGCTTCCGGAGAATACAAGCCTCGATCTCCACGGAACAAAAGCCAACTGAGGCATTCTGTGAAAAACCAACAGAAGATCTACTGTTGAACAGAAGGTCTATATAAAATAATTCTTAGGTCAAGACAAACAATTCTTAATCAATAGGTCTAGTGAATTGTTATGTTTTTTTAGGAAATGGTCTTTATTATACATAGATGCAAACAATTTCTAAAATTAGAACTATAAAAATTACACATCTGAAATAATGATATTTATCAGCAGAAACAGTCAATTTAATAGAGGTGAAATCCAAGGTTTATTAACAACATAATATACGATGTCAGTGGGCCTTTACTGATCCTAAAGCGTAATTAGCAACAGGCCATCAATCTTGATATCACCACTAAGTACAGCTTTTATGAAAACTCAGTTAATTCATGATTTAACTTAAAAAATGTACCTGGGCCAAAAAACGGCATTGGAGGAGCCACGATATGGCACACAACTGCTGCTGCAGCCCTCGCGTCCAGAGTCTGCTGAACCTAAAAAGCAAAGTCAGGGTATGTAACATGAACCAGACTAGTAGAGAAAAAAAACACTGCTAGGCTGATGACGGTCGCCCAGATGCCACAAGGCATGTCTTATCTTGTGCCACTCTGACGGTGCATGCCTTATCAGTTCTGAATGCATATCTACAGTGTGCAGAGCAAGGGTGCAGAGACCCTAAAGATTTCCTTGGGGCTCATCTCTGTATCTTTGGTGAAGAACTCCAAGGAGAGGTCTATAAAAATTACTTGAGGTTTACACCTGTAAGCCTTTTAATAAAAACGTCATCTCCCATTCACCCCTGTTCCCATAAAGACAAAATTAAATGGGATGAAACAGGACCCAGCCTACCTGTTGATAGGTGTTAGTTGAAATAATGGGCCTATTGACTGGTGCAGCTGGCACAGGAAGGTCCAATGGCAATGGCTCCTCTGGTGGAGAGGCTGCCAATTCACTTGCTGGCTCATCGCCCACAGTCGATGTAGAAGCTGATGGAACAGTCTCCTGTTGTGCTACCTCATCTTCCGCCAGTGGTGCCACTGGGGTAGCAGCCTGTGGTACTGGTGGAGCATCCACCAGAGGTGCCACAGGAGCTGCAGCCGGAGGTGTAACCGCCTCTTTAATTGGAGTTACATTTGGGGGTGTTGCTGGAGTTGGTACTGCTGGTGCTGCCGGAGGAGCAGAAACTGGAGCACCCAACACCTCCTGCTCAAATCTAGAGAAAAAGCAAATGAGAGCAATCAAAATCCGCAATAGAAATGAAGACCAACATGTCATAGAGGTCACAGAAAGCAAGGAGGAAATATGTGCCAGGAGAAAAAAAAACATCATTCAAAAAGGTCTCTGGGAATAGAATGCTTAGCATCACCACATTAATAAAAGTGGCCAAACAACAATGGACATGGCATCCCAACAGACCACGGAGATGACTATCCAAGTCACAAAGGCATAGAGACAAGACTTTTCCATATGAAGTACTTTTAAGAATAGAAACCACTTTATTAAGATAAAAAGAGGCACGTTTTAAAAATGATATCAATCTCACTTGACTCAGTAAAGAGAAATTTTGGGGAAAAAAGGGGCATCTAGTTTACCAAGGCCCATGTTAAGGAACATTTGAGGAACAAATAGAGCCAACAAAGAAGCATGTGCAGAAGGTTACTCTTCTGTAAGATGGGAATTGCTACTAGGTTCTGGCTGCATAGATAAAACCATCAATGGTCTTCAACACCATTTCCCAATTTGTGAGGTAAGGTCCTTTGGAGTATCACTGAGCTTCACTATGTTTATTTATATATAATACAAGCGGGAAAATTCAGACCGTTCAACTCACACTACCACAGGATATCGGCTCCCATCCCTCAGTCACTCAGAGGAGCTGATACCATTGAGGGCAGGTATCTGGCAAACTGTTTGGATGTTCAGTGCAGTAGATGTCCATTACGGGGTGTGAAACCCCTCAAGGATATCAGTGGCAGTGTCAGGTTTGTTTTTTGCTGTTGGAGGAGGGAGTCAGAGAATTTACAGTGCCTCGGACTGGGTTCGGCACCAAGTCCCACTTCCTCCGCCTGCAAAGCCCCCCGCACGCGGTGCTGCACGAGCATCAAGGTCGCGCTCAGGCGCCCGGCAGCAGGAACCATCACGGGCCGCGCGCGGGCCCACCTTAAATATCCCAACCTGTCACCGCAGCTTAGGAATCTCACGCATGTAGAGTGATGCGCAATTTACCTGAACACAGAAGAGGGACAATAGTTCCCCTAAAGGAAAACATAATTAACCAGACCGCCGGAGAACTGATGCACGCGCACCAGCGCGAGACACCCGCAAAAACGATCCCGTTCCCCAGGTTCAGGCACGAGGTGGAAGCGCACGAGACGTCGCCGTGAGCGTGCACGCAAGATGAGGAGGATCGCCGGAGAAGACATGGAGCCTGATGCCGATGCCGAGACTGACCTGCTGCGGAGGGAGAGGGACAGGCGGAAAGAGCCCGGTGAGTTGGAGGGGGGTTGGGGGGGAGAATGTGTGTGTGTGTGTCTGTGTGTGCGGTGTGGGGCTTAGTTGTAGGGGGGAGGGGGTGTGTGTCTGTGTGTGTGTGTGCACGCACACGATTGAGAGGCTGACTGGCTGTGCACAGTTGGAGCAAGAGATGTGCACGGCTCCGGGGGGCTGGGCGTGCGCGCCCATGGTGTAAAATCCATGCGTGTGCACAGCTCTGTCTCCCTTCAGAGGCAACTCAATAGCAATAGGTCGAGAGAGCTCGACCTAAACAGCACTATCACAATGGCGTGGCTGTCCAAGAGCACGCAACATTTTTTAAGTTCATCACTTACATCATTTTGCCCAAACCATAGGAATAGAAGAAGAAACACTACATGCTTTTTGGCCTCCTGGTGGCATAACAGGAAGATACTTCCCATGACCTTTGGCCCTAATTACAACACAAGAGATGACAAGACAGAGTATTTCCTTGGCCGGATATAACCTCTGCTATTGCCTAACTCACCTTCATTTTTATTTTTTTATTTCTTTATTTGCATTTTATATTATATTTTTGAGTACATTAACCACAGGATAATTTTACATGTGTTAGATTCAAAGTAAGGCATGTATTATTTACATCTTTACAGCATAAACATTGCTAATCTTATACATTGCGGTTAGTGGGTACTGGTGGCTGATTCTCTGCATGGATCACGTATACTCATGTGTCATTATTATTAGGATATTGATAATGCGAGTCTATTGCCTTAATCGCCTTCATGTAGTTCCTGACTTCCCTATAAAGATTTATGTCCGATTTTCATTCAGGAGAACACAAAGGAGAAGAAATGACTTTAGCGAGCTACAGGAGGGACACAGAGACTACTGAGTTCTCAAGAGAGGCTGGAGAATCATCTCTTCTCAGCTGGGCCATACACAAGCGAGTCTGCAGAAATGTTCTCTTGTGGGTCAAGGCAGAAGAGCACTCATATTGTTTCTGGGTTCCCATAAATACAATTAAAACTAGGAAGATGGCTTCTGGCAACCTTTCGTTTGCTGTAGGGTTATGGTCTTGATGTAATTGTCACTTGCTTTGCGCCCCCCACCGATATTGTTTTTGGGTTCCCTTTCACAGTTCATGTATGTATTTTTCTTCCCCAATCTTAAACGATTCAGTAGTTTCCTTACCCATTACCGGCAGTGCCGGCCTGTAACGTGGATGAGAAGTGGGATGGGTACACAAGCGCACACTCACCCATCCACTTACAAGTACACACACACACACAGGCACACACCCACCCACCCCCCTTCACATTGCAAATTTGACCTGACTTGCACTTTTCAGTTTCTTGTAGGCACGCAGGGGTCGTTGTAGGAGATGACTGGCTCCTGGTAGCATGGGCGCCATTTTAGAGAGTGTATGTACCCTATTTTACTGAGTTTATGTTTTCACTTTAACCCAATGTATTTATTTAGTATTCTGTTACAGGTATTATCCCTTGGCAGGGGAGCCTGCTGAGGGACTGAAAGGGTTGCTGGACCCTCGTTTTGTGTTTTTATTTACCCACCAGTTTTGCTTACAGCTCAAGACACTGCAGCCATGCCCCCTGCACTCGGCGGACTATTTATGCATAAATGGTTGCGCGTCCGCATAGCGGACGCTGCTAGCGCGCTGATGACATGTCAAAGGTAAGTCCGCCGGCGCTAAAACCGTGCTGAGCGCCAGACCCACTGACATTTCCAAAACACAACAGCCTCCTAAACAAGCACTGGCGTTGCCAATAGGTCTCGCAGTAGGAAAGTTGGAGCTATTACAATTGCAAATAACCATGCCTTTTATTTTTGTTTTCATTTTAAAAACATAAAGGGCTTTGTCATTTACAAAAGCTCCAACTTTCCTACTGCGAGACCTATTGGCAACGCCAGTGCTTGTTTATTCTTGACCACTCCGTGTCATGTCTGCTAGGCCGCTCACACACTCCGCACCATACCTCTGTAAATCTGCATTTACAATGGATAAGCACCAACATGGCAATTGTCAGACTTTCTCTGGGCTCTTCTACACTACTGTCACAAACCTAGGTGGCATAATGCTTTGCAGTATACAAAGAACAGCAAGCATTGCAAATTACAAAAGTCTGGCTCGTATCTTAAAATGCCTCTTCAGTCACTGTTGTACTCCGCATACATGCACTCTGTCACTCCTTTTGGCACTTATGCATCAAACCACTGATTTATTCTTGAATTCCCTCAGTCACTCATCCATTGCTGGGGCGGTTATTAAATTGTTCCTTGTAATATTAGCTGAGATCCTATTAACAGCATGAGCATAGTTCACACTGACGATTTACATGTATGCATTAGTGGTGCAGCAGGCGCAGTGCCACTAAGACGCATAGGGGTAAGGGGCCTGGCCAACAGTATTTTAAGTAAAGCTAATGTTTTAATGTACATCTTTTTTTGGTGATGTATTTTACGGCTTTTGACGGAGTTTCCTGGGTCCGTTCTCTTTGTAAAATATAGGCAAACATGAAATTTGTATTTATCTTGACGACTACAAAGTAATAGCATTTTCCGTGCATTTAAACGTATGCGAAGGGGGAGTTGTGTATTTACCCCTTACTTCAGCAGTGACTTCCATTTTTTTTTCCGGAGCTTAGCTTCCTGCTGTTAGTTGATTTGCATCTCACAGATGCTGCCAGGCAACAGATTACAATCTTTACGACGCAGCTTAAAGCACTAAAGTATCCTGTTCTTGTTTCGTTTCCAACTGGTGAAAACATGTGATGTTTCACACACTTGCAGGCTTTCGGTCTGTGTTTTTTGTCTGAACTAAATGGATAGCTTAGCCCAGTTACAAAATGAACGTACGCAAATTTGTTTATTTAAATTGTTTAAAGCTTATAGCGTAAAACATATTGTTTTTTCTGAACACAAAACTGCTTTTTTTCTTTCTTTACACGTTTAAACAAGCACTGGTCTGAGAAGAGCCCGTGAGTTGTGAGCATGTATTGGCAACATTACCGGAACTTACAAGCCTTGCAATTCACGAGCTGTGTTAGAATGTGTGAGCGGGGTCTATAAAGGGGGATATTATTTAACTCTCTCACTCAGTGTCACAGCGCCCAGAGGTGTTGGTAGCTCACTCGGCGCAGACCCTGAGACAGCGAGGCCTCCACCCTCACAAGTACCTTCGGAGACGGGTAGTGCAGCACCTCATAGTTCAAAAGGCATTTAAACCATGCTCCTAAAAAACAAGGTGTTTAATGCCGGTAACCTTCGACTTTCTTAAAATGTTACGCCTAAATCCAGTTGCGCATTCTAACCCTAAGAAGTTGCTTTGAAAATGAGTACATTTGCTCAACAATAACACAAAAGTTAGATAAAAGAGCCAGTCCTTTTTGTGATAACTGCACACTCGGCCAAATGTAGTGTGCAAGCAGTCCGAGAGTGCCTTCGCCGCCCCGCAGTTGGGAAGGGAGCGCTATATGAATCTTGCCGATGTGTCCTTTGCGATTAATCACTTGCATGCCTGGTATCAAATTGGGGCGGATAATTCACAAAATAATTCAGACCATGACCGCGCACCTCAGCCCGCAATGCTCAATTGTATGACGGTATTTTGCTGCAAGAAATGAAGGCAGGAACCACGCACATAATCTGTTCATTTTTCTCCCGGGGTCGTGCACATGCTTCCTTGACAGATTTGTGTTGCTGATGGAAATGAGTAGAGGTATCTGGGTGTTTCTAATAGCGCTACAACAGATGGCTAAACAGATACCATTTTAAACGACAAAAAAAGTAAACCAGACACGAGGGCGACAGAGCGAGTTTAAATAGCATCAGGGTGGGTAGGGACTGGGAGACAGAAGGAGGTGGGGGCAGGATGAAGGGTTAAGGGGTAGGGAGAGACGGCACAGGCTGGGCAGGCTTAACAAGACGGAGGGAAGAGAGGGGAGGGGGGAGGAGAAAGGCGACACTGCGGGAAGGGGCAGGCAGGATGACTCAGGGGAGGGGGCGGAGCAGGGCAGAGCGGCATGTGGGTGTGAAGAACCGGGCCTTTGAAGTGAAGCTAAGCTTCACTTCAAAGGTGTCGGAGGAATGCGGGCGGCTGTGCACGCGCTTTTAAGCTCAATGCACATGCGCATTGAGCTTAAAAGTCACGGGCACTGCAAGGAATCGCCACGATTCCTTGCAAGTTAGATAAAGTCTGGATGAGCCCCTATAGTCTCGCTTGCTCGATGCGCATGCGCATCGACAGGCGAGACCTAAAAACGGTATTGCCGTGAGGCACTTCTCAAGATGAACCCTTCAGGTCAGGACAAGGAATGTACTATACACAACCCTATCGACATTACGAGTAGGCATCCTCTCACATGTCACATCTGCTACCCCAGATAGAAACTAGTCCAGCAGACCAGGTGAGCAGAGATACACATACCCAGTCACAAAGAAAGTCAAAATCCTTTATTGGTGCATTATTCCAGGGCCTAGAAACAAGTTCATACAGGAGCCCGTAGCACTCCTAGAACCATGCCTACTCTACCCAGAACACACCATCTCAATTTCAATTTTAATCTTGAGGTTTTAACTGACAAAGTCACTGAGTCCTTAATGGAAACGATGGCTTGCTCTTGCCTTATGTAAATGTTTAATTCCACCACTCATTCAGCAGGGCACATCCTAGATGGTATTTTCACAAATAACCCTTCCCTAAAAATTCGTAATATCCTTAATTTAATGTGGTCCGACCACAGCGCTATACTCTATGAAAATAGCGCCACCCAAGATAGTACCTACACCAGACAGCCTCTTATACGTCAAACATACAGGGCCTGCAACAAAGTTCAGACTGATCAATTCAACCAGATTCTCTCTGAACACTTGCCACCCTAAACTGATGACTTAAAGCAACTAGTCAGTGGCTACTCTAATTGGCTTAGTTCAGCAGTATCCGCCCTGGCACCAGTAAAACAGATCAAGGACAATAAAGGGAAACAGTCCACACCTTAGTATTTAGATAAATTAAGATCTACTAAACAAAAATGCAGTAGACAAGAACGTAAATATAGGGCAAACTACAATAAATCTGAAAAACAAAAATACAAACACTACTTGGGAGAATATAAGGCATTAATAGTTGAGGAAAAATCTTTCTAACATCATATGCTGACGACACCCAGATTGTCGTCTCCCTAGCTAGTGATATCGAGAGTACCAACATCAGATTCAGCAACTGCATGCTGGCAATCATAGAATGGATGAGTTCAAATTGTCTCAAACTTAATTCTGGAAAAACAGAAGTCATTCTGTTTTGAGAGGCACCTCTTTTTGGTCCCTATGTTGGTGGCCTCAAGAACTGGGCACCCTCCCTGAACCCGCAAAAAAGGCCAAAAATCTGGGTTTTTAGGTGGATAATAAATTGGCATATGGTGAGCAAGTTAAAGCCATCCCGTCATCAGCCTTTTTTTTTATTTCAAAAGATTTCATTAGAGACATTTGTTATATACAGTACAGATATAGTGAAGGCAATACTGGTGTCGTTATACGCCGTTGGGGTTACAGTAGGCATATCTTTAGCAAGGTTGGTCACGCGTACATTTGAGTAGGTAATCACAACCTCGGTGTATGTTGCCATTGGTGGTCTTATGTATTACCCTCAAAGGGAGGAAACGGAAGTGGGAAAAGAGAGGAAGGAAAAGAGGACAGGCTGGTTAGCACGTTAGTTAGCCGCCATATTTCCAGAGTTTGCGGTGTGAGGAGGTTGGGAGTGAGACACCGAGCCCCGTAGCCTGGCTATGGAGGTTTGTGCGAGCTCAGGTAGTTGTCCAAGGAGTGCTACATCTCGCCCTTTGGGGTGGGGTTGGCTGAGTGTTTTTGATCATTAAAACTGTTAAAAAAATTCTACCTTATCTCCTGGTGACATTACAGAAAACAGTTATGACAACACTAGTCACGTTCAGACTAGATTACTGTAATGGTCTATTTTTAAACATTCAACAACAATTCCTTACCAAACTTAAAGTCTTTCAGAATACAGAAGCATGTATGCTTATATGTATCCCTAAATTTCAATCTGTCAAGCAAGCCTTATGTAAACTACACTGGCTACCAGTCAGCCAGAGAATAACTTTTAAGGCCTTATGTATCACTCATAAAGCCCTGCATGGCACAGGCCCTAAGCACCTGCAGCAGAGTTTCATTTGGTATAGCCCAACCAGACATTTGCGCTCACTCAACGCAAACAATGTCATTGTTCCAACCATAAGACATGCTTCTTGAGGTGGTAGGAGCTTAATTTGTAATGCAGCCAGGCTTTGGAATGCTCTCCCTGCCCATGTTAAAGCTATGCCAAACCTTTAGCTATTCCGGAAAGCTTTAAAATAAATTGGCCGTTTAACTGTTAGGAACGGGGAACTTTTACCACGCAGTGCCTTTACAACGCAGGTTTTTCAACGCAAGTCATTACAACGAATTGCGCTGGGGGGGGGCTCTAGGATAGGTAATAGTTAAATTTACTATCCAACACCTTCCCTACTATCCACGGGGACTGGAGTTGGAAAAGTAAATTAAACTATTCACTATCCAGCACCCCCCAACGCAAGTCGTTGTAACGACTTGTATTGAAAAACCTGCGTTGTAAAGGCATGCGTAGTAAAAGCATGCGTTGTAACAACGTACATCCGTTAGGAACCCACCTGTTTATCACATAGTCAGATCTCAGCAATGTTGAAGTAGCCGCCAAGGCACCCCTGGGTATAAGTGCACTTTACAAATAATAATAACATAACATATCTAAACATAACATAACACCCATCCATTCACAAGCGCATGTACATACACCCACCATTCACAAGCACATACACACATATATTCACAGCACGCACATACATATACACATCCATCCATACTTACATTCATACACACATGCACCCAACATTCAACAAACACTTACCGGGTGACAGCAGGAAGGAGAAAGGCTTCAGAGAAATTGCCAGAGGTTTAGTAGGGAAAGGCTGCACAGAAGAGCCCATCTCCTCCTCTCATTGGCTTACCATTGGAGAGTTGGCTGACCTTGTCATTGATGGGTCAGAATTTACATTGGAGGGTTGGCAACTCCTCGCGAAGTGGGATGGGTCAGTGACACTTGCTGACCCCTCCCCACTCTGTGACAAGGCATCATTGACAGACAGTCAGCCTTGGACACTTCAGGGCTTAAATCTGAAGGCCCATGTCTGATTCTATCAGTGATGCTCTCCCTTGTCATGAGAGCTGTGGGCTGTGAAATCTTCAGCCTGGCAAAACTTAGCTCAGGCTGCCAGGCGCCTGCCCATTAGTATATATAAAGTGCCTGACTGCCAGCCCCGGACATGATGAGCATCTGTCAGACTGACCTTTGCTCAGCCTGTCAGACACTCATCACGCTTTGGAAAAGGTAGGAGGGCAGAACCCCTGCAGCCTTAATGACGGTCCACGCCTGATTACCTCACCTAGAAAGATCCTGAATTTCTGGATTACATGGCAATGGTCTGATGGCATATCCAGTGCCTATTCCGTTTGTGTCCAGAGGTATCTCATGGTACTTACAGAGGCTCAATCAATCAATCAAAGCATTTGTATAGCGCGCTACTCACCCGGAGGGTCTCAAGGAGCTTGGGGGGGGGGGTGCTACTGCTCGAACAGCCAGGTCTTGAGTTGCTTCCTGAAGGAGAGGTGGTCTTGGGTCAGGCGGAGGTGGATGGGGAGGGAGTTCCATGTCTTGGCCGCCAGGTAGGAGAAGGATCTTCCTCCCATTGTGGCTCTTCGGATGCGGGGAACGGCGGCGAGGGCGTGGCTGGTCAATCGTAGCTGGCGGGTGGGAGTGTAGAAGGTCAGGCGGTCATTGAGGTATCTGGGGCCTTGGTTGTGGAGAGCTTTGTGTGTGTGGGTGAGGAGTCGGAACGTGATTCTCTTGCTGATGGGGAGCCAGTGCAGGTCTCTCAGGTGTCCGGAGATGTGGCTGTGTCGGGGGATGTCCAGGATGAGTCGTGCTGAGGCGTTCTGAATGCGCTGGAGTCTTCTCTGAAGTTTGGCTGTGGTTCCGGCGTAGAGGGAGCTACCGTAGTCCAGTCGGCTGGTGATGAGCGCCTGGGTGACCGTCTTCCTGGTTTCGGTGGGGATCCACCGGAAGATCTTCCGTAGCATGCGTAGGATGTTGAAGCATGACGAGGAGACAGCATTGACTTGTCTGGTCATCGAGAGGGAGGAGTCCAGGATGAAGCCCAGGTTGCGTGCGTGGTCCGTTGGTTTGGGTGCGCTGCCCAGGGCAGGGGGCCACCAGGAGTCGTCCCAGGCGGAGGGTGATGATCCCAGGATGAGGACTTCCGTCTTATCCGAGTTCAGTTTCAGGCGGCTGTTCATCATCCACTCGGCTACGTCTTTCATCCCTTCGTGTAGGTTGGTTCTGGCGGTTGCGGGGTCGTTGGTGAGGGAGAGGATCAGCTGGGTGTCGTCGGCGTAGGAGATGATGTTGAGATTGTGTTGGCGTGCGATGGCCGCAAGGGGGCTCATGTAGGGCTCAGAATTGTTTATGTTTCTGAAGGAATCAACGAGTCACTAAACAAACTTGCATGGCATGGAGAAGATGTGGTGCACGGCCAGAGCTACTGACTTGTGAGCTGGGGATCTGGGTTCGAGCATAGGCATGACATGCAACAGCCTGTGATTCTGGGCAAATCACTTAATCTCCCTGTGCCGATGAGCAGTGACTGGATACCCTCATGGGAGATAAGCCGCTCTATAAAGCTTCAAATTTAAACTAAACATATGTGTTGTGTTCTGGACTAATTTATTTATTAGTGGTGTTATACTACTCATCTTAAGGAACAGCTTAGACCCCAACGTTACTCAGACTCTGTTGTTATCTGCATGAGCGCTGAGTAGCCCCTCCTGTGATGGAAGACAGCAGGTGTGTTCTATCTTCTCTCCCTTCCCTCGACCTGTACCCGTTTTTTCCCTCTACAGTACTCTCTCATGGAGTTCTATTCAGCCATTTACCTCTGGTGAAGAACCGGGTTATTTAAGACCCGGCGGCACCAGGGGCACGCCCAAAGTCTTCGGGTATCACCTGTCTTAGAACACAGAGACACGGAAACTTCTTGGTGGCGTCAAAGATCTAATTTATTGGCTGCAGCCAGTAACAGAAGTCCTAGAAGTCAACACGGTATGAGTTCTCAGGAGACTGCTCAATTTTACAAAGCAAGTCATCCCTTTTTATGCCAAAAATCACATTCCAGACAAATACCTTACATTTACAAACTGTCCAATCACATGTATCCACACCAAAAGTATCGCATGACGGTAAAACCCACTTTTCAGTTACCCGGCCCATGATCAATCATTGGTCAAACCCAACATTCTTCTTAAGACAGGTCGAACGAACCCATAATAAAAAAAGGCACATCCCCATCGTAAACAGACCATAAAGAAGGGAGCAGAAACAGGTGTGAGTAGGATAAGGCATATTTGTGTGCAATAAAAGTTTTACGATGTCCTGTGCTCTGATCCTTAATCTTGATCAGCTAAAGGGCAGGAACTGGTTTAACAAGGTCAGCTTCAGGCAACAGGGTCAGTTCACTCAGGTCAAACAGGAGTCAGCACGAACTGGAGATACATGTACTTAAAGGACTTGGTCAGCCACAGTCATCCGCCTCTGTGAGGGCAACCACAAAATGTCTGCCATACACAAAATGGAACCCAAGGGTTCAGAACGAAATCCCTAAATACATAGTGAATTCATCAGTCTAACGTGACGAAAACACTCATACTTGTTGTACTAACTAGTTACGGTTCGCTAATATCAAATTCGTAACGAAACCATGACCTTTATGAAACGGGTTCAGAATTCACGGAACCTCAGCCCCTCCTTTTGCCCTTACATAGGCAATAACCTACACTCACTTCAATCTGAGTCCAGGTCTATATTCATCAGATCATCAAGATGTTGCTGGAGCATAATCCTATTACTTAGTACCTCTCTTGGGACAGGTCTCCTTGCACACGTAGTAGCACAGAGGCCACATATAGCAGGAGCGCACTGCACACAAAGACAGAACAGGAAAAGAATCGCTAAAGCCATCCCAATGATCATCAGAATCTTCCATCCCCAGGTCGATAACAATTCCCAAAACCATCCAATCAACGACCAATCTCCTTTGTCCACATGTATAGACTTGGAGATCTTATGTAACCTGGAAATGGCCTGGTAAACTGTCGGAGCATTATCTGGGATAAAAACGCAGCAACTCGATTGGATCACTTTACATACTCCACCTCGATCTGCGAGTATGACGTCTAAAACCATACGATTTTGTAACGTCATAAGGCGATCCGCTTGAAGCTCAGCTGTCAGATTACTAAGGGTACCAGCAGTTTCGTTTATGGTGGATTCAACCACTCTCGTCAACTGTCGTAAACCTCTACTGTTAGCCATAGGTCCCCAAAACGGTAAGAAACCCTTGAAGAAGTCTCCCACTTCTTGTCCAGCAGTATCTTCCTGATCGAAGACACCTCTAACAACTATCGTCTTGTGGTAATCTGAAGCAACAGTATACGTAGGAGGCAACAAGTATCCAACATAACACGTTCCCGAAAAATCAGGGGGCAACCATGTATATGCTCTGTTGTAACAAACAAAATATGTGCCCTTAGCTGCCAAAAACGGCGGGGAAGATTGAGACGTACAAACGTACGTCTGAGTACAAACACTCTTCCCTAGCTGAGCTTTCGGATTTTTGCCAATACCTTGCAGACAAAATTGGCCTCGGTGGGGTACGACCCAAATCGGAGGTGACCTCTTTTGTTTCTGCCTTTCACTCAGACTAACACTGTAACCAGTCGTGTTCCATCCAACATAAGCCGCTAACTCTTCCTTAGGGATAGTCCTATACGTGTCGATATCTCTGCTCATATTCATAACTCCCTTCACCAAAGCTTGATTACTTAAGTTATCTCTCATGGAATGTAGAGGATAAACTTCCAGGGAGTAAATGAACATAGTCTGAAAAGCCCATATCGACCCATTCTGACTAAATGGTAAAATCAGATAAGGAACAACTCTACCTGTAGTATGTGGCATAATACCACACACCCAGCAATTAGTAATGTTCACTACCAACTGATGCTGGTGTAGTAGCTGTATGAATGTGTTATGTACAAATTCTGACCTTCTAATCTTCTCGTGTTCAGGTAGGACATGAAAAGAATGCACAGAAGTAGCAGTTGAAAAAGACATAGGCTGGGAGGTGGGTGCAGAAGTCAATTGGGTAACGAAAACAATCCCACCCGCCAATGCTAACGTCATGCTTAAAAACATCAGGACACATGTTATCAGAAAACATTTGCTGTACATTAATTTACACAGTTTCATTTTATAGTTATTTCTCTCAGCAGCTCTCTCTGTCCCAGGAAACTCCATCCTCTAACCGTGCTGTTCGCGGCAGTTGGTTCTCCCGTGCTAAGGAATGCGTCTGTCAGTCCAGGGAACTCCCTTAGACCAACCAGAACCGTTGACCTTGTGTCTTCGGCTTGCACTCTCTAGTCTTTATACTGCGACCCTACAGCTGAGCTCGGATGGCAGCTCGAAAAACAAAAATCGGTCAAAACAGTTTCTCAGATGGGAGAGCTGAATTTAAAAAAATAGCAAAGAAAATAATTTTTACTTTATTAGTCCCACGATTCTTGGTCGCAAATTATAACGGCCTTTATCAGGCAATGTCTGATCACGAAACAAAAGTTCAGGCTCAGTAGTGTCCAGTCGAACTGACGGTGGGACAGCTTCTTGCAGAAGATCGTCGCTTTCACGCTCAGAACTCGTCCCAATTAAACGTGCATCGCTAAAAGGCAGAAAACGAGGCACAGTGTCAGTTTCTGAATCAGGAATACCCTTCTGGACTATATGGCAGAGGCAAAGGAGCCCTCTTACAATGTACGCCGTGAATCCAATTTTTCTTCACCGAAGTTCTTGTGGACAGGAGCACTTGGTGGGGGCCGGTCCAGCGGGGCTGCTCGTTTTTGGTCCGCTGAAAATTCCTCACTAGGACCCAGTCACCGGGATTGATGGTGTGACCTGGATCCACAGATGCTGGTGGCAAGTTATCATGAACCTGTTGATGCAAGACACGCAATTTAGCCGTCAAATCATACAAATAGTCCACCAACACAGGATATTCGATGTCACTAAACTTCACTGGCCTCGGCACTCCCCACACATTCGCCGGACGGCCAAAAATATTTTCATTGGGACTAAGGCCAATCCGGGAATGTACTGTAGTTCTAGTTGACAAAAGTGCCAACGGCAAAGCATCTGGCCATTGGAGACCAGAACTCGCCTGAATTTTGGCTAACTTTAGCTTCAAAGTGCCATTGTAACATTCCACTAGTCCAGCTGATTGGGGGTGATTTGCAGAATGGAACTTCTGTCGTATTCCCAAACCCTCACACACTCTCTTCATGATCTTCCCCACAAACTCACTTCCATTATCACTCCACACCATCCTTGGCAAACCAAACCTCGGGAAATATTCTTTGAGCAAGACTCTAGCTGTGGACAAGGCTGTATTGTCTTTTAGGGGGTATGCCTCTACCCTTCTAGAAAAGGCACAAACAACTACAAGGACGTATTTCAGGTTGTTACACCTTTCCATGTGGATAAAATCTAATTGCAGACCTCGAACGGATACGTTGGAGGCGCAAAGTGACCAGCTGGAGTTGGAGTTCCCTTGCCAGGATTATACATCAAACACACCATGCAATTCTTGACCACATTCTCCGCACATTTGGGAATTCCAGCATTCTGCCATACTGGAGCCAACAACTTACAAATCCCTTTCACACTGATGTGAGACAAACCATGTGCCATAGTAACCACTGCCAGCACGTACGCATCTGGCAACATCCATCTTTGGTGTTCTGACAATTCAACCCAACAACCAGTCGAATCCAATCTACTCGTAGTTTCTCTCCAAACATTCTTCTCACTTTCAGTAGCTTCAGCCTTTATCGATTTCACACTCTCAATCGTATCTTCGCACATTCCAACATCACCAATCCATCTCGCAGGGCCTGCCACATACATTCGACTCATCAGATTTCTTGCTGTGTCTTTCGCAACTTCATCCGCAAACGCATTACCACGGCCAACATCATCCGTAACCTTTCGATGAGCACTACACTTCACATTTGCAACTTGCTTCGGCAAAGTAAGTGACTCGAGAAGCTCATTCACCAACTGTCCATGCTGGATTTTAGTTCCATGGGAAGTAAGGAACCCACGCTCTCTCCACAAACGCCCAAAACTATGAGCAACACCAAACGCATACTGACTATCGGTATAAACATTCACTCGTTTTCCTTCCGACAACACACAAGCTCTAGTCAGTGCAATCAACTCTGCTGCTTGCGCAGAATTCTGTGGTATACGTGCAGCTTCAACAATCGTATGCAAAGTCGTAACAGCATATGCCGCAGTCGTATCGCCATTCGGAAGCTTGAAGCACGAACCATCCACCCATAAGGTACCATCACACTTCACAAGAGGAGTGTCCCTAAGGTCTATTCTTCCTTTCGTTTCCTCTTCTGTCCTAAGAAAACAATCATGCTGTTCAGAAACATCTGTCTCTACTGAAATCGGAAACAACGTAGCTGGATTCAACGTATTGCATCTCTTTATGTGCACATGACTCGCTAAAAGTGTCAACTCATAACCTGACAATAGAGCACTAGTTAAGTGCTGTGTCTTCGTCCTGTTTAACAAGGTATTCACTGCATGTGGAACCATCACAATCAGCGTATTATCCATCACCAAGCCAGCAGACTGTCGAATGGAAACAGCTGCTGCCGCTGTGGCTCTCAAACAACTCGGCAACGCTCTAGCTACCGGATCTAACGTCGACGAGAAATACGCACATGGACGTTGCTTATCGCCGAACTGCTGTGTCAAAACTGACAATGCACATCCCTCTCTCTCGTGCACATACAACGTAAAAGGCTTGTTATAGTCTGGAGTACCCAACACAGGAGCCGAACACAATGCATCACGTAACTCAGACAAACTTTTCTGACAATCGTCAGACCACGGAAGAGGATTCGGTGTATCTTTACAAGTCAAAGCCAACAGAGATTTCGCTAATAGAGAGCAATTTGGAATCCACTGTCTACAATACGACGTGATACCCAAGAAAGCACGCACTTCTCTCTGTGTACTTGGCACAGTCATTCGAGCAATCGCTTGATTTCGTTCTGGGGTCAACCTTCTTCCCTCCTTTGACAAGAGATGACCTAAGTAGGTCACTTCTTGGCAACAATACTGCAATTTAGAAGGTGACACTTTATGATGCAAGTCCGACAAATGTCGCAACAAAGAAAGAGTAGCTTCTTTACAAGTTTCCCCATCATCAGCAACCACTAACAGATCATCCACATACTGAATAAGAGCAGCACCAGCAGGCAACACAAGAGTATCAAGCTGAGTCTTCAAAGCTTGGCTATAAATAGAAGGACTTTTGCAATAGCCTTGGGGAGCTCTCTTAAACCGGAAACTACAGCCTCCTAAAGAGAAGCCAAAAATATCTCTACTCTCCTCAGCAATTGGAATGCTGAAGAAAGCATTTTTCAAGTCTATGACTGAAAACCAGGCAGCTGAAGCAGGAATCAAAGTCAGCAAAGCAGTAATATCTGGGACAACTGGAAACTGTGGCACGACGATCTTGTTAACCTCTCTAAGATCGATCACAAACCTGTAAACAGGTGGCTGAGAAGAGTCAGTGCGCTTTAGGACAGGCGAAACCGGACTGTTACACACATTACCTCTCGTTTCTTCAATCACATCTTTCTCAATCAAATCATAAATGATTGCTAAAAGCGCTCTTTCACCATCGCTAGAAATCCTATACTGGGGAATGCGTGGCAATTTAACATTTGCTTTAAGCGTTACAACGTAAGGTGGAATCTCCAAAAGACCCACATCATTAGGACCAGTAGCCCAAAGGGTATCAGGGAAAGAACGCAATTCCGGTGGAAGCCGATCTTTAGACAAATACATCGGAGAGATCACTTTCGTACCCAATGTAAGCTGTACTCCCGCAGGAGAACAACGTAATGTTGCATGCAACCTTTTCAACAAATCCAAGCCTAACAAATTCTCACCACAACCTGTCGGTAAAATGAGAGGTGCTTCCAATTCACAAGGCCCTATAGAAAGAGACAAAGGACTAGAAACTGGATTACGAACTGGGGCGCCAGAGAATCCTACCGAAACATTAGTTAAGCCAGACAAAGGTGCGCCAGGGAGTTTAGAGTGCATGATAGAACTCTTCGCTGCACCAGTATCCAAAAGAAAAGGCTCTACCACACCCGATGTGGCTACTGCAACATAAGGCCCACTCTGATCTACTGGAACCGACACTACTCCCTCTCTTTGTCCATGGCTGTCCTAGCAATCATTATAGTCAGCATTCTCACTCTCAACATAATAGTCATCAGCATAGTACTGAGTCGATCGACCAGATGTAGTCTTCTGTTGATCAAAGCAATTCATAGAATTTTGTGGAGGAAAGGAACGTTCGTTCTGAGGAAATGCACATCGTCCTCTACCCCTAGACACCTGCTGAAAACCACCACGACCTCTCGGGGCCGGCATACCACTCGCACGTTGCCGTAAAACAGGGCACTCATTTTTATAATGACCTTCCTCCTTACAATACGCACACTGATTCAAACCCAAGGGTGGTCTTGGAGGAAAATACCCAGCGTTCTGTTGCGGTCTCTGAAACTGTGGAGGTTGCTGAAACTGTGGGCTTTGCTGTGATTCTTGCTGATTCGAGCGAGGCGGATATGCCTGCTGCAAAAGGACCTTTGTCTTTAAGTCTTTTGTCTTTTTCTCTGCTTTTTCTTTCTCGTCCTTATCCCTATTCTCATAGTACTGTGCAGTCGCCAATATCTGGGCCGACGATGAAACAGCCCAAGAACTTTCAGAATCTTTCAACTTATTAGAAAGTTCAGGGAGCAAATTAAACACAAATTTGTCTACAAATAATCTTTGCCCACCTTCCGTACTCATGTCCTGACCACTATGATCTATAAATGTTTCTTCAAACCTAGTGAAGAAATCAGATACACTTTCATCTTTCTTCTGCTTACATGCTGCTAACTTATCCCAATTCACTCGTGAAGCAGGCATCATCGTCTTCATTAAATTAATAATTCTACCTGGCAATTCCGTAACCAAAGGTTCAGGTTTAGCACCTCCCTGTTGTCTACCATCCGCAGCAATAATATTTGCCCAAGTATCTCCTAATTCTACCGCGTGATTCTCATGACGAATCTTTGCCCATAGAGGTTGAGGTACTACATTACCCAACAGCATATCTATGTCTGCCAAATTCATGATGCATGCGTCAACTGTCTGGGACAATTCTTTGTAATAGCCAGCAGGATTCTTACGGGGATCAGGTAAGGTCTGCTTAAGAGCCAAGACCTCTGCTCTCTTCCAAGGGACATGTACCCATACTCACTGAAAATGAGGCAGAATAGCTGGATTAGCGTTTGGGTCCCCTTCCTTCCAAACTGCGGGAACTTCTCTCATGGGATACTGTCTCGCTTTTCTCCTAACAGAGGAATCAGGTTCAAACAGTCGCTGAGAAGGGAAATCGCTCCTTAACGCAAGTACCATCGCAACTGCATTCTCAATTCCGGGACCCACTATCGTCCCTTTCGCAAACTCAGACTGGACATTTAGCAATTCTACAGGGACTGAACCCAAATCATTATCTTCCCATTCCTCACGAAGGAAAGTACACATAACTTCAAAAACGTACCTTTGTTTCGGTGCCTCCCACTGTTGGAAGACATCCATAACTGACTCTAAGTTATACCTCGAAACATTTGAAACCCACCTGCAAGCCAAGAGATCTAACACTGCCCGTTCTTCGGGAACAGGTAGCTGACTACGCATTTGTTTACGTGCAGAAACAGGGGTCATACTCAATGACCCAAAGAAAGGAAACAAAAGACCAGTAACAGTATCAGTCATTCGTTGTCGACCAGAAGGAGAAGCTGTTATAAGAACAGGAGACAAAGTATTTTGAGGTGATAGAAGCATAGGGTTAGTAGCAAGAGAAATTGAAGGTACAGGAGAATAGGCAAAGTAGTTCCAGACAAAACCGATAGCAAAGTCGGCGGCCCCAGAGGAGGCTGCGCCGTAGGAGGAAGAACCAGCTGAGGAGGAGCCGGTGGCGGAACAGCAACAAGAGGTTGTGCAACTGGAGGTTGCGGAGGTGCCGTAGCACTCTGTGCATAAGGGGTGGTAATCTCAACAAATGTGACATCAAGGGATCCTTCTCAGGGTCCTTTGTTGCATTCTCAAGAAGAGATGGCAATGCTGGATAACATTTATCAATAGCCATATTATGTTGCCTATCTGACACCTCAATTGCTTTATCTTCTTCGTTTTCTTTAAACTGCCTAGCAGCTTGCATTATTGATACATCCTTTTCTCTTTTATCTCTTTTAGCTTGTTTAATTTCTCGTTGTCTGGCTTCTTTAAGCCAAAGGCGAAAGGAGTCAAACATTGCTGGCCGGGCTTTCTTCCTAAACAATTTAACTTCCAAATTATCTAGAATCTCTGTGTCATAGCTACCATGATGTGGCCATTTTAAAACACCGTCTTTCCTAGTGTATCGGACCCATACTTCATTAAACATAATGGGGCCCACGCCGTGTTTAGAGTAGAGCTCATAAGTCGGAGTTCCAACCGGAGGTATCGGACATGAATCCTCCATTTGGGAATCCCTGTTACAACCACAACCAAACCAAGTACCAAATTTGCTACGATTAGGCATCTTCGCTCACTAATCGAGCTTCAAACTTCAAGGGATTATCTCTACCGATACACTCGTAAATATACAAGACCCTCGGCTTTGGAAATTGCAATTTTCAAATCAAAACTAAGGACCAAACAAACTAAGAACCAAAGAACCAAAAGCTAAGGACTGGGAGCGACCCACTTATACTTAACTGAGGTATCAGTCACGCTACCAGAAGACCCGTCTATCGTCTCGCCATACAAAGCATCACAAATGGGTCCAAGACAGGGCGACAGTCAGGGCAGCAGTCCTTCGTAGCCGTCAGGAAAGCGGGAAGCCTCGCAGAAAAGACCTTCAGTCCACATTCGACATGCCGGGGTCGATGAAGTGGTGGCCGTCCTCCAGAATTTCCTCACAAAGCTCCTCACGATCTTCAGGCTTGGACCAGTACCGCTGAAGTCGCCCCACGTTGGAAGCGCCAACTGAAGAACCGGGTTATTTAAGGCCCGGCGGCGCCAGAGGCACGCCCAAAGTCTTCGGGTATCACCTGTCTTAGAACACAGAGACACGGAAACTTCTTGGTGGCGTCAAAGATCTAATTTATTGGCTGCAGCCAGTAACAGAAGTCCTAGAAGTCAACACGGTATGAGTTCTCAGGAGACTGCTCAATTTTACAAAGCAAGTCATCCCTTTTTATGCCAAAAATCACATTCCAGACAAATACCTTACATTTGCAAACTGTCCAATCACATGTATCCACACCAAAAGTATCGCATGACGGTAAAAGCCACTTTTCAGTTACCCGGCCCATGATCAATCAGTGGTCAAACCCAACATTCTTCTTAAGACAAGTCGAACGAACCCATAATAAAACAAGCATTTGCAATGCAACGGTCTCGCCTTTAGGAAACTTTGAAGTATTTAGCCATGCAGCACATTATGTACATATCGTTTAACACTATGTGTAACACCCCCTTTCCAGACTCCAATTAAAAATATCACGTCACTCCTGAAAAGTGCAGGTACTCTCTTTCTCAAAATAAAAAAGTACCAGTAATTAATACCAGACAGTACCGGGCCATTTAAAGCACTGGTTTGAGTTGTTCAACAGGAAACTGAACTGCAATTGAATTACATTAAATGTAAAAACACATATTGGACCCACAAAGAAGAACAAGGCTTCAAACGAAAATAAGTATTTATATTATAATCAGTCATAGCTAAATTGCCAAAAACGTGATACAATAGTGAAAGGTGAAGCAGCATAGAGTTCACTTGATTTTAATGAGCAAAAAGCGCTAAAAGACATCGGTGCAGTAGGTGACAAGCAATGGCTCTTCGAGATTTGTTGAAGATTTTAAAATAGCTACAGTAATTCATTCCCGTGGTCAGAGTAATGTAAGCCAGTCCAAAGTTCTAATGATGACAACGTTTCGACCCCGATAGCTGAGGTGCAAGTGATCATCATGAGGACTGAGTCTAAGACATTCACGTTTGTAGCAACCCTTCCGTCATGAATAGATGTGTGCCTACTGGCGTATTTTTGGAAGAACTCAAGGCAATTGGCTCACAACTAAGGTGGCACTGCAGAAGGAAACTGTATTGAACTAACTTATCCTGCACTACCCACATGCTGAATGCATCTGCAATTAAGGAGTTACAATGTGCATGCAGCTCAAAGGTAGGACAGAAACGTCAGCATGTGACTTCGGGCAGGACTTTCATGTTCCAGAAAATCGAGTCTTAGTCTGACCATGTCATTCCACTGGCACTGCTTGGTAGGCCTAAAGACTGATGGGTCAACAGACATCAAACATGTGCAAGGGTGGACAAGGTCAGTGTGTAATCTATCATGTTTCAGGAACAGGAGTGAGTTGTATTTTCCTGCATATTTCATAACATGAGAGGTGTCCTTGTGACAAGGGTTAGCATGATATCGATGTTTGGGTTGAGCGTGAGTCTGCTGGTCTTTGTGTCCAATGCATTCACAAGTAGATAAATGTGACTGGTTCGATATACTGGAAAGAATGGTGCACCGAGTGTACTTAGAATGTGCAAGAGGGATAGAGTTGGCAAATCAGGGTCGGTACGCTAGGCAGACAAAGAACATTTTGAAGAAAGCATGCCTTTTGACGGCCACGCGGTAATCAGTCAAACAATCAGTATTTGTAAAGGGCTGCTAATCACCCGTGTGGGAATCCAGGCACCATTCAAACAAAAGAAGGGAAATCCAGAGAAAAAAATTACTCTTTAGAGGATTTTACTTCCCCCTACAACGCTCACCTGGCATGACGTCATGCCTTAACTTCTCCAGTAGTGAGAAGTGAGCAGTGTGAGCACTCGCACACTGATGTGCCTGCTGTCACTTTAGTCCGGAAAAAAAGAGCCCGATAGAGACCCGTTTCGAGGCCCCTTTTGAAAAATTGCTGGTGGTTTCCAGTGCGCTGTCCCTGCAAATAGAGACAGTCGGTTTCCAGTGCGCCGTCCCTGCAATAGAGACTGTCGATTTCCAGTGCGCCGACGAGACTACTGGTCCCGAGACGAGGGCGGCACTTAGCCTCCAAGCCCTTACGGTTACTTGCCAACGGGAGACACACCAACATGTCAGATTTTCCTCCAAACACAGCTTCCGCTTTAACCCATCAAACACCTCAGAGGTTCTCCCCAAAATGTCAGTAGGACCTCATGACAATGGCGAGCTCCCACCCCAGCCAATCATAAGACAGGAGGTACAGAAAGGAAATGACAACATGAAATATGCAAGTACACCTACTCACATTCCTCCCTCTTAGCTCCCAAAAGCAGCTCTTACCTGCTCACGGGGTCTCGGCCGCTCCTCCTCCTCCGCCTTTAAATCCGGATGATTTCACAAAATAAACAGATAGCTATGGCGGGTCAGAGCGGCCGAGCCATGCCGGTCTCCCCGCCTCAGAATGCCATGGTTTGTTTTCCTGTTTCCAAGTTACAACGCCCAGGGAGCGATGTCAGCAACGCGTAGGGACCCCGGCACTAATACCCCGCAAAGAGTCCTGAGTTTCAAAGGTACAGGTATCCGGACTTTACAGTGCAAACCGTGGAGAGGAATGCAGAGGGATTTCAGATTAGGCGTCTGCGTCCCGCTGGTAATTTGCTACCCTTCTGTAGAAGTTTTAGCACTCACCCACATTGAAAACCAGCATGGTTAGTCCGGCAGGGCGACGTGAGCGAAACCGAAACCTTCCATGGGGCGGGACTTCCGTCTTCGAAAGTCCGCGCACGCGCCCACGGAGAGAAGCAGTGCTGGTGACGTGGGGCTCCCATGCCCGAGGGAGAGCCCCGCGGAGGCTGCAAGAGTTTAGAATGGCGGTAAGTGGGGCTTGGGGGGAGGGCGCTTGTATGTATGCGGCGGCCAGGGGGAGGGGTGGGGAGGGGGGGTTATGAATGCGGCGATGGCGGCGGCGGCGGCGGGGGGGGTCTCTGTATGTGTGTGTGCGTGCGTGTGTGTAGGTGTGCTCCTGAGTGTGTGCGGCGGGGGGGTGCCGGTGAGTGGGGGGAAGTAGAGGGGGGTGCGAGCGTGTGTGTGTGTGTGTGTGTGCCTTCCTGCCTGCGTGTGCATGTGTGTGTTCAGGGAATCTGTGGCAGGGGACGTGCACGGCGCTGGGCTGGGCGTGCGCGCCCACGAGGTCAAATCTCCGGCAGGAGAAGCGCGTGACAGTCTGCTGTCCACATTCCCCCAAAAGTGACAACATAAGTTGTCTCGCCCTAGACAGCAAAAGCTTCGCTTTTGCTTTCGTCTAGGCGAGACCTAAAAAGGCACATCCCCATCGTAAACAGACCATAAAGAAAGGAGCAGAAACAGGTGTGAGTAGGATAAGGCATATTTGTGTGCAATAAAAGTTTTACGATGTCCTGTGCTCTGATCCTTAATCTTGATCAGCTAAAGGGCAGGGACTGGTTTAACAAGGTCAGCTTCAGGCAACAGGGTCAGTTCACTCAGGTCAAACAGGAGTCAGCACGAACTGGAGATACATGTACTTAAAGGCCAGCTGAGGTACTGGGTTTTTAAGAACCGGCACGGAACCGGTAACCCAGCGGTGTCAGGGTACACCCAGAGACCTCGGGTTCTTCCTGATTCAGACCACAGAAACTCAGAGTCTTCTAGGTGAAGTCAAGAATCCATTTTATTGGCTGCAACCAAGGTAACAAGTGTCCTAGAAGTACAACACACGGGGAAGTATATTCTCAGGAGACTGCTCGAATTTACAAAGTCAGGCTTCTCTCTTTATACAGAATATTCAGCTTCAGGCAAACATTCTTCGAATTTGCAATATATCATTTACAGGTCTTGGTTACAAAGGAAAAGCAGAGTCATGATGACATGTACATATTTCACGTTGTGCTGCCTACAACAAATCACCCGGCAAGGCCCAACATTTCATCAGATATCGATGGACCCCCAATAAAACAGGCACCTCCCCACCATAAAGTAAGTGAAGCAAAAAGAGTAGAGACTGATGTGAGCGAGATACGGCAGGTGTGCGCGCTGAAATGGTTTTATGGCTTGTTGAGCCTTGATGCTATCTTGTTCGGCCACTGGGAGGGGAACTGACCTAACGAGTTCGGCCTGGGGCAATGGTTCCAACTTGCACAGGTCATCGGAAAGTCCATTAAGGAGTACGTGTCCTTGTGGAATTGAATTCAGCTGGATTAAGGCCTATGTAAAGGACAACACATAAATGGAAGCCAAGGGTTCAGAACGCAAATCGGGTATCACCTGTCTTAGAACACAGAGACACGGAAACTTCTTGGTGGCGTCAAAGATCGAATTTATTGGCTGCAGCCAGTAACAGAAGTCCTAGAAGTCAACACGGTATGAGTTCTCAGGAGACTGCTCAATTTTACAAAGCAAGTCATCCCTTTTTATGCCAAAAATCACATTCCAGACAAATACCTTACATTTACAAACTGTCCAATCACATGCATCCACACCAAAAGTATCGCATGACGGTAAAACCCACTTTTCAGTTACCCGGCCCATGATCAATCAGTAGTCAAACCCAACATTCTTCTTAAGACATGTCGAACGAACCCATAATAAAACAAGCATTTGCAATGCAACGGTCTCGCCTTTAGGAAACTTTGAAGTATTTAGCCATGCAGCACATTATATACATATCGTTTAACACTATGTGTAACACCCCCTTTCCAGACTCCAATTAAAAATATCACGGCACTCCTGAAAAGTGCAGGTACTCTCTTTCTCAAAATAAAAAAGTACCAGTAATTAATACCAGACAGTACCGGGCCATTTAAAGCACTGGTTTGAGTTGTTCAACAGGAAACTGAACGGCAATTGAATTACATTAAATGTAAAAACACATATTGGACCCACAAAGAAGAACAAGGCTTCAAACGAAAATAAGTATTTATATTATAATCAGTCATAGCTAAATTGCCAAAAACGTGATACAATAGTGAAAGGTGAAGCAGCGTAGTGTTCACTTGATTTTAATGAGCAAAAAGCGCTAAAAGACATCGGTGCAGCAGGTGACAAGCAATGGCTCTTCGAGATTTGTTGAAGATTTTAAAATAGCTACAGTAATTCATTCCCGTGGTCAGAGTAATGTAAGCCAGCCCAAAGTTCTAATGATGACAACGTTTCGACCCCGATAGCTGAGGTGCAAGTGATCATCATGAGGACTGAGTCTAAGACATTCACGTTTGTAGCAACCCTTCCGTCATGAATAGATGTGTGCCTACTGGCGTATTTTTGGAAGAACTCAAGGCAATTGGCTCACAACTAAGGTGGCACTGCAGAAGGAAACTGTATTGAACTAACTTATCCTGCACTACCCACATGCTGAATGCATCTGCAATTAAGGAGTTACAATGTGCATGCAGCTCAAAGGTAGGACAGAAACGTCAGCATGTGACTTCGGGCCGGACTTTCATGTTCCAGAAAATCGAGTCTTAGTCTGACCATGTCATTCCACTGGCACTGCTTGGTAGGCCTAAAGACTGATGGGTCAACAGACATCACACATGTGCAAGGGTGGACAAGGTCAGTGTGTAATCTATCATGTTTCAGGAACACGAGTGAGTTGTATTTTCCTGCATATTTCATAACATGAGAGGTGTCCTTGTGACAAGGGTTAGCATGATATCGATGTTTGGGTTGAGCGTGAGTCTGCTGGTCTTTGTGTCTAATGCTTTCACAAGTTGATACATGTGACTGGTTCGATATACTGGAAAGAATGGTGCACCGAGTGTACTTAGAATGTGCAAGAGGGATAGAGTTGGCAAATCAGGGTCGGTACGCTAGGCAGACAAAGAACATTTTGGAGAAAGCATGCCTTTTGACTGCCACGCGGTAATCAGTCAAACAATCAGTATTTGTAAAGGGCTGCTAATCACCCGTGTGGGAATCCAGGCACCATTCAAACAAAAGAAGGGAAATCCAGAGAAAAAAATTACTCTTTAGAGGATTTTACTTCCCCCTACAACGCTCACCTGGCATGACGTCATGCCTTAACTTCTCCAGTAATGAGAAGTGAGCAGTGTGAGCACTCGCACACTGATGTGCCTGCTGTCACTGTAGTCCGGAAAAAAAGAGCCCGATAGAGACCCGTTTCGAGGCCCCTTTTGAAAAATTGCTGGTGGTTTCCAGTGCGCTGTCCCTGCAAATAGAGACAGTCGGTTTCCAGTGCGCCGTCCCTGCAATAGAGACTGTTGGTTTCCAGTGCGCCGACGAGACTACTGGTCCCGAGACGAGGGCGACACTTAGCCTCCAAGCCCTTACGGTTACTTGCCAATGGGAGACACACCAACATGTCAGATTTTCCTCCAAACACAGCTTCCGCTTTAACGCATCAAACACCTCAGAGGTTCTCCCCAAAATGTCAGTAGGACCTCATGACAATGGCGAGCTCCCACCCCAGCCAATCATAAGACAGGAGGTACAGAAAGGAAATCACAACATGAAATATGCAGGTACACCTACTCACATTCCTCCCTCTTAGCTCCCAAAAGCAGCTCTCACCTGCTCACGGGGTCTCGGCCGCTCCTCCTCCTCCGCCTTTAAATCCGGATGATTTCACAAAATAAACAGATAGCTACGGCGGGTCAGAGCGGCCGAGCCATGCCGGTCTCCCCACCTCAGAATGCCATGGTTTGTTTTCCTGTTTCCAAGTTACAACGCCCAGGGAGCGATGTCAGCAACGCGTAGGCACCCCGGCACTAGTACCCCGCAAAGAGTCCTGAGTTTCAAAGGTACAGGTATCCGGACTTTACAGTGCAAACCGTGGAGAGGAATGCAGAGGGATTTCAGATTAGGCGTCTGCGTCCCGCTGGTAATTTGCTACCCTTCTGTAGAAGTTTTAGCACTCACCCACATTGAAAAACAGCATGGTTAGTCCGGCAGGGCGACGTGAGCGAAACCGAAACCTTGCATGGGGCGGGACTTCCGTCTTCGGAAGTCCGCGCACGCGCCCACGGAGAGAAGCAGTGCTGGTGACGCGGGCCTCCCATGCCCGAGGGAGAGCCCCGCGGAGGCTGCAAGAGTTTAGAATGGCGGTAAGTGGGGCTTGGGGGGAGGGCGCTTGTATGTATGCGGCGGCCGGGGGGGGGTGGTTTATGAATGCGGCGATGGCGGCGATGGCGGCGATGGCGGCGATGGCGGCGGTGGCGGCGGCGGGGGGGTCTCTGTATGTGTGTGTGCGTGCGTGTGTGTAGGTGTGCTCCTGTGTGTGTGCGGCCGGCGGTGCCGGTGAGTGGGGGGAAGTAGGGGGGGTGCGAGCGTGTGTGTGTGTGTGTGTGTGTGTGTGTGCCTTCCTGCCTGCGTGTGCATGTGTGTGTTCAGGGAATCTGTGGCAGGGGACATGCAGGGCGCCGGGCTGGGTGTGCGTGCCCACGAGGTCAAATCTCCGGCAGGAGAAGCGCGTGACAGTCTGCTGTCCACATTCCCCCAAAAGTGACAACATAAGTTGTCTCGCCCTAGACAGCAAAAGCTTCGCTTTTGCTTTCGTCTAGGCGAGACCTAAAAAGGCACATCCCCATCGTAAACAGACCATAAAGAAAGGAGCAGAAACAGGTGTGAGTAGGATAAGGCATATTTGTGTGCAATAAAAGTTTTACGATGTCCTGTGCTCTGATCCTTAATCTTGATCAGCTAAAGGGCAGGAACTGGTTTAACAAGGTCAGCTTCAGGCAACAGGGTCAGTTCACTCAGGTGAAACAGGAGTCAGCACGAACTGGAGATACATGTACTTAAAGGACTTGTTCAGCCACAGTCATCGGCCTCTGTGAGGGCAACCACAAAATGGCTGCCATACACAAAATGGAACCCAAGGGTTCAGAACGAAATCCTTAAATACATAGTGAATCCATCAGTCTAACGTGACGAAAACACTCATACTTGTTGTACTAACTAGTTACGGTTCGCTAATATCAAATTCGTAACGAAACCATGACCTTTATGAAACGGGTTCAGAATTCACGGAACCT
The DNA here is from genome assembly GCF_964261635.1 of Lissotriton helveticus. Classification (NCBI taxonomy): domain Eukaryota; kingdom Metazoa; phylum Chordata; class Amphibia; order Caudata; family Salamandridae; genus Lissotriton; species Lissotriton helveticus. Next base: position 1,950,333,121 of record NC_136061.1, on the reverse strand, counting down.
CACTGGCGATATCCAATCATGGAGATTACTGGACTTACCTTCAAATCAATTAAACCTGGTTCCTTGCCAGACTGGGGCATTCCTAACAGTTTAGTGAATCTTTTGCCATATAGAGGTCCCATGCTATGCCAGTTGTGATAAACGAAAAAGGAAACAACAATTCAAGTTTCTAGCATCCCAATGAAAAAGCGGTCGAACGTGTATAGTGTACATTACAGTCATGTCAGTCAGTACTTGGACGCAGTGCATAGGTGTAGATCAATGCTGGCTGGTGAAGATGCTTTACCCTCTTTGGATTGTCCACTTTAAAAAGTCCATGTCTCATTCTTGGCATGTGTGGAATGCTTAAAGGGCTGGGAAATGATTGTTGGTCTTTTGGGCAGGGCTTAATTTGTACAATAATTACTGCCAGGGACCAAAGTTCAGCTCAACAGCCCAGGGCCGGTAAACTAACTGTCAGTGTGCCAAATACCAAGGCTATGGAGTCTTAAATCTCCCTCATGCCTCTGTAATCCACTACAAGACACTCCCTGCCCCTTTATCCCACTCATGCAGGTTCCTGCTTTCTCCCTTTATGACGGTTTTCTGTGTTTCTGTTCTTCTATTCTTCCAAGAGGCCAGTCCCCAATATTGAGTGAAGATAGCCCCCATCAGCAACCACAGGATCAAATTAAACACTGCTTTCGGTAGTGTATGAGTGGAGTTGAGCTCTGGCTGTAAATTAGACATAGACAGTGAGAGACTCAGAGGTGAAATGGTTGTGTAAATCATTTAAATGGATGTCTGGGGTAGTTGTGTCTTAATCCTCGTCTCTGGTGGGATTCAAATGTGGTTTATGTGAGCTGTGTGCGTTTGTTCTCTTTTACTCAAAGAGGATAATGAAACATAGTCTGACATCTTGGCAGGTTTTATATCTTATGAACTTTTGGGAGTGCCCATGTACAATGCACCAGTGGTATCAAGCCAGCAGTGAGCCACAGGCCCATTGATGATGTGTTTAAAGTTTTGTGGGAAAACTTATGTCAATCATGAATGCTTGTTGAAGAAATATGGCAACATATGTGTAGTGAAGAATTACCCAAACCCAAACAAATGTTGTATTTAACTATAAATGGAGATACTTTTTGGTTGAAACATGAAGACAAGATTTCAGTGTGGGAATAGTTCAATAGATGTATGTGACTGTGCTAAAGAATATAACTTGAGTTTTAGTGGCTTTCAACTCCAATTAGCTCTGGTGCAGCCACAATTCGATTTCTTGCCAACAAGAGCATCATAATGTTTCAACCTCAGGGGGTTTTAGGATGGGTTGGTCATTGTCAGCCTATGGGGGAACATTAGCTTATAATGGCTGATGAGAATTAAAAGTGTTTCAATAAATGTCATTACAGAGAGGCAGGGAAAGATGAGACTTTGTTGGGACCATATACCCAATCTCAGTTAGATGTCATAGTTTATTCCTTTTTGTTTCTTAAAAAGAGCAACGGTCCCTCCTTTGTAAAAACAGGTCAAGGACAACCAATATTTGCCCGGCGGTATCGCCTCTTTAACCCACAAAATCTTAATCAATGAAGAGGCAGGCGCTGGAGACTGGAAGGCAGGAAACAAGGTTTATTCTCTCTGGAGGAGAACACATCAGTTCGGACAGCCAGTATCGTCACGAGGTGCTCTAACCGCATCTCTGAGGCCTGGCCTCTTATACACAGTTTTATGATCTTTATTGCAGGTAACACATTCTTGCAATGCTTTGAAGTATGAAAGGACATCCTCGGAATCTCCCCTTCAGGCCCGTTCCCACACACATTTACAGTTGAAGTCCCCACCCCGGTCACAATAGGTGATGATTATCGCGCAGCTGGACATTCCGCCGATTCACGGAATGTGTGGGGTTGATCGGATATCATAGGGTGGGGGCTTTGATCAATTCGAGGGTCCTTTAATGGGGGAAGCTTCCTACTGTACGGGGGGGGTAATAAACAGTATCCGCAGGGCCAGGTGGCGGCCTGGGAACGGGGAAGACAAACGGGCACACAGGAAAAGGGGGTTTGTATCGAAGGGTCTGGGACCATAAAAGGAACGAAGGGAGGTGTCGCGCTGGGAACAGGATGGGGTTCTGAGGCAGAGCTGCGCTGAAGAGGGGTTTATGACCCAAGGCATGTGAGAGCGGGGGGGTGGCCAGTGCGTGGGGGGCTTGTGAGGGCGAAGGGCTGTGCTGGGGGCCAGTGGCGTGCAGAGGGTGGTTCTGATCGAGGCACCTAAAATGGCGGGTGCGCACGACAAAAAGTGTGGCATCAGGGGAAAAGGCAAGATGGCGCAGATAATGTTTACCAAACCGTACTAATTTTCCACAGTCCCCCCTTTAACATTCCCAAGACATCTTGCTGGCCTATTTCCTATCCATGTCTACTGTGGCGGTCATAAGTAAAGAAGTAGGAACCCAGGTGAAGGAGCTATAAACATTACATTTAAAATCTTTCGTCTTAGGAGGCGGGCCTATCGATAAGCTCGTTTGCAGGAAAGTCATAGTAATGCAATATCGGACAAAAACGATTCTGTAGCGAGAGTGTTGAGTACATTTCATAGATGCTTATAGTCATTCGGAATATGAACTGATAGGTTATTACATATGTAAGTTCTTTTCGTATTCGGTTGGAGCGTAATCAATACAATGGTGGCTGGGAGAGAAATGAGACGTAGTAAAAACGATAATCAGGGGTGTCATTGTTCGAAGGGGAAGTCCTATTGTCATGGACCATTATTAGTGAGTTCTCAGCATTCTTTGTCGTCTTCTGTTGGCACTGTGGAGCACCGGCGGTGGAGCTACGTGTCCAGCTCTATTCTAGGTCCCGCGTTGTAGGGCATGACCTTTTCCTCGCTTTCCTGGTCAAAAAGGTCCTTTTCGCCCTGTGTCCTTTTGAGTCGATTGTCAAAGAGTTCATGTGGAAGAAGGGGGGGGGGTGTGAGTAGTCCTTAGGGTAGGTCGGAGGAAAAGGGGGATGGAGCAGGGCCAGATCGGGAACAGACCAGGGGGACGGAAAAGTTTAGGTAGGTGGGCCCATGACCGAGTTCAGAGAGTGGGGACTTTTCGGCACACGTTGATCATCGAGCAGGGGCATCAGGTCAGCCCTTTCCTCTCATTTTGTCGGAAACAGTGCCTCGTCCTGCGACTCCTTACTGTTGCGGTCTCGTCTTGGCCAATATCGCAGATGTTCCACGATCTGTAGTCAGGCCGCGTGCTCCCACATCCGGTCTCTCTCTTTCCTCCGACAGTGGTACCCTTAAATGAGTTTGAAAAGACAGTCTTTAGAGAATTGGCAGAGGAAGGTAATCACATAAGTCTATTTCTCTCCCAGCTCCAAGCAAATGAGAAACATCCGTTACATTGGGGTTCACAACCAACATATAAATAATTGATGATGGGCTTGCTGGATTTCCTATAACTTTCTTTCGTAACCATTTCTTTGGTGTTTGTTGGTGTTACATTCATTGTCATGGTACGAGATCTGGTACCTATTCATTGCATTTTGTTTATTACCGTCACATCAGTTCTTCTGGCAGAGACCCACTTTCCTAGTACGAGCCTTACGAAGCTATACCGTTCTCCAGGGCTTTATATTTTACGAAAAAGTGCAACGTGCTACCACCATGGTCTGATAGGTATCTTTCTGAGGAATGAACATAGGCTAAACAATTTTCCATTCGATCAATGCATCCTACCTCTCAGCTAAACATTTTACTTCTAACAGGGTTTATTGCAACAATTTCTTCATTTTGGTCTAATCTTAACTTTGCAAACATCATTCTAATTCCTACATGGTCTCTTACAACCTGACTACTTCATTAAAAAACCGAGGTCTTATGGAAAACAACTAGGAACATAGCAAACTGTGGTGAGGGACTATCGTCTTGCTTTGTGTCATGAGGGCGTTATCTAGCAGAAGGCCACAGTTCAGTTGGTAAGCGTTCAGTGACATTTCTCGAATTCTAAACTCTGTAGCTTGCTCATCAACAAATCATTTCTAGGAACAACAGCTGGCCTGTGTTAGTCGTAAGTCGACCCATCTCTTACAACCGGGGGTGAGGGACATTTTTAAAACTCTCGTCCGGGGCAGCTTATACAAAACCGAGGGCATTCTGGGAAGATGGGGATGTTTCGGTCACTTTTACTGTTTGGGTATTGAGACAATTCGGGACGGGGAAGGTCGCGTTATCTGAGGCATTTTTGTTTATCATAGAAGCCACTGACATGTAGTTCCCTTATTACGGGTCAGATTAGGGAACCTCAGTCGTCTTACCTGTCCTTTCCTTTTTGGCCAATTCTAGGTTTCATCAATATTTAGCAGAAAGGAGAGGTAGTGACACGGCATCAAGGTGATTTTTATTTAAGACAAATTTTCGCAAATACTTACGGTAGCTGGAGCCAATTGGGTGGTGCACCAGGGGTGGCGGTTTTGCCAATTAGGTGCTAGTCGTTCAGGAGAGTGAGAGGGTGGAGGAGAGAGAGAGAGAGAGAGAGAGAGAGAGAGAGAGAGAGAGAGAGAGAGAGAGAGAGAGATGTGCAACAATAGGCTAAATAGTACACGTGCGACATGGAGAGTGGCCGTGTATTAAGATAGGCTATTCAGCGCATTACACAACATGAGACATTACGGGTCTGTGTTAGAATTTTGAAAGCATGCAGTTTGGGACGGACGAGCATTAGGCCGGGTACAGGGGACATGCATTGAGTAAAAGGCACCATTGTGTCGCACTTCTCGCACTCTCGGTCCTTTGACTAGTTAAGTCAACGCCTCAGTCGCATAAAAACGTTTTCTCATAGTCTCAGACATACGTGACATGTGCCCATTCACGCAACACGGATTAGGGGTGATCGTGTTTCATCATATCATACAACTTATTGGCTCTTTCGTTACAAGAGCAGTTTGTGGGTGTGTTTAGGTGCCACCTTGCAGCGTTAGTCTGCTTCATGTATCAGTCATGGCGAGGCTTCAGATCTTCACCATACCTCAGTCGTGATTCCAATGTAACCTGTAGAGGGAGGAAAAGAGGGGAAAGGGGGGGACAACATTCGAGCATATCAAATGCATGGGCACGAAAGTCCTTTACTTACCACATACTCGTCTTATCTCCTCGGGATAGAATCCCTGGGGTCTTGGTTTCTGAAGCCAGGGGGGGGGGGCAGTGTGTCCTTATAGGCCGTGTGTAGGGAAACGTTAAAAAATCAGAGGCACTTAGTGCGAGGTATCTAGTTGGTAGATGTATCTAGCTGTCGGGGTCCTTAAATCTTTTTCACCGCTGTGATGTTCTAAGGCATATCAGCTCTTCGGCCAACTCTGTTCCCTAGTACCTTTGAGTGCCGTACCTTTATAACATTCTATCATTTACACCGCTTCACTTTACCCGTCCTCAGAAGTCGAGGTCCTTCTCCATGCGTTAGTTCCTGAGCCAGTCGCATACTTGGAGGCAGAGTATCGTGTCTTAGATTCGATCCTCCATCCGGGGCTGAGCAACCATTTTCTAATAACCTTAAAAAGAGAGCAAAGCAGGGTGCACAGAAAATCTCTCCCGCTGTTCCCATATTTAAAGAAAAGCATGCAATACCTGTCCATAGTTTGGAAAACCTTTATTTGCACAATCGTTCAGCACGTAGATATGAGAGTGCAATCGTATTTGGCCGGACACGGCGATGGCTGAAGCACGTACAGTAAGGGGGGTATTTTGCAGCATTAAAAACATTTAAAAGGGTTTATTTATTCATTTGCAGGAAACTAAAAAGGTCTATCAATAGGTGAGGGATCAAGGGGCATTCATTTCATAATTGGAAGCACAGTCAGACTAGTTGTAATCAAATTTCCTAAATGCATACCGTGGGCGTGTGTCACAAGCGAGGTTATGTATCAGTTACAATAATATCATAATAAATCGTACATTGAAACCAACATTTTTTAACAGGGTCCTTTTACATGTTCGTCGAGTGAACCCTCCCTCTTTGTTGTCAAGTGTACAAAAGATCATATACATATCTCAGAACATCAAGTCTTATTAGTTAAAAACACCACGAGGTGTTCGTAAGTTCTTATTGACACCGGCGCCATTTTGGGCGGGGCCGGGTTAGTCCGGAAGTAGCATCAGGGACAAAATGTTTCCCACAACCGGCGGTTGGACCAGAGTCCTTTTCGGCAGTTCAAAAAACTCGTGCTAACAGAAGGGGTGGCTATGTCGTGGTTATTTCGTTAGCGATCAAGGCAGTTGTTCCTCATCGGAAGCCTGTAGGGGCCAAGGGCTCCTGGGACTTTTGTAGAATCTTCAAGGCTGTGGGGATGCTGTCGGAGGTGGGGGCTCGTGCCCCGGTGGGCAAGCGTCCGGGTTACACTGCTGGTCAGAGTTACTTTAGTGGCCTAGACCCGCCTTCCAGGGGGCCCAGATGCCATTTTGAGGCCCTGCAGCAGCCGCCCTTCGTCGAGTCTGCAAGAGTGGAAGAGGCCCTTTGGGGTGAAAGAAATGGAACACCGTGCCGTAGGAGCAGGACATTCGGCTAGGGTGCAGCTGTGGTGCCCCCACCTAGGGGGCGAGGGAGACTCGTTCGCGCCGTCTCCCTCTCCCAGTGCACCCCACGCCGCCCCTTCTCACGGGCATACATGATGGCCACTCCACATCCCGTGCTCCACAAGTACTCTTGAGGGCCATCGTATGTCTTGTGCTGCGCAAGTATGGCCGCCGTTGCATGTCCGGTGCTGCGCAAGTATGGGCGCCGTTGCATGTTCGGTGCTGCGCAAGTATGGGCACCGTTGCATGTTCGGTGCTGCGCAAGTATGGGCACCGTTGCATGTTCGGTGCTGCGCAAGTATGGGCACCGCCCGGCTGGAGGATTTCGGCCCCGGGCCGGGGGCTGGGAAACCTCCTATCCGGGGAGGTGGGAGAGGCTCGTCCGCGTCGCCTCTCCCTCCCAGCCCACCCTGTACCAATTTTCAGCAGAGGTATTTGTGATGGCCGGACCGGGAGATACGAGGGAGGGGGGTCATCTGCACCCGCCCCCTCCCTACTCGTGGTCCGGGGGACGCCACCCCACGAAGAAGAGGAAGGGACGGCCATTTCATGCTGGGCCCGTGGTGCCCCCTGGACATCCCACTGGCGATCTTTTCGATCGATGGCTGTCAGCAGGCTCCGCCCCACACGTGCTGTGTGTTTCACCTTCCGGATGGGCGTGACCGGTGACCTGCGGCATTTCGGGAACTTCCGGAGTGGGGGTAGGTATTTTGTTTGGACAGGCATGTCTGGGTAATGGGGGTTGTCTATGCAGGCCTGTAATTGCTCCTTTTTTACAGAGTGGGGGGGGCAGCAGAGAGTAATCAATCCCATTGCACTCGAAGTTTGAGTTCATTAATGGAATGTATACTAATCTGTCCGAGACTACTCTGTGTATTGTTTCTGTAGGTTATCCGAAAAGGGTGGCTTTTTTTTTTTGTTAGGGAACAGTAGCGGTAGTACGGTGTTCGTCACCGGGTAACTTAGAGCTAGACTGGGTTTCCCGTCTTAGCGTTGTTCGATCTATGAGGACTCAAACATGTCGCTGAAATCGGTCTGGCGAAATCTGTGCCATCGGGCATAATCAAACGTGGTGGTTCTATCTGGCCTGTCCGCGTCAGTCTGATTTATCTTTGTCTCGCGCCTTTTCCCTTTCTGCCGGCCTGTTATTTCTGTCGGCCCTCTGCTCTTACCCACATTCAGTAGAGTCGGGCATTGGGCTTTCCAGTGTCCGGAAAATTTACAAAAAGCACATTGGTTTTGCCCTAAGTCTGGTCGTCCTATGCGTAGTGTCGGGGGATTACTTTCGGGTCGTTGTGTCTTGGGGTTGTCCTGTCGATATATTCCTTTACCTACTCTGACTTCGTCTCTTTTCTTTCGTTGCATTGCTTCTTTGCGCCACATACCGAGACTGTCGAGCATAATAGGCGTTGTCTTATTACTACAAAGGGCTATTTCTAACGTTTCTATTTTATCAAGATCGAAGGATCCTATCAGTGGCCACTGTTTCTCTTGATTTTCTTTGGTATACCTGTGCCACAGCTTACTATAGGCTATGGTAACTAATCCATACTTTGTGAACATGTCTTTATTAGGGGTGCCTTCCAGCGGAGCTAGATGGTCCACCTCTAATAAACGGTCCGGGCTGAACCAACTACCAATCAGTGGGGAGAAGACAGACATGACGGCTCACAACGAGGACAAAAAGTCAGCACTGCCTATCTTATCACTGCGTGCAAAGACTAGACAGAATATTTCTATTCTACGTTGTTTGCAGGCAGTGAATACCTCATGAACCAATATCAAAAAGTCAATAAACAATCAGTGGGGAGAATAAGTAGGCCCGCAAAAAGGTCTGCGTCCTCTACCCTTTCACTATCTGCAAAGAGGAACCTGTTCTTTCCTGTTTGCAGACAGAGAATCTCCAGAAAACAATCCGCGAACAGTAGTTCGGGGTCAAAACTAATTAATCAGTGTGGGAGAGGGAAATCTCCCGAGAGTTCAAAACAATCAATCAGTGGGGGAGAAAGATAGGCACGATGGCTGGGTTACCTATCCTTCACTGTTTGCAAAGAGAGAGAGCCTATTGTTTCTCCGTTTGCAGACAGTGAATCTCCAAACAAATCAACAAAGAGTAATACTAGTATTTTCCGATCAATTAAACAATCATTTCGCGATTCGTCGTGTTTACACGACCTTACCCGGACCGTATGGACAGTTTCTTATCTTCCGAATCCAGCGCCCGATCGTCCTCTTTTTCTCGTATTCCTCGCGGCACTCCTGATGGTTCCCAGTCAGGACCGTAGATCACTCGAGAGAGGTCTGTTCGGAACCAGTGAAGTTCGGATGATCGGCTGCCAGACGAGGGTCTATTGGGCAAGAGCTCTCCCGATCGTTGCAGTCGTTCACTCTGTCGTCAGGACCTCTCCCACTGGATCCACGTGTCGCTGATGGGCCCCACGCTTGGGACGCCAATTGTAAAAACAGGTCAAGGACAACCAATATTTGCCCGGCGGTATCGCCTCTTTAACCCACAAAATCTTAATCAATGAAGAGGCAGGCGCTGGAGACTGGAAGGCAGGAAACAAGGTTTATTCTCTCCGGAGGAGAACACATCAGTTCGGACAGCCAGTATCGTCACGAGGTGCTCTAACCGCATCTCTGAGGCCTGGCCTCTTATACACAGTTTTATGATCTTTATTGCAGGTAACACATTCTTGCAATGCTTTGAAGTATGAAAGGACATCCTCGGAATCTCCCCTTCAGGCCCGTTCCCACACACATTTACAGTTGAAGTCCCCACCCCGGTCACAATAGGTGATGATTATCGCGCAGCTGGACATTCCGCCGATTCACGGAATGTGTGGGGTAGATCGGATATCATAGGGTGGGGGCTTTGATCAATTCGAGGGTCCTTTAATGGGGGAAGCTTCCTACTGTACGGGGGGGGGGTAATAAACAGTATCCGCAGGGCCAGGTGGCGGCCTGGGAACGGGGAAGACAAACGGGCACACAGGAAAAGGGGGTTTGTATTGAAGGGTCTGGGACCATAAAAGGAACGAAGGGAGGTGTCGCGCTGGGAACAGGATGGGGTTCTGAGGCAGAGCTGCGCTGAAGAGGGGTTTATGACCCAAGGCATGTGAGAGCGGGGGGGTGGCCAGTGCGTGGGGGGCTTGTGAGGGCGAAGGGCTGTGCTGGGAGCCAGTGGCGTGCAGAGGGTGGTTCTGATCGAGGCACCTAAAATGGCGGGTGCGCACGACAAAAAGTGTGGCATCAGGGGAAAAGGCAAGATGGCGCAGATAATGTTTACCAAACCGTACTAATTTTCCACACCTTCCCCACAGTGTACTTCAATAAACAGCATCGAAGGCAGAAGAGTGGTCCAAGTAAATAAGTATGAGTAATCGTACCTCATCAGTGGCCTCCAATAATTGATCTATCACATCTAGGAGGGAAGATTTCTGTCCTGTGATGAGGCATGAAACACCATGATCAAAGATGCTGAATGGATCCATTAGTCTCTGGAGTGTTTTGTAGCAGCTTTCTTCAGCATCTTGTTAACTGGAGGACGACGTGTAAAAGGACAAATATTGAAAGATCTGTAGGTGTCCCTACTGGCACTCCTGAAAAGTGTGTCTGAGGACCATGTTTTGCATGCCTGAGGAAGCACAATGTTATAATATGTTAAGCTGTTATGTTATGCTATGTTATGTTAATTTGTAGAGCGCAACTAATCACCTGTCTGGGTCTAGGCGCTAACTAGGGCAGGCCCTAGGGGGAGGAGCAGATCATGTCTGTTTCATATGGAAGAACCATGTCTTGAAGTCCCTTGGAAAGTCCATGAGGGAGGGGGAGGTTCTGAAGTGTTTTGGAAGGTCGTTCTAGGACTTGGCTGCAAGGTGTGTGAAGAAGCGGCCTCTACTTCCGGTCTTCTTGTTGCGAAGGAGGTGTGCTCTTGCCTGGGATGCAGATCAAAGATGTCTGGTGGGTTTGTAGGAGTTGAGAGGGGGTTAAGGTAAGCTGAACAGGTGTGGAGAGCTTTGTATGCGCATGTAAGTACATGGAATGTTCATCTTTCCTGGATTGGGAGCAAATGGAGATTGTTGAGGTGTGGAGGAATGTGGTTATTTCACAGCATGTTCAGTATGTGTCTGACTGCGTTCTGGGTGATTTAGAATTGGTGTAGGACATGGACTGGGATTCTGATGTAGAGGGTGTTTCTGTAATCAAATCTACTTGTGATAAGAGTCTGGGGACCGTTCTTCTGGTGTTCAGTGGGATCCACTTGAAAATCATGTGTAGAATTTGCAGGATGTGGAATCATGTGGAGGAGATGGCTTTGATCTGTCTGCTCATGGAGAGTTTGGTGTCTCAGATGATCCCGAGGTTCTTGGCATGGTACGCAGTGGTGGGTGGAGGACCAAGTTTGGAGGGCCACCAATAGGCTTCCCAGCGGGAGTGGTTGTTGCCAAAGATTAGGACTTCAGTTTTGTCTGAAGTAGTGAATTGGATGCAGGGTTCAGTAAACACTATACGTGAAATGAGTCTGGAGTGAATAATGGCACTCAACTCTGTCCAACTCAGGGAATGCCTCTGGGGAAGTGATTGTGTGCATACGTGATGAGAGAATGGTATCAAAATTGGGGTTTCTCTGTCGCAGAGCCTGAGGATAGATCATGATTATACTTGTTCCCTGAAGGGCGATAAAAAAGTTAAAACCTAAGGCACCCTAGCCTGAGAATGGATACCCAGGGGAAACGGGCATGGGCCACCCGGGAAGGGATTACTTGTTGGCTTGCAGCAAGCTCAGTTGACCCACCAGAAGGCAGATTCCCTTGGTTCCTCCCGTCCAGTGGCCTTCTCTGGAATCACTGCTAAATGATTGAGGATTAAAAGAGCTGTGGGGAAGCGCCTGCATGGAAGTAAGTGAGCAACTATCACACCAGTTCTCCAGGACCATTGTGAATTAAGGGAGGCTAGGCTATACTTGTGACAAGTGCTGCTCCTGACCTTGAAAACGCAGTGGTCGCATACCACTGTTAACTCACTGATTTGCCAAGTATAATTTCTTTAAGCGTTTATTTAATGGGTTAGACAGGCAAGACTTTGTTTGGGAGGGTTTGTCTGGTAGGATGGATAGTTCACACATCACTAGCATTAAACATTGTGACTGTAATATCCAAGCAATGTTATTCTTTTAGAAAAAGATATAGCTTATCAGTAAGATAATATGCTCAGTAACAATAGGTTTTAAAGCATTTCCTACATATCTGCATCGTATGCAAATTACTGTTAACTCCGTGGGGCTAAGCACATCTACTCCTTTGGAATGGGTTTTGGGGTGCACACATATTTTATGGCCTCTGATGTTCTCTTTTGGTTTGTTGACTGTCACAAATCGTGCAATCTGTGAGAAGAAACAAGGGGATTGTCGTTATGGCCACACTGCTCAGCAGTGACAGTGATACGCCAGGCGACTTGTGTGTCTCTTGCACAAGGGAAAATCCTGAATCTTCCAGAAAGTAAAAATGAAGTAGAGGTTGTTACAAGGACACAGTACCAGTGACCACTCTACAGCGATACATAGGATTCACTACTGTTTGGGTCTATTAAAGTGATTGGGTAAGGCTAGGTATACTTATCCATGTTGTATGCCAACTCAAATTTACCTTATCATTGCCCAGGCACTTTGCTCTTCTCACTGGTGAAGTAAGTAGCCACTTAGAAGTAGCATCATGGTGGTTGGAAGGGGAATCGGTCCCAAACAATGTGTCAGAAGCCAGAGGAGAGATCTGTGCTTCATCTCAGTTTGGTTAAGAAGTGCCTGGGACATATCTGAACAAATACATTAATATTCCCAATAACTTGTTTTATATGACTTGGCTATCTGTATATCTCTTGTGTCTCTTTGTTATGATGTTGACTATGATTCCCTTTGAGTCAGGGAGATGGCTAGAAATGGGTCGGCACTGTAGCAGCGCCCAGCCCAATGTCGTGAATAGCGACAGGAGTGCTGCACTCAATCAGTGGTGGGTGTGTCTTTAAGTGCTGAGGAATTTTAGGGTTTCTGTGCACAAATGAACCAGTGGAGGCACTACCAGTGCAGAAATGGATTGTGGGATTGGACTGTGGTACAAAGTAAACTCACACGTACAAATATCCTGATACAGCCCAGCTCCTATTCCTCATGCCCAGGAGAATAGTTAATGATGGTGAAGCAAAGGTGTGAGGAAGCCTGGGGAGGCGAAATTTGTTAGCCTACATGCCTATAATGATGTGCATAATTCCTCTATAAATATTAGAGACAGAAAGATGCTGCAGTGAGGCAATCACTTATGTTCCTGCGTTGGAGCTGCCATTCAGACCAAGACGGTGCATTTGGAAAAGTTAAATTATCCGTCAATGAAAACTGCTCCTTACAGATATAACTTAATAGAAAAATAATGCTACCGTTTTATTACAGCAAATCTTTGGAAGGGCATGGTTGTGGCGGATGTCGAAGCGGTCAGTAAATTCTGAATCTTCTAGAGAATTTAACAAGAGTGAACTTTCTAAAAGAGGGAATGTAAATGCCCTTGTCAATCTGTAAGTCCCTAAGTTTGTATATTACGTGGATCTTCAGTTCATTCAAAAGGCTGTTCCTATGCCGGTCTCTTGTGCAGGTCTTTTTGTGCGTCCCCTGTGCCCCCACCCCTCACCCTGATCCAGCATGCAAGAGAGGATTGCCACCACGTGGGTAATGTACCGTGCAAACCTGCGTGCAAGACCCCAGGTTACCGGTGGCTTCAGAGGGCATTCTGTGCTTCCTACTGTTTTCTCTCGCCCCTCCCCCACGGCTTTTGATGATGCTGAGCAGGTCCCACGGTGTTGCCTTGCCTCCACGCACTAGTGTCAGGCCCTCTTGCGGCCGCTATGAGTCTATAGGTAGGTGCAAGCTGTGTCAATTCTCGTTTTTAGATCAGATGAGCAAGAGCGCCAAGAAACCAGCAACGATGATCCTTTCACGCCACAATACCGTTGCTCTTGTCAATGTTGATCCGGACAGAGCACGGCACGTTTATTTCAACATATTGTTTTAAAACATTAAGTATAGTATTACGAAATATCGTTAAATAAATGGTTATGCGACCCAGTATGATGCAAACTAAACCGCTTCTAAGCAAACACCGTTTAAAACGTGTGTACCAAAGGAATCTTGCACCTTCCCCATAGCACAGAGGCTCCCCATAGAAAAAAAATCCCCCGCCCCCCTCAAATATTTCAATTAATGAGAGAATTTTTTGTCAGATACAAAAAAAGGAGGATGTCAGTTTTTATCGGGCGCGTTAGTGAAGGATGGTTAGGCAGGGCGACTAATTGCGCCTGTGTATGCCAGGCCTTCCTCGTGAAAAGTGCTAATCAGCAGGCCGCGCAGGTGGCTCCCGGTGTTGGCCGGCCTCTGACAGCCTCGCCAGGGCCTGTCTCTTCGAGTCAGGGCCCGGCACGCTGAGTCCGCAGCCCCACGCCTTGTGTTCATTGACCCAGGGGTCCTACGCCGCCGTCGCTAGGCAACCGGAGCCTGGGGCCAAGGTCTCCAAGGCATACCGGGGAGGACCGGGCTGTCCAAGGCAGTGCCCGCCTACGAGCAAGGACACTGATATCATTAGGGCCTACTTTGTTTAAAGCCTAATTACTAGCCTTTTTTGCTCCGTTCCGGCTTTGGAAAAAGAGACAATCTGGCCCAGCTGGGGAGGCAAATCGAGGGCAAATGCGGTGTGGTTCCCAGGACATGTCGAAAGGAAGAGAGAGGCCTAGGTACAACGCTGCCACTCCTGAAGCACTACTACGCCATCAAACTCTCCAGACAGGCCCGGCCGCCACACGTCCTAATTCCCGAGGACGTACTTGCTGGCAAAGTGGAAACAATTGTGACTTGCTGTCCATCACTATATATAATATTTTCACCTACAAAATAGTGAGATTTGAGAGGTAACCTTCAAAATGCCGCTTTTTCCTTCAAAATTATCTCCAATTGATTCTAAAATGTGCCCTTATCCCTATCCATTCCTGGTGTTTTCAGTCATCCGCATAAATCTTTTTGAACTAGACACAGTATTCCAGATTCATACAGAAATAGACTCATCTCACTTGATGTAGCATCCAGAACTGGGGGGAAATCTGATGTAGATCTTTTGTATTAGACTCAATAACTCCATACGAAAAATACTGATGCCCCTCAAAACTAGCGACAGCTCTTGTACTGGATACAGTACTTCAGGTATGAGCTCTAAAACTATACACTGCAGCTAACTCCTGAACTGGACTCAATGCATGAGGTGATGGTTCTAGAATTGATCACATTAGCCCATGCGTGTCCTCCAGAACAGTCACAATAGCCTAATGAAGGCCATAAGAACCGGACCATACACCTTGTCTGCTCTTCTGTATGGAAAGCAATGGTCCGGATGTGGCCTTTAAAAATGAAGACAACCACCCAGTAAGGATTCGCAGTGGATTCACTTACTGAACAGACGCATCTTCACTGAGACACAGCTACAGGTTTAATCGCAATGCCATGAAGCTTCTCTTTCTTCTTAGCTTCTTTTGTGTTTTTTATGAACAGTTTTTCATGTTGTAGCAGTCAGAGTGTTGAAGGATGTGCAGAGGGAGCTATGGGGAAATAGAGGTATGCAAAGGTGTGAGTCGTAGAGAAATTAGGAAGAGATAGGATGGAAGAGAAGAGAAGAGGAACTGACTGACTGAGAAGGATCAAGGATAAGAAGGGGTAAAAGTAGGGGGGTGAGAAACAGAATAGAGTGCTGGAAAGAGAAATGCTTGGGGAAGAGAGAGAGTAAGAATAAGACATGGAAAGCGAGAATCTGTGGACTGTCAGAGAAAGAGATTCAGTGCAAGAAATAATTCGTGCAACTGGAAAAGTAAAGGAAACAATGACACTGAGCGAGAGAGAACATGTGGTGTGAATATGAGAGTGCAAAGGTGAAGTAGGTGAAAGAAACCCGCATGATGCTGGAACGGAAGAAGAAAACAGGAGAGAGCGTGGGTCTTGGGCATGGGAGAAAGAAAGTGGAACTAGGAAATAGATTGAAGGTGATGCTGGGAGAGAGGATGAGGAAGCAAGAGGCAGGGTGAGGGAGAGAGACAGACCAACAAGGAGGCGGAGAAGTAGAAAATGTGGGACTGTGAACAAGAGAGAGAAGGTGAGGTTGGGAGAGAGAGGGAGAGAGAGAGAAAACAATAATACAGGAAGAGTAGGGGAGAAAATGAGAAAGCATGAGAAAAAACATGGAACTGGGAAAGAGAGAGAGATATGACAGGGAGACAGACAAGACAGGGTTGACACTTTCCAAGATAGGGCAATGTGACAGTAAGTAGCAGTAACTTTTGTTTTATATATCACTTCATACAATATTATGCCATTGCTAAGCAATATAACTAGCAGGTGCCACTATTACACACTGCTTTAAGTGAGCAGAAAAATATGGTTTGTCTAAAAGGGGCATGTCTAAAAGCATAACAAGGAGTCTTTGCTGAGGAGAATGGGCTCTAAGTAAGACTGTCAAATCACTTTTGGTCATTGTGGTCCACGTCTTCCTAGTGATCCAGGTCCCAGTACTTCTAGTGGTCCTGCTGTTGGTGGTTTTTGTCTTCCTCATTCTTCTTCCCTAATCTTTCCTGCTCCCCCGTGTGCTTCTTGCTCTTCTGGGATTCCAAGTCCAATCTTCCTTCTGGAAATGATCCTCCTTCATCTCCTACTCTAGTTCTTTCTCTTCCTCATATGTCTCTTTATAGTGAAAGTCCTCCTGGTCTTCTTTCTCTCATCCTCCCTCTCTTGGTCTTCTTTTGTCCTCTTGGCCGTGCAACTCCCTCTGGTCCTCCTCGGGGTTCATGTCCTTGTGCTTCAAGCCTTCTTTGTAGTCTTTGTCCCCTACTCTTGCTTTTCCTGCTCATTGTGGTTTTCCTGGTCCCGCCATCTCCCCATATCCAGATCCTGGTCCTCCTCTCCATCCTGATGGTCCTCCCCCTCCTCCTGGGCTATTTACTAATGTTCATCCAGTTACCCTGGTTATCCTTGCCTGCATTGTCCTTTAATTCATCTTTCTGGTTTTCCCTGTCATCTCCTTGGTCCTCTAAGTCATCGGCCTTCTCCCAACTACCTGCAGCACCCCCACTACACTGTATTACCATTTGAAGACAGACAGGTACAGTCTCCAAGTAGTGGTAGACTGATGCACTTTAATGTTCCTCACTCAGCTGTGCACACCAACAGCATTGCAAGGCTGGCTGTCAAGGACTGGATTTTGAAAAAGTCTAGAAGTATCCTTGTAGACTGCCTGAGAAAATGGCAACTCCTCACAGTAGTCACCGTGCCACCCACACAGAATAATGTACATTAATGTTGACAGGTCTCTCTAGAGAGTCACAGCTATTAGAACAAGCATTGGCATAGCCAATAGGTCTCACCTTTGGGACCTTATGTGTCAGCTGCTGATCGCACGCTTCCTCTAAAAAGCAATTATGTAACACAAAGACTCGGGTGCACTGCAGCGACGCAAGCACTAGTGCCCACAGAGCACGAGAGACACACACACACACAGCCTCTCTCACACGCACACACAGTCCCTCTCTCTCGCACACAACCGGGGCCAGACTGGCCATGGCGGGCACCGGGCAATCCCCCGGTGCACCGCACAGGTGGGGGGCCGGTTTGGGGCCTCTGGATGCCGTTTTTGTTACAGGGCCGTTTTTGCAGCATAGCTGCAAAATCGGCCCTTAACAAAATCGTCAGAAAACCGGCCCGCCAAAGAGCTCGGCGGCACCCACAACCCACCGGGGGGCGGCCAAGCACTTTGCCAGGGCCGGTTTTGGTTCCCAGTCCGGCCCTGCACACAACCTGTCTCTCTATCGTGCACACCACACATACAATCTCACACAAACACACACACCTAATCTCTCTCCCACACACACATTTCTCACTTGCACACATACAAAGTCTCTCTCACACAAAATCTTTCTCACATAAATACTTGCAATTGTTCCCACACCCAGTCTCTCTCGCACACACACATACAACCTGTCGCTCTCTCTCTATTGTGCACACACATACAATTTCACATAAAGGCACACACACAAAGTCTCCAGCACATACACACACAATCTCTCTCACACAAACACTTGCAATCTTTCTCACACACACACAATCTCTCTCGCACACACACATAATCTGTCTGTCTATCTTTTACACACACAATCCCTCTCACAGAGTGCCCCTCCCCGTCTCTCATACAAACACACACACACACAGTACAGAGGTGATAATCAGATACAGCCCTGAGAAGCCTGCAGGAGACAGGCGTTCGTGAGTGGTGGGGCGCCTGTGAAGACGCAACCAGGATAAGACATGAAACACACGCTCTCAGCTAATATTAAGAGGAGCAGTCACGGGTGAAGTGACGCTAACGGCACCAGCTGCGCATCATCAGGGAGGGTTTAATTCAGGGTGATTCACACATTCACAGAAAGGCGATAGTAGGAACGGGGCAGGGGTGCATTCTGCAGGCACAAGAAAAAATGTGCACTGATGTGTCTGCATGCTATGATTACATATTGAACATACGTGTGTGTGTATATAATATCCAATGTATAACTATGTTATACTGCCTCTTCAGAACCACATACAAATGTTATTAGATACATAACAATATAAGCATATATTATGCAGCCCTGTATCACGGAAATAAACATCCCTTTCATCGCCGTTCCTGCCCAAATCTCACTGCCCTCAAGAACAGGTTCAACCCTTGGTTGTTTTAGAATGTCTATCCTTCTCAGGAGCAGCGCCAAGATGCACCAGCCGGAGTGAGTTGTGGTATATCAACTGTCTGTTAATAAAGATGTATGGGTGAATGTGTGTTTGTGAATATACTATATGTATATATTAATTTTAAGTAAGATATATATATATATACATATAGAGAGAGAGAATATATATATATATCTGCCATCTTGTATATATATATATACATATATATATACAAGATGGCAGAAAAGAAACCATTTATGACCATATCACATGTGACTCAAAGTGTGTGATTTACAGGCTTCAATGCCCTTGTGGCAAATACTACATTGGGAGCACTGTAAATAAACTTAAGTTGAGAATACTACAACATTTGAGGGCGATAAAAAACAAGGACCCGTGTTACCCAATGGCCACACACTTTGCCCAACATCACCAGAGTGACACCACCCTCTTGAAATATTCTGGAATAAAATTGTGTAAACTTCCAGAACGAGGTGGTGATCAGTTACAACTACTGAGACGCTTAGAATCGAGAATGATACTAAATATGGGAACTGAAGCACCGTTTGGTCATAATTTGGATGCCGAACTATATGTACATTTGTGATTTGATTTTTCAATGAGACTTTGATTTCAAACCTGTGGAACTTCACAGAATGTGGAGAATGTTATCCCTTTGATACTGGAATGAGTACATGTTATGAATAATTGATTTTGAACTGATGAATCATTTAAGATCCCTAATATCCCTTCCTGAGTAGTTAATGAATGAAGGACATGATGGTTTATAGTTTATTAATAGTTTGATGTTTAGAAGAAAAGGAGCTGACAACATAAGTACCTCATACAAATTATGGTTGTTTGCATAAGAAGGCTGGTCAAGATGGTATATAGAACTATACACGATAGGTCATGTAGTACCTTGATAATGACATTGTATACTGTTTTGGATTTAACACCTTGGACATATTGTATATACTTTATTTTGAATCATGCAACAACTTATTTAGATTAATGACCACAGTATTCTTTTCGTAAAAACTTAGAAACTGACCGTTTCTCTACAAGGTATAACCATCTCAAATTAATTAATCCTCAAACTTTAATAATCTTTAGGGGGTGATTGGAAATGTAGATAATGATCCTTTGTACATACTTTAAAATTATATAAAGAATCTTCGGTTCCATATAGGGGTATTGCACATTCCAATTGCGCATTTTGAAGTGGAATAAGAGACCATGAAACCTGATAGTACTTCACTCTGAGTGTATGGTCACAGAACTTTACTTTTTGGTACTTTACAATGATTGAACATAATTATGTATAGACTATGAGACTTGATAATACTTTATTTTGAATGTATTGTCATAGAATTTTGCTTAAGGTACTTTACGTTGATTATACATATTTATGTACATACCTTTACATTAATCTGCGCATTGATATGTAAAATAGACCATGAAACCCTATAATACTTTATTGTGTATGGTCATGGAAATTGACTAATGTACTTTACATCGATTATTCTTATTTATGTATATACCTTTTAACATGTACTGGCCATGTATATAAACTTTGCTGGGTTGGGTTGGTCTAGATGACCATGGAAATGGTAGAGGGTACTTACACGAAATGCACTATATAAGTAAGGTCTAGACCCAGGGACTCTATGGTCCAGTGGAAGGCAGGAGCCGAAACGCGTAGACCGTCCATTTGATGCACGTTATTCTTTGCACTGGTGTGTAAATAAACGCTGAAACTCATCTGTTGCTGTGCCGTGGTCTTTACTCTACTTAACGTGGGAAGAAGAAAGCTGTGGCTATATTGAACGCGTTAGCTGGAACGCGCAACACAGGCACTCCAAGACGAGGTGAAGCAGCCGTGACCGTTCGTTGAACAGAATCCAGCTGATTGCAATCTAAGCTTAGAACGGCTGACGCCTCTACTGCAGATCCAGGCAGCCCTTGAAGAACCGCCGTGGAGAGATTCAAGGCGGGAGAGACGTTAATGGGACAGTACGGAGGCAACCAGCGCCGGGGTAAGTGATCCGTCGTGGAGTTTGTCGTATTACCTAACTTGTTAGCGCAGCGGAGGCTGCGTTCGGGTGGGGTGAGAGGCACTCGCCCGCCGGTTCAACGAGCTCTGGCGCGGGAAGCCCTGGTGCGGTGTAATGAATGTGTGATAACCTAATATCAGAACACATCCTTGAACACAAAAGGAAATTCACTCACCAGCTTCTTGTAAAGCGTACAGCCTGATCATAATCCCGAGCGGAAGGGAGAACGTCAACAACTCCCCCTGCGAGGAAAACTGAGACATCGCGTCATCGGAGAGATTGACTAATCCTTAAAGGGGCAGAGCAGTATTTTTGGATTTAACGTGGGAGCATACAGCGACTCACAAGAAGCAACAGAAAGCGTGTTTGGGTCCAACAAACCTTTGGGATCAGAGGAGTGGATTACCCCAATTAAATACGAGCAAATAAAACACCAAAGCAAATTAGCAACAGTGTATCAAAAAGAAAAAATAAACAAACCAACCCAGCAAAAACGAACAAAAACATATAACAACATGGCTGAGAGAACAAGAAATCGCCAGCAGAGGGCAAGCGAGCTTCTGAATGACGACAATGCACCAACAGTAATCACAGATGCCAAAAGGGATGGGGGAGAGAAAAATAAGGAGAGAACATTTGCTAACATTGTCAAAGAACTTCAGAACCTACGTATTCAGGAAATAAATAAATGGTGGGAAAAGACCTCACTAGAGAAATATATTGAATTTAAAAGAGTTCCTCGAGGTCTGAGGATCCTGATTATGCCGACCTTGAATGACCTGGAT
Organism: Lissotriton helveticus; assembly: GCF_964261635.1. Taxonomy (NCBI): domain Eukaryota; kingdom Metazoa; phylum Chordata; class Amphibia; order Caudata; family Salamandridae; genus Lissotriton; species Lissotriton helveticus. The sequence goes on along the minus strand of NC_136061.1, from coordinate 1,950,311,954 downwards.
ACGGATCTTATAAAGCTATGGCAAACGGATACAAATGAATGCTCATATAAACTTATGAGGACCCTCATCATCCATGCGGAGAGAAAACTTGAGAAAATACTGAGCATGATAGCAAGTATAGAAGCAGAACTCGCAGATATCCCCGCATCTGAGGAGATCAAGGAAGCATTAGATAACATGGAAAAGAAAATAGCTAAACATGAGATGGAGGTGGAAAAAAGGAAGGCCAACAAGTTCATGAGAGACAGATTGGACTATATGAATGGCCGAATTTATACTTTCGCAAGAAAATACGACACTCTAAGGAGCCATGTGGCCATGGACAAAAACATGGACAGATCCACTGATCCAACTGAAGAAGTAGACAGCTCCGAAGTAAGCTCAGTTGAGGGGGAACAGAGTACAGCGCCTTTGGATTTTCAGGGGGAGATCAAGCTGGCACATATGATAACGCGACAAAGAGGAAGAGGAAGATCCAATGCCTGGGGGAGGGAACAACGTCCACCAAAGAAACCCCCGACAAACCAAAAACCAGAAGGGGTGGTAAAAGAAGTAAAAGCAAAGCGAGGCAAAGGAAAGCCAAAATAAAACTCAAGAAACAACTGTCCGCACCCAACATAGTGGTAAACCTATCAAATAAACAACTTTCGGACATTCATCTAAAACTTTTAAATAAAGGTCTCTCCTTTTGCCCGACAAAATCCATGAACGTACCAAACGCACGCATTGACCTCTACAAATTCTGCAGAAAGGTGAAATTAAAGAAACACTTTGCTGAAAGAAATCGGAATATCAAAAAAGCCCGGGCATCTCAAATAAAAACAATATCAACAATTACACAGAAGGACTTAACTGCCATGATAACCCTGACATCGATCAAGGAAAACCCCTCCTGTAGCCAAGAGGACAACACAATTACACCGGAAATGGAAATTAACTTTTGTGAAGACATTGGTCTACCGACCAACATGAGTGGAAACAGCGGTCTAAAAAGGAATTCCAAATTTTGCCCACAACTACCACCTGGCAATAAAGTTGACTTGTTTCAAGAGCTTATGGTTGAGGAAATAATGAAAATCTCAAACAAAACCAGAAAGAACGGACGAACTAAAAAACACAACCTCTCCATGGAAGAACAAAAGGCAATGATGGATTTAAAAAATGATGTGTCCATAATTATAAAATCTTCCGACAAGGGGGGCAACCTCGTAATCCAAAATGTCAAGGACTACACTGAGGAGGCAAATCGACAACTTCTTAACCAGGAACATTATGAAAAATTGACCATTAATCCAATGGAGGAGTGGACCAATGAATATCACTCGATGTTGTTAACCTGGAAGGATAGGGGTCTACTGGATTTTGACGAATATAGTTACCTGAAGACCAACAACCCGATAATGGCAACTATATATTTCCTCCCAAAAATTCACAAGTCACTAGAGCGTCCACCAGGGAGACCCATTGTGAGTTCAATAGGGTCCCTTTTGGAATCCACCTCTAGATTTATTGACATATTCTTGATGACCTATGTAACTAGCTTACCTTCTTTTTTAAGAGATACCATGGATTTTTTGCAGAGAATATCCACAGTTGTATGGAAATCAACTTATCGAATGGCAACTATCGATGTCACTTCACTTTACACCTCAATACGTCATGAAGATGGTATTGAGGCTGTTAAAGAATCCTTAATGACACGGTCTGTTAATTTTCTAGAACACTCTCAAATGTTACTGGAGATGCTCAAATACTGCCTGACCCATAATGCATTTCTGTTCCTAGGGGAGACGTATCTCCAGAAACAGGGGACAGCGATGGGGACATCTTTTGCGCCCACGTATGCGAACATCCTGATGGGGCAATGGGAAAGTGAGGTGCTGAAGAGAGATGAGGAGAACCCGGATGGACCAAAAATTAAATTTTGGTGTCGTTTCATAGACGACTTGTTCGTCATATGGGACGGAGATGAGAACTCATTGAAATCCTTTACTGGATCTCTGAACCACAACCGATTCAGCTTAAATTTTACATCGACAATCAACCCTCATTCTCTAATATTCCTCGATGTAGAAATTTTTGTCAAGAACAACAAACTCTGCTCGAAAATCCACAGAAAACCAACAGCATGCAATAGCATTTTGCATGCCAACAGTGGACATCCGACAAGACTGAAGTGGAGCATCCCTTATGGCCAGATGCTAAGGGCAAAAAGAAATTGCTCCGAGGGAGATGATTTGAATACAGAAATAGAGAACATGGGTTTCAGATTCCTTGAGAGAGGATACCCAATGGAAGTCATTACCACTGCAAAAAGCCGGATGCACATGAAGAAAAGAGAAGACCTCTTGTCCCCAAAGAATAAGAAACTAAAAAGAAACCAAGACCAAGAAATTGATCAGGGCAGAGAGACAACCAGACTAATAATTGACTTTGATAATCAAAGTCCACAAATGAGAAAAGCCTACAACAAACATTGGCAAGTTCTTCGTCTGGATGACACTCTAAATGAGAGCTTGACAAAACATCCCAGCATAACATATAGGAAAACCTCCTCCTTGAGAGACATACTAACACAAAGCCATTTAGTAGTGCGGGAGGAGAAAAAACAGAGATGGCTTACAACACCTGGCTTCTGGAAATGCCATAAATGTAAGGCCTGTGAACATGGGGTGAACATCAAATCTTATTCCCTACAAGATGGCAGAAAAGAAACCATTTATGACCATATCACATGTGACTCAAAGTGTGTGATTTACAGGCTTCAATGCCCTTGTGGCAAATACTACATTGGGAGCACTGTAAATAAACTTAAGTTGAGAATACTACAACATTTGAGGGCGATAAAAAACAAGGACCCGTGTTACCCAATGGCCACACACTTTGCCCAACATCACCAGAGTGACACCACCCTCTTGAAATATTCTGGAATAAAATTGTGTAAACTTCCAGAACGAGGTGGTGATCAGTTACAACTACTGAGACGCTTAGAATCGAGAATGATACTAAATATGGGAACTGAAGCACCGTTTGGTCATAATTTGGATGCCGAACTATATGTACATTTGTGATTTGATTTTTCAATGAGACTTTGATTTCAAACCTGTGGAACTTCACAGAATGTGGAGAATGTTATCCCTTTGATACTGGAATGAGTACATGTTATGAATAATTGATTTTGAACTGATGAATCATTTAAGATCCCTAATATCCCTTCCTGAGTAGTTAATGAATGAAGGACATGATGGTTTATAGTTTATTAATAGTTTGATGTTTAGAAGAAAAGGAGCTGACAACATAAGTACCTCATACAAATTATGGTTGTTTGCATAAGAAGGCTGGTCAAGATGGTATATAGAACTATACACGATAGGTCATGTAGTACCTTGATAATGACATTGTATACTGTTTTGGATTTAACACCTTGGACATATTGTATATACTTTATTTTGAATCATGCAACAACTTATTTAGATTAATGACCACAGTATTCTTTTCGTAAAAACTTAGAAACTGACCGTTTCTCTACAAGGTATAACCATCTCAAATTAATTAATCCTCAAACTTTAATAATCTTTAGGGGGTGATTGGAAATGTAGATAATGATCCTTTGTACATACTTTAAAATTATATAAAGAATCTTCGGTTCCATATAGGGGTATTGCACATTCCAATTGCGCATTTTGAAGTGGAATAAGAGACCATGAAACCTGATAGTACTTCACTCTGAGTGTATGGTCACAGAACTTTACTTTTTGGTACTTTACAATGATTGAACATAATTATGTATAGACTATGAGACTTGATAATACTTTATTTTGAATGTATTGTCATAGAATTTTGCTTAAGGTACTTTACGTTGATTATACATATTTATGTACATACCTTTACATTAATCTGCGCATTGATATGTAAAATAGACCATGAAACCCTATAATACTTTATTGTGTATGGTCATGGAAATTGACTAATGTACTTTACATCGATTATTCTTATTTATGTATATACCTTTTAACATGTACTGGCCATGTATATAAACTTTGCTGGGTTGGGTTGGTCTAGATGACCATGGAAATGGTAGAGGGTACTTACACGAAATGCACTATATAAGTAAGGTCTAGACCCAGGGACTCTATGGTCCAGTGGAAGGCAGGAGCCGAAACGCGTAGACCGTCCATTTGATGCACGTTATTCTTTGCACTGGTGTGTAAATAAACGCTGAAACTCATCTGTTGCTGTGCCGTGGTCTTTACTCTACTTAACGTGGGAAGAAGAAAGCTGTGGCTATATATATATATATATATATATATATATATAGCAGTTATAGTTAGTTCAGCTAACATAACTGGCGCCCCCGCAATGCACTGCTGATGACGTCATATATTACATCATTCCTGACATGGTCAGTGACATCACTGATGACATCATCCAGTGACTGTGTGTTTCTTTAAAGTTTAAATATGTTTTATATACATGCCAAGGTATATTGAAGAATGAGTGGGTGTATAAGTGTCTGGATGGAGGATTTAGTGATTAAATTATTGAGTGATTAAATGTGTCTTACAGAATGCATGGGTTAGTGACTAAACTGTGTGAATGTCTGTATCAGTCTGTCTGTTGTGTAAGCTGCGTCATGGGTTGGTCAGTAGCTACATGAGTGTCTATATGGGTTATTGATTGGTTGCCTGAGTATTTGTATGGGAGATTGAGTGTGTGTGTGTGTGTGGGTGGGTGGGAGGTGTGTGAATCTGTGCATAGATGTGTGAGTGGTTGATTCACTGGGTGTATGGGTTCAAGGGAGCTTGTGGAAACAGCTGTATGGGAGGGTGAGTGTGTGTATGTGTGTGTTTGTGAGTGAATGGATGTCTCAGTGGTACATGTCCAAGTAACTACATATGTAAAAGGCAGTGTATATGAGAGTTGGAGTATATAAATGACTATACATGATAGTCAGTGATTGTGAGAGTAGCTGTATGAATGAGTGTGTACTTGTATCAGTGATTATATAAGAAAGTAAGTATGTGTTAGTATTTGTATGAATAAATGAGGTAATGTGTATATAACTATATAGGTGAGTAAATGGGAGTGTGATTAATTCTTTGCCTGACTGACTAGGTGTGTGAGTAACTCCATGGATGAGTGGCAGTGTGTGAGTGTCTGTATAGGTGTATGAGTGCATATGATAGTGTTGTACTGATGAGTGACTGCATGTATGAGTGGTTGCAAGGGTGAATGAGTGGATGTGTGTGCAGACCTAGGAATCAGTGAGTGGGTATATAGTAACTGGTATTGGTGTGTCGATGGTTTCGAAAATGGTAGTCTGTATTTTACAGTGGGTGTATCAAAGGTTATATTAGAGTGTGAGGTGGAGCATCAGATTTTCACTTGGATGATGTCATCAGTGATGTCATTTGAGATGTCATCAGTGATGTCACTGACCATGTCATGAATGATGTAATATGTGACGTCATCAGCAGTGCATTGCGGGGGTGCGAGTTATAATTAGCTGAACTAACTATAACGGCCAAATTTCTCTGGTTTTGTACGAGTGAAAGGTCCAACTAACTATTGAGGTTCTGAAAATCTGGACCCGTGTAATTATTCTGGACTCGAGAATTAAAACTTCGTCGAAACATGACGAATTTGGTATCAAAAGACCGAGAATGACGAGTACATCATGTACATGTATTTTCAACATATTCGAGTGACGATTTCACCCCGAAATCGTCATTTACATTCTGAACCCTTGGCTTCCATTAATGTGTTGCCCTTTATATAGGCCTTAATCCAGTTGAATTCGATTCCACAAGGACACATACTCCTTAACTGACTTTTCCATGACCTGTACAAGTTGGAACCATTGCCCCAGGCCGAACTCGTTAGGTCAGTTCCCTCCCAGTGGCCGAGCAAGATAGCATCTAGGCTCAACAAACCATAAAACCATTTCAGCGCGCACACCTGCCTTATCTCGCTCACATCTATCTCCACTCTTTTGCTTCACTTACTTTATAGTGGGGAGGTGCCCGTTTTTATTAGGGGTCCAGTGATATCTGATGAAATGTTGGGCCTTGCCAAATGATTTGTTGTAGGCAGCACGAAGTGAAATATGGACATGTCATCATGACTCTGCTTTCTCTTTATACTAGAAATATGTTAACGATTTACTTTACAACCAAGAATGTTTTGCCTGGAGCCCAAAATTGTGTATAAGAAGAGAAGCCTGACTTTGTAAAAGTGTGCAGTCTCCTGAGAATATACCCGTGTTGTACTTCCAGGACACTTGTTACCTTGGTTGCAGCCAATAAACTAATCTTTGACTTCACCTAGAAGACTCTTAGTTTCTGTGGTCTGGATCAGGAAGAACCCGAGGTCTCTGGGTGTTGATTCCCTGACACCGCTGGGTTACCGGTTCTGTGCCGGTTCTTAAAAACCCAGTACCTCAGCTGGCGCCCAACGTTTGGGGCGATTCCAGTGGTACCAGTCAGCCTGAAGATCGTGAGGAGCTTTGTGTGGAAATTCCGGAGGACGGCCAACCACCTCATCGACCCCTGCATGTCGACGTGGTCCGAAGGTCTTTGCTGTGAGGTTCCCCGCTTCCCGACGGCTACAAGGACTGCTGCCCTGGCTATCGCCCTGATTTGGACCCTTGAAGTTTGGTAGAGCGAAACACTAAGACGAGTCTTCTGGTGACGTCATCGATATTTCAGTTAAGTATAAGTGGAGCGTCTCCCAGTCCTTAGTTGGACTTAGTTTTGGTATCTTTGGGATACAAAGTTTTGTATTGGTACTTGCAAGCACCAAAACCGAAGGACTCGTGTATTCACGAGAAATATCGTAATCGATAATCCTTTGAAGTTTGGAACTAGACTAGAGAGCAAAGATGCCTAGTCTTAGACTTGGGAATTTGTTTTTTCTTGGTGGTAATAATAGGGACTCCCGATTGGAGGACTCATGTCCGGTTCCTCCAGTTGGAACTCCGACTTACGAACTATATGTAAAACATGGGGTAGGCCCCATCACCTACAACGAAGTATGGATTAAATACACCAGGAAAGACGGTGTTCTAAAATGGCCCCAATATGGTAGCTTTGATTCCGAAATCTTAGACAACCTTGAAGTGAAACTCTTTAAAAAGAAAGCCCGGCCGGCGATGTTTGACTCTTTCCGCCTATGGCGTAAAGAAGCCAAACAAAAAGAAATTAAATTAGCTAAGAAAAATAAGAGAGAAGGGGGACTTTCAGTAATGCAAGCTGCTGTGCAGTTTAAAGATAATGAAGAAGAGCAGATGAATGAGCAGTTGCATAGGCAACGTAAACTGGCAATAGATAAGTGTTATCCAGTTTTGCCGTCTCTTCAGAAAGAGGCAGCAAAAGAGCGTGAGAAAGACCCATTAATGTCGCATTTACTAAATTCACCCCCCCCTATGCGCAGAATGCCACAGCACCCCCGCAACCTTTAGTTGCGCAAACTACGCCTCCTGCTCCTCCACAGCACCCACCAGCTGTCCTTCAGCTGGCTCCCACTTCTTCGGTGCAGCCTCCTTCAGGCCCACCGACCACCTCTGTTTCACCTGTGTTTTCTACGATTTTGCCTACTGAACTTTTCACGTCTCCTAATGCACCCTCTACGATTTTTCCTAGAGCCCCCTCTATTTCCCCTGATACCTCTTCTGCTATCTCTACCCCTGCCTTATCTCATCCCGTTTTTCCATCTGTTTGTCCTTCAGTTTCACCTTCCATTCGGCAGAAAATGGCCAGCACTGTTACTAACCTTCTTTTACCTCTTTTCGGGTCGCCTACTACGACCCCTAACATGGGAAGAAGACAGTTGCGAAGTCAACTACCCGATTATCAAGAGAGAGATTCACTGAATAGTTTAGCACGGAAATGGGTCATGGACACCGTAAAATATGATGTACAGTCTGTCATGGAAGTCTTCCATCAATGGGAAGCAGCGACACAGAGATATGTTTTCGAACAGATGTGTGTTTTCCTTTGCGAGGATTTAGAAGACAATGATCAGGAATGCATCCCACGAGAAATGTGTCGTGTATGGTTTAAGTTCGGAGAAGGTATGATTGTAGGTCCAGATGTGGAGAAAGCAGTTGAAATGTTGTTATCATATCGGAGTAAGGGAAGCAGTTCTGGGTCACCATCTGAATCTAATACATCCAGTAGGAAAAAGGCGCGACAATACCCTATGAGAGAAGTTCCCCCACAATGGAGAGAGGGTGACACGACTGCTGTCCCACCTATTCTGCCACACTTTCAGCGCGTATGGGTACATGTCCCATGGAAGCGAGCTGAAGTTTTAGCACTCAAACAAACATTACCAGATCCGTGTAAAAATCCTGCAGGGTACTATAAAGAGTTGTCACAAACTGCTGGGTCATGTATAATGAATTTAGCCGATATCGATATGTTATTTGGGAATGTTGTTCCACAGCCTTTATGGGGTAAAATTCGTCATATAGATCATGACCAGGAATTAGGTGACACATGGGCTAATATCACCGCTGCAGATGCCCGACAAGTTGGTGGTGCCAAGCCTGAGCCTTTGATAGCAAAACTCCCTGGTAAAATAGTAGATTACATGAAAACGATAATGCCTGCAATACGCGTAAATTGGGATAAGTTGTCTGCATGCAAGCAAAAGAAAGAAGAAACTGTTTCAGATTTCTTCACCAGGTTTGAAGAAACATTCGTTGACCACAGCGGTCAAGATATGACCACAGAAGGTGGTCAGAGATTGTTTGTCGATAAATTCGTGCACAATCTGCTTCCAGAATTGTGTAAAAAATTAACAGATTCAGAAAGTTCTTGGGCAGTCTCATCTTCAGCCCAGATATTGGCTACCGCACAATATTACGAGAATAGGGACAAAGATGAGAAAGATAGAGTAGAAAAGAAAACTAGAGAACTAAAAACGAAGGTTTTGCTACAGCAAGCCTATCCGCCACGTGGTGGTGGTAATCAAAATAATAATGGTCAGAATCACTACCAAAATACTTTTCAGCAGCCTCAACAGTATTAGAGAAACTCGCAAAGATTCGAGTATACTCAACCCCGTGTACCTGTAGGCCCCAACCAGTGTTTATATTGCAAACAAGAGGGTCATTACAAGTATAATTGTCCTATTCTATTACAACGTGCGAATGGAGTTTCTGGTGTGAAAGGCCGTGGCAGTCAGCAAGCACCCAGAGGTAGAGGGCATGGAAACGCCCCTCAGAACACAAGTCCCCTTCCACCACAAAACTCTATGAACAGGTTTGATCAGCAAAATAACGTATCTGACAGGACAGCTCAATACTACGTTGATGATTATTACACAGAAGATGAGCATTGGGAAGGTAATGATTGCTAGGACAGCCATAGACAAAGGGAGGGAGTTGTTTTAGTTCCAGTAGATCAGAATGGACCTTACGTTGAGGTGATTACATCAGGTGTGTCAGAACCTTTTCTGTTGGATACTGGTGCTACAAAGAGTTCTATTATGCACTCCAAACTCCCTGGTGCACCTTTGTCTGGCGAAATGAACGTTTCTGTAGGTTTTTCTGGCGCCCCAGTTAGAAATCCGATTTCTGACCCTTTGTCTCTTTCTGTTGGTCCCTGCGAATTCGAAGCACCCCTTATTCTGACGACAGGTTGTGGTGAAAATTTGCTAGGATTAGATTTGCTAAAAAGATTGTATGCGACTTTGTACTGTTCTCCTTCAGGAGTACAACTTACTTTAGGTAAGAAAGTGGTTTCTCCCATGTATTTGTCGAGAGATGCACTTCCAGCAGAATTGTCACTTCTCCCAGATATTCTTTGGGCTACTGGTCCTAATGATGTCGGTCTTTTAGAAATTCCACCATATGTTGTAACATTGAAGTCCAATGTCAAAATGCCACGAATTCCCCAATACAAAATATCTAATGAGGGTGAAAAAGCTTTGCTAGCGATCGTTTACGAATTGATTGAAAAGGATGTGATTGAGGAAACACGAGGCAACGTTTGCAATAGTCCTGTTCTGCCTGTTTTAAAACGAACTGACCCTTCTCAGCCACCTGTGTACAGATTCGTGATTGATCTTCGAGAAGTGAATAAGATAGTTGTGTCACAATTCCCAGTTGTCCCCGACATTACCACATTATTGACTATGATTCCAGCTTCTGCTTCATGGTTTTCGGTGATTGACCTAAAGAATGCTTTCTTCAGCATCCCAATTGCTGAGGAGAGCAGGGAAATTTTTTCCTTCAGTTTAGGAGGTCGAAGCTTCCGCTTTAAACGCGCTCCTCAAGGCTACTGTGAAAGCCCCTCAATATACAGTCAAGCTCTGAAAACACAGCTTGAGACGATTGTTTTGCCTAAAGGTGCCACTCTTGTACAGTATGTGGACGATTTGCTCATTGCTGCAGACACTGAGAAAATTTGTAAAAAGGCCACATTGACATTATTGCGTCATCTGTGTGATCTGCATCACAAGGTGTCACTTTCCAAGCTTCAATATTGCCGTCAAGAAGTGACCTACTTAGGTCACCTCTTATCGAAGGAGGGAAGGAAACTGACCCCAGAAAGAATTCAGGCAATAGCGAAATTGAATGTGCCAAGAACACAGAGAGAAGTGCGTGCTTTCTTGGGCATTACATCGTACTGTAGACAGTGGATTCCAAATTTTTCGTTATTGGCCAAACCCTTGGTGGCATTAACGTGTAAAAATACACCCAATCCCATTCCTTGGTCTGAAGAGTGTCAGAAAAGTTTTCTCGAATTACGCACAGCATTATGTTCGGCTCCTGTGTTAGGTACCCCCAACTACAGTAAGCCTTTCACATTGTATGTCCACGAGAAGGAGGGCTGTGCATTGTCTGTGTTGATTCAGTTATTTGGAGGTAGACAGCGGCCATGCGCCTATTTTTCGTCAACTTTGGATCCGGTAGCACAAGCATTGCCAAGTTGTTTAAGGGCCACAGCAGCAGCAGCTGTTTCTATTCGACAGTCTGCTGGTCTAGTAATGAATACTACACTAATCGTGATGGTCCCGCATGCAGTAGACACATTGTTAAATAGGACCAAGACACAGCACTTAACTAGTGCTCGACTGTCCAGTTACGAATTGACGCTGCTAGCGAGCCATGTGCACATAAAAAGGTGCAGTACCTTAAATCTAGCCACGTTGTTACCAATTGCAGAGGAATCAGATACTTTAGAACAGCACGATTGTTTCCTCACAACAGAGGAAGAGACAAAAGGGAGAGTGGATTTATTTGACACTCCTCTTGCTGAATGTGATGGTACATTATGGGTGGATGGTTCATGCTTTAAGCTCCCAAATGGTAACGTGACTACAGCATATGCTGTCACAACTTTGCACACAGTCGTTGAAACTGCACGAATACCACATGGTTCAGCTCAAGCCGCAGAATTAGTTGCACTAACGAGAGCATGTGTATTGTCTAAAGGAATGAGAGTGACTGTTTACACTCATAGTCAGTATGCGTTTGGAGTGGCTCACAGTTTTGGACGATTGTGGAGAGAACGTGGGTTCCTGACTTCGCATGGAGCTAAGATTCAGCATGGTCAGTTGGTGAATGAGCTTCTTGAATCACTGACCTTGCCCCTGAAAATGGCGATTGAGAAATGTAGTGCTCACAAGAAGGTGACTGATGATGTAGGTCGTGGAAATGCATTCGCTGATGAGACCGCTAAAGAAACGGCAAAGAATGTGATGAGCCGAATGTATGTTGCAGGCCCTGAAAGATGGACTGGTGAGGTTGGAATATGTGAGGACACAATAGAGAGTGTGAAGTCCATCCAAGCTGAGGCCACAGAGAAAGAGTTGAGCACGTGGAGAGAGAGTACAGGAAGAATGGATGCAAATGGTTGTTGGATTGAATTGGCAGAGCATCAGAGATGGTTGTTACCCGATGCATATGTGCTTGCAGTGGTTACAATGGCTCATGGAATGGCTCATATCAGCGTGAAAGGGATTTGCGAGTTGTTGGCCCCAGTGTGGAAGAATTCAGGGATTCCCAAGTGTGCGGAGAATGTTGTCAAAAATTGCATGGTATGTCTGAAGCACAATCCTGGTAGGGGAACCCCAACTCCAGCTGGTCATTTTGCACCTCCTACGTATCCGTTCGAGGTTTTGCAGCTAGATTTCATACACATGGAGAGGTGCAACAACTTAAAATACGTGCTCGTTGTTGTTTGTGCTTTCTCAAGATGGGTAGAAGCCTATCCCCTAAAAGACAATACTGCCTTGTCCACAGCAAAAGCCCTTGTGAAAGAGTACTTCCCCAGGTTTGGAATGCCTAGAATGGTCTGGTCTGACAACGGAAGTGAATTTGTGGGTCGTGTGATGAAAAGAGTGTGTGAAGGGCTAGGCATTAGGCAGAAGTTCCACGCTGCAAATCACCCCCAATCAGCTGGATTAGTAGAATGTTACAATGGCACTTTAAAACTTAAGTTGGCCAAAATCCAAGCGAGCACAGGTCTTAAATGGCCTGACGCTCTACCCTTAGCACTCCTATCCACCAGAATGACTGTGCATTCGTGAGTGAAACTCAGCCCTTATGAAATTGTCTTTGGCCGGCCAGCCAACATATGGGGAGTGCCTAGACCCACGAAGTTCAGCGAGCTAGAACACCCTATTTTGCTTGATTACTTGTATGAATTGACGGCTAAATTGCGTGTTTTGCATCAACAGGTCCACAACACCCTGCCTCCGGTCTCTGAGACTCCAGGTCACTCCATTGTCCCTGGTTCTTGGATCCTGGTAAAAAACTTTCAGAGAACAAAGAACGACCAGCCCAGGTGGACCGGGCCACATCTCGTCCTTCTTTCCACGAGGTCAGCCGTTCGAGTGGAGGGGAAGGCCAACTGGATCCACGGGGTCCACTGCAAAAGAATCCCTTCACCTCCGCCACATGACCAGTGGGTCCAGAAGGGTGTCACTGACTCAGAGCTTACAACTGTGCCACGTGTCATACCTGTCAGCGATGACCGTGTAAAAGAAACTAACCCTGAATGTGAAAGCGAGGACATTTTTCAAGAGACTGTGCCACCATCAGAACAATTGAACTTTTTGGAGCCTGAACTGCTGTTTCAGGACCAGACAGTACCAGGGAAAAGACGCTACAATTTGCGACCTAGAAAAACTAACTAACAAAAGTGATTCCTTTTTATGATTTGAGACCAAGACCTATGGACAAATAAATATATCTTTTTTCCTCCCAAGTACTCTTTTTGAAAGTGCAGATCTCCCATCTAGGTAACTTGCTTATTTTTGTTTTTTCGAACCGCCATCCGGGTTCCGCTGCTAGGGCCGCGGTAGATTAAAGTCTTTTTGGTGCAGCTGACGACGTTAGGTCGGTAGTTCTGGTCAGTCCAAGGGAGTTGCCCTAGACTGACGGAAGCATCCTTTAGCAGAAGCAACCTCCCACCGCGGGCAGCACTTTAGAGAGGATGGAGTTTCCTGATGTGGAGAGACCTGTCAAACAAATGAACTTTAAGCAGAGACTGTGTAACACGATGACAAAGAAAAGTTTTATAATATTGTGTATTTTTATGCTATCCAGCGTAATGATCTTTTTGATAAGTTATGTTTTATTCTCTTTCCATGTAACATTTGCGCCCACTGCATCACCCATGCCTCCTCCTACTGTTTCCTCTCATTCTTTCCACCCTCTGCCTGACCACGAATCAAATAGGAGATTAGAGTTCATTAATAACTCCTTTGTTCAGTTATTACACCAACACCAACTTGTAATGAACACAACTAACTGTTGGGTGTGCGGTCTCATGCCTCACACAACGGATAAAGGTATCCCCTATTTGGTCCTGCCATTTAGTCACAATGGTTCAGTATGGGCATATAGGACAATGTTCATATATGCACGAGAAGTCCAACCCCTACGTTCTGTAAAAGACAACCTCAAGACTAGCGCCCTAGTCAAAGGTATAGTTGACATGATCAAGGAAGTAACTTCCTATGAAGATACTCCGGATGATGAGATACTTGCATATGTAGGTTGGAACGTGACCGGATATGGCACTACGTTAAGTGAGAAACAGCAAGCCAAAAGATCGTCCCCTATCTGGATCGTACCCCATCAAGGTCACCTGTGTCTGCAAGGTGTTGGCAAGAATCCCAGAGCTCAGCTAGGGAAGAGTATCTGTACAGAAACGTATGTTTTTGGATCTCAGACTTCCCCTGCGTTTTTAGCCGCTAAGGGTACTTATTTCATCTGTCATGATAGAGCCTATACATGGTTGCCCCCTGACTTCTCGGGCTCATGTTTTGTTTCATTCCTGTTACCTCCCACCTACACAGCAGCGGCGGATTACCACCGGACAAGGGTAGTTAGAGGTGTCTTGAGTAAAGAAGACACTGCAGGTCAAGAATTTGGAGACTTTGCAAAGGGTTTTCTGCCGTTCTGGGGATCCATGGCTAACAGTAGAAACATAAGGCAATTAACAAGGGTAGTTGAGTCCACCGTGACTGAAACTGCTGGTGCCCTTAGTAACTTGACTGCTGAGCTCCAGTCGGATCGACTTATGACCCTTCAGAACCGGGTCGCTTTGGATGTTATACTTGCAGACCGAGGTGGAGTATGTAAATTGATCCAGTCTAGTTGTTGCATTTTCATCCCAGATAATGCTCCAACAGTGTACAGGGCCATCTCCAAACTGCATAAGATTTCCGAATCTATTCATGTGGATAAAGGAGATTGGTCGTTAATGGGATGGTTCTGGGAACTGATATCTGCCTGGGGATGGAAAATTCTGATGGTCATTGGGATGGTCTTTGCCATTCTTTTCCTGTTCTGTCTGTGCATACAGTGTGCTCCTGCAATATGTGGCCTCTGTGTTACATCATGTGTAAGGAAGCCTGTGTCAAGAGAAGAACTAAGTACTAGAATGATGTTACAGCAACATCTCAATGACTTTACGAATATCGATCTGGACTCAGACTAACATGAGGATAGATTAATTGCCTATGTAAGGGCAAAAGGAGGGATTGAGGTTCTGAAAATCTGGACCCGTGTATTTATTCTGGACTCGAGAATTAAAACTTCGTCGAAACATGACGAATTTGGTATCAAAAGACCGAGAATGACGAGTACATCATGTACATGTATTTTCAACATATTCGAGTGACGATTTCACCCCGAAATCGTCATTTACATTCTGAACCCTTGGCTTCCATTAATGTTTTGCCCTTTACATAGGCCTTAATCCAGTTGAATTCGATTCCACAAGGACACATACTCCTTAACCGACTTTTCCATGACCTGTACAAGTTGGAACCATTGCCCCAGGCCGAACTCGTTAGGTCAGTTCCCTCCCAGTGGCCGAGCAAGATAGCATCTAGGTTCAACAAACCATAAAACCATTTCAGCGCGCACACCTGCCATATCTCGCTCACATCTATCTCCACTCTTTTGCTTCACTTACTTTATGGTGGGGAGGTGCCCGTTTTTATTAGGGGTCCAGTGATATCTGATGAAATGTTGGGCCTTGCCAAATGATTTGTTGTAGGCAGCACGAAGTGAAATATGGACATGTCATCATGACTCTGCTTTCTCTTTATACTAGAAATATGTTAACGATTTACTTTACAACCAAGAATGTTTGCCTGGAGCCCAAAATTGTGTATAAGAAGAGAAGCCTGACTTTGTAAAAGTGTGCAGTCTCCTGAGAATATACCCGTGTTGTACTTCTAGGACACTTGTTACCTTGGTTGCAGCCAATAAACTAATCTTTGACTTCACCTAGAAGACTCTGAGTTTCTGTGGTCTGGATCAGGAAGAACCCGAGGTCTCTGGGTTTTGATTCCCTGACACCGCTGGGTTACCGGTTCTGTGCCGGTTCTTAAAAACCCAGTACCTCACTATAACGTCAATGAAACCTATGTTTTTTTTCAGTGAATTTGTAAGGTTTTTTTAAATGCTAATTTCTAACTATAACATGCCTGAAACCCCTCTGAAACACAGAGCTGTGTTGCAAAGAGGTGTAAAAAGGGACGTGGCCTCAGACCACCTCTCTGCAACGCAGCCCTGTGGCGCTTACTGGAGGTACCTGGTGGGCTAGTTGGCTCCCAGGGACCCTCAGGATTGAAGGGGAATTAATCCCCCAACTTAAAATGCGCCACGGGGTGCGTTTGCACAGTGGTGCACGGAGGGGGCGGGGTCTAATGTGACAAGTGTGCAAACGCACCCTGTGGCGCATTTTAAGTTAGGGGATTAGGTCCCCGTGAATCCTGAGGGTCCCTGGGGGCCAACTAGCCCACCAGGAACCTCCAGTAAGCGCCACAGGGCTGCGTTGCAGAGAGGTGGTCCGAGGCCACACCCCTTTTTTACACCTTTCTGAAACATAACTCTGTGGCACTCACTGGAGGTACCTGGTGGGCTAGTTGGCCCCCAGGGACCCTTGGGATTCAAGGGGACTTAATCCCCAAACTTAAAACACACCACAGGACTTGTTTGCACACATGTCACATCAGGCCCCGCCCCCTCCCTTCACCACTGTGTAAATGCGCCCTGTGGTGCGTTTTAAGTTGGGGGATTAAGTCCCCATGAATCCTGAGGGTCCCTGGGGTCCAACTAGCCCACCAGGTACCTCCAGTAAGAGCCACAGAGCTGCGTTGCAGAGAGGTGTAAAAAGGGACATGGCCTTGGACCAATCTGACACACACCCATATAATTGAACTTACCAGAATCTACAAGTCAGTAGAGTAATGATCACCTGATTTCCTTCGTTCCAGATTTCTCTAATGTTATTCCACCCTATGAAAGTATTCACTAACAGTTGTTCATGTGTTTTAATGGTTTTAATTGCTTAGTAATGTGGCTTTTTATTTTCATTTTCAGGAGAGGAAAGTAAAGGGTCTCACTCACTTCACTCACTCTGCACGGGCAACCCATCTTCTTCTTCTTATTTTAACACCATGAAACACGTCTGCACTGTCAAACACGGGTTGAACTTAAGACGATAGGAAGACAGCGCCTTTTATATCAAGTTCACAGTTCTAGGTCTGCCATAACAACATGCTCCCTCAGGTTTCTGCAACATGTATGTGCATGGATATTACAGTTGTACGTATGTTTGATTGCCATAGTGAAGTACCACATATGGTACGGGTCCACAACTCTCATGTATTTATTTGTTAAATTGCCGGATCACCATGGTAACCGGCATCATTAGAGCGTAAATGTTTTTGGCATTCCATGGTGTCGGGCATTCAACATCTACATCATACCCCACTTGTATTAACCAACATGAAATGATATGCAGTGTACATCTATGGGGAAGAGGGATACAGTTGGGTCTGTAATCGAGTATTTTACGTAATAACTGACGGCCCTAAGAACTGTAATCATGGTCTTGGCAATCCTCTGTGTTGACATTTAAGGGCATTTATTTGAGCTATATGGATATTTCCCTCCATATTTCTCTTTGCATCCACAGCGATAGCATCATGTCTATATTTGCAATATTTAGATGCAGACTTATTTGAACATGTTGCGGTTACAATAAAATTTAGATAAACGCAACACATGAATTTCTTGTAATATTATGCAAAATGTATATAATGTAAATAGTACCTTTTGAAGACTTTCTAGCGTTTTGTTCATGCAGAATAATCATTTTCTGTCATTTGCAATATGCAGTTATATCATTTGCACATTTAAACATGGCGGCTAAAACTGTTGCTCGAAACCATGAACAGTCCTCTTTCTATGTTTAATCCGACTAGCCTGCAACTTTATTAGGCTTGTTTGTTTGTCACTTTGGTAACGTGAACAAGGCTTTTCACAAGCCGAAACATGTTGTTGCTGAATAAACACCCTTAACTATGGATTTGAGCTGGCGGTCTTTTGTTTGCTGAGAGCGCATGGGATCCGAATTCCCTGGTGTACTAGAAATTTACTACCGGCGTGCTCCGCCGGCGTATGCGCCACCTCCCATGGTGCCCACGCGACCTGAAAGAGCTTTTGTTTTGGGAATATATATATATATATATATATATATATATATACTAGCAGCCCGCCCGACGTTGTCCGGGTATGAATTGCTGCCGGCCAGTAGTATATTGTTTTGTAGGATATCGTTTAGATAGCATTTCTTTATCTGTGACAGGCCTGTGAAACGCTCCGATTCACAGTGCACTGCTGATGCACTTAAGAGTGCGCGTTCAGTAGTGTGTGAACTCGAGTTTCCCTACTTTATTTTTCCTTGCAATTTTATATAGCGCGAACTCGACAATATGGCATGAGCACAATTTACATTACAGAAGAACACATTCATTTATGGTAGGCACGGGGAGACAAAGCGAGTTGTCTGGAATCACAGGATGTTGAGCTGATACCGAGATTCAAACGTAGCTCCCCAGCTCTAAAGTTCTCAATTCTAGAACTTGTGGTGGGAGGTGTGTCTAAAACTGTATGTCGGTGCTGGCCATCAATGAGAGAGACCTGTGCATTTTTCAAATGGGTGGTGAAAAAATATGAGTATGTTGCTGGAGATGTGGGCCGCCGTGCCACCAATGTACTTACCGGGGGAGGGTAAACACCCATTATTCCGCAACTTTCTTTCCGCATACTATCACTTCACATACTTTCATTACGAAAGTACCATGACTCGCAATGCCATTATAACGCATGGCATTACATTTTATATGCTTTTACCTCGCATACATTTACAACGAAATTCGTTGTAAATGCATGAATGGTAAAAGCGTGTTTTTTTTTAAATGTTTGGATAAGGTAAGTATGGGTATAGGGGTATATGTTTTGGGGTACTGAGGTATATGTTTTGGGGTGTTTGGGTATTTTAAGGGTTCAGATATAGTTTTGGGTTATGGGGTACAGCGGTAGTTTGAGGGTTTAGGGATAGGTATGGGTTTTGGGGTACAGGGGTATTTTTAGGATTCAGGGCTAGGCTTGGGTTTTGGGGTATAGGGGTATTTTTAGGGTTCAGGGGTAGGTTTGGGTTTGGGGTACAGGGGTATTTTAAGGGTTCAGAGCTAGGTTTGGGTTTTGGGGTACAGGGGTATTTTAGGGTTCAGTGCTAGGTTTGGATTTTGGGGTACAGGGTTATTTTCAGGCTTCAGGGCTAGGTTTGGATTTGGGGTACAGGGGTATTTTTAGGGTTCAGGGGTAGGTTTGGGTTTTGGGGTACAGGGGTATTTTAAGGGTTCAGAGCTAGGTTTGGGTTTTGGGGTACAGGGGTATTTTAGGGTTTAGGGGTAGGTTTGGGTTTTGGGGTACAGTGGTATTTTTAGGGTTCAGGGCTAAGTTTGGGTTTTGTGGTACAGGGGTATTTTTAGGGTTCAGGGGTAGGTTTAGGTTTTGAGGTACTGTGGTATATATAGGGTTCAGGGCTAGGTTTGGGTTTTGGGGTACAGGGTATATTTATAGGGTTAAGATGGGTTAGTGTTTAAGGGTGTTGGGGTATTTTAAGGAGTAAGGGTGGGTTATGATTATGGGGTGCAGGGGTATTTAAAGGGAGCAGGGTGGGATTAGCACACGATATGAGACATGGCATGAAGAGCAGAATGTACCACACGCCACCAGCGTTTGTCATGCCCCAGCACACGCCCACAGCACAACGCAGACACGCCCACAAGGGACTACTTTGCTGGCACGGTTCTTTTACCTTTTAAATGTATATGGTGGGCGTCTGCATAGCCTATGTCCTTCTGCTGCAACTGCCCTTTCCAACGCTGTATTGGGTGTTGTGATTGATGCTGTGGTTCCCGAGATTACCCGCCTCAAAGGTTTGGGCTCTCTCTTTATTATATTAGTATGGATATATATATATATATATATATATATCCACGGATTCCTCTTCAACTCAGGAAAAAGGATGACAAGCCACACCACCAGGTACCGGAAAGATTGTTTATTTCAGGGCATAAACAGACGCGTTTCGAGCTCACGGGCTCTTGGTCACATGACCACCATATTTTTCAACCTTACTTAAGTAGTGTAAAATAATGAAAAGGAAAGAAAGTTTCCCTGTTTACAAACACCACACGGAAACTTTTTTAATGTGCAGTTTCTAAAAATAAATAGAATGTAAATAATACACATTTCCCAAACGTTTGGTATTAAATTATTACAAACACTCAGTGGGTTTTAAACTCAGAAGACAGGCGAACAAATCGCATAATGGTATAGTACCCATATTGCCTTGTTGAGAAGACAGGTTTAGAGAGAAAGAGGGAGCGAGAGGAGTTTAAGAGAGGTATGGATACAAAATGATTGGTAAGTTTAAAGTTAAAATAACCAAAAGTAAGTAGGAGGAATTGCAAAACATTGATTGATCTAATCAAGTCGCTTGGGTCTAGTACCCATTGTATAATGCCTCCATAATTAAGTATCCATCTCATGATTCAGTATAAGTCAGTAGGTGGCTAAAGTCTCTATCTAGTCAAAAAAGGTGTGGTATTAAACTATTTCATAGTTGAAATTTTCCCAAAATATTCTATCCCGTGCTCATAGTCGTACTTAGATATTTCTTGTGTAGCAGTAGTGCTCATAACAGTATTCACTCTCAGTGGTTTGTCGCTTCTTATCAGGACGGAGTACATCACTATAGGGAAAGTAAAAAATGGAAAAAATGGAAAAAATCATTAGTTCAATTATGAACGTGACACATATAAATTATTAAGACTTGATAGCATTTGTCACATCGCTCTCCTCTCTCGAAATTTCAAGCTGTCTAATTACCATAGTTCATCAAAATACATTTGAAATTGTGTAAACCAAACATTATTAGAATCTAAATCATAATTTTTAAAAGAATTATTGAGGTATATGTCATAGAATCGGAGTATCAATGAAGGGGGTTTGGGAAGCTCTCAGTTTACTTAATTACATGTGTACATACATCTCCTCGTCAATGTTCATCCCAAAAGGTACGATACATCCTGCTTGTAATATGAATTTGGACTCTGCTCTGCGCAATGCTGTTAGACGGTCCCCTCCTCTGATATGTTTGGGGATCGAATCAAGAGCGAAAAATTTCGCTTTGGTCCAGTCTCCATCGTGGTATTGGTGGAAATGTTTGGCCGTACTATATGCGAAATCTTTGTTCGTGATTGCACGCCAATGTTCCAAGATTCTCTTCTTCACAGGGAAAGTAGTTGAGCCGATGTACCATTTGCCACAAGGGCAGGTTACTACGTAGATGACATAGTCAGTGGTACATTGGATGTTTTTGGTGATTCTCCATTTTTTCTTTATTCTTTTGAGTTCAACCTCCCTTACATTGGTACTGTGGCTACAGGCCTTACATTTTACACACTTGAAAAATCCACCCTTTGCTGCCAGCCATATTTTTTTCTTGTCTAAGTGACTTTGCACTATAAGGTCTTTGATGGATCTGCCTTTTCTGTATGTTATGGAGGGGTGTGGGTCTAATCTTTCTTTTAACACTTTGTCCTGTAAAAGGATATCCCACCTCCTTCTTATTATCTGGCTGAACGCAGATGATTGTGTATTGTAGGTGGTTATCAGTCTTATAGGAGATTTGGGACTTGGTTGTCTGGCTCTAGAGTCTTTAAATAGTGCATCCTTTCGGTCAATGAGGGCTACCCTATCTTCACCTTTTTTCAGCATGCTAGCGTGATAACGCCTCATTTTAAACCTTTCATGCATTGTTTTCTTGTGTTTCATGTATGTCTCATCTGTGCTGCAATTTCTCTTGGCGCGCAAAAACTCGCCAAAAGGGATTGCCCATCTGAAACTGGGGGGGTGACAGCTTTTGGAGTGGAGCACAGAATTTCCTGCTGTTGCTTTCCTAAAGATCTCTGTTTCAATCTTATTGTTCTTGATATTGAGTTTTATATCAAGAAAATCAATTGTTTCCTGGCTATGTTGCATGGTAAATCTCAAGTTCAAGTTGTTTAAATTGAGTGCATCCACAAATTTGACTAGCTCATTTTCACTTCCCTCCCACACAAAAAAGACGTCGTCTATATAGCGGAGCCAGACATTCACGCATATAGTCCAATGTTCCAAGTCATCACTCCTGAGCACCTGCTCCTCCCACCAGCCTACCAGTAGGTTGGCGTAGCTGGGGGCAAAGCAGGTGCCCATCGAAGTGCCCTGGATTTGTTTGAACAGAGACCCATTGAACAAAAAGACATTTTCTTCAAGACACAATTCGATCATTTGGAGTAGCATTTTGGAATGGGCTTCCAAATGTCTACTTCTAGTACTCAGGAAATATTCGCAAGCCTTCAGGCCATCCCTATGTCGAATGGAAGTATATAGGCTTTCTACGTCTAGACACACAAGCCAAAAATGTGACTCCCAATTGATATTCTCTACTTTTTGTAGAAAGTCTTTAGTGTCTTCTAAATGTGAAATCAGATCTTTAACATAACTTTTGAGAAAGTGGTCAACATAGTGTGAAACATTTTCTAAGAGGCTGTTTATGGAGGACACAATTGGCCTTCCAGGTGGTTGCGTCTGATTTTTATGGACCTTTGGTAACAGATAAAAGGTCGGAGTGGTGGGATTTTCATTGATGAGAAATTTAGTCTCATCCCAACTCAGTAGTTTGTTCTTCTCCCAATCACGGATATTCTGGTGTACCCTATTTAGTAGTTTACTCAAATAGGAGTGGTCCACTCTGGTGTAGCATGTGGTGTCAGATAGTTGCCTCATAGCTTCTTTTATGTACATTTTCTTATCCCACAAAACTACATTTCCTCCCTTATCTGAGGGTTTGATGACGATAGAATCGTCGTTCTTTAGCTCATTTAATGCCACCCTCATTCCTGGTGTAATGTTCTGTTTGCCCAACGATCTGTTGAGAAGTTTCAACATGTCACTGTTCACTAGATCATGAAATAGGTCTATGTTGTCCCTGGGTAACTGGGGTCTGTATCTAGATTTGAGTCTGAACGGTGTGGTTACAGTAGAAACATTTACTTCTAAGTTGGTAGATGATAAATCATCAGGTGCGGAGACAATATCAGTGCCCTCTAGGGTGGCAGGGACCTGGGATTGCGTCAGATCTATCCTACCTTCCTCATGCAGGGTAACTAAGACATTTTGCAAATCACTGTATATATTTATTTTTTTATATATATATATATTTACCACAGCAAAAGGGCTCCTCCAGGGAAATCTTCCCGTAGTCTGGTGGCGCGTTATGCGTCGGTAGAGCCACTGCCGACAGTCAATTTCCCAACACAATCCAAATAACAGCGCACTCTCAGTGCAAGGAAAACAAAGATTACGTTGGTGAATAAACCTTTGTTTTCCTTGCACTGAGAGCACGCTTTTTTTGGATCGTGCTGGGATATATATACATGTTCTGGCCAAACTTTATTTATTAGTCGGCTGATAGGACTCGTTTCGCCTGTCCAGCAGGCTTACTCACCACCTGCTTTTTCATTACAATTCAACCATTGGTAAATAGAAAATGTAAAAACTACCAGTCTTTCTTTCAACACACTTGTTTGGTAGTCATTTCACATGACACACTATGAGCACGGCTATTTAAAAATGGTTGAATTGTAATGAAAAAACTGTTGGTGAGCAAGCCTGCTGGACAGGCGAAACGCGTCCTATCAGCCGACTAATAAATAAAATTTGGTCAGAACACGCCGTTGTCATTTCTTGGATTACGAGGTGATCGAATATTATACCAGACCTTGCTTGGGTGGTCCGTTTCCGATGACGCACCCTCTGTTTTGGAGCAGCGGCGGCAGTAACCTAAGCACGGAGAGAGAGATATATATATTTATATATATATATATGTGTGTGTGGTAATCAATTTCTGTATTAAGCATAGATATATATGTGAATATGTATGTGTGATTCTAATGTATTTATGTCCAATATGCAAAATGTATATTTTATATATTCAGATATATATCTATGCATACACACGTATGTGAATACGTGAGTTTTTTACTAAATGCAAACGTACGTTTATACATTTAAATAATTAGGATAATGTGCACTCATGTCCGTGTGTGTGAGAGTATAGCTTATTTGTTCAGATTTTTCTAAAATCGTTAAAAGCATTTAGCTAATTTTATGACACCGCTGTTACTATAATATTGTTTTTAGGTCGGCTGGTATTCAGAATATATATGTGTATATGTTTGCGTGTGTGTAATGCACAAACAGAATAAAATATGTATTAATAATAGTAATTTTCTCCTTGCGCACACACAGCTCGTCACAGCCGCACCCCTCAATGCAGGCAGGATCAGGGTTTGGGGGTCGCCGAATGTCCGCCGGGAAATCCAGCTTTCTGGCTTCAGTGGCTCCAGACAGAACCCAAATAGCGCCCTGAAGTGGCGGCGTCGCTACAAGGATCAGGGTGTGCGCAGATATTCGTGCTCGGAGAGACTTTGAGCAGTCTTAATGGCAGGTTGGGAACAAGCGGCGATACTGCTTTGACAAGAGACAAAGGTAGAAGGGCAGGGTGTGCGCACGTCTGTCCCCCATCACCCACCTCAAACAACAGGACTGGAGACGCCCCGCCCAAAAGTGAAGCATTTATCATAGTGAACTTACTCACTCCTGAGGCGAACTAGCCGGGAGCTGTACTTGTTTTAAATTGTGATAACTTGTTTTTAAAAGCTACCTACCAGGCCACTGCCTCTTCACCGCGCAAACACCCGCCCAGCCGATTGAAGGCTCCTGAGGCCGAGTGTTGCTAGGGCAACACCGCCATTCCGACTAGCGGACACGCCCACCCACGCTGACCACACCCCCTTACCACGTCACCTTTCTGCATGATAAATCATGTCCAGCAACAGGAAGCGCAGCGGACGAGCGCAGCGGGCGCGACGAATGCGCGCCAAAGGCGCGCATAAGGCAAGCTCGTCCGCGACGAGGACGCGACCAGCGCCAACACCCCTGCTCAAATTTGCGCGCAGCCCCCCGCTATACTCGAGAAACCCTGATTAACCTACGAGAACTCGCTCACGAAGGTAAGCTCATCTTTGATGACACCGCCTTTCCACTGCTTGACTTCACACATAAGGGTCTGCTCCTGGGAGGCCTTCTGAACGTCAAATCACTGCCAAAGCATGCTAACGAAATTCATCTCCTCATAGAATCCCACCACCTAGACGTCCTCTTCCTAACCGAAACGTGGACTCACGCAAACTGCGATATTGAATTAGCTGTGGCTTGCCCTCAAGACCTCAAAATTTTGCACCTTCCCAGACCGAAAGGCCGCGGTGGCGGAGTAGGCATTATATACAGAGCCTCCTGGCACATCAAAGCCATAGACATGGACTCTGTTGCAGGGACTGAGCTCCTCGGCCTTTCCATAAACTGCCACTCCGGAGGTATCTTCACGGCAATTATTTGCTATCGACCTCCAGGGTCTTTCACCTCCCTACAACAGCAAGCGCTACTCACCACCCTTACGAACATGGCAACCTCCCACAATAAATTAATCATCTTAGGGGATTTCAACCTCTGGCCAAACGGGAGTCTAGACACTGGTCTAGAAAACCTCCTGCTCTACTGCGAAAGCGTGGGACTCTACCAACTGGTTAAACAACCTACCCACTCAGCAGGCCACCGACTTGACCTCATCTTCTCCAGTCTTGGTTTAATACATGTGGACGACATTCTGCCCATGAGCTGGACAGATCATGCTCTTATCAAATTCCACATTACCAGCACAAAAAGTATAAAGCTGAACAATAGCGCCCTATCAGAATTTAACTATAGAGACTGGAAAGCTCTGGAAAAACTGAGTTCCACCACCTCCGTCTTCAACGTTGAAGATAGCTTCTCCCCACTCAACCCGGTTGAAGACAACTACAGAGCCTTTTGTACGAGGATAGTATCCTCCACGGACGCTATTGCTCCACTAAAAAGATGCAAACCTAAAGGTAGAGCACCAGCCCCAATGGTATAACGACTCCCTGAAAACCCTCAAATTACTCTGTAAACAGGCCGAGAGGAAGTGGAGACAAGGCTATTGCGACTCAAACAAAATCATCTGGAAAAACAAGCTCCTAGAATACAAATCTGCCATCACGGAGAGCAAATCCACCTATTACTGCTCCACGATAGTCAACGCCGCAAACAGCTCCAAAAGCATCTTCCAGATCCTTGACAACCTTATCCACCCCGACTGTGCCAAGAAAACCATCCCCCCCTCACAGACCCTCTGCGATAATCTCGCACAGTTCTTTACGAACAAAATTGAGACAATCATTCAGAATCTTGCAATTCCCCCACTACAAGACAACCTTAACTCCCCCGGAGCTGCCACTACCAACCTTGACCCGCCGAGCCCAGGACACCTACCAAGGGAATGTCTACAGGTTCTCCCTTCTATCCCCGAAGTAGATTTCGAGAGACTGGCACACGGAATCACTTCTGGGTCACCCCTCGACCCATTGCCCCCTAAAACTTGGAAAGCGTGCGGAACTGAACTATTCCACACCCTCCGTAGGATCTGTAACCAATCTCTTTGCTGTGGATTTGTCCCTACCCCCTGGAAGCAAGCACTTATCACCCCGCTGCTGAAAAAACCCTCCTTGAACCCCGAGTGCCTATCCAACTTTCGACCTATATCGCTTCTACCCTTTCCAGCGAAAGTGGTGGAACGCTGGGTTAGCTCATGTCTCTCGACACATCTTGAGCAGAACCACATCCTGGACGACTTCCAATTCGGTTTTTGCCCAGCCCATGGTACCGAAACGGCTGTGCTTACAGCCATGGAAGAACTTCGGATGCGTGCAGACAGGGGTCACGCAGTGGCCTTGATCTTATTGGACCTGTCTGCCGCATTCGATACGGTTAACCATGTGATTCTGCTGAAAAGGCTCAGAGAGGCAGGGGTCGATGGCACCGCCCTGCTCTGGTTCCATTCATACCTGAGAGATAGGAAACAGGCTGTGTCCCTTCCCCCTTTTCAATCCGCTTTCTCTCCAGTGCTTCACGGTGTACCCCAGGGCTCGTCCATCAGCCCGATCCTTTTTAACGTTTATCTAAAACCACTGGTCACATTAATCAAATCCCACAGTTTGAAAACTGTAAACTACGCGGATGACACCCAGCTCATCCTCTCCTGGGAGGGGGAAGACTCAACCCCCATGGAATCGTTCCATGACTGCTTAAGGGACACAGCCGGCTGGCTGCACTTGAATTCCCTGCAATTCAACTCCTCCAAGACCGAGGTCCTGTTCTGCTCGGGGAGCCGGATTCCTCGCCTATTTCCTACTGAATTCTGGCCCCCGGAAAATCCAGAAAAACCACAGCCGGTCACTAGTGTCCGCAATCTGGGTGTTATGCTAAACAACAACCTTAGCATGCAAACGCAGGTAACCAAAACAGTCTCTACCTGCTCGGCCCTACTGCGTTCGTTACGTAAAATCATGCCACTACTCCCCACCCAAGCCCGAGCGCTAATAGTCAGGTGCACTATCCTTAGTCGCCTTGACTATTGTAATTCTCTTATGCTCGAGTCCCCAGCTGTTCTACTGGACAGACTCCAAAGAGTCCAGTCGGCTGCAGCTAAACTGGCCCTTGGTTGGACCAGGAGATCCTCGGCCACAGCAGCCTTAGCCGAACTACATTGGCTCCCTTTGAAGCAGCGAATAGCTTTTAAAGCACTCTGCCTTGTCTTCAAGGCACTACACAGAACGGGCCCCAGTCCCCTACAAAAAATGTTTTCCTGGTACACCCCCACCAGAACTCTTCGATCCACCTCAGCCTGCCTAGTGTTGGTACCCAGATTTAACAAGGTAAGGACCGGGGGCAGATCTTTCAGAGTGGCCGCCGCCAAACTATGGAACAGTCTGCCGGTCGACATTCGCCAAATTCCACAACTCTTGCCATTCAGAAAGCGAATCAAAACTTGGCTCTTCCCCAATTCCGTTCACTTCTAAATTCCATTTAGCCTCCCGTCTCTTTCCATCTCAGGAGTAAGCTTTCAGCGCCAGGATACCTGTTAGGTGACAGTTGCGCTTTACAAGTGTTTTAAATAAATAAATAATAAATAAATATTGTTATCACCTACCTCGTCTAAATTCAGAATGAAATGTTAACTGGTTTATTCTGGCTCCCTGGAGGTGATATGTGTATTGAGTTTGTTTTCCAACTTAAATTAAAACGTTCAAACCGACAAGAATTTAAGCAGAATTTCCGTTTCTTCCAACGGTCATGAATTGCTCTGAAGCCGCTCCTTCGAAAGCCTTTGTTTTATTAATTTGTTTTACCTGCACGCAGGGTTGTTTAAAATGCTGCACTTTCTATAGAAAGTGTCTAGACGTCAACAATGCAGTACTCCTGGCTCTATAGCCCTTCAATAAATAACTACAAATAGAACAAGCGCGGCTGCGCAGCCGCGTGGCCGAGCGGCCGCGAAAGGTAAAGCGACGTGCACTCTTGTGGAGGTGGGGTGGAGGGGACGTGCCTTCTAATGACAGCGGCATGGTCTGGAAATGAAACCTGACCCAAAACAGATGACAAATGCACACCTCTACTGGTTCCCAAGAGCAAAACGCTCTGGGAGTAAACATTTCACGAAAAGCTGGGACATCACACGCACAAGTTTGTAGGAGCCTGTAGAAAAGCTGAAGTGATTCCAAGAGGCCGATTTCCTAGAGCAGCGCATGCGCGCTGCGCTAGGCTCGACCTAAAAAATAAAAAGGGGAAAAATCTCCTTTGGCAATCTTGTAATTCTTGATTGAAGATGAAGATGGCACTGGGGAAATCAGCAAGGCGCCAATGTCCTTCTGACCCCGGGTACCAGAAAAAGCCAGCTTAAGACGATTCAAATAACAAAAGGAAAACGATTCACCTTTGTGAAGCAAAAATCAGGGACAGCATTAGAAGTAAGGGACAATGATTGAAAAAAAGGAATGAAATGCATTGTAACACACATTCCATTCCTAAAGTTTTCTTTAAATAAACTTCAAACAGGAACTGACAGAACAGGAAAAAGCTTTGCAAAATCTACGATTAGGAGACTTAGACATCCTCCAGTGGACCGACCACCTTCTAGAAAAGTGCTATTTGTCGGAGCTTTTTGCAAATGGGTTTCAGCCATTTAGTCCACCAGGATCTTTTGCTTTTGATCACCCGTTTTTTGGACCTTTACTGTGGGTGAATCTTGCTACCTGAGTCTCATTCGTGGCAATTTCATGACAATTGGACTTAGGGTGTTTACCGTCAGTGTCTGCCTTCTAAGATAAAGCTGCTGTAGCGCAGACAGGGTAAGGGGCACTGGGCTGGTTACATGTGAATATGTGTGCGCTTACATGTGCAGGCTGCTTGTGAAAGCCTACCATCGTGCGCACCCTGGAAGCTGCACACAGGTACATGCCAGTGGAAGTTTTGAACTGCAAATTCAAAGTGTTAAAATAACCCCTATTGATATCCATAAACCTTCTTAAATATTAATGTTACCCCTAAGTAGGCCTTATTGCCAATAAAAATAGGGTGCTTGGTATTTTAAAGCAGGTCACGTGAAAGTCAATGTTGAACATTTTCTTACAGTGAAATATCCCCAAAAGCTTGTTTCACTGTAGCAAGGCTGGCTGCTTCCATTGGGAAATGCTGGTCTACACTGTTGCATTTTTAAATGCTAAATTCAGTTTGGTAGAAGCTAGACAAATACTTCAAGGACTAATTTATATAGTTATCCAACATCCAATTTAGTGGTGAAATCACATTTTGTCTACCTATTGAGTAAAAGTCACTATTAAAAAGTTCTATATCATAAAAAGTGCAATGGCACAGAATCATTAGTACTTATTTTAGGGCTCACTTAGCATACTACAGGAGGCTCTTTAAGAGAATAAAGGAGACACCTCAACTGCCACTTGACAGCATGCTTCAGCATGGGGGCCTCCTTTCATCAAGGTAGGTCAATACCACCTTGATGGGCTCAATGAAGTCAGAGTTTGGGAACTTGAGATAAATGTCCTTCCTGCAAAATGTAGGGTTGCAGCTAAAAATGAGTAAGGATAAAGTCTAGATATCTCTTTATTCCATGGGTATCTGTGTCACTGTTAAAAAAAATATCAAATGCAGGATGTGTCTTGAAACATAATGGTGTTCACTCTTAGCTAGAAAGGGAACTAACCTTGCATAGGCTTTTCCAATCCTATTTCTTTAGAGTACTCCAAAAGAAGCTTATAGTCTGTTTTAATGTTAAAAAAAATCGTTCCCCCATAAGTGCGCTTTGAAATGCAAAATATTTTCATTCTGCATTTGAAAATGGTGCCAGGGTGGCACAAGTTGTCCTGCAGTGGACACTTTAACTTACGGCTCCTGGGTACCTTGGTACCAAATGTTAGGGACTTATAAGTAAGTACAGTTATGCCACTTGGGTATTGCCAATTTAACCTTACACTTTTAAGGTGTCAGAACACGGCACTGAGGACTTGTTAGAAGGCCTCTCTATGCTCTCAAAGTCGAAACACCAGCAGAATCAATCCAAAACAATTGGGCGATCATGCAAAAAGAGGCATTTCTTTACATTTGGTATACAACTTTAGTACATAAGTGATGTCATCAGATACATATCTGAAGTTTAAAGAGACAGTCATACATATAGTAAAATTCATAGGGTGGTATTGCAATAACATGCAGACATTGAAATAGTTGCATTAATAATAACAACACACTGCAAAATGGAAAAGATAACACAAAACCACAAAAAAAGTATTTTTTAATCTATGGAAACTGTCCAAGCACAACACACATAATAAGGCTTTATTTTT
Organism: Lissotriton helveticus; assembly: GCF_964261635.1. Classification (NCBI taxonomy): domain Eukaryota; kingdom Metazoa; phylum Chordata; class Amphibia; order Caudata; family Salamandridae; genus Lissotriton; species Lissotriton helveticus. The sequence goes on along the minus strand of NC_136061.1, from coordinate 1,950,281,237 downwards.
ATAACCTCAACACTTCAGAAATTTCAGCAACCACACGATCTCCAATCAATTTGGTCCCACATGCCTAGCTGGTATTAGGTAGTCTGTAAAGACAATCTGTCTTCCAGATTGCAAGACCCAGGAAGAGAGAGCACTTTGAAATGATACTCATTACACTTAGCTAGAATGTGAACTAACCTTGCATAGGCTTTTCCAATCCCATTTCTGTTGAGTACTCCAACAGAGACATATAGTCTGTTTTAATTTAAAAAAAACTCTTTACCCCGTAATTGCACTTTGAAGTGTCAAAGATTTTGATTCTGCAACTGACAGTAGATTAGAAGTAAAGGCCTTTTTTTCCTGCTCATTATACTTTTGTTTAAGATTAGCCCCAAGTCCATCGCAGCATCCTCAATCCTCAATTAAAGATGATTGCAAAAATGGCATTGAAGGTGGAGCTGTGACAATGGATTGTTTTATTTCTTGAAATGGTTTTTGGTGGTTAATATCCCACTGAAACTTCACCCCTTTCTAAAGTAAGGACCGTAAAAGTGTGGCCATCATGGAGAAATGATCAACAAAGCGCCCATAAAAATCAAATAGACCAACACTTGAGTATAATTGGTCCTTGCTGGTGGGAGCAACCTTTCTCTATAGCTTGCAGTAGATTGAGTTTGGGGCAAATCCCCCTCTACAATACAGAGTGACTTAGATTTTCAACTTCCTTAACCAGAATTCTGCATTTCTTTTTGTCGGATGTATGACATTACAACGCATGCTTTTACCACGCATGCCTTTACAACGCAGTTTTTACAACGCATGCCTTTACAACGCATAGCGCTTAGGGGTGCTGGATAGTGAATAGTTAAATTTTGTATTCCAACTCCAGTCCCCGTGGATAGTAGGGAAGGTGTTGGATAGTAAATTAAACCTATTCCCTATCATAGAGCGCCCCCCAGCGCTATGCGTTGTAATGGCATGTGTTGTAATAGTTGCGTCGTAAAGGCACTGCGTGGTAAAAGTTACGTTGTAAAGGATGTTTCCCCTTTTTGTCATTACGTTTTCTGAATTACGCAAATAACAAAGTTAAACCTCTTTTTTGTTTTGTTTTTTACACATTTAGCAAACACTACAATGCCATCTTGTCAAGCACCACCCACTCCATATTACCAAACAAGACAAACATAAGCTTTCGATACATGGAGGCAGTTGAAGACAAACCAAAAGGTATCCTGGTACAGCGAGTGAACTTTGAATCTTTATTTCATGTAATTTCCGCAATTATTATTTATTGCAAATTCGTCCGTTTTTTTCTTGATTTTTATACATGAGGAATTATTATAGTCGAATCCAATGCATTTCGGGCATTTTATTTCTGCCCTTCATCAGGGAATAACACTGAAAACAATAGAAAAAACAGCAGAAAAAACCAAAAGAGAATGTACTTGTGAGCTCCTATGTGTATGTTTTTTAATTTCCTATGTACAAGGTATCGAATATAAGTCGTGTGCACGCCTGAGGCGATATAACGGGTCTAAAATTGTGAAAAGTTAGGGGGCACCACTTTCAACCTTGAGTCCCGTGACGGTGAAAACATTTTGTAATCGGCGTTTCACTCAAATGTCTGGTCTACCCATTCTTGGTCTATGATCGAAGTGGCAAGCTACAAATGAAAATATAAGTAACCACGCATTACCATCACAACTAATCAAAACCTCAAGCCTATCACGGTTGTGCACTGGTCTCTAATCCTTCCTTCAAGACTGACCTTATTGAATGTAATCATTGGCATGCATCCGCCTCTCGGTACCGTATCCTGCGTCTCCTCCCTTGCTCTAATGTTCGCCATTAAATCCAAGTAACGTTCCGATCACCTTGTGTGATGAAGTTAGAAAAAAGACTATTACTACGGCCGTGTTCAGTGGAACGTGATGCCTAAATCGTAATGATAATCTTTGATGAAAATTTAAATGAGTGTATTAGCCTATCTCAAAAAGGCTGGTGCAAACTTTATGTGGGTAAAAGTTTTATTGTGGAACAAAAAAAAATTAGACTAGAACTCATGAAGTAAAAAGGGGACTGTGAAGTAAAATGGACTGGATGCCATCTCTATGTTTCTCCTTGCCCAGGTCAGAAGGCGGACGAGCAGCTGTGGAAGATAGTAGACTTATTGGACAGGCAAACACTGTAATAGAATTAGGCTCCAAATGAGCTGCAGTCTTCCCAAACGTACTAACAATAAAAAATATATATTTGTTACACTTAAGATGTGAGGACATTATTGAAGAAATCTGATGATTACCCGCTAAACTTATAGGATAGATCTTAGAAAGACTCCAAAGAACTTACCCAGTAAGTCCATGCACACAATGCTCCAGCTGAGAAGGTTAGTGGGCCGTTTCTATGAAGGAGGAGTTCAGTGCTTAATTAGTAAAAAAATAAGTGCCAGGGTTCTCGTTAGGAGACCTCCGCAGCTTACACCACCCATTGCCACAGACGGCATTGCCAGTGGCAGTACCTACAAAACTAATAACCAGCACACTGCCACAAGTGGTTCAATTTAGACTATTCTAGGCCCCATTTCTATGAAAATAGTTTGGGCGGCAGGTGTGAGTTGTTTTTAATATATACTGAATTAATAAACAATTGCTGTTCTGCTCATCTTTAAGTTATACAAACAGTGAAGTGGCAGCTATCATAAGTGCCGGTGTTGACAATTATGTACCGGTGCCGAGCACTGGAAACCACCGGCTCAAATTAAGCACTGGATGAGTTAGACATGATAAACTGTAGATTACTGTTATGACCCAGGAGGGTCGTGTGAAGAGGTTAGAGGGCCCCAAAGTTAGTCTACTACTCTAAGCCTCACAAAACCTGTGAGTTGAGAAGGGAACAATGTCCATCATGCAAGTTCTCTAGAGTGGAAATGGGGATGGGAAGGAGAAGAGAAACTCACTTGAGAATGATGACTAATCTCTCAGTAATTCTAGTGGATATACATCTGTCTCGCTTGCTGTCCGCCGGAGGTGTCAAAGGGCCCCACTCGCCACTGGTACAGCTATCCTGACTGTAATAACAAAGCCATAACATTAGACAGAGAAACTGGTACAAGTGAACAAGTGTCTTCAAAAAGGGGTGGGGGGGGGATGGATCAGTGTGATCCGCAGGGTGAGATATTACCACTCATAGATGAGTGGAAGGTCCAGCCATAGTCTGTGCCCCTCAAGGTAAGATTGTCAAAAAAGGAAACTGGGCTGTTCCTGGGGAATGTGAGTGTAAGAGGTCACTAGTGTGTGTAGAGGTGGGCTCGTTAGAGACCTACCAGTGGGTATCCAATATGTTGGATATATTGGCCTCACACACCCTTGCAGGTGTCATGCTTCATCATAGGCAATGCTCCTCGTTGGGTATGCGGTGCAGTCCCCAACGGGCAACACCTCAAAGAGGAGCTCTTTAGCGGAGATCTTTTATCCAACTGCTTATGGGTGAAGTGCGGGTGAGGGGCCAGGAAGGTGTAGACGGTGTGGTGAATTAAAATGAAGTAATAGGTACCGGAAAACAATTTTATTCTGGTGGTCCTTTGCTTCAGTTAAAACTGGGACTAGTCTGTACTAGCTGGAACTAAAGTTGTCCAAGCGTGAGACAGAACTAGGGTGTGAGAGGTGTGGTCAACATGTTTCTCGCTGATAGTGCAATGACGTGCGATTCTTCAGGACCTAAGTAGAATTTACACTACTGTCTACAACAACATGATCTACATAGTTATCATTGTTTCATGTTCTATTTAGAAAAGGATACCTGTTTGACACTATTTCTTGCCTAAATTGGGAGACAAAAGAAATATTTATAACAGGTAAGTTTTCAGAGTTCACACTCATTAGTGACCAAAAACACAGTGGCATACTAGTGAAGGTGCCGCTAGTTTGTGAATAAAACCAAGGGTGAGTACCCAAAACAGTGGGCAATGTGTGTGGAATTGCCCATCTGTATGAGTCGGTAAAACAGTAAAACCAGTAGTGGAAGAGTGGAATAGATTCAAATTACAGCAGCATTCAGCTTGGTCTCTTAGAGAACCTGACTCACCTAATGGTCAGGAATTGATTGTGACCCTGGAAGTACCACAAGACCTTCCTCGAGCTCGGGAGTACCAGGTGATACTGAGAAGTGGCAGTTGCTTTGATTAAATTGTGCAATATAAAAAAAGATGAGAAAGCTGCAAAACTTGGCTAAATTCAGTAACTATCAACGATGGCACTACTTTGCACATTAGCATTCCCCTAGAGGGCAAATAGAATTTCTCATCTTTCAGACGGGCGCTTAAAAGCAAACTGGAAGGTCTGTGACAGAAATAGAGCAGGAAGATGGCCATCAATGGTAGTAGCAGGTGTGGTTTGTGGCTCCTGGCCCTCTGCCGCCAGGTTTTCCTTCAGTCCCTGGTTTCAATGACAGAGATATTAACAACAGGAAAACCACAGACCCCATCATGCAACCGGAGGTTGGAAACCTTCATGATCCAAACATATCATTGCCTATTTGTGGTGCAGAGAAGATCCTTGATAGTTATTTCCAAAACTTTGTGAATATGCCTGAGCACTAAGGTGCACATTCTACTAGGCCAGAAACTAAGGGCCATATGTAGGTAGCTTAATATCGGTCGGTAACGGCCGAAAATCGGTAAATGTCCCGTTACCGACCAGTATTTAGCTTTTTCTAATGTAGGTGGCTGGATTTAAGGATTCGGTAATTTACCGATTCGGTAATTTAAGGAATCTGTAAATTACTGAATCCTTAAAATACCGAATCGGTAAATTACGGAATCCTTAAATCCTATGTAGGGAGCACTCAAGTGAGTGCATTTTTGATTCAAGGATTTGTTATTTACCACCAACTACAAGTTGGTGGTAAATATCAAATACCTTTAAAAAAGCAATTTTGTGCTTTTTTAAAAGTGCCATAGGGTATGTATGTGTGCCACATGTGCACACATACACGATTCAGGGGTGCAACAGGGTGTCAATGTGACATCCTGCCACCCTTGAATATGCTCCCCCTATTACCGATTCGGTATTTACCGAATCGGTATTAGTGAACGGCTTCCCATTCATTCCTATGGGCCTCCAGGTCCATAGGAATGAATGGGAAGGTATTCCATATTACCGATTCCATAAATACCAAATCGGTAATAATGAATATTACCGAATCGGTAAAAATTACTGATTTTTTACCTACATACTATTTACCGATTCTTAAATACCGAATCGTTAAAATTCGGTATTTAGGAATCGGTAAATAGAAATTACCTACATCTGGACCGTAATGAAAAACGCATGCACAAATATTCTTACCAACAAAAACAAGAGAGTAGATCTAGCTCTCCGCAGCAGGGACTCATGGGGAGGCTTTGACCAATTCAAGTTAGTTTTGATCCCTTCCTTTGTTTTCGTGGGCCGTTTGGACTTTTTAAACAGGGAGTCATTTACTCCGTGTGCTGAAACATTTTGAGGGTTGAATGAAATTCTTTGCTGTGACATATCATTTGTTAAATTCTTGACAGGTCCTGGGACGAGTGCTAGAGAGACAACTAAAATCTGTTGGGAGGCAGTGGCTTGTGAGCACAAAGGGAGAAGCTAGTTAAGTAAAGAATTCAGGTGTCAACAGTACCAGTAGGAAAATATCTGTTCTTTTTAAGGCCCCAACACGCGCACATTATTTCCAAACATGATTCCATCCTTGGAAAGGGAGAACTGTTAAGCACGTAAATTATTTTGGGGACTGGTCTTCAGAGTTTGCCTCCCTGCGGTGCTGCTGCATGTGGTGCTTCTGTAAGGGCAAGGGTCTCCTGTGCCTGAAGCTATTTTTCACCTCTCACCAGTAATGTAGCAAGGAGGGGCAGGGGAGGGGTGGGTCGCCCCAGGAATCACGAGTTTTGGGGGAGGCCCCCCCTTACCTGTGGCCATCATGGGGCGGCAGCCGCAGGAATCAGCAGCACCCCCTACTCTTACATTCTGCCACTGCAGGCAGCAAATTGAGGAGCCGCCAAAGGCGGCATAAGGCCTAGCTATGCCACTGACTCTCACCTCATCTGAAGGTGAATCCCAGACAGCAGTGACCAGCCGGCTTTACCACGACTAATGCATAATTGTCTTACTAACTTCACAGTGACTCGATACGCAGTAATTGCAGTAGAGGAGACCAGTGTTGCTGCAAGTGGTATCACCATCTTTGGCTGCAATATTGTCACTGCGCTGCCTCGTTTCTGGTTTGAAACAGGCACTATGCGCAGTGCTAAATTTGAGGGGGTGGTTGCAGGTGTAGCCCACCAGTACTCATTTTTTGGAAACCGGCATGTATTTTTACACATCAAACGTTGACCCAGACCAAGAGTAGTGGGGGAAAAGATGATGCATATAGGCCAGAGCTGCCAATTTCGGAAGTGGGACATCTGGTTCAAGTCCCGTCATTCCTCAACATCCTTTAATCTTGGACAAATCACTTAGGACCTGATTACAAGTTTGGAAGTCCTGGAGCGGGCTGCCACACCAGCATCGCTCCAGGACAGCCATACTCATAGTCAGACAGCCGATCAGATTAGGAATTTCTCTTGGTCTGGTGAGCGGTCCTTTGGCGTTCCTACGGCAGTGCCTATCAAAAAGGCACCACAATGGGAACGCCAAATCCCGTTCCTACATGGCAAGGACTGTAAAGTCCATGCTATGCAGGGAAGGGGGTGCTTGCAGACGGGGGGCACACCAAGTGCCCCCCTGCATTCATCCCATGGCCCTGAGGCAACCAGGGGTCCTGCAGGGCCCCCTACATTTTTCAAGACAGCACTTTTAATGGAAGACTCACAGCCATTGAAAATGAGGTGGTCAGGAAACTCCTAATAGCAAGACAGCAAGACCGAGGTACACGTGGTGGCGGGAGGGCCATCGGTTTGGTCGTCGGCATGGTGGCCACCCTGTCTGGGAGAAACACCTGTTCCTTGCCAGGAAGCAAGGAATCTTGGGGTATGGCTTGACGCTGACCTTGCCTTTGGCCCCCAGATTGGCCAGGTGGTGGGGGCATGCTTCGGAGTTTTAAAAACTCTGAGGAAGGTCCTGGACCTTCTGCCTATTACAGCTCGTCGGATGCTGGTGCATGCCCTCGTCACCTCGCGCCTAGACTACGGCAATTTGCTGTATCTGGGGGCCACGGGAAGGGTCATCAACCGCCTCCAAGTGCTGCAACATGCAGCTACTCGCCTAGTTCTGAGGGTCCCCAGGAGATCACCCTCAAAGGCAGCGCTCCAGGCCCTGCACTGGCTTCCTGTCAGGCACAGGGTGGAGTTCAAGGCTCTTTCCACGTGTCACCGCATCCTGCGCGGCAAAGCCCCAGTTCCGCTACAGAGTCTGGTTACCCGTTATGAGCCTATACGGGACCTGCGTTCCTCCTGCACAGGGCTACTGAAAATCCCAAAAATAAACAAGGCTCGAATGGGGGGGCAGGTCTTTTAGATGTCTGGCTGCTAAGCAGTGGAATGCCCTGCCATTAGAGCTACGTTTGGAGCCTTCAGAATCCACCTTCAGAAGGAAACTTAAGACTCACCTATTCGGGAGGTAGGCGGCTGTGATGGCTGCTTGGACTGTTTACCCCACTTACCATAGCGCGGGGACACGCCGGTGCGCGTAACCAGGCACTCTACAAATTTCTCTAATAATAATAATAATAATATGCTCTTTGGTGCCGCAGTGGCCCCGCCAATCATTTTATCGCCTCTGACCACCACGCCACCGCTGCGAGTTCTATGATCCCCGGCGGTTGTGGCTGTCCTGTGGTGGTCCCACCCCCATATTGGTAATACAGCGGGCGGATCACCAGTCTGGCGGTCCAGGGACTGCCACCACTGGCTCAGTGGTCTATCATAATCAGGCCCTTAATATCCATATGCTTACAAAATAATGTAATTTAGTGCTCATGTTAAGCACGCTCATTCCCTTGTGCGAAGTTCAATCTATATAAAACTGCACAAAATAAACAAGATAAAAAACACCAGAGGAAGAGACAGCAGAGGATGAAAAGCACCATAAGAATGAAATAAAGGGGCAGAGAGTGTAATGTGGTGGAAGAAAGAGACATAAGTTAGAATCACGCCAATGCAGCCTTGACATTGTTTGGTGAAGGCTTCTGAGAAAATCCTTAGGCACCACCAGCACGCAAAACAAATGTGTCTACTACCTCATCCCCTCGCAATCACACTGCCCCCTCTCATCCCTCACACTCCCTATCTCCTCTCTAAACTGCCTGCTCACACATAATAAGCACAGTTTCTTTCCTGTGCCTTTTCAAGGGTTTTGTCCCTCAAATCCACGCTGTCCTCCTCTTCTTGGGGTGTCTTCTGCGTACGCAGGTGCTCCCTCTTTATGCATCTGAGGCCTGCTCTCCCCTTCTTTCTCTCTTTCTCACAACACTCTATCTGATTCTCTGTCTTGAGTTCATTCACCACTTCCTGAACAAACTGCGTATCCCTCTCTATCTTCCTTCCTATCTAATCTGTGCAGCTCTCACCCCTATCTATTCACCTTGCCACAAAATTCCACTACACAAATACACTCCACCCCACACAGTTCCACAACTAACAATTCCAATACAACCCACATAATTCAACACGTCATACATGGAGAGAAGTGTGGCTCACCGATTAGAGCGGCAGACCCTGAGGCAGAGGTCTGGCCCGGGACCAGGGTTCAATTCCCGACGCGGCAGGGTCTTGGGCTCAATGTCCACGGACTCGATAATTCTCACCTAGGTGCCTACTCTAATCATGGGTCCCACTCTGCAACTCTGGGCAATAGCTTGCTTAATCTCCACAACGGCCCCGAAAGCGCTAGGATGCCTGGCCTCACCTTGGAGGTGCCCAGTAAGGCGGCATCTCACAGGGAAAGCCAGGAAGGGTTCCACAGCGGTATACAGCGCCAAGATACCTTTCAGGGGATAATGCGCTTTACAAGTATACACACATTTACATTTACATCCACCACGCTCCAAACCACAACGTATAGGTAAACGACATTGTCATTTACAAAGCCAATAGCTCTAACTCTCCTAAATGCGGGACCTATGCTTCGCAAATGCTTGTTGTTTCTGTCCATGTAGTGGGATTGAGGTGGATCGACTGCTTCATGGGTGGAAACAAATGACAAAAACACAACTGCTTTTAGAAGCACTGTGAGCTGCCGGGCAATGCATTTACCTTAAAGCACAGCACACTTCAAAACAATCTCCTTACTAGGGAAGTCTGTGTGCCTCGCTTGCCTGTGGGGTCCTCCTAGCATTCTAGCAGACAGGTGCCGCACACAAGCTCCTCTGCAGCCGCGGCCCATGCAGGTAAGAGCGTTGGGGGTTGGGCCGGATGGAGGAGATTTCGACGGGCGATGAGGAGGGAAAAATAGTTATTTATTTAATTTTCCCTCATCATCGTCCGTTGAAATCTCACCTCCCCTTCCCGGCCCCACCGCTTTAACCTGCACGAGCTGCGGCTTCTCAGTGAGAAAGTTGCTGTAATGAGGGTGGCAGGGACCAGATATTGTAATGAACATAATGTAAAACCCGTTAAGGTAATTACATTATCCAACCCCTGACAATGCTGGATGGTACAAAAATTCCTCACTTCGTGCAGTACTCACTATGCGGAAAAAGGAATTAATGTTCTTCAGGGTAATTCACCGGCATCCCTCCATTTTTAGGTCGAGGCTACCGTCGCACTGCGTAAGCAGTGGGCGGAGCCGAAGATTTTATGTTGTGTAGTATGGGGGCTTGAACCCGCCCCTCTTCTTCATTGTCTGGCCTCGTAAATGCTGGCCAGCCATTGGAGGAGTGGGGCGTCACTCGGTTCTAGCCCCGGCTTGAGCAGATTCGGGGGCGTTTTTTTCTCTTTTTTAAGCCCCGCCCCTTTTCTAGTGGTGGGCGTTACACCCTCCCTCTCGCCGAGGTCCCAGTCTGACCTAAACACGCCCCTCAATCCAAAAAATTATGGGCGTTTCTCAGAGCCATTTGTGAATGACCTCGGAGAAACATGGTGGTGTGGAGCGCTCCTCTCTTGCCTTCCGAGATCGTAAGTACCGGAGAGGAGCTGGGGGTGGGGAAGAGACACCAGGTGCGCTGGGTGGTGATGCGCAAAGCACCCTGGGTCTCGCAGTCCCTGCCCCGACAGCTACAACGATATCCGCCTCAGGGTCCTCGGAAATCAGGCTCCAGATGAGGGCAGGTCTTGAAAGCAAAGCAGCGAGTGTCCAGGCACCTTCTAAAATGCCGCCAGCAAAAGTTTCCCCAGTTCTCGGCTTTCGAGCGGCACCCTGGTGTGAGACCGAACCGCTCTGTGCAATGACAGTTTGACGCTTAGCTGTGTGAATCCGAATTGTACCATGCTCTTTACAATATGTACAGGTAGTGATTGAACGGATCATATGTGTTTAAGACTCAATTGAGTGCCTTGTGTTTTCATCATTGATGTCAGTCGAGAAGCAAACGCTAGTTTTGATTGTGGGCAATGTTGAAAGCAGAGTGTGTGTGTGTACATGCACTTTCCGCGACCTTTATATTCCGAGTTATAAATCCACCATGAAAACACTGACCCCGAAACATTAATATCCTTTCAAGTTTCTGCTTTCCTTTAGGATCATATAGGCTGGCAAACTATGCTTCCCTGTACGTTTACTACTGTGACACACCGAACAAAGCTCCTGACAATTATAATGTGGTGTAAATGTTTTTCCTTTTGACAGTGTTCGGTGCTCTTACAAAAGCGGCTTTTAAAAAATATCTTCTAACACTGATTTTGTCCGCCTTCCCTGAGACTGCCTTCTCGGGATCGCTAACCTACATCCTTTCCCACGTGACATGGGGCTGGCTGCTTCTGCTCTCGTGCACTGTGGTCAATCTAGTCTCACAGAAGCGCTTTTTGATGGGTGACGGGGGTCAGGAAGTACATTAATAACTATAATAATAATGGTGGTGGTGTTTGTGCAAAAGCACATAACAAGTTACACTCAGAAATACTTTAAATAGCACAATATACAGTTAGGCCCTAGGGGCCCGGAAAACCATATACTAAGTAAGTGGTATAAGGATCACGACTTGGGAAAGGAGAAGGCTTAGAGCCTAGGGAATCGCTGGGGCTACACTATCTGACCCTTAGGTTAGGAGTAGGAGGCCCACAGGCGGCGCGTCCAGTGTCTTTACACACACGCGGGAGTCAATGTTAAGTCAATGGGAACTTAGAAGGTAAGTAATTGAAGATTTAGGACACTTCCGGTCTAGCTAGGAGGAAACAACTAGTAAATCTGGACACTAGGATAGTCAATCCCTACTGGAGCACCGAAGTACTCGCGTTACCTCACCCACGGGCTGCGGGTGCATAGGTGTCAAAGTGTGTCGGGTTTCGTCGTTGCTCCCAATGGAGCCTTGAAGAAAGATGCTGCAGGCGACAGGAGGAAGATGGGGCAGGCGGATGCGTAAACAGTGAATGCTCCTCAGTTTCACATCCACTGACTGCAGATTGAAAACAAAAGTTTTTTTGCCCGGGCTTATCCTCCAATAACGACCCGCATTTTTTGGGTATGGCTGTGTTTGCGGATGTATTTTACGGTATACTGAAAATCGTGTGAAGTGTTTACACTTGTTTTCCCTTTGTAGTATATTGTGCTTTTTACTCAAGCACTCTTCGCATACGTGTCCTGAGTAGGGCGTGGGTAGTGCTGGTGTCAACAGGGGTTTTCATTGTTTCCACCTGGAAAGGCCAGTTCTACATAAATTGCAGGTGGTTTGGGGCTACGTTCACAGCGACTTGCAACACTAAACACTAATGTCAGAAAGTTGATTGACTGCCATTTGCACTTCTTTGCATTGCAAAGTACCCTTTCGCGTGGCCTGAGTGCCAGTGCTAGCCCATAAGACATTTTCGCCTGCCTTTGAAAAGATAATCCAATAAGTTAGAAGCCCAGGTCTTGGATCACAACACATTCTAAACAAAGCAGACATAGTGCCACCCAGAGCCGGCTGGTATCCTTTAAAGTGATGAGTCGAGTGAACGGGTAGTGGAGAGGTAATATACTTAAGAGTTGCTACCTCAAGAGAGGTAGGAAAGAAGTTTGCTTGTATCCGTTTGATTGGTGGTTTGTACAACAGCAGTCTATGTGCAGCAATGTTTGTGAACTCAGGCCTGTCACATTAAAGTTGTCCTTACATACTACTTAAGCTCCCATAATCACCTGGGCCATTTTCCCCATGGAGTATTGTACCCATCAAAGGCCATGGACAGTGTAAAGCGTTCTGTTCACTGGTACAGTTCGGTTGATTGTCCTCGTCCTGGCTTTTCTGATACCCAGGTCTAAAAACAGCATCTGTGGCCTGTACACAAATGTGACTGTCATCCTTTGATCCATTCTGGGTAGAAACTCCTTATTTAACTCCTGGGTTTCAATCACACCCACATGTTCTAGTATTACTACAGACTTGAAAGGTTTCACTTCAGCACGGCGGTGGACTGTGGCTTGGCAGAGGGGCATTCAAGCAGGATAGAGCGTTCTGCATCCAGCGCCTTATCTAGACGGTGGATTAAGTTTGTTAAAAAAAAAGTTGGGTCCTTGTTTTATCCAAGTACCAGCTGCTCTGTGCAGTCCCTGTGTTGCCGTTTACAGTTGGTAAAACTAAACTATTTATGAAGGCACTCCTCCCCCGCCCCCGACACGTTGAGGAATTTCCAATTTTCCTGTTCTGAAATGGTGTCCCCCAGTTCAAAAGAAATATTAGCGGAATCCAACGACCGCTTTTCGACCCACTGACGTGACGCATGAAAACACCAGCGCAGCGGGACGCGCGTCCAGGAGCCACACGCCGAATGGTGCTTCGGCTCTTAATAGATGTTAGAGGCCTTCCTTCGGCTGCAAAGCAGCCACCCACTCCCTTTCAAATAGTGCCGTCTTTGTGCAGCTGTCGTGGGGGCACCTACCCGGCTCACGAGCTTGACCTCTGACCCCACTATCGCCCCAGTCTGATGACAGGTCCCGTGGCCCCCTGCCCTCCCCTCCTGCTGGCACACACTGTGCTCTTGAGGGCTTGAATTTCACAGGCCTCACTGTCAAGGCGAAGGCCTGGGGCCGCCGAAGCTCCAACTCTAATAACTCGGATTCCGGAGTTTTGCGCGCGGCTCTCGGCTTTCACTGGGGAGGGGGGCGCCATGGAATTGTCTTAAAGCGGGTGGGGCCGTGAGTCCGCCGGGGGATTACATGCCACAGCCGAGCAGCAGCCACGGAGGCATGGGGCAGTCAGGGTGGAGAGAGAGAAACAGCAGCAATTGCTGGGGGGCTGGGGTCGCACCCGGAGCTGGCAAACCAAGGCAATGGATGGCATGGGGGCGAGCATATATGGCAACAGCCCTTAATGTGGAAGTTCCTTTCCTGAAATTCATAATAAAAACATAAATGGGGTTCGGAGCAGCTCCAGGCTACGAGGATGGGTGGTTGGATGGGAGGCTGGAGGGAAGCGACGGGTGGCAGCGAAAAAAGAGAAGTGAAGGTACTTTTGGGGTTGAGGGCAGTCAAGGTGGCTGGAGGGACTAGACTACTGAGTTGCTGAGACATGGGAATGTAAAACGTCTCCATCTTTTTCACCAGGATGGACCTGCGGCCTTTGGATTTTTTACAACTCTGTTTATTGACAGTTCAGTAAAAGGCAGATACATAGCATAATGGTGCACTGGCATTTCTGTAGGTGGAATAAACATCACAACACTGGATATGCCTGACAGACCACCCCCCCCCCATTTACCAACTCAGCCAACATCTGAAATCGTCCTCATCAGACCAGTAGAGGCAAAACCATTACAGGTATTGCCCCTGTAAGCATTCTGGGCCCACGTCCTTGCTTCGGAGGGTAGAACCACATGTGGTCAAAAGGACGGGCAACCAGTCTCATATGAGGACTCTGCTGAGGACCACCGACCACTCGGTAATTAAACAAGCTGTTTTTCATATTTGTTCACGTAATCTGCTTTGCAACACAGGCTCAGCACTGGCATAGCCAATAGCAGGGACAGACCAGCACTGGCATAGCTTAGTAAGATTGGAGAGGAGGGGGGGGCAGATTTTCTGAAGAATCACTCTGGCATATCATGGCAAAATACATACATGGATGCAGGGCATGAGGGAGTTTAAGGCCAGTGGAAAGGAAGAGAGCAAAGCGTATTGTTAGGAGTAATTAAAGCCAATATTTTGTAAAATAACCAACATTTGTTTAGAATCTCAAAACAGAGAGGAGAGGAGAGCGAGAGAGTGTGTGTGTGTATATTTTTATCTGTGTGTATGTAAAAATTCCAGGTGAAGTCTGACAGACTCCTCACTATACCTGACTGAAAGTATCTAAACCAACTATTTATTGGAGAATACATTTATTAGTGGGGTGTAACACCCCAAACAAACCCCCCCTTCGAAGCTATGCCTATGCAGACTGGGACAAAAAATAGGCCAACATTTTTGAGTCCTTGTATAGGTAAAGAGCGAGTTCACGAATGTCACTATGTCACAGTTTTGATTTCAGTTCAAATTTCAACCTTTGTTTTGAGTCTGGTGTTTACTTTCAGGACGTTAATAGCATGCTACACTACTGAATTTATCAGAATGGTTGGCTATACGGCTACCATGCTACTTCAGAAACTTTTTCGATATACCCTCAATGACCCACGTGAGAACAGGTTGACTGTCAAGGATATACAGCTGATAAAACTTACAGAGGCAAATCAAATCTAAAGAAACAAAACAATAGCAATTGATTGGTCTCTGCTGAGGGTTTAACGAACTTGCCTTGAGAAAGTCCATATTGAGACAAAACACATCAGCTGTTGAAAATTGGCTTTTACGTATTTGCATTTTGGAAAATATGAACAATAAAGAATGAAATTTGAACTAAAATCAAGATTCTCTGATATAACTACAACCTAAATGAGGACACAAAAATATTTAAGAGATTGATGTGTGCACGCTAACTTTGTGTAGCATTACGCATATTCTGACACAAAAGTGGCAGAATTGAGTTTTGTGGTAGCTAGTCCCATAGTGTCTGCACCAACTTAGGGCCAGATGTAGGTGGCTAAATACTGGTCGGTATCGCCGAAATTCGTTATATTCCAGCGTACCGACCAGTATTTACCCATTTGCAATGTAGGTATTACTAAACGCCAAAGGTAATAAGGAATCGGTAAAAATAAGGGAAACCAGTTACCGATTCCTTATTTACCGATTGGCAGACACCGAAACACTAAAATACCGAATCGGTAAATAAGAAATCGGTAATAAATCGCAAATGCGATGTACCAAAAATCAGTAATACCGAATTTGCTAAAAATCGGTATTTAAGAATCAGTAATTACCACTGACTCAAAGCAGGTGGTAATCAGGCGCATTGCATATAAACAGACCCAAAATGCAACAGTGTGAACATAATGGCGGCCCTCTACGTTATAGCAAGGCGTCTACATTTGCGAGCAGCAGGACTGAGGATCTGGAGACGGGAGGAGCGCATGTACAGAGTGCGTGTTACACTGTTCCAACTGACTGAGGCTGAAATCCATGAGAGGTACAGGCTACACCCAAACAGCATCCTGGACCTGATATGGGACCTGCACCCACTCCTTGAGCACAAGACACCAAGGGCGCACGCAATACCCACTCATGTACAGGTACTTTGTTGCCTGCACCTCCTGGCATCTGGCCGTAACCAAGCGGTAATAGCTGTGGCAGGTGGAGTCTCACAGAGTTGCCTGCGTTTTTTCAATAAATTCCTGGATGCCATGTTGCAAAGGATGCCACACTACATCAAATTCCCCAGTACACAGGCAGAACTGCTGAAGACCAAGATGGACTTTTATCAAAAGGCCCAGTTCCCACACGTCATTGGTTGCATTGACGGGACACATATACCAATCTGTCCCACAGCTGCGACTGAGTACATCTACCGCAATCGCAAATCCACACATTCTATAAATGTCCAGGTCATATGTGATGCGCCTTCCATCATCACCGACATAGTTGCAAAATTCCCAGGGAGCACGCATGATTCATACATATTCAGGAACAGTGGAATCTATACCCGTCTCCTTGCAGGTGAATTTGGAGAAGGCTACCTGCTAGGTAAGTACATGTGACACCCCCTGAGGTATCCACCTGTTGCTGCGATTGTGGTCTGTGAATTACTTACTAACTTCTCACACACAGGTGACAGTGCCTATGCGGTGCGTTCTTTCATCCTGACTCCGTATCTGCACCCATCCACCCCAAGTGAAAGGCGATACAATGTTGCACATAGATCGACACGCAATGTGGTTGAGCGAACATTTGGACTCCTCAAAAGCCGGTTCTGCTGCCTCCACAAAAGTGGAGGTGCACGGCAGTACCAGCCCCTGGTCTGCTGCAAAATCATAGCTGTATGTGCCATGCTGTATAACCTTGCCACTAAGAGGGGGACACCTGTGGAAATGTGTGCATATATGGCAACAGCCCTGAATGTGGAAGTTCCTTCACTCAAATTAATAATACAACATGCATTTGCAATGCAATAGGTCTCACATTGTTAAAGTTTGAGCTATTGGTGTTGCATTCTTTAGCAATGCCAATAGCTCAAACTTTAATAATGCGAGACCTATTGCATTGCAAATGGTTGTTTATTTTGAAGACCCTCTATATAGATTATTCATAACATTTGTTGCTTTGTGCTCTGCATTTCAGATTTCACACTCTTGACTTCATTCTCCCTATTAGTATAATGGCTTGTATGCCTTTAGTATGTAATGCAAGGCTCCTGGGCCTTAAAAAATCCATTAGGCTTAGGAAAAACCTGGGTAGGTGAGCGTTTCTGAGTTTGTAGTGTGGCGGTAGTGATTCTATTATTTTCCTTGTAACTCCAGCTCCACATGTGCTTATAATAATGAATCGACTTCTCACACCGCAAAACTGTGCGTACATGCGACTATACACAATTGTACTCCTGGTCCACTGGAATTATGTGATTTTGCTTCTGCTGTACATTTTGCATACTTATTTATTTACCAAGTAATTCATCATCTGCTACATAATCTGCATTTTAGGGACAAAAATAGCTTCTAGCACAAAAGTATCAAAAGTTACTAAAACCTCGGCGGCATGTGTTGCCCGGCAGTGGAAGGCCCTTCGCAAAGTTAGACTGTTCCCCTTTCTGTGTTTTAGTGTTAAACTGGAAGTAATGAGGTGAAACCTTTGCCCAGACGCTTTTAACCTGCTTAAAAATGACAGAATAATGAAGTAATACTATCACAAAATGTGTCGCATTATGCTGTATGATTGGGATTTTCCTGCCACATAATTTAGTCAACCCTGTTGCATAATTTGGTCGTCCTCTGCAACTTAATTTCAGTGGCCCTGATGTAAGCTTCCCACATGCACTGCATGTACTGTTTAAGTAAAAAAAACAAAAGGACGTCTGTCAACTACTATACACCTTCACAGCAAAGGCGCGTCTCAAGGAACCGTGTCTCTGCTTTCTCTATTTGTTACCAAAGAGGATATTTACTCACAGGAAGTAGTTTGTGTGATGAATGTTCAGGCTGCGCTGCGATCCTATAGCTTGCATGGGAAATAGGCCCTCCCACCGAAGAGGCAGCCAGTGCCAAGCATTTCTTTCTAAACTTTTTCCAAGTCCCCCTGCACGTTCAGTCTTTGCTGTTTCTGCAGTTGTGAAGGGAGAGATGAAAAGAAATCATTTCCAAACCCTGGCTGGCACAAAGTAGACGACAGGAACTTTTCAGGGTTTAGGAACAGGAAACCTCCCTAAATGAAACAAGCAACGCCGTGCAACACACTACATAATAAAGATCCCTGGTTGTAGGTTGTGGCTCCCTTCCCAACACTTTATTTGTAGCCGGTAAATATGGTAAGTCTGAAAATATATTTTCTACGGCTTTTACGTGGGCCACACCTATTGTGTAACTGGTTTGTGCACTTAATACCCAGGTGTGCGCATTGTATTTCGATATTGTACCCGCTGCTTTCCCTCCCGTTTATGATTTTTTAAAAATAGTTTTGGGTACCTTTGCACCTCTTAGAGCACTTTCACAGCACTGTGCACCTCTGAGAGCACTTTCACAGCACTGCACCGCGATGCCGTGAAGGACGCTGAATATGAAAGGATGAGAAGGAAAGGTCAGGAACGTTACAAGAAATCTCTGCAATGCAAACAAAATAGTATTTTGCTGTTGAAGCACTCTGTGGACCATAATTAAAAAACAAATATTTTTAGATGCACCAACAAATTCAAAGAATAGACCCGTACATTTGCCTGAAGCTGTTGCCTCCCCTCACCTTATGAAGCCACCAGTCCCTGCGGGTGGTTGTTCCAGTAGCAAAGCTGTAGGTACCATGAGGTGCGGATAAAATGCGGACTTTAAATCTGAAATGGAACACACCAGAGCGGTCGGACCAAAAAAGGACGGTGCCTCGCTACAACGGTTGCGCTCTGACGTGGTGGGCTGGCACGGCCTTCCTCTGTCCCCCCTCGGGCGAGCAACCCTTTTCAAGATGATGTCTCTACCGCGGTTTTTATACGCGCTCCAGAATACGTTTGACGCAATTCCGGCAAAATACTTCCGGGAAGTGGAGAGTTTACAAAGACAGCTGATTTGGGATGGGCGTGCCCGTATCGCCCTCCCTAAACTTACTCTTCCCTGATATGACGGCGGTATTGCTCTTCCCGATATCAGAAGTTACTATTGGGCCTCTCAATTGAGCGCAATCAATCACGGTATGTATGGTCCGGGTTTAGATCCTGCATTTGAGATGGATAGGTGGCTTTTACCGGGAGGGAACTATAATAGGGCGCTATACTCTAGATCTGCAATTCGGACGCTTACTGGTCCTACCAAGATCGCCGTGCAGGTGTGGAATTGTGCGAATGCGGCAATGGGGTGGAGCGGGAGACAGACCCGGGCGACCCCCCTTGTACGATTCTTGCAAGCTGGGAAGTTTATGGAGGACTAAGGCTTTGAGAAATGGGATATGATTGGTATCAGTAGAGTGGGCGATCACTGGGTTAAGGATAGGATTAAGACTTTTGAGGTCTTGAAGGCGGAATATGAATTGAGTGATCGGGATTTTTTTTCGCTATTTACAGGTTCGTCACACGTTGGGTTCTGTTTTCCCCATTGGGACCGTTATTCCGGAATCTTCCCCATTGGAGGATCGGATACTTGACGGATATGTGCCCGATAGCACGATTTCTTTGATTTATAAGAAATTAATTAATGATCGGTCTGACCTGTTAACGCATTTAAGGGAGGTCTGGACGAAAGACGGTTTATTATTAGATGATGAGGACTGGCAGTCCGCGATTTCCTCACCCAAGGAGGTCGTGATACCCGCCCGTCTTCGACTAGTCCAACTCAAGATCTTACACCGTGTGTATGTTACTGGCCCGCGACTGATTCGAATGGGTTATTCTGTTGATGGGTTATGTATCAGTGGTTGTGGTCGGCTTGCTACTTTCCTTCACATCATTTGGGAATTTCCAGAGGTTGTTGTATTTTGGAATAGAGTGCATGCGGTCATGAAAGAGGTCACGGGAGTCGAGATACAACCGGAAGCTAGGCGGTGTCTGCTTAATGTGTGGGAACCGAATGACTATGACGTGGCTTAGACGCGATGGGTGACCCTGGCCAACATGATTGCTAAACGAGACATTGCACAGTTGTGGGGCGCTCCCCGCCCGCCGACGGTCTCGGTGTGGAAGGAAAATATGGATTGGTGTATGTTTCGAGAGAAGACGGTGTATGTGGCACGAGGTAGACCCCAAAAATGGGGGAAAATTTGGAATCAATGGAACTCCTACAGAGGAGATATATGCACGCCACCCCTTTCTGATGTTTCCGATGTTTCACATTCTCCCTGATCCTGACGTTCCATGATTTGTTCTATTTCATATGTTTTAAAATCTTTAGTCTTTTTCCCCCGATTATGCTCCCCCCCTCTGATTTTTGTTGATTGACTTGCACTGTGATGCTATTGCCTTTTCCTTCCCGCTCAGACAAAGCGCCTGTATTGTAATGCTCTTTTTGCCTTGATTGTTAGCTTTCTTTCTATATAATAAAAAGAGTTAAAAAAAAAAAAGGACGGTGCCTGTCTCTTTTGTAAAGAGTCCTTCTGAGGACACAGTGTCACTGCCTCCCGTTACTGCCTCCTTAGGCCAAAATTCCCTGCCACTCTCCCGGACGTTAATAACTCTCTACCCATGGGCCTATTCCACCTTAACGCGCTGCCCGCCTGCTTTTAATCTAGTCAAATGTACAACACAGCGATGTTCCTCTATGGTAACGAGCATAAAACTGATAAAGTGGATACAACTCCAAAACGAAGATATTAAACAGCGCAACTATTCCTTTACTTTTTTAACAATCGCGACACCAGCGCTTCACTTAAGCATACCTTGGGTGCCGTGATTGTTGAAAATGTAAAGAATTAGGTGCGCAGTTTAATATCTCAGTTTTGACATTTTATGCTAGTTTTCAACAATCGCGGCACCGGCGACATGTTAAAGTAAAGCGCGGGTGCCGCGATTGTTGGAAAAGTCAAGAAACAGATTATAAAACCCCAAAACTGAGATATTTAACTGTGCAACTATTGTTTTACTTTTACAACAATCGCGCCACCCGCGGTTTGTTAAAATAAACGCGGTTTCCGCGAGTGGTGAAAAAGTATAGAAATAGATTATTTTTTTAACTGTTTACATTTTCAACAATCCTAAAAGCATCCAAAGGGGGACCATCGCATTTTATCACTATGGTGCACCGTGCAGGGCCAGATGGAGAATAAAACATGCATGACTTGTCCATAGCCCTGAAAATAATTGTGCTCGTTTGCCAGAAACGTAGAAAGTGCACCCAACCAAGCCACCACCCATCATGGTGACACCCCGTTTGCATACTGATTAAGTTTACAGCCAGAGACAATGGTCTGATATCAATAACGGGGACTGGGCGGTGGCAACGGCGCAGGATAAACAGCGCCATAATTTTCCATTAGGCAGCCTTTCACTTCCACTGCACATCGAGGGGGCCCAGCTCCGGTGCCTCCTCACACCGGCCGCTGCTGTTTGCCTGATCTTAGACTTGCAAAGAGAAGCATTACCTCACTTATATAACCAGCAGTGGCGCGCGCGCACCACAGAGGAGCGGGGGCAAAGGCACACCCATTCCCACCGGTGGCCAGCACGTGCGCTGCTGCGCGTGCTGGCCACTAGTGGGAATGAGCGGAGAAAAGGCGGGACATACGCCCACCTTTGCTCAATCGCGTGCCATTTTTTTACAAAAAAAGCACGCGAAAGCCAATGCCAGACGGGGAAAGCAAACCCACACGCACGAGGATGTGGGTAGCTTTCTAAAGCTCGTACAAGAGGTCTCGCGCTGCCCAGGCACTGGTGCGCACTGCAACGCTAGGCGTGAGACCTAAACATAAATAGGTTTCAGAGCAGCTCCGGGCTAGGAGAATGGGTGGTTGGTTGGGAGGCTGGAGGGAAGTGACGAGTGGAAGCAAAAAAAGAGAAGTGAAGGTACTTTTGGGGTTGAGGGCAGTCAAGGTGGCTGGAGGGACTAGACTACTGAGTTGCCGAGACATAGGAATGTAAAACAGCTCCATCTTTTTCACCAGGATGGACCTGCGTCCTTTGGTTTTTTACAACTCCGTTTTTTTGACAGTTCAGTAAAAGACAGATACATAGCATAATGGTGCACTGGCATTTCTGTAGGTTGAATAAACATCACAATACTGGGTATGCCTGACAGAACCTCCCTCCCCATTTACTAACTCAGCCGACATCTGAAATCATCCTCACCAGACCAGTAGAGGCAAAATCATTGCCCCTGTAAGAATTCCGGTCCCGCGTCCTTGATTCAGAGGGTAGAAGCACATGTGGTCAAAAAAGATGGGCAACCAGTCTCATCTGATGACTCTGCTGAGGACCACCAGCCACCCTGTAATTAAACAAGCTGTTTTTCATATTTGTTCACATAATCTGCTTTTCAACACAGGCTCAGCACTGGCATAGCCAATAGCAGGGACAGACCGTCAAGTGGCATAGCTTAGTAAGATTAGAGAGTGGGGGGTGGGAGGGTTCAGATTTTCCGAAGAATCACTCTGGCATATCATGGCAAAATACATACATGAGAAGCAGGGCATGAGGAAACTTAAGGCCAGAGGAAAGGGAGAGTAAATTAGTAATTAAAATCAATATTTTGTAAAATAACCAACATTTGTTTAGAACCTCAAAACAGAGTAGAAGAGAGCGAGAGAGTGTGTGTATGTTTTTATCTGTGTGTATGTAAAAATTCCAGATGAAGTCTGACAGACACCTCACTATACCTGACTGAAAGCATCTGTACCAACTGGAGAATACATTAATTAATGGTGTGTAACACGCATCTGCAGACTATGACAAAAAATAGGCCAACATTTTTGAGTCCTCGTATAGGTAAAGAGCGAGTTCACTAATGTCATTATGTCACAGTCTTGATTTCAGTTCAACTTTCAATCTTTCTTTTGAGTCTCGTGTTTACTTTCAGGACATGTGAATAGTGTGCTACACTACTGAATTTATAAGAATTTTTGGCTATACGGCTACCATGCTAGTTCAGAAACTTTTTCGATATACCCTCAATGACCCACGTGAGAACAGGTTGACTGTCAAGGATATACAGCTGATAAAACTTACAGAGGCAAATCAAATTAAAAGAAACAAAACAATAGAAATCGATTGGTCTCTGCTGAGGGTTTAACGAACTTAGCTTAACTTGAGAAAGTCCTTATTAAGACAAAACGTATCGGCTATCGAAAACTGGCATTTACGTCTTTGCATTTTGGAAAATACGAAGTTTACGAACAATAAAGAATTAACTTTGAACTGAAATCAAGATTCTCTGATATAACTATAACCTAAATGAGGACAGAAAAAATATTTAAGAGATTGATGTGCGCACGCTACCTTTGTGTAGCATTATGCATATTCTGACACAAAAGTGGCAGAATTGAGTTTTGTGGGAGCTGGTCCCATTGTATCTGCACCAACCTAGTTACATAAAGGATAGTAATAGAGCACAGATAGTATAAGATTGCCAAGTAATATTGTAAATTGTTTGAAACTAAAATAAAAGCAAACCTCATTAGCGAATCAACAGCTAAAAAAGTGGCCCTCAAACGGGATAAGTTCTAACGAATATGGCAACCTCTAATCGACCACCTGCTAGTATCAGTTGCGTAGCTTAGTCAGTGAGGTTCACGGGTATGAATCTCAAATTTCCCAACTAAAAAATAGTGGGCCTCAGCGTGAATGTGTGAAGTGACCAAGGTTTGAGATGAACTGTTCACATGAAGAGCAGAGTCAGTACTTACTTGCATTAGGGGGGCCTCTGGTGTTAATATAGGGTTTGGCAACCAGGTACTTCTTTGCAGTGGCAACGGAGCACCCTATTTGCCAAACACGAGGTTAGCCCTCCTAACTTTCAGTTGGGTATACTGTAGGTTTTACGCAGATGGAGTAAAATGTACTTTGTCCGGGTAAAACTTTCTTCAACGGTCCGACAAAGCAGGTGCCATTGGACCATCCGCCCAATTTAGAGTGGATGGTCAGATGGGTTCTTTTTCTTACTGTCCATCACCGCCAGGTATATTCTGGTGGTCAAGGAGAGTTAAAAAAAAAATATATATATATATGACCCCAACACCATGTAAGAAAACTGGTATGGGGGTCATTAGTGGACCTGGGCGCAGTTCCACTAAGCGGAACTCCGCAAAGTGACAAAAAAACTTTGCGGAGTTCCGCAAGTGACGGAGTGCAGCGCGAACTGCTGTTCGCTCTGATCTTCCTGCCGCTCGAGTAGAAATTCTATCCAAGTGGCAGCTCGCACTCACCAACTTACTGTTGGTGTGCACCAGCGAGAAATAACTTCAGCTGCACTATGCAGAGCGGCGTTTTCTGCACTCCGCGAGCTCTGCAGTGTGCAGAAAACTCCGCAAACTCTGCAAACGGAGCGGAGTTCATCGCCTAGGCCCAGTCATTAGGTTTTTTTTTTTCAAAAACAAACTCTAGCTTTGGGAGTTTGTGTTTGGTAAAAATGTAATTAGGAAAAGTTTGTCTGCCAGCCATTATGTTTAAAGGGGCCATCTGTTAAACTTTTCTTGCATTATCAGGAATCACCATGACAGCAGCTTCTGACAATGTATATAAATATACGCTGGGCTGGCAGACATCTGTTAATATGGCGGACGGGGGGGTGTGGCCAAGCAGCATGGCCGACAGGACGTGAGCTCCCTTGGTTCCCTGCCGTCAGCCACTTATATCCTGCATAAGTAATCCTTACAGCCCTCCTCGGAGTGCTGTTTCTGGCTCCTGTGCTCCCCGACCGTGCTGTGCCCCTCCGGTTCTGCCCTGGACGTTGTGGGCGCCTGGATTGTTGGTGAGCTCGACTTGACCGGCCAGATGCTGGGCCTGCCTGGGCTCGAGACCGAGAACTGCGGCCTGGCCTGATCATCGACGAGTCTGGATACGGGGGGGGGGGACCCATTGTCATCGGGCTCCCCCGCAGTTGCCGAGGTGCTGGTGTGACACTGGGACCATTGGGGGAAGGGGTGCCCAGGTGTCCCTGCTGTCAGGCTGAGGGCCCGCAGAGGAGGCGGCAGCTGCCGCAAATTGAGGCCGGGGATTGGGCCTAGCTAAATTGAGGCCGGGGATTGGGCCTAGCTACGGAGGTGCCGCGGGCTACATGGAGGGCTCCACCACCATCTGAGACTTTTGCGGTGGCGGCGGCGGTGGGAGGAGCCTGGATTGCCACGCCACCCGGCCTGCAAGACGCGGTGAGGGGCTGCCAAGGCCGGTGCCGGTGCCGGCTGTGACGGATCGAGCGGCCTGGAGCGGGTCTGGGACTCGCTGCCGCGGCCCGGGAGCCGCCCTGTGTGGTGCATCCTGCTGTCTGGGTCCCGGTCTCTGACTTGGAGCCCCGGCCCTACGGTGCGGGGGCGGCCTGCTTACATCAGGACAGGGCCGAGTGCACTTGGGGCCCGGAGCTGGGCCGGCCCATTGAGACTGCGGGGAAAGGGTCTTCGGGGGTAGTGGCTGCCATCAGGGGCTTTCCCCCTTCCCTACAAGTATTGGTGTACAGTGGGACTGCGGAGGCCTACATCTTCACTGCCCAGGAGTAGGGTCACCCGTGCCCGGACTGGAAGTGGCATACTGAGCCCCCTGGAACAGGTCTCTACCTGGGGCATTAGCTTTGGGGCATGGCATCTGGCTGTCCGGTGGCCTGGAGGAGGAACCCTAGGAGAGTCTGACCTATGGCTACTGGAGGTGGGTCTCTGTGGTGTTCGCCCACACATAGCGCCGCCCGGGACTGGTTTCGGTGGCTGGGCCTCATCTCTCCTTGTGGTGCGTCGGAACCTGGGATGCGTCCCTGCAGCCTCTCCTGACCTGGCCGGCTCGGATAGGTGGCCGTGGCCCCGCATGCCGGCCGCTACGGAACGATCCTTCGGGGGATACTCGGGCCGGGGCTGCGTGTGTGACGCCCCTGGTCAGTGGGCGGCCCAGTTGAGGACATAGTGAGACTGGTGGTCTGGTGCCTGGCCTAAGTGAGACATTTGGGTGGGCTGCTGTGTGCCAACGGGATAGCAGATTGGGGATGTTTGGAAGGACCGCTGCCACGATTTATGATGCGTAAGGATAGGACACCTCGGGCGGTGCAGCCCAACACCATTACACAATACACTACGCAGAGGCTCCCTTCACAGAGACTTACCCGCCAGTTGGGGCAGGAGGAGGGGGTTCCGGCGCTCGAGGAGCCGTCACGGGCGGAATTGTTGAAGGCGATACAGGGGTCCCACTCGGCCTTGGAGCGTCAGATCGAGACTGTGTCCATTGACCTGAACCTCCTGCGGACTGACCTGCGCAAGGTGGCCGATAAAGTCAGGGATGCGGAAGGGAATATCACGCAACTGCAGGGGCAAGTGGCGACCCTCAAGAAAACAGTCTTCCAACTTTCGGCCACGACAAAGGCCCTGGAGCGCAGGGCGGAGGACGCGGAGGGGAGAGCACGCCGCAGCAACATCCGCGTGCTGGGCATTCCGGAACGGGCGGAGGCGGGCCGCCAGCAGCGCTTCCTTGAGCACTGGATCCGTAAATGTAAATTGATACTTGTATAGCGCACTACTCACCCGCAAGGGTCTCAAGGCGCTTGTACGAATACCGCTGTGGAACCCATCCTGGCTTTCCCTGTGAGGTGTCCACTCCTGGGCACCCCCAAGGTGGAGGCCAGGCATCCTTAGCATTGTGGGGGCCGTTGTGGAGATTAAGCAAGCTATTGCCCAGAGTTGCAGAGTGGGACTCCATGATTGGAATAGGCACAGAGGCGAGAATTATCAGGTCCGTGGAATTTTTGAGCCCAAGACCCACCGAGGCGGGGAATTGAACCCTGGTCCCGGGCTAGACCTCTGCATCAGGGTCTGCCGCTTAACCATTGTGCCACACTCAATGGTTGTTGTGCCCCGAGGGCCTCTCCGATGTATTTGTAATAGAGAGGGCACACAGAGCGTTGGTCCCTCCCCCGAGGCCTGGTGCACCTCCTCTGGCCTTCATCGCCAAAATCCTGAACTACCGTGACAGGGACTGCATTCTGCGTGCGGCGAGGGAAATCAAGGATCTTACTTTCGAGAATGCGCGGGTGTCCGTCTTCCCGGACTATACAGAGTTGGTTCAGGACAAGCGCAAGTCCTTTTTGGCAGTCAAACAAAAGCTCAGGGAGTTGAACCTGCAATATATGCTGCTCTATCCGGCCAAGCTTAAGGTTATTTCCCAGGGGAAGGCCCACTTCTTCGAGGCTCCTGCGGACGTGTGGGAGTGGCTGGAGATCCGGGGAGATGATCTCCCCCCTGGAGAACGGGCTGGGGCTCGGAGTGCATGGGGGACCAGGCCGCGGAGGCGGCGCAGCCAGAGGCGACGTCGAGGATCCCGTGAGGATGAGAGGGCAGAGAGCAACCGTGTTAGGGTGGGGGACGATGGCTCCCTACACATGGATTTACCGGCGGCATCTCGACCTACTACTCCTGAGGACATCCTGGTACCTGATACATTGCTGCCTTCTGCGGAGGAGGTTTCCCCGACCGGTGCAGCGGTCCCGGAAACGGCTGAGGCGCAGGGGCAGGAGCCCGATGGACTATCGTGAGGAGGGCCCAAGGCAGTCGTTGATTTGCTGAACTTTGGACACATTGCTGGACACTGTATAGACAGTAAGAGGGCTGTGATGGTTGGTGGGGGCCCTGCCTAATGCTGGGGTTTGAGAGTTGGGGGCGCGGGTGGGGGTCAGGGGGTGGTGTGAATTATGTCCTCCTGTGTTGTCGATCGCGAGGTAGAGATTGGTTTTTGGGTCCTGGAGGGCGGCCTGGGGGGGGGGTTTGGCTGGGGGGGGTAGTTGGTTTTTAGGGTTTCCTTTGCTTCTCAGTTAGTTTTCTGCAGAAGGTTGATGGGGAAGCTGTGTACGTCCTGGCACCAGCGGGTGGAGGGCATATCGGCAGGTTTAGTTGTTGCTAGTATATTGCTCGTGGGTGGGGATGAAGGGGGAATGTTGTTGGGGAAGTTGTTGACATCGCATATGTGACACGGGCGCGGGATTGGAGGGACGCTGAGTCTGCTGTGTGAAAGGGTGGTGGTCTGCATCAGGGACAATGGGATACAAATTAGTCAGCTGGAATGTGAGGGGGCTTGGTACCTGTACGAAAAGATATAGAATACTGTCCTGGCTCCGTAGACATAAGGTTTCGATTGCCTGCTTGCAAGAGACTCATCTCACTGAGGAGGGGGCACAGAAATTGGCAAAGAAATGACGGGGCAAGGTGTTCCATTCCTCTTATTCCTCATACGGCAGAGGGGTCCTGATCTGGGTGGCGCCTGGGGTTCCTTTTGCAGTCCGGTATTTGCTCCTCCGGGCTAGGCTGGACGGTAGGGAGGTCGTCCTTCTGAACTCGTATGCCCCGAATCTAGATGACCCGGGCTTTTTCTTAACGCTGCAGGATGTATTGGTAGATGACCTAGTGACACCACTTTTCTGGCTGGGTGACTTTAATTGTGTTTTGGACTCGGTCCCAGATAGGTCCCCGCCGAGAGAGGGCACGAAACCCCGAATGACGGCACAGCTACGAGCGGTTATGGAGAACATCGGGCTGTCGATATTTGGCGACGGGCCCATCCGGCGTTGCGGATTTATACCTGTTTTTCTCCGACTCATAATACCCACAGCCGCCTAGATAGGGTGCTGGTTGCTAACGCGGAGAGCAGCATGTCCATGGAGGGGACACATCAGGCGCGCTATCTGTCCGACCACTCCCTGGTGACCTGCTTGGTCAATTGAGGGGCTTCGGTTTCCCGTCCACGTACTTGGAGGTTCCCCGCGGATGTCCTTCGTGACTCCGTGGGCAAGGCGCACGTTGAGAAGGCCCTGACGGACTATGTGGATCTCAATTGGGAGGTGGGGGACCTGTCGCTGGCCACTAAGTGGGAGGCCCTGAAGGCCGTGGTGAGGGGCGCCTGTATGGGACTGACGTATGGAGTACGTAAACAGCTTGTCAGGGACTTGCAGACGGCAGAGGATGAGCTAGTGTGTGCCCAGTCCGCCGGGTTCCCTGACGACCTCCGGCGAGAGGACGAGCGGGTGGCTCAAGAGAGGGTCCATGATATACTGGATCGACTGGACAAGTACACCCTCAGCCAATACAGGCAGAGACTCCACAGGGAGGGAGACAAATCGGGGCGACTGCAGGCCTGGATCCTCCGTAGGGAGCACACCACGGAACGTATCTTGGCTCTGAGGGACGCCCGTGGCGTGGTGGTCCACTCGGAGCAAGAGATTTTGGAGACCCTTGGGTCCCATCTTCGAAGAGTGTATGCCGCGGACCCGGGCATCTCCGAGGCCTCTTATTCCCCCTATTTACAGGGGTTGGACCTTCCTTCTATCCCCGCGCCCGTTCAGAAGGATTTGGATGCGGCGCTAACAGTGGCAGAGGTCCGAGCAGCTCTTGCCCGCCTGCCGCGGACAAAGACACCGAGTAATGATGGCTACCCGCCGGAGTTTTACCAAGAGTTCAGGGGCGTGGTGTCGCTTCTTCTAGTGCAGGTTTACGCTGAGGCCTTCAAGACTGGGGCGCTCCCGCCGAGCATGTCCAGTGGGGACATATCTATGATTCTGAAACCAGGGGGGACAAGCTTGACCCTTCTGCATATCACGCTATCACCATGATAAACACCAACGTTAAAATCTTGACTAAGTTGTTGGCCACCCGCTTGGCCCCTCATATGATGCATTTGGTTCATCCGGACAAATGCGGTTTTATTCCCGGACGCAACACCCCCATGAATTTGAGGCGCTTGAATCATGTCATGCACGAGGCCCGGGGGTCGGAGGAGCAGATGGCGCTTGTATCGATCGATCTGGCTAAGGCGTTCGATACCGTGGATTGGGCTTACCTGCAGGAGGTTCTTCGGGTGATGGGCCTGGGCCCGAACTTTTGTTGTTGGGTCCTTATATTATATGCTTCCCCCAGTGCACGGGTGCGGCTGGGGATGGCGCGCTCGGAGGAGTGGCGGTTGGGGCGCGGGACAAGACAGGGGTGTCCCCTCTCGCCACTTCTCTTCGCCCTAGCGATAGAGCCTCTCGCGGTCCGGATTCGTCTGGAGATGTCGCAGTGGGGCATTCAGGTGGGAGATACGTGTAATGTTATCTCCCTGTATGCGGATGATGCCTTATTTTATCTGAGGGCCCCAAGGGAGCCACTTCCTCTGTTGCTCGAACAACTGAATAGGTTTGGAGATGCGTTGGGGTTGCGTCTCAATAGGCGTAAGTCTTTGGTGTATCCCCTGTCGGGATTTGACTCGGTCCCTGAGTCCGATTTGCCGGACCTCGGGCTACATTGGGAAACAGACTCTTTTCGCTACCTCGGAATTCAGGTGGCGCCCACGGAGGTGAGATCCCTGGCCTGTAATATTGATAGGGTGCTTCAGTCCCTCCAGCGCTCCGTCTCCTTCTGGAACACCCTCCCGCTATCTCTTATGGGCCGTTTGGCGGTAGCTAAAATGGTGATGTTGCCTAGGACTCTGTATGTCTTGGAGAACACACTGTGCCCTCTCCCTCCTAGGGTCTTTCGTGCCTTAAATATGCTCCTTACGTCCCTGCTCTGGGCGGGCGGACGGAGCTGGGTTGCGCTGCATACGGTGGTGCGATCCTTTGACGAAGGAGGCCTTGAGGCCCCGCGCTTTGATCTGTATTATTATGCCACGCAGTTGCTGCCAGCGGCCAGGTGGTTGGCAGGCATGGACGTCTGGGAGACACAGCTGTTGGCAGGGAGAGTGACAGTGCCGGAGCTTCAAATCGTGTTGATGAGAGGACGGGGGGGGAGTGCGACTCTGCCATACGTCTTGAGGCATACGGCGAACGTCTGGCACCGCTTCGTGGAGAGATTGCTCCGTTCGGCGCCCTTTCATAGGGACCTACCGCTTTGGATCCTGGCGCCCATGGTGTCGTTGGAGGAACAGATGTCTTTTCGGGCCTGGCGGGAGGGGGGATGTGAGACCCTGTCGGACTTGTATCCCTCCAAGACCTTCCTGTCTTATGAACAGGCGGAGGAGACATTCGCCCTGGGTAGAGGACAGTTCCTCCATTACCAGGGTTTGCGAGATGTGGTGAGGTCATTATGGACACAGTTTATGGAGGTTCCCCCGGTGACTCACACTCTGGATATTATTTTGTCTTGTGGCAATGGGCGTCGTCTTATCTCACTGTTGTATGCGGCCATGCTTAGAGACTCTGCCCCCCCCCCGGTCCCCCTGGCGTGGGCGGCCTGGGAAGCGGATTTGGGGGCTCCGATTGAACAGGACCAACGCAAACAAATAGGAACCCTCACGAAGAAGGTCTCATGTAATGTGCGTTTTAAGCTCATACATTTTAATTTCTTGCACCGCACCTATCTCACTCCGGTCATGCTGCAGCGTTACTCCCCGGATAGAGAGGGTGATTGCCCCAGATGTGGGGCGGAGGAAGCAGGGTCCCTGCACTTGTCCTGGGGCTGTCCTATGGTTCAGAGTTTTTGGGAGAGGGCGGTGGACCATATCACTGCCACTACAGGAATTTGTGTTCAGTTGACGCCCCTATACTGTTTGTTGGCTTTAGTACCTAGACCCAGGAAGAGGAAATTGGCTTATAGATTGATGCACTCGATGCTGGTGTTAGCTAGGCATTGGGTGGCTATAACTTGGATGGGTCAGAGGGCCCCAGAGATTCCCAGGTGGTTGAGTGATGTGCGGGAGTGGTCCCTGGTGGAGGAGGCACATATGCAGAGCTGTAGGAGGGATGAGAGGCTGCAGGAAGATCTGTTGGCATGGCGCATGCTACGTGCTGAGATTGGGGTTCTGGATCGCGCCTCACATAGTGAGTCAGAGGGGACGAGTGGAGAACTATTCTCACCGATGGACTTGGGTACTGAGGAGGAGGACGGAGTTCTTCCCGGAGCCGGGGAGGAGGTGCAGTGAGGAGTGGGTCCTGGCCCGAATGCTCACAAAATGCTCACAAATTGCTGGCTGCTATTTAATATTTTGTACAGTGTTATTGAAGCCCGTGTAACTAAGTGTGACCGCGGTTCGCCCGGCCGTGCCTTAATGAGTCCGTCAATGTGCATATGTGCTGTTTTGATGCCGCTGGGGGGGGGGGGGAGTTGTTTTATGTTTCTTCTGTGAAATGACAAAAATAAAGTTAAAAAAATATATATATATATATATGGCGGACAGAATAAAGGCAGTGAAACCCTTCACTACTCTGTCCACCTTTACTCCATCAGCTAAATCCTAAATAAGGCCCTCTGTAGATAGTGGCAGAGTGGACAAAAAAATGGTTCGGAATACTATTCTGAGGGATCGCCAGTGATTCGATTATTTGCAAGCATTTTTCCTGTCACCTTTTAGGTGTGTGATTGCCAGTAGTATGCCTGGAAACCATCGGAGCTTTTCAAGCCAACGACCTCTCATGTTTGTGAATTCTAAAATGTGTTAAATCTACATCCATTCGAGGAGTACGTATAATGGTGCAGATTTGCACTTCTTTCGTAAACTGGCAACCAAGGGGCATATTTACAAATAACTGCTGCAATGCACAGCAGCAAGCAAAGTTGCTGCTCTGCGTTGCGACTCCTGAAGAAAGCAGAACTGCACCATAGCTTCAGAAAATTGCACAGTTCTACTCTCTCCATGCACTGGCATACTTTGGGCTGTCTAGTACCAGTGCATACACCCTTGCACCATACTGAAAGGGTGTCAGCGTTATGGCCAGGAAAGTTTTTGGGCAGGAAAACATACCTTCCTGCACAAAACTATCCTTGAAGGCTTGTCCTCTTTGTATGAGTGCTGCATTCTGGAAATATCGAGGAGAAATAAAGATCTTTCTGCTCATGATGCCAACCTGTCCCATCTGTTATGACAGGTATCCCCACAGGATACAAAATCCTGAGGCAAGACCGCCCGATAAAAACTGGTGGTGGCACTGCCATAATACATAAAGACAGTCTCCGCATCACCATATTAGAACAAGCTCTACTTCCTTCTATGGAAATTATGATCTTCAAAATAAATACTAGTAACAAACACCTCTGGAAGGGCGCTTTAGTCTACCGCCCTCCTGGCACCGATACTAGTTTTACCCTGGCTCTCACTGAAATTCTTGCTCCTCACATGAAGGCTAAAGAACATTTCATTCTACTTGGTGACTTTAATTTCCATGCAGATACACCAGAGGACCCTGATACCAAGCTCTTATTGGAGGACCTTGCCCTACTTGGCCTACATCTACGAAATAGTGGTCCCACCCACAGAGGAGGCCATACCTTAGACCTCATTTTCACTAACGATCCATCAGTTTACTGTCATCCCCCCAAATCAGTATACTGGTCTGACCACAGCATGCTGGAATTTTCCTTCATGCAACTAACTAAACCTTCCGAACCCTCTGCTACTAGGAGCATCAAACGTAGACCATGGCACAAGATTTCCCCGGAAGCATTTGTAGAAACTTGGAAAACACCAACCTTTTCCGACTCTGATAACCCTGACTCGGCCCTGGCCAAACTTAACAACACCCTCCTCGACACAATAAACTTCTTAGCCCCTCAAAAATTGGTCAAACTACCTACGACTAATAACAAAAAAGAAATCTGGTACACTGAAGCTCTAAAAACTGAAAAACAAAAGTGTAGAAAACTAGAAAAACGATGGAGGAAGAACCACTCTAGTGAAAGTAAAGAGCTCTATCAACAAGCTGCCTCCTCTTATTACAACAATATAAAAAAGGCAAGGAAAACTAGCTTACAGTCCCAAATAGATGAAGCAGACAATTGTACCAGAGAACTGTATAAGATTCTAAGAAGCTTCACAAATCCTACAGCCTGCGAAAGCCCTGATACTTTTTCACAGGATCTGTGTAACAAAATATCATTATACTTCGAGGACAAAATTGATACCATCTATAATAAAATACTGGCCAAACACCCCAACAATACAGAGACGGTTGACGTTCTCTGCTCACAAACCAATTCTGAAACTTTCACTGACATTCCTGAAATTTCTAAGGACGAGATAAAATCTTCACTAAACACCACTAAAACAGGGTCCCCCCTTGATCTCCTCCCCCCGAGAGTGATGAACATGCTCTGCACTGACCTCTGCCCCTCTATCCAAAAAGTCTTGAACCTCTCTTTTACAGAAGGTAAACTCCCCCAGCAATGGAAAGAGGCAGTGGTGAATCCTATTCGGAAAAATGCCACCTCCCCATGGACAGAGCTCTCTAACCTCCGTCCCATCTCTCTGCTGCCGCTCCTGAGTAAACTGGCCGAGAAGCATGTTAACATCCACTTGTCCAGGTTCATAGAGGCGACAGGGGGCCTGGACCACTCTCAATCTGGGTTCAGGCCCAACTACAGCACCGAATCAGCTCTCCTCTCCGTGACCGATAACATCAAGATGTCACAGGATAGAGGAGGCTCAATGATTCTGGTGCTGTTAGACCTGTCGGCCGCATTTGATACTGTGTCCCACAAGATCCTCATGAGCCGTTTACAGGGAGTGGGCATAGGAGGTCAAGCCTTCTCCTGGTTGGAGAGTTTTTTGTCCGGTCGCTCACAATCCGTCAGCCTGGGACCATACCGCTCCTCTTCCAGGATGCTCACGAAGGGGGTGCCACAGGGCTCATGCCTAAGCCCCACATTGTTTAATGTGTACGTGGCCCCCCTTGCTGAGATTGTGAGAAAATACGGATTCACCCCGGTGTCCTACGCTGACGACACCCAACTTCTTTACCCTTTCCATTCCTTCAACTCCAATGTTAGGGACAACTTTGCGGAAGGCATGAGGGCCATTTCCAACTGGATGGCTGTAAATCGCCTCCAATGTAACGTTGGAAAAACGGAACTAATGCTCTTTGGTAAAGCGTCCTTACTATGGTCCCCCGACTGGTGGCCCTTAGACCTGGGACCAGTACCCACCCCTAAACTAACAGTAAAAAATCTGGGGGTGAAGTTGGATCAAAATCTTACCTTGAAGGAACATGTGAACGCAGTTGCTGGGGCATGCTTTCACACTATTGGTCTGTTAAGAAGGGTCTTCCCTTACCTTTCAGACAACTATAGAAAGACCCTAGTGCAGACTATGGTGATAAGTAAAATCGACTACTGCAACGGACTCCTCATACAAGCCAACGAGAGCGCTATTAATCGCCTCCAGGTAGTCCAAAATACAGCAGCAAGAATGGTCTTGAATGCCCCCCCCAGAACCCCCTCTAAACCCCGGTTGCGAGAACTGCATTGGTTGCCAATACGACAACGCACCAAGTTCAAGATCTGTTGCATTGTTCACAAATGCCTGTTCGGGAAAGGCCCTAACTATCTGTCCCAAAAGCTACCCTTCTATAAACCTGACAGAGCCTTACGGTCAAGCAACCAACTGCTACTTAAAACCCCACTTGTCAAAAAAACCAGACAAGGTGGCAGAGCCTTTTCCCTGGTAGGGCCCAAGCTCTGGAATAACCTTCCTATTGGCCTAAGACAAACCCTTAACCATTCCTCCTTCAGGAAGAATCTAAAAACCGTCCTATTCCAGGAAGAATAAACATTCCATACATCTGTCTATAACATCAATTTCTGGTTTACAGCAGCCATTCCATCTTGCGAGCAAAAGCGCGGAGATACCTCGTAAGGGGTCGATTCTTGCGCTATATAAGAATATAAAATAAATAAAATAAATAAACCTCAAGCAGAGGCACCATTTTGGTGCAAACCCATGTCTACAACTCTTTGTACATTTGGTTGCACTGGAACACACACACACCTCCCATGGAACGCCTATCTGATGCAAAGTAACGCAATTCTCTGTGTTGTGTTACTTTTTATTATAAAGCCATGCAAATCGGCATTTGCATGGCTTTGTAAATACCAAAAAAGGGTTTTCATCCAACTGTGTCAAAAAAGTGACACAACCCCAGCGCAAAATCTCTGCAAGTCTGGGCCTAAATATATTTAAGTTCCTGACCAAAAAAACAACCTCTTAGTGAAATCAGGATGACAACAATAACTTACAAAGCCGAAGCAGACCCGACTCACGGCCCCCAGATCCAACTAAGAAGCCAAGAATGTATATATTTGTGGGGGAGGGGTCACAACCCAAATACCTCCCCTGAAGCTATGCCTCTGGCAAGAACCGGAACCAAGTTTAACTTGACAGCCATAGACTTCGAGCATTAGACTTGCCTTATTAACTCCAGTGGTTTCAGTAAAAAAAACAATCCCATGTTAAAATATTGGGCAAGATGAAGAGACATCCCTCACACAGACCTTGGACAATATGTTTAAGTCAAGGAGGGTGTTTGTAGTTAGTGGAAAAAGTTTTAAAGGAAAGTGTAACCAAGGCTTATTGGGTTTATGGGACAATGTACTCATGTATCAACAATTATTGCTTCTCAATAAAAATGGTTTTAAAGTGGGAAAAAAGTGTTTCGCATTCTGCAATATTCTGCAAATCGGGACAGTTTTGAATTTATCAAGCCATGCTGCAGTGTTGCATGTCATGGGAGGGTGCATGCATTTACGCTTGCTGCAGGCAGTGTTTGAGGTAATGCCAGGGACATCAAAAGTAAAAACAGGTCTGGCTTTGTATAGTGCATGCAACAAGAGCCTCCCAACGAGGGCACACACAAAGCACACACACAGAGTAACACAGATAGCTATTTTCGTGTCCATCAGATATACAGGCATCCATGCGCTTAGACAAGCAAACACACAGGCATAATGCACATAGACCAATTCATGTTTCGCCCTTTGCCTCAGGGGACAGAGGTTACATGGCCATGGGAGAGCACAGAATGGTATGTTATGTTATGTTAAATTACTTTTAGAGCGCACTTACACCAGGCGGTTTCATGGCACTGTGAACAGGAGGTAGCGGAGCCAGCAGTGGAGAGTGATAGGAAGGCGAGGAGTTACTCAAAGGCCTGGCAGAACAAGAGTTTTCAGGCGGGATCTGAAGTGGGGTTAGGACGTGGTTAATCTAAGTTCCAAAGGGAGGGAGTTCCAACAAGAGGGGGCAAGGAAAGAGAATCTGAGACCACCGTGCTTCTTGCAGGTGAAGGTGGGAGTGGTGAGAAGAGCCAGGTGGGAGGAGCGAAGGTTGCGAGAGGGAAGATAGCGGTGGAGCAAAGAGGAAGTAAAAGCTGGGCCAAGGCCGGCCAGTGCTTTGAAGATGATGCAGCCTAGTTTGAAGTCGCAGCGTGTGGCTACTGGGAGCCAATGGAGGCTTTTAAGCAGAGGGCGGACGTGGTGGTGTCTAGGTTGGTGGGAGATGAGTCTGGCAGCCTGGTTCTGTACTAGCTGCAGACGATGGAGCTGGTAGGCGGGGATGCCAACGTATAGTGAGTTGGCATAGTCGATGCGCGAGATGACTAGGACCAGGAGAGCCAGGGTTAAGGCTTCCGTGGTTAAGAACCTGGAGATCTTTTGGATTCTACGTAGGTGGAAGAAACAGGATGACACCACTGCACTGATCTGGGACTTCATGGATAGATCTTTGCAGATTATGACCCCTAAGCTCTTTGCCGACTCTGCAGGGCAGGGAGGAGTACCTAGCCGGGGTGGGGGCAGAAATTGGTGATCCATGGGTTGGAAGAACCTCCGATCAAGACTAGCTCGGTCTTGTCGGGATTAAGTTTTAAGTGATTGGCCGCCATCCAGTCACTAATGAGGCACATGGTGGATTGAAAGTTGTTGATTGAGTGAGGGATGAGCTTTAGGGACTGCAAGATGATGTGCATCTGGAGCTGAGAGGATGTGTACTGGGAGAGGACTGAGAGGGGTGCACCGGGGAAGCAATGGGCTATGGGCCTCTTTGGAGTATTGCGTGTTGTGCACAGCTGCTCTGAGTGTTGTGTATTAGGCGAGCACTTCATTAATGAACAGTTCAAAGGCACAGATTGTGTCAGTTGACAGGATTTTACTATTCAGCTTCACAGAACGTTCTCTGCTTTTTCGGTGCCTTGTATTCTGAACAAAAAAATCTTAAATAACAATCATATAATTGGATTTACTCCATTCATCTGTTAGGCACGTACCCCTTCATCATCTTTTTCACACTGGGATAGTGAGGGATCTAATTAAGCAGACCGTCATTCTATTGCATTTCATTCCATTCCGTTGTCAACCATTATGCCAGACTCATGAAAACTTCAACTATTTTGCTCAAGGTGTTAAGTTTATATAGATCACTCTAAATACATAACATGAAAACGTGCTCGAAGATCCTGTTTAATTTCTTTAAAATAATTCTATGCACTTAATGCGCCTTTGCTAGGAAAGATGACTGCACGCTTTTAAAACCAAGTTCTGTACGTTCTTAGATAAAACATCTTTTGAGGAGTCTGCGGACAGAGCCTCAAGTCCAACCATCTTTCAGAGGTCAATAAACTGAGTACGAGTACTTAGTGTGAAAATGAAACATTTTAGGTAGCAAGTGTTATTAAAAAGCATGTCAACATTAAGCAGAACGTTTTTAATTAAAACCTAGAGGTATTTTCAATGTGGAATTCTGTGAATTTTGTATAAACTCTGCTGTACACCTTTAATAAAGATTTCAAAGGAAACACACATTAACAAAGCCAATGGGTCTCACCTTTGGCTTCTCCAGTGTTCTAGGGTTGGTTCTAGCCTTGAGGGAGCATCAACAGAAAGATCTGGCGTTGGTGTATTAGAGCTTCTTCATAATTCCAGATGAGTAAAGATTACTTTCTCCAGAGGCCAGTCTTCATAGCAGCCTAGCAGCAATGGTAGGGAGTAATCTTACTCAGAAGGCGTGTAATGCTTAAAATCCATATTGTTGATGAGCCACTGCAGGGCACTTCCTCCCAGGCATTACGTCCCTACTGTGGTGTCAGCAGAATGTACACTAGAGAGAGAAAGAGACACCCGACGTATGATTTCCTCCTGACGCCTGGCAGCTGACTTGGGACAAAAGGGGAAAGCCACAGACGTATGTGTGTTTGGACAGGTACAGCGCAGGAGGCCATATTGGTGCTGGTCGGTCCTTTACGTTCGCAGGAGATCTTCAGGGTAACACAAGGCAAACGTGGATTTCCCAACCCTCCCGGACGGATTACGGGTTTTCTCAGCAGGAAGCCAGATGCTGGTTATCACAGCCACGAGAATGACGACAACTGGATGAGGACCCTCTACCTTCTGTGACGAACACCACGTTTTTGCAAGGGACTCCATTCATCCCACCCATGGACATCCACATGCATATCTATACATCATACGAACACCACACAACATACATTTAGAGCACGCAAAAGACCCCCGTTAATTGGGCAAAACAGATCGTACAGAAGGTGGTCAATAGGCCCTGCTAAAGGTGTATCCTGACTATGCCTCTGCGCCCACATTGCAGAATGCGCCTTCACAAACCTGTGAGTGCGGTACTCTCAGGGTTTGCCTCCTGTTCAAGAGAGTCTCTTTTGGAGGAGCAGAACAACGCATGCAGCAACCCGTGTGGGTTAGCAGGTGTCATGACCTTCAGGGGGAAAGGTACAGAAAAGGCCAGAAACGCAAACATGTGCCAGCAGTACTACTTTCTCACGAATGTGAGTTCCCTGTTACCAAAGAATAGCAACAAAAGTATCCTTTGACAACTGAGAACTCACACAGAGCAGTGCACAGTAGGCTGAAAATATTGTAAACACCACCGGCATGGGTTGTGCCCTCCCCAGAGGTAGTTTCTTCAATCAAAGTCAATAGTTCTTTTTGGCCCTTGTTCGTCTGGGTCTGGTATGATGGCAGCAAGTTCTTGTTCCAATGGCACCACCTCACCATGTATCAAAAGATCACAATCCCCAAACAACAGTTGCTGAGTAATTTGGGCAAAGCCACACGCAAAGGGAGTGATACATAGGAATCGATACAACACAATTTTCAGTAGGATACATACAAATTAAATCCTACTCTTCAATACATAGCCCCTTCATATTAAATTGCTTGAATTTGTACACATTCCACCTCCAATTCCAACTGGGGCAATTCATAAATTCTTTTTTAATTGTTCTTTTTTATCAACAAATGAGATACATCAAACAAAACAAGGGGAACATGTGACCATATACACAAACATCAAAAAATGGCAGACAAATTTATACATATAGTTATTCATTCCTTTCTACCCATACTAAGAACCAAGTGTCTGCTACATATTTATAAGTAATCCAACTATGAGGTAGTGCAGTACACACATGAGGTAAACAGTTCACCCTCTGAATCAATCTAAATTGTGTGTATTGAATTTCTTAAAAGAAACTAATATTCCATTGGACTCCTCTATTCGGTGAAGTCGACGCATTTCAGCCCATTCATTCGGGTCTCATGAGGACATGGGTGAAAGGAAAAAACACCTACAAAATAATAATAATATCAACAATAATGTACGTCCGTTGCCTATACCCATATACATTGATATGCTTATAAAATTAGAAGAAACTCCATATGTGTAAAACATCTATACACACCAAGAGGACTACAACAAAATAATACACCCGAGTAAACCATGTGACTCCAAACTAAGAGATCCAATGTCTTGAATCTAATGTGATCAACACCATATGAATCAATATTCTTCAAACATGCACAGGAGAAAAGAAGTGTCCACACCAATTCAAAGTGAAAATGCAAAAGAAAGTCATTTGCACAATGCTACTAATGTCAGAGTGAGGGAGAAAATGACTTACATCGAGCAGCCTAGCCAAAGCCGCACACCAATAGACAATCAGCACTTCTAATGAGCTCTCATGGAAACTACAAAATTATCTGCCAGAATTATCGGGCGGGAACTCTAAAGAAAACAGCCAAACTAAGCAGCCCTTCTAGACACATGATTATTATACCAAAAATTATATATTAACAAAAAGGGGGCAAATGCACTAATGAATACCTGTGCTAGAACCAACTAGTGTGTCTCCCCACGTGGTCCGCAATGTTCGAAATGTCACGGGTTATTGAAATGAGGTCCCTGGTTTCAAGCGACAAAAAATCCCTCTGGCTTACTGTGAAAACAAGAGACAACAGGGGGCTATTTGAACGTAAAGTTCTCCCCAAAGTACATGTGAAAAAGATCCTGAGAGGTCGTCCCATTTCCCAATCGTAAAAAATTCTTTACTTTTCAAGTAAAGAATTCAATGGGCGGTGATGCCGGTGGATCTCTCTGCCAATTACACACCACTGGGACGGCATTCAAGAAAAATGCTGCTCGTTCCTTCGTGCTGGTCGGCTGGCAAATTTGGGCAAAGCAAGTGGCACTTTCTTTACATGACTGGCATGGATCTAGTCCCTGTGCACTTAGCAGCAGTCTGGGTGGCAAAGAGAACTTGCACCAGACCCTTCCAGCGTGGCTCAAAGCTGGGCTTCCTCTGAAAGTGGTGGTTGAAGACCCAGTCTCCAGACCTCAGCTTATGACCTGGACCATCAAGACGAGGAGGAGAATGGCCTCCACCTGTGAATGGATCAAACTGAAATCTTTAGTCAATTGGTCACAGTGATCGACAAGCAAAGGCTTTGTCAGAGAATTTCTTTGATCTTGGTACACTCTATACATTTGCTGGCCTTCCCATAACCATCTCAACCAGTTGCAAGATCTCAAATGGCGGATCTGTGGGTGCAAAATGACCTGTTCAAACAGGGGTACCTTTTTCCTGTGTTATAAGAAACGCATTTCATGCATCTCTTGATATGGGATTCTGATCATTGACCCATACATGATCTAACAGGGAAACATCACTTACAACAAAACTTTTACAACGCACTACCATTACAACGCAGTCATTACAACACAAACCATTACAACGCATTGGGCTGGGGGGCGCTCTAGGATAGGGAATATATTTATTTTACTATCCAACACCTTCCCTACTATCCACGGGGACTGGAGTTGGAATAGTAAATTAAATAAATCACTATCCAGCGCCTAAAATCACTATGCGTTGTAAAGGTTTGCGATGTAAAAACCGCGTTGTAAAGGCAGGCGTTGTAATAACCTGCGTTGTAACGTCATACATCCCACATCCCATAACATGGCCACTATTCCTTTAGCACTGATGTGGGCTGGACTGTGGGCTATGGTAACAATTGCAATAGCATAACTCATCTCCTAGCCCCGCCAACAGACCTCTCTCCAGACCTTTGGTCCACTCCCCGCCAGTCCAACACACTGACCATGAGACAGGTTAGACGCCGGAAACCCACGTCACACCTGATACTAAGACTCTATATCTACCACCCTCCCCCCCCTAACGCCCCCCCTTTACTGTGAGTCCGATAGTACCATCCCAGAGCCACTGCCTCCCTACCCGCTAACGTCTCCTTCCTATAGGGATTTCGAAACACTGCACTCCAGAGCGAGCAAACTAACTCAGAGTATCCACACCTCTATACTAGATCTTATGAACCTCCTTCACCTTGCTGAACTCTCCCTCGCCAACATCAAAACCCAATGGAACTCCACCCCCCTCACACCACAGGGTTACCCAAGCACCCTCTACCACTACCCTTGAGACACCTTCGCCCTCGCAAGCACACCCCTAGTCCGCTTGAACTTACTGAAGAGGAAATCTTTGCCATCCTTATAACTACAACCCGGACCCAACCACCCTTTGCTCGCTAGGCATGAGAGCCGAACATGCCATCCGCACAGTCTCTATTAACACCAACAAATCGGCTACTTTCCACAACAGAAGTGTGGTCAAGAGTAACCTTGCGCCTGTACACTTATACGCCCTGACACCCGACACCCCTGCAGATTCCTCTCTGTCTGGCCTCTTAATTAACTGCTGATCGGCATTTAAGCATGCCGTAGACATTGCTGCACTCATCCTAAACAAAGACTTCGACCTAGCTATTCTAACAGAATCATGACTCAACGATTCCTCATCTCCTTGCCTGGACCTCTTAGTCCCTCTTGGCTATAACATCGCCAAGCTTGACAAACAATCTAGCAAAAAAGGAGGGGGCATCGCCTGCATCTACTGCTCTAACCTCAGCGTCTCTGAACGTCTGGCTGATTCCTCTGACTCTTGCGAATACCTTATACGCTCCATTTGTAACAACTCCACCCTATTGTGCAACCTACACATCATCTATCATCCCCCTGGCATGAACGACTCCTTCACTGACCACCTCATGGAACATATTACTGCTAAGTTCTCCTCCAATACCAAA
Organism: Lissotriton helveticus; assembly: GCF_964261635.1. NCBI lineage: Eukaryota > Metazoa > Chordata > Amphibia > Caudata > Salamandridae > Lissotriton > Lissotriton helveticus. The sequence goes on along the minus strand of NC_136061.1, from coordinate 1,950,238,404 downwards.
GATATCCTCCTGGGCGATTTCAACCTGCATTGGAATGACCCCAAGGATCCTCATGTCAACGCCATCAAAGACCTCCTGTCCGATCAAGCCCTGACCCAAGCCTGCTCTCTCCCAACACATTCAAAAGGGGCCACCCTTGACAGGATCATTTCCAAGGAATCAACAGTCAAGCTTATCTCCATAGACCCATGCGACTGGTCTGACCACCACGCCATTGCATTCCGGTTACAGGGCTTCCACAAGATAAGGGCCCCTCAACCAGTGATTCCCAGATGCTGGATCAGAGATGCTAGAAACCTGGACCACAATGAACTAGAGGCTCGCTGCAAATCTGACCTCCCCCACCACATTGCTCAACGGTCAATGACCTCAATAACCACTACTCCGCAACTATCTCGAACATTATGGATGACCTAGCCCCACAAAAGCTAAAAAGAACCCAAACTAAAGATAGGAACACCTGGTTTACTGGACCACTCAACAACGAGAGGCGATGCCTTCGGCAATCCGAAAGAATCTGGAGACAGGACCCCTCCGCCGCTCATCTAAAACTTCTCCACCAGGCCAGAAATGCCTACAACAAGAACGTCCTGGAATCAAAGAAATTATTTTTCAGGTCCGAACTTGAGAACGCCAAGAACAGACCTCATAAGCTCTTTGATCTGGTTAAACACAATCCAACAAACTGGTAAAAACCTCGAAAGAAGCCTCCAAGGCTTTAATATCATCTGAGGAATTCTCCTCCTTCTTCGCGGACACAGTCGCAACCTTAGAAGATGAATTTAGTGCCACCACATACTCCCTATCCCTTCTGGGCCTGCCTTCCCCTCCTCCTACAATGCCTCCACAATCTTTACCTAAAAATCAAGCACTCTGGACTGACTTCATTCTCTATGACGAAGACTCAGTTTCTAAAATCCTATCGTCCCTAAACCCGAATAACCATTTCAACGACCCGCTCCCCTCCAACTGCATAGCGGCTGTCGCCCAATCCATTATTCCTAGCTGGACCTCAATAATTAATGCCTCGCTCCAGCAGGGTTCCATTCCTGACTCCCTGAAAGCCGGCCAAGTCCTCTCCAGACCTATCTCCAACATCCCCCTCCTAGCCAAAGTGTTGGAGAAGTGTGTACAACAGTAACTAAGTCAGCACATCAACAACTTCCACCTTCTCGATGATTTCCAATCCGGTTTCCGACTTGGGCACAGCACTAAAATGACCATCCTCCACATCGTTGACGATGCCCTCCAAGCCCTTGACCAAGGGGAAACATGCCTGTTAATCCTCCTAGATCTATCCTCGGCCTTCGACACGGTCAACCACGAAAAACTAACCGAATGCCTCAAACTGAGGATGGGCCTGGATGGCTCTGTCCTAGAATGGTTTAAATCCTTCCTCCAAAACTGGTCGCAGCGATTCCTAATTAACGGCAAACTATCTGCTCCCTCGCCAGTAAAGGTTGGAGACCCTCAAGGATCAACCCTGTCCCCTACCCTCTTCAACCTTTATCTTGAATCACTCACGGAAGTTATACGCTCAGCGAATATCTCCTACCATATATATGCTAATGACACTTAGCTCTACATCAAAGCCTCCTCTCTTGAGGACATTCTCTCCCTGAACGAGGTCCTGAAATCAACCGCCCACTGGCTCACCTCCAATCAACTTAAACGTAACGCCAAGAAAACAGAATTCCTCCTAATCTCCTCTCCAAAAACGAATCCCGAGATGCAATTATGGGTCAAGGCTATCACAGCCTTAGATTGCCCACCGACCATTGTGGACTCAGCAAAATCTTTTGAAATAACCCTGGACTGTAACTTGAACATGCAAGACCACATCAACTCGATGGCCAAATCAACCAGATTCCACCTGAGCTTCCTCTGGAAATTGAAACTCTTCCTTGACACTACTGACCTAAAAAGCGCAGTCCAAGCGCCAGTAATCTCTAGACTGGAATATGGTTGTTCCACTCTCTCAGGCTTACCCAAGATCTCCCTGGCACCCCTAAAAGCCTGCCTTAATGCCGCCGCCAGACTTCTTACAATCTGAAAAAATTTGACCATATCTCTCCATACCTGAACCTTTGAACTGGCTCCCGCTCGAGGCCAGATTCCAACTCAAACTGGCTTGCATCACACACAAAGATTTATGCTCCAACTCTCCTGCCTACCTTGCACAGAAACTTGTGGTATCCGGCCGAAGCAGAAACTCCTGTTCCGCCAGAGACCTTTTACTCCAACCTGCATGGTTTCGGAAAAAAAAAACTTATAACCGGGCTTTCTCTGGATCCGCTCCAAGAATATGGAACTCTCTCCCGCCCGCCATCAGAAGAATCCCTTCTCTGGCACGCTTCAAAAAGGAGGCCAAAACCTTCCTTATGGGTAAATTCCTCTCATAAATGCTGCCTCCTGCCGATTCTCAGTCCTTGACCAATACACAGACCTTGACCAAATATGGACTAGCGCCTCCCGTCGGAATACCGTCCTACCTCTTCAAGAAATCGGGGGCCTTATCTGGAGTTAATTATATGTAAACTGTTCATATGTGTCCGCCTAACTATTGTGATTCCCTGCCTATTGTACACTGCTATGTTTCCCTTGTAAAGCACTCTGATACCGTAGGGTCAAGTTCGCGCTCTCTAAAACATTAAAATACAAACAAAAAAAATACAAATAAAGCATCAATCTTTGCTTTTCTGACAGATCTATCCAATATCTTGTCACATCCTGACACCGTACCTTTTCCACTGTTCTTTCTCCATAGCTTCTTCCTGTATTTCCCTAATGCAATCCAAAGTCTGATTGAACATAAAACAATGACCTAGGCACACATAATATTAAGTTAAGCAGTATGTAAGTATAAACACAAACTACAGTATAATAGCCAACAAATAAGAGAAATATCTTCGGATGTGTTGAGAAATGTTCAGTCTTTTAATTCTTTAAGAGCCAATGACCAGAAGAAAACCAGCCGACACGTGTTTCGTCGCCTGTGGAAAATAGTTCTGTGACTTCCTCAGGGCTGTATATAGAAGATTAGTGTCTTGGTCATCGCTCATCCGGTGATAATTCCAACCGGGCTGGGCCTAAAACATTCAGGTGAACTTCGGTCGTTCACAGGAATCAGACGTGCAGTAAATATGAACATCCGGCACGTAATGACTCAGTATTCGATCGGTTGACTATAATATTAAGGTCACGAACATATAAAACGTCAATGTGGATGAGCAAGGTATACGTAGCCACTAAAAACCCTTCCTTCGAGTGTTTCCCAAAGTCTGATTGAATATAGGCACTTCTGGTATCCATCTAGCTGTCCCTACAACATATATTAGACTATACTCTGATTGGGATGTTCGTTTAGCTGTTTCATTGGCAAAAGCCTTTCCCAGTCCTATCTCATCTACAATTTTCTTGTGGGCACTACATTTAACAATGGCAATTCCTTTTGGTAACATCAAGTCATCCAATAACTTTACTATTCGTTCCCCATGCTGTATCTTAGCACCATGTGAAGTGGGTCAACATTTGTTGTATTTTGCATAACTCAACTACAGATTTCAAGGTAGTAATGGCGTAGGTCACTATACCAGTGCCATCGTGTAGTTTGAAACATGAACTAGCCACGAACAGTTCCCCTTGGGGGTCAGATATAGAGATACCTGTCAGGTATATCCATGCCTTAGTCTCCTCCTCAGTAGTTAATACCCAATCATGCTTTTTGGGACTCGGGAAGGGGTAGTACAATGTCTGTATTCAAAATGTTACATTGTTTCAGAGTGATGTTTGGAGCAATAAGTGTCAACTCATACCCGGTTAATCTTGCACTGGTCAGGTGCTGGGTCTGAGTTTTGTTTAATAATATGTCCACCGCTTGAAGTATAATAACTGTCAAATTGGGATGTATGACGTTACAACGCAGGCTATTACAACGCCTGCCTTTACAACGCGGTTTTTACATCGCAATCCATTACAACGCATAGTGCTTTTGGGTGTTGGATAGTGAATAGTTTAATTTACTATTCCAACTCCAGTCCCCGTGGACACTAGGGAAGGTGTTGGATAGTAAATTAAACTTATTTCCTATCCTAGAGCGCCCCCCAGCGCAATGCGTTGTAATGGTTTGCGTTGTAATGACCGCGTTGTAATGGTAGTGCGTTGTAAAAGTTTCGTTGTAAAGGTTGTTTACCGTCAAATTGTGACCCAAAACTTACATTTTGGATTACTTTATCGCAGTGGCTACAATAACTGTCAAATTGTGACCCAAAACGTACATTTTGGATTGCTTTATCGCAGTGGATGCAGCAGCTAAAGAGCGCAAGCAATTTGGGAAAGCTTTCACTACTGGGTCCCATGTGGAGGAGAAATACGTGCATGGCCTATTCCTTCCTCCATGGGACTCTGTTAAAACGGCCAAGCTGCAACCATCTTTATGCACAAATGTGGTATAATCAGGGTTACCTAAAGCAGGGGAATTACATAAAGCATTTTTCAATAGCAAAAAGGCAGCTTCACACTCATTAGTCTAAGGAAGCTGCATGCATACCTCCTTTAATGTTAAAGCAAGCAGGGGTTTTGCAATTAGTAAAAAATTACGTGTCTATTGTAGACAAAAATGAGTAATTCTAATAAACGCATGGACATCAGATTGAGTCAGTGGTCTCTGCATGTACTCCACCAGTTGTATCCTATGTGGGTGGTCTCTGCATGTTCTGCACCAATCGTATCCTATGTGGGTGCAGCTCTCTACCCCCCTTCAACAGGAGATGACCTGAATAGGTAACCTTCTGTTGACAATACTGTAATTGGGGAAGAGGTACTTTATGTCCCAAGGTGGCTAAGTGATGCAATAATTTCACTGTAGTCTGTTTGCAACCTTCTTCTGTATTGGTGTGTCTCCAAAGAGCAGCTCGTGTGCTACCAGTAGCTCTCCAGGTACCTGTGAGTAGCTCTGCTGTGTGCAGGCCAGCCTATGACTATCAAAGCTTTTACTTGGTTGAATTTTATTATTTATACCAAAATTAAAAAGCATGTATTCAAGATAAAAATGTTTGTATTTTCATAACTCATAAGCTGATGTCTGTAAATTGAATTTTCAAAAATGTGCATAAAGCTGTTATTTGATTTGGAGATATTTATTACTCATATTTATACCTTGGCGCAAGGAGGATTGCAGCTATGGTTTGTATGTACTAACTCTGTAATATTTCAGTTCAAATTGTCAAAGCATTTTTTAGATTACTGCTGGAAATCCTGCTTAATGCACCAATGTGATTTCTATTGGCACTCTTGGATGGGGTGTTCACTTTTACATCACTAGTAGCACTTGTTACAGAAAAGGTTGGAGGCCCCTGTGTAAAGTTCAGTGATTGTGAAATAGGGCTCTGAACGGGGATACCAGAAAATCCCACAGATGTATTAAATTTACTGGAGAGGGGAGCCCTAGGAAAGCGTTTATGAACCAAAGAGGTGCAAGTAGCACCAGTATCTATCAGAAACTCATGTCCCCCCCAGCTGTACAGTAACATAGGTGCTAGCTTTATTGACTGGTATCATGAACCTCCTTCCCCCTTTTCTAGACTGCCGTATTGAGGGTATTCAAAGGTATTATAGTCAATGTCAGTACAGTCATCATTGTAAAAGCTTCTGTCTGTTTCCATGCTATCAAAATAGTTCTGGCGTCTGTTGTCATTGAAACACTGGGCAAAATCTTGTAGGCTCACCCCACTTCTGCTTGTACCCCTTATCAATGAATTACCTCTTCCTCTTGTCACCATTCTTTGGCCCTGTAAATTAGGGCATTCGTCCTTCCAATGACCGTCCGGAAAGCAATAGGCACACTGATTTTGGCCTAATGCTGTGCCGTGTATAATTTATACAGCACTCTATGCCTGAAGGGATATTGTCTTGACTTCTGCTGGATGTTCCATTATGTCTGGACAAAGCTATACATCTCTGATGAGCTCTAACTAGAGATAAACATGTGTGCTTTTATTCATTCCAAGCTGGCTTTGATGATATTTTACTAATCCAAAGCTGTGATACTGTGGCTTTTGTCATCTTTCAGCTCTGCGTGGATGGCATGTGCTAATCCTATGCTTAAAGAGTTTGCTAGAAAAACAGACATTTGATGTGAGCAGATTTAGAGTGTCGCTGGTGTTGTAGGGTGCACCATAAAGGAACTGCTCTATACCTAAACTTGGGAACTATTTAGTGTTCCCTACTTTCTTACATACACACACACATAAATACATACATATACATACATACATACACATACATATATATATGTTTGTCCAGATGCGCTCGCGCTCGAGAGTGCACTCAACGCTGTTTTTCCCATCAGGGATTTGTCACCTCACTGCAGCTCACCACCTTTTCATCCACAATTGTTGTATGCTCGACGCGTTTCAAGGCACCCCGCCTCTTACTCATAAACCAACATACAGAGGCACTGAAAGGCTTTACCTGTGTCTTCATTTTATTTATTGAATTGGACCGCCTTTAGTGGGCGTGGTATACCATGATGACTCATGGCATGCTGGATATCGTAGTCCCACAGGTGAGTGAATTGCACTTCCTGTAGTAGGCTCCATGCCCCTGCATGATCTTAAAGCTTTAATTAAAACACCTTTGGTAGGAAAGGACTCCAAAGAAGGCGGGCTATTATCGGCTTTGAACAGCGTGCTTCTAGAAGGGGATCATTGTCCTCCACAGCCCTCCCAGCATTTTAGGAATGGTGCACATCTCGTTACCACGGCTCGGGCAGCTGCACCATATGTGTTAGTGTGTTTGTCCTTTATTTGATAAAGGTTAACGCCGAAACGCGTCGTCTTTCACTTGGTGCACAATAAATTATTGTGCCGTCTCCTGGTGTGCCGCCTGTTGTGTTATCGCCGATCGGGGAGCTTACTCGAAAATTCTGAAAAAGTTGAGCGGCTGCTGCTGCCGCTGGCTGGCACCAATGCTGAAGGCAGGGAACCGCGGGATGCAGCATCAGGTGGGAATATATATATATATATATATATACATATATATATATATATATATATATATTTATATTTATATATATATATACTGCTTTAATTTAGTTTGGGGGGAGTCCCAGGGCCCCCACACCCCCTATGGCTCCCTGCAAGCGGTCATTTCATGCTGGAAAATGTTTTTTTTTAAATCAGCTTTTGGCCACAGGGGGAGGGCCCCCCCACCCCCCAGGCCTAGAGAGGCAGGGTATCCTTACCTTGCCCCGTTCTATGTTTTTTAATAGTGTTTTTGTAGGACAGGGGACTGATTCATAATATGGCTGCCATCACATCTTTGTTGATGTGGTGGCCGTCAATCAGATCTTACCTCTAGATCTGTGGGCACCGTGGATCCTCTTATTTTATTAACCTTAATTTCTTGAAAACCACTGAACAGAATTAAACCAAAGCACAAAAAGCTAACTTTCTGGACTAAGATCTTGCTTTCTAGGAAATTGCGTGTAATTCCCTTCAGCCATTTTGGCTGTAGCTATGTCTAATTTTCTTTCTGAAAAATGTATAGGGAAAACGGGTTTTAGGACCCTATGAGGTGGATGAACGTTTTTTGGGAAAGATTAGTCAACAGGCAACAAAATTATAAGCAAACCAAACAATGCTTTTCCTATGGAAACATGGTCCCGAGAGATTAAAGTAACATTATAGTTAGGTGAAATGTTCAGTAACAATGTAACATTTTAAACTCTAAAAACCATAGAAATTCACCAGTTATTTGTTATCTCAAGTAACTATAATTTGTTCCCTAAAGTAACTATAACGCGCCCTCGCAAGGGAGTTTTCTCATCAATAATTTCAATGCAAATGTTTCAGTGATATTATTAATGATGTCATAGAAGATATCATGAGTGATGTAATATGTGGGGTAATTAGCAGGGCATGGCAAGAGTGCAAGTTATAGTTAGGGCACCAGTTATAGTAACTTGAGATACCTATAACTATAGCTGGTGAATTTCTATGGATTTTAGAGTTTCAAATGTTATGTTACTACTGAACATTTCACCTAACTATAACTTTAATTTAACCTTTGTTTTTTGTCAGTGAATTTCTAGTTTTCTTTTAATGTAAAGTAATATTTTATTACCATAAGTAAAGCTAAGCCCACAAGCAATTGCCAGTGACTGAGATTAACTCAAGCATTCCATCCATCACCTTATTGTTGTTCCAGTTGTCACCCTATGTGCGACAGGTATGCCCAGACGTGGGGCCCAATCTCACTGTGCCACTGGAATGAAGCTATAACTGGCTGAAGAGCCCAGGATAAGGGCGAAACCAGTGCTAGGTTGCTATATTCTGGTTCGGGGAGGACCTGGCTTGTCAGTTCGGACTGAACTGTTTCCACTGGAGGAGGGTCAAGGTCGATTTGCACGTGGCTGGGTCCAAACTGAGGTTGCATGGTGGGTGAAAAACAATGGATTGGGATGCGGCCCCAAGCGATTGCCGGTGGCTGAGATTAATTCAAGCAATCCATCCATCACCTTTTTGTTGTGGCTATAATAACCTGGGCCACATACAGGGTTCACATGACATGTATCTATTCTCCTTGTTCACTAATAATTCATGTTTAAAAAATGTCACTTTTAGTAAGTACTTCTCAGTGCAGTGCTATAATGTGACATATTAATGTCAAAGCTTCACATGTTAAAGAAATACACTTTTTTAATTCTGGAAAGACTTTATCATACTTTACTTAAGGGTTTTTCGTATGATAAACATAAAAAACATTTTCAAGGCTCGTCTCGTGCACAGCATGTCCCTGGTAATTTGTTGGCTCGCCTACCGGTAGGAGTGAGTCGCTGTCTGCTCCTCCTAATCACAGTAGCTTGAGTATACTTTGAGTGAATCCCTCAGCAATGGACAAACACTCGGGGGCATATTTACAATGAAATGCGCAGCGCCACAAGCAATTTTGCTGCACTGTGGTGCGTAGTTTAAAAAATGCTGGAATGCGTCGCATTTACAGAAATACTGCACATCCTTTGCTCTCCCCTGCGCTGCCCCTAAAACAGCAGCCGGGCGCCGGGCGCCAACGCAGGCACCCATGCACCATGGCGCAAGGGTACCTGAGTTGCAGGGATTATTGTGTTTGTGCATACTTTTCTGTGTGCAGGAAGTGAGACATTCCTGCACAACTACAATCATTAATGGTGTTTAGCTCCTTCTAAGTGTGCTGCAGAATACAGCGCATATAGAAAGAGCAACAAACGAGGAGCAATAAGAGTATTTCTCCTTGTTGCGCCACTTTAACGTCTCCCCTTGAAAGGCATTAGTTTTTGGATTTGCCTCAGATTTACGAATCCTTGTGAATCTGAAGCAGTGTCAAAAAGCCATGGGTGTTGCGTGGAAACACCCACAGCAACACCCATGACACGCCCCTTTAACGCAGAATGCTGGGTAAAAGCGGGCCATATTTACAAGGCTGTGTAAAGCCACACAAAGTGGCTTGACATGGCCTGTGGAGGGTGCTTCCATCATATGCCCGTCCTCATGCGACACACAAGGCACATTTACAAATTCAACTTTCACTGTTGGCCAACGAACTTCCGCGAATAATTATAAAAAAATATCAATGGGAAGAAGAAACAAATATACGCAAAATACATAAGGCTTTTGGAAAATAATTTTTCTTTATACTTTGCAACTAGGCTTTTCAATATTTGTTAAGTCAGTTGCATTGAACACTGGTGCCTTTGCTGAACGCGTGGTCCCTTGAAACATACTGACAGGGAACCAAGGAGGCGAGGTATGGAAAACACTGCTTGTGAGCCAGTTTAACCATATTGTTGAAGGCTATAAACCTCGAAGCCTTTAACTTTTTGGCACCCATTTTCGGATGATTTATGGCTTTGTTGGAATTATAACGTCAAGGGGACTTTTGCTAACTACTTGTACAGCAGAATATCTTAAACAGTGGTAAAAGGATTAGTTCGGATAGTTGGCAAGTCACAGTTTCTGCTGCCACCACGTGGTAAGAGAGCATAAGCGCACAGAACAATCTTGGGTTTTGCTTATGTTAAATTACCAAGCCAATTATTTTTTTTATTTCAAAGAAGTTTTTATGAGGATTTTATGCGAGCAGAAAAATACAGATAAACGCATATAGAAAAGCCACCACATGTTGGGTACCCGCAAAAAGCATGAATACCACAGGATATTGCATAATGAATTAGACTCAGAACAGCATGGGCGGGTGTAAATATGTGAGTGTGAGTTAGTGAAACAGATTTAAATGTTGTTTGTGTGTTTGAGAGTGAAGCTGATTAGTCCCTGGTAGGTCGCAAGACGGGAGGAGAGCGAGAAAGAGAAAATAGCGGCTAGAGTAAGAGTATGCAGAGTTGGAGTTTGGTAGGGAGTGGGAGGAGTGGTGATGGGGTGGGGCGACCGGAGTGGCAACTACTACTTTAGGGACATGTTTGTTATAAATCTATCTAGCCTGAACCGGATCTTATCATTTTTAATTGATGGTGTCCTCAAGTATGTGTCTAGTGAGTTATCTGCCCCTTTGTTGAACTGAAACCATTCCCACTGGGTGTGGCGGGAGAGCTTGGAAAAGTATTTTCACTCAAAGAAGATGGCTTTAAGGCCAATATTGTTTTGAAAACATCTGCACGATATTGTCAACGTATTCAGATGCCGCCACTGGATTCTATGAGCTGTTCTAGAATGTCTTGAATGGAACTCTGTTGAATTTAATGTTAAAGGTTCCAAACCTTGTCAGTTGCTATCAGAGTGAGGTGCCTTTTCTCCAATAAATTACTGTAAAAACTCCTGCAGTGTGGTACCTTTCAACATGTTATGTCATGTCTGCTTGTAACGCTGTATTATCTATAGGCTACCTTAAGAGGATGATATTAAAAGCTGCCTTGCAATGAACATGTTTATAACACCCTCCTGTTTCAAGCATTCGTGTTCTATTTTGTAGAAAAATATCTGCTGCTGGTTTACTAAAATCATGATTTTGGGATGACTCTTAACCCTCATTTACCCCTGAAGAGAGTGTACAGTATAGGCCGTATCTCCATACTTTGATTTTATTTTAACATTATGCAATACGTGTATATTTCTTTGTATTGGATTAAGTTTTCATTTAAGATAACGTAATTTCAGTACACAATCGGTGTATTGCCATGATCACTGATTATTTCTTTAACTGTTAATTTTGGCAATAATGAAAGCTGTGATGAAATATTCTCACTGTAAAACAATAAAGGAGTTTCTACCTTAACAACAAAGCTGACATTTACGACAATAATTACGTATAGAATGTGCACTATTGTTATACGGTTCTGAAAAAAAAATGTAGGACGGTGTATTAGGACAAGACTTCAGAATGTAGGGACTGAGTCCATCTACACCATCAGAGACTGTTGGCCCAGCTTTTAGCTACCTCACAGTGCCTCACCCCAACCCCTAACTTTCCTGGGTGGCAGGTGATTTTGGCAACCTCGAACATGCCACTCTGATCCCCAAGGGACACATGGAAACAGATCTTACCCCTTTTGTTGTTTACTAATGCATGCCCTTGGTAAGCATAAGAAATATACGATGGATGTTTTAAATACATTTATTGAAACAGTCATAGTCTTGCATAGGAAGAGTGAGCTGTGATTATTAGGCAAATAAAGCAAAGCAAAGTAACCAGCATTATGAACATGGTGGAAAGAATAAACAGTCTAACCATGGCAGTCTGAGTTCTATATATCCCTACCTATCACTACCTCTAATCTTGGAGCATCGTGGGTGTACCCTCCACCCAATCTCTTAGATTAACCTGAGACCCCATACCTGGATGACTCCACGAAAAAAGTGGATGCAGCATGGAACAACTTCAAAAACAACAGGTGATGGACAGAATGCAGAACAATGTCATACATTCACCCCAGTACAGAGATCTGGGCCTAAATCCATCGTTTTTAGGTCTCGTCCTTTACCATTCCGAAGGAATGGGAAATGGCGAGAATTCAAGTGCTCGAACTGATTGTCAAACCACCGCTTTTTTTCGTGGCGTTTTCTTCAAGTGCACGTACAGGCACGCGCTTTTGGCCCATACACTTTCATGGCCATCTGTTCCTCAATGTCCCTCCCACCCTTCGTTTGATCTTGCCGCGAGTTCCGGCTAATGGCCCTCCCCCCTCCCCCAGCACAGAGCGCGCATCGCGGCCGCACAGCACATCAAAGGGCTTCTCCCAGCGTGTGCTGTGCGGCTTCTCCTCCCCTAATTATGTGGCCGGCCGTACTTGTGTTTCCCGGCCGCTTCCCGGCCACTCTTGTATTTAATTAGCAGCAGCAGCATTTCTCCTGCGCCAGGCCACATCAAAGGCTCTGTGCCACTTTCACCCACACAGCAACACTTACAGACACGCAACGCCACTCACACCCACACAAGCCCACTATCATCCACGCAACACCACACTCACCCACGCAACGCCACTCACCCAAGCAACACCACTCACACACTCAACGCAACTCATCCATGCAACGCCACTCACCCAAGCAACACCACTCACACACGCAACACAACTCACCCACGCAACGCCACTCACACATGCAACGCCACTCACACACGCAACGCCACTCACACACGCAATGCCACTCACACACGCAACGCCACTCAGCCACGCAACGCCACTCACACACGCAATGCCACTCACACACGCAACGCCACTCACACACGCAACGCCACTCACACACGCAACGCCACTCAGCCCAGCAACGCCACTCAGCCACGCAACGCCACTCAGCCACGCAACGCCACTCAGCCACGCAACGCCACTCAGCCACGCAACGCCACTCACACACGCAACGCCACTCACACACGCAACGCCACTCACACACAAAACGCCACTCACACACGAAACGCCACTCACCCACGCTCACCCACGCAACGCCACTCACACGCAACGCCACTCACACACGCAACGCCACTCACACACGCAACGCCACTCACACATTGTGGGTGCAGATTGTGGGTGCAGATTCAGAGTGCAGATTGTGGGTGCAGATTGTGGGTGCAGATTGTGGGTGCAGATTGTGGGTGCAGATTGTGGGTGCAGATTCAGAGTGCAGATTCAGAGTGCAGATTCAGAGTGCAGATTGTGGGTGCAGATTGTGGGTGCAGATTGTGGGTGCAGATTGTGGGTGCAGATTGTGGGTGCAGATTGTGGGTGCAGATTCAGAGTGCAGATTCAGAGTGCAGATTCAGAGTGCAGATTCAGGGTGCAGATTGTGGGTGCAGATTGTGGGTGCAGATTGTGGGTGCAGATTGTGGGTGCAGATTGTGGGTGCAGATTCAGGGTGCAGATTCAGGGTGCAGATTGTGGGTGCAGATTGTGGGTGCAGATTGTGGGTGCAGATTGTGGGTGCAGATTGTGGGTGCAGATTCAGAGTGCAGATTCAGAGTGCAGATTCAGAGTGCAGATTCAGAGTGCAGATTCAGGGTGCAGATTGTGGGTGCAGATTGTGGGTGCAGATTGTGGGTGCAGATTGTGGGTGCAGATTGTGGGTGCAGATTCAGGGTGCAGATTCAGGGTGCAGATTGTGGGTGCAGATTGTGGGTGCAGATTGTGGGTGCAGATTGTGGGTGCAGATTGTGGGTGCAGATTGTGGGTGCAGATTCAGAGTGCAGATTCAGAGTGCAGATTCAGAGTGCAGATTGTGGGTGCAGATTGTGGGTGCAGATTCAGAGTGCAGATTCAGAGTGCAGATTCAGAGTGCAGATTGTGGGTGCAGATTGTGGGTGCAGATTGTGGGTGCAGATTGTGGGTGCAGATTCAGAGTGCAGATTGTGGGTGCAGATTGTGGGTGCAGATTGTGGGTGCAGATTGTTGGTGCAGATTGTGGGTGCAGATTCAGAGTGCAGATTCAGAGAAAACTCAGCAGCACCACCACCATTGCAATGCAATAGGTCTCGTTTTAACGCAAATTTAAGCTATAGGCCTTGTAAATGACAAAGCCTTTTATTTATGTTCCAAAAACCAGAAAGAAAAAAATAAAGGGCATTATCATTTACAATGCTAATAGTTCAGACTCGCGTTATTGCGAGACCTATTGCATTTCCAATGCTTGTTTTGTTTGCTCACCATGCCATTCCAGTTTGAACCCAGCCATATGCAAATCAGTCTTGACCCTGTGCCCCATGGGAACAGTCCAGCCCGAACTGCAATGCTAGGTCCTCCCTGGACTGGAAACAAGCATCCAAGGACTGGTTTTGGGCTTTTAGCCCTCATCAGCCTGGATAGCTTGATTCCAGTGGCATGGAGAGCACGGGACTCACGTCTGAGCATACCCGTCCCACTCGGGGTGACAAATGCAAAAACAACAGGTGATGGACAGAATGCAGAACAATGTCATACATTCACCCCAGTACAGAGATCTGGGCCTAAATCCATCGTTTTTTTGCTCACCATGCCATTCCAGTTTGGACCCAGCCATATGCAAATCAGTCTTGACCCTGCGCTGAATGGGAACAGTCCAGCCCGAACTGCTAGACCATGTCTTCCCTGGACTGGAAACAAGCATCCTGGGACCAGTTTCGGATTCATAGCCATGTCTTCCCTGGATTCAAGCTAGCCTGGCTGATGACGGCTGATTAGCCAGAAACCGATCCCAGGATGCTTGTTTCCGGTCCAGGGAAGAATGGCTTGGCAGTTCGGGCTGGACTGTTCCCATGAGGCACAGGGTCAGACTGATTTGCATATGGCCATGTCTGAACTGGGGTGGCAGAGTGAGCTAAAGAATGGTGATGGATTAAACCCAGATCAGTTGACTGGGGGTGAGTGTTTGATTTGCTCAAACGCTCCGTCCATCATCCCCTTTTGTATCGCATGGAACAACTTCTGCATTCTCCAGCCCCTTATTCTGAGTGTAGAGAAAGGCTGTGTTCTGGATGGCACAGCTGCAACTGATACTGCCATCAACAATAACGCTCCACCATTTAGAAGCCAATGGGACTAGAGTCAGAGGAGCGGCCCAATTAAGCTGGGCCTCTTCAGTCCAGCACTGTCATTGAAACCCAGTTAGTGAACAGAATATATTTTAAATGTTCCTCACAGACAAGGAGAACAAATCAGTAACTTGTTATTTGACAAGCCCAATTTACTGTAGTTACATTCAATAGATCCTCAAAGGCCCAAAAGATAAATTCAACATTTTTGGGGAAAAAAGAACTGGCAGGTGTCTCTCACCCTAGCCCCCATTAAATAAGACTTGACTAAAAGGGATTGTTACAAATAAGACAAACCTGTCAAAGAATCTGTCATTCACAAGCAATACATTGGATTATTAATTGGGATGGGTGGTGCCCACGTCAAGGAATAATCTCAACTCTTGTCAGGGGGAACCCTCAAAGTCACTAAATTAACCTTAGCACCACCCTTGATACCAACAGCACAAATCAGATAGGCCTAGCCTAGGGCCATGTGTAAAGTATCTATGCAGTACCAAAACAGTAATAAAATAAAAATGCCTACAGTAATAAATCCCAAAGTAAATTGGAAAAATGAGTAAACTTTAATAAACAAAATGTTGCCAAAATAACAAAAATCAAATATGGGAACCAGAGATATGAATTTTTAAAGTTTTAAGTAGAAATAACATCAAGAAATACTAAGCAACAATCAAAGTTTATGGTCACAGTAGACATGGACCTAGGCACAATTTTAGGCTGACAGCAATGGAGCATGGGTTGGACATACCACCAGGTGTGTGAGGTGAAAAATCTGGGGTGGCCACTCAGAAAAGACGGATTTCCCTCTCACATGTAATATACTTAGAGGTCCTTACCATACCCTGAAGTTAGTAAAACACTCAGAACAGTTTACATTTTAGGGTATGATTACATATGATAAACTATTTGTAAAGCAATGAGAAAGCAAATTAGGGCAGTGGCTAATTATGTCCCAAACACATTGCACCACACATCCATATACCACTCTTTGTATCTGAGCGGTCACCGTCCATCTAATAGCATGGTCGGGTAAGTTCTAAATAATATGCCTAGTCATGACATGCCTCACTGAGTAACTTCTTGTGCCTTTAGACCTAAAGTTGTAATTCCATGACTCAGCGCTCCCTTCATCAACCTGTCTGTGTGTCTAACCCCGCTCCTGTACTAAAACCTTCTATATATATTCTAGACATGGTGTTCAATGGAGTGAGGAGAGATTTTCTCATTCTCCGTTCCTATATCATTGTACAGGCTATCTGAGCAATACATCTTGTTACAGTGCATGCAGACCCTTATTGCTGTTTTCCTTCATTTTCCCTTCATTCTTTCTACAGAAAAGAACGCACAAGATCATCTGTCTTCTTGCTGGGTCTCAGGTGCTGCGATTACCAACAATGCATGAATCAGAGAACTTTTCCTTCTTGGTCTTGTTAGCATGAGGTTAAGAAAAGCATGCCAATCCAAGCACACATTAATTAGCTACAACAAATATAACAAGTCAGTCTGCTATCTAGGCTTTTTTAGCACTACATATGTACTGCATGTACATGCAAAGGCAATGATAGGTTAGCATGTGTAACAGCCAACCATGCCTGTATTGCATGTAACGTGAAAACCTGATAGAAGCCTTTTCAAGTCCTTGGGGTCTATCTCTAAGAATCGCCTGAGTGGAGACATTTTCGCACTGCAGACCTGGTGGACCTGACACCATGTTTATCCCTCAGAAGCGTCTTGCACAATGCATACTGGATCCATTTCAGAGGTAAAAAGTTGACTAAAGAAGTAGGCATCTCTATCTTTGGGAGCCCAGCTGTTGTTGTGGAAGAGGTGCCTTCTCTACCACAAAGGCAGTTTGGCAGCAAGGATGCCAAACTCATAATGACCCCATTAGAGCTTCACTTAGAAGTGGGTCATATTGTAAAAATCTGCCAATTCCCAGCAAAGGCAAAAAACTAGACATTGATGGGACTCCAGTCAGTGACAATATATATACCACGCTGTATTATTTCAGGGGTTAGTCTGTAATGGCAAATGTACTTCATTTGGTAAAAATCGACAATTTGTGCACAAATCTGGCCCGGAGGCCCAGCTTCCACTTTCGGATTGTGATGGATAAACAAGCAAAAACCTTTCAGTCTGGTTCCCATTTGCCCCTCACCACCCCTCCCAATTACAAGCAGACATTTGAAAATGTGTTTTTCTTATTGTAAACCCAGGCTACAGAAAGCAAAATGCAAAGAAAAAAAAAACAGGACTCTGTTATTAACTCAAACCTGATATTTCACGCATTTCACTAACTGAAGGTAGTTGTAATTTGGCAAAGCACTGATAGTGTGGATTTGGGCCAACATTTTATTATATGGTTAACCTTTTAAATTACCATCACTTATAGGGTTAAGCCCTGTCCCCGTGCCAGTCTCTTCTTGGGGTGACGGATCTTGGTCACCGTATTATCATTCAAAGAGCTATTTCAGCATAACAAGCAACATTTCAAATACAATTCCAAGTTCAAATAATGAGAGATTGGATAAGCCTTAAAAGCTTTTTCTCATTAAGAGATTAGTAATTGTCTTTTTTATAGTTTTTCTTTATTCATATTAGTCATTAAATCTTTAGTAAGTTTACAGAAATCTCATAAAAGGTTTAGTTAGAATCAAATGGGAATAATAATGCATCAAGCACGTTCTATAAAGGAGTAAACCCTGTTCTAAAAGTACAGACCAGAATTTCAGAGTTAGTAGAACCCATGAAAATTTCAAGTTCAAAGGAAAAGAGTGAGATTAAAGAAGCATAAAGCTCAAAGCCAATTTCGTGCAACAGAAGTTCCCATAATGGGCAGCTCATGAAGCTCAGCCGAGTCTCAGTAATCAAGAAAGTGATCCTACAGTTGCAGTATCAATCTGTAAAAGTAAAGCCTCAAAGTAAAGTAGATAAACTGTAGCAACAGTCACCACAACTGTCTGCCTAAGACAAAGGAAAGGGTTGCGGGAAGCATCTAGAGAAGCATTGCATCGAACTAGGAACACGACTAATATAAAAGACATGAATACATGTTGCAAACCTTGTAGCAGGCATCTTCCTCTGTAGACCAACCAATGGGCTGCACTCATCGTTGAGCAGGTTCAGTTCTTCCTTTCCCAGGAAAATATGTCTGGATTGTAAAGCCTTATCACAAGTTAGTGTTAGACCTGGCATCCTTGTTGTGGTTTCCCCTGTCTTTTTGCCTCTACCGTGTGTATTTTTGATGTTATACTGGACTTCGCTTTTGCTGGTTTAGGTACTCTGTGCACTTTACCACTGCTCATCAGGGCCAAAGTGCAAGTGCTCCCTGTATAAATTGTGATTCTGATTGGTTCCCCATGATTGGCATATTTGATTTACTGGTAAGTCCCTAGTAAAGTGCCCTTGGTGTGCCCAGGGCCTGTAAATCAAATGCTTCCAGTGGGCCCACAGCACTGGTTGTGCCACCCACATGAGTAGCCCTGTAAACCTATTTTAGGCCTGCCATTACAGTGTCTTTGAGTGCAGTTTTAAACTGCCATGTCAACTGAGCAAGTGCACCTACTTGCCAGGCCATAACCTTTCCTTTTACTACTTGTAAGGCACCCCTAAGGTAGGTGTGTCTCTCAAAATTAGCCACAAGTGAATCAAAAGTTAAGGGGGAAGGGGAGACATCCCTTAAGGATAAGAACCCTCACTCACCCGAAGGTGACATGCTTCATCATTTGGGTCCTCCTTACCAATGCTGAAAACCTAGTCAACACTGGGAGCTACTACTTTGGGGAAAATTAAGGAAGGAGCTCAGAGATGTTTTGATTGGTAAGGAATAGGATGATAATCCCATATGAGAGCTATAAGGTGTAGTGAGATGTGCAGCGCTGTCAGAAGAGTGAGTGGTGACGTTACAACTATCTAGGTAGAATCACAAGAAAATACTTTAATGATGTGTTATACCTGACAGGGTTAAAAGAGGAACAGCACAGTGGTATAGATTTAGAACCACTGTCACTAAGTGGTCAACATGTTTCAGCCTATTGATCACTACCCGTGTATCAGCGGCTTTCTTCAGGACCAGATTGACTGCGTGATCATGCTGCTGCACTGCTAAGTGATAATCATATAAAGTGATAATAAAGATTATTTATACAAAACCGGTATTCCTGCTTGTCTTTGTCTGTCAGGTCATAACCAGGTATCTATAAATAAAACACATGTGGTAGAAAAGGAGAAAGACACACACAAAACTTAATAATCACATTTACTACACTTGACATGACATCACAAGTGTCATACCATTTATGACTGGTATCAAAGACTTACCCTCGAATGTAGGATAGTCCTGCCTCACCTCTACCTGGCGGACTGCTCTGGAAGGAGGCCCCGCACTGCGGGAAAAATTATATATATAAGTGTCTAAAATACACCAACCTATAGGTTGTCATATGTATAAGTGTCTGATGCAGTACACCTATATCAGTACACAAACCACTAAATGCAGAGACCTAAGAAAACCAGCCCCCATGGTGACCAAGTACTCTATCATTGATCACTAGATGCAAATATATATGGCATAACCAGAAGTTTATCAAAGACAGACCTATTATTTACAAGGTAAAAACGAAGTAAACAACGCTTAGATATCAACACTAATTCAAGAAAAGATGTTTCTTGTGACCTTACCTATCCGTCGGTACCTCGACACCCTCGAGAGCTAGTCCCGGGAGGTACCGACTGGTAGGTCGACTGTTGTTTAAATAATAGGAGTTTAATTGCTCGCAGCCTTGAGAGCAGGGTCCTAGCGAGCTATGGTAGACTCTTGTCCGCCTGCCTTCTCGCTGCGCATGTCAGTGTAAAGAATAGTTATTCGCGCATGCGCGATTGGGCTTCCTAGTTCAAAACGCTAGTTTTCTTGCGCATGCGCTTGGGCTTACATGTTCGTAACGCTGTTATACGCCCTCGCGCCTGCGCTCAGCACCAGCGTTCAGTCCTTCAAAGTGCCGCCCACGTGTATCCCAGTGCTCTAGTAACGGGATGAACGGGAATTCTACAGTTTAAACTTTGGGCGCTTGTTTCCTATTATGTGTGGAGAAGTAATAAAGGTTTGTAGCGAGGCCAACTGATACATGAGTTTAAATAATGTGTTGTAGTAATTACCACTTGATATTACAGCCCCATATCCACATCATAAGGGAAGTCAATCTCAGAGTGAGAATATATTGGTAACTAACAAGAAACTTATTAACATGAGGAAGGAGAGACTATCATTAATGTTATGTTGTAATGAGGGGACAGACATTCTACTCATTCTGTCAGCCCAGAAAAACCTATTTCTCTTTCAGATTAGCAGACAAGACAGAATATCACCAGAACTAAGTACATAGCACTCTATATTGAATAGCTACGGGAGGTAGTAGTGCCAAGAAGTCAGTTCCTACATACTAAATGGATGACCAGGGAATTTCATCATTGAGGCCCAGTCTATCTGTTCCAAGTTTATAGACCCATTGTTGTTCCTTACGGAACAAGAATTTCGTGGGGTCTGTTAACTGTGGTAGAAACCACGGTTTGTCTAGTACCACCCAACGTAAGTCAGTATCAGCGTCCTCCTTTATCTAGAAAATGGTTAGTGAGTTTTGTAGATCGTTTGCCACATCTTATAGTGCTTTTATGTTCCTGGATGCGTGTCTTAATTTTTCTGGTGGTCATTCCTACATACCGAAGTAGGCAGGGGCACCATATCAAGTATATTAGTCGCTCACTATTACAATTAGTGTGTTTGTTGATTTTCCAGGGGCAAGATGTGCCTATATCAATCTCAAGGGTTCTCTCTGTTTGTGGACACACTGTACAGGTACCACAAGGGAAGTGTCCTATCACTTGTGGCATGTTCCACAATGTAGTCTGCAGCCCAATGTTCTTCTGCCCATGTGGGCGTGTGTGAACTAATTTGTCCCGCAGATTTACACTCCGTTTGTACGCAAACAAGGGTCGTTCTAGAATGCTGTTAGCCAGATTAAGAACTCCCCAGTGTTTATTAATACTCTTTTTGACTGAGTTGGAAAAACTAGAGAAAGTGTTGACAAACGTTATTCTCTGGTTGGTGTCTTTAGTAGGTCTTTTTTCTAATAGAGCTTCTCTGTTATTATTTGCTGCTCTTTTCTTGGAGTTGCGGATCAGCTGTGTGGGATATTTCTTCTCTTTGAGATCTCGTGTCAAGTTCTTGGCATGTTCATCATATTTTTCTAATTCAGTGCAGTTCCTTCTGATGCGTAAATATTGTCCGAATGGCAAATTTTCACGAAGGGCTCGTGGATGGTAGCTGTGGAACGGCAATAGGGAATTGCACGAAGTTGGTTTTTTGTATAGTTCTGTTACTAGTACTCCGTTTTTTGGTTTGATCAGTAGGTCCAGGAACAGTAGACTCACTCTTGAGCATTCCAAGGTGAACCGTAGGAAGTCGTCCTGCTGATTGAACCAATTGTGGAACGTTTTTAGAGTGTCTTCGTCACCTCTCCAGATCACAAAAATGTCATCTATGTATCTTTTCCAGATACATAGATGGCTAAAAAATGGGTTGCCCCGTGTAAGTATAGTCTCCTGTTCAACCTTGTGAACATACAAATTTGCCAAGCTTGGGGCACAAACGCTGCCCATACATGTACCTGAAATCTGAAGGTACAGCTGGTCCTCGAACTTAAAGAAGTTCTCTTTGAGGACTTTCCTTGCACAGAACATCACAAAGTCGATGGGTGTTATGCTATCCCATATCTGGGTTTCAAGCATGGATTTGATGGTAGTCAGGGTTTCCTCTTGTGGAATACAAGTATATAGTGACTCCACGTCAAATGATACCAGCCACTCTTTTTCGTTGTCGAATGGTAAATCTTGGATGTCAGTAAGTAGATGTTTAGTATCTTGAATAAAGGTCGGCATCTGTGATACCAGTGGCCGAAGGAAAGAGTCCACAAATGTCGATAGAGGTTCCAACAAAGGAACCTAACCCAGAGACAATGGGTCTTCCTGGTGGTGGTCTAGCAGCCTTATGTATTTTGGGCAATACATAAAAGTAAGGCATTATAGGTGAATTCACCACTAAATAGGACGCCTCATGGTCGGTGATCCATTTCTTCTCTTTGGCTTCATCCACTTTATTGCTGATCTCACTTGTCAAGCGTTTGGTCGGATCCATTTGTATCTTTCGGTAAGATTTAATGTCATTTAGTTGTCGTAAGCACTCATTTATGTAAGTGTCTTTGTCAAGAAGTACCACCGCTCCCCCTTTATCAGCGGGTTTTATGACTAACTCAGAATTGTTGGCCAGATTTTGTAGTGAAGTTTTCTCAATTCTGGTAAGATTTTGGAACTGTCTTGGGTTACTGTTCGTAATTTCTTTCAAGTCATACAACACTGCTTCTTCAAAAGCAATGATGCGTGCAGGGATCAGATGTGTCGGTGGATTAAAAGTGGATTTCGGACGTAATCCTGTGTTAACAATACTAGGTTGTCCCTCATCTTTATCCTTGAAAAAAACATTCAAGCGAATTTTTCTGAAGAAGGCTGCTAGTTCTTGCCGGGTTTGGAAGGCGTCTCCTCTGTTGCTAGGCACAAACCCAAGTCCTTTCTTCAGTACTCGAGTCTCTTGTTCCGTAGGTACATAGGAGCTCAAATTCACTATCATTTGCTGATGCCGCTCGTCGTCGCTGTTCCTGGTGTTGGTGCCGCCGAGGTTGTTACCAATGGGGAATTCCAATTCACCCTGGTTTTCAATCCTATTCTTCTGCCTCTTTGGTTGTTGCGACCAAACCCTAAAAAAGGCTGGGGTGGCATCATTTGGTTGTAGGGAGGATAAGGAAAAAATGGTGCTTGTTGTTGAGGTCCTAGCGGGCCAAAAGGCATCGGTGGCCACCATGGATTATATCCTTGCCCGAACTGGTTTCCCCTTCTGGGACCTCTTCCTCTTCCTCGTCGATTAGGTGATCTATTGGTCTGACCGCCATAGTTAGTGTTGTCATCAGAATAGGAATCGTCCTCACTTGATGATGTTGAGTAATTGGATCCGTATCTGCCACCTCTCTGATTAAATTGTGGTTGGACATAGTCTTCGCTTGTATATGGATAAACTTTATCCATAGCAAATTTGTCTAGGTCCTTTTTAAATTTTGCTATTTTCGTAGTTAGGATTGAGTCCTTGAAGTCTGTGTTAATTTTATTAGTATCTTCCACTGGTTTCTTAAAAGCTTCTTCAGCTTGCTTTTTATCCAATTGTTTCTTGTACACTAGATTTACAATGGTTGCCCTGATACTAGCCTCCAAGGTTTGTATTTCCACAAGTACGAGGTCCGCTGCCTTCTTGGCAGTGGTGATGATTAATATTAACCAGTCTCTAGTGCATTTCCATGCGATAAGAGACCAGTCACGGAGAAAGGTTTCGTCATTAAGGAAGAGGCGTGGGGCATTTGTTACAATTAATTCTGTCGGTGCACAATTGGCTCTAAAGTATTCGGTCATAATTAACCCGTGTACTTCTGTTCTAGAGTGTGCCTTTTTTAGTGTAGTTAGTTTGGCCCAGTCATCACTAGGTTTAGATGTGGTATTGGAGGGTCCATCTAAGATACTCGGGGTACTTAAAATTTCACGTGTCATGTCTACATCAAACGTTAATCCCAATCTGTCTGCCATCTTTGAACCAACGGTCACAGCACTTCTGCCACCAAAAGGGTGTGGAGTCACCTGGTCTGAACCAAGCAGATGTGTCTGTATGAGTGTATGATTAGAAAGAATAACTAAACACACAGAAAGACCCACGGCCGTCAGCCGTACTAAATACTATAACACTACCGTAGATTGGGGGTCAAAAGGGAAAGTTTATAGACCACTAGGTATACATTCCCTAGTACATATTCAACAACATAAGGTATACCTATAGTCTAAAAAATGTGTCGATAAGCATAAGTGGTGTGTCTCTCAAAATTAGCCACAAGTGAATAGGTAAGGTCACAAGAAACATCTTTTCTTGAATTAGTGTTGATATCTAAGCGTTCTTTACTTCGTTTTTACCTTGTAAATAATAGGTCTGTCTTTGATAAACTTCTGGTTATGCCATATATATTTGCATTTAGTGATCAATGATAGAGTACTTGGTCACCATGGGGGCTGGTTTTCTTAGGTCTCTGCATTTAGTGGTTTGTGTACTGATATAGGTGTACTGCATCAGACACTTATACATATGACAACCTATAGGTTGGTGTATTTAGAGTAGTGTACTTTTTTAGACACTTATATATATAATTTTTCCCGCAGTGCGGGGCCTCCTTCCAGAGCAGTCCGCCAGGTAGAGGTGAGGCAGGACTATCCTACATTCGAGGGTAAGTCTTTGATACCAGTCATAAATGGTATGACACTTGTGATGTCATGACAAGTGTAGTAAATGTGATTATTAAGCATAGTATAAGTTTTGTGTGTGTCTTTCTCCTTTTCTACCACATGTGTTTTATTTATAGATACCTGGGTATGACCTGACAGACAAAGACAAGCAGGAATACCGGTTTTGTATAAATAATCTTTATTATCACTTTATATGATTATCACTTAGCAGTGCAGCAGCATGATCACGCAGTCAATCTGGTCCTGAAGAAAGCCGCTGATACACGGGTAGTGATCAATAGGCTGAAACATGTTGACCACTTAGTGACAGTGGTTCTAAATCTATACCACTGTGCTGTTCCTCTTTTAACCCTGTCAGGTATAACACATCATTAAAGTATTTTCTTGTGATTCTACCTAGATAGTTTTAACGTCACCACTCACTCTTCTCACAGCGCTGCACACCTCACTACACCTTATAGCTCTCATATGGGATTATCATCCTATTCCTTACCAATCAAAACATCTCTGAGCCGCTTCCTTAATTTTCCCCGAAGTAGTAGCTCCCAGTGTTGACTAGGTTTTCAGCATTGGGAAGGAGGACCCAAATGATGAAGCATGTCACCTTCGGGTGAGTGAGGGTTCTTATCCTTAAGGGATGTCTCCCCTTCCCCCTTAACTTTTGATTCACTTGTGGCTAATTTTGAGAGACACACCACTTATGCGTATCGACACATTTTTTAAACTATAGGTATACCTTATGATGTTGAATATGTACTAGGGAATGCATACCTAGTGGTCTATAAACTTTCCCTTTTGACCCCAATCTACGGTAGTGTTATAGTATTTAGTACGGCTGACGGCCGTGGGTCTTTCTGTGTGTTTACTTATTCTTTCTAATCATACACTCATACAGACACATCTGCTTGGTTCAGACCAGGTGACTCCACACCCTTTTGGTGGCAGAAGTGCTGTGACCGTTGGTTCAAAGATGGCAGACAGATTGGGATTAACGTTTGATGAAGACATGACACGCGAAATTTTAAGTACCCCGAGTATCTTAGATGGACCCTCCAATACCACATCTAAACCTAGTGATGACTGGGCCAAACTAACTACACTAAAAAAGGCACACTCTAGAACAGAAGTACAAGGGTTAATTATGACCGAATACTTTAGAGCCAATTGTGCACCGACAGGATTAATTGTAACAAATGTCCCACGCCTCTTCCTTAATGACAGAACCTTTCTCCGTGACTGGTCTCTTATCGCATGGAAATGCACTAGAGACTGGTTAATATTAATCATCACCACTGCCAAGAAGGCAGCGGATCTCGTACTTGTGGAAATACAAACCTTGGAGGCTAGTATCAGGGCAACCATCGTAAATCTAGTGTGCTAGAAACAATCGGATAAAAAGCAAGCTGAAGAAGCTTTTAAGAAACAAGTGGAAGATACTAATAAAAATAACACAGACTTCAAGGACTCAATCCTAACTACGAAAATAGCAAAATTTAAAAAGGACCTAGACAAATTTGCTATGGATAAATTTTATCCATATACAAGCGAAGACTATGTCCAACCACAATTTAATCAGCGAGGTGGCAGATACGGATCCAATTACTCAACATCATCAAGTGAGGACGATTCCTATTCTGATGACAACACTAACTATGGCGGTCAGACCAATAGACCACCTAATCGACGAGGAAGAGGAAGAGGTCCCAGAAGGGGAAACCAGTTCGGGCAAGGATATAATCCATGGTGGCCACCGATGCCTTTTGGCCCACTAGGACCTCAACAACAAGCACCATTTTTTCCTTAACCTCCCTACAACCAAATGATGCCACCCCAGCCTTTTTTAGGGTTTGGTCGCAACAACCAAAGAGGCAGAAGAAGAGGATTGAAAACCAGGGTGAATTGGAATTCCCCATTGGTAACAACCTCGGCGGCACCAACACCAGGAACAGCGACGACGAGCGGCATCAGCAAATGATAGTGAATTTGAGCTCCTATGTACCTACGGAACAAGAGACTCGAGTACTGAAGAAAGGACTTGGGTTTGTGCCTAGCAACAGAGGAGACGCCTTCCAAACCCGGCAAGAACTAGCAGCCTTCTTCAGAAAAATTCGCTTGAATGTTTTTTTCAAGGATAAAGATGCAGGACAACCTAGTATTGTTAACACAGGATTACGTCCGAAATCCACTTTTAATCCACCGACACATCTGATCCCTGCACGCATCATTGCTTTTGAAGAAGCAGTGTTGTATGACTTGAAAGAAATTACGAACAGTAACCCAAGACAGTTCCAAAATCTTACCAGAATTGAGAAAACTTCACTACAAAATCTGGCCAACAATTCTGAGTTAGTCATAAAACCCGCTGATAAAGGGGGAGCGGTGGTACTTCTTGACAAAGACACTTACATAAATGAGTGCTTACGACAACTAAATGACATTAAATCTTACCGAAAGATACAAATGGATCCGACCAAACGCTTGACAAGTGAGATCCGCAATAAAGTGGATGAAGCCAAAGAGAAGAAATGGATCACCGACCATGAGGCGTCCTATTTAGTGGTGAATTCACCTATAATACCTTACTTTTATGTATTGCCCAAAATACATAAGGCTGCTAGACCACCACCAGGAAGACCCATTGTCTCTGGGTTAGGTTCCTTTGTTGGAACCTCTATCGACATTTGTGGACTCTTTCCTTCGGCCACTGGTATCACAGATGCCGATCTTTATTCAAGATACTAAACATCTACTTACTGACATCCAAGATTTACCAATCGACAACGAAAAAGAGTGGCTGGTATCATTTGACGTGGAGTCACTATATACTTGTATTCCACAAGAGGAAACCCTGACTACCATCAAATCCATGCTTGAAACCCAGATATGGGATAGCATAACACCCATCGACTTTGTGATGTTCTGTGCAAGGAAAGTCCTCAAAGAGAACTTCTTTAAGTTCGAGGACCAGCTGTACCTTCAGATTTCAGGTACATGTATGGGCAGCGTTTGTGCCCCAAGCTTGGCAAATTTGTATGTTCACAAGGTTGAACAGGAGACTATACTTACACGGGGCAACCCATTTTTTAGCCATCTATGTATCTGGAAAAGATGCATAGATGACATTTTTGTGATCTGGAGAGGTGACGAAGACACTCTAAAAACGTTCCACAATTGGCTCAATCAGCAGGACGACTTCCTACGGTTCACCTTGGAATGCTCAAGAGTGAGTCTACCATTCCTGGACCTACTGATCAAACCAAAAAACGGAGTACTAGTAACAGAACTATACAAAAAAACAACTTCGTGCAATTCCCTATTGCCGTTCCACAGCTACCATCCACGAGCCCTTCGTGAAAATTTGCCATTCGGACAATTTTTACGCATCAGAAGGAACTGCACTGAATTAGAAAAATATGATGAACATGCCAAGAACTTGACACGAGATCTCAAAGAGAAGAAATATCCCACACAGCTGATCCGCAACTCCAAGAAAAGAGCAGCAAATAATAACAGAGAAGCTCTATTAGAAAAAAGACCTACTAAAGACACCAACCAGAGAATAACGTTTGTCAACACTTTCTCTAGTTTTTCCAACTCAGTCAAAAAGAGTATTAATAAACACTGGGGAGTTCTTAATCTGGCTAACAACATTCTAGAACGACCCTTGTTTGCGTACAAACGGAGTGTAAATCTGCGGGACAAATTAGTTCACACACGCCCACATGGGCAGAAGAACATTGGGCTGCAGACTACACTGTAGAACATGCCACAAGTGATAGGACACTTCCCTTGTGGTACCTGTACAGTGTGTCCACAAACAGAGAGAACCCTTGAGATTGATATAGGCACATCTTGCCCCTGGAAAATCAACAAACACACTAATTGTAATAGTGAGCGACTAATATACTTGATATGGTGCCCCTGCCTACTTCGGTATGTAGGAATGACCACCAGAAAAATTAAGACACGCATCCAGGAACATAAAAGCACTATCAGATGTGGCAAACGATCTACAAAACTCACTAACCATTTTCTAGATAAAGGACACGCTGATACTGACTTACGTTGGGTGGTACTAGACAAACCGTGGATTCCACCACAGTTAACAGACCCCACGAAATTCTTGTTCCGTAAGGAACAACAATGGGTCTATAAACTTGGAACAGATAGCCTGGGCCTTAATGATGAAATTCCCTGGTCATCCATTTAGTATGTAGGAACTGACTTCTTGGCACTACTACCTCCCGTAGCTATTCAATATAGAGTGCTATGTACTTAGTTCTGGTGATATTCTTTCCTGTCTGCTAATCTGAAGGAGAAATAGGTTTTTCTGGGTAGACAGAATGAGTAGAATGTCTGTCCCCTCATTACAACATAACATTAATGATAGTCTCTCCTTCCTCATGTTAATAAGTTTCTTGTTAGTTACCAATATATTCTCACTCTGAGATTGACTTCCCTTATGATGTGGATATGGGGCTGTAATATCAAGTGGTAATTACTACAACACATTATTTAAACTCATGTATCAGTTGGCCTCGCTACAAACCTTTATTACTTCTCCACACATAATAGGAAACAAGCGCCCAAAGTTTAAACGGTAGAAGTTCCCGTTCATCCCGTTACTAGAGCACTGGGATACACGTGGGCGGCACTTTGAAGGACTGAACGCTGGTCCTGAGCGCAGGCGCGAGGGCGTATTACAGCGTTACGAACGTGTAAGCCTAAGCGCATGCGCAAGAAAACTAGCGTTTTGAACTAGGAAGCCCAATCGCGCATGCGCGAATAACTATTCTTTACACTGACATGCGCAGCGAGAAGGCAGGCGGACAAGAGTCTACCATAGCTCGCTAGGACCCCACTCTCAAGGCTGCGAGCAATTAAACTCCTATTATTTAAACAATAGTCGACCTACCAGTCGGTACCTCCTGGGACTAGCTCTCGAGGGTGTCGAGGTACCGACGGATAGGTAAGGTCACAAGAAACATCTTTTCTTGAATTAGTGTTGATATCTAAGCGTTGTTTACTTCGTTTTTACCTTGTAAATAATAGGTCTGTCTTTGATAAACTTCTGGTTATGCCATATATATTAGCATCTAGTGATCAATTTTTTTAAAAATTTTTTTTTTTTTTTAAAAGACCTTTATTGTCCAACACTTAGTGTACACAGCATCATATCTTACAACCCAGCTGGGCCAGCAGCAGATATAGAACCTTGCAATACAAAAGGTGATAGTATACAGCTTCAAGTCCGGCAACCCTGGGGTCCGGCAGCGTATGTCAGTATTTCACATTATACCTTAGCATGTATACATACCGTGTTTAGTAAGTATGTGGTCTATGGGTTTTCCCTGTAGAAAGTCAGTGGATCACAGTGGATGTGCCGAATCTACTCTCATCAGTGGCGGCGGTGGCAGCCGTACCTGTCATGTCTAATGCGTGTCATTAGTGAGCACCTTTGTGCGGGCCGATATTCGGGCGGGCTCGGCGCCATATGAGGGAGTGTTGAGAGCGTTCGGCGACTACGCGTGTTTGGGGCGTGTAACTTGCCTGTGTATCCATTCTGGTGAAAAGATTTGTTCCGCACCTCAGTGCCCAGACGAGGAGTCCAAGCGTCGGTTTTCACACCCGAGGGTGTCCCGTGGTGCAAAATGGTGTAAAGCATGAAGTTGCCTGTGTACGGACATGGTCTAAGGGAAGATGAAACCAAATCAACAACTAACTACCAAACAGGGACATGGGTTATACAGGAGGTAGGTAGGGGCAGGTATGTGTAGAGTTTGCCATAGCGTCGAGGAAGTGGAAGTCTGAATCAGCGTGTCAATTGTGTCTTGCGGGGTAGGCAGGCGGGGGGGGCCTGGGCTCAGGAAGGTGCAAGTCACCAGTGCAGCGGAGCTAGCAGGGGGGGTGGGCCCATGAGCGGCCGGTGGGTGTGGCATTCCGGTGTGGGGCACGGGCCCCCGTCGCAGCGCCACATGTGACGGTGCATCTCCGGGAGCGGGGCAGGTAATCGTCAGTGTGTGACAGGAGAGTACAAGTCAGAGAGTGCGTTGAGCCTGACGGCGACAGGAGGGTTCATGATGCATCTTGTGTGTTCATTAAGGTGTCGTATCGGGGAGTAGGGGTGGCAGCACGTGTTCTTTCACGTAATTCCCTGTTCCGTACATTTCTGCAGGAAGGAGTGTAGTATGTCTTCCCATTGTTGTGCGATGGGGAATTTTCTGAGCCCCGCTGTCTCCTCCCGTTGCAGGACAGAGCTCTCAGCCCGCGCCCAGTTTGTCAGCGACAGACACCAGTGTCGGAGGTGTGGGGGTGTGGCTGCTTTCCATCTCTTGGTGAGTAGTCTTTTGGCTGTGATAAGTCCAAGATCCCAGTATCTAGTCTGGACCCTATTTAGGTGTGTGCGCTTATACAAGCCCAATATGCACGCTTCCCACGTGCTCGGTATTTGTTCCCTAGTGCAATGTCGGAGTAGCTTGGTCACTCCGTCCCAGTACTGCTGGAGGGCAGGACAGAGCCAGAGCATGTGGAGGAGATCTGCGCCTATGAGAGAGCAGCGGCCGCAGGCTGTGTCTGTTACTGAAAAGTATTTATTTATTTTGTCTGGGGTGAGATATGCGCGGTGCAGTATATAAAATTGTATGATTTTAAAACGAGGACGGCGGGGGATGTTCACTGGACCAGCCAGGATCATAGCCCACTCTTTGTCCGTCCAGTCCCGCCCTCTGTCTGTCGCCCATTTTTCCCTTAGTTGTGCTGTCGCCGGGTGTGTATGTAGGAGAAGCGCTTGTGTTAGCCAATGAATAATGTGAGTGCCGTTGCTCATGACATGCAAGTACTGCACGAAATGGTGTGTCGGTGGCTCACTAGACATGTCCCCCCAAGCGGTGGTCAACGCATGAACGAGGGAAGCGTGTGTCAGGAATTGTCCAGCCGGGAGGGATGCATCCTCCACGAGAGTTGCAAAGGGTAGTAGGGCGCCTTCAGAGTAAAGGTCGCCCATCGTGTCCACCTCTGCGGCGATCCAGCTATCCAACTGTACAGCGGATAGGGTCCCTGCCGTCGTCGGGGTGCCTAACAGTGGTAATATTGGCGCATATGGCGTCATAGTCCGTGTTAGGCGTAAGCAGCGGAGGAAGCATCTGCGTGCCACTGCGAGTAGTAGTTGCGGCGGTCTTGGAGTCCGAGTCAGCGGATGGAATAGTATTTGAATCTGGAACAGGGACCAAACGGTGGTATCTGTAGCCGTGTCGCCCAGATTCTTACCACCTAACCAGCTCGACACCCACTGCATTTGTGCTGCCAGATAATATAATTCCATGTTGGGAACTGCTAGTCCGCCCTCTGCAGTGGGCATGTAGAGTTTCGTCAATGCGACCCGAGGCCGACCTTTGTTCCAAACCAGGTTCCGTAGCAGGACTTCAAGGTCTCGGAACACCCGGGTAGGTACATATGTTGGTATGTTCGCAAAATAGTATAACAGCCGCGGTAGCACTATCATTTTAGCCAAAGCTATGCGACTAGGGACATTGAGCGGCAGCATGTTCCAGAACCCCACTTGTGCTCTGGTAGAGGCGATCGCCCTCATCAGGTTGCCCTCCAAAATGTCCATTGGGTCTCGGTAGATGTGGATCCCGAGGTATCTGAACGTACTGGGGTACCACTGCAACCTTCCACCCCCGATGCATATGCCACATTCGGAAACGTCCGGGCTAAAGGAGTAGGGCCCCGATTTGGCCCAGTTTACTCGTAATCCCGACATTTCCTCAAAGGTGCCGAAGATAGTAGTAAGGGAGTCTGGGACGTTGTTGAGGTCTTTAATGTATAAGAGTAGGTCGTCGGCATATAAGTACACCACATGTAGTCCGTCCGCCAATGGTATTCCCCAGTCAGCTCCCTGCGACCGGAGCATCGCGGCTAGGGGTTCCACTGCTAGGGAGGACAGCAGGGGTGACAGTGGGCAACCCTGTCTAGTGCCCCTCCGCACTCGAATAGGGTCAGAGAGTAATGTCCCAGTGCGGACTCGGACCGTGGGCTTACTGTATAAGAGGCCGACCATCATCAGATAGTCATCCCCTAACTCAAACTTCTCCAACACTGCTCGCAGGTAGGGCCACTCCACCGAGTCAAAAGCCTTCTCCAGGTCGAGCACGAGGCATCCTGCTCGTGGCCATCGTCTCGTGGCGTATTCCTGCAAGCGAAACAGTCGTCGGATATTGTGGGACGTGTGTCTCGTCGGTACAAACCCGTTTTGGTCTTGATGTACCAACATAGGAACCATAGGGGCCAGCCTGCGGGCTAGTGCGGAGGCAAGAATCTTGTAGTCTGTGTTCAAAAGTGCGAGAGGGCGGTAAGAGCCCATCTGCGTGCCATCTCTGCCAGGCTTGAGTAAGGAGACAAGCGTCGCCTCATTAAGGGTCGGGGGCAGGGCGAAGTTATCGGCAGCCGCGGAGTACATCTTCACCAGGTGTGGGATCAGGATGTCCGAGGCGGCCTTGTAGAACTCGGCCGGTAAGCCGTCCGGCGCCGGGGTCTTACCGTTCGAGAGGTAAAGATGGTGTCGCGGAGCTCCTCGGGGTCCAGTGGTTTCCCCCGAGGACATCCTGCCGTGCCGCTGCCAAGGTAGGCAATCGTATGGCAGAGAGATAGTCCATAATGGCAGGTAGCGGAACATGGAGTCGGGAGTGGTATAGGCCAGTGTAATGTTCCGTGAATGCCTCATGTATTTGGCGCTGAGAGTATAGTGACCTGCCATCTCCGGCTTGTATGGTCGATATTGGAGCCGATCGGTCTTCCCGTGCGATCAGCCTGGTCAGCAATCTACCTGGTCTGTCACCTTGTCTGTGGATCCGAGCAGAGTGTGCCGCAAAGTTAACACATTTCAGACGGTCTAGTAGGCGGTCATGCTACGCCCTAGCAGTAGTCACCCCCCCCCGCAGGGCATTCGAGGTCTAGTAGTTCCGATTCCAGTCTTGTCAGGTCTCGTTCAATTTGGCGTCTCATGTGTCCCTGCATTCCCAGGCAGAGTCCCCGTGTCACCACTTTGAAAGCTTCCCACTCGGTTTGGGGAGAGGACGCCGTGCCAGCATTTAGGTCAAAGTATTGGGCCGATTGTGTAAGCAAGGATTCTCGGAATGTCGCGTCAAGTAAGAGGTCTGGTTGGAGGCGCCAGGTGGGAATGGGAGGATGTGGGGCGTCCCATGCAATGGTCAGTGTGTGAGGGTTATGATCCGAGTGGGTGCGGCCCATGTATTGAGAATCTAGGACTAGCGGAAGGAGGTCAGGGGAGACCATGTATCTGTCCAGGCGGACATGTAGTGCATGCGCGCCTGACCAATAGGAGTATGTGCGTATCGTGGGGTTGCGGGTCCTCCATTCGTCTTGTAGGCGCCATTGTTGGGCCCAGTTGAGGAGAGCCTTCGTCGTGACGTGTGCCTGAGCGTTAGGTGGGGGAGCAGTGGACCTGTCTAAGTGGATGTCCAGGACACAATTATAGTCTCCTCCAAGGACCCACGGAAGCCCATGCCAGGGCGCCAGTGCCGTGGAGAGGCAGTCGAGGAAGCCCCCCTGCTCAGTGTTAGGGGAGTATATGGAGGCAAGTACCACCGGGTGCCCATCAAGTCTGCCTCTCACTATCACGTACCGGCCTCCCGCATCTATCTGTGTATCCATGTCTACCCAAGGTGTCCCCGGCCTTATCCATATAAGTGCCCCACGGGCATAAGAGGAGTATTCAGTGGTATAAATTTGTCCGCGCCATCTCCTACGCAGCGCATGGACCTCAGCCTTGTTCAGATGCGTTTCCTGTAATAAAACTACATGGAACTTATGGCGACGTAAATATGAGTATATTTGGTAACGTCTCGATGGTGTGTGCATTCCTCTCACATTCCATGTGCAGATCTTAATCTCAGCCATATTCACTATCTTGGTATGAGGCATCTGCGTCTCCCGTCACCCACCCTCCAGGCAACCGCTTCCACAAGTTACCCCACCTCCCCCTTTCACCCCCCGCAGACACAAACGCCGACATTTCTATCCAGGGCATAGGCAGTACTCTGATGTGGGGAAAGAGGAATGCAACTGGGTTTACAAACAGTGCTAAACAGCAGTAAATGCCAAAAGGTCGGCAACGGAACATGTCGCCGTCCAAACACGCCAATAGGGCGAAATATTAACGTTCAAGTCTAGGGGGCAGCTTGAGCTAGGTATCAATAAGGCAGTTCTCCAATGTCTAATCAAGTGAGATCAATTTGTCTGTTGCCCTTCCCCGGGCCACAAACGATTCCCGCCTCATAGTCAAATGCGGCATTCAAATAGGCCATGTCCTCATCGGTGGTTCAGTCTCCGGGCGACTATGCACACATCAGTGAGAGAGACAAACTGTACCCCCCGATTGTGCGGGGCAGAAGCTCGTCCACGTGTTATGGATGGTTGAGATAACAAACCCACCCCCACGGTGCCCTCTCAGCGTCCATACCTGTGGGTGGGTACTCACTGCGCTAGAGCTTCTCCGTCTGTTCCCAGGGCAGCTAGGGGCTTCCCCAGCTGCAGCCGCATCCGCTGCATCTCAGTGACCGATTGTCCATGAGTCTCACCTTCGCCGCCCCGGTGTCAGCCGTCGGTTGCATGTGTCATGTTTCAATGGGGCATATCAGCTGTTTGTGGCGTGACCTTCGGAAGCTCCACCGATAGTTGAGAGTCTGGAATCCCGTAAATAGCTTCATCGTCGCTTTGAGCCATCTGCGGGCTTGAGGCTTGAGCATTGTCTGAGGTCGGTGAAGCACTTAGTTGGGAGACCCTACGGAGAGCGTCCCGTTGTTCCTGGAGCATTTGGTCCAGCGGCGGGGAGTGGTGAGTCGTATCGTCCGGGCGGTCGTTCGCGTGGCCTCTGTTCCTGCGTCTGCGTCACGGTCCTCGCCCTCGGGGTCGCGTCTCAGGATGTTGTGCGTTCCTCGGCGCTGTGTCCGTTCCGCTATCGAGCCAGTCGCTCACCTCCACAGGGTTGTTAAAGAAGTAGGTTTTGTCGCGTGCCACTACCCTCAGTTTTGCAGGGAAGAGCAGGGAGTACTTGAGGCCTGCTTCCCGTAGTCGACGCTTCACTTCCAGGAAATCATGGCGTTGGCGTTGTACTTGTATGGTGTAGTCAGGGAAGAACATCACCGTGGTGTTATCGATCCGGACCTCTCCGAGCCGCCTGGTTTCCCTTAAGATAGTGTCTCTGTCACGGTAGTTCAGGACCTTGAAGAGTAGCGGCCTCGGGTTGGAACCGGTAGTGTGAGGTCTCGTGGGTACTCGATGCGCTCGCTCCACCACAAACTGCGGCGAGAGTGTGTCCTCAGGTAGTAGCTCACGTATCCAGTCTTCCACACGCTGAGTCGGTCTGGCACCTTCCCATTTTTCCGGGACACCGACGAGTCTGATGTTGTTGCGTCTCGCCCTCCCTTCCGCGTCCTCGGCTCTGTCCTCTAGGAATTCTACCCTGTTCAAGAGATCTTGTACTTGCTTGTCAGTTTGTGAGACTTTGGGGCCAAGATCATGTACCGTTCCCTCCAGCACCTTAGTGCGATCAGCCAATTTCTTGTGGTCATCTCGCAGGTGGGTAAGGTCTATGGCGACACTGTCTATTTTAGATTCCAGGGACGTCCTGGTCTGTTGGAGGGATTGTTCCAAGCGTTCCATGGCAGCGAGCATGCTATCCAACCGTGATGTAACCTGGTCAGCCGCCATCTTGCGTAATGTCTTGTCTGATTTTCCCTTCGGCGGGGCTCCTCCGGTGCCAGTGCGGGTTCTCACTCCTCCGGACATATGCGAGGTGACTCCACCGGTGGCAAAGCCAGGGGGCGGGGCAACCGTCGTCCCCAGGTCCAGCCGTGTCGTCAGAGCACAGGGGGGTGCTCCCGGCACCTGTATCCACGGGGCAGCGCAGCTTGTCCTCTATGCGTTTTCCACGTGAGAGGTGGGCCTGCGTAGCGGCGCGTTGTGACAGGCCGCAAATCCCAGTCTCAGTTATCGTGTGTCTCCCGCTGGTAGTCGGGCCCCCAGGTGAGCCCGATGCCACAGTCGCAGGGGCCGCAGGTCTTTTCCAGGCCAGTGGGAGGGGTCAGCCTGTGGTTTGCGTTACTGGGGAGGCCGGGGACACCAAGCGCGGCTAATGCTCACCGTCAACTGATCGCTCAGAGCAGTGTTGTTGCGATCCAGTGGCCCCCCAAGGAACAATCAGTCCAGCTTTCGGAGTGGGCCCACAGTGTCCGCCTCGTGCAGTCTCCCGCTTCCTGAAAGGCGGGGCCGCGCCGCGAAGTGTCGCAACCAGCTGGCACTGTGCCTCCCAGGTCTGCCCGCTGCACTATGATGTAGAGGGGGAGGTGGGGGTCCCAATCCAGTAGTGTTCCCCCCCCACACAGGTCGTCCAGTGAGGAGGCCTCGTGGTCAGCGGGGTATGGGCACTGTCTACACGTGTGTGCAGCCGGTGTGGGCCGGTCGCCGTGGATACCAGCTCCTCTGCGTGGCTCCGGGCTTGTCCATGGAGGGAGCGCCAGTGGTTGGGGGGTTGCAGTTGTCTCCCCGATTCAGGCAGGCAGGGCCCTCTTACCTCCGCTCCCGGTCCGCACTCTAAGCGCCGGCCTCGCCTCCACAGGCGCCGCAAGGGGGAGAGGGGCAGCCGCCAGTGAGCTCAGGCAATTTTCAGGTCCTAGGCCCTGAGCGCGGCCGCCACCCCGGGTCTCACCGTAGGACTCAGGTAGTGGGCCTCCGCCTCGGGCCCCCGCTGTCACCGCAGTCGGTCAAGTGGCGCCTGGAGCTCCCCAGTTCATCCGCAGCGCAGCGTCTGGGCAGGGAGCCCAACACCCATGGCCCCGGCCTCGGCCACCGCCAGCGCAGGGCCTCCGGCTCACCTGCGATGTCGCCACACGCCCCCTGGCAACTGCGCTCGGCTCCACTCCGGCAGGGGGGTAGGGGGGCACAGGGAGCAATCCGCCGGGGGGTCCCCGGGGTCCGTCCCCAGCTGGGGTCGAATGTTGTCAAGTCCGGATCACAGGCCGCGCGGCGGGGTCCAGACTCACGGCCCAGTCCCCGGCCTCACGTGGTGGTGGATCTCCAAATCGAAAGTCGGCCAGGATGTCAAGAATAGCTGTCTGGCGGTCCGCCTGCAGTTTCAGGCGGTTTCGACAGTAATTAACGGATAATTAGCCCGGGGAAGGGGAAGCTCAGCTCGGAGCTCTACCCGGGTGCTGCCGTCCTCATTGCGCGCCTCTTGCATCTAGTGATCAATGATAGAGTACTTGGTCACCATGGGGGCTGGTTTTCTCTGCATTTAGTGGTTTGTGTACTGATATAGGTGTACTGCATCAGACACTTATACATATGACAACCTATAGGTTGGTGTATTTAGAGTATTGTACTTTTTTAGACACTTATATATATCATTTTTCCCGCAGTGTGGGGCCTCCTTCCAGAGCAGTCCGCCAGGTAGAGGTGAGGCAGGACTATCCTACATTTGAGGGTAAGTCTTTAATACCAGTCATAAATGGTATGACACTTGTGATGTCATGACAAGTGTAGTAAATGTGATTATTAAGCATAGTATAAGTTTTGTTTGTGTCTTTCTCCTTTTCTACCACATGTGTTTTATTTATAGATACCTGGGTATGACCTGACAGACAAAGACAAGCAGGAATACCGGTTTTGTATAAATAATCTTTATTATCACTTTATATGATTATCACTTAGCAGTGCAGCAGCATGATCACGCAGTCAATCTGGTCCTGAAGAAAGCCGCTGATACACGGGTAGTGATCAATAGGCTGAAACATGTTGACCACTTAGTGACAGTGGTTCTAAATCTATACCACTGTGCTGTTCCTCTTTTAACCCTGTCAGGTATAACACATCATTAAAGTATTTTCTTGTGATTCTACCTAGATAGTTTTAACGTCACCACTCGCTCTTCTCACAGCGCTGCACACCTCACTACACCTTATAGCTCTCATATGGGATTATCATCCTATTCCTTACCAATCAAAACATCTCTGAGCTCCTTCCTTAATTTTCCCCGAAGTAGTAGCGCCCAGTGTTGACTAGGTTTTCAGCATTGGTAAGGAGGACCCAAATGATGAAGCATGTCACCTTCGGGTGAGTGAGGGTTCTTATCCTTAAGGGATGTCTCCCCTTCCCCCCTAACTTTTGATTCACTTGTGGCTAATTTTGAGAGACACACCACTTATGCTTATCGACACTTTTTTTAGACTATAGGTATACCTTATGTTGTTGAATATGTACTAGGGAATGTATACCTAGTGGTCTATAAACTTTCCCTTTTGACCCCCAATCTACGGTAGTGTTATAGTACCCCTAAGGTAGGCCCAACGTACCCCCATGGGCTGGGTACTGTGTATGTGTATGTGAAAGGTAGGACATGTACGGGTGTGTTTTTCAGGTCCTGATAGTGAAATATTGCCATTTACATTTTTCACTATTGCAAGGACTAGCTCTCCCATAGGTTATCATTGGAGCTGCCTTGTAACATTTTATAAGTGTAACGTTCAATTGGAAAATGCTAGAGATTTGGAGTTTGGGCTCTCTGAGCTTAGAATTTAAAAACACACCTTTAAATTAAGGTGTTTTTTTAATTGTGTTTTGAAAATGCCACTTTTAGGAAGTGCAAAAAAGAACAATTGATGGACAGAATGTTAAACAATGTTAAACATTCACCCCAGTACAGAGATCTGGGCCTAAATCCATAATTATTTGTCCCCAATGCGCATCCAGTTAGAGAAAGTGGGCATTTTCTTGCCTAAACATCCTGTACCTCTGCCTACCTGTGGAATCAATGCCTGGTTTAGACTCACGGGGGTTGTTTGTGTATTCATTTTACACAGTCACACAAATGGAGTTGAGGTGTGCCCTGCATATCCTGATTGCTAATCACCAGGTTGATGGGCCTTACTAAGCTAGAGTGGTGGGAAGAGCTGTCACTTACACCTTTGAAGAATGCCTGCTTCAAAGGCCCAAAGAGGTATAAGTATTGGCCCTAAAACCCCTGACCTTTCGAACACTTCTGAAACAAGAGGAAACTCTGCAAAGGAGAAAAGCTGTAGAGCTGTAAAGAGGAGTGCTGTGTGTGGCTTTGCTGTGTTGGCCTAGAGGTGCTCCTTCTGCTTTGGCGAGGGAAAGGACTGGACATTGCTGTGTAGCCTGCTTGTGAAGTTTCTCCAAGGGCTTGTGTTTGCTTGCCTCCTATTGGAAGTCTCAGGGTTATTAAAGACCTGCCAAATAGTGCCAATTCCAGTTCTGGGCCACTGGATGTGTTTCCCAGGCTGAAAATTCAAGAAAAGCATTCCCGACACTGTCACCGCCGCCGCTGCCTGCACTGATGCCGTGGTCACCTCTCGCTGGGTGAGTGCAGCACCGACCTTGCCGACACTGAAGCCCTGGTTTCACCGATATTGCT
The DNA here is from genome assembly GCF_964261635.1 of Lissotriton helveticus. Lineage (NCBI taxonomy): Eukaryota > Metazoa > Chordata > Amphibia > Caudata > Salamandridae > Lissotriton > Lissotriton helveticus. Next base: position 1,950,198,587 of record NC_136061.1, on the reverse strand, counting down.
GCTTCACATTGTCATTGACACCACTGCCTGCACAATGGCTGTTAACACTGACTTTGACAACACCGCAGCCCTGGTCTCCCCGCCGACGATGCCTCACACCATCTCTGACTCCACTGCCTGCACCATGGTCGTGGTCACCACCCTCGACACCACTGCAACCTCTGGTCTGCCTACGACAGCAGCATCGACTCTGACATCATCACCCAACACCAGTGCCTGCACCAAAGCCAAAGTAACTACCTCATGCAGAGCACAAGACACCGACCACGATGACACCGCAGCCCAGGGTTGACCGATGACAGTGCCGCACAGACGCCACGCCACTACCTGCACCGAAGCCACACACACCGCATTTAATGCTTTTTTGCAAGAGAATTAAGACATGGCTCTTTCCCAAAGCTTGAGCCCTGATCCATTTACATGATTCTCGCATTAGCTGCCTCTTTTTCTTTCTTCTGCCCAGTCTTTCTTTCTTGTCTGTCTCAGCGCCAGAATGCCCGTAGGGTTGGAGTGCGCTATACAAATGTTAAAACTAAAAATAAATAAAATCGTGAAGTGCATGACGCACCTCCCACAAAGACACAGTTCCCCGGCACTGCCAGCGTCAGCGCTCCTGACTTCAACTTCAGGAAATTCGTTCTGCAACATGTGTGACTTCAAGAACACCCTGACTTCTGCACCGACGTGCTGCACCGATGCCTCGCAACTCACTGCTACACTTCACCGCAAGACCCTCAAGGCCTCTTTAACTCCCAGGTAGTGTTTGCAGGTCTTCCCCCATGCAGAAGTCCCACCATCGAGTCCATCGAGGTCAGATTGAACTGTGGATTTGTTGGTCACAAAATGTGATAGCCCTGATAGCCGCGGTTGGCGCTAGCGACTTCAAGGAACTGTATTTTTGCTTTATTCATAAGAAATTCATATCTTTACTTGTGTATGTTACATTGTTGTTGTTTTGGTCTTGTTTTGATTAGATACATTTTGGCTATTTTTCTAAACTGGCGTGGTGTCCATTTCGTAGTGTTTTCACTGTGTTGCTGTGTGTGTTAAGTACAAATATTTTACACATTGCCTATGAGTAAAGCCTGACTATTTGTGCCAAACTACCCAAGGGGTGAGCAGGGGTTATCTTAGCTGTCTAATTCCCTTACCCTGGCTACAAGGAAGGGGCCCTACTTGGACAGGGTGCATACCACTACCAACTAAGAGACCCCCATTCCTAAAAGTTAGTTATAGACATTCCTACATAGTTAAGTTCTGGAAACATAAGCCTGAGTTGCTATAGGTATCGATCAGGAGTTGGCCTTCTAAAATAATTGTTTCACTGCGTACACAATGAACTATGCTAAAAACAAGAAATATTTTCTTTGTAAAAATACTGTTTTGTAATGCATTTCATTAATACGAACAAGAAATATTGTTTTGAATGTGCACCTGTTCTATTCAGGCATTATGTTAAATAGGGTGATAACCGGGAGATTTAATCATTGCAAACAATATGTTACTTAGTAAAATAATATGTTTGATTACAACTCGAACATTCTGCAGTTATGATGAACATTTCTAAGCATGTCACATTACGGTCAGCCTTTTAAATTATATTGTGCATTGTGCAGCAATATTAGGTTCACTTCTAGTTAAAGGAAGCTTGCTTCTTAGTATTCCTATTCCCTTTAGGCATAAATATGACTGCCTATTGCAGTTTGCACCTTTAAAATGCATGTCATTTCAGCTTTGAATTTTACATTAATCATCACACTTTTTAATTGTTACTCTGAATAATTTGTATTTTTATTTGTCATTTTTATCAGTTCCCCCATGTGATGGTTATCTTATCCATCACACTCATTTGAATTCACTTTTGAGTTCTGCTCAAAGGTCACTGTCATCGTCCGTTGAATCTTTTTGTTTTAGTTTTAAACTTTAGAATTTTAATAACATTCAATAGTAATCATTCATGAGGTAATTTAGGTCTCAATCTTTTTCAAATCTTTTATTTCTTTCTCTGTTCTTTCTCTTGTGAAAGTAAAGATTGCAGCCTTCAAATAAAGCAAGTAGGCCTAACAAACAAAGCCCCATTGTTAGTAATGATATAAGTGTAGCTTTCCAAATAATTCCTCCTGCTGTTGTAATTAAATTCCCAATTGTATTAATCCCTTTTCCACATGTTTAAAAACTCTAGGGCCCCCATTAGGATGGCGGGCGGACGTTGCCCGCCCGCCATCCCATCGTGGAAAGGGACCGCCTGCCATAAGGGCGGCGTCCCGTGGGGTGAATTAGGATGCGCCCACCACAGTGGCGGGTACATCCTGTATTTTTAACATTGCGGCACCGCCTGCCGCAATGTTAAAAATACATGTTGAGCATTTCAAAGCACAACGTGACAGGCACCGCGCAGTGCCTGCCACGTTGTCCTTTGAAATGCAGGGGTGTACCATAGGTACACCCCATGTGCATCCCCACCCCCTCCCCAGAGTCCTCGGGGGTCCCGCTTTGTAAAGAGCACCGTGGGCAAGCGTAAGAGCCTTGAACAAAACACGCTGATCTACCGGAAGCCAATGCAAATCCCAAAGCATCTATTTGGAGCTGGACCTGCCAGAAATACCAAGTAGTGGTCTAGCAGTCGCGTTCTGAACGATCTGAAGCTTTTTTATCAGATAGATAGGAAGTCTGATATACAAGCATTGGCATAATCTAAACGCAAAAGAATGAGAGTGCGGGTCACCATTTCTTTAGCACTTTGGGCAGTAGGGGCAGAAATCTCTTTAAGAGTTTCAGTGTGCCGAAGCACACTCCAGCTAATTTATTAATCTGTGGTAAAAATCTGAGGTCCTCACTAAACCAGACCCCCAAGTTTTTAACCGGGCTTCCCATTGACATAGGCATCGGTTAGTCCACGGGCCAAAGGTCCTCTCTAAAATGCGGAGGGAAGGACCCGGAGAGCAGCACCTCAGATTTACCCTTGTTGCATTTTAGTTGGGCCTGCGCTAACCATTTAAAAACGTCCGTAAGGCAGTTTTTGGCAGCATCCGGGGATAGATCATTTTTCTTCCACGTGAAGAGGAGCTGGGTGTCGTCAGCATAAGCTATAATCTTAGCACCCAGCTCCTCCGCCAGATAGACAAGTGGCGTCATGTACACATTAAAAAGAAGAGGGCTCAGAGTTGAGCCCTGGGGAACACCAGTGGTCAAGCCTCTCGGTGTAGAGGAGAATGGAGGCATCCATACTTGCTCTGTTCTGTTCGCCAGAAACGATTCTATCCACTCCCACACCAGACCAGAGATGCCGATGTTAGACAGCCAGGCCAGAAGTTGGTGGGGCGGTACCGTGTCAAACGCGGCAGAGAGGTCTTATAACACCAGAGCCGCTCTGCCGCCTGAGTCAAGGCATTCTCTAATAAATTCCGCTGTCTAAACCAGGGCCGTTTCAGTACTGTGTGAGACCCTGAAGCCCGACTGGGCTGGGTGGAGGGCGCCAGAGGTCTCGACAACTCAGAGAGCTGCATGTGGGCGGCCTTCTCACACACCTTCGCCACAGCCGGGGGAAGTGAGATCGGTCAGTAGCTAGCCAGGGTAGCGGGATTAAGTGAAGGTTTTTTTAGCAGGGCGAGGAGTTTTGCCTGTTTCGACTCAGAAGGAACCATAGCGGTTTGGAGCAACAGGTTGACAATATTATTAACTTCAGGATTAACTAACTCTGCCACTGCAGCCAACAAAAGAGATTTAAGGATAGTGGAATTGGGGCAAACGCTGTCATACGTGTGCGGGCTAGATCTGAATGTAAGGCTGTCTGAAGCAGGTAAACCGCCTGCACCTGGGGAGCAGTCCCAAAGCTATCCTGGATGGTTTGAATTTTATCAATAAAAAGCCCGATAGCTGCTCACTCCAGGAGTTAGAAGCGGGTGCGGCCATTAGTTCTGCCCGTGGTTTCAGGAAACTTTGGACAATTGCAAAGATTTCCTTTGAATTATTTTTATAATGGGGATGCGATATCCCTACTCTTCTACAGCAGACTCTGGCCTAGGTACTCTCCTTTAAAATTAAAAAAGAGTTAATTCGTGTTTTCGTCTCTTTATCTCTTTTAGACAGTCTTTTTGAGTTGTGTTTTTTTTCAAGATGACTTAACGATTGCACAGTTTGTCTTTGTCGAGTATCTGTTTATCCTAACAATGCTTATTGTAGTAAACAACGCTTATTTTAGCAAAATCATGAAAACTTAAACAGTTCGGATCTTACATCACACAAATCATCTATTGTGACATTCAGTACTTGATCCTTGTAGTAAGACCACTCTGGTGCTAAATACCTCCAACAAGGCAGTCATGCTCTTTTTGATCTCCTCAGTTTTGGATGAGCTCCCTCTGTATCATTTTCATCACTTGACACTGTCTCCACAGGAATAGTTGCTGGAATCTGATCAGCTAATATGTGTTTTCAGTCTTTCTTGACTACAGTTGTGTGGCTATTCAACTCTACAGGTGATTCTTCTTGTTTCAGTACTTATTTCCTCAATCGGATCTACAGACTGTACTGATGTTGTCTCAGTAAGGTTTCCAAGCTCAGATTAAAGCTCTGCTTCTCCTTCATTAGAGACTGCCACTCCATGAAACAACAGGTACTTGGATTTGTGTTGCAGTCTGTGAATCTACACCCCTTTCTTTTCCTTATTGCTGTTGTGTTCTTTATAACACTTCTCTTTGTCGTCTCTTAGCTGGTGGTGCAAACATCAATGCTCTTTGTTCAGGATGAAAGAGCACACTTTTTTCTTTGGGATTTCTCACCTTCGTAGTGTGGGATGCATGCACCCAATTAAGAACTCTGGCACATTTAACAGCAGTGTTAGTGACTAAAATAACCTGGATGGGGCCTTTCCATCTCGGTTCCAAACAAGTCTTCTCAAAGTGCTTCTTGATCACGACCCAATCACCTGGATTTATGTTGTGGCACTGTTATTGATGCAGATCTTTAGTGGCAGCTGCAACCTGGTAAGAAACCGAATGGACCACATCAGTCAGTCCATTGCAGTAATTAAGTATCATATTATCTGTGATATTCAAAAGTGCATTTGTAGGTACAGTAGGCAGCCTCATTTCACAGTCCATTAGAATCTTGTGGGGCGATAAACCAGTCTCCTATCAGGAATACTTTAAATACTCATCAGCACCACAGGTACTCATCAGCACCACAAGCATACAGCCATTTCAATGATGATGAAGCACACACTTTAGCTGGTAGAGACATGATAGCCCCGTTCATCTGTTCCACAATACCTGAAGCCTCAGGTCAATAGCTGCAATGCTCAATTTGTAATGCTGTGCAAATCATCTTCAGGATCTCATTGTTTTTTTTGTTTTTTTAATGTTATTAACCATGCTCATGAGACATACACCACCAAGAAGAAACCAAAGTCCTTATTTGGAGATATCACTACAGTCAGCAGTAACACAATCATGAGGGAGCAACCGGAACAATCAATATCCCCCATCCCATCAACTACTACGTAGCACCTCAGAACCTTCTGTCGTTCTGCCATGACGCCCAAACTTGTTTCCATTTTTTGGCACACCCCTTACTTTTGTACACGGTTTCTTCGGCTCTTTGGCACCAGTCCAGGTCCTGCTTCCAGTCCTCCAGCTGTAGGGGTGTCGGTCACCCCATCTCCTAGCAATATTGCGCTTTGCAATTCCCGCAGCCAGGACCAACCATATTTGTATATATCTAGACCAAGCAGCATCTCCTTAAATCATCAGCAAGAGCCACTTTGGCTCCATCAGGACCGTTTCCCCAACCACCTCAGACATAGTATCAGTGACCCTCCTCCAGAAGTGACTTATCTCTGGACATTCCATAGGATATGGAAAAAGGTGCCCTCTTGTTGGCATCCCCTAACCCATAGCGCAGTCTGAACCCGGCCCCATCCATACAAGTGTGTGCAGGGATAATATGTGCGGTGTAGGATCTTTAACTGCACTAGCCTAAAATGTGAACGGATTGCGGTCTCTTTAGGGCTCTGCAATGCATCCCGCCACTCCTCCTCGTCTATGCTACCAAGGTCCCTGGTCCAAGCTTCTCCAAGTGTGACTAGGGTATCAGGTATATTGTTTATGTGTTTCAGATACATTGTGGACGTCAGCTTCTCTGCTATAGGGTCCAGCAACAGGCTATCCTCCAGCGGGGAGTAGTCGGGAAGAGGTGAACCACTTTGTATATGTATTCTTAGGGCAGGTAAGAGTCTAACATGATTATGTCGCTGTGAGTGGTGGAGATTGTACTCCTTTTAAAGATACTCGAAGGAGCGAGGGGAGTCCCCTTTCCAAATGTCCCCAAGGTAGTTGATCCCAATCAGTTTCCACCCCCTGAAGCCAGTTAGAGCTGTCACCTCCCGCACTTGGTCACCCAGCCACAACGGGGTTCTACCAGTCAGTTTTCCCGCCTACCCAAAAAGTTTATGTGCCTCCCTCCAACACTGCAGTACCACCTTGGTGTGTTCAGGCCACACCAGACGCGACCTCTGGGCATAAAGGAGAGGCTCACAGTTCCCACTGCGCATAACCGTCCTATCGACCCTGTGTGCTGGCTCACTACTGTCCACATATACCCAATCATTTACCACTTGGAGCTGTGAAGCCCAGTAGTATAACTTTACATCTGGTATCACCAGGCCACTATTGTACACTCCCCTGTGAAGCTTGTGCAACGCAATCCTCGGGGACCCTCCTTCCCACAACAAGGTTCGGACTGCCTGCACTATTCGTGTGAAGGTGCCCGGGGCGACTTGGTTCGGTGTATTCTGCAGAATGTACATGAGTCTTGGTAATGGCAGCATTTTAAACAGTGCTGCCCTACCTATGAGGGAGAGTGGAAGGAGCACCAATGACCCCCGTCTGCACCCAGGGGACTCAGGGGTCCATTAGGATGGCGGACGGATCGCCACCGCCATGCAGGCGGTGGCGATCCGTCCGCCATCCCTGCCCGTCCGCCACCTTTCTTCCCCCGCCATATTACGATGGCGGGGGGACCGTGGCAGAGGGGAAGACCGTCCGCCGCTTTTCCGCCGCGGTCGGCTTGCGACCGCGGCGGAAAAGGCCTGATATGGTGGCGGTGTCTATCAGACACCGCCAGCCATATTAGGATGGCCTGTGAGGAATGCCTTTCCGTGGCGGCATCTGGTCTTTGCTTTGGGGGCCCGTTGGGGGCCCCCAGGGTGAAGGAGGGGGTGGAGGGTGATGATTTGCATAGGTATCAAGGACCCCCTGAAAAATGATTCTAGTAATTCCTAGGTCAGGGAAAAAACAGCATGTGAAAAATAACAACCTAGGCAATTAAATATAACTTGTCATATATAATAACAGAGAGGAAAGAAACTAATCATAATATGAATTCTACTGTTTATTCACATATTCAATTAGAAAATACATGTTTACATAAAAAAATTAATTCTCAAATACAATCTATCAAATCACATCAGTAATGATCAATTGAGCACTACAAAATTATACAAAAACAAATTAGCTAAAAGTTTAAAAGTGGCACAAATATATCTCGACGCGCGTTTCGGCGACCAGCGCCTTCTTCTGGAGTAGCCACGTATTACCTAAAGAGAAAAATAATGTATAATAGATACCATTTTACAGATCAATAAAAATAATAATAATAATACATTCAAGTTCTTAATTAAACATAAACATAAACATAATGGCGTAATATTTCATAACATTTCAAACTAACCTCTCATTATATGACAAGTATATACAAACTAATAATGATTCATGATGCTTCATAACAGTAAAAATGACAAATTTATTTCATTGCTCATTTCATTTGTGAATACTGTATTTTAATAAAAGGACAGTAAGGTTATATTGGAGAATATATAGAATAAGGGACGTGTTGATTGACACCATATTTATCGGATACCAATCTAACAACACCATTGATATTTTTAACAAAAATGGACTTCTAAGTGGATATTGGTCCTAACTCTCATATATCTCAATAATATTAGTCCATACTTACTAAATAGCTGAATATATGGCTTGGAACAGCAAAGGGGCCCGCAGTCTTTTGATCAAAGAGGAATAACTATAAAAGATAACATTGATGTGCCATAATTAAAAATCCTACATGCATGGCATGTCCCGTTAAAGATACACGCTGTACCAACTTTTTTGAAATTCAAGAACTTACAATCAGCAGATGCTTGATATTTATTGGTTCGATTCCAGAATATCACAATTTCATAGGTATCGGACTTTTTTGTTGTTAACTGCGGAAGACGATATATTCAGCGAAGACAGATCTTTGTGCTTAACGAAGCGGTGTCACGATGACTAAAATGTGAGAAGAAATCACAGAAAAGGCATTTTGTGATTATCCGGGCTAAAAAATGGTTCAGAAACCACATGTTAAACCATACCAATGAGGACGTTACCTTTAATTTCAAATACCGGAGCTATGCCAATAATGGTGGCGCTCACGTCTGTGCTTCAACGGCTCCTGTCTAAAAACACTGGAGCATAAGACTAAAACAAACAAGTAAAGCCTATTTTACTTCTTATTCAATCTTTTTCAAGTCTTACAAAAATAGTAAGGTAATGTAAACTTATTTTAATTTCTTTCAAATTACCTAATGCTGCGTAGAAACTGATGTGATTGCACAGATAGCGATATGATAAAATACACGAATCTACAAGGGGAGATCAAAAATTGCATTTGATACTTTATAGCTAAATATTGGGTAAAAGATATAGCTATATCGCCTATTATAATTACCTAAGCTTTATCCCAGATACGAATCGCCTCCTGGTTGATGAATAAAAGGACTGAGCACTACAAACACAAATGATATAAAGGTGAAAGTGTGCTCAAAACCACTATATAATCACAGTGGGTATGTGAAAAAAGAAAGAACGTGAATTATTTCCACATAAGCCTACCTGCGTTATAATGCGTAAGCAAAAAATCCTCCGGATATGAGGTTAGTTTTCAAATATATACCGCTGTAAGGTGGAAAAATAGTTTTAACACCATGGCTGCTGGAGTCATTCATCTGCTGTGCTGGGCCCTAATGTAAATGGGTGTGGTCATGACGAGCTCAGCTCGTCTTGAGCACACGAGAGGTGTACCTCATGACGAGCTGAGCTTGTCATGAGCATCGAAGGGGTTAATAGATAAGGTAGAATATGTTTAAACGCACGTAACGTCGAAAAATAACTTGAGGCGAAAGGCATTCTTTATGTCAACGCTTACCTATAATATTATGCGGCTCAAGCAAACCAGAGGCGGATAGCGGCTTACTTCTTGTTTCAAAAATGATGGCAACCGAATCTTAACCTGAGGGGCTTTTTAACAACAAGTTAATTGGAGTGACCCCACCTATTTCCTCACGTGCTGTTGCTGATAGCTCGAAACAGCAGAAAGCATTGAGCTAGAAAGCGGACCCGATGATGACCAAAATGGATGTTCTCGTATTGTTTGTTAGTTTATCAAAGATAGACAAGGGACTTGATATATGACCCTAGCCTAATCTATTTCTGTCCGTGATGTCACCAGTAACATAAAGATGCTAAAAGGATTGAGAAGGAAAGCGGACCATGTGTTAGTTGCAACAGATGTTTTTGTTAACTTTCTTTATTCACTAAAAATAAGCAAGGGACCCGATGTAGTAATTCCTCTTTGATCAAAAGACTGCGGGGCCGTTTGCTGTTCCAAGCCATATATTCAGCGATTTAGTAAGTATGGACTAATATTATTGAGATATATGAGAGTTAGGACCAATATCCACTTCGAAGTCCATTTTTGTTAAAAATATCAATGGTGTTATTAGATTGGTATCCGATAAATATGGTGTCAATCAACACGTCCCTTATTCTATATATTCTCCAATATAACCTTACTGTCCTTTTATTAAAATACAGTATTCACAAATGAAATGAGCAATGAAATAAATTTGTCATTTTTACTGTTATGAAGCATCATGAATCATTATTAGTTTGTATATACTTGTCATATAATGAGAGGTTAGTTTGAAATGTTATGAAATATTACGCCATTATGTTTATGTTTATGTTTAATTAAGAACTTGAATGTATTATTATTATTATTTGTATTGATCTGTAAAATGGTATCTATTATATATTATTTTTTTCTTTAGGTAATACGTGGCTACTCCAGAAGAAGGCGCTGGTCGGCGAAACGCGCGTCGAGATATATTTGTGCCACTTTTAGCTAATTTGTTTTTGTATAATTTTGTAGTGCTGAATTGATCATTACTGATGTGATTTGATAGATTGTATTTGAGAATCATTTTTTTAATGTAAACATGTATTTTCTAATTGAATATGTGAATAAACAGTAGAATTCATATTATGATTAGTTTCTTTCCTCTCTGTTATTATATATGACAAGTTAGATTTAATTGCCTAGGTTGTTATTTTTCACATGCTGTTTTTTCCCTGACCTAGGAATTACTAGAATCATTTTTCAGGGGGTCCTTGATACCTATGCAAATCTTTACCCACAGCTTGTCTGTGCAGGGCTGTAATTTATTGTATATTTTTTGTGCGTATTGTTAAATTAAGTACCCTGTGTTTTATTTCATTGCTCATTCCTTCACATTGAGATATTATTAATTGCTTCCCTTCTTTATCTCTTTCTCCAGTATGGCCCAACTCAAGACATTTGGGTTTACGGATGAGGAATTTGCCCTCCTAGTAGGCACATCTGCCTCCTTTGGTAACGCATCCAACGATCCTAGTCGCAATCATGACGATGTAAGAAAGTTAATAGATCTGAAAAAGAAATTAAAGCGAATGGAGGCACATGGTGAGTTCATGCTGGCTTACTTGAGGTCAGGTGTGATTCCGATTGGCCTACGTGTACGAAACATCCCAGGCTTATTTGTACATCACAGAACCTTTTTGGAAAAGTGGAGCATGATTGTCAGTAGGTGTTCTTGTGATCTAATGATTTTAATTGTTGAAACTGCTAAAGAATTGGCAGTTGAAATTAGAACAGAGGTAGAGGAATTAGAGGATAAAATTAAAAAGATCGGAAATATAGAAGAAGCTATGAAAAAGATTGAAGAATCCAACAAAGAATTAGAATCATTCGCTAATTACTTAGACAAATGTAACAATGATAAATTAGCCAAAGATAAGAGATTTTGCACAATAGAAAATACTTATCCTTATTTAAGAACTGATTTCTATAAGCAAAATCACTATGTAGATGAGAACAGGACCCAACAACAAAGAGTCAATACTTTCTCTGAAACATCAGATTCAGATGCTGATGGTAATGATGCATATTATGAACCTGAAACAAATTATAACTCGGCGCAAGCCAAACGTAATCAAGGACAGTCTTTTTTAGGGAATCGAGGGATGAACCGGGGACGTCCAAGGGTGCGCTTTCAAGGTCAAAACAGGGGAGGTTACAAACCTCAGCACCACTACTAACAAGAGGAACCCCAATTCATCAGGGAAACGAGAAATCGTCAATACTGGAAATCAGGAGGTTACAAACCTCAGCACCACTACTAACAAGAGGAACCCCAATTCATCAGGGAAACGAGAAATCGTCAATACTGGAAATCAGGGATGTAATCCCGATTTTCAATTTATCAAAAACTGAGTTGGACAATCATAGTGTGAGTCTTTTATCAAAGGGCCTGTCATATGTTCCTCATTCTACTGTAAATCTTTTCGAGTTGTATTGCGACATTATCTCTTTCTTTCGAAAGATTTGTCTTAAAAGATTCTTTGGTCAAGGTGACTTAATAGAGGATAATAATGACAATGTCAAAACTCTTTCTCTTCCATCTACATTTAGTCCATCATTGGACCAGCTGGGACCTGAGGTTGCAGCATTTGAACTTGTGGTCCTAAAAAAACTTGATCAGGCATTGCAGTTTGTGCCGAAACCCTTATATAATTTAAGTAAAGATGAACATCTGGCCTTGATATCCCTAACCGCTAACGAAAATCTGACCATAAAAGGTTGCGACAAGGGAGGTGGAATAGTCGTTATTGACTCTTCCCAATATGAAGCTAATATGTATGAAATGCTTGATAATCCTTCTTTTTAAACTAGTGTTAAATCATATTCCAATGCCAGTCTTTCAAAAGAGATTCAGCGCTTGACTAGGCAAGCCATTGAAAAAGGAGAAATCTCTAAAAAGGAACATGATTTTTTAAATCACAACCAAGGAAAGCTAGTCTGTGTGTACGGGCTGCCGAAGATACACAAAGATCAAAATAATCCTCCGTATAGGCCAATAGTATCTACAATAGGCACTATTACGGAACCACTATCCAAGTATGTGGATAATTATCTCCGCCCCTATATTCCTAAAATCGAGTCCTATGTAAGAGACACCGGCCATATGATCGCGAAAATTGAAAATCTTCCATTCAATTCCTCCAATGACTTACTTGTCACACTGGATGTGGAGTCCTTATAAAGTAACATCCCCTTAACGGCAGCAATGGAGACCACCAAGTGGTTCATTGAAGAACAGAAGATACCTTGCCCTGTCACTTTTGTCCTTACATGTCTGAAAATAGTGCTTACAGAAAAAAAAATTGGATTTGGCACTCATGTTTACCGCCAAATTAAAGGCGTAAGCATGGGTGCATCAGTGGCTCCATCAGTGGCCAATATATTCATGGCCGCTTTTGAGAATAGATGTATTTGCAATGAAATTGCCCCTTTCTATGAGTCTGTCTCCCATTGGTCCAGATATATCGAGATTATATTTTTCGTCTGGACCAATGGGAGAGAAACTCTACTTGAATTTCTTAGTTGGATCAATGCTTTTGATTCCAACCTAAAATTCACATCACATATCAGTGCTGAAAAAGTTGAATTTTTAGACATTGTCATTATGAATGGCCATGACAAACTCAAAGTTGACCTATATGTGAAGCCTATGGCAAGAAATACTTTATTGCATTATAAACGTTTTCTCCCCCGTAATCAAAAGGATAGTATTCCTTTTTCACAATTTTTAAGGGTGAGACGTAACTGTATGGACCTCACAGATTTTGACAAACAGGCAGGTACCATGAGATCTAAATTCATTGAAAGAGGTTATCCTCACCGGCTGGTGAGAGACTCTTACAAGAGGGCTCGATATTATGATCGAGATTGCCTTCTGAGAGTTAAACCTGTCAAAGAAAATAAACAGGTAGTCTGCATTACCAAACATTCAACCCTCAATGCTAAAGTAAAGCAGATCATTAATTCAAGTTGGCATATACTTAACAGTAATTGCTCAAATGATCAGAAACTAGCCAAACCACTCTTTGCGCATCGCCGCAATAAGAATATTAAGGATTGTACCGTGCATTCACGGTTCAATAATCCGTCTAGTCAGCAGAAGTTTGTGCAGAAGTCGATTCTTACTAATCAACCTATTAAAGGTACAATACCTTGCTCCTCATGTAAGTCCTGCAATACCATCATTTCTGGAGAACGATTCAGTCACAATGGTCATACCACTAATGCAAACCAAATGTGGAATTGTAGGACCTCTAATGTAATCTATTTTTTACAGTGTCCGTGCCTACTCGGATATGTAGGGGAAACCTCCAGGTCCATTCAAGTCCGTTTAACAGAGCATCGCTCTGCTATAAAGACAAAGAAAATACTTGCCCCTATGGTGAAACATTTTATTGAGCAGAATTATGGTCCAGAGGAATTCAAATGGCGCATACTGGAAAAAATACATACGCAAGATTCTAAAGGAGGTATGCTAATTAGGAAAAAACGAGAGGTTTATTGGATTTTTGTCTTTGATACATTCAAAAATGGGTTAAATAGTGAGATTCCGTGGGAAAATGCGATATGTTAATCCATGGATAGGACAAAAAGTAACTAATTAATCCTTTTTCTTTTTTGTTTCTGATATACACTAGTCAAACTGAAGTTTTAGGGAGATGTTAATTAACACGTCCCTTTCAATATATATTTTCCAAAAAAAAACTGTAATTCAGTTCTGTTAGGGAGGTTTAATAATCCTAAATCTACCTTGCTGTGTGACTATTTCCACTATTCGGACTCAATCTCCCACAATCCCTGCCATTGATGTCACTGTATACATTTTTTTCGAGTAGCTACATATAAAGATAATGCAGTGATATATTGTAATTAGATATCCGTTATATATGGGGCCAAAGGTGTACATCGGGTCCCTTGCTTATTTTTAGTGAATAAAGAAAGTTTATGAAAACATCTGTTGCAACGAACATATGGTCCGCTTTCTATCTCAATGCTTTTAGCATCTTTATGTTACTGGTGACATCACGTAAAGAAATAGATTAGGCTAGGGTCATATATCAAGTCCCTTGTCTATCTTTGATAAATTAACAAACACTACGAGAACATCCATCTCGGTCATCATCGGGTCCGCTTTCTAGCTCAATGCTTTCTGCCGTTTCGAGCTATCAGCAACATCACGTGAGGAAATAGGTGGGGTCACTCTAATTAACTTGTAGTTAAAAAGCCCCTCAGGTTAAGATTCGGTTGCCATCATTTTTGAAACAAGAAGTAAGCCGTTATCCGCCTCTGGTTTGCTTGAGCCGCATAATATAATAGGTAAGCGTTGACATAAAGAATGCCTTTCGCCTCACATTATTTTTCGACGTTATGTGCATTTAAACATATTCTACCTTATCTCTTAAAACTATTTTTCCACCTTACAGCGGTATATATTTGAAAACTAACCTCATATCCGGAGGATTTCTCGCTTACGCATTATAACGCAGGTAGGCTTATGTAGAAATCATTCACGTTCTTTCTTTTTTCACGTACCCACTGTGATTATATAGTGGTATTGAGCACACTTTCACCTTTATATCATTTGTGTTTGTAGTGCTCAATCCTTTTATTTATCAACCAGGAGGCGATTCGTATCTGGGATAAAGCTTAGGTAATTATAATAGGCGATATAGCTATATCTTTTACCCAATATTTAGCTATAAAGTATCAAATGCAATTTTTGATCTCCCCTTGTAGATTCGTGTATTTTATCATCTCGCTATCTGTGCAATCACATCAGTTGCTGGGTAATTCGAAAGAAATTACAATAAGTTTACATTACCTTACTATTTTTGTAAGACTTGAAAAAGATTGAATAAGAAGTAAAATAGGCTTTACTTGTTTGTTTTAGCCTTATGCTCCAGTGTTTTTAGACAGGAGCCGTTGAAGCACAGACGTGAGCGCCACCATTATTGGCATAACGCCGGTATTTGAAATTAAAGGTAACGTCCTCATTGGTAAGGTTTAACACGTGGTTTCTGAACCATTTTTTAGCCCAGATAATCACAAAATGCCTTTTCTGTGATTTCTTCTCACATTTTAGTCATCGTGACACCGCTTCGTTAAGCACAAAGATCTGTCTTCGCTGAATATATCGTCTTCCGCAGTTTACAACAAAAAAGTCCGATACCTATGAAATTGTGATATTCGGGACATGCCATGCATGTAGGATTTTTAATTATGGCACATCAATGTTATCTTTTATTGTTATTCCTCTATGATCAAAAGACTGCGGGCCCCTTTGCTGTTCCAAGCCATATATTCAGCGATTTAGTAAGTATGGACTAATATTATTGAGATATATGAGACTTAGGACCAATATCCACTTAGAAGTCCATTTTTTGTTAAAAATATCAATGGTGTTATTAGATTGGTATCCGATAAATATGGTGTCAATCAACACGTCCCTTATTCTATATATTCTCCAATATAACCTTACTGTCCTTTTATTAAAATACAGTATTCACAAATAAAATGAGCAATGAAATAAATTTGTCATTTTGACTTATGAAGCATCATGAATCATTATTAGTTTGTACATACTTGTCATATAATGAGAGGTTAGTTTGAAATTTTATGAAATATTACGCCATTATGTCTATGTTTATGTTTAATTAAGAACTTGAATGTATTATTATTATTATTTTTATTGATCTGTAAAATGGTATCTATTATATATTATTTTTCTCTTTAGGTAATACGTGGCTACTCCAGAAGAAGGCGCTGGTCGCCGAAACGCGCGTCGAGATATATTTGTGCCACTTTTAAACTTTTAGCTAATTTGTTTTTGTATAATTTTGTAGTGCTGAATTGATCATTACTGATGTGATTTGATAGATTGTATTTGAGAATCCATTTTTTAATGTAAACATGTATTTTCTAATTGAATATGTGAATACACAGTAGAATTCATATTATGATTAGTTTCTTTCCTCTCTGTTATTATATATGACAAGTTAGATTTAATTGCCTAGGTTGTTATTTTTCACATGGGGGTGGGGGGTGCACATGGGGGGCACCTATGGTACCCCCCAGCATTTCAATGTACACCATGACAGGCACCGCACGGTGCCTGTCATGTTGTGCATTGAAATGTACAACGTGCATTTTTTGCATTGCGGCGGCCGGTGCTTCAAGCACCGTCTGCCGCAATGTAAAAAATGCGGGATGCACCCGCCACTGTGGCGGATGCATCCTAATTGGGGGCACTGTTCCTCCGCCCTTGTGGCAGACGGTACCGGCCCCCGACAGGATGGCGGACGGACTTTGTCCGTCCGCCATCCTAATGGACCTCTTAGTTGGGGCTCGAGATTCCTATCAAGGAACACCTTCCTGTCCTGTGTAACATAGATGCCCAGGTATTTGAAGCCCTCCAATACCACCTGGGCCGAACACAGAGAAAGTTCTGGGGAGGGCGCATGGGGGGGGCCGACAGGGGAAAAATCACAGATTTTGACCAGTTAATATTATAACCAGAATAGCTGCAAAACCAGGACCTCATTGTTAAAGTAAGTCTCCCTATCTGATTCCAGAGAAATCAGCATTCAATACCTAGGAAATCAGTTCTCATAATAGCAATTTAGCTACTGTGAGACTGTCATTTCTCCTGTTTGAGTGTCATTTCTCCTGTTTGAGTAGGCTTCCATCCATCTCAAGAAGACACATATTATGACAAGGACATATCTCAGCCCATTGCAAACAGGCATTTTGATGAAGTCCATATGCATTCTGGTGAAAAGACCACCTGATCTCCCTAAGTGACTCAGTGTAATGTGTGTACTTTTCCCCGCATTAATTTGCTAACATTTCACAGACTGATGACACACTTCTGCAAATATCCTACATTTGGGATTAAACCAGTTCTGCCGGAAAAGCCTCACCATGGAATCCTTACTTAATTGTGTGAAGCCATGAAAGTATTTTGTCAGTGGAAAAACAAACTATCAGGTAACACTGGTCTCCTATCAGCTTACATCCATATGTAATTGTCATTCTTCTCACAAGCTGCTCTGGTCCAGCTCAAGTGTTCTGCTTCACAAATATTTTCCTGTACTCTCTTTAGTTCATCCCAAGTATCGGTTACTTTCATCATCATTGAAAATGAAGTGTTCGCCTCAGATACAAATGTGAAATACAATATTGTGCTACCAAATCTACATACCTATTTCCCATGGCTATGTAACAATTCCCATGTTGATGAGCTGCACATTTAACAACAGCGATTTCTGCAGGCAACTGTAAGGCTTCCAATACGTCTTTCACTTGCACACAATGTCTAATGGGGTACCTGAGGAGGTCATGAAACCTCTTTGTGACCATCATTTCCCAAAATCATCGACAACACCAAAGCCATACTGACTATCCGCAAATATAGTCACTCTCATTTGAGCAGCCAAACTGCATTCTCTTGTAAGGGCAATCTGCGACCTAAGCTGAGCTAACCCTTTGAACTCATGCAGCTTCGACAACATCATTTATATTAGATACAGTGCAAGCTGCTCTCACGGTACCTTAATTATTTATCAGACATGAGCCATCAACAAAAATTACAAGCTGGGACCAAGCAGGGGTTCATGCTTAATGTCAGGTCTAGGCATGATGTATAAATCCATGACTTCTAGGCAATCATGTTCAATTTCATCACAACAGTATCATTGATTGGCAATAAAGTTAATGGAGTAACAATTTGACAACGTTTCTAAACTACATTGTTGGATGACAAAATTCTTTGCTCATATTTAGTGAAAGCCTATTATGGGTCATGTATTGTGTTTTCGTTTGTGTCAATAGAGGCTCCACAAAGTGTGGGACCATTACAGTTAAATGATATCCCATCACTATGCTCTCACTCTTTTCCAAACTTTCACTTACCTTAGCAACCGCTTTAAGGCAGCCAGGCAGACCTGCGGCAACAGGGTAAAGAGTAGTCGAGAAGCATGCCAAAAGCTTACGGACATCACCATGTGTTTGAATCAGTACAAAGAGAGCACAGCCCTCCCTCGAACTGCAAAATAATGTAAAATCTTTACTGTAGTCTGGCATTCCCAGTGCTAGGCCACGACAAAGTTTCTCTTTCATCTCTGGAAAGGCATTCAAGCACTCGCTGTATCAAGGAAGCGGATCAAACACATCTTTGTGTGCCCACCTCAGTGAAGGCTTTGCCACTAGAGAAGAGTTTGGTATCCACTGTCTACAATAGCCAACCACTCCCAGAAACATCCTAACTTTCTGTGTTTGAGGTGGATTCATCTGAAGACTTACTCCCACTCTTTTTGGTAACACCTTTCTAGCTCCCTTCTCAATTACGTGTCCCAGACATTGAAATTCTTTCTGACAGTACTGCAGTTTACCTGGTAACACTTTGTGTCCATTTTTGGCCAAGTGATTCAACAAAGCAATATAATCTTCTTTACAAGGTTCTTGTGTTTCGGATGCTACAAGCAGATTATCTATGTACTGAACAAGGACTGATCTGTCGGGCATTTGTAATGATTCTAGTTTCTTTTTTCAAGTTATGATTAAAGATTGAGGGACTCTCCATATACCCCTGTAGGACTCGGCACCATGCCAAAATGCTCTGCTGGAAAATAAATGAAAAAAAGAAACTGTCTATCTTCATGCAATGGCACTGAGAAGAAAGCCTGGCAGAGATCAATGACAGTGAACCACTCCGTAGTACAAGGAATTTGGAGCAATATCGTGGCTCGATTTGGCACCACGGGACAACATGGAACAACTATACTGCTAGTTTTCCTAATATCCTGCACTATTCTATACTTTCCATTGGGTTTCTGTAAACCCATGATCTGAGAGTTACATGGACTTTCAATCAATTCTCTTAAATCCCTTCCTGTATCATGTCTTCTATTACAGGTGTTATTCCTGCAATGGTTTCTGGAGTCAGATAGTACGGTGGTGTTCTTGGGTATGCTGTATTTGCCCTTAAGGTAATTCAGACTGGTTCTACTCTTTTAATCAGTACAATGTCTTTCCCTGTGAAATCCCATACTTCTATATTCACAGTTTCCCTCCCATAAACGGGTAATTCTTCAATGGTCCTTATTAAAAAAAAACTGCAACTGTCTTTTGTTGAGCCATTTTCAATCCTACATCTTCATCATGTGTTTGAAACTCCACACCATCCGGTGTACAGCAATTTGTACAAGTTAACTTGCACAACAAATCTCTCCCTAATAAATTTACTGGACTTGTGTCACAAACAACAAATTGCCATTATATTCAAATGAGCCTATTTTTATGGGGACCTTCTCTGAAATTAGATTGGTAATCTGTTTACCTCACGACTTGGATCTTCTTTCCTGAGGTGGGTAGATCTTAGACTTTCACAGTTCTAACAGTGGATCTGGTAGCTAGTTTCTCCAAGGGCAGTAGCTATTGTACTGCTTCCTGGGGCATCACTCTCAGTATTATCAGTTGGTGCTGCATAAGTGGGGGTCATGCAGCCAACATTTCTTCTAAAATATCATCCCTTTAATCATTATCTGCCTCATTCTATTTTTCTTTTTCCTCTTTATCTTTCCCCTCTGTGTTTCTCTTCTTCCCTTTCTCTGGTATTTCTGTAGAAATAACTGGATTCGATCTAGTGCCATCAACTATGGCTTTCCTCCATCTCTGCTGTCCTTCATCCAATCGAACATCTGCATAATTACGCATTACCCTCTTTGTTCTTTACTAATACTTTTCCCTTTCTTTCTCTCAGCCAGCTTTTTCACTCATAATTATGGCTTCATATTGTGCAGGTGTAGGTGGCGGTTTCATTTTGTAAAACTTTTCTTTCAATCTATCAAACATTCTAGTATGGAAACTACTTTATTTTGGAAATCTTAATGCACTGTCCTTCTCAGTGATCTTACACCATTGACAAAGCCATAAACATGTATGTAATCCCAATTCAGTTGCCATATTATGTGCAGGCGTACCCTCAGGAGTTACCTCTCCACCCTCCCATACTGGAATTGAAACATTACCCTTCACAAAACTCTTACATTTTTAAAAATATTTCTTGATTTTGACTAAATCTCAAAATAAAGAATCTGAATTCAATATTTTGGTTCTGTTCCATAAACGTCCGATTTTCTTTATTCCAATCTGGTCACTGTTGTTGTTTTATCAAACGCATGTTAACAAATCCTAATACAATATCGACACACACACTGGCCTATCATAGTGCGGCACAGTGACATGACCAACCAATCCCAGCGTGAAAGCACACCAACCAATCAATCTCAGCACGAAACACTATGACATATAATCTTACTTCATGCAGCAGCTCACCCTCATCTGAAATTTCTCTCAGACCTATACAAACCAACAAAAACCTTTCAAATGACAATAAAAAGTTTATATCAATTCTTATTTGCTCTTCTAACGAAAACAATAGTAATTCATCCATACAAAAGAATTCCACAATTGCAAGTGAAATCTTGACCAAAGTGAAATCACTCTAATTAATGCAGCTTCACACTTTTGCACAATTAGGTTCTGCTAACATCAATCGATATTAAACAACTACAACAAATTATTAGTATTTCTATCTCAAAACTCTTAAATCTTTTTACATAGCAACAATAAACACCTTCATTCATCAACCTATTCACTCTCAACTCAGTAATACAACCATAAACACAATTACAATAGGCTTTGCATCACCCTATTAATACTCACACTGCCAAACCAGCAACATCCTTTGATAATCCCACTTTGTCAGCTCCTCAAACTCGGGGCATTGGATCTTCAGGACTCGGATATTAACTTAGATAATTATTTATAGCTCTTTGAATCTGAAACCATATCTCT
Source organism: Lissotriton helveticus (assembly GCF_964261635.1). Taxonomy (NCBI): domain Eukaryota; kingdom Metazoa; phylum Chordata; class Amphibia; order Caudata; family Salamandridae; genus Lissotriton; species Lissotriton helveticus. The sequence continues at coordinate 1,950,177,449 of NC_136061.1, read as the reverse complement.
GCTACCAGAAAAGTGATAGAGCGGATTGGGGCCAAAATGAAATAATATAGTTCACCGTTTCAATTACCATCATTCACAGGGTTAAGCTCATTCCCTGCACTGGTCTCTTCATCTCGAGGCGACGGATCTTGGTCACTGTGTTATGATTCAATGAGCTATTTTGGCATCACAAGCAAAATTTCAAATAGAATTCCAAGTACAATCAATAATGAGAGTTTCAAATATGTTTTAAATGCTTTATTCTCATTAAGAGATTAGTAATTGTCTTTTTAATTATTTTCTTTATTCATATTAGTCAAGAAATCTTTAGTAGGTTTACAGAAATCCCATTAAAGGTTTGGTTAAAATCAAATAGGTATAATATTCTTTCAAGCACGTTCCATATAGAAATAAACCCTATTCTAAATGTTCAGACCAGAATTTCAGAGTTAGTAGAACCCAAGAAGAGTTCAATATCAAAGGAAAAGAGTGAGATTACAGAAGCATAAAGCTCAAAGACAATTTCAAGCAACAGAACTTCACATTAAGGGCAGCTCATGAAACTCAGCTGAGTCCCAGTTATCAAGAAAATGATCCTAGAGTTGCAGTATCAATCTGTAAAAATAAGCCTCAAAAGTAAAGTAGATGAACAGAAGCAGCAGTACCCACAAATTGTCAGCCTAGGACAAAGGAGTGGGTCAGAGGAAAATAATGTATTCGATTAAAACCGGTACATTCTGAAGTTATGACAACCACTTCTAAGCATGTCACATTAAGGTCAGACTTCTAACTTATATTGTGCACTGTTCAGCAATATTAGGTTTGCTTCTAGATAAAGGAAGCTTGCTTCCTAGTATTTCTGTGGGGCATACGCATAGCTACGCCTGCCTATTGCAGTTTGCACATTTAAAATGTGTGTCATTTCAGCTTTGAATTTTACATTAATCATTGCATGTTTTTGATTGCTAATCTAAAAAAATTGCATTTTGATTTGATGATTTTGTCAGCACCTATCTTTATTGTTACTCAAAAGTTTTAAAAATGTATATTTTTAGCATTATCTTTTTTATTTTCCTACAGGAATCAACAACAGAGAACCCTGACAACACAAATAATCTGCCAATGGAGAAAAATAAATTTCTTCAAACTTTCATATTGGTAAAAATAAAGCCCCAAAATAATTTTAAGAAGCCCAATTTTTCCAAAATTTTCTTTAATGTATTTACTGAGTTTTGTGTTTTTCCCATGGTCTCTTCAGAATGTTGAAGCGCAGACATTGTTTACCAATGTGTCTGCACATAAGCAAAATGGATTCACATACCATTGTGAGCTATTAGTAAAACATGATGATTGCAGCACTCTGGCTCATGCAATGCTCGTAGTTTACTTTTGATTATAATGTAGGGCCTTATTATGATGTCGTGCGGGCTGCCACTGACAAGCCGTCAGTGGCAGTCCACTCAACAGACAGGCCATCGGTCCAACTGCCGCTTTACAATTCAGGTGGTTGGACCACAGAGGTCAGGGGAAAGACCGCCGACTCTGAAAGGTCCTGGGATCCCGTTGGGGTGTCGGTCGGAATCGTATCTTTTGCATGGAAGTGGTGCCTGTGCAGTCACCGTCAATAGGGATTATGATGTCCCTTTTTGACAGTATTTTTATGGTGGAGCGGGGCCCCTGCCCCCAGTTCGCTACCGCAAAATAGCCCCTGGGGTCACATGTAGTTCCCCCACGCATATTCATGCACATGTTGCCTGGCACAGTGCATGGATGTGCACAAAATGCTCTTTTACACTGCAGTTTGTGCTGTGGCCCTTTTCCTGGGCCACAGCACAAACCGCAATGTAAAAGAGCTCTTTTCCGACTGCCAGTGCAGCAGTCCTATCATAATTGGGCAGTCACACCTCCGACTGCTTGTCAGGCGGTCTCCTGACCGCCACGATAGCAATCAGCGGTCAGGAGACATTTCTCCTCGTTGCACCTCTTGGCGTAGCATACTGACACATTTCCAGGTTTACGAATCCTCGTAAAGCTGGAAACGTGTCTTGTTCCATGGGTGTTGCGTGGGAACATCCACAGCAACACCCATGGAACGCCCCTTTCATGCAAAGTGCTGCATGTAAAGGGGCCGTATTTACAAGGACAGGAAAAGTCACACAGGGTGGCTTTTGCAGTCCTTGTAAATATGGCGCAGAGAAATTCACTGCCAGTGCGTCACAAAAAGTGACGCCTTGGCAGCGCAAGGGGCTTGTAAATGTGCCCCAGGATGTTTTTCCACAATTTGAGAAATCTAAATACTAAAATGCCTAAGATTTTGACAGGAAACAATTTCCATAATAAAAAAATGAAAGTCATTAAGTCAGGTTATGTGCTAGAGAGAATCTTCCCCATTTACCCTTTTCAATTCTATGTCTAATGTGAAAGGCCCTGATGCCAATGCAATTTGTACAAAACTGGTGAGAGAGAGTGACTCGAGAAGATTGTGAAGGAAAACAATAGACACCTATCAGTTTGATTATATTTCCTGGCCTGAAAAGCTATGTCACCCATTATACACTATGCAGTTTATGCAGTCTTTCACTTCCTGGTCAATTGTCCTGATGGTTTTAAGCATTTTCAGACTAGAAAGGTCCTAAAAGAATTTTGATAGTCAGAAATCTAGTCGGTTCCACTTACTGGATGGAAGATAAGGCTGGTCCTATATACCCTATGGGTTATTTTGGGGCACGATGGTGACGTTTTTCTCCTGCTCAAAAACGTTGGCAAATTTCTAATTTCTGCCAGAAACTTCCAAACATTCTGTAATGTTTGGAAGTCAATGCCCTCCCTCTCTGTACACTTATGTTTCAACTGAGGCTCTACATGACATTGTATTTAGATCCTCGTCATTTTTCTTACATTTTTATTTTGTTCTTCCTTTTCACCTTTCTCACAACCTGTAACATGTTTTGACACATCCCAACCCAAACTGCATTGGAATGAAGTGGTACTGTGAACAAAAGATGATTTATTTAAATATTCTTAACTTTTGGACAAATAACCATCCCTCCTGCTTATGCGGAGAAAAGAGAGAACTCTTACACACACAATCTTTTACATAGTCTTACTAATCTGAGCTAACCCCAATGATATCGGAAGAAAATAGCTGGTTATAAAACATTCACAGTAACATTCAGTAGAAAGGGGGAATTCTGTATGACCAGCATACATCACACAGCAACCTGCAAGCCTGTATAAAGAGGTTTATTCCAAGAGTGTACATTTCGCGGAGAAATGATCACTTTTTAACTTAACTAACTCCTGGCAAAAGGTTTGAATAAAAGCAGTGTCACTTTAAAAGTAACTTCTTTAGCTATATCCTATATTGCAAATTCAATAAAGGATGCACCATGTCTGTAAAAGTGATAACCTTTACTATTAAGCAAAATGTTCACAAGTTCTGTAATAAACACTGCTCACCCCTAGACACAGCCCTTGTTTTATAGGTTGGACCATGTTTTGTATATATCCACTGCTCAATTTCAACAATGGACTCCTGATTTTTGGAACCATTTTTAGATCTCGCCTGAGTTAGCGCATGCGTTGCTCTGCGAGACATTTAGAAGTGGGCTTTTAAAAGTGCTACCACAGCTTTGCTTTTGCGATCACTTTCGCAGCAGCGTCACTTTCATGGCCACGCAGCCAATGCTTGTTTTTTTTGTTAACTTTAATGGCGAGGCGCGCACTTGGTTTTGTTTGTTTCGCATTAAACGACCCACAGTGGCATAGCCTGCTTCCTTGGGGCTGTGCAGAAACGTGTGAGGGACAGCACTAGTTAAATATAAATGACTAAGAGGTTTCAAAGCAGGCGCTGAACTTTTTTAATTCATTAGTGCAATGCCTTGTAAAAAAGTTGTTTCTATACATGTAGACTTGTTCAACTATGAGAACTTTTATACAGGACACTACCAGGGGGCATGCTGCACTTTATTTTTCAGTATGGCAAAACTATTTCATTTATTTTTTGTTTTAAGTATGGTGGCCACCCCAGTCTTTGTTTTGCAGGGTGCGGCTCACCTCCCAAAGTTCCTTATTTGCATTGTGCTTTGCCATTCATTTGCTCACTTATAAAATGGCTGCCTTATGCCAGACTTCTGCTCCTATCACTGCTGCAGTGAATGCACCGTGGCAGCCACTTCCTGCTCTCTTTCATCCTCTCCCGCATACCTCCAGCGAGGTATATGTTGGCCTCCATGTCTGCCAATCTTCGCTAACTCTCACTGCAGATGTGGCGAAACATTTAAATTGTTAAGTTACAATAATACCATCATAAGTCCATGTGTAATGTATAGTGCTCATATAAAGCGCACCAATATCTTTGGGCTAGTTAACGCTATATAAAACTGCAAAAAAAATCTATTTAAGATTTTGCCTCTTTTGGAGTATTTTGTGAACTTCTGGAGATGTGAACAGCGAAGTGGAGGAGTTAGCTATCATCTTATCTCCTTTAATACCATCATTTAAGTGGCTAAACATTGAAAACCTCCACAATATTGGAACCGAAGTTCAAATACTCAGCTGTACCTTTTGCCACACGGCATCATTACTCAATACCTCTTGCCTTCACATATCTTGCCTATAGAAGTAACATTTGCACACAAAATTTATTTCTACAGCAACAGCACTTCAGTGCCTGTATGAGCATCCTCTTTCTAGGTACGATGCCAATAGCTCTAACTTTAAAACAAGCACTGGCATAGCCAATAGGTCTCGCCTTTGGGACCTTATGAGTATTTAGTTATGCAGCACAATATCCTACCTGCAACAACATTAACTGTTGCATGGCTAAACACTTATAAGGTCCCAAAGGCAAGACCTATTGGCTATGCCAATGCTTGTTTCCAGTGTTACTAGTATATTGTGTGAAATCCACTGTGTAAAAACATAATTTTATATTCTTGTATCTCAACCTTGTTATTTTCAGATATACATTTTCATATCACTGTGTGTATCGGTATATTTTATAATCAAATATGGATGTTGTTTCTTATTGATTTGAAGTGTCTCTTAGCCTAAATTATGCTTGATACATTTTATGTCTCTAAAAGGCCCAAAAGCCATTTTTATCCAGGGCAGTACCTTTGTACATTTCTGCAAAGGGTAAGCTTGTTTTTAATGTTGGCCAAGAGAAACAGGATGTAAGAAGAATAATGAACTCAGTATTAAATTCACAAATTATATCTTCTCCTCAAGAGCATCTTGCACGTCCTCCAGGAAAATATCCTGCAACCTGCTCAATAGGTAGGTTGTTGCTGAAAGTAACAAGTTTCTATCATGTGATTAGTTTCCATAGACTTGCATTGTGAGGAAACATACACGCACTGTACTACATTTTATGAGTTTTAGCATTAGGATTCAATTGTCCCTTTTCAAGTGAAATCTCTGGTCAGTTGAAATGTCAGTTAGTTTTTTGATAGCTGTCTGTGATGCTTGATATTCTTGTTTAAAACACATTAGATGGAAAAACTTTCCGACTTGTTGTGTTTTATTTTGAACAATTTCTTATCTCTTTCTCCTTGGCCAGTAACATAACATCATGTTTCTATGCCCAACCCTCACCTTGAACTTTCAACCCTTGTTTGTTGGCCTGCAGCAGACTGTGCAGCCATGGACTGTTCATCTCTTCAACTAAAAAACTAAAATCCTACTGAAAGTAAAAAAATATGTTTCTATGTATTAATAATTTTTAAAAGAGATTTATAGAATTAATTAAAACAAATGTAGTTATATTTTAATGAACTTGTATGTTACATTACAGTTTAAATGTAAAAAAGGTTATTAAAATATGTCGAAATAAAATACAAACTATGCTTTATTTTATGATAGTTTTTTTTACATGTTTACTGTTTTTTTTAATGTAAATGTCAAACATAACAGTAAGTGACCTTAAATCCCTTACCCAGTAGTGTTCAATCATAAACAATTCTTCTCATTGATTTATCTTCCTAGCATTAAGTATTACTTACATTTAACAGTGCTTTTCAATTTCACTATACAGGAACATTCTCCATCACATCCATACTGTCTCCCCTCATTTTCACTGGACTTGCAGAGTTATGATTCTTCTTCCTGATCACTGTGTTGTTCAATAAGAGTGAGCATCAGATCACAGTTTGATATATTCATAGTGCCATTATCCTTATATTGTATCAATTGACTTACCCCTCATTCCACTACCACCCATTTCGAACAATCAATCAAGGACTTATAAAGAATGACTACTCACATGTGAGGGTCTCAAGGCGCACATTTAATCCTGTCCGCTTGCCAAATTTTGTACAGCAGTACTTCACTTTTTCCATTTCATTGCTATATTCTGCTTAGCCACTGTACGTCCCACTTCCGGTACTTTCATTAATACGTGTATGTTTTTTCTGATTAGTGCTTGTCCAAACAACATAGCTGGGCTGTCATGCTGAGCTGTAGCCTGGTCAGTTTTCTCAGTTTTTGGTTTATATCTTGCCAGAACATACGGATCTAATTGCACTCCCACCACATATGCATAGAAGTTCTCTCATGTGTACCACATTTAGGGCACTCATTACACTTAGCTGAATTAATTTTTTACATCAGGTTGGGGGGAATATATCTGATGTGTACGCACTTCTAATGTATGAACTTGAGTTTGCCATTTCTGGTGACTCTTCCGCAGTTCATGAGCATTTTGTTCCATGATGGGTACCATGTCTTCACATAAATTTGCTTCCCATGAAATCTATTCAGTTTTTGATTAGTACTCAGTAAATGTCTTTGGTAACATCTCATAACTATTTTTTTCTCTCCTCTCAACAATAGTATTTCTATATTAACCATTGCATTTTAGTTTCATTAGTGAAGTCAGGCCAGCTTTCCCTTTTTTGCTGCTATCCTGGTGTAGGCAAGAAAATTATCAATTGGGATGCCGCATTTAGTGCAGAAGTCTGCAAAATCCAACAGTTGACTTCCTCATATATGTCCTCTAGATTTTGTGGTTTGGCTGCCTCAGTATCCTCTGCCATGAATCTCTCCATAGTCAAAGATAAAGCTGTGTACCATATGGACACATGTGGAGTATACCTATATATTTAATGTGAAGTATAGGCTACGATGTTCCAAACTTTAAGGATGATCTTCACTGGTATGGGAACTTGTTTTGCCACTTTCTTAAATAATAATTGCAAAGTTATTCATGTTTTCAACTGCTTTATTTATAATATTACAGGATCGGATTATTCCAGTACCAGCTAAGATGTCACATGTTGAAGGTGGCCTTCCTCATAGTAGATCCCAAAATTTGGCAGTAGCATTTCTTCTTTCTTTAGTGGCAACCTCAGAATCTCCAGTGCTATTTTAGGCCTCCCACTGTCGCAAAATATTTGCCCATTAAAACATGTAGTTTGTGAAAACATGCTTCTGGTATTAATATTGGCATGGGATGCCTCAGTTATTTAACTATGCTTGCCTCCAGTGAACTGAGAAAGGAGTTAACATTACTGTCATATACAGGCTCATAGTCCTCCCTCATGAGTATATCTAAGTATCTGAACAAGGCTGTCTGGATTTTCAGAAAAGCTTGAATGCTGAACAGTGTGCACAGACTGTGTGTGTGCTGAATGCATGTGTACATGTAATTGTACAATGCATGGAGGTACTAGTGCTGAACAGTAGGTGTGCTGTGAATGTGTACTGAGTAAGGTTGACTGCAATGGTACATTGCATGAAGGACCCTGGGATCCATTTTGGGAAACCCAGGTCTGACTGGGAAAGAAATGAGGAGTAGAGGAATACACCCCAGACAGATTTGTGTATTGCTGCATTCCTGCCAGATGACACACACTGGGAAGAAAAGGAAGAGACTCCCTTTACACTTCAAAAGAATGCTCTTTGATTCATTGATTGATCACAAGGAAGGAGCCTGGACATATCTCAGGAAAGGAGATGGGGCTGGTAAGGGAATCATAAAGCGTCGGACTGGTGGTCTAAGATTAACCTTTTGATCCACCTCTCACTGTGGCTTATATACACGTGTGATCTTTGGTGACTCCCAAGCATTGTGTTGTCCACTTCAAAAGGAGCAGAATCTCAACAAACTTCAAATACTCTGGGTCTGATTTAGGGCTTGGGAGATCTAATCCCGACGTCACTTTTTCAACAGTTTCACCGCCCGCTTACTTGGCAGCCTGCCCACTCTCTTTAGATGTTAGTGTGCCCATGTATGAAAAACAACCTGAGTGATGCCAGCTCCGCCAGGAAGTTTCGACCGCGTTGATGGTGTTATAGGCAGAAGTGGCTGTCGGTGAGAGTCCAGCCAAGATTACCGCTGGAAAAATCATGATGAGCCTTTCTGTCAATGAAACTGTGGCAGGGATGACTTTGGAATTAAAGGAAATGAGGTAGAAGTTTACTTTTTTTTATTTCTCACTTCTGTTTCCTTCTTGAACCACATTGCCCAAGTACTCCCTTTGCTGCTAGTACATGACCACGATGCTAATCAACTCCTTTATCGCTGGGATTTAAGGCTTCTGTTAACCTGTCTAACTATGAATAGTAAGTTGACAATTGGTTTCGTCTCGTGCATTTTTACACTGCATTGACATGCATTTTTTTGTGTAATGCATTAGTGTACATTTTACAACTTATCAAGGTAAAATGAACAAACTTGTATTGACAATGAAAGAAAAATGTGTGTTATTGGTGTGGATGTTGTGCTTGTGGTCCTGTGGGTGTGCATTCAATAGAGTGTGTGTGTTGTTTGTGTGCTATGCAATATGTAAGAAAGGGGGCATAACACGTTACCTACATATATTTTAGAAGCAAACACAAAAGAGATGTGTATTGACACATAAATCAGCAGGACTTACCAGGCTCCACTCCACCTGGGACTCATTCCATCAGCAAACCACCGCTAGGACAACAGCAGCACAATGGGGACATCTAAATAGACTTGGCACAAACCCACCCACTTGACAGCGACGGAGTACAGTTAGTCAGCAGAGGAGTCTGCTCCCTCGACGACTGTGCGCAGCTTACACGACTGGAAACAGTCTGTTGATGCGAATGGAGGTTCAGCCAGCACACATCTAATATGGCGGGCAGGATACCATCCACTTGGCAGAGTACTTAGATACTCCGCTGCGGAGAGACAATGGTAGTCCCACCAAGACCTAAATCAGGCACTCAGATTCAAAAATACATTTTGGTCCCTGGAAATGGACTATAACAAGGTTCAGTTTAGACCCCATGCTTTGTCATCTGCCAAGCAGCCAGATGAGCTATGTGCGAAAGGGCTCTGCTTGTGACCAGGACTGGGCGCAAAGTCCAGGCAGTCTACTTGCTGGGTGAGAGGACATCACCCAGAGAAACCAAGAGCACCTTGAGCCTGGAGCACCAGCGCCTGCCTGCCTGCCAAGACCAGTTTGCCCTGTGAGGAAGAGGAGAGCATTGGAGTGAGCAATGTCCAGTGGGGAGCCATCGCATGAGGACTCCCTGTGCATGGTGTGAGGATTCAGCAGTGCACCGATTGGGCCGTAGCCCATGTGCAGACTTTTTTTCAGTGGCCCTCATATGCCAGGAGAGAGCCGCGTTGTGGTGAGAGCCATGCTGTTCTTGCTAAGCCCATACCACCGCGCTGCGTAGACCACATATGCCAGAGTGACCTACCAGTAAAGTTGCAACTTTGAAGAGCGCCAAAACTTGCAATGGGCATGGGTGTTCGAGCTGTAAGAGCCTGAGCCCATATTACCACATACTGTTGCAACCTCGTATGCCAGGAGGGGCTGCCAGTACCAACGTTGCCAAAGGATTCAAGCCTCCACCTGAAGGATGGACTGAGGCTGCAATCAGCGGTTTGGGCCCACTCTGCGAGGGAACTGCCCCTGACCGACCACTAAGGACTGCCGGCGACTCTGTGGATGACATCTCACCCTCGATGGCTCCAGTTAGGAGCTGATGAAAAGATTTCCCCCTCCTCCATTGGGTAAAGCCAACTTATTGCATCTTTGCAAGCTTGGAGCTGCTCTGTCAATGCCACTCAGGGGAGATGCAATGACCCCAATGTGCAGGGATAAAACTCCCTGCATTTCAGGGCCAGGGATTCGATTGGAAACTCCGGCTTTCGGAGTCTGCTGAAGGAACAAGCACCCCAACGGGCCAGGTGGGAGAGGTCTCTGAATTTGGCGGGTGTTCCTCTGCTGGGAAGCGGGGCTGCAGCCTCCAAAGACCTTGTGAGCCAGCAGGCAACCAGCCAGAGTTCCAATGGCCTTATGAGCCAGCAGACAACCTGGCAGAGATTCATTGCCTTCTACATTTTTTACTTAAGCCTTTGAAGGGGCTTAGCTGTAGTTGCAAGAACTAACATTTGCAGTTAATAGAAATGCTAAAAGAAAATAAATGGGGCTCCCAAAGATTAACTAGGAGGTAAGGTCTGGTAGTTAGCCAGGAGCATACCTTCCATGACTGAGGTTCACATTACCTTTTCCTGATGCCTCCTGTCTTAGTACATTTACATCCACTTGCACCAACACAATTCCATTTTACCTTTTATCTGTTGTTTGCTAAAAGCAGCTGCTGTATAACCACTCAGTCCTTTTAAAAACTAGTGATCGATCCAAAACAATATATTGTAGAAAAAAACACGATCTGTTACAGTGCCCCTTAGTTCCTCCAAATATGGCATTTAGCAGAACAAATGCTTGGTTGTTTGAAGTTGCCTTACCTTTAATCTCATGTTATTTGCAGTTCTAATTCGATCACTGGCTGTCATAGAAATTCTTATATAAGATCCCACGTTTCTGCTACATATTATGCACATATAAAGATACCTCTAAACATACACTTACTCCTGGCAATCCTATTCTAGAATCAAGCTGAGCCCAGAGATCCTGTAGAACAGACTTGTAATTTGATGAGAAAGAATAGATTTCCAACAAGTGTACTCCACCCAAGAAGGTCAACCCTATCAAGACTCCTGAAATGACCCTAAAAAGTTTCAGTTTTAGGACTAAATCGAGGTAAGCAAGTATTACCTTTAATTAACGGGATATCCAACAAGAGAGCAATGTCCTACATGTATACTCTGAAAAACTCATTGTTTAAGAAATCTCATTCTCTCATTGAAGAACATAGTTCTCATGGGACTACTCTCCGTTTGTATGAATATAAGCATATTAAGTGTGTTGATTGTTCATATTTTCACGAGATTTGAGGAAAAGAAATTCTGAGTAGGTCATGCCAGCACCGAGCTACTTATCTGGACATAGCTTGTATAGCATTTGAGTAAACAGCACCCTTTTCAGTAAACACCAAATTCTCGACCACAAAAGGGAATGTGCTCATGGAAGACCTTGCCTTGCAAAGAGCAGTATCTCCTACTAGGCGCGCCCTGCGTTGAGCCAGGTACCTGATTTGGTGGGAACGATCTGCGACTTGCCTTAAAGCAATTAGTGCTTAGCAGAACATTTGACTGTCAACTACTGTCAGCAAGGTCTAGTTCCGAAGCTCATTTGGTTCAAAGCACTTTCCTGCATGTCTACAAGTACACTTCTTTCTGAGTTATTGGCAATTATTTGTGTCATGTGTGTGGTGTCAAAGTACACTATGGTAATGATGTGCCTGTCCTATTATAGGAACCGGTCCCTGAAGAGCATCTGGGTTTCAGAATACCCAAGCACACCCAGTCTGGTACCACTAACTGGTGTCAGGGGCAGCTCAAGTTGTTGAATCATCACCTTCTGTGCATTCAACCCCTCAAGAAGTTAGTTGCTGTACCACAGCTCCATGGGTAGAGGGGCTGCAGGTAGAGCCTCACTCCTTACTGAGACTAATGCAGACTCTGGTTGTTGATATCCTGGTTAAGTGCTGAAATTACATCATTTTGTCATGTATTATTATAAAATGGCGATAAAAAGATGTTAAAAAAAACAGCGGAAGACATAGCTTTCATGTATTTATTTATTAAAAGCAAGACAGAGGTTCTTGGCACCCAGGTAGGTGGTGCTGCTGATGTAATATTGCATAGATGGCTTGCGTCAGTGGCTCACGTTACGTGAACTGTACTCTGCGGATAGACCCAATGATGCCGGAGTGGTTGCCCCATTCATTGCAGTTGTTGTGGTCCCCTCTCTCTAAGACGAAGTGAGCCCCCCGGTAGTTGGGCTCTTGATAGGCCACCCAGCTAACAGGAAGAGCAGAAAAAAAGCAGAGTCATTTAAAGAACTAGTAGCTTATTCATTCAACAAAACTTAGCACTCAGTGCACTTTTTTTCTACAAAGGTGGATTGTGTTTTCTAAAAATAAAATAAAAATAGTATGGTTTGCTTCCCACAGACTACAGTTTGCGGTTCCCTCGCAGACGTTGCAGTACAGGCTGCGTCCACCGTGTAGACAACATAGTAACAATCGCTCCCCCAACAGAATGAGGGGACCTTCTCCTGTACCGTATTTGGGGTAAGCGAAGACCGCCCCACTGCTACCACTGTAGTAAGGGGGACTCCTCCCATCGTTATATCAGTGGGTAAGGTCACTTGAGCGCCTTCCCTTCTTGTGTTGCAATTGTGTTCACTGCTAAAAGTCAGTAGCAGGATAAACCCAGTGTAGAACCAATTTACTGAGGAGCACGCCCGGCTCTGGTGACCTGTGACTCACACTTACACACCTATGTTTGTCTCTGTGCAATGTGTGTGTGATGTAAAGTGCTCTGACACCTTACACTGGTAAGAGTGGTGCTATAAAACTAAATGAATCTTAGAGACAGTGGTTCTGGAGACTTGAGAAGCACTGCTAAAGGGCGGTGGTGAGGGAATATGTGGCAGAGGTGGTCATTGGGGGGCCGCCAACAGACATTGTCGCACAGGGCGCCACCAGCGCTAAAGCGGGCCCTACCTGTGAGAATCAAGGAAGCCCTAGAGAGGAGAACACAAGGTAGAAGAGAGACATACTCAACTCATGACATGCGGCAACACATAAGATCTGCAGACATTTCTGATACTGTGTCCGATATTAGAGACGTCACCTCTAAGAAGGATTACTAATGCTGAGTGTGGATTCGGTGCTGCTAAGAGGTGCATGGTTTTATACAACTCCGCTGCGAGCTCAGAGCAGTGCACGCTCCTCCCGTCAGGACTTCTGCGCATCTGAGGTTCCAGGGTGAAGGCCCACGTTAGGGTAGGGTGATAGTGAATTGAACGGGAAAGTAGTCCAATATGCTGATGCTAACACTAAGCTGCTCAGACCAGATCTCTGAGTCTTCTTGACTCTTGGATTAGTCCGCAGTAGGTATTCGCCATCACAGGCTTCTGCTGTCCTGTATGTGTCTGCATGGCTCCATAACTGGAGTCCATTTACCTTTTCATTTGAGATCCAGATCCCATGTAGGCCTGAGGAAGACTCAGTTGGTCAGGATTGAAAGCATGGAGCTCAAAAAACGAACTGGATTACAGGATATGGGAAGACGGACAGAGCCACGCGGTGATATGATCCGAGAGCGTGACGGGATCTTTTAATTACACCTCCGCGTGGGGCGAAGGGTGATGCCCAACCACAGCGCTGCTGCCACTACAGGGACAGTAACGACCTTGTACCTGCTGCAAGTGCGCCCGTTTCACGGAACACGCTTCCGAGGCAGCTAGGTGGAAATTGTAAGGCAGAAGTGGCACGAAAGTAGATGATTTCTAAAGGCGGATGGATACACAGCAAATCCAATGTCAGAATGCAACAAACCGATGAGTCACCGGGTTGTTGTTCAGCTGCCTTTGCCCTCCTCCCCCCACCACAAACTAAGCTTTAAACAAAGGAGGTCATGTGACAATTCAGTTTATGTGCCCCGGACATGAGCCACCGAGCTGCAGACTCTGCATCCCCCAACCACGCGCTGCGCATGGTCTTTATGTCAGCTGTGGTTAGATCCTGTCACGCGTGACGCTTTGCGTTTACATTACAAAACTGAAGACGTGTCGCTCTGGGTACACCTTTTAGTCCACAGGAACAAGTTTGGCTGCAACTTCTTAATCAAGTAACAGCTCAGTCCAGAAGAAGAGAAGGTGGAACAAGCACAACCGCGCGCAGCAGAATGGGGAGAGGAAAGAGGAGGGGGCCTGCTCGATTGATTTGCGGGAGCGAGCAACTGGCGCTGGGATAATTGCTACCATATGGTGCTGCGCGCTCCCGGAAGTGAATCGCCACACATGCACGCGTTGCCATTGAAGGCAATGGAACGCGTGCACGTTTTTGGCTGAAAAGCCGAAGCCATTTCAAAAGGTCTTTTTGCCTAGGTAGTGCATGCGCATTGCGTAGGTGAGACCTAAAAAACCACTGTCATATAATCTCAGATCAAGTAATCTCTGCCTCTTTATAATCCCAAGTACCCAGCCCTCGAATTTAGAACTCTCTAACTTCAGACATCAAAAACAAGCTAATGCTGATGAGTTTAAAAAACGTAATTGCAATTTTTTTAATTGAAAAATTAATTTCAGTCCTGCTTAGAAGTTAGGATATTATTGTGTTGTTGTATAGGTTTTGTCTTGAGGATTAACGTTTATGGCATTTTTATAGCACCTCTGGCACCAAGTGATAAGTTTGCAGTGTGCACACTAAAATAAATAAATTCGATAAAGTAAAATTAATAAAACAATATACGTATAATAAGTGTTCAAAGTAAGTCTATATCATAGCTTCCTCTCTTCATCTTGTTCTATACCCTGTCATTTAGAGGCAGGACTTTAAACTGTTTCTCAAAGCTGGTAATTGTTGGAATACAGCTAAAGTGCCTGAAAGGAGATGGCGGCAATTTCAAATCCAAGCAAAAGAGATTTTGTTTAGGATTTGCCTCAATTGCAAGTGTTAAGCCTCAGGGCACGTGGAGAGAGATGATGTATTCCATAATGTGTGTACTGAATCACAAGTCAATGGTCTTCACAGTGACCAATCAGCTATGGTATTCACAGGGACCAAACAGCTATGGTCTTCATAGTGACCCAACAGCTGTGGTCTTCCCAGGACCAATGAACTATGGTCTTCATAATGACCAATCAGCTATGGTCTTCACAGTGACCAATCAGCTGTGGGCTTCACAGTGACCAGTCATCTGTGGGCTTCACGGTGACCAATCAGCTGTGGGCTTCACGGTAACCATTCATCTCTATCTGGAGCAAGAGAGGCTATTCAGTCGAAGCACAATCTCTAGCTGGGATTTATCTAACAATTTGCTGTGAACACAACCTTGGACGTTGGGACCTTCACCCTTCCCTTTTCCTTTCTCTTTCTGTACCTCTAGCTTAGTCAGTATATGCCACATTGTTGTGGGTTAAAGCTGTGCATGTTGTGCCACAAGCAATTTGCAGCAGCTAATCCTTACAAACTCTTTGTGTCTTATGTGGGAGATCAACCATTTTGTACATGCATGATGCTCGCGCTCTTCTACCTTAACAAGGCCTCTCAACAATTGTTGATGACTTACGAAGTGCACACGTGACTCTAACCAACATGGGACATCTTATTTCATTTTGTGAAGGATAAATTAATAAGAACGTTCTGAGGTTTAGGATTCAGGTGTGTTTCAGAACTAAAGTCCAATCATCAAGAGGCGAGTCAGCACAGGAAAAGTACATAAATTAAATAAATAGAGAGGGCTCTGCCCGAGGTCTTCAAATAATGGATGACCTAGCACCAAAAAAGAGAGGAACCACAGAAATAGGAGCAAGATCAGCTTGGTAACAAACCTGCCAACTCACACAGTACCCTGTGTTTCACACAATATAGTATCACTGACATAATATCGACTACAATAATATAGACATTTAAAATATCGACTACAAAATATCGACTACAAAAATATCGAAGTCCTATCTACAAACACGTAAGTACAAAAATATCGAATCAAAAATATCGTTTAAAAGTATGTACTTTGTAAATATATCGAATTTATTAAAATTAATGTAAAATTAAAAAAATATTAAAAATAAATAACTAAAATATACTTAAAAATACTTAAATAACCTTAAAAATATTAAATAATTAATTAAAGTTATAAAAAAACATTATTTGTTAAAACATATATATATATTAACATAATATTATTAAAAAATATACTATCTTATTACCGTAGCATAGCAAGAGTGTTAAAATTACTATTCCCACTCCAATGAGTGCAACAGTAGGGAAAACGTTGGATAGCGTAGCGGTAAAAATTACTATTCCGACTCCAAAGAGTTTAACAGTAGGGAAAGCGTTGGATAGCGTAGGGGTAAAAATTACTATTCCGACTCCAAAGAGTGCAACAGTAGGGAAAGCGTTGGATAGCGTAGGGGTAAAAATTACTATTCCCACTCCAGTGAGTGCAACCGTAGGGAACGCGTTGGATAGCGTAGAGGTAAAAATTACTATTCCTACTCCAGTGGGTGCAACAGTAGGGAAAGCGTTGGATAGCGTAGGGGTAAAAATTACTATTCCCACTCCAGTGGGTGCAACAGTAGGGAAAGCGTTGGATAGCGTAGGGGTACAAATTACTATTCCCACTCCAAAGAGTGCAACAGAAGGGAAAGCGTTGGATAGCGTAGGGGTTAAAATTACTATTCCCACTCCAAAAGAGTGCAACAGTAGGGAAAGCTTTGGATAGCGTAGGGGTTAAAATTACTATTCCCACTCCAAAGAGTGCAACAGTAGGGAAAGCGTTGGATAGCGTAGGGGTGAAAATTACTATTCCCACTCCAGAGAGTGCAACAGTACGGAAAGTAAATACTTCATATATTATTTAAAAATATATAAATTAATATCTATAAAAAATTAATTAAAAGTAATTACCAATTTAATATAATATAATAATTAATCAATTAAAATTACAAATTAAAATTAATTATTACAATAAGTTACCTATTAATACAAATTAATTACAAATTAACAATTAATTAATTAACAATTAAAAATTAATTAACAATTCATTCAAATTAAATACAATTAAATAAATTGAATTATTTAATTAATTATAAATAAATTACTTCCCACCCTATTCCCCTATAAACCCACAACCCACTACAGAAAATAAATTAGTAAAATTAACATAATTAGCAATTAATCAATTAAATAAAATTAATTGACAATTAAAATGTAATTAATTACCCATAAAAAATTAATTAGCAATTAATTCTAAATAAATACCAATAAATAATGTTATATATTTAATTAATTATAATTAAATACTTCCCACCCTATTCCCCTATAAACCCACAACCCACTACAGAATTAAATTACGCAACAAAATTCATTAATAAAATTAATTTTAACATAAATACACACTTTTCACAAATATAATAGCATAAAAAAACACTATAAAAATTTCGATATTATTAAAAATTCGATAATTTTAATAACCTATATTATATACTTCGATATTTCAACTTTCTATATTTTTAATATTCGATATTACATTACTTACCTTAAAAACGATATTTTTGATGTCTATATTCTGTCCATTCGATATTTTGTCCATTCTATATTTTAAACTCGATATTATGTCCATTCGATATTTTTTACTCGATATTTTGACTGTTTACTCTTTTCACATAGTCAACCAATGAAGAACTGATATCACATGCTAAAACCCCATAAAGGGTAACTTTCCAGCTAATGTGTTGGTGGTTCCGCACCCTTAAAGTTTACAAAGAAATATGTACCCCTCTCAGGACAGCAGGGGTGCATGTAAAAGCCTTTGTTTTTTTATTTTTAAGAGGGTAGGAGAGGTGTCTTAGGCTGCCTTTAGGATCCGCCTCAGTTCCATTGCCCCAACCCCTTCTATTTCCTCTCCAGGGATTTTAGGCAGTGAGAAGCAGAAATTATTCTTCTCTAAGACCCGCCCCTCTCACACAGTAAAAAGGTTTTCTGGGTGGGAAGGTCTGTGTTATGATTGGGCAAGATTTGTCTCAAACATATACCTACAGTGCACTAGGATTTCTCTGTCTCTGCATACATGTCTATAGCCAACACTGAGATTGGAAAGTATGTGGGAAAACCTAGTGGTCTCAAATTAGTTTTTTGTTTGTTTTTTATATTTGAATTCAATCCATTACATAAAAAGGACCAGTGCACAACTGAAGTGGGCACATTTGCGGATAGGTGAAGGTGCTTCTTTGGGCAGGGAAGATGTTTCCCAATGCCTCCTTCATGTTTCAGGTCAGTCTTTTTTGTTTAAATGTTTTTATTACCAGTTTTGCACATTTTTAAATAAAACATACCGTCAGAGCAGTGCCCATGCATCATTTGGAAAAAGAAATAAAGGTGATTGCCAACAGCACGATGCACGATGCCCAACATTAACAGGAAAGACAGATGTGTATATTATGGCGAGCACATCGAATCATGAGTCAATATCCCCAGACAGGGTGGAGCAGTGCTGGTAAGTCACACCACCGGGTGACATGCAAACGATTTAGGCATAGTGCAGTTCGAACCCAACTGGGGACATGGGGTCCAACAAAAGAAGGGCAACATAAGCCAAGGAAGGGAAAGGGGGAGTTGCTTGAGACTTGATGCCACATCTAATGTAGCCGGGGGGCCAAAGCTGTCGGAGACTAGTGGTAATGAAGTTTTGGATCTGATGCTATATCAGCATGGGTGTCAGTACTACTCATCACTCGTGCCCGCTGGTAACATGTTCGGTTCCCCTGTGCGAGTGATCATTTACTGGAGCTTGGAAACAATTGTGTCCCACTGAGGCACTTGGGGGAATTTACGAACGCCAAGTAGGTCCTCTCTATGCAGCGCCACTCCCTCCGACATAGCCCAATTAAGCAGGGATCAGCGCCAAGCAAGCAGGTGAGGTGACAAAGGGGACTTCCATCGCTTGGTGATCAATCGTTTGCCCGTTATTAGTCCCAGTCTAGAAATCGTGTGGGGGCTCTATAGTGTTTGTTTCTGCCAAAGAGGTGAAGTACATGGGCTTTTGAATTAGGGGGAATTGCTCGGGTGGTGCAAGTTGCTGGAGTGATTGTCACATTGTTCCAGTAGTCCGTCAAGACTGGACAACACCAGAGTATGTGGAGAATTATGGCATCTAATTGCCTGCAACAGGGACAAGCAGCGTCTGTGCAAAGGAAGTATCTATTGATTTGAACTCTAGTAAGGTAAGCCCGATGCAGTACAAAGAATTGGATTTGTTTGAACCGTTGATTACGGTGACATAGGTCGGGCTTTCCTGGACTACAGCCCATTCTCTATCTGTAAATGCCCTCCCCAGGGCCCCCTCCCAATGATGTCAAAACCTAGTGAGGTCCACCTCCAGGTGTTGCCAGAGGGAAGATGCGAACCAGCATGTGAGGTGCCCTCCTGTCCCCATCACATGGAGGTATTGCAAAGTGTGGTGCGTGGGAGTTTCCTGAGTGAGTGTACCCCATTTAGTCGATAAAGAGGCTATGATTGTTCTATGCAGTAGAAACTGCCCAGGATGCAGGTTCCCCTTCGCTATGAGTTCCTGGTATGGGATGAGACTGCTGTCTTGGAAAAGGTCTATCACGTATTACCTCCGAAGCCCAGTGATGTAACTCAGTCAAAGTTTTGTAGGTGTCCCCTCATGGAGTTCCCAGCAATGGGATAGCAGGTGCACATGGGATGGTGGTTCTAGTAAGAAAAAGACACCTATGGAAGCATTTGTATGCTATATTCAGAAGAAGTGTATCGTGGGGTCTGGACTTGGAGCAAGGATGGAAACGTTGTAAAAGGCTACTCTGCATCAGTGGAGGCTGTAAAGAAGCCGTGTCTGGCAACTGACAGGAGGACACCCCCCTGGCAATCCACTGCATTTGGGAGGCAGGTAGTAATGCTTGAAGTTAGGCACCGCTAGGCCACCAAGCCCGGTAGGCAGGTACAGCTTTCCATGGACACTCTGTGGCGCGATTTCCCCCAAATGAAGTCCCGCCCAACCTTTTCCCACTGTCTGAAGAAAGGAGGAGAGATAATGAGGGGCAGAGTGGCGAAGTAGTAGAGAAGGCAGGAAAGAACCACCATTTTGACAAGGGCAAGCCTCCCTATGATTGCCAATGGGAGAGTCTTCCAAAAACCCATCTGTGACCGAATCGCAGATGAAGCCCGGAGCACGTTCCCATCACAGAGATCGACTCTGATACAATAAACTCGGACCCTTAGATAATGAAAAGGGTCCCCACACCGAGCCACAGGAGTCCCCACAGCACGTATCCCGGATCAGGAGTATCCTTCAGAAATGGAGAAAGTATAGATTTCGCTGCATTAATTCGCAGTCCAGAGGCACGTGCAAAATGGCTAAGGGCCCGATCAAGTAAGGTTAGGATATTATGAAGGTCTCGAGCAAATAACAGCAGATCATCTGCATAAAGTGAAATGGTGCGAGAGCCATCCCCCAGCTCTATCCCCATGTCAACATAAGTGCTCACGTGGACCGCCAGCGGCTCCACTGCCAAAGCGAACAAAAGCGAGACAGCGGGCATCTCTGCCGGGTTCCCCGCCACACTTGAATTGGGCGTGAAACGTAAGACCCCATCCAAATCTGGATGGAGGGATTACGATACAGTAGTCACACTAAACTAATGAAATAGGGACCAACCCCAAAACCGGGCAGAACGGCAAAGAGGAAGTTCCAGGCCAGCGAATCGAAGACCTTCTCGAGGTCCAACACCATGCAGCCCGAAAGTGGGCAATCCATTGAGGCATATCCCGCCACTCGAAAGTAGCATCGTATGTTCAAGACCATGTTAAGCTGTGGAACGAAGCCGTCCTGATCAGAATGTACTAAATCAGAGACAAGCGGGGCCAGACGATTAGCCAGAACTTTTGCCAGGATCTTATAATCTGTGTTCAATATTGCAATCGGCTGATAGGAGCCGGGAGACATACGGTCCTTACCAGGCTTCAACAAAGATACTACATTAGCGGTACACATGGTTTGGGAAAAAGTCCCGTCCGAGATTGCCTCTGTGAACAATGAATGGAGATGTAGTACTAAATGTTCTGCGTATGTTTTGAAAAACTCGGCCGGGAGGCCATCCGGACCCTGTGTTTTACCGGAGGACAATTATCGCAATGTGTCTCGTATTACGTCCTTTGTTAGGGGGGAGTCCATCTCCAGGAACTGGTCCACTGTAAGAGTGGGCAACTCCACAGTGTCTAAAAGGGGAGCCACCAGACGGGTCCCTTACAATCTAGGTGTTTGAGGTCAGTTTTGGCGTGCTTTACTTCTCCAAAATACCCCTGCCTCTAGCCTCTGCATGCTCGCTGCAGGCCCAAAATCCTTTATTTATTGTATTCCTGAGGCAAAGCACTCTTTTACAGAGTAACAAGATGTGAAGCAGCTAGTTGCTTCCTCCCCAGGTCTCCCACACCCGTAACACCAATACAGTAGTTTCCACAAAGTGCCCCTAACTACAGAACTAGCCATCCTTACCTTCCTCCGAGGACCCGGGCCGAAGAGATGTGATTGACGCGGAAGCGAGACATCATATTAGGAACATCCTCCTGGAGCTCACACTTCCGCCCTGAGTACCCAGGCCACTCGAACAGGTGAATCTTAGGCACTGACTGGTCCTAGACATGAAGAGAGGGAAGAAGGATGAGAAGTGTACGTTAAATTCATGGATAGGAAGCAGTGCTTTAAATGGGCCGGGACTGTCCGGTACTGAGTACCTGCACTTTTTTAATTTCAAAGGAAGAGTACCTGCACTTCTTTCATTTGAAAGGGAGAGTACCTGCACTTCTCAGCACTGCTGCAATACATTTAATGTGAGCGTACCAGCACTTCTCAGGATCAAACAGATGCTCTAGAGAGTGAGTACCCGCACTTGTATATTTTCATCTAAAGCACTGGATAGAGGTGTGCTCATATGGCGGTGCGAAGGGGCAGATATCCAGTGTGCACAAGTACAGGGGTGAGGCTGTGTCCCCTAAATCTACCCACCTGCTTGAGACTCCTCACTGAGGCGATCTGGTCAGAGGAGGAACACCAGCGGTCTGAGCTGGGATAGTCACCCGCGTCATACATGTCCCAGAGGTGCTGGCGCCCCCGATAGTTCTGGTCTTCATATCCAATCCACCTGCACAGAGATCAAAACCCTGGATTCAGAGATCAGGAATGCTTTGGAGGTCCTACGCATATGCCCTAGGTCAGACAAATGGGAAAATACAGACCCCTCTCCCTGCCCACCAGGTTCTAGGACTACATGGATATTTGGAGTTTTCTACATCCTACTCTCATTTCTAAATTTCTACACTCTAGGCATATTGCACTGTGGCAAAGGCAGTCAGGCGACTTGCTCTAGCGTATCGTGTAACTAACTCTTCTAAAAGACCATTCAGGAATTTCCTGACAGGAAATCTTCCAATTTCTCTACCAGAATATATTTTTTTTCCTGGGGACATCAAATTCTTTACTACATCTTGGTTGCCACAAATGCATTTACTATGACTGCTGAGATGTAGGTATCGAACAATATTTATATGCCTCTATGTGGGTCTCAGAAATATTCCATGACTGTCCCTGTGTGGCTTTCACAAACACAGCTTTCTGTGCTGCTCTCCAGACAATCCACTGCCCTTGGCCAGTAGGATGAGCAGGGGCAGTCCGAAGGATGGTGGGCCTGCCTGTGTGAACACCACCTCACTGACACAGTATGTTTGTTTGCAAAGTGTATATTCACCCAGTGACTTCAAAGAATAAAAAAATAGATGTTGTCTTGTTATCTCACTCAATATCTACCTCTGGACGATCAAAGGTTGACTGCACACGCCTGGATTCGAACCCGAGGCACTGATGTGAAATGTAACTCACCCCAGTAGATGCATGAGTTACCTGACCCATCTGACCCAGCTCTATCATGAGTGCTTGCTAGGTGCCCAACTGCTCCCTTTACTCTGTTGGGTTACCTTTACTCTTCGCTTTCTGCCCTATGAAACGCCATGTTTCATAGTCCAGCACAGAAGGCCTTGACCTTTCATGGAGAGGTCAGAGATTGCTAGGAACCAGTTAACCAATCTAAACTGTATGAAGGGAAAACCCCTGAACCGCCTGTTAGTGGTACCCCTCTTCCCTTCAGTCTTCCTCTTTTGTCTCCCCCTCCTCTTCATTCAACACGCTCTTAAACTACATTTTGGAGACCTTCTTAGAAGTCTTTGCAGAATACAGTAGAGGGATTAAGTCTTCTTGGGCACCGTAGTATCAGCCTCCATATTCTGCCATACAGTGCCATGGGTTAAAGAGAGCCGTAGTTAGATACTCACGCCCCACTGTCTACGTGGACTGAGTTACACCTCTCAGGGAAGTTCTTCTCATGCAGATGTGGGCAATCTCCATTCAGATCCAATCTCCGGCCGGAGAAGTTCCGCTGGTCATACAGGGTCACCTGGGGCAAAGCAAGACAGCAGGCATGAGACAAGAGGCATGGGGCTGTGGTACTAGAGATGGAGAGTTTATCCTCCCACTGGACCAGACGAGAACTCAACTACACGTTTGGTGCGTTTGGTCTTACCTACCACCCTAAATACTAACAAAAGTTAACATAGTAGAATTGTCACTATAACAAAAGTTGTCGAAATGTTTTTTAACGAAGCTCCGTTTTCCTGGATCTCAATTATTTCAGTGGCAAAACTGGCGGATTTTGTCCAAGGAGGAAAACATTCTCAGAAAAGATTTTAAAAATAGGCAACTGGTCAAAACAGAGGAAAGGTGATCTTTGCCCAGCTTTTTTTAATGTTGCCATTCATTCAATGTATCTAGATGCTGTGATCCAAGGAAACGGGTAAAAAGTGATTAATTGCATTCAAAATGTTCACCTCACAGAGGAAATTACATTTTACGTTTAACATATTGGTGGATTGTTTCACTTACCTTCCAGCAGGAGTTCATAAAATAAATGGGCGAGTAGGGCTTGGATGCCAGCACTGAGTGCTGGAAATGTTATGATTGAATACTTTTTAATCTCTAAAAGTGACAATCTCACAATGTTTTTCCACAAAATTCATTTCTGCTACAAATCACTTAAATCCGTGTTATTTTGCTACTCACTATTAAAGAAAGAGTATGGTTGCAGACATGAGAAATAAAAGTGAAATATGTAGTGCAAAATTAAATTGACAGAAAAGCAGTGAGTAATTTGTTGCAAAAATATATTTGAAACCATTTAAGTCACATTGTAAAGAATGTTGCAAATCAGAATATGTATAAACGCGCAGAGGGATTCAGCCTTTCAAGCAATGGTCCGTACATGCAAAAAATAGACATGTTGCCATAAAAATGTCCTTTCTGTTAATCACTGTTCATTTTAGGAAAACAGATAAAAAGAAGAAAATGACACTTCTCATTTTTGCTGTTTAATTTGCAGCTGTAATGATGCTCTGTGGCCGGCCTTTCGCCTTGGCTGCTGGCTGACTCTAGCAGCAGGCATTGTGATTTCACAACTCAACTGTAATACGGTATTACAGTTGAGCAGCTCACTATTACAGATGACGAGAGATGTCACCATTTGACTGTAATAAGGCAATTAGGATTAGTTATGTATATAGGGATTGCAGACTTCCATGCATTATAAAAGCCTAATAATGAAAATAAGATTGGAATACATAGAAAATGGAAAAAAAAATTAGGGAACTCAAATGTATTAATAAAGTTGTGTATGTATTATACATAAATCTATTTGGAAAGATATATAGAATAATCTTAATGAGACATGCATCTGACTGGTTTTCATTTTATCTGTGGTTCACCTGTTTAGCATGTATTCTTTTAAATCACTTTACAATTATAAAGAGAATACAAAAAAGAGAACGTACCCTCCCATTGGACCAGAAGAACGCTCGCTGCAGTACAGACCCCAGTTTGCTGAAAAAAAAGCAAAAGGAACATTTTAGCATAAAGTCCCTTGAGTTCACTGACCAAGATATAACAAGCATTTGCAATGCAATAAGTCTCGCATTTGCGAGAGTTTAAGCTACTGACATTATAAATGACAAAGCCTTTTATTTATCTGTTTTGCTAATTAACACATAAATAAAAGACATTGTCATTTACAATGCCAATAGCTCAAACTCTTGTTAATGCAAAACATATTAAAAAAAGCGTCCACCATAGTCCCGGGCTGCTCTGAAAGTAAAAGCGTGCACGGCGCACTGAATGATGCAGGAAAGCATGTTGTGCCTGCAATAAGAGAAACTCATTAAAGAAAATAGTCCTTTTAGACTGAAAAAGACGTACCGTCTACGTCTAAGAACCTAACTATAAGGGCCAGTCATCATGGGAGGTTACAAATGAAGACACGGCGATACTAAGGAGGGACTAACAAGCCTATTAACGAATCAGAAGCCAGAATTTACGAAGGACAATGACACAAGCCAATAACAAATATGGGCAGAGAGTGGGAGGAGCTTCTATTCCATACTCCAATACAGCATGCTGCAGCGCAGCGCATGCGCTGACCAGGCTCAACCTAAACTTGAGTGTCTTTCAGGCAGATCAGGAGTTTTCATGACCAGTAGATACTTCTAAAAGGGGCAAACTTACTCCTATGGCGTGGTCACATATCAGACATAAATCACCCCCCTCCCCCTGCACGTAACATCCTTTTAGGAAAAAAGAACTAACCTGCAAATTGGACAAAGCAGTGCAGAACTTACTGAACAGCATCCGTTTAACTTTATTCTGAAAGCAATGCCCTATATTGAAATACCTTTTCATAGATGAAAAACGAGTCTAGAAAATAAACACAGATAAAGGGGAAGGCATAGGAAAAGTAATTGGGCTTGAGGGGCGGGGTCTGAACAAAGGAAGGATTGTTACGGACCTGCTAACTCACACGGTGCCACTGTGTGTCACACGATTTTGGCTGTCTTCACAGGGTCACCTGGTGAGGAGCCAAATTCATACAGTGGCAGGCAAGAGGAGCTGGAAATCACTGAAAAGTGTGGATTTCCAGCTCCTCATTGGAGATTGTAAGCAGCCGATGACCAGTAATAGGTGTGAAAAGTACCCAGGACATCGGCTCCAGCCTCAGGAACCTTTGTGGGTTTATTTAAGGCGAAGGAGGTCGCTGGGGGTTTTCCACTAGGCCGACGGGCCTCAAAGGAAGTTCTGAGCAGAAAGCCCAGCCTCCTCCAAGGCCACGCCCCTTCTCAGACTGCAAATTTTATTTTCAAGAGGTAGATCTGTTGTTGTGAACCTGATGTCTTGTCTTGTCTTAACATTCAACTCTGCAAAGACCAAGAATTCCTGCAGACCTTTGAGGGCTATCATGGCCATTTTGAACCAGTCATTGACGTTCACAGCCATCCACTGCAGATCACATAGACTGGCGGTATATGCTCAAGATGAAAATCTCGTCTTAGCACATGAGCTGCAGAATTCTGTATTACCTGGCGATTTTAGATCAAATGCACAGGGAACTGAGTGCTTGGTGTTAATCTGTAGTCAAGCTGTGTGAACAGAAAGGCATGGACTAATAACTTGAGGTCAGAGTTCACGATCAGGCACACGACAAAGCCCCACCCTAAGGGTAGCAGCCTCTAGGTTGCTCATGTGCAAACACCTCTCAAGAAGGACCCTCAGATATCGCACCTGGATTACTGGCAATATCTTGTAAGAGTGTTTACTTTCCAGCACAAAAGACATGCTCCACTGGTTTGATGCCTATTCTTATCACAAATAGCACTTTACACTACTCTCAGCCACTTTGCATCAAGGGGTGTAACTTGGGCATTCAGCGCAAATACCCATAGTTTTTTATGCAAAGCCCGATCCTTTGGGAAAGCCAGACCAGAAGTTGCGTCAAAAAGTAACACTTCCTTGAAGCAGGCACAAAAAGGAGAAATGTATTCATTTCTCTAAACATTCTACGCATTGCATGTATACTGCACTGTAAATCACACATTGGAGTGTTTAAGACTGTATCCAGGTGTTGGATTTTGTACTGGAAACGTATGCTTCCAGTACTTATCTTGTGCTATACCACACGCACAAACTGCTGCACCATGTTGAAAAGGTTGTGCGTGGCGTTAGGCAACCTGGTTGTGTGCTAATGCAGCAGTGGAGAGCAGGAACAGGCCATTTTTATTCAATATGGCGCTACACTGCTTTTTCCATATTAAATCTGCCCCTTAGTGTTTTGACATATGGTTGCTACTCGAGCACCCTTAACCCTCTTTTCTCTTCTCCTGGATATTCCAGTGGTAAACCTTGTGTTCAAAAGATGTCATTTTAGATTTCCCCTGCACAGCGCTTGTGCTTGAAAAGTCTATTTTTTTAATATAAACTTAAAAGGAACTTACATCCCGCTTCCTCTCTTTCCTGGCTTCTCATTCGTTTCTGCGCATGCAACTTACTTTTCCTCCATTTCTATTGGCTGTAGCATTTTTTCCTGTATTTAGCAATGTTTGTTCCTCGTCTTCTTCTCTTGTCAGTTCCCCACCACCAATATACTGTTAACATCTGCTATGGTGGTATTATATTTTCATGAAGTTTTGCCTTTTACTCTTACAGCATATTTATAAAACAATTTATCACCCGGAGAGATTACGTGATTTTCATAAAATCACAGGCTGTTGCGTGGTGCTGCTGAGATTCGAACCGGGATCCTCAGCTCTTGAGTCAGCAGCTCTGGCTGCTGCACCACATCCTCTCCACTCCTGTGTTATCTGTCAGGGAGCTCTTTCCTTCTCCCGGAAAATGATTGATGAAAACAGCTCTCTATTCATTGCACAGGCAAAACCGATGCATTACCAATGCTTGTTCTGAAAAGGGGGGGCCCTCGGCCCCCCCGCACGCATGGCGGCGCGGCGACCGCCTCACCCCTTCTCCCCTCGGGTCCTTCGACGGTGGGGGCGTGCCCTGGGGGCGCGGCCCACCGCCGATTGGCCGGCGCTCCTCCTGACCCGGAATCAATGGACTGGTTCCGGGTCGGGGGGGGCGGGCGTGAGGAGGGGCCACCCGGCCCCTCGGGAATAAGAGGTAGGGAGCGCCCAGGAGACTCCCTTGTCCCTGGACGCTCCCTCGCTGAACGTTGTGCCCCGCGTTCGGGGCTTCTTTGTTTTAGTAATTTTTTCCTTTTTTATTTATTTAGGTCGGTTGGGCGGAAGCTTGGAAGCAGCCGCGTTGTGAGAGCGCCGGCAGGCCAGGGACGCGAGGCGACGGTGTTTTTTCTCCCTTGTTCCTTTAGGTTATCAAGGGCTTACGGAGACCGGCCGCGTGGAGCCGCGTTGGGAGATTACTGAGCGAGACCTGCCGCGTGGAGCCGCGTCGGGAGATTACTGAGCGATCTTCGTCGACAGCCAGGAAAGCCTTGCGTGGGCGTCACACCGCGGGCGCCGGTACCAGTCGAGGAAGCACGGAGCACTAAGGTATCGGGTGGGGGCAGCGGTGGCTCGCTGCGAGGACAGGCTTGAAAATCAGTAATTAGGCGCCGCTATTATCTCTGGAGCAGGCAATTTTGGCGCGCTTTAGGAGGAACGACAAAACAGGCGCAAGGGGGCAATTTGATCGTGATTAAGAGGTGGGCTTTGCACGCTCCATAGAAAGCGGCGAAGCAGGGTCGACCAGGGCAGCACCTGGAGGGGTGACCCTTTGGGAAGTGTACAAAACAAGGGAGCATTTGTGTAACTGTTTGTCACGCTACAGTGCAGTCTTTGGTTATAATTCAGTGTGCTGATTGTGCCACAAACTGTGCAATTTTAAGAAAACGAGGAGACATTGCAGTATTTAGTTATCATCCATTTGCTATAGTCAGTCCACGAATGGTATAAAAGCAAGGTGACATTTATTGAAAGTGTTTTCATTAATATGTGGTATTAACTGATATGTGAATTGTTGTTCAAGCATACAAACGTGGCATTGCTTCAAGTAATGGTCGCTATTGTGGGGTATTAATTAGTCAATAACTTGTTGTTTAAGTAGTTGCACACAGCGCACAATAAAAGGGCTCAGGAGGGTACCAGTCTGTTGCATTAGTGTAATTTAAGGCCATTGATTCAAGGAGTTTTTGTGCAACTGCTCTGTTACACGGTATTAATACTTGTTTTCAATTCCAGGCTACCTTAACTACATTATTGGCGCATTTCAGCAGACAGTGCACGCAACGTGGTGAGGGCTGTGACCGCAGATCACCGTCGTCGACGAGGATACAGGAGGGGTCGGTAAGAGGGGTACGGGGGGCTAGCATTCATAGCTCCTGGTGGCCGCCGGGTGGGTCTACATTAGGTTTACTCACCCCCTTACATAAGCGGACAAGCCGCTAGTGTTGCGGTCGCCGGTGCATGGTGCTGAAAGCCCCCTGGTGACCCTCCATCTGAAAGGTACTCACAGCTGACCGGTTGGGAATTAAGTAGGCAGCGGGTGTTTTTTGGGGGGTTAGCATCATGCCAGGTCCAAGGGGTGGAAAAAGGGGGTCCAACATGGAGGCTATGATGCGGGCTATGATGCGGGAGATGTGTGACATTAAACAACAGCTAGGACAAATTAAGGAGCGGGAAGCCCGGCTGGAGGATAGAGAGGGCGAGGCCCCGGGCCCGTCCGGGAGACCGGTCCGCAAGAGGGTGGCACCAGTGCCAAGAGGGGAATTTGTCACCCCGCAAGGGAAACCCAGGTCCAAAAGACCCAAGGAGGCGGTCCCCACCCCAGGCCCAGGGGATCCGTTACCCGCCGCACCGCCCGCGGTGGTCCCACCCCCACAGGTGCCTACACCCATTGCCCCTGTGGTGCCGGTGCCGGCAGGTCAACCAGTAGACGCTGGGGCTGCTTCCGCACCGGTGCCCACAATCCCGGGTACGGGCGGGCCACACCCGACGCCCGCTTTGCCAGCTGTGCCAGGACCACTGGGCATAACCCCAGTGGTACCTGTTGTCCCGGGGGGTAACGCAGATTCAATGCCACCCGAATTGTTAGCTCAGTTAACGGCCATGATGCCATGGCTCCAAAAAGGAGGAGCCTTCCCGAATTCGGTGGACCATGCAGCAGAGGCTGCAAGGTTCGTAGAAAAAATCAGGTCGGCACCGATCGCAGACAGTGTTGCATTGCCAATTTCTTCTCCCCTTGCAGGTCCAAGTGTTCCCCAGCTGGACGGAGTACCAGGGCAGCCGCCCCCGGTGCCCGCACTTGGTAAGGAAGTGGCATTGCCGCTCTTGGGGGACGGCGTAGTACCTTCCAGGAGCGAAAATCTAGCTCAACATGTGTCTTTAGCTGTTAAGGAAATGATTTGGGCTGATAAATACGTGTACATTTATTCTTTATTATTGGATAATAGGGAAATGGAGCAGGCAAAAGCACTGAAAGAGTGGATGCTCCCGAGTGAATGGAGGGCGCAGTGTACTAGATTCAGGGTTGAAGAGAATC
This sequence comes from Lissotriton helveticus, assembly GCF_964261635.1. Classification (NCBI taxonomy): domain Eukaryota; kingdom Metazoa; phylum Chordata; class Amphibia; order Caudata; family Salamandridae; genus Lissotriton; species Lissotriton helveticus. Next base: position 1,950,147,133 of record NC_136061.1, on the reverse strand, counting down.
TCAATAATTGGATGCAAGCATGGGCCGTTTTCACTGCAGTTAAGGCTGAGCGTCCTCCAGATCTGCAGGCTGCATTGGCTTGCTACTCGAGCAGGATTGTGGGGTGGAGTCAGCAGTATTCTGGGGAAGCATGGAAGGGTTATGATGTAAATTTTAGGAAGGCATTGGAATTCAATAGAGCATTACCATGGGACTCGGTAGATTCCTTGGCCTGGCACAAACAGTTCTCTGACACTGCACCTCCCCCCCAGTTCGGCGCTGGCAGGGTGTTCACTAGACCGCAGCAGCCCTTTCGGCCCCCCCAAACGGGTGAAGTACCGGGGAAATTTAGGTCAGGTGGGCCAGAGAAGAAAGGAGTGTGCTGGGATTTTAATAAGCGTACCTGCACACGGGCCGCGTGTAAGTTTAGGCATGCATGTGCCTCCTGTGGCCACCCCTCTCACCCAGAATCTACCTGTAGGTCCAAGCAAGGTAACACGGGACAGAGAGGTAGGGGAAGGCCACTATAAGTCAGACACGTCACGCCCCCCCACTCCAGTGGATGTGGTGGCAATGATTCCATTCTTGAACAGATACCCGGACCACAAAGCGGCCACCCTACTCCAGGAAGGTTTTTCTAAAGGTTTTAGGATTCCGGCCGGGGGATACACAGGCAGTGCGCATTGTAGAAATCAATTATCAGTCACACACAATCCGGCTGTTGTGGCCGCCAAAATTGACAAGGAGCTTTCCTTAGGCAGGATATCAGGCCCTTTTTCTGCAGTGCCAGTACACAACTTTGTGTGTTCCCCATTGGGAGTTGTCCCCAAGAAAGAGAAGGGGCAATTCAGATTGATTCATAACCTATCAGCGCCAAAGGGGGCCTCACTGAATGATGCCATTGACGAAGGTATCTGTAGTGTTAAGTACGCCTCTTTTGATCAGGCTGTGACCCTATTACAGGCCACTGGACCCGGGGCGCTGATGGCGAAATCAGACATAGAGTCCGCCTTCCGCCTCCTCCCAGTCCACCCGGCGGACCAACATCTTTTAGGTTTCACCTTTAGGGATAGCTTCTACATGGACAAATGCATGCCTATGGGTTGTTCTATTTCTTGCGCTTACTTTGAGATGTTTAGTTCGTTTCTTGAGTGGGCCATGAGACAGGTGACAGGCCACCGAAGGGTCATGCATTACTTAGATGATTTCCTCTTCCTCGGTACAGCGGGTTCTCAGGAGTGCGCACTAGCATTGCAGGAATTTTGCGTGCTCATGCGGGCTTTTGGGGTCCCGCTTGCGCCTGGGAAGACGGTGGGCCCGACCACCTGCTTGGAATTTCTGGGCATCGAGATTGACTCGATGGAGAAATGTTTTAGACTACCTAAGGACAAGGTGTGCAAATTCAAGACGTCGCTTCAGTTATGCCTCCGGAAAGAGAAGGTCACTTTGCAGCAATTACAGGAGGTGGTAGGGCAACTGAATTTCGCACTAAGAATCATCCCAATGGCTCGCCCCTTCTCTCGCTCCATCGCGCACGCGATGCAGGGGCTGAGGGAAAAACACCACCGCACGCGCCTATCGTCTGAAATTCGCCAGGACATGCTTATTTGGATGGCATTCCTGGGGGATTTTAACGGTAGGGTGGTCTGGCCCGGCCCGCTCACTACATCAGCGGAGTTAGGACTATGGACCGATGCGGCCGGTAGTGTGGGCTTTGGTGCCATCCTAGGGGATAGGTGGGTCGCTCAACAATGGCCAGAAGAATGGAACACATGGGGTTTGCTCGGCAACATTGGCTTCCTGGAACTTTTTCCAATATGGGTGGCACTGATGGTTTGGCCCGAACACCTATGTAACCAATCAGTGGTGTTTTGGTCAGATAACATGACAGTGGTGGAATGTATCAATCAGCAGGGGGCGCGGTGTCCTTTCATACTTCGTTTGATCAAAGAAATTGTTCTGCGTTGCCTTAAACTGAATGCTAATTTTAGAGCCAAACATGTCCCTGGTGTTTTAAACAATGCTGCTGACGCCCTTTCTCGCTTCAAAATGCAGGTTTTCAGGGAACATCTCCCCACCGCAGACCCCTCGCCAGCACACTTCCCAGCAGTACTTTGGCAGATTGGTGCCCCAGATTACAAGACCTCGTGGTCGCTAGCCTAGCCCCCAGGACCAAGACGGCTTACGAAGGGGCGTTTCTGTCTTATTGTTCTTTTTTGGGGCCACAGTGGGAAGTGCTTTGGGCGAAGGAGGATGGGTTTGCAGCCTATTTAGAATGGATGCACAAAGAGGGGCGTTCAGTAGCAGCGGCAACCAGACATAGGGCAGCAGTGTCATTCTTCGCTCAAGCTAGGGGCTTCCGGGATCCCACCAATACCTTTATGATACGCAAGGCTTTAAGGGGATGGCGCCGTATTCAAGGACACCAGAAGGATAAAAGGAAGCCCATGGGGTTGGCCCGGCTAACAGCCTTACTGGGCACGCTGGAGATTGTTTGTAACTCAGAGTGGGAAGTGCTTCTTTTTAGGGCGGCATTTTCCCTGGCATTTTATGGGGCACTGAGAATTAGTGAACTTGTGGCGGGATCTAAGGCTGACATACTAGGTGGCTTGCAGAAGGCTGGGGTGACGATAAGGGGTGACACCATGTGGGTGATTATCCAGAAATCAAAGACCGATCAAGAAGCTAGGGGTCACACCATAGTTCTGCGACGGGCCCCCGCCAACCCGTGCTGCCCGGTGAGGCACGTGGAATCCCTCATGGGATTATTGGTCGGTTCAGTAGGCAGGGCGTTGCTCTGTCACGCCGACGGGAGCCCCCTGACCAGGTATCAGTTCAGGAGAGTGTTCGAAATAGGGGTTACAAAAGCGGGTCTTGATCCTAGAGATTTTGGATCTCATTCCTTCAGGATTGGGGCAGCAACTGAGGCGGTGGCGGGGGGCCTCCCGGTGGAAAGAGTGAAGACAATTGGGAGGTGGTCGTCAGACTGCTATAAACGTTATGTTCGGATTGACATGCTATGATTACCTGTCTCTCACGCTTGGTCTCTTTTCCGCTCTCTTACAGTTTCTCAGACCTGTTACGCAGGGGAGGAATTTGTCGTCGGGCACCGCCAATATTCATCGGCACAGAGCGGCGACCAGGAAACGACAAAGAACAATGTCTGGATTGTTGGTCATTCATATGTTAAGCGAGCGGAATGTGTTTTCCTGTCAGGTGGCAAGAAAGAAAGGGCGGCACAACTAGGGTTGAATATCACCTTCTTTGGCAGAGGCGGGTTGTGTCTTCACGAGTTTAGGGGATTCTTCCAAGGGCTGTTAGCACGCCAGCGGGCTCCACCGTCAGTGGTGATACTTCACCTTGGGGAGAACGATTTGGCAACACTGGGCAGGCGCACCTTGATTGAGGAGATTATCTCAACAGCGGGTTGGATAGCTAGGACCTGCCCCGGGTGTACACTAGTGTGGTCACAACTAATACCTCGACTTCAGTGGCGGGGGGGCGATTCAGTCAGGGCGTTGAATCACTCGGTAAAGAGGATCAACACACGGCTGGATAGGTTGTTCCGAACACCCGTGTTACAGTCAATACCTCATGGGTGCATCTGGGGTCAAAAGTATTACTTGAAAGACGGGGTTCATCTGACAGAAGAGGGTAATGTCCTATGGGCTGACAATATCTGGGCTTGGCTGGAGGGCTGGGGTAGGAGGATGTGTCCTTAGATAGGGGTTAGAGGGGGAGGCCAGATCGTCGGTTAACAATACTGGCCTGTGGCGGTAAGGTCATTATCGGTGAGCACATATTTGAGGTCTGAGGGGGCGGGCATCATCCTATGGAGGTTCCCGCCCAGGGGGAGGAGCCTGCGGGCCACTCCCAGTACTCCAGGGGCAAGGTAATATGCAAAGGAGCGCGGGTAGGAGTAGTTCACGCTTTCCTTAGGCTGGTAGCCACCCCGCGCGCGTGGACTCATGACGCCACCGGCGCAGAGTAAGGGCCCTCCTTTAGTGGGTAAATGGAGTTTGGGGCGTAGACCGGGCAATTCCGGGGGTAACACTGCGCATGCGCACTTCTAAGGGGAAGGCGCCGCTTGTAGGACCTGACACCGGTAGTGACCCTGCCATATGGCCAGAAATGTACAAAAATCAAGATAGGATGTTTAGTTAAGCTAGGAACTACTTGTATTAGAGTTTTGTTAAGGTCAGGCTCTCAAACTTGTTGATAACGATTGTACAACTGAATGTCCTGCTGATTTTTGTATTTCATTGTTGATTATGCAATTAAAACCCTTTTTTAATTTCATACTTTAATAAATACGGCCGGGCGACTAGCGCCCGCCTTCCAAAGAGTAAACACGTCTCGTGTCCACGTTCCTTGGTGTTGGGTGCCGGATGAGGGGGGGGGCGGCAGCTAGTCGCTGACCATGTGAAAAGGGGGGGCCCTCGGCCCCCCCGCACGCATGGCGGCGCGGCGACCGCCTCACCCCTTCTCCCCTCGGGTCCTTCGACGGTGGGGGCGTGCCCTGGGGGCGCGGCCCACCGCCGATTGGCCGGCGCTCCTCCTGACCCGGAATCAATGGACTGGTTCCGGGTCGGGGGGGGCGGGCGTGAGGAGGGGCCACCCGGCCCCTCGGGAATAAGAGGTAGGGAGCGCCCAGGAGACTCCCTTGTCCCTGGACGCTCCCTCGCTGAACGTTGTGCCCCGCGTTCGGGGCTTCTTTGTTTCCCACCCACCATCCCTTGGTACAAAGTTTAAGCAGCGTTAGGTCCGGTCTCATGGTAAGTTTCATAGGTATAGACCGCGGGGGAAAGTAGGTTGTTGTGGTACTTTGTGATCTGTTGTCAGGACCTTTTTTCCCTTTGTAGAAAATTGATGTGTGGAGTGAACTATAATTGAAGATGAGTGTCTTTAGGCCTTTTTTCCCTTTGTAGATATACGTAGTTATTGTGATTATGAGCAACATGCGTGAACCGAATTGTAATTTGATGCCATGTGTCGTTAGGCCTTTTTTCCCTTTGTAGCTATGCGTTGATACTGTTCTTTATTAGCCAGTGTAGTTGTCCTTTTAGACTTTTTTCCATAGGTCGTCGTATTTATTAGGTATGGGGCATGCGGTAAGGTCATTATCGGTGAGCACATATTTGAGGTCTGTGGGGGCGGGCATCATCCTATGGAGGTTCCCGCCCAGGGGGAGGAGCCTGCGGGCCACTCCCAGTACTCCAGGGGCAAGGTAATATGCAAAGGAGCGCGGGTAGGAGTAGTTCACGCTTTCCTTAGGCTGGTAGCCACCCCGCGCGCGTGGACTCATGACGCCACCGGCGCAGAGTAAGGGCCCTCCTTTAGTGGGTAAATGGAGTTTGGGGCGTAGACCGGGCAATTCCGGGGGTAACACTGCGCATGCGCACTTCTAAGGGGAAGGCGCCGCTTGTAGGACCTGACACCGGTAGTGACCCTGCCATATGGCCAGAAATGTACAAAAATCAAGATAGGATGTTTAGTTAAGCTAGGAACTACTTGTATTAGAGTTTTGTTAAGGTCAGGCTCTCAAACTTGTTGATAACGATTGTACAACTGAATGTCCTGCTGATTTTTGTATTTCATTGTTGATTATGCAATTAAAACCCTTTTTTAATTTCATACTTTAATAAATACGGCCGGGCGACTAGCGCCCGCCTTCCAAAGAGTAAACACGTCTCGTGTCCACGTTCCTTGGTGTTGGGTGCCGGATGAGGGGGGGGGCGGCAGCTAGTCGCTGACCATGTTTGGTTTCCATGTCATTGTCCTTATTGCATAAACATTCTCCCCTGGCTTTCCAGCAATTTACACTATACACTATACACTACAATTACTCAAACACGGCTGCAACTAAACCACTTCTTTTCTCTTCTATGCTTACTATTAGCTTGCACACGTAATTAATATTTATTCAAATTTTAGCATCTGATCTACAACTGTTTTGAAGCTGTATCTTGTCCACAAAGCACTAAAATGTTTCAGTTGCTGCCAAACTATAACGTATTACATTTTTGCAGCATGATGCACTTTAATAATGTAAAAAAAGACTGCTGAGTTTTGATTTTTAAACTGAATAGATAAAGAAGTATATTTTTATACATCTTTTGTGACATGTGGATACATTCCATTTTTCGGAATTCATGTGGTAAAAGTTTGGACCTACCAAAATGGCTGGCATGTGAGAGGTATTTGGAATACCGTCCCATTGCCATATCGTTCACCTTGTACCAAGGTCCTTGAAACAGAAAACTTTAATGACTGCTGCGTGGCTATGTGAGCGCAAATTAATGGAAATTGTGAAACAAAGTTTGACACTTGTGTTTTTTTTTAACTTATATGTATTATGCACACTCGTGTAAAATCAGCATTTTTTCCATGGCAGTCATTTTTTTTGGAGTGATAAGTCTTCCCAACCGCTGTAGAGTATCCTGATAAAAATCAAGATGGCCCTGGCCTTTCATCATCTGTAAGTCAGGCAAATATGTCAACAGGACCCGGTCTTCAATGTCTACTTTAAGCACAATTGTTTACCATTAGCGGTAGACTCTTCTTGTGTACATGTAAAAGGGTCCTTTTCAAAATGTCTCCTCCATTTCAGCCACAAGAAGCTGAGTTTACCAAACACCACCTTGCTTTTACTTACTGCTCATGAACGAATGTTCAGGATCCTCATAGAACTGTCTCTTATACAATGCCTGTACCATTTCACACTAATTAGACGAGAGAACAACTGTTCTTTTGATTGTGGGAGGTTGTGCCACTTATTAAAGTTGCTGTGCTTCTCAATGATATTTACTAAAGACCTGGTTACTTACTGGCAATCTTCATTACTCTGTGTCCTGGTCTTCCTCATCACAGTCCTGGGCTCCCAACTACCCGGAAGGGGATGGGGATTGTAAAGATCCTTTACTTGGATAGAACAGGAAGAGGGAAGGCGATTCCCTAATATTAGGCTTGTGAAAGGAGGGAGCAGTGGCAGCTGGCATGTGCCGAGGGTAGTGGGCAGGTGACTAAATAAATAAATAAAATAGACTTACCTTCCGACACGACGTCCTTGTCCTTCGGTCATCTGGCAGGCTCCAATGTGGGGCCCAGCAACAAACTCTCCTAACCAATCCTGGCGTTGCTCTCACCAACATTAGAGCAGTTGCAGGATTGGAGGCAGCGGACTCCCTCAGCGCTCCCTAGAGCCCAGCTTTCTAAGACAGCTCGGTTAGAGAAGTTTAAAAGGTGCACGTCAGGCTGGCGGGTGCAAGACGACCGGCCAAAGGGACATGCCATTTTTAAATTTAAGCCCACAGCTCCGATGCCACTCAGTAGCACTGGCCTCGTACAGTCCTGACACTCAGTTTGGGACAGGTTGGTTGCAGTAAAATAAAATGGTAATAAATGTATTACCATTTTATTTTTCAGCTCTGGGGTGGGGCTTTTCTTAGTTGGGCGATATTCCTCCACTCAAGCGGAGCAGCCGTCCCTGAGAGGAAGAAGCCTAGTTTAGGAATCAGGGAGGAACTCCTTATATTTTTAGAGGGTTTTTCTCTATGACTGCACATGGGATTTGTTTCTGCATGACAAGCCAAAGCCACATATTGTCAGGACCAGGATGAGGAAGATGGATTAGGTGGAAATAAAATTAAAATCTAGATGGGGAGAGATTGTGGTGTTCCTGCCAGAGCTGCCAACTTTGGGACTTGGAAACCTGGTTCAGGTCTTGGGGCCAGCTCAATATCCTGTGATTCTGGGTAAATAACTTAATCTCCCCATGCTTAAATATTTTTGGGCGACCTTGTGTAATGTATGTAGTGCTCATGTAAAGAACTCCAATACTTTCAAGTGGGGTTTGAGCTGTACAAAACTGGAAAAAAAACCTCTCTGTGGTCTGGCAACAGCTGACGAGAGTCCTAGAGCATGTTGTCTTCTTGCATGAATGCTCCCAATAGTACCAACTGGTTGCAACACCACAGCTTCCATTACTGGGCAAACTGTGTAATAAATGTTGACGGCAGCCCTACCAAGTGCCACGCATCTAGTGTTAGATCAACGCTTTTTAATCTCTCTCTCCGCTTTAACGCAAGGGGTGAAATTGTCACACAATGCTTGGTACTTGGCACGGCTGCATAACATGCCTTATCTTCACTATCTGAATAGAGCACAAGCAGTCTCTTGTCTTGAAACGGTCTTTGCTGGCTCTCACTGTAGTGTTGTGGGTCAAGTAGACTTGTCCACTAAGTTCAGGAGGGGGGAGTGAAAATGTGGTTAACGTGAATGTTTAACTTGTGGGCGTCCAGGGTTTCGTTCAGCCTGATATCCAACATAAGAGCCTGAATAAAAGCAACGGTCACATTGGGCCAGGCTTGGTCTTTAGTATTTGATCATTACACTGTGACCGTGTCATTTATTTCGCGTTGCGTACTTGGAGGGTATTATTCCACAGTCACTGTGGCACTAGCTCTTGCTAGCTCAGGTGATCCTGCCTCTAGTTGTTTGAGCGTTGCGATTGGGCAGTTAATACAGCTCCTCTACCCAGCATAAGAATTCAGCGCCATTTGTACAAGGGAAGTGGCGGAGCATGTCATTAGCCTCCTTGGCTTAATGACACGCTCCGCCACTTCTAAAACACAGGGCTTCACTATACTTACAAGAATATGGTGTAGCCCTTCGTTTCCTCCTGCACTGGCACTAAGTTTAGCGGCTTAGAGCTAACGCTGGCACCCTTGCACCATAGTGCCAGGTTGTCTGCGTGCAGGGGAAGATTGTTCATATACAGGTAGGCCCTCCTTCCTGCACATAAATATTCTTGAAATGCCGTTTTGTAACTACTATGTGTGTTGCTTAATGCAGCACACACAGAACCTGAAATCTAGCCTGAAAAGTTCAGGTATACCTTGCTCCAATCTTCATGCCATATGTAGCGAGGAGCACATGACATGATGCATGCTAAGTACACATCGTTTTGACATACATGACATAAACACAGCACGTATACGTCCGTCAACACCTTTCCCATCTTTACATTCCACTGCACTAACGTTTCAATGCATCAGTCAAACTGTAAATAATAACGTCTGTCATTGTCAATAGTGATGTTTCAGATAATGGCAATATTCTATATAGCCACCAGATGTCAATATTGCACCACTGATATTTCTGATAATTCAGAAGGTGCTCGCTCAAAGTTATAGATGAGCGAATTGCAATAACAACGCCCAGCGGTTTGACAAGGACTTGTTCACAAGGTGGTCATAAATACGTAGACTTTGGTCATGTGCTGTGGATTCTATGACGGGACAAGTTAAGGAAATAATAGTTAACGGGACTATGGGGCAGCAGATCCCGCAGATTCATATAAACTATTGCCTAAGAAGCCTGGCGACGTCTCCCGACATATTTTAAAGAAAAAAATAATAAAATGGTTATTTTTAAAGCATTTATAGAAAAGGATTGGCAAAAATATGTTAGCTCCAATAGGTATGGGAAGATGGGTGCAGGAGATCCGTTTCTTCCCCTACACAACCTTTCCGGGTACCTAAAGAATCAATGAACAAAGTTCTCCATTTGTACCTTCCGTCAAATCACCATGCGTTTAAGAGAAGAAATTCTAAGAAGCAATTGGGTTCATCTCCAAATTCGTTTTCTTACAAAAGACAGACGCCCAGGTAATTAAAAACAACTTGATTTGTTTTGTGTTCTACTATATGGAATACAAGATGCTTGGTGTGACTGTCCGGTGTGTGAATTGTGGAGGATCGGATGTGTGCATGGGAGAGCTGTGCGCTTGTGCATGTATGATGTGAGTTTGAATGGTGTTTGAGGGTTAGTGTCTGTGTGTGTGTGAATGGTCTGAGCAGCATGTGAACGACGGTGTAAGTGCTGTGCAATTGCATAGTATAGATGTGTGGGTGCATTGCACGTTGTATGTGTAAAAGGTGTTTGTCTTTGTATTCTGTTTGTGATGGATTAATGTTATTCAATGCAATGTTTGTGAGGCTTGTCTTATTGCGCCTGTGTGTATATGGCATCTACTTATGCTTAGTGTTTGCTTGAGTGCATAGGAGTGCCCTTGCTCGCCACCTCTTTCCTCCGGCTGGCCTTACTCCAGCACGGTGTTCCACACTCTAACAATGTAGGCTTTCACCCAATACTGTCTGATCCGTCAGTGCCACAGAACTTTAACTCTCTAATCTTCCCCCAGACTCCCCCGTCTGGGCTGTAGAACTGACCTGACAAACCCCTACAACTATTTAATTTATAAATCTCCCTGGCAGGCAAGAATGTGTCCTTGCCTGCCCTCTCTCCTTCAAAGACTTTTAAAAAACCAAGGGACACAGAAACAGAAGCTGGGAAAAGCAGCCAAAAATGTGGGCGATTGTAAAATACAAGCATAAAACCATCACATGCAACAATTATGCCAGTGACAGAAAACCACAGCAAGAAATAAAATTTCAGGAGTTGGCCGCATTAATCTGCAGTGAATCATTACAAAATGTAGTTATTCTTCAATCTCTCATCACAAATGACTGAAGTAAAGCATGACAGGTCTGGTTAATTGGAAATAGGGCGGCATGGAAGGAGGATTTTTAGGTTTCATGTCCTGCTACAAGATGTATTGTTGGCTTGCAGTTGGCATAGAGCCGACCCAGAGCTTACCTTTGGTTGGCTTTTTTTTTTATTCTTATTCGCCAGCTTGTGTGGGCTTTCCTTCCTGTTCTAGTGTTTGTCCCTCCCCTGGAACATGGACCCGTTACATGGATCCTCCCACTGCTCACTTTTCAAATGGCACTTTCTTTTTGTTTAAGCACTCCACCCAACCAGGATGAAGTAGGTGACCAAATTAATCCTTCATGTCCTAGTTATGGCCCAGATGCAGGATCCATCACCCCAGCTCTTAATTACCCTTCCTCGCTAATTGGGTTAACTGTATCGGAGCCTCTAGCAGAGACTCTAGTCGAACCACTGCAACCCCTATGCCGTTTCCAGGATGCTATGAAGGAGAATGCTTGTTCACCTCATGGAACATAGCTGGGTTTAAAAACAAGTTACTTGTCTCAGACTGGGTCCATACCACTTTTATGTCCTGTGTGATCTGCCTTCAGGAAACCTGAGACATAGAACCCTCCCAGGTGGATGGGTTTTTGCCTATATTACACCTGCCATACATTCACTATCAAATCACTTAAAGGGTGGTCTTCAAATGTGTATTTCAAACTTGCTACCTGCGGTCAATAGGAGGTCTTACACTGCTTCACCCTGCTCTCAGTTTGTGCTGCTCTCTTTTAAGGGTGGGTCTGATTTAGTTATAATACATTTTTATAATAATATCTTTGACTCCACCCACAGTATGGTTGTTATAGACCTCGAGGCCAACTTAGACACGTTCCTTCAAGCTAGCCCCAAAAATGGATCCTTTTTATGGACTGGGGATTTTAACCTACAGAAATGCACTCTTCCAGCTAAGTCGGTGTGTGGCATTACAGATTCAGTCGGCGCGGGAGCCCCACATGTTTTACACATCACCTATGGATATGACTTTAATTCATTAATCTTCAAGTATAATCTTTCATTACAATGCCCAGATCCCTTCTTTTATTGGCAGAGGTCCTAGCACGATTATTGACCATAGTTTAGTCTCCTTTTCAACTATGAAACTTGTTATTGATCATAAAACAATCGCAACTGCAGTAAGTGATCATAACCCTTTGATTGTATTCCTGTTACTACAGGCTGAGGGGCTATGGGTAAACAAAACTGTTGCCAACATAGACACCACCAGGGCCAAATGTGTGCGGGCTATGTGGACGTGGGTTGATCCCTCGGTGATGTTGCAAAGTCTGTTAAATATTAATGCAGCAGAGTTTAGATACTGCCTGCGTGACAAGGTGGAAAACTTAAAGCTGGTAGGGGCATTTGGGGTAATTTCGTGGTCAATTAATGCTCCTTTGACCTGTAGACCTAGATCCCGGTGCCCAATGAAACAAGGCTGGTTTGATCACTCATGCTCCCGGGCTGCCAAATTACTGCGGATCGCATTACATAGCTCACTCAGGGATTTCCCTCCCATTAAGCAACCAGGAGGGGTTGTAATCAGGCACCAGCAAACAGGAAAAAGGCTCTTAGAGAAGAGGCATGGTCCAATCTGGCCCAGGTAGTTCAGACCAATGATGCCACTTTGTTTTGGAACACAATTAATGCCACTTTTTTAAGAGATGACTCAGCCCCTAAAATTACCTTGCATGTGCTTCCTCACGTATGGGTTGAGCATCATCTTTGGCTCATTGGTGGGTGATACAGGTAGTAATGGTATCCCAACTAATAGCAGCCCCCTGGACATGACCTTAGAGGAGGTAGTTCTTGCCTTACATCATAGTAAAGCGCCCAAACCAGATGGTGTCCCGGTCGATGGCTTTAAGGCTGTGGGGGGACTCTGGGGCCCCATTTTGACATGCGTGTTCAACACAGCCACTGAGCATATGATCCCCAAGTTGGACTGGCTCCATCATAGTGACTATCTTTAAGAAGCGAGATGGATTTGACACCAAGTGATATCATTCAATTTCACTCCTAGACTCTTCCACTAAATTGATGGGCAAGATTCTTCTGCAAAGATTAGAGCAGAGGGTCATATGTAACTCCATCTTTACAAATGTACAGTGTGGTATTTAAAAAGGTTTGGGGGCAGTAGAATAGTGTGTTAACCATGACCTGATTTTTGGAAATACAATAAAGGGTAAACCTGGGTCATTGTACCTGTGTTTTGCTGATCTTAGAAGTACCTTTGACTTGGTGTATCACACAATCTTATGGCATACCGTACTTTCACTGGGGATTCCAGGAAACATTCCAGGAAACATTGTTAGTTTTCTTGGTAGATTATATGAGAAGTTGGCTGCCAAGGTATGCTTTGGGCCAAACGGGGAATGTACCCAATACTTTAGAGTCAAGAAAGAAATTGCACATCTGTAGGACAAGAAACTAGTTGTGCTCCTTTATCCACTCCCCTTTAAGAGACCTCCCTTCCATTTTTCATCTCATTCAGAGCAACAGACTGATGGTTATAGATTCACTGAAAAAAACTTCACTTAAATTGAAGTTATAGTATGGATTAGTCAAAACACATTAAAATATGCTTTAAGAAAAGCTTCTTCGAAACCCATAAAAACATAGTTAAAGAAAATATATGGTTATGATTTAAAACCGGAACGACACTGAGAAACCAGTATCCAGCCCAGTAGCAGCTGCTACCGGGCAGCAGTGATGAGGCGGGGACAGGGAATGGGGGGGTTAAAAAAGAAAAACGGAAAAAAAAAAAACCTTACCTTACTGGCGGCTGCCTCTCCTCCGTCCTTCCACGACGCAGGAACAGGAAGCACCCAGGCTTCCAGACTCCTCTAGCCAATCACAACGCGCAGCGCTGTGATTGGTCTGAGCACCGTGGATCGGCGTTCAGATGGGGACTAGGGTCCTGTGCATGTTCCTCACAAGGCTGTGCATTACAGCCTGGTGTGGAACGTGCAGAGTGGGCATTAATGTTTGGCCTGCATGAGACGGCCGGCCAAACCGTCATGCGCACTTGGGGAGTGTCTCCACTCTTCCCCTGCTCTTTGGGCACCTGGAGATCCACTAGTGAAAAATAAAATGATAATAACCTGGGGTTATTATCATTTTAGCTTTCTTTTATAGCGACGCTCCTCCGCCTTAGCTGGACCCCAACTTAAATGTGCCAATTTTGGTTGATTCTGCAATTCATAACTCATAAAACCACTAAACACACCATACATAACCACCAAGCAAACCATAACCTCGTTTTCAAATACGTTCAAGCAGCTTCAGTCAAAAATGAGTGTGGGGGGGGGGTTGATCACTTCAGCTGAGAAGCTGCTTTCTTGACCATGTCCGCCTAGGAGGAGTCAAGATTTTTCTACAATACGCTTCACAACTATAGTATACCAATTTATATAACGCCAGTCTACCACTGGCGTAACGAAAATTGAGGGTGCCTCCCTGCAAGGTATGTAATGGGGCCCCCTCCGGGCTCAATTAGGAGCTCTCCGGACAGAGTGCAGTGCTAAGGGGGCCCCCTGGAGCTTCGCCCCCGCCCCCCCCCCCGCATCACGTGGGCTCGGGGGCCTGTGTTAAGCCCCTGCAGTCTACCAAAATCTGAGTACGGTTGAAGGCCTGAAATTTAAGAAGATGAGACAAATATGGACGGAGGATTTGGGGCTCAAACTTATAGATGGTGACCGGAAAATAGCTTCAACATCCATTGGCCACAGTATTTTTCAGTACATAGACTATCTTACACCGATAGAAATGAGTACGTTTGCTAAGGAATTATCACTCCCATGCACTAGGCGTGGTACTCAGGCAACAAATGATGAGGGAATGTTTTCAAATTCAGCCCTTTTGGGCTGCTTATACACATTTTGAGAAAGTAAACCTATGTTCTGCGAATTAGGACTCGTGTGGTTATGCTGGGAAGGCGACAACAGCCCAAGAGGGAGCAGGTTATGAAAAATCGAATCTTTTGGGATCATTATGGCTTGCACCTTGAGTACTCATAGGTGGGGGTCACCAGCAAATCCAACTTGCCCAGAGTGAGTGAATAAAATGAAAGCAATCACGCAGAATGAGGAATGGCACTTTGCCTGCAACAGCCACTTGTTCTCTTTTAATTAAAAAAAATGGAGCGAGCTTAATAGCTGGGTCAATGAACTCCGACCAGGTAGATAAAGTAGGACCTAAGACAAACGTGGACGTATCTATTTATTTTTGCATGAAATGAATAGCATTCAATTATTATTAACTTAACATCTATGTGCCTTGCCAGATTTCAGTACCTTGAAGCTATATGTAAATATAGCTATATATACTTTCAAGTTACGTTTGTGTGGAGATCACACCGATAAATCTATTCTTACCTACATATACTTACCGTTACAATACTATAGTACCAGATATTTTGGCAAAAAGATTTTTTAAGCATTATATTAAAAACTAAGGGGCATATTATCAAGGTGATGCGATAGACATCGCAAATCGCGCTTATCGCGTTTACCATTATCACCGTCTATCGCTGATTCACATCGCTGTGTTAGCGGGGTGTTAGTAACGCTTTGCTAAATGGCGATGTGAAAACCAGCGATAGACAGCGATAATCGGCAATAGCGCGTGAAATCAAGCGATGATTTCACAGCGCTAAGGGAATGCTTGATAATACGGGAGTGTGGAATTAACCTGTAAATCCACCTCCCATATTACAGATAGCTTAGTCAGGATTTTACCAGGCGTTAGATTCCGGCGAAAACCGCGGTTAGCCCTGCTTTTTTCATCGCTTCACGGATCTGCTCCACGCTTGTAAATATCGCAAAGCCTTATTAACGATTATTTACATGGAGTAATGGTCAGGAACGCCTCCTTTGCATCTCATTAGCGATGTATATGGCTAAGATGCGTGGTGTTACAAAAACGGCAGCTAACATGCGCTAATACATGTTAGCCCCGCGTTGTTGATAGGGAGATAATACTTTCGCCGCTTTTTTGGCTTGTAAAGCCAAAAATGTGTCGAGATGGCCCTTGATAATATGCCCCTCAATATTTTGGTAGAATATCCTCAAGAAGTTCTGTTATAGAACACCCCTGCTTGGGAAAAAGTAAAGGGCTGGGGCTCACTATCTGGGGGCACTACATTTAGAGAAAACAAAAAAAAAGTCAAGAAACAACATAGCAGGCGCTAACATGGAGGTTTGCCATGAAAGCCAATCACTGATTAGTTTCCAGGCCATGAATCACTACCAACAGCGTACTACCGGTCCCATTCACCATCACTGTGCTACCTCTCTTCCCTAAACTAATAGAAAAGCATTAGCTAAGGAAGGCACAAAAAGAAAAAAACCAGCAAGGGGTGGGAGATCAAGAAAACCCTGTGTAAATTAAAAAAAAGAAAATCAGCAGATTCTGGGGTAAATTGTCTGAATCAGGGTATAGCCAGAGGCAATACAGATTGGTTACTTACTTTGGTTGGGAGTCAAAGAATATAGTTTTTTTTTTAAAAATCAACAAATAAATCTATGAACAATCTATAATTAAGGGAACCTCTAGAGGCAGATTTACAAGACCCTTGCGCCTCTTTTACGCTGCCGTTGCGTCACTTTTGTGACGCAGCGACGGCGCATAGTCAGCGCCATGCTGCGGGGTATTTACAACGTGACGCATCTGGGAGATGTGTCACGTTGTAAAGCCCTGCACCACATGTAGGCGTTCCGGCACAGGGGGCGTTCCAGCGCAGATACACCTCCTAAAAGTGGCTGAGGGAAATCTACAAGATTTCACTCAGTCACTTTTAAGGCCATGCTGCATCAAAACCCTGCGCCTGCTTGACGCAGGCGTAGGGTTTGACGCAGCATTTTCAGGATAGGGCGAAGCAGCTCCAGCAATGCACCGTTATTACGGCAGCAGATGCATCACGCATCTGTCCATTTTCACCCCATGGTGCGCCACATTGTAAATGCGGCGCATCCATGGTGGCGCAACCGTGACGCACAATAACTGGCGCATCCCTGCTGATATGCAGGGATGCACCAGTTATTGTAAATCTGCCCCCTAGTTCCTTTCTCCAATACTAAGTTACTTACCTTCAGTAATACTCTTTCCGGTGTATACTCTATCCACCTGAATATTCCTCACCTTTTGAATATTTCAAGGCAGCAGACTGGATCCAGATTTTTAATGGCTATTGCTTCTGCCTGCCAGTAGGAGGCACCAGCAGACTGTGACAGCCTTGAACAATCCCAGGAAGTGATGGCACATATAGATGCATTTGTTTGCTTTGTGCACTTTCTATATCCTCAGGCGCAGATCCTTCATGGGAGACTGTAGGTGATAGATAGTGTGTTGTTTCCACCGTGGGACATTTTTAACTGGTACAAGAGTACACTATACAGAAAGTAAAAGAGGTAGGGTAGTGAGGAATCTGTGGCTAGCTAGAGTATCCCCCAAAACAGCATTACCAAAGGTAAGTAACTATTTCTTCTGATGGATACTTCTAACTGCAGATTTGTCACCTTTTGTATAGCTACCAGAGCAGTACCTCCTAAAAGGTTGCAGGTGTGAGGAGTGAATACAGACAGACCTAGAAGTCCTGCAGAACCAAGTGGGCAAAATGGCCCCCTCTGATGACCTGGTCTTCAAGGCAGTAGTGCTTGGTGAACGTATGCACAGATGCCTATGTTTACAGATGTTTAGGACTGGAACACCACTTGCCAAGGCTGTTGAAGCAGTCTTGGCTGTTTTGGGAAAGGTATGGTTGCACTGCCCGCTATTATTGGGAAATTATGTGGGGTATTCACCTTAACCATAATGTTGTTTCAACCGAGGTTTTTTAGGGGAATTTCAAATAACAAATATTTTATCTTCAGGGTACCGAACCATAATTTCTCTTTGACTTTCTGTGAATATCTTTCACCCCCGCCCTCCTCCAACACCCATCTTTCACTCTCATTAGCTCTCTCCTGTGGATTTTCTGCTTGATGGATAACAGACATTAAGTTGGAAGGTTCTTCTGCAAATTAGATTTTTTTTCGTACTGGAAAAAATGTTTTTCCCTGTTGCGAAATCTTCCCTTCCATCTATTAAATATGAGAGTGTATAGTGCTCTCTTCTCTTTAAAACCCTGGAACTGCACTGCCTCCTTTGGCAGCTACTTGGTAGAACATCTGTGAATACCCACAAACATATGGCTGTAGCAATGTTTTATGTATGCTGCTTGTTCGCCCCCCTCCCCGCTTATAACTCCTTCTTTCACCCTTGTAGTTCTAAACTTACAACTGAGATAAGGCCGCCAGAACAGTCGACTTTCTGGCAAAGTAATTGCAACATTGCACTTAGAGATTTCCACTAATGCATATGCTGGTGGTGTTGGGGTTTTGCATCTTCCTCTTTAATGCCTGCACTTAGGGTTCCTCTAAAACAGAGGTCTTCAAAATGTTTTTATCTGAGCTCCCCCCCAAAATATTTTGACGCCATGGTCCTTCTGCAAAACTTTACGGAAAGTCTTGTGTGATTGGGAGGGCTGGCGCTGAGCACAGGGGGTGGGGTTTATGGGATAATATCAGAGGCACTTTTTAATAGCTCATACTCCACACTAAGGGGGCAATTACGATGTCGCCCATCTCGTAAATGGGACCAACCGACCTCCGGTCGGCGGTCCCGACCGCCTCATTAGGATGCGACCAAACACTGTTTGGTTGCATTCCAACATTTTCCAAGGGACCTTGCATTACAGCCATAAACCGGCCGTAATACATGCTCCCATGGGGAAATGGGAGGTGTTGTTCATCCCTGCACCCCATGGCAGGCACCTCAGGGTGCCAGCCGTGAGGTGCAGGGATCAACCGGGGGCTGCATATGTGCCCCTTCAGGCCCAATCTGAGGCCGCTCACACAAGGGTATCCAGCGGGGGCACCCAAACACACTTTCCGACATGGTTTCCAGGTCGGGCAGGCTGGTATGGAAACCATGCCGGAAACCATGCATCGTAATCCCAAGGGCTGAAAGGCCTGCCCTTTGGGATTACGAGCTGGCCCCGAAGGGCCGATGGGCTCTTTCAGCCTGTCGGAAGCCAACCAGAATGACCGTCCGGTTTCAATTCCGACCGGCTTGTGGAAAAGTAAATTTTGCCATGTTCTGTGTCCCTACGTGTCCCCCATCTTATGTTGTATGTGCATGATTAATATGCATATGTATTCCCCATAATCGATTAAAGACGCAATTACAGTTGTGTCCATCTCTAGTATGCCAGTTTCCAGTTCTCGTGAAAGCTACGAGTATCAGGCCTATGTAAAGCTACGTTGCCACGTTTCTCAGTGTGCACGTTATTTCATTGAAAAGTCTCCGTTTCTAGGCCTCAAAAGGGCCCGGACTCAGATTCAGCTCCTGTCTCCTGAACCCTCGCTGAGGAGCGATACAGCCCCCACCTGTATCCCTGACCCTTCACTTACTTCCTGCCTCACAGTGCCCGGCTCGGCCTGGCTCTGCCTGCCAGTCTGCCAAGAGTATGTTATGATTCCAGTTATCAGTCCAGCTCTCCTTCTCTGCATTCCTAAACTACTGAATCGCATCAATAGTTTCAGTCATCGTCTAGCCTTTACGTCTCCATGTAAGAGAAATACTGTATTAATGGTCATTTAATATTCCTCAACACACACTACATGTAGAATAATGCATGCACCAGTCTTAGTGTCTGTTAGCCTTTGCCCTGATAACTTTTGGGTTCTATCAACATGTTCTCTAAACATCAGATACTAGATAGTGTTTAGGTACATGTCGCTCTGACTCTCCAGACTTTCGTCTCTCCTTCTAGCTCAGAAGTCATAGCCCCCAGCTTCTCCTAGTAACACGTCATTGTCAGTTTGCGCGCACCACTAGGTTAGAGGTCCCGGCTCCTTAGGTAGCCCCCTCCATGTTTCCGCCCCATTTGTGACATATTCCGTTACGTTTACATCACATGTCTATGTATACGCCCTGTTCACGCCTCTTGTTACACCTCCTTTCTGCCTTATCTCTCGCGACTGTTACAGGCCCCACCCACTGTCACACCTACTGTATGTACTGTAATGCAATTGTTTTAGTATATATACTTGTGTATTGTTATTAAAAGCTAGCGCGCTCATTCCAGCTCCTGCCCGACAGCTGTCGGGGCCCCCCTGTTGGCTAGCCATCCCAGATCTTGCCCGTGCAGGTTGTCCTGTTCCTGTCCTTTATGCTGTATTAAACCTGCAAACTCCTACTACCTCGAATCTTGACTCTTATTTATTGAGCTATCTGTTATTGTTATGTCCAGTCAAAAATAGAGGTATTATTTATTTATTTACCACATAATGGCGCCCGAATAGGGACTTGCCCTTTCCCCACGCGCCTGGAGAAGCCACGCAAGCCCCCTGATCCTCTGCAGCCGTGACGGAACCATACCGTGCACGTGCAGATATTTCTGCTTCAAGTATCCCTCAGGCCCACGGAGGAGACGGAGGTTGCGGTCCAGCATCCAGACGAGGCGGTGGAGGAACGCGGCGAGTCCCGACCAGAGCCCAAGCCGAGAGTCCAAGGTCCGAGGTATCCGGAGGCCCACCCGTAACAGAAGTCCGAAGTTCGTCCGTCCGGCGTCGAAGCAGTCCAGTCCAGTCCGAGGCCTTCCGTTCTTGCTGCCCGGTGAGTACCATTGCTGGGGTAGTATCTAGACAGGGTCAATTGCATTGTCTCTGGTCCGTGGGTTTGGGTACGCAGATCCAACACGAAGTGTCCACTTAGGTGGATGCGGGTCCTGACGTGTCTCTTTATGAGACCGGTAAGTTTCGTACTGTTTTAGCAGTACATCTAGTTTCTGTTCTAGTCCGTTCTGTTCTCGAGAAATTCATGTATTCTGTTTTCAGTATTCCAGGTAGTGTTTTGTCCGAACTGTTAATCTAAATGTCATTCATGTATTTCAATGTCGTGGTATGAAAGTGGTGTAATTATCGTGTTCATTGTGTATTGTATTGTGTCTAGACTCCAGCCCAGTCATGCCATTGTTTTCCAAGTTACGTCAGTTAAAAACTAGAAAAGGTCTGTTAGAAGAAGCAGTTCCTGTCCCGCCTAGGGACAGTCCAGGTCATTTTATGTATCAAAAGCATGGCATAAGTGCCATATTGTATCTAGATTTGTGGGTGGAGTACACCAAACAGTTAGAAGAAAAGTATAGATGGCCCGTATCGGGTACATGGGATGCCGAGTGCATCATGCGAGTAGAAGAAGTATTATGGAAAAAGAAAGCCAGACAGTCACAGAAAGATGCCATCGAGTTATGGCGCAAAGAATCTCATAAAAGAACCGAAAAAGAAATCAGAAAGTCAGAATTAAGTAGAGAATCCTTAGAAAAAGCCCAAGAAAAGGAACTAATCGAAATAGGTGAACGAGTTAAAACCGAACAGTCAGACAGGCAGAGAAATGCCCTTATTAAGGGTATGTACCCTCTTCTTGCCGAGGGCTTGCCAAAAGCAACCCCGGAAGCATCCAGTAATTTTCCGCCACCTTTAGTTCCGACCAATCTGCGTCACAAACCGACCGCAGCTGAGATTTTTCTCTCGTCCTATTTGGACGACACAGCCCCAGAATATGCAAATCCTGTTCCACCAGCTCCTGTGAATAATGTAATTCATGGTCTTCCAGCCACCGGGGCACCTGTTGCAGTACCTGTTACGGTACCCCCGGTCCAGCCTGTAGTACAAATTCCCGCTACTTCAGTCACTCTGCCAGCTCGAAGAGTATCAGTCGACGATTCCAGTTTAGGGGCCGCGGGAGGAGGTCCTCCTGGTACCCCGCCGCCAAGTAGACGTTTAGGAGCAGTCGAGTTACATGAACGTGCGTTACAGCGTACGCCTAAATATAAGTCCATTGCAGAAATCAGGCGACTTCTTACTGAATGCTGTTATGATCCAGTCCCAGGCGAGGATAGTATGGTTATATACTCCGTACGTATAAGGCAGGTGTCCGAGTATTTGGTCACCCTACCGAATATGAAAGAAGATCTAGACAGAATGTATCATTTCATTCGTACAGGACAAGATCCAGAAAGTATTGCTGAAGTCATGTCTCTCAGAAAAGCTGAGATCCAGTTCATGTTATTAAAGTTTCTGATCAATTGTTTAATTAGGGAACAAGATTCCCCGACTAAAGATCCGACCGAAATGAAAGTTCTGACAAGGTGGAGTGATAATATAGCCGAGGGTAAGCACAAGACACTCAATAGTATAGAGAGTATGTACAAGAAAATTCGTAAAGAAATAATAAGGTTACACGAACAACGCAAAGAAGCACAAGTAAGCGAGAAAGAAAATGACTCTTCTACTGAAGAGGTAGACGACGAGAATACCGCCAGAATAGCGTATGTAGGTAAATCTAGACTTCCAGACCGACATTTACGCCTAGAACACAAGAAAGTCTTTCATCTTCCAGCACCAGAACAAGGTTCCCTAGAACAAGTATTTCAAGCTACCGATCAAATTCTGAAATCACGAATCGGTTATAGTGAATTAAGTACCATGCATGAACAAGAACTAGCCCGATCAGCAGTCCGATGGATTACTGATTCTACCACTTTTCCAGACGAAATAGTGGCACAAATGTTTCTGAAATTACCCCCAGCCGAGCAGCGACTGGTGGGTATGTATATGATCCAACACCTCATTACACTGTATGAGGGTCAACATTCTGATCCAGGTCCGTTACATGATGTCCTGAACGAGTTACTCCAGTATAGATGGAAAGGTTTAGGTACTGATTTAATTAGTGTCATTCTAGAACAGCGCCACAAATACAGAACGTTTTTGAACCCGCATTTTGTTCATGTCTCACCTCCAGAAAGTAAACCGTTTTACATAGACAGGCAGCATCCGTTACGAGAAGTACACCCAGTTAGGACACCAGATGGTGAAATGCAACGAGTATTTGTTTACACCCCAGTTACCAAGATGGAACTCTTAGAGATGAAGAAATTAATTCCCTGTCACGACAAAGATCCAGCAGGGTTCCACCAAGAATTAAAAGACATGCTCCGTATGGGAGAATACACGTATCCAGATATTATTAAAATGCTAAAAGTCCTGTTGCCCGCAGGAGTATACGAAAAACTCAAGGAAAAAGATTGGGAGGTGGGAGAGAAAAAGATCGATTGGACAGCTCTAGAAGCTGAAGATAAGATACGAGTACCAGGTACCGGCCTTGGAGACAAATGTAAAGAATTACCAGAATTATTAATACAAGTTTTACCTAGATTATTAGCCACTAAAAAGGAAGACTGGGATGCAATCTCAGCCTGTAAACAGAAACCAGACGAAGATACTAGTGATTTTTATTCTAGATTCGAGAAATGCTTTGGCATTAACAGTGGTCTCAAGACGAGTAGTGAGTCATACCCTCATCTTTTTGTTACTAAATTAGTCGAGAATTCAAGTCCACAAGTTAAAAATCGAGTTTTGAAAGTCGAAAGTACTTGGCAAGCTAGTACCCCGTCCCAAATGCTCCAGATGCTCCAGTATCACCAGAATAGAATCAGAGAAGAGCAAGATCATGAAAGGAAACGTATGAAAGACACGAAAATGAAAGTACTAGTTGCACAATCTGTTCCTCAAGACAGTCAGAAGAGGGGTCCGAATCAAGCCAGTCATCCTGCAGCTCCCGTTAAAGGGACATGCAATTATTGTAAACAGCCAGGTCATTTTATAAACGAGTGTGCAGTTCTGAAACACAACATAGCCACTGGTAAAACTAAAGAAAGACCACGTCCGCCTAGACAAGAACAAGTTTCACAGACTTCTCAGCCACAGAATGCACAACAGACAGTTCCAGCACCGCAGCCTATTGCTGCAACACAGCATGTTACACAGCAGATGTACCAGTATGCACAGACAGAGTATCCAGAGTATCAAGCGTATTCATGAAACAGCCTAGAGAGGGAGGTAGGCTTGCCTCTCATCGAGATTCCTGTAGATCAAGAAGGTCCCTATGTACACAGTCAAGTATTAGGGAAAGACAGAAAGTTTCTGATTGATACAGGGGCAAGTAGGACTACTATTAGTCACGACGAGGTTCCAGGGGCTCCGCTCTCAGGCTCTAGAAATGTTTCCCTTGGATTTTCAGGAAAGCCTATTGTAAACGAGATATCAAAGCCAGTTACTCTTGAAGTAGGTCCATTGTCCCGAACTACTGATCTATTGCTTACGAAGTCATGTCCAGAAAATTTGTTAGGTATTAAGACACTGAAAGAATTAGGTGCAGTTATTTGCTGTTCCCCAGAGGGAATACGTTTGTTTTTACGTGACTTCAAGGTTCACTATGTTTTGCGTGATTTTGATCCGAGATTGTCTAATGTTCCGCAGCATCTATGGGCGCAAGGTCCAACTGATGTTGGTTTTATGCAAATCACACCCCATCGTGTGACTCTCAAGCCAGGTGTAGTGTTACCACGAATCAGACAGTACAGACTGCCACCTGAGGCTGTAGCAGCCTTATCCAAAATTATTGACGAGCTCATGGCTCAAGGAGTAGTTGTAGAAACTGACTCCAATGTATGTAATTCTCCGATCATTCCAGTCATGAAACGTACTGATCCAAATGCACCCCTGTATATCGATTAGTGATTGACCTTCGAGAACTCAATAATTGTATCATTCCCCAGTACCCAGTAGTCCCAGATATTTCATCCTTATTGACAGCCATTGATTCTGAAGCAACATTTTTCACAGTGATAGACCTCAAAAACGCATTTTTCAGTGTTCCAATTCATCCAGACAGCCAGTACCTTTTCGGTTTTTGTTTAAATGGAAGGAGCTATAAATTCACACGAGCTCCTCAAGGTTTCACAGAAAGTCCTAGTATTTACAGTCAAGCACTTAAGAGACAACTAGACAATATTCACATGCCAACTGACACTGCCCTGCTCCAATATGTCGATGATCTACTGATCACAGCCCGTTCTGAACGTGCTTGCGAGCGAGCATCACTTACAGTTTTGTACTTCCTAGCCGAGATGGGGCACAAGGTGTCCCCTTCAAAGCTTCAATTCTGTGTCCAGCAAGTGATCTACTTAGGCCACTTACTGTCCAAGTGGGGTAGGCAGTTGACACCTGACCGTATCCAGTTAATAGCGAGTCTCCCTCAGCCCAAGACCCAGAAGGAGGTACGTGCTTTTATCGGCCTTACTTCCTATTGCAGACAATGGATTCCTCAGTATGCATTTCTAGCTAAACCACTGATACAGTTAACGACACAGGAGGCAGCCGTATCAACTGTTCTCCCTTGGACATCTGAACATACACTTAGTTTTAATGAGTTAAAGAAAGCTTTATGCCAAGCACCCATTCTAGCTACACCGAACTACAGTAAGCCTTTCACACTTTTTGTCACAGAACGTGATAGTACTGCATTATCTGTTCTCACACAAGATCAAGCCGGACAATACAAGCCCTGTGCTTATTTTTCGAGTACACTAGATCCAGTAGCCCAGGCTCTGCCTGCGTGCCTCAAGTCAGTTGCAGCCACAGCACTAGCTATCAGACAAAGTGATTCCATAGTATTAGGACATTCCCTGACAGTACAAGTTCCACACTCCGTGGAAGTTCTTTTAAACCGAACACAGACCCAGCACTTGACAATTGCACGTTTAACAGGTTATGAACTGACACTGTTCCAGCCACACATAGAAATCAGACGCTGCAACGTTCTAAATCCCGCTACACTGTTACCGTCAGTTACTTCAAATCCTGTCACACATGATTGTGTGGAAGTAGTTAACACTATGACTAAGCCAAGACAAGATCTGACAGATATTCCATTACCAGACCCCGACCTGACACTTTATGTGGATGGTTCATGTATGAGAACGAGTACAGGAGAACTAGTAGCCGCGTATGCAGTGACTACTGACACTGAAGTTATTGAAACACATCGTATTGACACCCTGTCTGCTCAAGCAGCAGAGCTAGTTGCTCTGACTCAAGCCTGCATACACGCCAAGAACCTGACAGTTAATATTTACACAGATTCACGCTACGCATTCGGAGTTGTACACGACTTTGGAGTGCTCTGGCAGGAGAGAGGTTTCATGACTTCTCATGGAACCAAGATTCAGCATGGTTTCCTTATTCAAGCTCTGTTAGATGCAATACATTTACCGACATCTATCGCTATCATGAAGTGCAAAGCACATACGAAAGTCACTGACATTATTTCCCAAGGTAATGATCTAGCAGATCGAACAGCCAAGCTTACAGCACAGACACCAGACATACCAGTTAACAAGACACCGACATCCACTCTAGAACAGACTACTTGTATGACAGTTAAGGACCCTACTCAAGATGTCATAGATATCCAGTTACATGCTACTCCCGAAGAAATCAAGAAATGGTCCGAACAAGGAGGGGTCCAGACAGACCAGGGATGGGTGACGAAGGGAAAAGCCACATGGTTTCTCCCCGACTCAATGGTTCAAGTCATTATTAATACCGCACATAGTCCTGCACATTTAGGAGAAAAAGCCATGATAGACAGTATCCAGAACATCTGGTTTAACAAGCATTTACGAGCTGCAGCCAAGCAGAAAGTCCGTACTTGTATGATATGTTGTCAATTCAATCCAGGTAAAAGTGTCCCGGTGGAACAAGGTGGGTTCCAACCCCCTGACCACCCTTTTGAAGTCCTCCAGATGGATTATATTCAGATGGAGCGATGTCGAGGTTTCAAGTATGTCCTTGTAGTTGTATGCGCTTTGTCCAGGTGGACAGAAGCATATCCAGTCCCAGATTACACAGCCGCGACCACTGCCAAGCAGTTGGTTCGTGAATTCTTCCCCCGTTATGGACTCCCTAGGGTCGTGTATTCTGATAACGGCCAGCCATTCTCATCTGAACTCATGAAGCATGTTTCCCTTTTACTAGGGTACCAGTGGAAGTTCCATTGTGTACGCCATCCAGAAGCAGCCGGTCTCGTAGAGAGACATAACCAGACCCTAAAAATCCGTATCGCCAAAGTTTGTAAAGAGAAAGGTGTAGACTGGCTAGTAGCTCTGCCAGTCGCTCTATTTTATATGCGCATGGTCGCACATTCCAGATCAGGTCTGTCTCCTTATGAGGTCGTATTCGGCCGTCCCCCGAATATGTGGGGTACACCTAGACCCCGAAGTATTACAGATGTTTCCAGTAATATGCTGACAGATTACCTAGCTTCCTTGATGTCTGCCCTACACTCTTGTCGTTCACAGGTTGCCGCCGCATTTCCAGACAATACCAAGGTGAAACCGCATGAAATCGTTCCAGGAAGTCTAGTGCTTGTCCGGAATTTTGATCGTTCAAGTCCGCTGGAGCCTCGCTGGAAGGAGCCGAAGCAAGTCCTTCTAACCACCCGTACTGCCGTCAAGTTGGAAGGCAGGAAGGGGTGGGTGCATCTGTCTCACGTCAAGAAATTTCACGGACTAAGACCTAAAACTTTAAATAACACTTCTACAGATACTATTCTTAAGGACTGTCCCGCCAATGACATTGATTCAAAACCTCCCCTGTTAGAGGAAACTCCGCAGCAGGAGTATAAAAAGATGCTTCGGTCTAGTAAAATAAGTCAGCCAGTTTAATTGTCTAAGTCCTCCCCTAGGTGAAACGGTTAGACAGGTATCTGACATGTATGAAATAGACCCCCATAGTGAGAGAGTTAGTCAAAACTCTATCCGATGTATCGTTTTTCTAAGTTTTATATTGTTTCTCAGCCTGATGGTTACCTGCACGAGTTATGCATTTCATTTATGTTTTCCAATTTCTCATGTAAATAAGTCTTCTAATGCTACAGTAGAGCACACGTTTAGTGATCTGCCTCCTCACGAACTATCCTATCGTCTTGCTATGCGCAACAATACATTTATCCGTATGTTACATTATTCACACCAGACCAGCAATGCCACAAATTGTTGGGTGTGTGGTCGACTCCCTCCTTTCCAGACACCGAAGGGAGTTCTGCCACTGTTTCCTTATCCGTTTTCACATAATGGTTCGTGTGGAGCATGGTCCACGTTAACGTCATCCTCAACTGATATGTCCCTTCTGAACAGTACATGTTTTCCAGACAAGCAAGGTCTTCCCCACAGAACAGGGTTAGATCTAGAAAATGAAGTTTATAATTTAGGTAATTATTCTTCGAATTTTATGGTCCTGAATGTTCAGTCTGATCCTACTCCAGACTTACCTGCAATTTCAGTACTACCAGTCAAAGGCGAATTATGTGTCAGAAATAACGGTTCGGTACATGTAGGACATAGTGATTGTACTACTATTGTCGAGTATAGTGACAGTGGGAAATCTATTTTCAAAGCTTCACGTCATTCTTATTTTGTTTGTGGTCAGACCGCATATGTTCGTCTGCCCCTCGATTGGGAGGGAACCTGTTACATTGCCTTCCTACTGCCACCAGTTTTCCTAGCCCCATCTGATTATCACAGAAACACACATCTAGTACACATTAGACATAGAAGGGAGATCGAGTCCCCGATTGTCGATCAAACTGAAACTGCTCTAGAACAGTATACAGATTTCAATAGAGGATTCTTTTTCTTTATAGGACCTATCCAGAATAGTAAGTTAATCCGTAGATTAACCAGAACCCTTGAAGCAGTAGTGAATGAGACTGCTTCTGCCCTAGGTAACTTAACCGAAGAGCAATCTGCTATGAGATTTGTCGTGCTCCAAAATCGTCTCGTTCTTGACGTCATACTGGCCGATAGAGGAGGAGCATGTAGAGTCATCGGATCTAGTTGCTGCATTTTCATTCCAAATAACGCGCCGTCTGTTTATTCAGCTATAACCAGACTTCATAAAATTGCCCACCAGTTACACCAGAATCCAGGCACCTGGACATGGTCCGGTTGGTTTTGGAGTATTATTTCTGCCTGGGGATGGAAAATATTGTCATTTCTAGGTATTGCAGTAGCGATCATATTCAGTTGCTGCCTCTGTATACAATGTGGCCCTGCGATTTGCGGCATTTGTGCTACCTCTTGTATTCCTAGTCCCAAGTCCCGTCTTAGATCCCGTTCCAAGAAATTTCGAGACGAGCAAATGATACTGTATGAAATGATAGATGGTGTCATGAATATTGATGTTTCCTGATGGAAACGTAGTGACAAGGAGGGAATGTGGAAAAGTAAATTTTGCCATGTTCTGTGTCCCTACGTGTCCCCCATCTTATGTTGTATGTGCATGATTAATATGCATATGTATTCCCCATAATCGATTAAAGACGCAATTACAGTTGTGTCCATCTCTAGTATGCCAGTTTCCAGTTCTCGTGAAAGCTACGAGTATCAGGCCTATGTAAAGCTACGTTGCCACGTTTCTCAGTGTGCACGTTATTTCATTGAAAAGTCTCCGTTTCTAGGCCTCAAAAGGGCCCGGACTCAGATTCAGCTCCTGTCTCCTGAACCCTCGCTGAGGAGCGATACAGCCCCCACCTGTATCCCTGACCCTTCACTTACTTCCTGCCTCACAGTGCCCGGCTCGGCCTGGCTCTGCCTGCCAGTCTGCCAAGAGTATGTTATGATTCCAGTTATCAGTCCAGCTCTCCTTCTCTGCATTCCTAAACTACTGAATCGCATCAATAGTTTCAGTCATCGTCTAGCCTTTACGTCTCCATGTAAGAGAAATACTGTATTAATGGTCATTTAATATTCCTCAACACACACTACATGTAGAATAATGCATGCACCAGTCTTAGTGTCTGTTAGCCTTTGCCCTGATAACTTTTGGATTCTATCAACATGTTCTCTAAACATCAGATACTAGATAGTGTTTAGGTACATGTCGCTCTGACTCTCCAGACTTTCGTCTCTCCTTCTAGCTCAGAAGTCATAGCCCCCAGCTTCTCCTAGTAACACGTCATTGTCAGTTTGCGCGCACCACTAGGTTAGAGGTCCCGGCTCCTTAGGTAGCCCCCTCCATGTTTCCGCCCCATTTGTGACATATTCCGTTACGTTTACATCACATGTCTATGTATACGCCCTGTTCACGCCTCTTGTTACACCTCCTTTCTGCCTTATCTCTCGCGACTGTTACAGGCCCCACCCACTGTCACACCTACTGTATGTACTGTAATGCAATTGTTTTAGTATATATACTTGTGTATTGTTATTAAAAGCTAGCGCGCTCATTCCAGCTCCTGCCCGACAGCTGTCGGGGCCACCCTGTTGGCTAGCCATCCCAGATCTTGCCCGTGCAGGTTGTCCTGTTCCTGTCCTTTATGCTGTATTAAACCTGCAAACTCCTACTACCTCGAATCTTGACTCTTATTTATTGAGCTATCTGTTATTGTTATGTCCAGTCAAAAATAGAGGTATTATTTATTTATTTACCACAGGCTGATACATAATCAGCCGGTCGGAATTGAAGCCGACGATGGGGTTCGGAGACTTTCTAACTTCCATCATAATAGGCCCCCTAAGGTGAAACGTATAAAAGAGCAAACACATAAAAAACTGAACTAGACAAAAAAAACTACTCCCAATAATTGAGGTCTACCTGCTCTTGGGTTCCAATGCAACTGTGGCTTATGCAGTGGCGGCTGGTAACATTTGAAAGCGGTGTGGCGGAAAAGTGCGGGATGAGTGTCCCGTGGATAACAAAATACACAAGTCTGTGACTGAAGCATTAACACCTCTGAGCAGGTCTTCCACAAAACAGGTTTACAACAGGATACACAATAGAGTGTCCGGTTTTCCTCCGTGAATAGGTCAAGTCCAGTTTTTAGAGTTTGCATTCTGAGACATTTATTCCACACAAATACATTATAAAAACATGATTGCAACTCCCAAAATACTAACAAAAAAAACCTCTGACCTGGATAAGGTCTCACGCATGAACCTGGAAAGCTACAGAGCCTGTAATGAAACGAAGTAGTGCATTCTGGGATTTGTGGTCTACGCATTCTTCTTCAACTGATAGATATTTTTTTTTAAGGAAACCCCTGTACCTGAAACGGTGTCTTAAGCTCAGTATTGTTTCTCTGCCCAGGCCAGTGGGGGTAAAATCGGCGATGGAAAATATTGGCTCATCATGGTACTGGTAACTGTTACGGTCACGGTGTCAGGGCGGGCAAGCCATGTCCCAGTGTGTGCTGCATCACGTCACTGGTAGGCCCTGGCCTCCTGGCCTGCCTGGGCCTGCAGGCCCAGAGGAGGTCAGGGCAGCCCAGGGCCTACCAGTGACGTTACGCAGCACACACAGTCATCTTATCTGATAAGATTCATGGCCCGGCACTGTAATAATAACGGACATGTCAGCCAGCCACAACATCATTCACTCGCAAGTTTCAACAACAAACACATTTATAAATGATATGCATTGCACTTGCATTAAAATATTGGCTCGTCGTGTAGACTCGTCGTGTAGACTCGTCGTATGTACATACAGGTGTCACTCACTGCACACTGTCCAGCAGTCACGGCTCGCTCACAGTGGGGGCCAGGGGGGGGGGGGGGGTGGCGATAAATAAAATAAAAAACTTACCTTGTCTTGGCCGGGTCCACTCCACACCATCTCTGCTCTGGGGTCCCGTCCCGTTGGCGCCTAGACTGAGTCACTCTCTCCGAAGTTCAGACTCTGGCCGGCTCTCCGCGCGCCTCTAAACAATAATGGCGGCCAACTAAGACACAGTAGTAGGCTAGTAGCCAATCCTGATGCTGCTCTCTTTAGAGGAGAGCTGCTCTCTAAAGAGAGCAGCATCAGGATTGGACTGAGCCTTAAAAAAACGTTGTTCCTTTTTCAAGCACTGGGCTGCATTAGGTAACCCATTACACTGCACAGAGTGCTTGCTTTTTTAATATCCACGGTTTCTTCACTACAGAAACCCTGCCGGTCAAACACCACATGCGCAGTGAGTGCGCACTGTGCTGCCTGCCACAGAGTCCAGCGCCACCCAGTGTCAGACAGTGCACACTGCATACTGTCTGAAGCACAATGACACACACCGCAGGGCAATAATTATCGGGCAATTTATTCGAGCGGCACGTTAATTTATAAAACTTTTATTAACGCACCGCTCGAATAAATTGCCTGATGATTATTGGTGGGGCAACGCCCAAACGCCCTAAAGGTAAAACCGCCACTGGGCTTATGGACTAATGATAGCTGCTACCCTTAATAGTAGGCTATCCCCTCTGCCTCTTTCACCCCTTCCCCACCACATCTGGCCATCACTCCATTCCTGAAACAGATTGTCTGCCCCTTTCAGTAAAAATGAACACCCACGTGATTGTTCACCTCAAGCTCTCCCCATGTCCTATTTTAAGGTATGAGACAGTCTTAATTGTGATGCAGTGGACCCTCCACACTCCTGGGCCCCAGTGCCACTTCGCTTGTTTCACTAATGAGACCTACTGCCTTGTGAAGCGGGAACTCTTCTCTGCCCCTTGTTAAAGTCCTCCTCCCATCCTTCTTTCTGTCATCACCCTGAAGCCTAATGCTAAGGTGTCTCCTGTTCTACAATTATGCCCTCTCTTGAGCCATTGGTCCGATGCCGAAAACAATACTGGCACAGCATGGGTGCACTGAGCCCTGAGGCAAGAAAGTAATGAGTAAATCAGCCTTACAAGAGGTTTAGCAGGGCCCTCACAGGCAGGGGTTCAGTTACCTCTGCACTTGCAGCACCAATGATGCCTACTCCTCTCCCCATTCCACTGGCCATTATTTCTAGGCCCAAAACCCAAAGAAGACTGTCTGCTCCTTTGGAAAAAGGGGGAAAATGTCCACTCACACGCCCTCACCCCCTCGATTGCTTGTAATCTGAGCTCCAATTCTAACAAGAAAATTGGCTTCCCACCTCTTTGTGCTAGCACCACACCCGTTATTGGGGTGCAGTGGCCCCTCACACCATTGTCCCAGAGCCAATGCATCTGTTGAACTAATTGTAGTGATGGCCCTTTTAAAAAAATTAACCTACATTTTTCAACACTTTCTTCAGGGCATCTCTATGGAGAAGGTGGGAAGCTGTCTTTATAAATGAAAAATATAAACTCCACATAACACTGCCTCCACTGGGCCATCTCTTTGATGCTATCCATGGATATCACTCCTTTACTCTTCGTCCTGGGCCATTACCCAGAAACTCCAGGGGTCCGGACAATCAGTCCTCTGAATATGACCCTTTTGGCCCCCTCCTTTCTATACTCTCAACTCACCTGAAAGAACATCTGCATGTAAACAGAGGCCAAAGATGGCAGGCTGTATGAGGACTAAGGTGCCCATGTGTTTTTAATTTTACATAAACTGTTCCCATACTTTAAAAAAAAAGCCCAGATTTGTTAATGGGGACCTGAAGGCAACTCTGCATGAGAGTTACAGGAGGGGTACAAATTGATTCAATTTATGGAGTCACTCGAAGCATCATGATAACAAAAATGTATTCTTTTTTTATATGTGATGTAAGGATGCTGAGTTTTATAAAGTGTCTTTTTAATGGACTTATAAAAACTGATTGAAGTAGATTATTACTAATATGTATTCTTTGAAAGCACTTGTTTTATCTCATATAGGGTCTTTGGAATTATGCGGTTGTGCAGCCGCTGCATTTTTCGCAATATTATGGATTTGCTGCATTTCCCATATAATCCACCACCTGCAGTAGAATATGCAGATTTTAATGAAAACTATTTTGTTTCTAGCTCAAACGGATCAAAAGTTACTAAAAACAGACGTGTTGTGCACAGCGGAAGTCCCTCACAAAGGGTAACTGACCATCTTTCAGTTGCTTATTTCTGTATTTTCCTGTTAAATTTGCGTTAATGTTGAAATCTTTGCCCAGACTATCCTATCATGTGAAAAAATGATAAAATAATTAAGTAATACTATCAAAAAATGTGCTGCATTATACTGCATATGTTTTCATTTCTTGCTGCATAATTAGTAAACACGGCCTCATAATTTGGTGCTCCCCTGCCACATAATTCCAGTGGCCCTGAACACATACACAAAATCATTGTGTGGCAGCCTATCTTATACAGTGTTCAGTACAATTTTAGAATAATGCCTTACATATTCACATTGCTTTCTGTTACATGCTGGGACCTTATAACACTATAAATATACAAGTCATTATTATGCACTGCACCAACCAGGATTCAGTTCTGTGACTCTCTGATCTCACATAGAGACATCTGCAGTGATCACATTAACCCGGTTTCATAATGCGAACTAGTGCATTTCCCATCATTTAGTTTAATGTGCATTTATTTTACACATAATTTTACACTTTAAGGGATGTGCATGATTTTAAATGCAGTTGATATGAACCTGTAAATATAACAAAATACTTATAGAATATTTTATTGCTTTTAACCAAGCCATTGACCCTGTCACCCCAGGCCTCAGGATCACAGCAGCCTTACTTTTTTTGACAAACAACTTTCATGTAAATGAAGACAGCCTGGGGGGGACGCACCTCCCAGTTTAAAGACATCTGCTCTTAAAGTATTCGCTGAACCAGTATCATGTGCCCTGATGACTATAAACATAATTATAATCAAAGGTATACAAAATGTTATGTTATGTTATGTTATGTTATCCCGGGGTTTTATATAGCGTACGGCTACTCAGAAGAGTGTCCCGACGCTTTGAATTGCACACAATCTCATAACACAACAAGAAGAGAAAATAAAAACAGAGAGAAAGAAACCTAATAGGGCCAGGAACTAAGAGGAAAAAAGCCAAGTTTTGAGCTATTGAGGTATTCAATTTGCTTTTGCGTAATTATGCAAAATTAGGGGGAAATTTACAATTGCTTAATATGCAAATCGGTCATTTAGCGCTTTATTTTAGTATAAAATTCGTTCTTGCGTAACTTTTTGATGCAAAATGCAATTAAAACAACAGCTCCAACCTAAGGGTGACACTTGACTCCAAACTCAGCTGGATGACCCACAGATGGAAGACTTGCCAGAAAGCATCAAACAAACTGGCTGCGTTGTATAACTTCTGAGGACCAAGTTGATGTCTATGCGGAGCAAGGTGCGTGCAATTACCTCAATTATTCGACCAACAACAACACATGCTTCACCGGTATGGAGTGGTTGCCATCCAAAGTGTCGGAAAGAGCTGCAGAAACTACAGAGGAAGGCCTTACAGAGAGCTGCAGGTGATCCCTGCTTCACAAGAACCACAGACCTCCACAGAGATCTAGGCTTTGAGATGTTGGACGGCCATCTCCGCAAACAGAACGAGAAATACTACAACGGATTAGATCAAAAGGAAAACCCACTGATCAAGAAACTTGCGGACATTTCTGCAGGCCCGTATGACCGTTATCTGCGGTTCCCAATCACAGCGCTGACCGTGTGAACCAACTTCACCTGTGACAAAGTTTTACAGATCAATAAGAAAACCAAAACTGAGACCAAAAATTTTTTCGGAATGAATGTGGAATAATGATACTCCACCTCTGTATCCAAAACACGCCATTGTCAGAAGGAATCTGACAGCCAGAGAAGACGTCTTGCATTTCACACGAGAAAAATAGAGCAAAAAACACAAGTGCCACAAGCGGAAGCTGCTCATGATCTGGATGTTCACGCTGTCCCTACATTACAATGTTGTTATGAATGGCTGCGTAATGACGTGATGTGGCATAATTATGGAAATTTCATGCAACAAGTGTAACACAAAATTCCCAAAAATGTGTATTTTGCCTGGTCATAGTGACCATATTCACTGCTGACCGGTGCGTAGCTACAGTGTCCGGTGAAAACACACCCAATATGGCTATGGCATACTTTCCAAGTGTGACCAATAAGTACACAGCCAGTGTGAAGGGCAACGTGCCAGTGGCGCTGGTGGAGAGGGGTAGAGGGGGCGGGCCATACTCAGTGCGCCAGTTGGATATGTAACACTCAGTATGACGGGAAAATATACCCTGTGCGCCCGGCAGGAACACGCCCAGTGGGCACACCCGATGCCAGGGACCGCTGTGAGTTCAGAGATGAACGCGGAGGGATACACACCCGGAGGAACCAGAGCTGCAGCACCGACTCACCTCGAGTGACTGTCCGGCTGCGGTAACGCGATGAAAGGCCTCCCCTTTGAGCCCCTGCCCCACCTCTACAGCTTAAATACCAGGGCTGGCTCAATAGGTGGGTGCTAGAATGACCCCAGCGCAGACCCCCGACCCTGCGCATTGATATGCTAAGCGCAGCCGGCCCTGTGCACAGAATCCCTCGAAAGCGAAGAAAGGGCCCTGGTCCTGCAGTGCACACATTTTCACTGGCCACGTTCAGCACAAATTGTAGCCACACAGAATAAAACAACGTTGAAACTGGAGCGCCATGACCCACATGCCCATCAGTCCCTGGTCCCTCCTCCCCCTTCTCAGAGAGGACAGAACGGGAGGTGTTAGAGTGGGTGGCCGGGTGGGGGGTGGGCAGATAAATCGCCTCTTTGTCTTCAATTGTTTTCAATTACTACAGTTGCTATTTCGGTTAACAGAAACACTTTTAGAGTATTTAACGCCCCAGTGTATGCTGGGAGTTGTGGTCTTTCTTTGCTTCCATTTGATCATTTCCACTCACATATATGAAAACGTTGTGTAAGTATACTCCCCCCAGAAGAAACCCTATGTTTACCATACACACATTTAACATGGGCATAATAGATCTGCTGCAGTTTGGGATTTTTTGGTCATAGGCAATTGGGAATCAAAAAATGTTGAAGTATTTTTTGGCAATATATGTAAGCCAGCAAACTCTCTCTAACTACCTGTGCCTCAACACACCCGGTGACTCTACTGGTTTACAAT
The DNA here is from genome assembly GCF_964261635.1 of Lissotriton helveticus. Classification (NCBI taxonomy): domain Eukaryota; kingdom Metazoa; phylum Chordata; class Amphibia; order Caudata; family Salamandridae; genus Lissotriton; species Lissotriton helveticus. The sequence goes on along the minus strand of NC_136061.1, from coordinate 1,950,110,800 downwards.
GCATAGGTGTGCACTGCAACCCTCACTTGTTGTTGCATATCTCAATGTGCACCTCACAATCCTTTACAAGCCACAAGGGGAACACCCTGACAAAGGAGGGTTCGGTCCTCCCTGCTGCTCAGAAAGGAGAGCACAAATGGCTTGTAATAGGAAAACCCCATACATTTAGTGTAGGATCATGTGTATGATATGTTGTTTATGTACTGCACTCCTGGAATTCATTGCAGCAGAGCTGGAACCAACGTGCATGTTTATCACCCATTCTAAAAGCATAACTTTTGTATCCCTCAGTATATATTTTAATTTTTAATCTATACCATATGCACCTAGAAGATGTATTTGGCTAGAAGAATCAAAAGATCAACGATTATAAAGAAGGTGTGGTTGGGGCGGTGATGCTGGGATCACATTAGAAATTATAGAGAGTAGCGGAGCATTTTGTGTTGTAAAGGGTAGGGAAACTGCTGAAAGTAAGAGAATTTTGACAATAATCCATGTGACTCAAAAAGCAGGGTCTACGGATCAATAAACCAACGGAGCCGGTTACATATGTATGTGGAACACACGCTGGACCAAAATGGGGACGCAGACCCACCACTGAACCTGCTGACGAGATGGGGTCGAAGAGTGGTATCAGATTTGCTTTCAGGCCAGCAGCAGGCTGGGTCTTAAGGATGGCGGTCAGAGAGCCTCATTGGCTGTAAGCACAGCCTGACACGCTGGGTATGAGTTCTAGTTTTGGAGGAGAGGTTTACTTGATGTGTTGTGGAGGAGACACCTCTGTAGAGGGAAGTTTGCCTCTGAGATAACAGTGTTGCTCTAAGTCAGGGTTCTCCAAAGTCGGTCCTGGAAGGCCGGATCCATACCAGATTTTTAAGATAACTACTAGTGGCCGCCGGCACGGATCAGGAGTGGTAGGCGGGTGGGGGAGAATGTAAGAAAATTACCTTATTAACGCCGCGTCTCTCCAGTCTGTCCTCCGCATCATGACTCAGCCAGAAGAGGAACCAGAAAGCACCAAGGCTCCCCTGACCAATCACAATGCTGCATGCAGCGTTGTGATTGGTCTGAGTACCTTGGTTCGGCGCTCAGCCAGGGAAGGGGGGCCAGGGCATGTTCTCCATGCAGGCTCTAATGTAGCCTATGTGGAGAACATATGCCAAGTGCGCATGATCCAGGCTGGCCATGCATTCATGCCCACTTGGAGTGGGCAAACCACTCCTTCCCTGCTCTGAGAGCAGAGCAGCCCCGCCCACCCCGGCCACAAAGCAGTAGGAATAAATAAAATTATCATAACATTCAGTTATTATCATTATATTTTTCCTTTAGTTACACTGCTTAAAAGCAGTGGGTCAACGCTCCTCCGCCTTAGCGAAGGAGCCACCACTGATAACTACATTTATCTAAATGGGGATATGCTAAATATCTGGTACGGATCCGGCCCTCCATGATCGACTTTGGAGAGCCCTATTCTAAGTGGAGGTTTCAGGCGATTGATGCATCGGAATATAAAGGTGACTCAAGCATCAGAGGGAGCCACATAGTAAGACGAGAAGGGCGCAACAGGTACATACACTTTATCTGCTAAACAAGGGTGGCTTTGAAAGACCACCAAGAAGAGCGCTGTACATCTGTCTACAGGCTCTGTGTGATATTTCAACCAACATTAGGCATACTGGTGCCCCAGTTTCACATTTCCCCTTATAAATATAGGCCTAGAAGTAGGGGAATACTTGGTAGTATTGGCTGAAAAACCAGGACTGCTTGAAAGTTGCACTCATGACCCAGGGCCTCTGACAGTTGTAACGTTGTTGATACAACCGAGTCAGACCAGGTGGGCGTTAAGACTAGAATATTTGGGGGTTCAGCTTTGCCCTGAAAGGACGTTACGGATGACTGCTGCTTGGCTTATGAATGAGTAACCAACCGCATGGTCCTCATACACTATGAGAAGGCAGCCACTATAGATGTTGGCATCTGCTGAAGTACAGAGTACTGTGCTCTAAAATGGCCTCTGCATTGTGGACATCTTGCGTCTCAGATCTGTTTTACTATTCCTACATACAGTGACTTGCAGCACTCGAGAGATAGAAAGACGAGGGCCTGTGTGGTGGCAGTGAGGTTGCATCGAGTATTGTATAATGTTTGATGTGATTGCTGTACTCGCCTTCTAATCCTTGATCAATCAATCAATTAATCAAGGGTGTTTAAAGCGCGCTACTGACCCGTGAGGGTTTCAAGGCGCTGGGGGGCGCATAGATATGTTCAGCCGAAGAGCCAGGTCTTGAGGGTCTTCTTGAAGATGTTTAGGGAGGAGGAGAGTTTGATGTCTACCGGTAGTTCGTTCCAGGTCTTGGCTGCAAAGTGAGAATGATCTTCTGCCTGCTCTGGCTCTGTGGATGTGCGTGGTTTCGGCCAGTGCGAGGTTGGAGGATCGGAGGTTCCGTTTGGGTACGTGGAAGTTGACTCTGTCGTTGAGGTATTGTGCAGGCATTTGTAAGTGTGAGCGAGGGCTTTGAAGGTGACTCTCTTCTCCACGGGGAGCCAGTGGAGTCTCCGTAGGTGTTGGCTGATGTGTTCATGGTGGGGGATGCCGAGGACCAGTCTGGCTACGGTGTTCTGAATAGTCTGGAATTTGCAGAGCAGGGCCTTGTTTATGCCGATGTAGAGCACGTTTCCGTAGTCCAGTCTGCTGGCGATGAGTGCGTGGGTTACTGTCTTCCTTGATTCGGGAGGGATCCATTTGAAAGTCTTGCGGAGGAGGCGGAGGGTGTTGAAGCAGCTGGAGGAGACGGTGTTTACCTGTCGGCTCATAGTGAGCGATGGGTCGTGTACAATGCTGAGGTTTTTGCGTGATCTGTGGGTGTGGGTGGGCTTCCGAGGGAGGTGGACCACCAGGTGTTGTCCGCGGCTGATGGGGTGGTCCCAAGGATGAGGACTTCTGTCTTCTCTGTGTTGAGTTTGAGGGAGCTGTTGGTCATCCAGATTGCGACGTCTTGCATGCCTGTCTGGAAGTTGAGTTTTGCGGTGGTGGGATCTCTGGTGAGGGAGAGGATGAGCTGGGTGTCATTGGCGTAGGATACAATGTTGAGGTTGTGTTGTCGTATGATGGTTGCGATGGGGGCCATGTAGAAGAGGGTCGGCCTCAGAGATGAACCCTGATGTTCGTGGAGGCGGAGTGGAAGGGTTGTAGTCTGATCCTGTGGGTTCTGCCAGTGAGGAATGATCGGATCCGGTCCAGGGCTGAGCCTTGAATGCCGGCATCGTGTAGTCTGGTTACTAGCATGTGGTGAGAGACGGTGTCGAAGGCTACTGACAGGTCAAGTAAGATGAGGGCTGTGGAGTGGCCTTGGTCCAGGAGGGCATGGATGTTGTCTGTGGCGGCGAGTAAGGCGGTCTTGGTGCGGTGGTTGCTTCGGAATCTGGATTGAGATGGGTTGAGGACGAAATGCGTTAACTCCCTGTTGACTGTTTTCTCTGCCACTTTGGCCATGAAGGGGAGGAGCAAGAAGGGCCGGTTGTTTTTGAGGTCGGTGGGGTCAGTCGTGGGTTTCTTGAGCAGGGGCCTGACTTCTGCTTGCTTCCAGTCATCTGGGAAGGTGCCTGTTTCGAGGGTGGTGTTAATGGTTCGTTATAGTTCGGGTGCGATGACGTCCGTGGCTCTGTGGTAGATGTGCGGGGGGCAGTGGTCGGTGGAGGCCTCCGAGTGGATTCCCTTCATGGTTGCGCCGGTGTCAGCAGTTGTGATCGGTGTCCATTTGGAGATGGTGGGCTGGCAGGTGCTTCTGGGAGGCGGGGGCTGGGTGTGGCGTCTTGTTGGTGGTTGGTGAAGTTTTCGTAGATTGCTTTGATCTTGAGGTGGAAGTAGGTTCCAAGCTTGCCGCAGAGTTCTTGGGACGGTCTGATGTCTGTGGCTTCGCAGCATCTTGGGACGGTGTGATGTCTGTGGCTTCGCTGAAAGCACCCTCCGCTCTCTCAGGCACAGGGATTCTGTTACCTTCTACTCCTATGCACTGCTTGAATCTCTACTTGCTGCTGTCTTCCTTGGTGAGGCTGGCATAAGTCAGTCTTTCTGTCATATCTGATTGTTCTGAGCTTCCTACCTCTCACCCCTGGCTTTGGGCTGAAAGTCTTTGCATTCCTACGCTGCTTGGTTTGATGGTTCGTGCTCCAACTACAATAGCTTCTGACATCATCATCTGGTGTGTATAGGCGCTGCACCGCACCATAGAAAAGCCAATTCATCATCTCTCTTTTATTTCATACTCAGCCCTCTATGGGGCTCAGACACCCAAAAGGGTCTGCTTGGGACCTCTTGTAGCCTCAAAAAGAAATGAAACCTCCCTACTGTGTTTCTATTGGAGATGTGACCCAAAAAAAGACAATTATGGGGCTTTAGCAAAGTAAGTTTAATGAGCATTACATCATCCACCTGTATTTTTGCTTCCGAAGGACACCAGAGACAAAAAGACCAACCAGAGCTTTCTAGTTATCCTATATCAGATGTGAGAAGCGTATGCATCCCTGCTCTTTCATACACGTAGTCCTTCGATTTGCAACCCAGTAGTAATTGTAGTAGTGGTGGTAGCAGTCGGAAAGATCATTTCTATATCACATACCACAAACTGAACTACTTCTAGTGCTTAAATAAAGATGGAAAAAAACCTGGTATCAGGGGATCAAACAGCCACAAGTAGTGACCATGTTATCCTGTCTTTGTTATGCTGCTCTGCTTTGACAATCTCGACTGAGTGTCCTGGAATAATTTACTTTGAAAAAGTAAGCATGAGAGTCTCCAGGCTTTTACTAACCTCACTGACACACGGGCGGTTACACTTTGCGAGCCGGTCACTGAACGAAGGAACACACGCAGTCCAAGAAGCGTAAGTACCTCTATTGAGGACCGCTTGATGAGAATAACGTTGAGGCACGTGTAGCCTTCTTGTTTAATGCGCTCCTATGTTGTTGTAGGTTCAGGCGATAAGGCGACATGGTCATTATCCGTATGTGAGTACGTGAGTAGAGCCAGCTTTGGTTCAGCGTTTGTGGGGCATGTGGTTCACGCTGTTGTAGATCATCGAGCACACGGATTCATGCGACTGTTTTCTTTTCCGCAACATGCATTGTCTAGCACATCATTTGTTTATCCCTGCGCGCCATATACACACTTACACGCCCGTAGTTTATTAATAGACGGCACTTCTTTGGGTTCCTTCATATGGTTGCTCTTTAAGCACGATGGCATGTTTTCACCAATACCAGTTGATGTAATCACGCATTCTGGCACTTTTTCATGAATTGTTTAGTGATAGATTGATACTTTCTTTTTGTTGTAGAGCATTCCCCTGTGGAAGGGCTAGTCATCAGCCCGAAATGCATTGGGACTGTTAACGTTGGATGTTGTATCATTGGAATTTGTTTATGGAACTTATTTTTCAAACACTTATGAAGTACTCATGAAGCTAATGAGTTTTGAGTAAATAACGTGGAACATCTCAATTGTGTGGATTATACTTTATGATGAACTGCATATAAACATTCAGACTTTGTTGCTATTTGAGTGCTGTGCACCAGGGAGTCTTCCTCCAAGTTGGGGAAGCTTGGTAGTAGTCCTTTGTCATTCACGCTGATTGGCACAGACAGCGTCATCTCTGGAAGCACGCCACAGACCATTACAAGAGGTTAAAATTGAATTCACCCAAGCTGTGCAAGTCCTTTTCAAACTTTTAGTCAGTCTCCAGACTTCCTCAGGTAGGTACAACGGGATAGGACTCTGGTTACATTTTGATTTTTTAGGTCTGTCCTTTGCAACAGCTGTAGCTCTCTATTCAAACTATTGTTTTTCTATAATAAAAAAAAAACACCATACATAACATACATACGCACAGGGTCTTTTATTCAATGGGCTTCATTCATCAGTCTGCTAAACTGTCATTCATATTTTGCTTCCGCTCACCACAGTATACAGCGTGGGGCAAGGGGTCAGCCCACTTTGCCCATTGGCTCCTTTCACTTTGAGTGACTGCAGTAAGGCTGTTCACGTTGTTTTCATCCACCTAAAATAGTTTATTTCTCATCTTCTGCAGAGGTGGTTCGAAGTCGGCTAGTTTATTGAATTTATTGTAAATTAACTTTAAATACCAGCTGTTTATTTTGCCTTTTTTCCCTTATAAGGTTTGTGCAATAAAGTGAATTGCATTTTAACATTGTAGCTGCCTGCAATTTGAATGCCTAATTAGGTGGTGGTTTATTTTTGTCTTCTTCACAAAAACAAAATAATAATGAACACATGGACCCATTGAAAGGCTTGTTGCTTAAAACACATTAATGGTAAAACAGCTGCATCTGTGAATGTTTTTTTAAATGCCATTTTTTATGTCAGCATAAAGAGCAATATTTAGATGGCTGCATATTTTCTTTTTTCCCTTTTTATTTTGAGGCATATACTTGTAAATAAAACAAAATTATCCATTGCATCAGATTGCCAATGCCATACCTACTGGCTTTGCCAATGCTTGTTAGAGCAAGGGCCATGATTGTAAGGGGTCGACTAGGGCCTTCATTTCTTTGAGCTACAGGTGGAATTCTTGGACAAGTCCACCATGAACCTAGGCAAAAATATTTCCAGGAATGTTTTCACTAAACGAGAACGTAGTTAGTAGTATTGATGACAATAAGATAATTTGTCATTCTGATCACAAGCATTGCTGACTGATAACTGACAATTATTTCTATGACTTGACAAGCAGCTTCCAGCGAGTATAGCACATTACATTGCATGTGTTTACAATGCATCCGATTAGAACACGGTCGTTACAACAACCACTTTGTTACATCGCAGTACATTACAACGCAAGTTGTTTCATCGACTTGCTGTATGGGGCGCGCTGGATTTAGGAATGGTATAATTTACTATTCTAACTCCAGTCTGCGCAACACTAGAGAAGGTGTTGGAATAGTAAGTTATACTATTCCTTAGGTTAGCACCCTCCCTACAGCACGTCGATGTAACAGCTTGCTTTGAAATGTTCTGCGATGTAACAACGCGGTCGTTGTAACAACCGCATTGTAATTGCATGCGTTGTAACGCATGCAATGTAATGGTTGTTTCCCCTTCCAGCAAACCAAAGTCTATTGGTTACAGGGGGGCATATTATCAAGAAAGGGCGATACATTATCGCTGCTTTTATCGACAGGAAACTGCCACTAAAGCGGCGATAATGGGCTTGATAATATACCCTTGTGAATTCCCATAAAAGCCCAGGTTCTGGTGTTAACTTGGCTTCTATGGGAATTCACAAGCCCATTATCGCCGCTTTAGCGGCAGTTTCCTGCCGATAAAAGCGGCGATAATGTATCACCCTTTCTTGATAATATGGCCCAGAGGGTTTATGGTTGCAAACTAATACATAAATAATACCTGCTTTTCAGCATCTGATGGATGTAAACTGGATTATGGGAATGCCTTGTACATCAGGATCAGCAAACAACTCACCAGAGCACTATAAAACATCAAAATGCGGCTACAGGAATAATAATTAACCTCCCGCACACATGTTGCACCACACCTTTAGGAGCTCCACTGGCTCCCAATACTCAAGCAAGCAAAGTTCACACTCCTCACAGACTTTCAAGGAACTAAGCACACCAGCCCGGCAACCTCAACAGACACAACTCCTTACACAAACAAGGCAGATCCGTCAGCTTCAGTTTTCATCAATTTCAATGACCAGAAGTGCTTTCAAGACACCATTTGGCATACATTTACTGAAATATTGTCAATGTGTCTGCCTCGCAGTTATTTAAAGTCCATAATTTAATATGACTTATAGCTAACAGTTATAAAGATAGAATAAAACTAATATTTAAAACAAATCCAAAAAATATGTTGTGTCTCATGGCCAATCACCACTCACCTGAACAATACTGGTAGTCTGCAGAAGGTCGCAGATCCTCCTACGGACTAGTTACCACTACACAAAGGTTTCCAGAACTGTGTGAGCGTGGTAGCCTCCACGGGACAGGGGTTGTGACGAGAGAGACAGAATACTTGTGCATGTGGACTGGACTGCTTCTGAGTCTGCCTGATCTTCTTACTTGCGATTCTGCAAGGCTCTTAGAATTGCTAAGCTATTGGGTGATTCATTAGGGTAGAGTAGATGAGAGAACATGATTGGTACATATAGTTGTATTTTCCTTCCTACACTTTAGGATATGATATCAGATCTTTGCCTCATAACTCTGATGAGTCCTGTGCTCTTCCATGAGTTTTTCTACTGGAAGGCGCACTTGTGAAACTAAACTCCCCCAATGAAGATTTCACCTTAAAAGATTCCAACATGCATTAATTATATACAGCAATGGAGATGAAAAGAATTCAATTAGTGATCTCTTCAGTTCCCACCTCTCCCTTTCTTGTTTGAGTGACTACCCTCAACACCGGTGAACATCCATAGTACGCCAAGCTCTGACAAAACAATGTTCCTCGAGGTTGTCTTGTCTCTAGTTCTTTAGACTCGTTTCCTACACACAGTTCACTACTAAAAGTCTTTATCAATAACTTCTTCACATCAAATTGCAGTTGGCATTAAGTCTTTTATCGAAATACACTTGATTCAAGTCTTGTGCAGTTCTGAATTGAGATTAATGAAGTCTGTCATCAATTAACTATTTGATTGGTGCATTAAACTTATTCCTGTAGCGAGTAGTCTGTGAGCTCGAGCTGAGTGCGCGGTAATTATTCTTATCAGTGTTCAAACTTTATTGTTACCTTCTTTTAGCGTCGCAAGTAGGTGCCGAAGGAGGAAAAACTGTGATGGATCCACATCTCTGGAAGTTGCTGCAGGGTTGTCTCAGATGCTGGGCACGAAGTAGGTGCTCTCTCTCAGAGAGTTAAGAAGCCAAGCAGGGTGCTTCAGAAAGTGGGTAGTATTTATACGACCACGTGCAAGATGGCCACCAGTTCCTTAAATCTTGTGAAATTGTGGGAAGAGCAAGGTCAACTAGAAAGAACCAGTCTAAAAGAGAAGGTGTTTACATTGGAAGTATGTGAGGGGAGACAATGGCCATTCGTGGGGATGTAGGAGGGTCAAGGGGGCCACAGAGCCACAAGTGGAGGGGTACCATGAGAGTAAGGAGGGCACAGTGAACAGGGAAGCCCACTAAGCAAGCGGTGCACCGCATGACACTGTGGTTTTTAAAATCCCACCTTATTGTATTTTTTTTTTAAACATAATATGGTGAGGAACCAGACCCCTATCCAACACGGCGACCTCCTAATGCTGTAGTTTATCCAATGGACTCGGTTCCTAAAACATCTACCCCTGGTAACCGGCCTGGATAAAGAGCAAAACTGGTCATTTTCAATTAATTTATTAGGGACTGGGGCAATGACACATTCTCTGCTCAGCAGAGAGGCATAGTTTACTGGGTCTCATTTCACCTTCTTGCATGCATGTATTCCTCCAGAATCTCATTACCCCCTCATATTTCCCCACTGCCTCCCATCTCCAATCCCATGCCCTTATCCCCTGTGATCTGAAACTTTTTATAGCCACCTATCGTATAACTCCATCACCACTTTTTGTAGAGAGCTCCATTGCTTTGTAGATAGGTTCATTCCCCTGGGCATTCCTGCAGTCTACACATCTCATTTCAATTGTTTATTCATTCATATAAACTGCACACATACACATTGCTTTGGAAATGGAAATTTACTTGTAAACGAGCCTTAATGCCTGCATATCTATTTTGTGTAATACAATGACGTTTGGCAGGGTCACCCCCGCATTTTGGTCCCACTTTCTGACTATTAGGTACTGGGATAATGACACTGTAGTGCACTGGGTCCTGTTGACCAGTACCTCAGTGCACGTGGTCTAATCCTTAAAAATATGTTTATTTGATTTACCCTCAATTGGAATAAGTTAACTTATGTATAAGACTGTAGTATATGGTAATAGGTGTAACTGTAAGTTAAGAGTTCCACTCGGACTGCAGCACTGATTGTGCCACCAAAGTTGAGGCAATGTAAAGCATGTCTCCCAGTCGGTCATTGCAGACTGGTAGAGCAGTTTTAAACTGCTAACTCAAAATTTGCCAATTAAACTTCTGACAAAGCCCAGACCTTCCATTTTAATACATCTATAAGTCACCATTAACTCAGGCTTAACGAACCCCAAGGCACGGTGCAGTATATTAAAAAAAGAAAGACATTTCTTTTTACATATCCTGCTATACTTGCTTTGTCATTTTTACTGTGGAAAGGTTAGTAGCCCCTTTGGCGAGTATGGGGTTACATACTGACAATTCAGCAGCCCTTACTTTTAATGGGGATTACTAAATATTGTACTTCAAGGTATCAAAAGAATCCGTGGATTAAAACAGACTTGCTGCCCTGGATGGATTTGATGTCACTGGTTTACAAATGGCAATGTTAGAAAGTTGCTACTTTGTTGCCCAAAGTTTCCAGTAGCTGTCTACGGTTGCACACAAGTTTCTGTCTTTGAGACAGCCTTCTGCCCTCCTGAGGAGAGATGAAAACGACTCTCAGGAAGAGAAACAAAAGGTGAGTTTCCAACAGGAAGTCACCTATAAAGAGAAATTGTACTCACACATGGAAGGAGCTGATCATTTGTTTTAGCAGACAGGCTGGCATCTGGGGTAGATAGGGAAAAACCTTTGTCAAACCAGTTTTATAAGGGGAGTGTAGCCCCCAGGACACCTCTGGGCGGGGCTAGGTAGCTACCCACAACAAGAGAAGGGTTCTGCCATGTTAGGTGAGGGCTGAACACTGCATTCTGGGCTAGCTAGATGCCACACTTTGCAGGAAGTCATCATTAGACAGGAAGGGACCTGGTAGCACATTGGATAGTTAGTCGCCACACTTGAGGCTCAGAATGGGTATAAAAGTGGCACCCCTGGCACCCAGACCTCAAATCACGTCTTGAATGGAGAGAGGGCTGATAAAGGACTGCTCTGCTGTTCCCGGGACCCAGCAAAGGGAGGCTGCACCAAAGGCTAGACTGAACCTGTTGTGCCTTGTGCTAGCAAAGAAAGGACTGTGATTGTGGTGTCCCACTCCTGGAAAAGTCATCCTTGAGTCCCAGACAGCAATGGTGAATCGATGAGTCATTTGTCTGACTCCCTGTTACATCCACAGGGTCATAAAAGCTGAGAAACCTGCACCCTTGAGAGTCAAGTACCAAGAAACCTGACTGCCGCTGGACACCGATGCACAGCCTAGAAGACAGCGTCCCAAACCTAGAAAGTTGCACCCACATCTGCTGTACCTGGGAGAATTGTCAGAGTGCAGAATAGTCACCTAGCACAGGAGTTACTGCAAGTTAAAGGGACTGCTTTGCTGAAACCAGAGAACAGTAGACCAGTGGCAACTGGTTTTGTGCTAGATCTCAACTGGACTTCGCAGGATAATCGACCCTTGAGGCCAAGGTTGGCCTCTCACGAACCAGAGGGTGGCCGCAGGAAGATAACTGACACCGGCTCAGGATGAGCATCCCTGAGCCTCTTCAGCATCCTGCATCCCTTGCATCAAGACAACTCCATTGACTTCTATGGCGTAGGTCCTGGAACTGGACTGGAGACTGCTTATGTTATGAGGTAACTGTTCAACTGGACCAGACTGGTCATTGGGACAGGCTCCCTATTGGAGTTGGACTTCACAAAAGTGCACTTATAGCCGTTTTCATGTTACTTGTTGTGCTCACCCTAAAATGTAAGTTGCAGTAGATTACAGCAATTTATTGCATTCAGTAAAAAGCAATGATTTATTGTTTCTTTAAAAAATCATATTATTGTCATTGAATTGTTCATGTAAAGATAAAAATACAATCTATTTTTATAAATTGGTGTTGCGTTTTTGTTGTGTTGTATTTTCTTCTTATACAATTATTTATATACTTCTTTTTGCTTTACACTTTTACCTATGATAAAGCCTGACTGTTCTGAGCCACAGCTAGTCATGACTGAGCTACGGTTTTACAAATGAACCTGACTGGACCGGATATGGACTTTATTACATGGTGAGGTTGGTTAGAAGCCACTTTCCCTTGCCTCGGTCTAGTGCTGCCGATGACAAAGTAGATTTGATTTTGAGATCTGTGTAGCACTCCGGATTAAGCACTTACAGTTATATTCATGATATATATAACTATGTCCCTTTGTGACTTTGCCCCACAGACGGAGCCTGGTAACGCAGAGACAATTTTATTTTCTACACACACGAGGAGAAGCTACTCTTCCCTCGCTACATGGATAGGATAGGGACTTCCCATCCTTTATTTCACCACACATAGAGGGGGGTTCTTTTCCAGCCCTGAAGAAAGTCCTAGACCTTTACGGCCTTTGCGGACTTAAACATGTCGGCATCAGGGTCTTAGGACCATTAAAATCCAATAAAGACCCGTTTTTTTAGAATTTTATTGACCCAGCCAGACCCAAGAATAAAGGGAAACCAGGGGTCTGACTGAGGTTTTTTAATCTTTAAGCCCCCCTTCCTTCATCTATTCTAAGAGCTACCCAACACTGTGGTTGAGCCCACCCCGACTTTTAGGGGTCGGGGTGACCCGATGATGAAGCATGACACCACTAGGGTGTGTGAGGGTAATTAAAAATAAATAGTTTTTTTCCTCCTAAACAGACATGATTAGCATGGCCCTACTGCCTTGAGTGGTTAGCCGTATAATATTTGCTACCACTCAGGGTGTAGTCCTGTTTAACGTTACAGATTACACATCCACAGGAGCCACCATTGTGGGATGTATTTCAATGGAATCTGTAAAGGTCAAGATCAACCCACAGCATCTCCTGCCTCAGATCTCTCAATACACCCTCAAACCCGAGGCTGAGGTAGGAATTTGTCCAATCATTGCAGATCTCATTAAGCAGGGAGTTTTATACCAATTATCCGCAAATGTATTCCTATCCTCCATGTCAAAAAGGTAGGAAAAAACAATGTGTACAGATTAGTCCAACATCTCCATGCCATTAATGCTGTGATTATTCCTAGCTTCTCGGTGGTTCCCAAACCTGCCACTATCCATTCTTGTATCCCCACAAACACCCAATGGTTCACTTTTGTAGATCTCTGCTCTGCTTTCCTCTCCATCCCCACACATGAAGTAAGTTCGTTCCTGTTCACAATCTCATGTAGTGGGTCTCAACTTTCATGGTTAAGGCTGCCACAACAATTTACAAACTCCCCACCAACATTTTCCCAAACTCTAAATTTAAGTCATACATGGGTTGCCCCATCCAGTGGCTGACTAAGAGGTATGAGCTTCCTTGGGCCCTGCTGAATATTCTAGGCATTGAGTCCTGGATTATGCCACTATGTGGAAGCCCTTTCCGGATTATTTCAGTAAAATCATCCCAGATCCCTTGCAGTGCTCTGAAGAGAACAATAAGACATTTGTACCAATAAAACAAGCAGCACCCACTTTGGGACTTCACAGTTATGGCACGTCTTTTACTCTGTATTGTCATAAATATAATGGTTTTGACCTTGCGATGTTGGTACAAAGGTATGGTGATCGGAAAAGCCTGTAACCTATTATTCCTCTGCTTAGGCCCCAGTCACAGCTGAGTTGCCTCCATGTCGCCTCTCTGTAGCTGCTATTGCGCATCTTGTCGAAGCCTCTGAAAACATTGAACTGAGCACCACTCTGACATTCTGGCCCATGCTTCTGTTACCACTTTTCTCACCACCAAAGCTCAACACCATTCTACTGCCAAATTGTTTAGATATGAAATACTGTTACTGTCTGCCTTTCATATTACCCTTTTTCATTGTCCACTTTGAACTCTGTATGTCTGCTCTTGAAGAGGGAGAATCTCATGATTGTTGAGTTGTAACTGCACATGTAACCAAGCCCATGTTGATGTAACTGATAGCCTGTAATAAACTGGATTATTATTTGGGCGAGTGGTGTCTACCCACCCCAAGGAATAATCACATCCCTTGTGTCAGGGTGAACCTTCAAAGTCATTAAATTAACCTGAGCTCAACTCCCTGGTAGTTATTCCACAAAGTACACAGGCTTGACATAGGGCAAGGTGTAAAATCTTTATGCAGTATCAAAACAGTAATAAAGTTGAAATGCAAAACAATAAAAATCCCAAATCAAATTAGAGTATTATTTAGTTAACAAAATAACACAGAAATAAATAAAAATCCAATAACAGAGGCCACAGAAATGCCTTTTGAAAGTTTTAATTAGGAATAGCATCAAGAAGCATAAAGTGCCAATGATAGTCTACGGTGGCAGCAGACCATGATCTAGATACAGTTTGACACTGACCACAATGAAATGCAGGTCGGATACACCAACCAGGTGGGTTCTGGTCAATGATGTCGCCTTCTGACTTTAGTCTGTTAAGTCCCAATCCACCACTGGAGTACACTTCTACAGCCTCCATGACCTTAAAGGAGGCACTTAAAGACTCACAAGCAGATGCCAAAAAGCAGAGTCCAGTCTATGTCCTGTTGCCACAGGTAAGTTGGGCAGTTGCAGGAAAAGGCCTCCTGTAGCTTGTTGTGCCCCTGTAGCTTTAACAGGAGGTCAGTATTTTGACCTCTAGAGTGAACTTTTTCGTCCTGGGTACAAAAGGGAGCAGGCCTCTTCTTATGTGATAGACAGCAGGTTTAGTGCTCTTCTAATCTCCCTCAGGTCCAGCAGTGAAGTGGATACCTGGAAGTGCCACATTTATGCCTGGCATGAGCTAGTGGGTGGGAATGACTCCTGGGCATGCCCTTACCAATGGGGTTACTTGTCCTTAATATTTAATTTAATAAAATCTGACTTCACCATTGAATTGGAGTTTTTTTTGTAACTGTTTAATTATTTTTTATAGCTAGTCCCATTCCAGAGATACAGTATTAGGCTTTTAAATCTGTGCCATGTAGGGCAGCTTGGCCTGCCACTGTGAAAAATAGCTTTTGGGTGCTAGTCACTGTAAGGACATTCAAACATTAAGTGGGTCATTAGCATGGCGGGCGGACCGCCACAGCCCGACCGGCGGTGGCAATCCACCCGCCAAAACACCCCTCCAGACGGCCTGGTTTCCCCTGCCACATTGGCATGGCGGGGAGTATCACGGAGGATGGAATGACCGTCTGCCGCTTTTCCGCCGGTAGGCAATTGTCCAGATTGTGAGATCTGGGAGATGCGTCACGTTGTAAAGCCCTGCGCCACATATAGGTGTTCCTGCGCAGGGGGAGGGGGGGTTCCGGCACAGGAACGCCTCCTAAAAGTGGCTGAGTGAAATCTACAAGATTTCACTCAGTCACTTTTAGGCCAATGCTGCGTCAAAACCCTGCGCCTGCTTGAAGCAGGCGTAAGGCTTGACGCAGCATTGGAAGAATAGGGCACCCCCGAGCTTTGTTGGAGCTGCGTCGCAAGCACTGCGTCATCTTTTGGCACAGATGCGTGATGCATCTGTGCTGTTTTTGCCCCATGCTGCGCCGCATTGTAAATGCGGCGCATCATGGGTGGCGGAGTTGCGGTGCACAATTACTGGCGCATCCCTGCTGATATGCAAGGATGCGCCAGTAATTGTAAATCTGCCCCTTAGTATTAATGCACAGTTATAACGAAATTTAAGTGAGTCTCCATCATGTTATCCTGTGTTGCACGCTGCACATTTCTGCTGAACCATTTTAGTGAAGCGGAGCCTCATTCTGCAATTTGCACATCACAGTGAGGATTTTAGAAAGATGTAGAGTCAGCTCCTGCTAACAACTTTTATTTCTTCCACCAAGCTCCTCTTGCGTTCTTCCCATGAGAAGAGCTTGGCACCTGCTCATCTGGGCCCATCAGTAGGTTTCGATGTTTTCATGTGTTCTCACTTCCAATAGCAACAATTGTATAAATGTAGCACCAACATTTATAGATTTAAGCATTACATGCTCCAACCCATGAAGGGTAAAGCTCTGGTCTTTTGACTAGGCAGTTGCCTAGTCAATTGCTTTTTATGAAAGTGTAAGTAGACTTTATTGCTTGATTAGTAAAAACCCTTGCACTGTGTTACAAATGAATAAATAAAATACCATTATATTTTTAATTAGATTAAAAGGTAATACATTGTAAAACACGTGCATAAAAAAGGCGGACAATTAGCACCTTAGAGCAGTGCTTAATTTGAGCCGGTGATTTCCGGCACTTAATTATCAACCCTGGCTGTCTGGCTAACTTAGAGATCACCACAACAACAGTTAATTACTAAATTAATGTAAATTAAAATTGACTACTAACTGCTGCACAAGTCATTCTTATAGCTTTGGGGGACTGGAATAGTCTGAATTGTCACACTTGTAGGTGTGTGATGGTTAGTAGTTGTGTCGTTACTATATTTGGCAACATGGCAGGGGCAATGTATGGTGCAAGCCTCAGTGGCCTCCTGAGGAGAACCCCGGCACTTATGTTTTTTTTTTTTTACAAATTAAGCACTGCCTTAGAGAGAAAGCAGGCCAAATCAATGATAATAAAGTGCAGCAAATTTGGCTAGAATGGTTAAAATAGCCTTGCGCTGTAAACATTAAAAGCAGGTATGAATAAAGTGCTATGACTAAGATGATTTAGAAGTGTAGCCTTTATCACTGTAACAAGGGTTTGTGCTCTGTCTATACGTCTAAACGCCTTGACCAGATAGTTTCACCTGCACCTGTTAAAAACAGTTTCAGAAAAAAGTGCATTCAGAAACAGTGCATTCATACAAAAGTGAATTCAGGGGCCCAGTACCAGGCACATTAATAACCTAATCTCCACCTAGCCCTTCAGCTGCAAAATCCAAGGTCTTAACCTTTTTTGAAAAATTATAAATACATCTAAGCAGAGCACAGTTTATTCAATGGGTCAGAATAGGCCAGCAATGCTTCCCTGCAGGATCTTGTTCCCCTGACAACCCACCCACTAAGTAACAGCTCCTTCTTGTTCTCCAAAAGGGTGTGGAACAAGCACAATACATGTATTATGTCTTCTTTTTGTTGTTTGAAGAGCTGACACATTACCTGCTCTTCCCCCTTTTTCCAAGCTAGATAATATGTTGGGATTGGGATCACCCCTATCCTTAGTTTCATAAACTGTGCCTTTGTCCAGTCGTTGTAAAGTTTGTTTAAGTAGCACTGTGGTTTTAGATGTTTATAGGTGTGCAATGTCATCCAGCCATGTTTACGTCACGTGGAGAAATGCAGGCCTTGTCCTCTATTAGGAAGAGCTTTTGTGTGCCGATTTTTGCCACCCTTTTAAATTCCTGATGCCTGATAGTTAGGTCCCGAATGATTAGCATACTCAGAGCTTGAGACAGATAGCACTTTCCCGCCAACCTTTGCTTTGTTTCTAATTCAGTCCATATGTGGTGGCCCAGAGTGCCTTCTTTTGTGGCCCTGAGCTTGTGACAGCTTATCACAAAGGCTGCTTTCCGTGCCAAAGCCTGCCTGCATTTGCCAAATTGCAATCTTTTTGAGCTAGTGATGTATGAGAGAGAAGCTGAAAAATTGTTCTATATATCTTCACGAGCAGTCTGTCAAGAGTCGCACTGTCCCGCCCTTTAAGAGCCTCACCACCGTAGGCTAAGGTCGGAAGAATCTTTTATGGAAAGTGTGAAAAAGGTGCTTCTATTTTATTTTTTTCTACAATTTCTACACACAGGTGCAAATTTATCCACGCTTCTGGGGAGTGATATCTCAGCAGGATGTGCATGGCCTTAAGTCAAAACAGAGCTCTTGATGATTTTGGGAACACGGCCACCAAGTATTATGTCCGGAAGTGCAATGCAAAGAGCTGCAAAAGAAAAGGTAGTAATGGAAGGGTTAGAGAGAACAGCATCTGAACTCCAGAAAAAAGATAATGACTGCAGAATGGCACATGGGCCATGAGTGCTATAGTGGCAGGCAGCTCTAGATCTCTTGAGCCTGCTGTGTACTCAGTTCTACTACAGGTCTATAGGGCTTCAGAGAAAAGAGGGTTTTGAGATGTCATTACATTTCCTACTAGCTAGTCCAACTCTGCATCCAGGTTCTTGGCCCTTCTGCAGTGCAGACAGAGCAATGGTCCGGTGTGCCAATTGTAAATGTGATTCTATGTGAAAGTATGTGAAGGTCTTACAAAACTGGCAAAATATTGCCAGAATTAAGATAAAGAAAAGGCAGTGCCAACGCATACTTTAAATAAAAAAAATCCCTGTGTGAGAAAGGGGTATGGCTTGGGAGTGGGACTTTGCGCCAAGAACTTCCATAGCGGCCGTATGCCTCCAACACCTGGACCCATCGACCTCCTCCCACTTCTCAAAAAGCCAAAATAAAAAGGGTGCTGTAAATGTCCTGGGGTGTTTTTACACACATGAATGGACATCAGCTGCTTACAGTCTCAAAAGATGAGCTGAAAATCCACTCTATGCAGTCGTTTCCAGTTCGCCTTGCCTTCCACCATATGAAATCAGCTCCTTACCGTGTGATTGTCTAAAGGGGGCCAATATTCTGAGACACGCGGTGGCATTGTGTGAGTTGGTAGGTGCTTAAAGGTTAGTGGGTGTGTTGGGGGTTAATGGAAAGAGGTACAAGTAAGTATGTGCAGGAGAGGGTGAGAAAAGTGTGCTGAAGATGAAAGAGATGAGGAGTGAGACATGCGCGGTCTAGATACAGGAATGGGCAGCACAGGAAAGATATCAGGGGGTAAAGGGCACAAGAGTTTAAATGAAAGTCTGCAGAAGTACTGTGTCAAGAACTGGAGAAATTGAGACACACTGAAGACCACTACTCCTTCCACTGACATAAGTAATGTTTGATTCATAGCCTGAATAAAACGTTTAAATCACTTTGTATTTGTTTGTGCTTCGATTCAGGAGGCAACAAAGCAAACTGCCATGAACATACCAAGATGAGCATAATGGCTATTCTGAAACCATGTCTTCCTTCGGCTGCGATTTTACAGAGTGGAACTCCCTACCTCCCTCCCATCTCTCCCTCCTTCAACCAGTTACATTCCTAGACAAGCCTTCTTCCTTCCACCTAGGTAGAATCTGGGAAATGGCCTTTACAATGCGGGCTGAGCCACAAGTGCCATTTCCCCACAAGCCGAACCATGCGTATGGGTGGTTAAGGCAGAGCGCAGTCTAGATGCTGGAATGAGCGGGCACAGGAAGAGGAAGGATCGGGAGAGGATGCAATCTGGTAAGTGGGGCAGAGGCCCGGTTTTGAGGGGATGGGGGATAGTTTTTAAGGTTTGGGGGATACTTGGTAGGGCACCAGGGGGCTTCAGGGTCGTTTTTAGGGCTTGAGAGGAGGTCGGATGGTTTAGGGCTTGGGGAGGGGCCGAGATAGTGTTTAGGGCACAGGGAGGGGTTGGGTAGTTTTTAGGGCTCGGGGGCCTGGGTAGTTTTTAGGGCTCAGGGTTGAGGGAGGGGCTGGCATGTGATCTATACTACACATATCCCTTTACCAGTCATGCCTTTATCACAAAACTGTGTAGTAAAGGCATGCGTGATAAAGGAATGCATTGTTCAGATGCAGTCGTTGTTTGGGCACCACCCCCTTTGCCTTACAACTTCCACTCACCAACAATATTATACTAAGAAATCCATCTCATAAAACAAATACATTAGCACCTCCTTTCACTACTCCTCAAAAAGAAAACATAACACGCACACCAGCACAACCAAATCCCTCAAGCTCAACTCTTCATAATACTTTCCATCACAAACTATAAACATACGCCCACTTTTCAGATTACACAAATGAAGAAACTCCCATTCCACGCTTTCTATCTTCCTCACCACTTAACACAGATACAGCAACACAGCAATTCTCTTTTAACCACCTCTCATCCATTGGACAATTTAGAACCTTACTACATGACCCACATGCTGCATCACCACCCCTAGCTCATACACCTTCCACCCTAAACAGACGCAAACAAAATAAGCAACATGCCAAACTTCACAACTTTGCTTCTCCATGTCTACTGCCCAACCAGATTATACTACAAAAACAACACAGCACACCAACTCACCCTCAACCACCATCTCCACCACCTACAAACGTGGACCCATCACAATGCTTTCTTAGTCTGCTGGATGAGGAACATGATACGGAACAGCTACACAATCGCTATCCTCATACAGCTAATAAAACACCATGGATACACCTGCTGCAAGCCCACAAAAGACTGCTCACTCTTCTACTAAACAAAATCACACTATCACCTAAGTACATTGTATAAACTGTCTATTAATAAATGCTAGATCGCTCTCTAAAAACAAACATCACATCTACGACCTTCTCACTGATGCAAAACCTGACATACTCTTCATAACTGAATCATGGTTGGGAGATGATGTGGCTCCAGTCCTGCATGAATCTGTTCCTCTAGGCTAGCAAACAATCACCTAAAATTGTATGGGCAAAAAAGGAGGTGGCCAGCTGTTGTGTTCAAACAAACATTACATCTCACTAAAGCTGCCAACGTCTCCATAAAAGATTGTGAGGCCCTTTTCAACACATGAAATCCTACACTATCTTCCTCCAGTAACTTTCTGCTCCTTTACAGACCTCCACCTAGCAATGCAACATTCCCAGACACACTTTTAGACATGGTTTCAAACCTAATAACACTACACTCCATCCCATGCGTTCTGAGTGACTTCAACATTTGGTTGGACAAACCCAATATGCCCCATCCAAAAACAATACTCGTAGGCCTTACCACACTGAACCTGCATCAGATCGTCCACAAACCCAAACACATCCCTGGACACATCCTAGATGTCGTTACCTTTCAAACAATGACTCTGCTCACATAGTCAGACCACCATTTGCTTGCTTTCTAACATAAACAACATTGAGCGACGCACCTAAAACCACCTATCGACCGTGGAACAAACTCATTTTAGAACACTGAGAAACACAACTAACATCCAGTACAGACCTAGGCACAATAAATTCAGTTAAAAAACTATAGGAGTGGCTATAGGGAGCTTTTGATATCCTGATACCACTAAAAACCATATAACAGAAAAAAAGAAAACAATCACCTTGGAGAAATACAGAGATGAAAGAGTTAAAACATCAAATTAGAAAGCTGTAACGTGCCTGGCTCAAAACAAACACCAATCAAGACAAACTTTGCCTACAGTAAATTAACAGATTAGACAAGTCAGCTATCAAAACAGCTCAGAAAAGATACTATTGAGACAGAATGTGCAAATAAAGAATTCTATAAAATTCTCAATGAATTTCAGAGACCAAATTGCCTAGAAGGAGCTCATCCCGTTACTCAAGATTTCACTGACAAACTGGCAAGTCATTATATGGCCATAGCAGACACGTTGAACTCATACTTAAAACAAAGAAAAAGCACCAGTGCTGACCCTTTTCCAAACCAACAATCCAAGAATACTCTAATGCAGCCTCTTCGTTCCTTCCACCACGTTTCACACAATGAATTTATGGACATGGTCAAAGCAAGCAGGCCTGCCGGTCACCCTTCTGACCCATGTCCATCACAGACTTTCAAGACAATTCTTCTAACAACCTCTGCTGCCACTCCAGTAAGAAGAATAAGCAACAATTCCTTAACTACCGGAATATTTCCAGAAGAATTCCAAAAGACATACATATGCCCATTACTGAAGAAAACAAATTTGGACCCGCTGAACCCTGACAACTACAGACCAATTACAAATGGACTTTTCCTAGGCAAACTGATAGAAAGAGCAGCGTTCGCCTAGATGTCACAAGTCATTGAAAATAATGCCATACTTTCAGACTTCCAAATGGGTTTCCGTCCAGGAAGAGGCACCGAATCTGCCCTCTTTGCCATCTGGGATGGCCTGAAGAACACAGCTGACCGCAATGGGGTGGCTGCGCTACTTCTCTAAGACCTCTCGCCTGCCTTTGATACGGTTGACAATGACACTCTGGTACAAAGACTCTATGATGCCGGCATAGAGGGGACTGCTCTAGACTTGATCACATCCTACCTTCGTGACAGAACTAATGTCATCCATACCCCCTTTCTCCTCCAAACCGTACTTCACAAAAGCAGGGGTCCCTCAAGGCTCTATCATCTCGCCCATGCTTTTCAACATCTACATGAAGTCATTACTGGCACTAAGCAATCAATTTCACCTCATGTGCTATAAATATGCAAATGGCAACCAAATACTCCTTCAACTGAAATGCCCAAAAGACTTTGGATACTCAGCAATGTTCAGTTGTCTAAGAGCCGGGGATTAATGGATGACATGGAGCAATCTCACATTGTATGCTTCCCAAACATAAGTATTGACATGTCGCGATTGGAAACATTATGACCCACTCACCGCGAGGCCTGATGATCTGGAAACACCGCCTAAAGTATTGAAAGGAAGTAAGAAACTCGGAATGACCATGGACGCCAAGCTATCAATGAATGTGCAGGTGAACAAACTAGCAAGATCAAGCTTTGTTATTATAAAAGCTCTGCAACGAATATTCCCTCATTTGGGATTTCAACACAAGGTCTAGGCCAGCATCTCCCTTGTTCTGTCCAAATTCGATTACGCCAATTGCCTCTACCATGGATCACCTTTAATGACCATGAAAAGACTACAACGGATTTAGAATTTGGCTGCCAGACTACTCTTACATATAAAACCGCGAGACCACATCTCCACCGCCTTTAAAGCCCTACATTGATTACTGGTTGCCAGAAGATCCACGTTCAAGCTGCTTTGTATCACCCACAAAGCGATACATGGAGCAGGACCACTCTTCATCAGGAATAAAATCACCAAACACATTCAACAATGGAACCCACACTCTAGAGGGGCACCTCGCCTAAAAATCCCAACGTACAAGAAACAAACCATGGGCGGCACTCCTTCTCTGTTCAACCAGCCAAACTATGGAACCCTTTACCCCCAACATAAGATCCACGGGTACCACCTTATCTTCAGGAAACTACTCAAGAATTGCCTCTTCCCCACATAACCACCATACGCAAACAGAAATACAGCATATCCCTCTGTATATAAGCATTTATTTGGACTATAGATCTGTACCTATATATGTGTATTGCTTTGTATAAATGTGTAGAATAATTATGTTTAAAAATATATAAATATTCATTAGATCTGCTTAACAAATGTACATATTACTGACAGTTACATTATTCTATGTTTTAACATGTATAAAAGTGACTGCGTAAATAAGTAAATGGTTTATTATAACTATTTATCTACAATTGCTTCACTATTGAATTACAAAAAATGTATATACAATTAATTTAAAGTACAACAACACCTGAAAGCCGGAGTTTATTTAATGCATTTTTTTATCTACATATACCACCTTCCTTTATACATCTATAAACCTCCCATGTACTTATGGATCTATTTATTTATCACTTTTCTTCTAATTCATCTCAATTGCACTACCCTATTTCTCACCCTATACCGAGCTCAATATATTCTTTACCTCAACTCTCTTACTCCCCTCAAACTTTTTTTTTTTTTTAATTTATTTATTGAAGTTTTGTATAGCGCTAGCTGGACCCGGGGGTATCAGAGCGCTTCACAGCAAATAGAGAAATTCAACCAAGGCAATAAGCATAGAATACAAGAATCGGAAACGATAGGAGGGGAATAAAGCCTGTACACCAACAAAACAACAGCAATAATAACGCAATAAGAGACTGAGTTCGGGGGCGAATCGGTTAGATTTGAGTTCCGCAAAGGATATCAGATTTCTGCTGTTGGGAGATGGGCTTCTCGCTAAGCACCGGAGCGTTCAAGGAAGAGGGCTTTGAGTAGCGTTTTGAATTGTGGGAAGGAGGCGGTCGTTCTGATATGTGGGGGGATGGAGTTCCAAATCCTGGGAGCGTTCCCCGCAAAGGATTTTTTAGAGGTCGTGCATTTCTGTGATTTCAGCGGGATGAGCAGGAGTGTGTTGGAGCTTCTGAGGTTCCTGGATTGTCCAGCCCTTTTGAGTTTAGAGGCCAGGTATTCTGGTTTGCCTGTATGCAAGGCTTTATGTGTGAGGCAGGCTGTGCGGAAGTTGGCTCGTTGGTCAATCGGAAGCCATTTGAGTTCTTTGAGCGCCGGTGAGATGTGGTCAAATTTCCTTGTTCCTGTGATCATTCTTGCGGCAGCGTTGAGGGTGGAGTTGAGGGGTCCCAGGTGTGACTTGGCTGTTCCAGTCAGTACAGCAATGCCATAGTCAATTCTTGAGAGCACAAGTGCCTGGGTGGCATGTTTCAGATCTTTGGGGGGGAGGAAGGGTTTAATTTTGTAGAGAAGTTTCAAGTTCATGAACGCGCTTTTGGCTGTTTTAGAGATGTGCTTCTTCATGTCCAGTTTGGGGTCGAGAGTGATTCCTAGGGATTTTGCTGAGTCCGTTGGAGTAAGAGAGACATTGAGGGCATTTAAGGCTTTGAGCCATTCCACTATTTGTGGGTTTTCATCTTTGTTCGAAATTAGGAGAACTTCCGTTTTTTCTTCGTTCAGTTTGAGGTGGTTGGCTGAGAGCCAGTGTTGAACCTCCATGAGTGTGGCATTAAGTCTGTGAATGTCAGCGATCGAAGTGGTTTCCAAGTAGAGTTGAGTGTCATCCGCGTACAGGTGGAAGGGGATGTTAGAGTTCCTTAGGAGAGAGGTGAGGGGTTCCATGTAGATGTTGAAAAGTTGCGGGGAGAGTACTGATCCTTGTGGAACACCTCTGTTGATGGAGAGGGGGTCTGACTCCAAACTGTTGATCTTTATTCTTTGAGAGCGGTTGTTAAGAAAGGAGGCGAACCATTTTAGGACTGTGTTTTCGAAGCCCGCTCTTTCTCGGAGGACATTAAGAAGGAGGGAGTGATCGACCGTGTCAAATGCAGCCGAGAGGTCAAGGAGAATGAGGAGGCTACATTGGTTGGAGTCGAGTGACATGTGCAAGTCATCAAGGACATTTAGGATAGCGGTTTCCGTACTGCAGCCCTTTCTGAACCCTGATTGGAGAGGATCCAGTAGGTTAGAATTCTCTAAGTGTTGGTTTAATTGTGACAGCACACATCTTTCCAGAATTTTGGCTAGGAACGGAAGATTCGAGACTGGTCTGAAGTTATTCATGTCTGTGAGATCAAGGCCGGGTTTTTTGAGCAGAGGGGTGACTTGTCCTAGTTTAAGGCAGTCCGGGATGAGGCCCTCGCTTAAGGAGCTATTGATGATCTTGCCCCAGATTGGGGCTAGGGTGAGCTTCAGGTCCTTGGTCAGTCTCGAGGGAAGTAGATCGAGAGAGTGAGAGGAGGGTTTCGCTGCGTCGATAAGATTGCTTATCATTTCAACCTCGATCGGCTGGAAAGAAGACCAGCGGAGAGATGAGGTTACTGGGGGGTTGTGGATGATTGCAGGGCTCTGGATGAAGGAGCGATCGATTTTGGCGATTTTTTCATTGAAGAAGCTTGCGAAGTTGTCGCATTGGGTTTTGGAGGCAGCTAAGTTGGCTGCCTTGGGAAGGGAGGTTTGGTTTCTAATGATGTCGAAGAGTTCCTTGGGGCGGTTTCTGGCATTGTCTAATGCAGAACTGAAGAAGGAAGTCTTCTTACTTTTGATGTGAGTATAGTAGATTTTGCGGGCTGCCTTCAGTTGGTCCCGATGCAAGGCAGAGGGGTTGTTTCTCCAAGTTCTTTCCAAGGATCTAAGGTGTCTTCTTTCCTCATTAATGTCAGTAGAGAACCAAGATCTGGAGGGGATGCTTCTGGATTTTTTTAGTTTCAGAGGTGCCAGCTGATCTAGGACACGCTCTAGATTGGAGTGGTAGAGCGAGGTGAGTTCCGAGGTAGAGAGGGGCTCCGCCGTGTTCGGGAGGAGCGTGCTGAGTCCTTCCTCAAGCTTGTCTCGGGGAACTCTGGTGGTGTTCCTGACCCATTTGGGGGGGGCTTGAGTGGGTGGGAGTGACACGGCCGGCTGGATGATATGAAATAAAATGATGTGGTGGTCTGACCAGTCCACCGGGATGATGTGGTCAATCGAGACTGCAGTTTTGTTCGCAATGATGGCATCCAGGGTCGCTCCTCTATAATGTGTTTCTTCTGAGCAATGTTGGACCAGATCGTTGTCTTGTAGCATGGTGTTGAGAGATTGAATCAGCGGGTTTTTGTGGTAGTTCCATCTTAAGTTGAGGTCGCCCATAATTAGATTGTCGTCGCCATTAAGTGCGGATTGGGTGATCAGATCCGATAACTGAGCTTTAAATTCGTTGGCATTGCCTGGGGGATGGTAGAGGAGATGACACTGACGAGAGCTATGACCGTGAGATCTGATGTTGACCGACAGGCATTCGAAGGAGCTGTGCAGGTAGGAGGGAGCTTCAGAGACTGCGAGGTTGCTTTTGTAGATGATCGCTATGCCGCCACCTTTGTGAATGGGCCTGTCTTTACGGATAATTGAGAAGCCGGGAGGCACCAGCATATCCAGAATGGGATGGGATAGGGAGTTAAGCCACGTTTCAGTAAGGAAGGCCACATCCAGGTCATGGGAGAGGATGGATTCAGCAATTTCCGTTGCATGTTTGACTGCGGACCGGCTGTTGATAAGCATGCAGTTCAAGTGGGGGGGGTCTTCTTTTGCTTTCAAATTGTCAGGGATGGCTCTGGGAATGGGGGACAGATAAAGTTGGGGTCTGACAGTTCTATGGGTGGGCAGGTCCCTACCAATTCCGGTGATGACTTGGATCGAGGAGGAGAGGGTCGAAATCGCGTGAGGGGCCAGGGCAGGTTGGTTCGGGGGGAGTTCGTGTGAAGCGACGAGTGCGCTCACTTCTAGAGGGGAGAGGGAGGTAGAGTTTCTGCTGGGAGTGACTGGTCGCGACTTCGTCGGGACTTTCGTGAGAGGGGGCAGGGAACCAGGGAGAGTATGAGCCTGGACGGTACGGGGAAAGTCATTCCTAGGGGGAGGCGGAGGGATGTGGAGTGGGGCAGAGGGGGAGGGGGGTAGCTGGAGATTCCCGAGGGCAGAGAGGGTTTCCTTCAGTCCTAGGATCAGGGTCGAGATCTGTGCTTCAACAAGGTCGAGGCGGTGCGCTATCTCGAGTGAGGGGGGGGAGGGTCAGTGGAACTGGGTCCTGGGTGTGAGGAGCTAATGGGCGGGTTTCCAGAGGGAGGGATCAAAGGATGGGAGGAGGCAGGATCTGTATTAGGGATTGGTTGTGAGAGGGCTGTTAAGGGTAGGGTGTTGTGGACCCTACGGGGGAGGGAGATAGCTTCAGAGGAGGGAGAAGTGAGAGCTAGAGGAGAGAGGGATGGCGGGTTAGGACGTTGAGTAATGGGGTTGTCAGGTCTATATATCAATTGTGGGAGGGTTAGAGGGTGGGGTGGATTACTGTCCAAACGGGGGTGCGTGTTTACTTCGTTAGAGGGAACAAAGTGAACAAGGGGAGTGGGTATTGGAGGGGGTGGATTGAGCGATGGTGTGGATGAGGGGTCTGGGATCATTGAGGGGGGGAGGCAGAGAGCGGGTGGTGCTTCTGGAGCTAGGGAATGGTCTAGGATCACAAGGGGGGGAGTCTGGGAGTTAGTGGAACTTTGTGGGCTAGGGAGTAGGAGGGTTGGGGTCCTTTGGGGATGAGATTGGGAGCAATGGGGGGGGCGGGGCTAGGGAGAAAGGGGGAGCTTGGACTGGTGCGGACGAGATATTGACAGGTTGAAGGGATAGGGACGGGAGGCGACGCTGGTGCGGCCCAATGAGGGCGTAGGACTGAGAGTAAGGGGAGTTACGGGGGCTGGGGAGGGGTGAGTTGAGGGTCCTTAGGGGGAGCGAGGGGGGCTCAGTGGGGGGAGGTTGGGTGTGACGGACGGGGGGCGAGAATTGGGAGGTATGGGGAGTTAGGGCTGTCGGGAGCAGCTGGGTGGAGGAGGGACTAGGTAGTGTAGTGGAAGGACGCTGGGGTGGCGAGGGGGGCTCAGTGGGGGGAGGATGGGTGTGACGGACGGGGGGCGAGAGTTGTGAGGTAAGGGGGGTTAGGGCTGTCGGGAGCGGCTGGGTGGAGGAGGGACTAGGTAGTGTAGTGGCAGGACGCTGGGGTGGCGAGTTCTGGAGAATCAGGGTTTGAGCGGAGCCGGAAGGTTGGGCGGGGGGAGTTTTGAGTGGGTAATGGGACGTAGCCATCCTAAGTGTGGGGAAGAGAGAGTCGAAGAACTCTAGGTTCTCCTCTTTCGCCTGGATAAGAATGGTGCCGTTCCTATAAATGGTGATGGAGATGTCTCCCGACAGGGATAGATGATTTAGGGGGGCGATTGTTAGTTTGCGGTTGTGATCAGTGAAGGTGGTTTTGGAGACGGGGAGGGATGAATTAAAGATGGTGGCCCAAACGTCAGGTCTGTTGGTGTGGAAAATAAAGTCCATTTTCTTCTGACCTCTAGTTGTGCAGTGGTAAATGTCAACAATTAGCGTTTCGGGGTGTTGCCTTATTATGTTCTGTTTGAAGCGTTTTTTAGATTTGATAGAGAGGGTTCGTGGGAACGATATAGCGAAGGTGTTCGGTCCTTGAGGGGAAAGGAGGTTAGTGGAAGGGCCGAGATGAGTGACCGAGAGTGCGGTTGGGGGCATCTTGGCTGGGCGGGGGGGGAGAGGCTCAGGGGGAGGGAGGTGGAGGACAGACCGGGAGATCAGGCCGAGTTTTGAGCTTGGGGAAGCTCTGTGTGAACTCTTAGCTCACCGGGGCTAAAGTTAATAACTCGGGAGAGCGGGAGACTCAAAGTCCATAAGGGCAAGAAAGGGCAGGGCAGGTTCACATACCAGGGACCGGATAAGGCATGAAGCGGGCAGATCAGTACCGATTTCGCAGCTGGTCGATGTCCTGAGTGGCGGCCAAGTTAGGGACAGGCAGCCCGGGCTAAGGTAGAGAAATTGGCAGTGCAGGGAGACTACGAGTCCATGCGGGCCAGAGGGGGAGGGCAGGTTCACATGATCTGATCAGGTGTTTCTGGCGAGTCCCAAGTAGGTAGAGAACAAGCAGATCCGGTCCAATTTAGAGCTGGAGGATGTCCTGTGTGGTGGCCATATTAGGGATAGTGCAGATCAGGACCGAATACATTGCTGGTCGATGTCTTGAGTGGCGGCCATATTGGGGGCAGGCAGCCAAGGCTGATGTCGAGAAATCTGCAGACCTGTTCAAATGATACAGGCGAGTCCCCAATAGGCAGAGAGGGATCAGATCCGCTCTAAATTAGAGCTGGAAGGTGTTCTGTGTGGCAGGGCAAATCAGGATCGATTTCAAAGCAGGTCGCCGTCCTGAGTGGCGGCCATATTGGGGACAGGCGGCCAAGGCTAATGTCAAGAAATCTGCAGTGCAGATAGGCAAGGAGACTAAGAGTCCTAGCGGGCCAAAGGGAGGGCAGGTTCAAATGTCCTTATCCAGTGTTCTTGGTGAGTCACGACAAGGGAAAGAACGTGCATATCCGGGCCGGTTTGTAACTGGGAAGAAGTCCTGTGTGGCGGCCATCTTAGGGTCAGGGAGCCCTTCACGAATATTAAGTGGCTGGTATAAGTGGGGAGGGCGTGGGGGGTGCCCCCGTGGCAGGCCTCAATGAACCCTGTTTGCAGCGGTAGTCTGGTGGAACGGAGGCCCTTATTTCCACAATGTTTTGGGCTCACCTGATACATTGTCGGTTAGGGCTTGTACGAAGTCGGCCATCTTGGGGACAGGCAGCCCTGTCGGTCGGGAGCGTCGGGACCGGAGTGAGGTCCTCCACCCGGAGCGGGGCCTTCCGCTTCACACCGAGGTCGAACTGCAGATGAGGAGATGAGGGGAGGGCGGCCCTTGCCCGCGGGCCGGTCCGTGCATGGAGTGGCACTGCTCTCGGAGGTCCTGGTTCGCCGACCCGCCTACCGATGGAGCGGCAGGTGGAGAGTCTCCCCCTCAGACCCGGTGAGTGAGGGGAGGGGGCACTCTCTGCAGCGGCAGAATCACAGCGGGTGGGGGAGCGGACGTAGCGCCGGTGCTGGCTTCGGTGGTCACAGGCGTGGAGGGGTCCTTCTTCTCGACGGTCCTTTTCGGTGGTCCAGCTTCCCTTTCCGACGGGTTTTTTAAGAACCCGGTGGGGGCTTCAGTGGGAAGGGGGGGTTACTGTGGGGTCGCTCCGGTCGGGGATTTACACAGAAGTGATCCCTTTACCCGGAGCTCGTCCCATTCACTCCCTCCTTGCTCTTTCCAATGCACTACCCCATTTCTCACCCTATACCTCTCTCAATAGATCCTTTCTCCACTGTCTCATTCAACCCACTACTATGATTCCCCCCCAAAAAACTTTCTAGACTTTTCCATACTCCACCCCTCCTTTCATCATCTCATACCTCTTTTACTATTCTGATCCCCAAAACAAGCCTTTCCAAACCCTTCCCTCTGATTCTTCCCTCTCCGCCTCCCTTTTAGTCACCCCAAGCCTCCTTCTACTGCTATGAGCTCTAACACATCCCTTCACTATCGATCCCTTCCAACCCAAATACCAGACTAACATATCCACCACTCAAATTAATTTAATGTCACTAAACTAATTCACCACTAATCCGTTATGTGTAACTAAAAAAAGTGCTTTAACACCTCATCAGGGGTAGCAAGCGCTATATAAATACAAACCTTTTTCCCTCTGCTATCCTCCCTCCGCTATCCTTCTCAATCCAAATAACTGACTAACATATCCACCACTCCTATTACTTTCGCTTTTCACTGTACTAATTCACAACTAATCATTTAGGGATTCCGGAGTAGCGTGCTACTCGCCAAAAAAGCTTTCCAACGCCTTGTCAGGGGTAGTAAGAGCTATATAAATGCAATTACAATACCATTGCAATACAATTGCAGAGTCACGCGTGGGTGCCTGCGTCATACAACCTGCCTACTCCTCCCATCCATAAATCCAAAGGTGAGGCTCGCTTCATAGCCATCAGATTCTGAAACGCCCGTTACTTTTGAAGCACGAGGCCCTGTGACGTATTTTAAATCAAATTCGAACGCACGCCGAGGAAGGGGCAGGTGACGCTCTCCTCCTAATTGAATGCCTTTGTTGGGCATTAACGAGCAAGGCACGCCTATCTCTCGTCTTTAGTAATGTAGGAAAATGATAACACCAGTGTTTAAATAAAAGATATTTAAACCAATCAGTCACTCTGTCCTACAGTTAACGCTCTCCGCGGATTGCAGCGTCTGGTCTGAGGTTCAATCTTCATCGTCCCCTTTAAGAACAGACGTTCGATGCGCCCCTCCACGGGTGCACGTTACTCTTGACGTAGTTTAGTATACTGCCCCACGTGTCAATGGACAACTGGGCTACAGTTAAGTAGGAGACTTGCCTACGGTCCAGGTTCGCTGCGTTAGAGGACTGATAGGTGCCTGAGTGTCTCTATCTCCTCGCACTGGCCTGCCAGAGGCCTCGCAAGGAGAACTCCAGATTTGTTTATAGTTCTTCCTTGTGACTGACTTTAATTGAGGCCTAAAGCACAATAAAAGGCCCACCTGTATAATTGAATGAGAAGCACCCTAAAATGTCGAAAATGTTCCCATCTCATAGAATTACACAGGCCGGGCTGGGGGGAGGACCCATGTACAGTGGGGCTGCCTGGCTCATCTGTTCATAGGCCGCTGTCTGTTCGGAAATAGCAGCTTCCCTCGTGGATATTTATTTAATTTGGGTTTTATCTAGTGTACAACTCATGAGTCATGGGAGCAGCCAGATACACCTCACAGCAGTGGCCTGCACAATGCCGCATCAGTGCTCGGGGTCAACCACACTGCGCGCTCTCTGCTTACACCACGCTAAGCTCCTCTTTTGAGGTCAGACTTTTTGGCTGCTTCTGCAAAATTAGCTCCTGTGTCATTGAGCATGAAAGCGGCGATTGTTCGCTTTTGTTTAGGGGCTTACACTTAGCACAACGCGACCTGCTACCAGATGCTTCTCTCGGGGGTCCACCACTGCTGTCCCTTTTGTGGGAGTTCGTCCGCACTTTGTGTTGTGAAGAAAAACACAGTTCAGGAAAAAGTTACATTTATTCTGAATGTCTAGGTCGCTTTCTGGCAGTTCAGAGAACTCTCACAGCGAGATCACACGCGTGAAGAAGTACCCGAGGTAGGCCTATTAATGTTGTTTTTATACTCAGTTATGGTTTGGTATGTCGCTAGATCCATCTTTATGTGTACATCGAAAGCTGGTTAACGTTTTCATTTAATGCCCACATCATAAGCTGGTTTATGCTTTCATTGAATGCTTTCACGGTTGGTTGCGTTCAGGTGTTGGGTTTGGAAATCCTGCCACAGCAGCTGTTGTCAGAGGGGACTGTTGAACAAGCTGGTAGGGAGGCGAGGGCTGGGTATGCTTCCATTAGGACTGGCCAGGCAGCAGGCCATGGGCTGTTGGGGCTGATACTGTCAACGGATGTTGTTGGGCCATGGTGGGACAGCTGTTTTCCATGCTTCAGTGGGATCTGGACCTGTCTTCATGGAGAGGCTTTCGTTGGTCTTCACCAGATCGTATGCCTCAGCTGCCTGCAAAGTACCAACCTTCTCTGAATTGGGCAGAACCACCTCTAAGCCACACAAAAGCGATTGACCCAACCTAAGCCACTTCGAACTCTAACAGGTCTGCTCAAATACAAGGAAATCTAACCAGAACCAAATAATTTAATGAAAATAGTTATCAGAGGCCCAAGACTCTTAAGCCCTCCCCAACCTCCTTCCCACAGCTCTCTAGATACATCCTCTAGTCTATTCAATTTAGTTTATGCACATAAACTTCTCTGAAATACCATACTCATCCTGAACATCCACAGCCACATCACCGGCCACCTGAGGGAACTTCACTGGCCACCCATCAATAAAGGAATTACCTTCATGCTCCTCACTCACACATACAAAGCCCTCTACAACGCCGGACCTGCATACCTCAACCACCGCCTCTCCTTCTAAACTCTGCCCAATGGCCCTAGACACCATCCCACAGATCTGCAAGACCAGGGCTGGAAGCAGATCCTTCTCCTACCTCGCTGCGAAGACCTGGAACTCCCTGCCTCTGCACTGCAGATATTCCCCCTCCCCCCTCAACTGCTTGAGACCCTCAAGTGTGAATAGTCGTGCTTTCTAAGAAACCTGATTGAGTGAACAATTGACTGATTGAAATAGGGAGAGGTACATGTCCTCCAGAAAAGGTTAGTGAGGATCAACGACCAAAGCTTAATTTGTAGAAGAATAAGTGCTATGGTCCACGGAATTTCTCAGAAGTCCATTGGCACTGCTGCTGTCAAATGTCTAGGTTGCTGAAAACCAATGCTGTCTAGTCTTGATTCCAACTCATGCCTCTTTCATTCACCACTATACTCTCCCAGTCCTTCTATCTCACTCTTGTGAGTTCATTTTCATCCCTGCTTTCTTCCTTTGTCACCGTTTACCACCTTTCTCCCATGCCTACATTTAGGGGCATAACGCACAACCGACCAGTGTAGGGCACCAGGCTCTCCCACACTGGAGGTGGTCCCTCAAGCAACCATAGAGTGTCAGTGCGATAAAACTAGAGCAGTGGTTCTTAAACCTTTGACTTCTGTTGACTTACACTTAGTCATTACTGGAGCCCAGAGACACTAACTGAATAATTATTAGAATATGGTGTGTCCCCCCCCCGCCAGAGTAATTACTGGTAGCCGATGACCCGACCTAAGCATTTGTAATAATCTTAATTGCAAAACAATACATAAATACAGATATAAAAATCCAGAAACAAATATTCATCAAGTATACACATGATGAAATATTATATTTAAATCACAAACAAACATGAGAAATTCTACATTTTATGGGAAGGTTGGAGCTTTCCAAAATTAATTTGGGGCACTCATTGTCCACACTATTTTCTGTTTGATGCAATTACACTGCTCCCATGAATCAAACTAAGGATGGATCTTTATCCCCCAACTTCAAATTGCTTCACATTTACAGTATGTTATTAAAAAAAATCTAAATTTTGTTTATTTATATACACTTTATTAGTTTGTTATTATTACTTACTTTTCTAAGCAGTCGCTGACCCCCTGAGAAGACTTTGCGGACTCCCAGGGGTCTGACTATCGTGAAGAACCACTGAACTAGAGATCAGCTATTGCTCCGTCCAGGCTTCACCTTCCTTTGTGGGTTGAGCTGTTTGTGAGCAGAAAGAAATAGTTGTATACTGTAGCAATATAGGCAGACCACAGAGGTCATTCTTAGACCCTGCCCCCTTGTCTCAAAGCATGTGAAAGGGGAAAAACAGAGAGAAAGAGAGGGGCATAATGGAGGAGGGAAGACAACGAAGAATCCAGAGAAAAGAGAGTGTGCGTGAGATACACAGGCCAAAGTCAAATGAGTAAGAGACAGCTGAGTGACTAAGAAGAAAAAGAAAAAAGTGTAGAAATGAATGTGTGAGAGAATAATCAGAGAGAACCTGAGACAGAAGCGAGGCAGAGGGAGAAAGAGAGACACACAGGCTACAAAGAGCCTGGTGAGTATGACACACTAGAGAGAGAAAGTGCAAAAGTAAAACAGAGGCTTCAAACAAACAAGTGGGAAAAAGTGCAGAGAAAGTAAGACATGTAGCAAAGATGAGAAAGGGGAACCAACCAACAGAAAAATAGCATGACACCCCAGACTGAACAATGTGTGTGTGAGATTGTGAAAAGTTACAAAGAGACAGCTAAGTGTGCATGAGAACGTGGAAATGACAGATATATTGAAGAGACAAGAGTGAAAAATAATTATGAGGTAAAACATCACCAATAAGAGGTAATTACAGAAAGATAGATGGGGGAAAACAAGAGAGTGTGACAAGAGATGGAGCTAGGTATTAAAGAGACAGACAGGTGAGAAAAAGATAACAAAGAGAAAGAGAGGGAATCAGGTGAAATAGAAAAGGGAGACGCGAAAGACAACCAGAGGTAGCAGACAGAAAAAACAAAGGAGAGGATAGAAAATGGCAGGAGAGGAGGAGAGACAATGGTGCGATAAAATAAGAGTTAGAATAAGGAATTAAGACAGGAGAGATGAGTAGGATGAAGAAGGGAGAAGAGAGTTTTTAAACCTATGCGTATTATTATAATCCCCTGAAAATGAATGAGCACACAAAGAACTCTGCAGCAGGGACCGGTCACCACAAGCTATATTGTGCAGCGTCATCCCGATCACACCGCTATAAAACCAGCACTGCACGGAAGCATCAGACAGCCATACTAGGGTGAAGCACGTAGTCCATCTTGGTGCCATCCAGTGATTCCTATAATGCCAGTGTAAATGTCAATAGCATCAAAACCTGGCTCAGATATTGGCGAGGGTTCAACACAATTAAAAAGCGACATCACAAAATAAATGATAGTGAGCGGGAAACGATAAATTGTCTTCTAAGACTACAAGACATGAAAGATGCATGTGGTTAGGATACTTCATCAGCGAGTGTTGTGAATGAGATTGTATCATTTGTATAACACAAGGGAACCCAAAGGCGCAATAAGCTAGGGACCTTGGGTAGTTACGTTTTTACAAAGGACAGTGGTCCCTAGACAAAAGAATTTACCACATGAATAAATATAGACTAAATAGAAACTATATTCGTTGTCCAGCCGGACAGTATTTAATTTTTAATGGAACAGATTTCACATATAATTGTGGTGTGATACAAGCAGGACACCAGCCGATGCCCGACTAACACACAATAACAATACAATAAATATGCATATATGAATATAGTGTGGGAACACTATATGCATATTTATTGTGTAATTGATTGCAAGCAATAGTGTGCACCTTATACTGTCTGAATATGATTTACGATACACAGACCACCCCAACTTGCCTGTATTCCCTTCTTCTGTCCCTCCCTTAGTGTGTTAGTCGGGCATCGGCTGGTGTCCTGATTGTATCACACCACAATTATATGTGAAATCTGTTCTATTAAAAATTAAATACTGTCCGGCTGGACAACGAATATAGTTTCTATTTAGTCTATATTTATTCATGTGGTACATTCTTTTGTCTAGGGACCACTGTCCTTTGTAAAAAAGTGAATGAGATTGTGTCAACAACACCTTCCAGTTACTTCAATTCAGAGGGAAGCGTCCTGTGCTAACTTTCACTGTTGTGTGGTTCGGGCTACCTACTGTCCAGAAGATGCATATCCATGACACAGCGTAAAACACTTTGCACGAAATACCAAAGGATTTGACATCTTTTGCAGAGGCATTTATGATGCCCGTTTTGGTAATTTGAGGAAAGACATGATTGACATTTCCCGGACTGATTTAAGCAGTACTTGAAATGGGAAAATAGAAGCGTAGGTAGTCCGTGCCAGAGTACCTGCTTGTTTCAGAGAAGTGCTGGCACTCTATTGAATGTATTACATTTCTCTTGAGAAGTGCTAGTACTTTCCCTCTCAAAATAAAAAGTGGTGGTACTCCGTACCGGACAGTACAAGCCCATTTAAAGCAATGGATTTAAGGGGGAAAACAACTAGGGTAGGTGATCTCTTTGAACTGAATAATCACCCAAGTTTTTCCTTGCTAGGATAGCTGGCTCATGAAAGATGTCTGCAGCAATAAAGTTTTCCCTGGACTCCGAACAGCAATAAATCTGCCGCATGAGTTGGAGATGTCACTGAAACTCCAAAACATGCCTACAAAGAAAATAATATTTCTTTGTGGATCTGGTGTGAAGCTCTGGTGGCACAACATGATTTTGTTCTCCAAGACTTCCAGGTCCAAGTGCTGAGGGTAGATTCCATGATGGGAAGAGGGGGGGGAGTCCTTTAGAGAGAACGCCCCACGTCAACCTTCTTGGGACGCTAAGTGATAAGGTTGGCTCTGATTGCTTTTCTTTATTGTTTGCTGGGCAGATGGGATTAGAATTCATGGATAATGCCACTTACATTTACTATATCAACAATTGTAGAGCACCAGGCTTCTTGAAGCTGTGCAGAGAAGCGAGGATGATGTGGCACTGGGTATCTGCACTCATGATGTTTACTTGTTAGGAAAGCACTGTTCCAATAGATGCTGTCAGCTGGCTTCACACACAGTCTCATGAGTAGGCTGTTCATCAAAACCTTTGATAATGCAGATAAATTCGTTGAACCTTACCAGTCTACTGCCCATGATGTTGTCCGGGTATTATTCAATCTTTGCCTACGCCTTTTCTTTATCTGGTTCTGAACAGCTACCGGTTTCAGATTCCAAAGATCCCATTGGCCTAGGAGGAATCAGTGTAGAAATCACCTTCTCTGGAGGGTGGTATGGTCATTCATCCTGCTGATGTTGTAATTCCTTCTGTCCTCAAAGGTTCAGTGCACTGTATGACCTTGAGCGGCATGGTGTTGCACGCTTGGTTTCTACAGCACCAATGTTAGTGATTGTGATCTTTCTGTTGAGGTTGTGGCTCACACAACTGACATCAGGCCAAAGAGTGAAAGGATCTCTACAAGAGCAGATGCTTGAAGTTCTGTAGATGGTGCATTCAAGGACTTTTAGAGTCAGTTAGAGCATCTTTCTCTGTGTTCCTGGATTTTTCACTCAAACGCATCAAGTGGGATTTGTAAATCTCAATCTTCAGAATTAATATGGTACCACTTTCTTTCTTTTGAGGAGCGCATATCAACTTTATTTGAGATTTCTGTGGTTTCTCAATTTTTTAAGGGAACTGTGAGCAGGCTCCCCCTTGCACCTTGTATTACAGCTATCTGAAATCTCAGCCTAGGACTGGCTTTATGCTAAAGGCGTTCTGGATGCACTGAAAGGATGGGGAGTAGGATGCAAGCTGCGCTGCCACTTTTTTTAGGACCATGCATCTTTAAGGGTAAAACCATCTTTTCTGACCAATATGATAACTTTGTTGTACAGTTGCCTAACTCTTACTGCAACTAGAAGCAACTACCGCAGAGGAGAAACTACACAGACTGTATCCAAGAAAGGTTCAGCTCTGTCTAACATATGACCAGGCGTGCAACGGCCACTGGACTCACAGGGCTCCAGCCCCCGTCGTGTGTGGCATCCCGGGATGAGACAGCTTCCCGGGCACACACACAGCCACACCCGAGCACTTCACAGGTCTTTAAAAGACCATTTGCGTGTTAATGAGGCCTTGCTTTTGTTTCACCCCTTCTAAGAGTCCCTGCAGCTCCACTCTGCCTATTGATTAAAGATTCAGCCAACCCGAAATTGTTTCTTAGCCCCACCCCCTGAAATTTGGCTCTTGTTGCGCCTCAGTGTATGATATATAAGCAACTTTTTATAGCCTACTGAAGCTTTCCCAGGAGGATGGCGAAAACAATGGAGACTCTCCCGTTGAATAGTGCCCTAGTGTGGGCACTATTCAACGGGATTGTGCACAGGGGCAGCCAACCTGACTCCGTCTAAAGAAACAATAACACCTTCTGGTAGAGGCAAAGGGTCCACTGCTGCTTCCTTGTGATGGATGCTTTTGCAGTAAATGTTTAAGGAGTCCTTTCTGGCTTCTCTTCATCCATTTGTTATTGTTACTTGTTATCTGCATGGTCCTGCAGAGCTGAGCTCTTGTCTAACTGCTTTCAAGGATGAGCGAGCATGCCTTGTTTGATTGGGTGCAAGAGGGGGCAGGAGCTGCCTGTCTCACCTGTGAGTGGATAAAAGCAGAACCTCACAGACCTTTCAGTGCAGGTGTGGTTCTAGGGATTACTTCAGTGTAGAACAACCTTATTGATCTGCCCAAGTAAGATGCATGTGAAACCACATCCCGCCTTCCACCCCCTCCCCCCCAACGCACACAACTTCTGCATAAAGATATATTTAGGAGACATTCCCAAAAGATTTCTGAAAACTTAGTTTGACTTTTGGGATTCCTTGAAAACAATCGATCCTTAAGTATTGCCTTCTTTGTAATACCTCAAATGTTGCTAAAAGGAGGTTAGCTTTGAGTTTACATAGAGTGGCTGAAGAACTGTTCTACTTAAGCTGTAAGATGCATATTGTTCTTTGCTTGCACAGGCAGCCAAGCTTTAAAGCATACTAAAGGGCTTCAGTGTTCTATGAGCTTGTGGGGACTGTACATCTGACATGACACAGCGGTATATTTCCCTTGGAGAAATGTCAGCTACTTGCTGTACGGGATGCAACATGTCATCTGCTAATTCTTGTTGCTGTGTTCATTTCTAGCTTTTGAGCTCAAGGCTGTGATATGCTTGAAATTTGCATTTCTTCATTCTTATCTTGAAAACATTGAAAATAAATTTGCATGCGTCTAAGGGGTGCTCTGCACATGTAGGTTAGAGCATCCTCATTAGCGGCAGTGACGTAAGAGTGTGAGGATACAGAGCTGTTAAATGTTATCCTTACAGTGCAGGCAGGGCAAGAGTGAGCCACATGTCGGTCAGAGTAAACTTGTAGATCTGCTTATTTTAGAGATGGGAGAAGAGTGTCAGGTGTAGTCTTATGCCATAACATTTCAAATATAGTACCTTGACTGCAGTGCTTGGTTGGTAAAAAAAGAAAGATCTACAGGTGTCCCATTTTTTTTCCTTAAGAGGCTTCCTCCCACTTCCACCACAGGCATGGCCCACCAACTCCACAGACGTAACCAAGTTTGCACAGTAGGCATCATGTGCACCGAGGCTGTTAACCACACACGCTTTTTTTGTACACTTCTAATGGCAGCAGTATTTTTGCTAGAGTGAAGAAATAGGTAACATTATAATATGAGATATTAAATGACATAAAGCAGGTTGGCAGTGAATTAAAAAAGTGATAGATGGAATGCTTGAATTAATCTCAGCCGCTGGTAATTACTCGGGCCTCATCCCAATCCATCTTTATTTTGCGCACCATGCCTGCTCAGTTTGGACCCAGCCATATGCAAATCAGTCTTAGCTTTGCTCCAATAGGAAACGTCCAGCCCGAACTGCCAGGCCGTTAATAAATCAGAACACAGCATATAGGATGGCTGTGGGAGGGACTAGTGATGTTTAGGGAAGGCTAGCTACTACATTATCGCTGTCTGGATGTAAGCAAACAAAAGCTTGAGCAGGGAAACTAAAGTTCAAGGACAGGTTGTAGGATTTCGAATTTTCTGATAAAGTGGAATTGGAATATTGCAATTTGGTTAGTCGGGAGATGCTTTGGTCAATGATTAATCCAATAGATTTGACAGCAGGGACCAAGGTGGGTGAGTTGCAGAGGTCAGCAAGACCAACTCCTGGATTACATCCAAAAGTCACAAAGAGTAACTGAATGCGATACACAGACTTTCTGGTACTCCTGTAAGGAATTGACAGAATGTAGAACTACAGCAAGCTACAGTGTCTGAAAATAAACAAAATAAAAAGCAAATGTTTTTTGCAGAAAAGTTCAGAAGAAAATAGATGACTAAGTAAGAAACATTTAAAGTTAACATCTGGTGTGATATCCAGGTCAACTTCAGAATTGTGGTATGAAGCACACAAGACAAAACAAATCATTAATAAGTAAAAAATAATAAGTGCTAGAAAAAGGGAATGGAGCTGAACATTGTAATAGGATGAGCAAGAGAAAAGAGGAACGGGAAAAATAAGCACTACGGATGAATCGGGTAGAGCGATTGAGGAAAAGGAAAATACAGTGAGAGAACAGTTGATGGAAGCAGAGGTAAAGAGTTAATAGTGAAATTATACAATGATACTTTTATTTTTTTATAGTCAACAGTAATAATCGAAAGGCAATTCGATTTGTGCTTCACAAACAGTTCATTTTATTATTTTACCTGGGGATATCAGTATTTTCAGACTCTCTATGTCTGTCACAATTTCAGAATCTTAACAAATATAGTACACATGGACCCTGAGTGTCAATTTTATGTGACCCACTCAAGCCCTAAAGCGTAAGCAATGAATGCTATTTACAAAGAAAATATTTTTATGGTAAAGGTACTTCAAAATTAACTTGTGTGCTTACCTATCTGTTTTGCTCAACATTAAGGTTTGCTACTGGCTTGTGTAAAGTTGCAGTGAAGTCAAAAGTTAACTAATTTTAAGAACCTTGGGGAGAGAATGTGGTCTCACGGCTAGACTGCCGACTTTAGACCTGGGAAACCAAGGTTCGAGCCTCGGGATCGAATCTACATCCTGTGATTCTGGGCAAATCATTTAATCTCCCTGTGCCTACCAAAAAAATGAATGTGTCCTTGTGTAACGTAACTGGTGCTCATGTAAAGAGCTCCAATACCTTCGAGTCGAGTTTGCGCCATATAAATCTGCAAAACTTGAAGGCAAATGAACACGTCAATAGCTTAGAGGAGATGATTTTGTGGTGGTCTTAAGGCCATACTGGAACAGCGACCCAACAAGTAGTTAAAACATGATGATCAAGGCTAGATCAACCTAGCTCAGAGATCACCCTTGCTACAACAGTTAAAAATGCACCCATTTATGAAGATACAAGAAAGCAGGTGGAAAAAGAAATATGGAGTGCTGAACCTCCACGCATCTGACAGAGATAGTTCAGCACTATCACCAGTTTAAGAGATTACTAGGGGACACATTTCTTTCACTATGTGTACAGCTAATACTGTAGCTCAATTCATTAGGACATTGTCTTCAGTCATCGGAAGTGGCCAATACTATATCCACTTAGTCTTCACCATCATCAATATAAAATAACATAAAACAACAAAACTGAAAAAAAATCCTGGTACAACAAACTTTTAGAAAGATGCTATGTGATTTCCAAGTAGGTGTAAGTCGCTGGAAATCCCTTCCGCTTACAATAACGGGTGGGTGTGATATTCAAAAATCACTTTGACATAATTACTCAGTGTTATGCGGAACACACCTTTCCCCATGCTAGGAATGATATTTCCCAGACTGGACAGAGAGCTTCGGACTCTATTGTAGGAGAGGGTACCACAATGATAGTGACGTAAATGCTCTGCAGATCAGTATACAGTGGAGGGATTGCTCTACTGGATATGACAGACTATTAGTGAGCTGCCCAACTCCTGCCAATAAATGACTGGTTATAATCCAAAGTGATTGGCCCTTCAGTCAGACTGGAGACCATGATGGAAACATCCTTGTATGTGCATTATATAACATTTGGCGAAAGTTCCGAAAATCCGTCAACTCAAAACAGGACGCAGATCCTTCTCCTATTTTGGGCCGGTTACATGGAACAAATTCTCTTTGGAGCTACGTACTACTTTCGATTTTCCTACTTTTAAGAAAAA
The DNA here is from genome assembly GCF_964261635.1 of Lissotriton helveticus. Taxonomy (NCBI): domain Eukaryota; kingdom Metazoa; phylum Chordata; class Amphibia; order Caudata; family Salamandridae; genus Lissotriton; species Lissotriton helveticus. Next base: position 1,950,068,601 of record NC_136061.1, on the reverse strand, counting down.
ATTAAAGACATGGCTCTTTCATCGATCTTCATAGGCCAATCACTTATAAGAAACGACAGATAGGTAGTAGTGTTCCCTATGAAGGAAAGAACCGTACATAAATAAGAATAACATGTCTGTAATTAACAGTAATGAGCGTGAATAATTTAGTCGTTATAGTTACAGCAGGGTGCTAGAGTAGCTTAGAACACCAACTACCAAGAAGTGCTAACAGCATGTTACAAAATAACATGCAAATCAATACACAAGAAAAAAGCTGTTACAGCACACCTTTTGCTATGGATACTACTCCAAAAATAGTGTTGGACAAATGCTAAACACAGTTTAGATGCCGATATATTCCTAAGCATACGAGGACAATCAAATAGGACAGATAGTATGCAGAGCATTAAGAATATTCCAAGAACGCCATCAGTTGATAGTGCTTTGTCTTTTTATTTGTTACTTAAAGATTCCCAGCACACGATTTAGCTGACACGTGTTTCGTCTGTACTCCGACTTTTTCAAGGCAATTTGGCAATAACGAAATAGTTGAGTCCAATGTAGATGAATCTGGGTTGGCACGTACGATTGTGTGTTCCAAAGATATTCGTACGATGTACTATATGGTCTAACCAAAATAGACAACTGTGGTGTGACACAAGATAGATAATGAGTCATTAGTTCCAAATAATGTTCTGGACGCTGCTACCGTATCAACCACTCGTTTTGTCAATAATATCTCCAAAAAGTAGAACATAATTGTGTAGAAATTGTGTAACATCCATAGAATGCACAGCATCCTTGTGGTATAGGTAAATTCCGGGGCCCAACCATGGTAAGTTAGCGACCCTATAGACGATTGTATTTCAGCACCAAAAACGCTTGTGTATGAAAAAGTCCAATCACTGCAGGTGCCGTTGTGTCTGTTTAGTGCCAGAACACTCTCTGTGCACAGTATAAATCTCAATAACATAAATTAACATATATATGGCATCAGCGGAAGGGAAAAACTGTTAATAACCATATAGACGTACCTTGTGACCTGGTGTAGAGCGAGGCGCTATCTTGGGTGAAACGGTAAAGTCACAAGCGAAACACAGAGGGAGTAGAGTATGCTGAAAGAAGTACACAAATTCCAAAGTTTCAAAGCTCGGGAACTTATTTGATGATCTACATTAGGGGCCTACTGGATGGTGGAAATGTAAAACCTGAAAGAAGTACACATTCCAAAGTTTCAAAGCGTAGGAATTTATTTGATGATCTACATTAGGGGACTACTGGATGGTGGAAATGTAAAACCTGAAAGAAGTACACATTCCAAAGTTTCAAAGCGTAGGAATTTATTTGATGATCTACATTAGGAAACTACTGGATGGTGGAAATGTAAAACCTTTTTCAAGTCTGCAAAATGAATATCACCTGACCTTGGCCAAGACGTGCACAGTTAAGAAATGCTTTACAGGGGGAGGAGCCTAACTCGCGACCGAGATGGCCGCGTTTTAGCTCGGCTCCGTTCAACCACCTGTTTTCTTCGATTATCCTGTATTTCTCCTGCCCCGGGAAGCCCTCCTTGCGGTGTTTCGGTACTGCGGGCACTTTGCGGACACTTACCCGTTGCTCCGGTGATCCTGGGTGCTGTCGATCCTGTGCGGTGGTCCCGCTCGGAGCCTTCGGGGCGGACTGGCCTGGACCTCCTGGCAGCGACGGGACGTGACGGAGCGCGATGGTCGGCCCTCGCTGGCGCTGTGGATCTGGTTGCGGAGGCTGATGTGCGAATAGGCCGGCTGTGCCCGTTGGCGGACCCGACTGGCCTGGGCCTCGGGGTGCGGACGCTGCCTCCTGCGGGAGAGCCTCCTCATTTATCCGGCTTGGTCCCCCCTTTGTTCCCCGGCCCGGCCATTTTGGATTTTCCGCCCGGGCTCGGAGAACGGGGCCGGCGGCATGAGGGGGCCGCCGAACATCCTTCTTCTGGTGGGTCTCCTTCCTGCCTTGGGGCGCCCCGCCGCAGTTCGGCTGACCTCCTTTTGCTTTGGTGTTGCTCCGGCCGGGGCCCCCGACGACCGAGGGCTTGCTGGGCTCCTAAGATGGCGGCCGACCCTGGGAGTCTCTGCCGGGCCTGGGCGAGCACTGGGGGCCCGCCACACGGCCCGGATGTCGGATCTTGTGAAGGGTTTCCTGCACTTCAAGTTGTCCTGGATGCACTATACTCCTGGCGGACCTCCGTGGCTGCGCCTGTTTCCCCTGTGGAGGCGGACCCACTTTTCGATTTATGCGGGCCCCCATCGTTGGATTTTGCTTCCTTGTTGCAGGGTACGGCTGGTGTGCTCCTGGTCTCTGTGCCTCCGGCGGAGACCGCATCCTTGGATTGGAGACTCTCCGTCGCCCTTCGTCGTCCTGCTTTGTTGCCTCGGCCGCTGGTCTGCGGTCCGTTTGCATCCTGTCCAGGCCTCGATGATCCTTTCTGTTTCTCATCGCGTCGGCTCCCCGGCCGGGGCGCCTGTGCCGACCCAGCTGGGCTTGCCTCGTTGGACTTGTCCATAGAACTGTGCCTGCGGTGCGAAGGTTGTACCATAACTTTTTTGTATCCTCCGTATTTTCTTTCACGTTTCTCCTCAGGACTGCCGCTGGATTTCCTCCTGAACCCTGTGTCCCTCGTCGTTTGGACTTTGTTTGTTTGGATGATTACAACCTTGGACAAAAGCGGACAGGGCTGAAATGACTTATTATATGCGGTAGTCTTGTTTTTGATCTATGACCGACATGTGCTGTTGTGATGTTGCGTAACTTCGTGGGACTCCTGAAACTTATCCTGATGTCGTTTAACTTCCCGTGGGCTCTGCCTCTCCCCTTTTCACAGGTGGTGGGATGGTTGCAGATAATACTGTTTTTTGCCCTCTCCCGTGTGTAATGTTCCTTCCTTTCCCTGGCCCTTCTTTTTTGCCTTTGTTTCTACCTTGTTTCTTTCTCCTATATTTCGGGTTCTATTTAGGGCGACAGGCACGCTGCTGGGGGGTTGGCCGTAGCCTTCTGCAGGGGTGTAGGGTGGGCTTGTGGGGTGGGTGGGGGGGTCTGTTGCTGTTTTTGGGGGATCTTTTTCCTCCTTTCTTCTCCCTTTTTGGTTCTATGGCCCTTGTGTATCCCTTCTTTCGGGGCTCTGTCTCGTCGTCTGTCCCCCTGGTGTCTTTCTGGGGTATTTTCCGGTATCACGATGATTCTGATTTGCTGGGTGTGTTTTCTGTATTTTTAATGTCTATTTTGTACCGGGTTATTGTTTTCCTGTTTCGTCGCCCGGGGGCGGGTGTTTGGATAAGAGTCCCTTCCTTTCCTTCTTCCCCCTTCCTTTCCCCCCCCCCCCCTTATGCGGGGTTCTTTTCTTTTATTGGGGGTCCGTTTCGTATTGTTCTTGTATTTGGGTCCTTTTCTGTGCTGTTCGGTGGGACAGGTGGTAGCTGCGGTGGGCGGGCATTGGACGATGTGTGCGGTGGCCTTTCCTCATGTCTGTAGTTTTGACCGGTGCTTATTGGTATGCCTATTTCGTATTAGTTTCTCCTGTGTTTTTTACGATCATTGTATTGCTGCCCGCCGCGGCCCCACCCCTTTGGTTTGTCTCTCGGCCCGCCATACTCCTGTACTCCCTAACCCGTCCTTTAAAAAATAAGAAAACTACCTTTCTAATTCTTATCTCCTGTGATTGCTCTAAGATGCTTGTTATTTCTCCTGTTTCTTTGCCTTTGTATACTGTGATACTCTGTGCATTGCTCCTGACATTCGGCTCTGTGGTGGCCAGCCCGGTGGGTTGTAGGCCCGTATTTGTGAGCTCTTTCTGTACAATAAAGGTTTTCAAAAAAAAAAGAAATGCTTTACAGGCAGGGGCATTGGACTGGCCTGCAGTACCTGGGCACTCCCCATTGGAAAATAGAGCAACCTGGGGAATTGGAAAAGTGGCAATTTCGTCCTCCTACAAGACCCTCATGAACAATATGCTATATGGGTTGCAAAAATGATGATGTGGATGGGAGGAAGATATGGGAACAATGGAACATATAGATGAGGATGCTGTACCAATATATTTAAGAGACGTAGCGATCAAGGCAAGATTGCAAATGAGTTCATTGGAAATCCGACACCGGGTATATTATCATATAAGTGGACTCTATACAATGAGATGGTCCTACACACCCAACTGTCTGAAATGTGAATTAAACAGCACACAAAATGGATCTGTAACAAACTACAGGAATACTGGCAGAGTGCATTGCATGAACTGGGGCTGATCACATAGTCCGAAGTCTTGCCACTGCCTTAACTTGTAATCCTGGGGATTCCCAACAACACAGATCTTGGAAAAGCAAGCTTATGTTTTGTATGCTATGGCCGCTTGGCACATTGAAAGGAACTGCGGATCTCAGCACATGCAAACAAAGCAAAAATGGGAATGTGGTATGGATTTGTGCACTGCCACTGAAAAGGTAACAAAAGTGAAACGTGTGCCCCAATAGATTAGGGATTTTGAACAGCTGCAAGATAATGCAAAGTAATTGAATGGATAAGGAAGGGCTTAAGAAAGGGGCAGTTTCAAGGAGGGGGACCAGGATTCTTTGCCCCCACACTAAGAGCATTAACAACACTACTGTTGCTAGCGTGTTGCGGTCCTCTCCTATAATCGCACCCAGGCTATGTATCCTATGTTGAAAGGTGCCCATGAATTTGTAGTGATATGTATACTGGTTGTTATGATATGGAAAGTAGAAAATCCCAACATATCAATAAAGATATTCAAGAAAATATCGAACGAAATACATGCACGGCCTTCTAAATGGTAGATGATATACATTACAAAAAACACTAAAAAATAACAATTAGAATGGGACCCAATTAACAAGTACATGCATTTAGAGATCTTACACATGTATATTGTGTTCTGGTGGGGCACACCTAGAAGGACCTATTTTACCGCCATAGAGGGAAGCTTCCTCTTGGCCTTCCCAAATATATCAACCAGGGCGGGGATACCCTGTCACATGAACATCCTGAAGGCCCAGTATTCTCTTACACTGCCACTGGACTCATACTCTGTTCTTAAAACTCCTACTGGATTAGGAGTGGTACCTAGTCACCAGGGGGGGGGGGCACAGCAACACCACGTAATCCGGTTTACAAACAAATAATTCAGGGCCTGTAATACTTTGCTGAGCCTTTGTAAACAAAGTTGGTGTTATTTCTGTAGGTTACTTGACAGTGAATGTTTCTTCTAGTGCATTAGGGAAAGTTATGACTCTTTCCTGTACAAACAAGTCTCCATAAATCTGCACCCAGACTCCGTTTATGCTCAGGTTATGTATAGTCCTCTAGTTTCAAAGTGTTTGCATGCATATTATTAGGAAGAACTTGATCTCTGCATGGTTCTGGAGAACATGTGAATTTGCCTAGTGTTAGACTGATAGTAAGGTTTCTGCATGGTCAGGGAGTACACCCAAAGTGCACTCATCTTTCAGAGTGTGATTACTGTCTTCTCACTGGGTTGGAAGACACTAACTGAATTAATAATAACAGAAAAGACAGGGCCTTTGCCTTCATTGTCATAGTAAAACGTGCCTATTTACCTAGACCCACATCAACGGGGTCCTTCACTCCATTCGTGGAAGACACGGGTGGAGAGAGGATGTTTACTCTGCTTGCGTGAGATATGGCAAGCATAGTGCATGTGTGTTGTACTCTCTTTCGAAACTCCTGTAGATGGATGGCTGGCAAAATGGAGACTATAGGGGAGTTATTTGTTGAGTGAGGGAAGGTTTAGGAACATTCAACAGCCTTCCCTTTGCAGCTAGCCAGGCCTCAGTAGTTGGAGGGTGGGGAGTGACCTCTGTTTGAAGTGCAAAGGAAGTTCATGGCCTCTTTCTGCTTCGCCTTCACTAGAGTTGCTATTGCAGACTGTTTTGTGTAGTGGCTGGATAGGGTTGCCTCTTCCTCTTTTGTACCTTTGTTTCCCATCTCCTGTCACGACATGGTTCCATCACATCACCCAGCTGATTCATCAATCCAAAGACTAAGGCTGAGGCTGCCTGTGTGAAACTCCCAACACCCCCAAAAACACGTTTAACTGCAAACAGAGAGGGGTTCTGGAATTCACTTTTCCCTTGTGCTTGAGGTTTCTTCTAAGCTCCAGGGCTGGAGTGTCCCATTACCATATCCCTTGTCAAGCCAGGGACAGGCTTGGAAATCATTAGTGCCAGAAGGGATGCTCTCTCCTTGTAGGAGGAAGCCAACTACTAAGTGAGAGGGTGCATGAGGCCACCTCCACAGAAGAAACGTTGTCCATAAAAGGAGACCATAACCCAATGGCCTCCTATCTGGGGAAACTGTGCAGAGAGATCCACTAATCCTCGCTATGTCAATGCTGTGAGGCCTAGGGAAAAGATCATTCCTACAGGGCACTGTGGTGGGCCCCTTCAGTCCATGTTACCCTCAGTGTGTTCCCCAAGCTGCCCCCTGCAGGACTGAGTTCTTGCTCAGTCTGTAACCCTGTCCCGTGGGTGTTTGGTGAGTTTGCCAGTGAGGGCCAAGCTCCAAAAACCTGCAAACAGAACCCCAAACCGATCAGCAGTTGCAGAGGCATTCCCGATTAAAGCCCTACTTCGTAGAGGCCCACATTACCCTTTTGCATCTCCCGCTGTTTTGTGGGTGGAACAGACATTAAAAAACCTAATAAATAGCATATTGGAACCAGCAAATCTGCATATATGATTTGTGCCCTGCTGTTGTTTCGTGTGTAGTAGTTATAAACAAGTTACTCATATATAAAACACAAGTGTTAAAATCACAATAACTAATCATTCTAAGGTTCACCGTTGTTTTCTTATGCAGTTTGATTTTTGAATAAAATTCGAGAGGCATTAAACTGTATTTTTTCTAGTCTAGTCTACTGTGGTTATAACATGGACTCTGAGCTTTGGACACTAGTAATGCATTTCAAACAAATCAAATAAGAGTTTATTGTTAACAGTTAATAAAAACCATCACAATATACATATAAAACAATCCTTTTTAAAAAATAATCGCTTATCTTAGCATCATGAATTATTAATGCTACAGCTCAGGAGAATGTTGTCTTGTTAAAAAACATTATCATTATAAAATGTATTCAGACATTTTCACTGTTGCTATATGCATGCATGTATGAATTTGTGCTTGCTTCAGATAACCTGTTATTGGAACACATTTGTTTTCGTTGGCAGGGCATTACCGCTTATATATTACATGTTTTTTGTTGTTGTTTTTTTTACAAAATGCAGTGGCATAAAAATTACGATTTTACAAGCCTGTAAACTATGTTCCCTATTTTGCTCAAATGTCGTCATAATATTGACCTCCGTAGAGTCTCACTACTGTCTACTGCGTAACTATTAAACTCTTCATGAAATCTAAGGGAAATCCGAGATAGTCAAACTGTAGTCAATGCACATTGTAAACTGAACATTGCAGGATTCAGGCATCTCTGGGTTTGCCATTAGTCATCGTTTAATTAGTTAATTAGTCTGTTGTGGATTTTTTGCAGCAGGAGGAGATTTACAACATGCAGTTCTTTGACAGAATCAAATAAAGATTCAGCCAGGTAAATGAGACCAGATATCCTTAGAGAGCACATAATCTCAAGACAATGGAAAGGGTATCTGAATCTGGCTAACTCAACAATGCACAATTAAATCATACACTTCTATGAGTTAAGAAACAACTTCCTTCAGGATTCCATGAAGAGAACCAATCAAGATCTAACATCTCACTATAGGACATGTGTAGTCTTATTCCTAGACAATGCACCTTGGAAGTTTTCTGCTGGATGGCTTTCAACAGATATCTCGTAGCAGGATGATACATTGCGGTCAGCATGTCCCAAGCACAGGTGTGGAAATACACTGTTCAGTCTCTATGGAACGCAAACAGATAATTCTTACAGAAACCAAAACATTTTGAAACATTCAAATTAACTACTGCTGATTGGCTCCTGAAACAAGACAAAGGACAACACAAAGCAAACAGAGAATATTTTGTTTATTATAAGTAAGGCTCCATGTTTTCCGTTTTTACTGATTTTTACAGATAAATACAGTCAGAAAACCATTTATTTTCTTGTCTGTATTTATTTTTAAATGTGGATAAAAACGGAAATTGGGTGCTTTTGAGTGATTCTAAATACACTTTGCCATGACTGCCAGGCAAATAACTGTGGATTGATAGGTAAGGGGATTAAAAAGAAAGGAATTTTAGTAAAGAGGCTTAAACAACAGTAGATATGCCCAAGGCTGATACTGAAGAGTGCATATTTTCATAAAATTGCATTGATTTATCTTCTGCGGGTATTCATATCACAGAAACCTGGAAATATACCAGTTTCAGCTTTATTTTTTTCACAAAACGCATAAGAAATATGGATAAATACGAGAAAGATGACAAAAAACAAACATGGATAAATGCAGACTGAAATGTCAAAAAAACAAAATACCATAAACCGGGAGCCCTAATTATAAGTTACTGAAACTGAGTCCTACACTAACTGTGGCTATATGAACATGAATATCATACTTTATGCAGGTGAAAATGTCAGGTAACACATACCGTTTTAATCAAACCAACCACTGAAATTCACCAGTTATAGTTGTCTCAAGTAACTATAACTAGTGCCCCAAAGTAACTATAACTCATGCCCTAGAGTAACTAAAACTTGCGCCCCTGCCATGCACAGTCTGGTCATTAATGATGTAATTTCACATTTTGCAGTGATGTTATCAGTGATGTCATAGAACATGTCAAGAGTGATATAATTTGGGAAGTATTTAGCAGTGCGAGGTGAGGCCATGAGTAATATCACTTTAGGGTTTTTCCTGCTAATGGTGGTGATAGGGAGAGGGTGGTTTGGCCGTAGTGAGGTACAAAGATGGTGGTTCCAGTCTGTGGCTATAATTATGAAAACTTTAAGGGCGTTAGGCAACAATATATACATGCATCAAAAACAGGGGTAGAGTCAATATTACAAGGCTGCGGTTGAGAGGAAAGCAACACTCAGTCTGTGTCTGTTTTATTCTTTTCTGCAGAAGTGGCATATCGAAGATTGCTTGAGACCAGCGGGGAGGCAGTTATTCGTCACCCCGGACTGAAATGGGTGGTTTTCAGGTAAAAAAACATGCTCTTTGGGCTGCCAACTGATTTACAGCAACCCACAGTTCATGTATGTGTTTACTTGCATCTTTTCTCATCCCCTAGTGACCAAATCCATAAACAGAGAATAGGAGAGTTCGACTTTTAACACATTCGATAGATAGGATTCCTGTAATTCATAATTTTTTCTTCCGAATGTGAATATGGAAGATTCCAAATGCTAGCAAAGTTCATTTATCTAAATTCTGCAAGTTATCCTAATTTTTTAAGACATCTAGGTGCTTCTAGATATTCAGATTTTGAATTGCAATGGAGATTCAGAAGAAGGCTTGCAAGCTGGTCTTTCAAAATTATAGTACCTGAATTGTCTTGTACAATTTCGGCATGACTAGTGGAACTTTGTATGTCTCTTTGAAGTTTTGATTGGTCATTCGTAAATTTTGTTTCAGACTACACATAATACAGATGCAATCTGTGGGCAATGCAATCCATATAAATTTGGAATGTTTCCAACATTCATTCAGTCATTAATATACTTAGGGAGATTTGAATATATAATTCTGATGCACAGGCAACCATTCCAATGAGCCATTTAGAGTTCACACTACACCAATTGGAATTCCGAGAGTCATCTACCTTACTCTAGCAGCATTCCAAAGGATGCCCTAGAATTCTAAAACGTTTCAATTTTTCGAATATGAATCGTCAAATGTGCTCCAAATGTTGGCAGTGCTAATGATCCCAAATTGTAATGATTTTATCATTCTCTATCTTCTTCCGTCTCCCCAGTTGACACTGGTTCTATGACCCGTTGAAGTTTACAGCACGAGCAAGGCATACCTGCAAGAGTGAAAGTGCACGGGAAGGATTTCTGAAGTTGGGTGCAAAGTGACATAAGAGGATGAGGATGTGTGTCTGGAGGCTGTGTCAAGCACTGTTGCTGATGCAGTGCCTGAGAGCAGAGGAGGACCTGCAGTGGTCAAACGGGGAACGTGGCTCCTTCTACTATGGATCATTTCCCTCAGGTAGGTATCTCCTCAGGTAGGAACTTTGCCAAGATCAATGCTTCAACGCTTCTTTAGGGAAAAAACAATGGCCGAAAAATAAACGTTCTTCTCTAGAAGTTAGGAACTACAATTGGTTGCCCACATAGGAAACATTTAGGAAATACAGAAGAATTGTTGCATGGTTACAAGAACAGTGGATGTAAAGAAGGATGGACAGAAAGATAGCTGTATTGAAGAATGGGCATATGGGAAGCCGACATGGGCAGATGTGTTGATGAAGGATAGATGTTCATATGCATAGATGAATAGATAGATGGTGTGCCAATAGGTCAGAGTTCTCTAATTGGATACATTAGAAGGGGGAAGCTAGATTGGTGGATGGGTTTATCGTTTCCGATTGTAGACGGGGAGATTTAAGCATATGAGTGAGGGTAAAGGAATAATGACAACGTTCTTTGAATATGGATGTAATGTAGCATCCGCTTGATGCCCATGAACTTGAGTTCCTCCTTTGTCTTTCACAGGATTTTCCTGGGGTGTCGGCAGCTCTGCCTTCCAAACAGAAGGGGCATGGGACAAGGATGGCAAAGGGAAGAGTATCTGGGATGTGTTCACCCATAAAAAGGGCAAGGTGTTTATGAATGATACAGCAGACTCTTCATGTGAAGGGTACTACAAGGTGAAGGTAAGATGTCGATAGGGTATGTTATCAGACGAGGAGAAAAAGGCAGTGGTAAGAAATGATAAGAAACATTTCTTCATCATACATTGGCCAAGCTGCTTCACAGTAGTAGTACACACAGCTCCTAATAGATAGATGTCGCTTTATCATTGATTCAGCGAGCGTGAAATTGAGAATGCAAACTGCTGTTCTGAATCTAATAAATGTCTATTCCGCCTTTTCTACCTTCAACTTCATTACAACAAGACCATTACATTTATTTCTGCCATTTAGCCTAAATCCTGCCAGTTACTGTTTTTATTTTTTTCGTTTTGAGTTGGAAAACCATATCTTCTTTTATTAATTTACCAACATAAAATGTTATTTGTGTTATGTGCTATATAAGTGGTTAGTATTATTAATATATCTTTATAATTAATGAGCGCATCACCAATAGAACGGAACCATGTCTCTCTCTGAGAACCTAACTTTGTAAGGTCATTGAAGTATTACTGTGCCTTGTTTTTTAAGTGCCTTATGAATCATTGAGGGTACAACGTGCTATATACACGAGCAAGAGTTGTCTTTAGAAAATGGTTGAAGTCACATTAATATTGATTTTCAGTATTCTCCTACTAATTCCTGAAAAGTCAGGGTATTCATTTGGATAGGCAAGTCAGATGATACAACAAACCTCCTGCGACCACCTAATATTAAAAGATTGCCACTCATTCTCTTTTCTGGATGTTAAGCATTAGAATACTGTAAATGATTCGGACTGTCCGACTTTACGTAAAAAATAAATTTGGTCTTTCTACCTCTGAATCTATTTTCAGGGCCAGAGTACCCTGTTAGGGTATCAAAGTGCTTACTAAATGTTTTAATTAATTTATAATGTCTACCTTCCATTAAATAATGGATTTCTAGGACAAGTAAATATTTCCTTTCTAATACTTATCCAAATAGAGCTGGGCTAGACAAAGTTTGAGCACCTACTAGAGATTATATGTGCTAGGAAAAAAATCCAAGAATAAACTTTGAGATTATACACAGGCTTTGGCTTACCCTACAGCATTTCGAAGGGCTGAATGTTCACTTATTTCCGTAGGAAGATATCGGCTTACTGAAAGAGTTGAAAGTTAATCACTACCGGTTTTCAATATCGTGGCCACGTCTGATCCCTAACGGAATCAAAGGTAAGCTGAGAATTTTACAAGATATGTGCTGAAATGAAACAGCATTTGATTTTTATCTTCATTACATCCACACAGACTGTTTATAGGTGCTTTGATTAGCTGCACTTTAATTATGCGGCGGGGGACATGATGATTGACACAACAAATGTCCAATGGAGGCATGATTGCAGGAATGATGGTCTTGTTTCAGGTATCTCTACGCCATATCCACAAAGTGCCTTTAAGAAGTAACCGGAGAATATCAGTCGGTTGAGCAGGAGGGACATACGTCAGGCATCAAACATTTAAGAAAGCTAAAAATCACCTGTTATGATTCCTTCATTCTTCACATTCTAGAAGCGGACCCAGTGTCTCTTGTTTTTTAAAACTATAATAACTTTATGGCAGTGCATTACTCTGTTTATTCACCTTTGCTGATTTTTGAAAAATACTAGTATGGCACAAAGACCCTGATCCATAGAAGGGACAAAAATTTAAGGCAGGAAAAGTTGTAAGCCGGCACACCCCATTTTGATCAGTTGCAAGGCGACCCTTTGCTGATGTGTCCACTATAAAAATAAGCAAACTCAGTGGCACCTGGTGCTACCCTCTTGAGCACCAGTCGCAAATTTGGTTGGCGAAGCCTCTGCCACCCTCTTATATCAATCAAATCAAGCCTCTAGTCTTGCCCTTGGATCAGTTAGATACAATAGAGCTGAGTCCTGGGAATTCTGTTTGAGGGATACAAGGAGTTGTATTGGAAACTGGAAGAGCACTTTCGCACATCTGGCTTCTGTGCCCGATGTAATGGATTGAATTTAGCAGCGCTTCCTTTTGTTCACAACTATGCCAGCCGGGTGAACAATTTGGAAGTTGGTTTGTGCAACCTGGTTAGATATTGATGCGTGAGATCTGTGGCCTTTTTGAGAGTCATAGTGAGGGCAGGGTGCTGGTGGTATTTTCCGATTGGCTATTCACTTTACCTATAAATATTGCAGTTGTTGTCATTTGTGGAGTTTATGATGGGCTCTGTCAATAAAAAATAGAAGTCCTGAGGAACCCCTGCCATTCAGTGGTAAAAGAGGATTTAGGGGTTCCGGTCTTCGGGAATACTTGGACCTGGAGACCCATCCCTTCAAACAGGAAAGGGGGTGAAATTCAGGAAGAGAGAGTCTTGAGTATCTTTAGCTTGCACAAGTATGAAAAAAAGTTAAAAGTTAAAAGAAGGGCAGTTCGAGAGGGCCTGCCATCCATAAGCAGAGGCATCATGAGGGCCAATGCCACATAAGAATTCACGAGGAAGAGATATTACCTGCCCTACACGAACACAAGAAGATGTTTGGACACCTGTTCTTTGAGAGTAGGATAGATACGAGGGACCCTGCATTTGTATATACCAGTAATTATGTGATTGCCTGCCCATCAATGTTCAGTGGAGTTAGGAGGAGAGGTGCCCATCAAGAATCGATAGGGGAAATCTATGACGTCCCCTGCCAGTCAGAAAAAGGGACACGATTTATAAGCCCTTCAGGAATATACAGGTTCATTTTGAAGTTGAACTGCCATTCTCAGATAAATTAGAAAGTTATGAAAGCCGCTGAGAGACACAAAGCTTTGAGCATCCAAGCACTTCATAGCAAGAAGTTTGAAAGTTAGTAATTGTAAAATAGAGAAAAAGGGCAGTTCATTATTTGAAGGGTAACACTTGCAGTGTTCTACTTTTAAATCTTTGTTATTTTCAGTATATATAAGATGACATTATCTCCCAGTCAATATATTCAATTAAAGTTATTTCGTAAAATATTTCATACTTATTCACTATCACATTGCAAAGTGCTCTACTAAGATTCGTTTTTAACAATCTAAAAGGTTATTCTGTGACTAACATTTGCTATTTAGCCTCCAATGGCATGCAGATCCTGAAAGAACAAAAGTCCTTACACCTTGCAACCAACCATAACATTCTGTTCCCATTTAGACTTATCCGGCTGACTATGTTTCCCCTGTGGGAATAGCAATAGTTTGATTCCACTTGTGGTGTGTGACCTGTAAAACCGAAAACCCCATCCCACTGACACCCTTCACCTACCAGTGTAGGAAGCTGGAAAAAGTCAACAAAGAGGTTCACTTTTTGGGCTGAATTGGATGTAAAGGCACCAGCTTGTCAAAGGTAAAAGCACTCTGGAGCCAAAGCTTTGTGCTTGTATTGAACTTGAGAAACAAATCTCTGCCGTACCAGTTTAAAGAATTAAGGGCCAGAGGCAGAAGACTCAAGACAGGGACAAGGCCTAGAACCAAAGAGATGGCGGTAGTTGCTGCCGCTGTTCGGAAGATGAGGAGCTTCACTGCCCAGCTTGCAGGGACATTGCCCTGACCAAAAGGAGACAGAGCCAAGTGTCATCTGTCTGGGACGAGCATGGAGAACAGCCCAATGAGAGATCCTGCCTAGAAGCCACAGTGACGCCTAGATGACCTAGACAAAGCCTAAATTAGCTTCTGCATCACAAGAGGCTGAAGGAAGTGCGAGAGAGATTGAAGCACTGTGCTTTCAGGTTAGATTGCATTATCTCCTTTGTCTTAAACGCTACACATCTGCCCTAAACTCAGGCGGTGAGCACTTGAAACTGGGACCCACGTGTGGGTAGTGAGTGCGGCTTTCAAGAGGTGACCATAATGTCGGGGGCTTTATACAATACAATCACGAATCCCTTTGTAAAGACTGAAAGAAACACTATGGTTTGATCTTTTGCTCTTGTGGTCTGCTCATGATAAACTTGGAACCGCTGGTGCCATTCCTCCACAACTTTCAGTTTTTGAGTTTTCGCTGCTTCAGGTTTCGCTGTTAATTAACCCTAAGTTAGAGTGCATCTCCTCCCACCCAAAGTGAGTCACTCTTTTTTACTGGGTGACCGCAGACCTCTGGGTACCCTCACCACCTGATTTGGGATTGCAACCATCAATTTTCGAGATACAGAAACCTTCACTTTTTTGTATATTCAGTTTCCTGCTGCCCCTTTGGATCCTGAACTCGATCATCTGGAGCTCAATTGGCATCCTGATGTGGCTGTGAGCTCTCAGTTACAACGCTGAGGGCCACACTATAACACACAGATCAAGGACTAAAGATGATGGCCAATGCATTATGCTTACCATTAAATCCCTCCCTCACCTGGGGGCTTGGGATCCCTAGATTATTTCGGGTGGTGGATTTGTTGGGGCTGGTATGGCTCCTTCAGTACGGTCTCACTGCCCTCACCGATGCCCAGGATCTAGGGATAATTATGGATTAAGATCTTATGATGGAGACGCAAGTGAACAACATTTATGCTGCAGAGAGATTTCCTCACCAGGACCCAATGCACTTTGTAAACAATGTCACATAATCAGTTTGTGATCAGATAAAAAGGGAAGACTCCTTCCTATTGTGGGGCGGTGTTAAATGTTTGTTGCTCTCTGCATGTTTGATTATAGTCTGCTGAATTAATTGTCTCCTAACATCTGCTTTTTCCATGGAAATTTAGGAGTTTGCTGTCCCGTTTACAGGTGCTGTGGTAACTTTCAAAGTGGGCTCAAATAGTGTTTGTACTCTGGTTGAAATAATGTTTTTTTTGCAAATTACTTTTGAGCCCGATGTTCTTGTACACGAAATTCTCACCAGTAGAAATGCTTGAAGAGACCACTATATACTCAAGTCCCCATATCCATTGGGAAAGCCTGGAATCAGACAATATTGGCACTTTTTAAGTCCACTTTTACTCTCGTCCTTGTAATGGCTCTTAAGACTCAAGGATACTTTCAGCCATATTCATGGAGGGTGTAGTTTGGCAAACAGAAATGTGCCACTCCTCCTGATCACTAGAGAACAACACTAAGTCCTTGTTACAGCACATCCCATGCTGCGGTATCCCTGAGACCCCCGGGAGTCCCACAAACACGCCAGCCACAGTCAGCACTCATCACCAAGGATGGTGGGTCTCTATACAAGGGCGTAGAAGATACTGATAGAGCCAGTGGTGCTGGACCATTTGTGAGGGTGGGGTGATGGCCAGTGACATCAACCCACTAAAGACATAGGACCTGATGTGTAGCTTGGTGGAGGGTTACTCCATCACAAACAAGAGAGATATCCTGCCCGCCTTTTTTCAAGCACCACAGGCTATAATGCACTTGTAATAGGGCAAATGAGATACTCGTCAGGTTTCTGCTACAATATCCCATCTACAAAAGGGCAGTGAGGTATCCACTGCGCAAATCTTGGTGGTTTAACAGTTTTAGCTCCTGATAATTTCGGTATGCATCCAAAGGGAATCTAAACAGCCACCGCCCTATGCTGTTAGTTAGCAATTGATAGCAATTGCATACATTTAAAAATTACTTAAGATTCCCTGAGCAGAAAATAATAATCTTGTTATAACATATAAGTTTCCAAAGATAATATCACAAGAAAATTCAAAGGAATGTATCAGTCTGTGGTTTCTTTATTTGTCGTATTTTTGTTTCCACGAGGACTTATTAACAATTTCTCTAATCCTGGATATTGAAATTAGTACAGCAAAACAGCAACACAGCCAACACGCGTGTTTCGTCTATGGAATGAATCCAAAAGACTTCCTCAGGGCTGTAATAAAAATTATATATAATAAGTATATTATCCACTCCTTTGGAAGTTAGGCCTAACCTCCACCGAGTGATAAGTGAGAGATTGGAAACCCAGAGAGAGAACTATTTAAGATATAACATTTTATATTTGGGAATGGGAAGAAAGGAAAGTCCTCATGGAAACAAAAATACGACAAATAAAGAAACCACGGACTGATACTTTCCTTTGAATTTTCTTGTGATATTATCTTTGGAAACTTATATGTTATAACAAGATTATTATTTTCTGCTCAGGGAATCTTAAGTAATTTTTACAATATCCCATCTGCCAAACCCTAAATCAAGCCCATAGAGATGTGAACAGTTTTGTCAGGTAACATCAGGGTGAGATTGCATGAGGAAATCCCACACTATTCTGAGTTTTGCAGCTTTGAACATGGTAAAACAAGTGTCCTTACCATGTTATCCCCCTATATTCAGGTGCAGAACTATTAATGGGCAAGTAATACCACACCTGGTAAATACCGTACCATAGCTCTATTTACTGGGTGTGGTATTACCTCCTCAAATGTCGTGGGTCTTAAAATGATCCCCCATTGTGTTGCAATGTTGTGGATATTTGTATTATTTCTTGAAACGTTTAGTTTGTAGATTGACATATGGCGGCCTTCTTATCAAACACTCTCCTGTATCCCTCCCCACTGAAAGTGAGCCAGTAGGGTCAAGTTTCTAAACAGCTTTACGTTTGAGTCAAATTCAAAGAAAATGAAAACACTTTGGGAAAATCAACTATCAGCAGCTCGTCACAAGAAGCCCTCTAACGTTTAACAGTCTAGCTTTCACAAACATACTACACCTTGCAAGACAAATTTTCCTCTTTATTGTTAGTTTTCAAAGAGAACTTCAAAGTTATCTGAGGGCAATGCAGCACCTCCAGCAATCCTAGTTCCAGTGATACTGAACACAGCTAAATCCTAAGTGTCTCCAGCCGTGACCTGTGCAGGTAGGTGTGGTGGGGCCAGGTTGCGGGGATTTGACAGACGACCACGAGGGAAAATAAAATAAATATTTAATTTTCCCTTGTCGTCGTTTGTCGAACCCCACTGGCCCTACTGCCCCAACGCTCTTACTTGCATGGGCCGCCGCTGAGTGTCTGAAGGATTATGAATTACTTTGCCCAATACAGTAAGAGTCAGCTGAGGATTCCTTACTATGGGCTTGTCCCACCACTAACTCTCCAAAGTGCCAAACCGCCAGCTACCTGCTTATACCAAATGAGAAACAACCAGGACTTTGGCCTGCTCTGATCCTCATTTTTAGGTTACACCTGCACAGCGCTTGCAATATCACTTGTAATTAAAACAATAAGCTTAAAAGGGGCCTAGGGCCTGCCCATTACTTACCTTTACTTATCATTGGTTGGCTCCCACGCCACTCTCCTTTCCTGTGTTCCTATTATTCAGTGGCTCCTTCCGGCCTCCAGGTTCCTCCGTGCTTCTGAGTCTTCATCCATGGTGTGGAGCAACGACCAAGTACTGCTTCCTGTTGCCAATGTGCTTCTGCTGTCTGCAGGTGCTCCTTTTTTACTTTTTAGGTGAATCAAGAATTGCTGAGCTGTTCCTGAAAAGAGGGGGAGTGTATGTGTCAAGAGATGCGGGGTAAAGAAGGATTACCCCTGGGTATCCATTTTGTTGGATTTAATGCCCTCACACACCTTTGCAGGTGTCATGCTTCATCATTTGGGCCTGCTCCTCGTTGGGTCGGTGGTGCAATACCCAACGGGCAACACCTCAAAAGGGGCTCTTTAGCGGAGATCTTTTTCCAACAGCCGTGTAGGTGAAGTGCGGGTGTGGGGCTAGACCGGACGTTAGCATACTCTGGAAGATCTTGGAAGCATATTACTCCAGGCGCACCTTCCAGATTCTCTTTTTAATTAAAGCAGCGGACCGCCAGAATAAATCGTTCCTTGGTACCTCTAGCTTTATTTTAATCACCCTAGAACGTCTACATCCTTTACTGGCCCCACACCCGCACTTCACCTACACGGCTGTTGGAAAAAGATCTCCGCTAAAGAGCCCCTCTTTGAGGTGTTGCCCGTTGGGTATTGCACCCCCGACCCAACGAGGAGCAGGCGCAAATGATGAAGCATGACACCTGCAAAGGTGTGTGAGGGCATTAAATCCAACAAAATGGATACCCAGGGGTAATCCTTCTTTACCCTAACAATATCCACCGCATCCCTGGACACATACACTCCCCCTATTTTCAGGAACAGCTCAGCAATTATTGATTTACCTTGATCTTGTGGGCACTAGCTGCAGCTGGACCTTCTACTTACCCCTAAGTAGTAATAGCCCGTTTCTCCTCTCTTTGTACCTATACCTTTTTTACTTTTGCCATGAACTCTGCAGTCCCTTTCTTTCACCACCACATCCCCCACTCCCTGAGGTTTCACCAACACCCCCCCCTCCCCACTCTCCAATGTCTTTACGACCAGCTCCTCCCTCCTGTGGCTCAGCTCTCCCAATCCCTCACACAGTTTTTGAACATGTTTGTCACCCTCTTCATTGTTTTATCCTCTTCCCGCACCTTTCTTCCACTCCCTGTGGTTTCACCCAACCCACCCATCCTCCTCCTTCATGCTCCAAAGCTGCACTGGCTGCTATGCAACATGGCTTGAAGTAAAAAATAAATAAATGCTATGACGCGGTTAATCTCGGCCGTGTCCTTGAGTTTTTTTTTTACTTTAAGCCATTTAGCACAGCAGCTCACGGAGCCACTGTGCAACATGCAAAAAAACACTGACAAAGCCAATACATTTTGTAAAGGCGCAACCTTTTGGCTTTGCCAATGCTAGTTTCCCTTTTGTTAAATGTGCTGCTATTTAAATAGCTTTGGAGTTTATTGTGCAATAAAGCATACATGCAAAGGTTCAGTACTGGGAGGTGAGACGCAGGGTGAGAACAGAACAATCCTCCGTAAAGACGGCCTCCAAATACGTTTAGTTAGGGACAATGATAATAGTGAAAAACATAAATGTATACTGTAATCTACTGCGCGCTTTAAAACTTATTTATATGAATAAGAATTATTAACGTGTCATTATCTCCAGTCATTGTATGGAATGTTCTAAATGTTTAACTCGTTTGTGCCCATAGCTGACCATGTGAACGAAAAGGGGATCAAATTCTATGATGATTTAATAAACAACCTTTTGGAGAACAAGATCACGCCAATCGTGACCCTCTACCACTGGGACCTTCCACAGGTTGGTGATCACTTGCAGGCGTTAATCGTGCAGATTATTAAATAGCAGGAAGAGACTGCATGGGTTGTACTATTAATTTCAAATGTATCCGGCGTAGAATGAGTGGGTGTGTAGCTCAACCATTTAACAGCAGTCACTATAGGCTCAGAGGTACTCCACCTTCATATCGCCTGCAGAATATCATGCAACCAGAATATCATGCACAAAATCTCAAGCACCAAAATATTGACAGGGTAAGGAAATATAGGTAAGCACTGGTTTACTCTACTGGACACCACATTTGTGTACCTTAAATATATGTATATGTTCAAGGTACACAGAAGTGGAGTTAAGAATAGTACGTCTATAGTTAAGAATAGTACATCTTTACTTACCCATCTACACAGGTCATTGTTGACCAGCTACAGTACAGACTTGCACCCAGCTGCAATGTAAGCACCTTCTCCAGGGAGCATCATGGAACTGGCAAGAGATACTTTGAGGGTGTGAGGGAGGGCTCTGAGGGTGTCTCTGAGAATATATGTAAAATGTATAGGTGTAAAACCATACATAAAACGGGAAAGTAGAAAATATGCACCCACCTCATGGCTATCATGCTACCCTGTCAGTATACATTTCATTCCAGGACAGAGATCGAAGCAGAAGCCACGGGCACGCACACATCATTGAGATCACACGTGTTGTTTGTAAAGCGCATGTATATGTTCTTGGCGCTGCTTGATTACCTCTCACTCTGCTGTCAGAGAAAATCTACGAAGAGTCTTGGAAGCTGAAAGCATCTAGCCAAACCTTAGGTGTTTCACGAAACAGAAAAGATTTCGAGCCTTAGGTAGATTTACATTGAGACTGCTCCAGGCTGTAGGAGCCACAATAAGGAAGGAGCTGCCTCCTCATGTATGAGACCAGGTATAGGTTGGGTGGCAACCCCAATGTGGCCGGTAGTTGCAGTTAACTGCCCATCAGACTGTTAGATTTACTTGACTACAAGGCTCTTGAGTTTTCACCCATACACAGCTGAAAGCTAACAAAATGTCCAGGTGGAGAGCACCCAGAGATGGGGATATAATGCTGGAACACATACAAAACACTGAGTCCTGGATAATATTCTGAATTCCAGCGGCACACATTGTAATAGCTCTGTGAGGGTGCTCTAATACCTCTCACAATTGAGGTTACACAATTCAGTATTACCATGCCATATTACTGATGCACTCGTAATGAGGCCCTATATCTTTTACAGCATGGAATTAAAGGCCGTGTCTGGCACAAAAGGCACAACCTGGGAAGCATTTGGGTAGATTTGTGCCAAGAAATATAGGGCTTTGTTCATGAATGATTCTCAAGAACGGAAAAGCAATCTGGAAGCAGTATTCTGCACCATTTGAAAACTCTTAGCCGCCATATTCCTGGAAATCCCAGCCCGCCTGTGATCGCGCAACAATCCTCTTTCCACACCATTTTCTTACTCCATGAATTTGTGTGCTTGCCCCATAGGTGCTTCAAGAGAAACACAGCGGATGGCAGAACATCAGCATGGTTCAGTATTTCAACGAGTACGCCAATCTGTGCTTCGAGAAGTTTGGGGACCGGGTGAAACACTGGATTACCTTCAGCAACCCTTGGGTAAGCAAAAGAAGCAGAACAAACTCCACATAGATGTAATTCAACATCATAAAAACTTTCAAGGAGCTCTTGGGGAAACCTGGAAAATTCAGACATCTGCATCTACGCAGGGTTGAAGATGTACAAATTTCTTTGTGAATAATAATAATAAAGTGATTTGTAAAGCGCTTGGTTACACCTCCTCGGTGTGTCCCTCCTCTGAGCCCAGAAACTAGCAAGAGGGATGGATGAGGGAAATACAGAGATGAGAAACTGGCTTGATGTTCGATTGAGTTGAGAAACAGGCAATGTTTCAATTTCCTTCTGAACTCAGTTTCTCAGGGAGAAGCTCTCTGGGCTCTCAGAATCACGTCTTTGATGCATAATGCAACGCATCAGATCCAGGAGGGAATGAGGTCATCATAGCTGTTATGTCTTTAGTACAGCGACCGTGTGTGCTGTAGGGCACCGAGCCCTTATAGTCACGTAAAATATAGTTCTATTCAGCATATTTAAATAAAATATAGTCCTTTTCAATAGATCAAAGTTAAAAAAAATTGTCACATGCGTTCTGTTAAGGTGTTGCAGGAATTAGAGGAAATGGAGGAGGAATTGCCTTGAGCTGTGCACTGGTTATTAACAGGAACTTTTAAAAGAAATTTGTTTTCAGTATTTTCTTAAACAATATCTGTGCCAGTGCAAGGGCAGTACGGTGAAGCAACCATTGCAAGACTGTATCTCTTTTGAACGCTAGACATCTGCACTTGGGGATCGCAATGCACCACGATGTTGTAGACCTGAGGGATCTCTGTGCTGCAACGTGAGGTCACAGACACCACAAGTTTCACCCAGTGAGATCATCACGTCTTCAAATGCACTCTGACATTTCTATTAGCCCCGAAATCTCCAAACGTAGTGTGGGTCACTGGACCTTGGGATCCTTCGTTGATTTTTTCTAAGAAAAATCGTGGGTGAGGACCGTCTCCATCACGAACAGGATGACATCATGAGATAAACTGGTAGTCAACAGGGAGCAGGCTCGAGAATTGTGTGCGCTGAATTGTGCTCAGCCACCAGCATACTGCTCCAATGAGAAACCAGATAAGTTTAAGGAGGTACCGTTGCGATAGTAGACTTGACTGACCTCATGTTGCGCTAGTAGCAGAGAGCTGTGATTGGCCAGTGATGGGAATAAGTGGCCTTATCCCATCCAACTCACGATGTAGGATGTTGCGGTGGGATGTGGGGCAGGTCCAGGGTGCCATGTGGAACATCAAGGGCAATCCTTCCAACAGTATTAACCACTGTTCCTTTATATCCGCAGTCTGTGGCCGTGGAAGGGTACGAGACGGGGGAGCACGCCCCAGGGTACCGTCTGCAAGGTACCGGGGCCTACAAAGCAGCACATCACATGATCAAGGTAAGACAATGCACACATTAGATGGGGGCTCGTGCTAATCAGGGGTTTAGGTCAACAGAATGGAAGACTAAATATCCCAGAAACACGTGTGCATGGGGCACAGAATCAAGGCTCACTTGCTGTGCTGTAAGTCTAAATATATACTCCTGTGTACAGATTAAAAAATTAGACAATGTAGAGGTGTAACTTGTGGTAAAGATATAATTATGCAAAGCACAAATAAGACACTCCCCAGTATGCTGTGGAGACCGGTCTACAGACTAAAATGAGATTCCCAGAGCTTGTGAAAAGCGGGTAGAAAAGGGGTATTCAGTCACTTGTCAGGGGGAAATCCAGTCAGTAACCTGCAGACGAGCCACACAGTGCTTCCGGAAGCTGGTCAGTCAGAGGATTCGAAAGAGAGGTGTTGAGCATCAGTGTAGTCAGACACAGGATGGTTGTAAACAAATTTATAACCACCTGTGTCCTGAAATACGGCTTGACCATGGAAGGGTTGGGCTACACAGGGTCAGCCTCAAATGTGCTCACCATCGGGCATGCCTGGTCGTGGGAGTCCCCATTTGTTTTTTGTGCATGATTAACCATGCTTGGTGCTTTGGATTAATGAAAACAACTCTGGAAGACGCATGCCCCATATTCACAGGTACTGAATAGTACTCACCAACCAAGATACAACTCTAACTACATCCTTTCTTTACCTAAACAATGTTTACCATCCAGAATCTGGGGCTGCTTGCGCCTCCTGAAGGCTCCCAAAAGTAGACCAACTTTCCCTTGATGGGATGTGATTATGTTGTACTACATTGCCTAGCTTGGATGACACACTGAAAGTGTACTGCTGTGGCTAGAGACTGGTGGTAGGCTTCTGTCCTGCGAACAAGGTCTTTAGGCGCACCCCTGCCCAATCCAGAATCCCTCAGATGCCCTCCAAAGCTTGAATCTCAACACTCACAGACCTGCTGTTAAAATATTTCTAAAATATAAAAAGGAACGCAGCAATATCAACAAGCGCACCCCCTCATGCCTCCTCCATGTCCTTTCAGATGATTTTATGAAGATAGTCAGAACTGAAAGTTCAGGGACACTGTAGACCGAAGAGCTGCAGGACACTGTGCGGAAAAGGACCTTGCTCTGTTTAGCTGATTCAGAATGGCAAAGTGTGCGTACCACTCTCTGGAGCTCAGCAACTTGCGTGACGTAACAAAACTTGAAGGGGCTCCCCTGCAAGGTACATGGAGGGCCCCCACTCTAGATTTAATTAGGAGCTCTCAGGCCAGAGTACTGTGCTGAGGGGGGTCCCAGCAGCTCGCCCTCCTCCCCCTTCCCCGGCGCTGTGGGGACCACGGGGGCCTGTGTTACGCCACTGGGCAGATCACTTCATCGAAAAAGCTAACAAACTGAATACTCATTTTGAATCTAAAATGATCCTTGCCACCCAAGCTCAGTCCTACATACAAAACTGTTCAGCCTAATCTCCACAAGCTCAACATGCTATTTGTAAAGTACAGTACTGAACTAATCAAGTCTATCTCCATCACTCGATCACCAACTGAACCATGTCCCCAAATATATTCAAAGATAGCTTTCTGGCATTCCCAGTTATCAAACCAGCCAGCTCGATCATTAATTCATCCCTCTCAAATGGAGAGCTGCCTAGTAAATAAAAAAACATCCTACAGTGGGCCACTGATATAAGAGACAAGGACATAATCAGATCTAGGAAACTGCAAGCTAATATGAAACAGCCCATTTCTGGGGAAACTTTTGAGCAACTGTCTATCAACCAAGCAAACTCTTTATTCTCTCACAGACTAACAAGTATCTGTATATTCCCTCAATAATCAGCCTACTGCTTTTTAATGTAGACAGGTCTTCATTCCTGCATCTCACCCGCTCATTCAAGTTTACTTGGTACAACTACACTAAATACACAACGTTCATGCTAAAACAGAATAAGCACACAAAGTCCTAGGGATAGGTCAGGACTTTGACAGTGACTACAAGCAGTGGACATCTGGATGCTACAGAACCACTTGCAGCATAAATCTTCACCTGTGTCATCCTCAATTGACCCAAGGAAATCGGAAACTCATGAAACACCTATACAGATGTACATAACCTATACAAAACAAAGAAACAGCAAGTCCATATGCCTAACACACCTCCCTCCCAATTTCACGAAATACAGTCCAAAATGAGATATTAGAAAACAATGTGGCGGGGACATCCCCTGATCCCGCTGTTCTGAAGGAGCTATCATAGATCAGAACAATTCAACACATAAATGTCTTCTACGACACACCCATGGAGAGACGCCGACACTAGAAGTCGAAATGGCACTTATCAAAGTGCAATTTCACCATGGATTAAATATTTGAGAAGAATTTCAGCCTTCCCTGGATTTATGGGGCACTATGAAGAATAGGTATATACCAACTATTGTAATGCTACATGGCCAGATGGTGATACATTCTTTGGTATGATTGCGGCATTCAAACCATAAAGGAGAAAAGATTACACCCTTAGGAAGTCCACAGGCAGTGGACAAAATGTGTTGGCTGTTCTTATGTCATTCCTGTGTGAAATAAAGATTACCTTGGATACTTTTTGGATGAAATTAACTATTGACCGTGGAAATTGGTGCTTGCAGTGCACTTCACATTTATGTGTTGAGAGGTACATAAACTGGCTGTGACTATGAACTCCAAACCCCACACTATGTCTGAACTGGCTGCTGGTAGACCCAAGAGTAGCCTTCAAATGCTTTTCTGGCTCAGTCCTAGCCAGTTTTGCAGCAGATCCAGTAGACTGTAGAGTTTCCTACAAGACTCAAACTTCTCTCTTTTCACTCTCTTTCTGTAAATTGTGAGGAGATCATGAATTTGCTATTCAGATTCCTCCTCCTGGAATACCATGTTCCAGGACAACAAACCTCACAAAAGGCTATTATGAGATAATCAAGCAGAGTCAAAAAGACCCATCTTGCAAAATGCACAAGTACCAACCAATTCTATGGAGATCTTCAACAACTACCATGATATAGTCAACCCTCCACCTTAGCACCACTGAACCAATCCCATACCCATCTTCACTGCAAAATGCATTTACCCCCTTCAAACTTCTAGGGACTACGAGAGGTGTAGCCTAGCTGGTAAAAAGAAAGCACTCTCATATCACTCGATTTTCTGGCCTCCAACTTGGTCTAATTCCTCTCACCTAGTCTAGTATGTAAACAACCTTGGTTTCTATCTGGGTGAGAACCTGATATTGGTAAAGCAGGCAAATCATCTAACATCTTCCTGTTTCCACCTTTTGAGGCCTCTAAGGAAACGTGTACAGCTCCTACTTCCTTCCGTTAGTGGTTCAGGCGACTTTTCTTAGCTGCCTTGACTACTGTAACTCTCTTCTGCTGGGTGCCTCACAGGGTGTGTTGAACAAGCTCTAGAGAATTCAAAAAAATGGTGGTCAGGATAGTTCTTGGCTTGCCTTGGCATGCCTGATCCTCTTCTGCACTGTGTATGATACATTGGCTTCCGGTTGTTAAAAGGATTACTTTTACATCTCTATGCATTGACCATCGTGCCAGACGTAATTCTTGCCCACTCTATTTGAGGAAGAGATTCTATAACCCAAGTTGGCCTCTTTGTTCTCTGGCTGCTTCTTTTCTTTTAGTCCCAAAATTTCAGCAAGCTCGCCTAGTCAGGAGGGACTTTTCGGTGGTGGGAATGAAATTATGGAATACCCTTCCTAATACATTGTGGAAATCTTTTCTGCACATGCATTTCAGAAAGGCCATGAAAACCTGATAGTATACTATGCAAAAAAAATTCCGCCCATTTAGAGAACGTTGGCTTTGGGTCTTTCTATTCTTTTCGTTTAAGTTCTGAGTGTTTTCTTCTTCGTACCTGATACCTGTTGATTCATGTGAGTTGAGTGTTGGGTCTTTGTTAGGTTTAGCTGTGGATGAGGTGGTTGGTCTCTCAGCACCAGGAGACCTTTTTGGTATTTGGGCACTTATAAACTCCTAACATAAAATAACACTCCTTCGGTCTACTACAGTTGATCACACTTCACTGCCGGAAACACCTAAGAACTGGGTGGGAATATCAGTCTGTGACTTATCCTGGATTAATTTCTTTCTTTCCAACACAGCCAGAAAATAAGGATAGGAACAGTTGAATCGTTCACTCATCTGTTGCCCTACTCTGTGTCGAAAGGTCAAAAATATCTTTTCTCCTGTTTAAAATTTATGTTTACCCTCTCACATACCCTTGTGAGCTTCACAAAATAAACTTCCATACGTAAGGAAATAACATGAAAATCCATTTCCAACTAGATAACTCAACCAACCTACTAGATAAAATAACCACATTCCTGGGCCACATCTTTCACTCGAAGAAAAGTCTTTCAGTTGAAAGAAAAGCTTCCTCTGTAGAACTGGGGCCAAGACTCAGATCACCACAATGGAAGAAAGTGAACCTGCCTCACTACCCTTTGATTTGGACCCAGCCTTGGGGCCCTTCCATTCATCAGTCCGTAAGCCACGATCCTCTGGGTACTTTTTAACTCAGAAATGTTATTCATTTAACTAATCTATGCTGTGGTCAAAGAGATCAACTGCTAGCGCTTTCTGCACCAGAAACTCTTCCCATGACTCCATTCTGATCACAGTGTGGAACTGAGAAGAACTATCTTGTCTTGACTACTACAACACCATCCACAGTGGCCCCCCCAAAACACTCATTGCCAGGTTACAAAAACTACAAATCCAGGAAGCCAGAAAGCCCCTTAAACGTAGTAAACGTGAACACATTAAACCTTTGCTGAAAACCTGTAGGCGGTCAAAACCATGGTCAAATTAAGGGTTTCCTGCAAAATTCACTAAACCTTTTGAGAAAAAGTCCCTAATACCTGCAGATAATAGCTGCCAGTGACACTCTATCTATGAATTCCCATGCATGTGCTGTCAGTCTGATGCAGCAATCAGTGCTTAATTTGCGTCGGTGCCCAAAGTTCTGCTCAGTACACAGCTCTATTACCTGTTGATGTGCAGAATACCAAGGTGGCATAATCTGGAATCCTCCTCGTGTCTCTTTAATCAAATTAGACACTCCCTGCCCTATATCTCACTCTTTCAGGTCCCTGCTTTCTTCCTTTGAGACGTTTTTTCCATCTTGCTCTACCTCCATCTTGCCGCTTTGTGTGCTTTTCACTTTTTCGCTCTCTGGAAATGTCTGATGTGGGAAGATAAGTGCCGCCCGGTCCCCAAAACTGAGCGCCAGTGGCCCCCAGCAGCAACCACTGACTCAAACTCAGCATTGGCAGCCATGCCTGATGACGTCCATGAGCCGCAAAACAAAAACATGGGCATGTAAGGACAATGGCTGTGATATTCCTTCAGCCGAAGCTTCAGAAGACTCTTGAAGCCTCAATTGTTTAGATTCTCATAGTCATAATAGGGCTTTGCCTGCCGTGTAAAATAGGGGGTTTTAATGGAAGAATATGAACTAGGAGGACCTAATCCTTTCTGATCAAGCACCTTCTCCTTCTCTTCTTACTATATGTTTGTGTATCCGACAGTCTGAAGCAATCAGTGCACTAGAACACTCCAAAACATTGCCCTCCCTTGCTTGCCTTTCAAATAAGCCATTTGCGTATAGCTATTGCGGCAAAACCTTCTTAGACAACACTCCTGCGTGTACTCACACATGTAACAATATGGCCAACGTTTACTCCATAATCACTGGGTGGTAACTGCGCAAACACATCTAGTTGCCAACAGATGCTAAAGCTAAGGTTAAAAAAGTTTTTAGTTTTTTCAAACATGTGAATATAGCATTAGTCTATTGCACACCACTAGAGAACCACAATTGAACCTAATAAGTACAACGCTGAAAATGTAAATGTAAAATCTGGCTTCAGTGGCCGTAATTGAGCTTCCAAGCAGTACTTGGGTAAAGGTCGACAAATGAAAATGAAAACACTTAAGTTAAATTTTCTAAATCTAGTCTAATAGCCAGAGCACAGTTTTTGAAAGAAAAGAATATTATAGTAGGGTTAAGAGTCTTGAAAATGTCCCTGAGACCAAACACAAACTGGTCGAAGGATATAATTCGTGAATTGTTTAATTTGTGAATTATTTAGTCTAATGGAATGAACTCTATGAAGTTCGATATTCTGAAAAAGGAATGAATCCTGTCAAGTGCATTATTTAGATTATGAAGAACAAGTCACGATGAACTAGATTGCTATTGGTCTCTCAGGCTTTCGTCACATTTTAAGCTTTAAGTGCTTAAGGGAAAATATATTATGAATAAGTGGCATGCAGCACATTGATACTAATGTACATTGCTGTTCTAAGATATCCTAATCATATTTACTGTGCATATTGTTTATGTCATTTCCTGTTGGTAACGCCAAGAGACGTTTTTATTTGCAGTCAGTGTGTTCTGCACAAACTACATTGACAAAAACATAGGCATTGGGCTAGCAAACATGCAGGTATTGTGGTATTATATTTACGGTATATCAACATCTCAAATGCGCTCTATAAATTTCGATGGAGGAACTTAAGGCAGGCATATTGGAAACACCATTCATTAAATGTTTAGATGCTGTCTTTATGGCATCATTAAAAAAACTGGGAAAAAGCGTGGCGATAAGAGACAATGAATGTATGGACCGTACATCTTCCTGATGTTCTTTCCTCCATAAGGGAAGCTGCCCTGCATTTAGATTTAGTAAGGAGTTCAG
Source organism: Lissotriton helveticus (assembly GCF_964261635.1). NCBI lineage: Eukaryota > Metazoa > Chordata > Amphibia > Caudata > Salamandridae > Lissotriton > Lissotriton helveticus. The sequence goes on along the minus strand of NC_136061.1, from coordinate 1,950,038,981 downwards.
ATCTTTATGGTGAATTCTCATGAACAGATCGTTTCTACGTAGAAATAGAGGTGTGAACTATAAACCCAAAAGATCACCCCTGCCACCTCTTTCTTAAGCGCACTATCCCTTTAAAAGCATGAAAATGTTATGACTCTTGGGAGGTGCCACTCCACCATGTAGATGTGAGGGAGGAAGTAAGGGAGGGAGCTGGGTACTGAATCTTCATAGGTCTCTTTTCATGGGAAATCCAGAGTGCAACCACACATTCTGATAGATATTGGGTTACTTTGAAATGATAACAGCTTGTGACTGACCCGGCCCCAGTAGCAACAAGCATCGATCTCTTAGCTTTATGGGGCCATGTGTTTCTAATTAGCGCTAATTAGAAACACATGGCCCTATAAAGTTAAGGAAGTGCTTTGCGACAGCAGCAAAGCAGGCGACCCAGTCGGATCGGCGGCGAAAGGGCGTCCACAAAAACCCCTCTTTTCCAATGGCAGGCCACTGTTTAGCATAAACGGTGACGCCGTCCAATGGAAATGAGAGGCGGGGCTTAACACCCTTTTCTGAAATCCCTCTCACAAAATTTCACGCCAGCGGGCAGCGCATGCGCTGCAACACAGGCGAGACCTAAAAACTCATCAGGGTCCCTCGGATGACAATACTTGCTTGTCAGGGGCCCTACCTGAGGAAAAGAGTGCCTGCTGAACTTCATCCCTCAAGCACACATTTCACAAGTCCAGAATAGAGAAACCTTGTTTGTGGCACCTGGTCTGGAAAAGCAGGTTACCAACCACTAGAGTAAGAGCTGGCTGGAGAGCTGGCATGAGGATAACAAGGAAGGAAGGAGACTGGCATGGGGCAACAAGGAAGGAAGGAGACTGGCATGGGATAACAAGAAAGGAATGAGGCTGGCATGGGATAACACGGAAGGAAGGAAACTGGCTTGGGGTAACAAAGAAGGAATGAGACTGGCATGGGGTAACAAGGAAGGAATGAGACTGGCATGGGGTAACAAGGAAGGATGGAGACTGGCATGGAGATAACAAGGAAGGAGACTGGCATGGGGTAACAAGGAAAAAAGGAGACCGGCATGGGGAAAATAAGTTAAAGAGGAATTCCACCGGCCAAAGAGTGAGCGCACATATGCCAGATGATGAAGCTTGGTGTGGATACCTTCTTAATTGCAATATTTCACAACGTATGATTTGTAATTCCAGGCTCATGCAAAGGTCTGGCACACTTACAACAAGTATTGGCGCAGCAAGCAAAGAGGTAAGCAAATGCATGACAGAGGTGTGCACCTTGGTTGATGAATTACCAGCTCGTATCTGCTACTTACCAAATAAGGTTATGTCTTACTAGCAGTCCCCACCATACTCCACCAGTAACCAGATGAGTTGGCCCAAACTAGCAGTGATCCACAACTGACCTGCAGGAGTCAGACTATTGCCAAACAACATCACGGATAAAAGCAGCCATTAGCCATTAACTGACAAATAGGGACTGGCCATTACTGCCTTTTTTTTACTTGTTATTACCAACAATAAAACCATACTATCTGTTATCTACCACTGATTGAAAGGGGAGCAAAATGTTCTGCCTGTTGGCTTCTTCTGATCAACAACAGTCAGGCTTCATTACGTTATTGATCAAGGGCTGAGGCCTTACTGACTAGCCCCGGATGTTAACAGGATTACTTGTTCTAATAGATAAACACCCAAGAGATGATGCCTGAGTACATGCAGCCCACCTTCCTGTGAGGGATCCTGGACTGATCCCAGTTTGCTCTTTGCTTGCAGGCATGGTGGGGATTTCTTTGACCAGCGACTGGGGAGAGCCGGTGGACATGAACAGCCAGAAGGACATCGAAGCCGCTGAGCGCTACATGCAGTTCTATCTGGGCTGGTTTGCAAATACGCTTTATAATGGAGACTATCCCGAAGTGATGAAGGACTACATAGGTGAGTCTACTTTGGAAAACGACTGCTGGCTGTGGTAGCAGGCAAAGCAGGCTTCACCTGATGGCAGCGGTGCAAGTAGTTACTCAGACTAATCTTTGGCCTTTAGGGGCTCTCCTGGTCAACACTATGGCCTGAGGCATGCGTTTCAGTTCTGCTGGCTCAGGGTATAAAAAAAAGCCCACATTCCTCTGAAACACCTCTAGAGGCCACTTCTTCAGTCCTGGGGATCGGCCTTGATGGACCCTGAGCAGACCGTAAGATAACGTTGGCCATTTCTTTCGCTCAACACACCAGGCTGAAGGAATAGCAAATCCAACGCATGCACCCGTGCTGGTCAGTAATGGAACAATGAGACCCTTATTCCATGTGCAGGCCAGTCTACCAAAATCAAGAATTCTGGTCAAACTGGGGTACTGCAAACATCATAGTGGTTAATGCCAAGCCCCACTTTCTTTGACATGAAAGCAGGTGCTATCTCGTGCAAAGTGCTTTGGGACCACAGTAAAAGTTAGAGCCTGCTGTATTATTTAGTGATTTATCTAAGCTGTACTATTAACGTGTAATGTAAAATGTATTCGTTTTGAAAGTTAAAACTAGACTAACCAATCAAATGTAATAACCTTTGCGATATTTGTGTTACATTGTATCTGGTCTCAAACCTCACACCACTTACTCCATGCTTGGCCATGAGTCCCTCGTGACATGTTACTTACCGTTGATAACACACTTTCTGGTGAGTACTGAAAAGACAGAATCCTTACCGTTACAATATTCACAGGCACCGTACTGGGTCCAGAGATTTTCTTCTGTAATGCACCCCATGCGTCAGTAGGTGGTGTAATACAGCTCCCAGTTCCAGGGTGACTTAATACCACCCAAGAAGTGACAGTAAGGAGCTGCATATGAGTGCCACCCCTGCACACTGATGTCAGTATCTGAAGCATTCTCCCTCAACACCCTCAAACACAGGGCATTCCGAATAAATTGCCGGTTACAATGTGCCAAAATCGAACTTGGAACCTTATTGTGTTCAGGAGTCCACGCCACAGAACGAGGAGGGTTGTGGGCTGTGAGGAGTCTGCAGATAGAATAATCACCAAAAAAGGGCTTTGCCAAAGGCATGTAATTTGTTCGTCTGATAAGTACTTCTATATAAAGTTTTCTTACCTTTAGAATAGATACTACAGCAGTACCTCTCAAAGGTGGAGGGTCTGAGAACTGCCAAGGCCCTAGTGTTTTGTGAACATTTGTAATGTACGTCAGAGCCTGTCAGATATCAGACCTGGCACCAAGATTGTCAATGCAGTTGTAGCGGCCCTTGTGGAATGAGCCTTTAGGCCTTCTGGGTGTTTCTTCTTAGGTAGCACGTAGCAGATATTAATGAAGAAGACTATCCAAATGGACAGAGTCCTATATTATACTGCCTGGCCTTTCTTTGTCCCGGTGACCACCACAAACATCTTATCATCTACTTGATGATGTAGAAACGAATGCAGGAATGCAACCCGAGACGGCAGCACCAATTTGTCGAGGAAGGAAGTGATGCAGGGAGATTCCATGGAGACTGCCTGTAGTTCACTCATGTGGTGCTACAACTCGTGGTCCACCAGTCAATGCCAGCCCAGTTGATCTGGTCTGGCGTTCATGGACCCTGCTAGGTGGTTGGCTACCAGCAAAACCACCTGTTGGTCTTTAAGGGCCAAAAAGACCCCCTCAGGTCGTGGAGAAGTGTGGCTCACTGGTTAGAGGAGGCAGACCCTGAAGCAGAGGTCAGACCGGGACCAGGGTTCAATTCCCGACATGGCAGGGTCCTGAGCTCAAAATGTCCACGGACTCGATAATTCTCGCTTCGGTGCCTACTCAAATCAGGGGCTCACACTCTGCAACTCTGGGCAATAGCTTGCTCAATCTCCACTACGGCCCCCCGCAGCGGGATGCCTGGCTTTCACCTTGGGGGTGCCCAGTAGGGGCTATCTCACAGGGAAAAACCAGGACGGGTTCCCAAAGCAAGCGCCTTGAGACCCTTTGGGGTGATTAGTGCGCTATATAAGAAGCTAACATTACATTTACTCTCTGCTGGAGACCAGAGGTCCCCGAACTCCATCTCCTTATATAATCTCCACACCCCAGGAGCGACACATCTGTCACATTCATGAAGTCTGGGTGTGGAGGGAGAGTGGCCTCCTGCAGGTCAGGTTGGTGCTTATCTGCCACAACATGAGGTCCTTGGTTGTCTCTTATGAGATTTGGACATGTCCAAAAATGCAACCCCCGCACTGGACCTTTTGAACCTTAAGTTCAATTGCAGGGAACGCATATGCCATCTGGAGTATGGAACAAATATGATGAACGAGCCAAGAAGCCCAAGAAGCCTCTGAACCATTCTCACAAACACCCACAACTGATCTCTAAACATTCAGGATCACAACGTGAATGTCCAAAACTCAGAGCAGTGGTAGCAAGGGCTTGAACGCTACTATGTCCAATCTCGCCCATATGAAAGGAATTCTGTGAGTAGGGTTCTGGTGGGAATAGGACTAAAGATGGAAAACTCCAAGCAGATTACTTCCAGGCAGTAGTCTGGCACTTGGGTTGTGACTGACTGTGGAGAGCACGCTTTGCGCATTACGTTGTCGAGGTACGGGTGTATATTTATTCCTAACCTCCAAATGTGAGCTGCGACAACCGCCATCACTTTCATGAACACCTGAGTGGCTGGGGTCAAAGTGGAGCACAGGAACTAGGGATCCGTCTCAGCCCCACCATGAACCACAAGTAATGTATGTGGGACTGCAGGATGGGTATATGTAAATACATGTCCTGCAAGTTCATGGACAGCATTCATTCACCAGGATGCAGAGAAAATAATATCCAAGCCAGAATAAGCATTTTGAATTTGTCCTTCTTCAGAAGCCATTGAGTGAACGGAGGTCCATCCTATTTCTAGGAGAGTTAGTAGAGAAAAAAGCCCATCACCTAGTCCAGCTATTATGCAATGACACCTTTACATTAGAAGATTGACTTCTTCCATCAAAATAGTTACGTGATCTACTAAAAATCGCTCTGGTGTAGGGTTGTGGAAGAAGAGACGGGAATAGAATGAAAGGCAGAGCCCTTTGATTCAATGTGTAAGACCCATCGGTCTGCCATGTGGATCTAAAGCTGGGGAAGAAACATTGCATCGCACTCCTTACCAACTGTCTCTGGGCCTGGGAAGGTAAAACAAAGCAGCTTGGGAGCTGCTGAAATTGTGTAGTAAGAGTTAGAGGACAGCTGCCCATGCTGTAGTGAATGGCATAGGCCACCACCACGCCCTCTGCCCCAGAGGGGCTACATTTCTGGCTGCATTACCTCGGAAGGCTGGTGAGCAAGGATCTGGAATGGCCCATAACTTTCTATACTGTTGGTGGAGCTGTCTGGCAATAACCCTAATGGACGAAGCTGTGGAAAGCCTACATTTGAATCTTTCAAGCATCGAGTCTGCATTATCATTGACCAGTCTAGGTCCATAGAAGGCTATGTCCATAAGAGATGCTTGGACATCTCCTGAAAATCTGGTTGATTGCATCCAGGAATCTCTCCTAATCATACAACTGTTGCCAATAGCATGGCCCAGGCAGGCAGTGTCTTCCAGGCCTACACACAAGGCAGAATTTGCTGAATCCTGTCTGTTTTGCATTGTTTGGGCAATTGAGTTTCTGTGGTCCTCCAGAATTACTGCAGGATCTCGCTGGCCATGTCCCCTAAGACATGAGTGAATCTGAACAAAAGGCATACGGCATACAAAAAGCGTAAAGCCAGGCAAGCTGAGGAAAACATTTTCTTTCCGAAGGCATCACTACATTTCAACTCCCTAATGGGGGGATGGGGAAGAGGTTTGAAGGTAAAATATTTTAACTGACTTTACTTGTGGATATTTACAGCACAAGACTTCCAGGCTATGAATGTCTAGTTAAAAAATCATGATCACTGGGGGAAGGTCGGTGCTGTACAGCCAAATGTTGGCTGACCAGAGAGGCTGGGCATGGCTTAGAACAAGTAGCCTTGAGTGTCTGTACATGGTATAAGTAGTTCACATAATGTTGGTTGAAGAATTTGAGCCAATAAATTGGCTTTGGTTTCCCGAGTAGACAGTTGGAAGCCTAGCACTTCTGCTGCTCTACGCACTCCACAGCAAAAGAGATGTTCCTCCATTGGTGGAGCTGGTGGCAAGTCCAGGTCTGTCTCTGGTGAGGTATCTAGCAAAGTGGCATTCTGCAGTTCTGAATACAGGCTTTCCCTTGTGGGGAATATGTTGTCTGCTTTATCACTAGCAGCATCATGAGGGACATTAGGTATCCGTCAAGACAAATCGGATTTGAAGCCAATGAGGGTCTCGACAATGACAGCACTGGCATCAAAAGAGAGGCTAATGCTGGTGGTCTTACTTTACAACCACTGGTTGCGCATTAGTTATTTCATGGAGTGACAAAGACCATGCAGGGCAGATGTCAGTTTGGGGTCATAAACCAGTGTCACAATTGGTTCAGGTGCTAGTGCCAACGCTGAAGTGTAGACTGCTTGTGGCACAGCCCCAGTAATGGGTCTAAAAGGGCAGGCAGTGAAGGGTACGGGCCTGCCGGCAGAGCTCTGATTGGGTGCCCCTGCACCTCAGTGGAGCCGGAGGAAGCACTAGATGGAGCCAGCAGTGCACTGGAAATTTCAGCATGACTGCTTGAAGTCTGCTATCTGCTGCTTGGCCGACAAATGCTGCACAGGGATTTTGAGGTGCACCAGAACCAATGTGGGACCAGCTCAGTGTGAGAAGATGCAGCACTCTTCCTGAGGATGAGTCTTGCTTGACTTTCTTTTACTTAAGGGGCATTTTTGATTTTGACTTGCCAGAAGATTTTGGGCAGGAAGGGAGTTTTCACGTGGGACCCGCCTCGTGGCTGTTATCCAGATGGGTCCTGCGACTTTGAGGGGGATCTCTATTTTGAATTCAACCGCTCCTTATGCCCATCGACATAAAGCTGTACCTCCCACTCTCTGATTGACTTCAAGTGCCTGAGGTCGTACTTATCGCACAACTTCGAGTTGCAACTGGAGCCCGCGAATCTATTATAAACACATCATGCAGGTTCGTGGCCGACATCTGTTTCCTGCAGACAGTCACAGTACAGCTCAAATCTAGTTCTCGGGGTGATATCTTCGCTGGCACACTTTATTTGAAACAAAGCTTGGAGTCATCAGAAAAACAATGAATTATTGAGCCGTGGTCGGGATCCGTGTCCAGGGCACGGAAAGAAAAGAACAGATGTTCACACGCAGGGGCGGAGCTTATATGGCTCTTCCACATCACCTCAGTTGCGGCATGAAGTCACTGCAGAGCTATGTTGCCCCAACGAGCCGTACACAAGGAGTGATGCATAAGACATTCTCAGGATCCAGCCTGGCCCATGGGAATATTCTAAAGGTGAAGAATCTGTAGTTAATCTGTCTCCTTTCTTTCTTTTCAATGTTTCCCTCCTTCTTTCTTCTCTCCTCTGGTACCCGGTAACGGTAAAGCGTTTGTACTTGCCTGTAAAAAAAATTTATAAAAATATTTTGAAATAAAAAAAATTTAAAAAGTTTTCATCAGAAACCACTACGACGGGAGAGTAACCCTGACGGCAAGGGCTGCATCTCTTTTGAACTGCGAGGGGTCTCTACAATCAAAAGGACCTGGAGACAAAGTCTGACAGCATTTGAATGAGTAACCTTGTACAGGGCCAGAATAAGAAATGCAGGTACATTTGCCTTACAGCATTACTCTGTTGACTAAGACATCTACAAGTAAGGTGTAGCGACAGCACAAAGGAAGCACATGGAATGGAGGATGTTCAAAGGCGTATACATTATGCCACATTTCAAATAAGAATAGGGTTCTGTATGACACTTAATGAACAAAATTACACACCTGAGGATCATAACAGGGTACACTGTGGGTCCAAGCTACAGCTGGTCGTAGCTTTCTTTTGCATGCAACTACTGCTTGCTTTCTATGTAATATTATCTGCCTTATCTTAACACGTGAATGCTGCAATGTCTCCGACATTAGACTGGTTTGTGCAGTAATTTTGTTCTTGTGCCTTTCCCTATTTTTCATGAACTTCTTTCTTCCTTTTGTCTCCACCTCCTATGCTGAAAGTAAGTTGATTATGCATTCACAGCACATTCTCTGAAGAAATCTGTTTTTCTAATTGTACATCGTATGCACGTTTTCCCTCTCTCCTTTTGTAAGTAGTCTTATTTACCTACAACTTCCCTGCAATCACTTATCACCACCATGAAGGAGAAATGACCCTATGACCCAATGCCTAATTTGTAAAAGAATCGGTGCTGGAGCCCAAAGCTCTGGTCTGGTGGTGCTATTAAAAAACAAGCATTTGCAATGCAATATGTCTTGCATTAGTGAGAGTGTACGCTATTGGTATTATAAATGAGAATGCCTTTTATTTATGTGTTTTGAAAATCAACACATAAATAAAAGGCATTGTCATTTATAATGGCAATAGCTTAAACTCTCGCAAATGCGAGACCTCACACGAAGCACATTGAAAGGGAGAGGGAGGGAACTGCTGCGTTTGGGAAGGCGTGTGTATTAAAGGGAGATGCGCGGCTATGCAAGCGGCGCTAACAAAGTGATTCCGCCATGCTGCATCTAAAGAAAGGGGCGCGGTATTCATTAAAGTGAAAGCGGGATATAGGGCGCCTTCACAAAAAAAGCCACTTCTTTGTGAATTTCACAAACAAATGTTTCTTTTTGTAAAAGCGCCCTATGCCGTGCTTTCACTTTAAAGGTGGCCACCCCCTTTCTTTAGATGCGGCTCACTGTAAGCTGAATACGGCAAGCAATATCTAAAGAAAGGAGCGCGGCCACACCATTAAAGTGAAGGCATGGCATGGGGCACTTTCCCACAAAAAAAACCATAGCTAATTTAACCCCTTAACTGCTGGGCCTTCCGACATCCTCCTCCAAACCAGAGCTGAGCCCTTTTTTGGCTAATTGAGCTAGTTCACACTTAGGCCCTATAACTTTTTGTCCACATAAGGTATCCACATGAAATTTGCGTCTTTTTCTTTCAATATCCTGAGGATTCTAAAGGTACCCAGGGTTTGTGGATTCCCCTGGAGGGGACCCAGAAATTAGCCAAAATACAGTTAAATGTCAGGGTTTTGGTGAATAATTGGAAAAAAAAGTGCTGAAGAAGAAAGCGGCTATTATTTCCCTGTAAGTGGTATCAATAAAGCGTTTGTGGTGGTAAAATCACCATTTTCTCAGCCTTCAGGAACAGGCAGGCTTTTGTTAGATAACAAAAACTTTCTACATTGTTTTGGCATTGTAGTGGGACACAGCCTATTTTTTCTATTTTTTGTGCTCTCAACCTCCTTTCAGTTAGTGCTAGAAATGGATGTAAAACTAATAATGGATCCAAGAAAGCTATCCATTTCTGAAAAGTAGACACATTTTTGTGAATTCAGCAAGGGGCCATTTGTGTAGATCCTTCAAGGTTTTCCTATAGAAAGTAACAGTTCAAATTAAAACATATTGAAAATTAGTTGAAAAAACTGCTATTTGTGTCTGCATTTTCACCTGTAACTTCTTCGAAGTATGACAGATTTGTACAAGCAATATACCATTATGTCCACTGGAGCCTTATGGATGCAGGGGTATTTAGGACATGTAGCTTCACCAAGAATCCTAAGTGCCCAGAGCCAATAGCTGAGATGCACCTTGCTATGGTTTTTCATTGTGTACCGGGTATACAGCAATTCACTTGCTAAAATATAAAGAGTGAAAAATAGGTATCAAGAAAACGATGTATTTCCAAAATGGGTACACCATATGGAGTTTAGAAGCAGTGGGTATTGACAAAACTTAATTTATGTGGGTACCTATACCAGCATGTGAATTAGAGGGCATTTTTGAAAATTTATTCTTTTTTACACACATGCTTATATTTGGAAGGGATAAATGCAAAGAACGTCAATTGGCAAGAACACTTGTTCTTCTATTCTGTGTTTCCCCAAGTCTCCCAGTCAAAATGGTACCTCACTTGTGTGGGTAGGCATAGTGCCCGCGACAAGTTACGTCCCAAAACGCAACATGGGCACATCATTTTGTTCCAGTGAAAACTCACCCTTTTTTTTGCAGTGTGCCTAGCTGTGGTTTTTGGACCGCAGCTCAGCTGGCACCTAGGGAAACCTATCAAACCTGTAAATGTTTGAAAACTAGACACCTAGGGTAATACTGGATGGGGTGACTTGGGTGGCTTTCACCAGGTTATGTTACCCAGAATACCTTGCACACCTCAAACTTTGTAAAATAAAAAAAACATTTTCCTCACATTTTTCTGATGGAAAGTTCTGGAATCTGTGTGGATCCACAGAATTCCACACACCCGCATTCCCCAAAGTCTCTCAATAAAAATGGTACCTCACTTGGCCCGTTCACCTGCCAGTGTGGTCAGTTCTCCCTTCCTATTCCGACCACTATAAGAGCCTTCTCTAAACCTCATATGCAACAACAGGTAAAGGTACAACAGTTGAATGTGCGTTTATTAATGAAACATCATGCGGAAGTATTAGATCTTATAGTTGACGAATCCCCAGACATCCTTTTCTTAACTGAAACATGGATGAGGGAAGATCAACTGACTATTCCTAATGTATCCCTACCCCCGGACTATTCGGTCTCTTTGGTTAATAGATCTACCAGAGGAGGCGGTATTGCAGTGATCACCAGAGCCGCCTATTCTTGCCGCTTTGAGAAAATTAGTTTGGAGGGAGGGGAATGCGCGCATTTTAGCATTGCTATTAATAAAAACTTCACCTTTTCGGGACTGCTAATTTACAGGCCCCCTGGAGCTGTGGGCGGTTTTAGCATCTCCCTGCTGGAGTCTGTAGAGGCGTTCACTGTGGGGAAAGCTAATTTCAGCATTTTGGGTGACCTTAACCTCCACTTTGAATTGGAGCACGATTCGACTATTCGCACCCTGACTGCTGACCTGGCGGCCTTTCAGCTTCGTCAGACTGTAACGAGCCCCACTCATAGTGGAGGCCATGTGCTGGACCCGATTTTTACGAACATTGAGGGATCCAGGACTGCCATCCCTATACCTATAGCTTGGTTGGACCACTTTTTAGTGGGTATGACATTTTCTATCCCTGCGTCCAATTCCTGCAATACCCAAAGAACTATGTTTAAGAGGCCCTGGCGTAAGCTCCGTCTAGAGGATTTTCATGCTCTACTGGGAGCCGAGCCTTTAGGTCCTATCGACGAGGTTGAGACAGGATATGACTCCTTTTGTGCCTGGATCACACGGGCGCTCGATAAGCTTATACCTACTACTTGGGTCCAAGGACGTACCCAGGATGCCAATACCTGGTTTAATGACACCCTGGCGGCCCTAAAGAAGACCTGCAAGAGGCAGGAACGTGAATGGAGGAAAGATTATTCCCCGGAGAAAAAAGTTTACTATTTAAAGGAACTCAAAGCTTACCACAGAGCTATATGCAGGGCCCGGGCAGATTAGTATGCGTCCGAAATTAAAATTAGCTCAAATCCTGCCAAAGTCATCTTTAAGATCCTTAAGGAGCTTAATACCAAAAAATCTGCAATAAATGTACCTACCTCTGCTGCCCATTGTGATGAACTGGCCTCTTTTTTTGTAGAGAAGATTCGGTGCATATACCAAACGTTTACCTCAGTGAGGGAACCGAGCTCTCCCCCTTTGGTGAGACCTAGTCCTGCCTTCCTATTATCAGCCATTTCTGAAATGTCTTGGGAGGATTTTGACATACTAACTAGGAAGATTAAGTCTGGCTCTCCGGCTGACCCCCTTAAGCCGGCTCAGTTTAGAGACACCTCTCTGTGTTGCCTGGCCCCACTGCACAGTCTTATTAACTCCTCATTTTCATCGGCTACTGTTCCAGCTAAATGGAAACAGGCCTGGGTCTCTCCCATATTGAAAAAACCTACTCTGGACCCTCTGAAGCCGGAAAATTTAGACCTATATCCCTGCTTCCGTGGGCTGCGAAGATTGCGGAGTCCCATGCAAATTCAATTCTTTCCAACTTGTTGACAACCAATAACATTCTGGATGATACTCAGCATGGGTTCCGCGCCGGCCATAGTACGGAGACGGCGCTACTGGCTATGATGGAGCATCTGCGTTCAACTCTGGATCGGGGTCAAACGGCGGCACTGGTCCTATTGGATCTGAGTGCCGCCTTTGACACCGTCTCACATCGGATCTTGCTCCATCGGCTCGAAGAAGCAGGGGTTGCGGATCTGGCTCTTATGTGGTTTAGATCTTTTTTGTCAGGGAGATCCTTCCACGTCTCTACCCCCCATTTCTTTCTAGGGCACATGCTATTGAACAGGGTGTCCCACAGGGCTCGGCTTTGAGCCCCACCCTGTTCAACCTTTCCGTACAACCACTTGCTGCGGTCGCCAAAGAATGGGACCTCAACATCGTCTCATATGCTGACGATACGCAGCTGGTGGTCGCCCTTACGGAAGGTGTGATTGGGAACCATGTCACATTCAAAGCCGGGCGGTCCGCGGTGGCTGATTGGATGACAACTAACTGTCTTCAGTTAAACGCTGCTAAGACAGAGGTGTTATTGGTTGGCAGGAACACCCATTTGTGGGGAGACCACTGGTGGCCATCTACTTTGGGGAAAGCCCCGGGGCCAAAGAGGGAAGTGAAAAATCTGGGAGTCTGTCTAGACTCGACCCTAAGCCTCTCTACCCATACAAAAATAGTTGCCGCCACTTGCTTCGGTATCTTACGCAGCCTCAAACCTGTTCTGAAATGTTTTGATTCGGCCACCAGGCAGCTGATTGTCCAGGCCACAGTGCTATCTAGACTTGACTATGCCTGTTCACTGCTGCTAGGTGCTAACCAGGCAGAAACCACCCGAATGCAACATATTCAAAATGCGGTTGCCAGAGCTCTAGTAGGTCTGCCCAGATTTAGTCCTATTTCTGCTACCATCCGTAGGCTCCATTGGCTGCCCGTAGCCCAACTAATACAGTTTAAGACTCTCTGTATTTTGTTTAAAATCTTGAGACTGGCTACTCCTAAGATGCTCGGTACGCTACTGAACTGGTATGTCCCCTCACGGGCACTACGTTCGGCTGGTCAAAACCTGGTTGAAGTTCCCCTGTTCAAACGTAGTAGAGCGGGAGGACGCTCTTTCCGCGTTCTTGCAGAAAAAGCTTGGAATGCTCTTCCAACTCACATTAGAGAAATGGAAAGTCTGTCCGTCTTTAGAAAAGCCATAAAAACTCATTTATTTCCGTAATATTCCTTCTTGATTGTGCCTACTCCGCTTTTCAACTCTTGGTTCCTTCTTCTGGATTTAGCGCCGGAACGCCCCTTCGCTGGGGCAGCTGCGCGCTTTACAAGCTTTTATAACATAACATAACATAACTTGTGTGGTAGGCCTTGTGCCCGCGACAGGAAAAGGCGCAAACCGCAACATGGATACGCCACATTTTTACAGTGAAAACAGACCCTTTTTTTTTTTGCAAAGTGCCTAGCTGTAGAGTTTGAACCCTAGCACTTCCGGCACCTAGGGAAAACTATCAAACTTAATCATTTTGGATAACTAGACATCCAAGGGATCCCAGGATGGGGTGACATGTGTGGCTCTCACCAGGTTCTGTTACCCAGAATCCCTTGCAAACCTCAAACTTTGTCAAAATAAACACATTTTCCTCATGTTTCTGTGACGGAAAGTTCTGGAAACTGCATGGATCTACAGAATTCAACCCACCTCGCTTTCCCCAAAGTCATCCGATATAATTGGTACCTCCCTCATGTGGGTGACCCAAGTACCCACGACAGGCAAGGGCCCAAAATGTATTGAGGAGACATCAAAATTGCCTCTCACAAATCGACCTGGTTTTGCAAGGGGGGTCACCTGGGTATTTGACCCCGGGCTGGTTCCGTCATGAGGACCAAAAGGGTTATAACCGAATGGCATGACAGAAGTTGCAAAATACCAGCCGGCCAAAACCCTAAGCTAGGTACAGATTTTCAGCTTATGTGTTTTAAACCCACACCCTTAATTACATCAGCCATACCTCTCTCCTCCCCCCCATCCATAAATATACATATCTAATCTACAGAGAGAAAGAGAGACTCTTTCTTTTCCTTTCTCTCTCTCTCGCTATATATATATATATATATATTTATATATATATATATATTTTTTTTCCAAACACTCAGTCCCCACTTCCCGGACTGTTTCCAACAAAGAGCACTCAAAGTTATTTAGCGCAGTTCACATGCCATATTTATTCATAGCACTGCAGTTTCCAAAAGGTTTAACAAACGCGTTTCGGCGTTGCCGCCTTCGTCAGTGTAAACCTCAATTGTGTGCATTTAAATAAAGTTTGTTGTGACCTTCAGTCATGTGCATTAAAAGAAAGAAAATAAAAAACGGCACAGTCTATACAATTCATTCATTGTGGCGGCCATCTTTCAATGATCAAAAGTTACTTTGTAAATGTCAATACATTCATCTACATTCAATCATTAATCAATACATTTATGTCCTTGATTGCAATAGGACTACATTTAATTATATCATGGTTTCATTTACTTGAATACAATTTTCACAATTCTAGTTAAATATCTCGTTAGATCTAGTTGGCCTAGTTTGTTGTGCCATTGTTTTGCGTTCTGCCCAAAGCATATTGCCCTGAATGGGCCTATGTTAATCGCTATTCTGGGTGGAGCGCAGCATTGTATTTATCGGATTCGGACGGGGAGTTCAGCTTTAGGGGATGACAGAAAGGGGGCATATGTAATGAGGTGTTATTGATACAATTGGCTTTACACTTAGATTAGCTCTATCCTATGTGTGCCCACATCTCTTCTTCATTGTTAAGACCTCCTGGGGTCTTTGTCTGGAGCATTATGATGAACCTGGATTCCAGAGTTAGAAGTTTTTTTACCCAGTCCCCCCCTCGTTCTGTTTTTACCATCTGATCTAGGACAAAGAAGGTAAGTAGATTGCTGTTGCTTTTGTGCATTTCCTCGAAATGTCGCGCAACGGGGTAGGTCTGGTCCTTAGTGGTGATTTCTCTCATGTGTTCCAAAATTCTTAGTTTAGTTTTTTTTGTGGTACTTCCCACATATTTTTTCCCACATGGGCACACAAGGCAATACACAGTGAACTCTGAATTGCAGTTCAGCAATTTTGATATCACGGTTTTGCCTGCTTTTCCTGGTATTTGATAGTCTTTGACTTTGTGCGAATTCTTACAAGCTTTGCATTTCATGCATGGGTAGAATCCCACAACTGGTGCCTTTCTTTTCCTTTTGCATTCATAATGACTATTGACCAGGTGATCTCTAAGAGAGTTTCCTTTCCTGTAGGTCACTAGTGGGTAGTTTGATATTAATTTGCCTACCACATTATCTGATTTTAAAATTCCCCAATTTTTTTTTGAGGATTTGAAACATCTCTGAAGATTTGTCTGAGAAATTCGGAATGAGTCTCAGCTTTGAGTTTCCGGTCTTACGTTTATCAATCAGCAGTTTGTTTCTTCCCACTGCATTGCTCTTTGATTCCGCCTGATCTAATATCCCTTTACAATGTCCTCTCTGTTTGAACCTTTCTCTGGATTCTCCTCTTGCTTTCTCATATTCTTCATTTGTGGAGCAGTTCCGCTTCATTCGAAGGAACTCTCCCAGTGGAATATTATTGACCACACTTCGTGGGTCGCAGCTCCCCGCATGCAGGATGGTATTTCCTGCTGTGGGTTTATGATAAAGGGCTGTTTGGATGGCATTGTCTTCCACATAAACTCTTAAATCTAAATAGAAGACTTCTTTTTTGCTGATATTACTTGTGAAGCTGAGGTTAAGCTGATTTACATTTAAGAGTTTAATATACTCTTCAGCCTCACTCTGTGGACCCCGCCACAGGATGAAACAGTCATCAATGTAGCGGGTCCACAGAGCAATTTTGTTCATCCACACTTCATTGGCTCCCGCCCAGGCCACGTGCTTCTCCCACCAGCCCACGAAAAGATTCGCGTAGCTGGGAGCGAAGCATGTGCCCATTGCGGTACCCTGGAGCTGCAAATAGAGCTGACCTGAAAACAAAAAGATGTTATGTTGCAAACCGACATCCGGTTATGAGTCCGAAACTTTAGAGCTCTTTTCTCCAGAAAAAACTTAATGGCTCTAAGTCCATCCTCGTGTTTAATCGAGGTGTAGAGGCTTGTAATGTCTAGTGTTATCAATACCATATCCTCTTCCCATCTTACTCCTTGAATAATCCTTAAGAAGTCTTTAGTGTCCCTCAAATAGGAGCTCAGGTCCTTCACTAGTGGGGAGATAAAATTGTCAATGTAGGTCGAGGTATTCTCTAGCAAACTATTTTTGGCCAACACAATAGGCCGTCCTGGTGGCCTGATTTTACTTTTGTGCACTTTAGGTAAGTGATAGAACGTTACTAGTTGGGGATAGTCGCATCTCAAATTCTGCCAGTCTCTCTAATCCAATAATCGCTCATCTCTCCATTTAGTGATGAGGCTGTTGAAATTCGAGATGCTATCAATGTAGTTCTCTCTCTTTCCCTCTTCTGGCATTTCCAATGCGTTCCTTTGCGGATGTAGAGTATGAATTTTCATCAGTTTTATTTTTCTTATGAACTTATAGAGGTCAATACGCATTTGCGTATAATCAAACGCCGGTGTTGGGCAGAAGGTCAGGCCTAGTTGTAATATTTGTTGTTCTTTGTCTGTTAGCTCGCTATCAGACAGATTCACTATTGTTTGCTGGATAATTGTTGGTTTGTTGAATTCCATCGCCCCCCCCCCGTTTGCTTCGGGTTACCACTGGCGTAAAAGGAAAAGGAACGCATTGGAAATGCCAGAAGAGGAAAACATACTTGATTGCCTCACAGGGACGGATTTGGAAGCAATTGCCACAGCACAAATCTTGGCACATGAATCGGATGTTCCAATAGATTGGGAGAATCAACCGACACAAATGTTGGAGGGAACAGGAATTGTACAGCAAGGTTGTAAGAGCAAAGTGACCATAAAATCGAAATTCATTCCTAGGACCCCGCATGATGCAATAGACACCTTCTAAGAAGTGATAATAGAGGATATGAAAAATCTACAAAAAAAGAAATTCAATGGTGGAAAAAGAAATTTAAACAAAGAGGATTGGGAGATAATCAAGAGCTTCAAAGAGGATGAGAACATAATAATCAAACCGAGTGACAAAGGAGGTAACGTAGTTATCCTGAACCGGCAACAATATGAGGATGAAGCACTCTCGCAATTGGGGAGAAAGGACCATTATGCTCCCATCAAGAGAGAGAAGTACATTGATAGCATCTCGAATTTCAACAGCCTCATCACTAAATGGAGAGATGAGGGAATATTGGATCAGAGAGACTGGCAGAATTTGAGATGCGACTATCCCCAACTAGCAACGTTCTATCACTTACCTAAAGTGCACAAAAGTAAAATCAGGCCACCAGGACGGCCTATTGTGTTGGCCAAAAATAGTTTGTTAGAGAATACCTCGACCTACATTGACAATTTTATCTCCCCACTAGTGAAGGACCTGAGCTCCTATTTGAGGGACACTAAAGACTTCTTAAGGATTATTCAAGGAGTAAGATGGGAAGAGGACATGGTATTGATAACACTAGACATTACAAGCCTCTACACCTCGATTAAACACGAGGATGGACTTAGAGCCATGAAGTTTTTTCTGGAGAAAAGAGCTCTACAATTTCGGACTCATAACCGAATGTTGGTGGAATTGACGGAGTTCTGTTTGCAACATACCATCTTTTTGTTTTCAGGTCAGTTCTATTTGCAGCTCCAGGGTACCGCGATGGGCACGTGCTTAGCCCCCAGCTACGCAAATCTTTTCGTGGGCTGGTGGGAGAAGCACGTGGCCTGGGCGGGAGCCAATGAAGTGTGGATGAACAAAATTGCTCTGTGGACCCGCTACATTGATGACTTGTTCATCCTGTGGCGGGGTCCACAGAGTGAGGCTGAAGAGTATATTAAACTCTTAAATGTAAATCAGCTTATCCTCAGCTTCACAAGTAATATCAGCAAAAAAGAAGTCTTCTATTTAGATTTAAGAGTCCATGTGGAAGACAATGCCATCCAAATAACCCTTTATCGTAAACCCACAGCAGGAAATACCATCCTGCATGCGGGGAGCTGCCACCCACGAAGTGTGGTCAATAATATTCCACTGGGAGAGTTCCTTCCAATGAAGCGGAACTGCTCCGCAAATGAAGAATATGAGAAAGCAAGAGGAGAATCGAGAGAAAGGTTCAAACAGAGAGGATATTGTAAAGGGATATTAGATCAGGCGGAATCAAAGAGCAATGCAGTGGGAAGAAACGAACTGCTGATTGATAATCCTAAGACCGGAAACTCAAAGCTGAGACTCATTCTGAATTTCTCAGACAAATCTTCAGAGATGTTTCAAATCCTCCAAAAAAATTGGGGAATTTTAAAATCAGATAATGTGGTAGGCAAATTAATATCAAACTACCCACTAGTGACCTACAGGAAAGGAAACTCTCTTAGAGATCACCTGGTCAATAGTCATTATGAATGCAAAAGGAAAAGAAAGGCACCAGTTGTGGGATTCTACCCATGCATGAAATGCAAAGCTTGTGAGAATTCGCACAAAGTCAAAGACTTTCAAATACCAGGAAAAGCAGGCAAAACCGTGATATCAAAATTGCTGAACTGCAATTCAGAGTTCACTGTGTATTGCCTTGTGTGCCCATGTGGGAAAAAATATGTGGGAAGTACCACAAAACAAACGAAACTAAGAATTTTGGAGCACATGAGAGCAATCACCACTAAGGACCAGACCTACCCCGTTGCGCGACATTTCGAGGAAATGCACAAAAGCAACAGCAATCTACTTACCTTCTTTGTCCTAGATCAGATGGTAAAAACAGAATGAGGGGGGGGACTGGGTAAAAAAACTTCGAACTCTGGAATCCAGGTTCATCATAATGCTCCAGACAAAGACCCCAGGAGGTCTTAACAATGAAGAAGAGATGTGGGCACACATAGGATAGAGCTAATCTAAGGGTAAAGCCAATAGAATCAATAACACCTCATTACCTATGTCCCCTTTCCGTCATCCCCTAAAGCTGAACTCCCCCGTCCGAATCAGATAAATACAATGCTGCGCTCCACCCAGAATAGCGATTAACATAGGCCCATTCAGGGCAATATGCTTTGGGCAGAACGCAAAACAATGGCACAACAAACTAGGCCAACTGGATCTAACGAGATATTTAAGTATAATTGTGAAAATTGCATTCAAGTAAATGAAACCATGATAAAATGAAATGTAGTCCTATTGCAATCAAGGACATAAATGTTTTGATTAATGATTGAATGTAGATGAATGTATTGACATTTACAAAGTAACTTTTGATCATTGAAAGATGGCCGCCACAATGAATGAATTGTATATACTGTGCCGTTTTTTATTTTCTTTCTTTTAATGCACGGGACTGAAGGTCACAACAAACTTTATTTAAATGCACACAATGTAATTGAGGTTTACACTAACTAAGGCGGCAACGCCGAAACGCGTTTGTTAAACCTTTTGGAAACTGCAGTGCTATGAATAAATATGGCATGTGAACTGCGCTATCAATGATCAGTTCCTGGATTATTACGCGGAACTTTATCGGAGCAGAATGACGGCGCAACCGGCTGGCCTGGATGCCTTTCTGGAAGAGGCTCAGTTGCAGCGGCTGGACCCGGAGCAGGGCACCGCGTTGGGTGCGGCTATCACACTGGGGGAGATCAGAGCAGCGATTAAACACATGGCCAGGAAGAAGACGCCGGGAGGTGACGGCCTTCCGGTGGAGTTTTACGCTGCGTATGTTGATCTCCTGGCACCCAGACTACACCAGGTGTATGGGGAGGCTTGGGAGCGGGGCAGGCTACCGGTGTCGACAAGAGAGGTAATTATAGTGCCGTTGTTGAAGAAGGGTGGGCTTCCCAAGGCTAGAACGGCATATCGCCCGCTCTCGATGCTCACTGTGGACTATAAGGTGCTGAGCAGGATCCTTGCGACGCGGTTGTCTGTCCATATGTGCTCTCTGGTACACCCGGACCAGTCGGGCTTCATCCCCACCCGGAACACCTCGACGTGTATACAGCGCCTGATACGGGTCATGGACGTTGAGGGGGAGGGCCCCGCGGGTGCGGCCGTGCTCTCGGTAGATATCGAAAAGGCGTTCGATAGTGTGGAATGGCCGTATTTGTTCTGCGTGCTTCTTCGGTTCGGGCTAGGGGACGGCTTCGTCCGCTGGACACGGTTGCTGTATGAGTCCGCACGGGCCGCTCGATATCTGCGGCATGCTCGGTGGAGAGAGGCACCCGGCAGGGTTGCTCCTTATCCCCGCTTCTCTTCGCCTTGGCGATTGAACCCCTAGCGGCATGAGCCCGACAAGGTCGGTACTATGAAGGGGTTTCACTGCGCGGCGTTTCACATTATATTTCCTTGTATGCAGACGACCTCTTGCTGTACTTGGCTGATGTGGAGGCGTCGGTGACGGGTGCACGGGCCTTGCTCCAAGAGTTCGGGAACTTGTCGGGGCTCCGCGTTAATTGGACTAAGACTTGCCTATTCCCCTTGACCTCCCGCTGTGTCCAACCTGAGATGCTTGATGGACTGCGCTGGGAACCAGATTGCCTGCCATACCTCGGAGTCCACATTTATCATACCCATTCGCTCCTATATGAGGGGAACGTGGGCAGGGCCCTGAGGGGCATCAGAGGCAGTATGGGGTTTTGGCGCACTCTTCCGCTGTCTGTGGCAGGACGAATAGCGTTGCTGAAGATGGTGGTCCTTCCGCGCCTGCTTTATTTTTTCCGCACACTGCCGGTGTGGATTCCGCTCTCCTTTTTCCGAACATTGCGGTCAATGGTGATAGGGTTTATCTGGGGCTCTGGCAGGAGACGTGTAGCTTTGAATACCTTGCTTAGGTCCCGGGAAGAAGGTGGCCTGGCGGTGCCGGATTTTGAATGGTATTATCTGGCAGTGCAGCTACAGTGGCTCACGCAAGCTGTGGCGTGGGAATTTAGAGGTCAGGACGGCCCGCAGGGTCGGATTGTGCAGCGCCATGTCCTGTCCTTCATCGTGCTCCAACAGGGGCTTCAGCTGGAGCAGCTGACTCTTGAGGAGCGCACCCTTCGCCGGTGCTGGCTTCGTGGCCACAGGCGGGATGTCACGTTCCATATGCGCCGGAGATCCCCTTGGGTATGTGTACGGCCCTCCCGCATGGTGGGGACTGGTCGGCACTAGCCAACTGGGAGGACTGCGGGGTCCACATGATAGGGGATTTGTATAGGGATGGTGCCCTGCTGTCGTTTTGTGACCTGCAAGAGGCCTTCGATCTCCAGAGGGGTGACTTCTTGCTCCATGCAGCTCTGGTGACAGGGATTCAGAAGCGCTGGAGGGTGGGGCTGGTGGAACCTCCCACGTCGCTGGGCTGCCAGTACGTCGTGATGGCAGCTGGCACTTATAAGGCCATCACCTGCCTGTACCGGAGACTGGCGCTGGCTGACCCTCCCCCCCTAGACAAGCTGCGGGAGCGCTGGGAGGCTGACCTCGGTCGGCAGATACCGGAGACGACCTGGCCTCAGCTTGTACGTAGGGCCTGGAAGGGCCCGCGCAATGTTAGGTTCCAACTGGTTCAGTACTTCACTCTACATAGGGCATACTGGACGCCGGCCAAAATCCAACGGGTCTTCGGTGGCGCGCACTCTGTATGTCCTCGCTGCGCTGCAGAGGGGGATGACTTTGAGCACATGTTCTGGCCGCGCACAGGGCTTGGCACTTACTGGACTGAAGTTCTATCCTGCCTGAATGCGGTTACGGGACGCAAGGTCGACACAGACGCGGGGACTTGCCTTTTGCTCTGGTTTCCGCATACTCCAACCACGAAGGTTACCAGCAAATTTTTCGACTTGGGGTTAATTCTGGCCAAGAGGGAACTTACACTACATTGGAAATCCAGAGGGGGGCCTAACTTCCTGAGGTGGCGGGGTGCTTTCTGCAATGGGCTGCTAGTGAAGGGTCTCTTAGATTACAATTAGCTAGGCGCACCGCTAACGATAAAGCGCTAGATGCGGCCAGGGCGTGGAGCGCGCTGGTGACGGACTTACAGTCACTTTCGGAAGCTGATGAGGATGGTGAGAACGGCGCGCTGGCGAACCAGGGAGGGGGGGGCACGGAGGTAGAGAACGTGGGGGCACTGGCTGAGGTGGAGGGGCGCTAGGCGGCTTGACCAGCAGTGAGTGATGATGGATTACATGTGTCACATATGATCTTGTGCGGAGTGGGTAACATACACTGCTCTGAACAGCGCCTGGACTCACACCTTGCTGTAGAATCAAGACTGGATATGTTATGGGGAGGTCACCTGCTGCATCTGGAAGGTTTCTGTCATGCTGTAGAAGGGGGGATAGAGGCACACTGACATGGGGGGTGGGGATAGTGGGGGAGGCGGGAATCGGCGGATAGGGCTTTGCTGGTTGGGATTGTTAACGACGCTGCTTCACTGTACATCCTGTGGATAGAGATACACATGAAGCGTGTTTGTATGATGTGTGCATAAAATCAATAAAAATGTGTTTAAAAAAAAAATTTGAACTGCGCTAAATAACTTTGAGTGCTCTTTGTTGGAATCAGTCCGGGAAGTGGGGACTGAGTGTTTGGAAAATAATACGCATTCCACCGTGCGGTAAGAGGCACCCGTGGTAAAGCGGAGCAGCGGTTGGTGGAAGAGAGTCAAGGAATATATATATATATATATATATATATATATATATATATATATTTTTAAACAAATGGAGCAGCACATCCAGGATTTTTCAAAGCTACTTTATTGAAGCTTCACCCCACCAACGCGTTTCAGCCTCAACAGGCTTTGTTCACGGTCAGTAAGTCCTTCAACTCTTTTCATATTTATACTAGCCCATTTTAGCCATTATGAGGCATTATGGGATACGTAGTTTCATATATTTCCAAAAAGTTAATTAACAAAAAGAAAGACTGGTGTTTTTCACATTAAACTTTCTTAGGTGTCAAAAGCTTCATATTCAATTCATATGGGCAATTTAAACAGTTAATGAGGGATTAGTTCCCAGTCAGTTTTCAATAGTAGTTGGGTATAGTACCCTGTTGAGTTCAGATATACTCAGCTGGTCTCTCGTAACAGTCACTCCAAGTGTATGTGAAGGTCTTCCCCAAAGTTCATACCTCTTGGCATTTTGGTTCGAAAACGGATGATTAGCCGGGACTCCATCTGTCTCAGTTTCCTGACTGTGTCACCGCCTCTTTCCGTTTTCGTGAGCATTTTGAGTCCGTAAAATCTCATGGTTTTCCAGTCACCGTTCTGGCAAGTGTTGATATGTTTTGCTGTTGCATAGAGCATATTTTTATTTTTCACCGCTCTGATATGTTCCAACATTCGTTTCTTCAACATGCAGGTCGTGCTGCCTATGTATTTGCTGCCACATTTGCACTCGATCACATACACAACATTTTTGGATGTGCATGTGATCTGTTGGTCAATCTGCATCATCTTGCCATTGGGTTCTTCAACCGATTTCTTACTCATGCCAATCTTACAGGCCTTACAACTAGAGCAAGGCTTGAATCCTTTTCGTTGGTTTGTCAACCAGTCAGTTTGCATCTTAGCTTGAAAGTGGCTTTTCACCAAACAATCCTGAAGAGATCTATTTTTTTTGTAGGTTATTTGTGGTTGTTTTCCTACTAGCTCTCCTATATCTGGATCCCCAGATATAAGATGCCAATATTTCTTCATTTTGTTGGCGATCATTCCACTTTCCTTATTGTATGTGGTTACAAATCTCGGCGGGTCGTTTTCCACTGCTTTCTTCGGTTTTTCCACCAGTAGTTCTGTTCTTGTTTTTTGATCAACCTTCTTTTTACAGTTTTGTAGGACTCGATCATGATATCCTCGTGATTTAAATCTCATCTTGCTTTCATTGATTTTTGTTTCTGCATCATCCGGTACGGAGCAATTTCTTTTCAGTCTGATATATTCCCCATATGGGATGCTCTTAATAAGTGCTTGTGGGTGAAAGCTTGTGCCATGTAGCACGCTGTTGGTTGCTGTCTTCTTGCGGAACAAAGTGGACTCTAATTTGCCATCTGAAATATAAATTTCAGTGTCCAAAAACGCAATTTTCTTGGTGCTCGTTGTGCACGTGAATTGTAAACCCACTGTGTTTTGATTCAGTTTAGAAAAGTAATTGCGAAAATCAGAGTCCGATCCATGCCAAATTATAAACAGATCATCTATGTACCGGACCCACAATATGATCCGATCCAGATCTGATTGATTGACTGTGTTCCAAGCAATGGTTTTCTCCCACCAGCCCATGGTGATATTGGCATAGTTGGGAGAAAATGAAATGCCCATGGCAGTCCCACACTCTTGTTTGTAGAGCTCTTGGTTGAATATGAAAACATTATTTGATAAGCAGATCTTGATCATTTTCAAGAGCATATTGGTATGCTCTAAGGTTGAGATGCTTCTCTGTTTCAAGAAATACTGGCATGCTTCCATACCTACATCATGTCTGATTGAAGTATAGAGAGAAACAACATCTATTTTTGCTAATAGATATTGTTCATTCCAACTTATATCCTGAATTATTCTTAGAAATTGTCCAGTGTCCTTGATGTAGGAAGGCATGCTTTGAGCGATCGGTGCCAGAAATGTGTCCACATACCTTGATAGGTTTTCATAGATGGAGCTGCAAGAGGACACGATTGGTCTGCCGGGAGGGTCTATTAATGTTTTATGTATTTTCGGCAGAAAATATATACAAGGCATTGTTGGAAAGTCTATGTTCAGAAATTTTTTCTCATCATCATTTAATAATCCTTTTTGATGCCACTCATCCAGATGCTCTTTTAGTTCCTTTAACATCTTGGCGCTAGGATTATTGGAGAGTTTCGAATAGTTTTGTTGTTGATTTAGTTGTCTCATGGCTTCTTTCTTATAGTCGCTGGTATCCATTATTACTAGGTTGCCCCCTTTATCAGCGGGTTTAATAGTAATTAAGTCATTATCCATGAGTGACTTTAGTGCTTTCCTTTCCTCTGTTGTTAAGTTTTCCCTGTTGTTGCTTCTTGTCTTTTGTAATTTATCCAGCTCCTCATTAACAGCATCCGAAAATAGATCAATTTTGTTTCCTGGTGACAGAACAGGATAAAATCGGGACTTCCTTCTTAGCCCCGTTTCAGGTCTCTCATTTGTTCTTATTTCCATTCGCTCTAACATTTGTGTATCTGAAATTTCTTGATTCTCTTGATCGAACATCCTTACAAAGGTTTCTCTGATATCAGATAGTTGTTCTATTGTGGTTATTCTTTCTGCTTCCTGACTGCTCTCGTCTGGGTTTTCACCATTTAGAATAGGAGATTTGTTCGCATATATTTTTGCTAATTTTAATTTTCGGACAAATTTGTAGAGGTCGATTTTGGTTTGAGTATAATCAAAGTGGGATTCCGGGCAGAATGATAAGCCTTTGTTCAGCACTTTTGTTTCATTATCAGAAAGTTGGTGATTTGACAGATTGACAATTAGGTTCACTACTTCCGGTTGCGAAGGGGATATTGCCTTCTTGCGTTTGGATCTGCGGGTTTTTCTGGTGCTGGTGCGGGCGGTTGTTGTGTTGGTACTGCTCTTCCCCGGCCTCTTCTCTGGAATGGTCTTCTTCCCCTTCCTCCGCCACGTGAAATATTCTTTTCCAGATTCACTAGCGTTACTTCTTCTAAAACAGACAAGTTTTTTGTCTGGGGTGT
This sequence comes from Lissotriton helveticus, assembly GCF_964261635.1. Lineage (NCBI taxonomy): Eukaryota > Metazoa > Chordata > Amphibia > Caudata > Salamandridae > Lissotriton > Lissotriton helveticus. The sequence continues at coordinate 1,950,013,123 of NC_136061.1, read as the reverse complement.
CTGACGTGTGGTTCCATCTTCACTTACGTCTGATTCACTTGCACTTGATGGTACTTTGTATGCTGGGTAGTTCTTCTTTAAATTGTCATATCGTCGTGCAAATGTCAAAATTCTGCCACACAAATAATCCTGTTCATCCCGTTTGAACTTTCGTTCTTTTCTTTCCTCTACCTCTTTTTCATACGAGTCCAGCCTTTTCTCCATTTCTTCTCTCAGTTTAGTCAGTTCATCCTGATTAGTTTCACTTTGTAATTTGTCCTCAGCCTCTTTAATCTTTGTTGTTAGTTCATCAAGGTCTATTTTTGCGTGTTTAATTAGAATTCTCATCATGTTCAGTGAGCAAATGGTGTTGTTTTCTATCCATTCTAGTATCAATTCCTGTTTTGTATCAGGATGTGTTGGCATGGTAAATATACGTAAACCTCTTGGTATCCGTTTTACCTCCACATAGTTTTCAAGTGCTATTATTTCCCAGCTTTTATTAATTTCTTTTTTGTACAGTCGCTCTAATAGATTAATTTGCTGTTTAAGCGTTGTGTCTGTTTTATTTGGCATTGCAACGCTTTCATCTGCGCAGACACCGCGCGGCAGAAACGGCAGGTCGGCTGTGGAGCTGCACGGACTCGGAACAGCCCGTCAAGAGGTTAGTGCTTGGCAGAGATTGCATTGTCTGGCAGCAGGAATCGAAGCGGCCGGTTGGGGCAGTTGTTTAGAGACGCCGCTTGTTGATAACAAACGAACGGCTGACAACCGCTCACCGGGCCAGGATACAAAGCGTCTAAAGAAAGCAGAAATAATCACCCTTTGTGTAAATGGTGTGATCGGTGCAAATAGACTGAAAGCTGACAGCAGAATGGAAGCGCGTGCAGCTAAACGTGCTTCTAAAGCTTCAACAATGTTCAAATCTGGGACATCAACCAGTATGGCAGATGAAAGCGTTGCAATGCCAAATAAAACAGACACAACGCTTAAACAGCAAATTAATCTATTAGAGCGACTGTACAAAAAAGAAATTAATAAAAGCTGGGAAATAATAGCACTTGAAAACTATGTGGAGGTAAAACGGATACCAAGAGGTTTACGTATATTTACCATGCCAACACATCCTGATACAAAACAGGAATTGATACTAGAATGGATAGAAAACAACACCATTTGCTCACTGAACATGATGAGAATTCTAATTAAACACGCAAAAATAGACCTTGATGAACTAACAACAAAGATTAAAGAGGCTGAGGACAAATTACAAAGTGAAACTAATCAGGATGAACTGACTAAACTGAGAGAAGAAATGGAGAAAAGGCTGGACTCATATGAAAAAGAGGTAGAGGAAAGAAAAGAACGAAAGTTCAAACGGGATGAACAGGATTATTTGTGTGGCAGAATTTTGACATTTGCACGACGATATGACAATTTAAAGAAGAACTACCCAGCATACAAAGTACCATCAAGTGCAAGTGAATCAGACGTAAGTGAAGATGGAACCACAAGTCAGACACCCCAGACAAAAAACTTGTCTGTTTTAGAAGAAGTAACGCTAGTGAATCTGGAAAAGAATATTTCACGTGGCGGAGGAAGGGGAAGAAGACCATTCCAGAGAAGAGGCCGGGGAAGAGCAGTACCAACACAACAACCGCCCGCACCAGCACCAGAAAAACCCGCAGATCCAAACGCAAGAAGGCAATATCCCCTTCGCAACCGGAAGTAGTGAACCTAATTGTCAATCTGTCAAATCACCAACTTTCTGATAATGAAACAAAAGTGCTGAACAAAGGCTTATCATTCTGCCCTGAATCCCACTTTGATTATACTCAAACCAAAATCGACCTCTACAAATTTGTCCGAAAATTAAAATTAGCAAAAATATATGCGAACAAATCTCCTATTCTAAATGGTGAAAACCCAGACGAGAGCAGTCAGGAAGCAGAAAGAATAACCACAATAGAACAACTATCTGATATCAGAGAAACCTTTGTAAGGATGTTCGATCAAGAGAATCAAGAAATTTCAGATACACAAATGTTAGAGCGAATGGAAATAAGAACAAATGAGAGACCTGAAACGGGGCTAAGAAGGAAGTCCCGATTTTATCCTGTTCTGTCACCAGGAAACAAAATTGATCTATTTTCGGATGCTGTTAATGAGGAGCTGGATAAATTACAAAAGACAAGAAGCAACAACAGGGAAAACTTAAAAACAGAGGAAAGGAAAGCACTAAAGTCACTCATGGATAATGACTTAATTACTGTTAAACCCGCTGATAAAGGGGGCAACCTAGTAATAATGGATACCAGCGACTATAAGAAAGAAGCCATGAGACAACTAAATCAACAACAAAACTATTCGAAACTCTCCAATAATCCTAGCGCCAAGATGTTAAAGGAACTAAAAGAGCATCTGGATGAGTGGCATCAAAAAGGATTATTAAATGATGATGAGAAAAAATTTCTGAACATAGACTTTCCAACAATGCCTTGTATATATTTTCTGCCGAAAATACATAAAACATTAATAGACCCTCCCGGCAGACCAATCGTGTCCTCTTGCAGCTCCATCTATGAAAACCTATCAAGGTATGTGGACACATTTCTGGCACCGATCGCTCAAAGCATGCCTTCCTACATCAAGGACACTGGACAATTTCTAAGAATAATTCAGGATATAAGTTGGAATGAACAATATCTATTAGCAACAATAGATGTTGTTTCTCTCTATACTTCAATCAGACATGATGTAGGTATGGAAGCATGCCAGTATTTCTTGAAACAGAGAAGCATCTCAACCTTAGAGCATACCAATATGCTCTTGAAAATGATCAAGATCTGCTTATCAAATAATGTTTTCATATTCAACCAAGAGCTCTACAAACAAGAGTGTGGGACTGCCATGGGCATTTCATTTTCTCCCAACTATGCCAATATCACCATGGGCTGGTGGGAGAAAACCATTGCTTGGAACACAGTCAATCAATCAGATCTGGATCGGATCATATTGTGGGTCCGGTACATAGATGATCTGTTTATAATTTGGCATGGATCGGACTCTGATTTTCGCAATTACTTTTCTAAACTGAATCAAAACACAGTGGGTTTACAATTCACGTGCACAACGAGCACCAAGAAAATTGCGTTTTTGGACACTGAAATTTATATTTCAGATGGCAAATTAGAGTCCACTTTGTTCCGCAAGAAGACAGCAACCAACAGCGTGCTACATGGCACAAGCTTTCACCCACAAGCACTTATTAAGAGCATCCCATATGGGGAATATATCAGACTGAAAAGAAATTGCTCCGTACCGGATGATGCAGAAACAAAAATCAATGAAAGCAAGATGAGATTTAAATCACGAGGATATCATGATCGAGTCCTACAAAACTGTAAAAAGAAGGTTGATCAAAAAACAAGAACAGAACTACTGGTGGAAAAACCGAAGAAAGCAGTGGAAAACGACCCGCCGAGATTTGTAACCACATACAATAAGGAAAGTGGAATGATCGCCAACAAAATGAAGAAATATTGGCATCTTATATCTGGGGATCCAGATATAGGAGAGCTAGTAGGAAAACAACCACAAATAACCTACAAAAAAAATAGATCTCTTCAGGATTGTTTGGTGAAAAGCCACTTTCAAGCTAAGATGCAAACTGACTGGTTGACAAACCAACGAAAAGGATTCAAGCCTTGCTCTAGTTGTAAGGCCTGTAAGATTGGCATGAGTAAGAAATCGGTTGAAGAACCCAATGGCAAGATGATGCAGATTGACCAACAGATCACATGCACATCCAAAAATGTTGTGTATGTGATCAAGTGCAAATGTGGCAGCAAATACATAGGCAGCACGACCTGCATGTTGAAGAAACGAATGTTGGAACATATCAGAGCGGTGAAAAATAAAAATATGCTCTATGCAACAGCAAAACATATCAACACTTGCCAGAACGGTGACTGGAAAACCATGAGATTTTACGGACTCAAAATGCTCATGAAAACGGAAAGAGGCGGTGACACAGTCAGGAAACTGAGACAGATGGAGTCCCGGCTAATCATCCGTTTTCGAACCAAAATGCCAAGAGGTATGAACTTTGGGGAAGACCTTCACATACACTTGGAGTGACTGTTACGAGAGACCAGCTGAGTATATCTGAACTCAACAGGGTACTATACCCAACTACTATTGAAAACTGACTGGGAACTAATCCCTCATTAACTGTTTAAATTGCCCATATGAATTGAATATGACGCTTTTGACACCTAAGAAAGTTTAATGTGAAAAACACCAGTCTTTCTTTTTGTTAATTAACTTTTTGGAAATATATGAAACTACGTATCCCATAATGCCTCATAATGGCTAAAATGGGCTAGTATAAATATGAAAAGAGTTGAAGGACTTACTGACCGTGAACAAAGCCTGTTGAGGCTGAAACGCGTTGGTGGGGTGAAGCTTCAATAAAGTAGCTTTGAAAAATCCTGGATGTGCTGCTCCATTTGTTTAAAAATAATAATTGGGTCTGGATCCGACCCCTGAGCAAGCACACGCTGTGGAGCGCTCTCAACTCCTGCTGGATCACATTGTTTTGGGATATATATATATATATATATATATATATATATATATATATATATATATATTGCTACGTTTCTTCTCACCCCATGTACATCGGCTGAAGTCACGGCACAGCAACAGGTAAGTTGTAAAGGTTTTTACTTTATTCACACACCATGTGCAAAGTTTTAGCGTGCATCAAAAAAACGGATGTATATATTTTACATGTGACCAAGGGCCCACGGGCCCGAAACGCGTCGTGCTGTTGTTGTCTCACCTGCACATTAAAATCTTTTGAACTCAGATCCTGTGGTCCGTTTCTCCTTTTGCTTCGCCAATCTGGACGATTGGAAGTGGCGTGTGGAGTCTTCGTTTGTATATATATATATATATATATATATATATATATATATATATATATATATATATATATATATATATATATATATATATATATATATATATATATAGAGCAAGAGAGAGACAGATCTCTCTTTCTCTATATTTTTTTTGTAGTTATGGTTTCCCTGGGGGCCGATTGTTGCCCCCACGGAAAGCACTTCACTATAAAAACAAAATGAGTCATCCCTGGTGTCTAGTAGGGTGTCCTGGCCCTGGATCACAGCGCTGCCGCGATCCACGGCCAGGAAACCCTTTAAGGAAGGCCTCGTTTGAAAGGGGAGACCTCCCTGCAAGCTGGGGAGGCTGTTTTCAGCCTGTTTTCCCCTTCGGAGTCGTGTGCGGCCTTACCTGCTGCTTTCTCGGTTCCGGTGTGGAAAACTGTGATGTCAGAGCACCTCACAGCGTGCTGATGTCACAGATGGGTGGAAGGGGGGCGAGGAGAGACGCGGAAAGCCTTCCACGTCTCCCCAAAAGAAAAAAAAGGGAAAAAAAAATAAAAGAAACCTCCGGTGCTTTGCACTGGAGCATTAAAGGGGGCCCTTCCTGGTGTCTGCCATTGGACGACACAAGCACCAAAAGGGTTAAATGACTGCTTGCAGAGCGAGGCGAATATAGTTAAAAAAGACTGCTGGCAAAGAAAATAAATAAAAAAAGGAGACCAGCCGCTATAGTTAAAGCAGACCAGGCTGGCAAAGAAAATAAAGAAAGGAGTGCGGCCGCTATAGTTAAAGCAGACCAGGTTGGCAAAGAAAATAAAGAAAGGAGTGCGACCGCCATAGTTAGAGCAGCCACGCTGGCAAAGAAAAAAAAAATAATGCAGATGAAAAGGTGCAAGTTGGGTGAGTCGCATATTTTGCAAATATGACGCAGCCGCCATTACTAATAAAAATATAAAAGCGGGCGGGTATGCGTTGTATGAAAGCATGTCGTGGGTGGAATATGAGAAATCATTAAAGAAAATAGTGCTCACAGACTAAATAAAACATACCAAGTAACAATACAAGCAAAAGGGACAGTCCTCATGGGAGATTGCTAATGTAGGCAATGCGGTACTAAGGAGGGACTACTAAGCCTATTCAAGAATCAAAAGTAACCGTTTAGAAAGGACAGTAACAGGAGCCAATTGAAAAGATGGACGGAAAATGGGCAGCGCTTCAAGTCCATGCCTGAATACAGAATGCTTCGCAGAGCAGGGCATACGCTGCCCAGGTTCCACCTAACAACGTGCCGAAAACCAAGGCTGCGTAGTCTTGAATTCACTTCAGGCTTCTTCCATCCACTGCTGCCCCTTTATCTCACTCTTGCTGATCCCTGCTTTCTCCCTTTGTACTAGTTTTTCTGTCTTTCCAAATTTTTCTGTCCATTACTCTCAGTCCCTACACAGGTCTACAACCCACCTTTACAGGTCTTCAAGGTAGAATATATTTAAAGTTTTACTGATTTCTAAGTATATCAGTTATCACTCTTGCATTTCATCAAAGGACGTTGTGTAAAATTCCAATACAGAGTGGGCTTTGGGTTAGCCCACTGCTCATCAGTGGTTGGCTTTCTTGTCAGTATCATTTGCTTGCTCCTTATTGTCCCTACCGTGGTTTACAGCTGTAATACAGTGTTTTAGCTGGGGTGAGTTATATCATTCTACTGTGTTGTTATAATCAGGGAAGTACTTTTTTCTTTCAGCACTCTCTCCCTTGTCTGCTTGCCATACTTTCTATTTTTCCCGCCTTTCCTGTGAGTGTGTTGCTTTTATCTCCTGCTTCCTCCATTGATCTCCCACACTGAAGCCGTGCCACTCACTTCCTTTAATAATTGCACTCCTGCAACGTTTATTTGCTATTAACTGGTCAAAAATGTTTGTCGCCAACTTTTAAAATGCAAAATAAAGTTTAAAGCATAAATCCAAAATGGCAGTTGGTGTGTCCTGATACATCCATAAGTACTGGAGACCATTCTTTTTATGAACATCCATTTTAAGATGGCCACCCATACTTTTGCAGCCTTTGATAGCCATCTTAGAGTAGGTTTCATCAAACAAAAGGCATTCGTAGATGGCTTCTGATGTATGCATGTGCATCACCATCCACCACCAGTCATTTATTTTATTAACACACAATGTTTCACAAACAAGCACTGGCATAGCCAATAACTTGGCACTCATTTGAAGAGCTAGACCTCTTGGCTTTGCCAACGATTGCATTCTATTGACACTTAATTACATTTGCTTGTCATGGTCTCTACGGGGAATTGATCAGTGGAATGAAAAGAGTGGTCACAAATGTACTTTGTTTTCTTAGGGCGGAAGAGTGCGCAGCAGGGTCTGGCGGTCTCGAGGCTCCCAATCTTCTCATCACAGGAGAAGAGCTACATCAAAGGCACAAGTGACTTCCTGGGTTTAGGACACTTCACAACACGCTACATCACGCAGAAGAACTACCCAGCTCTCCAGGGACCTAGCTACTTCACCGATCGGGACCTGCTTGAGCTGGTGGATCCCAGGTGGCCCGATCCTGAATCTAAGTGGTTGTATTCTGTGCCCTGGGGCTTCCGTCGCTTGCTCAACTTTGTGAAGGTACACATCTTCCTTCAAAGAGGAAGCGTAATATTCTCAAGTACTGTGTCTTAAGTGAAGGGGCAGGCTGGCCTGAAGGAAGTAGTCATGACTCTATTAGAGATTGTGTAACTAATAGCAGATCTGGCAACAAATGTCAACCAAACATTCCACCTTTCCTTTGCCTCTCTCACGCCATCCATCTTCTGTCTCCTCTCCTCTCCTCTCTTATCGCAGCCTGAATTATTCTCTCCTTACCTGGATTTGAGTTACTTTAAGAGTTATATGCTTAATAGCAATACGTCATGGGTATTAAGCTGTAATCACAGCATCTTTTCCCCATCAGTCTGAGTACGAAATGTGAAACCTTGACATTAGGTGTAAAAATCAGACTACTGCAAACCTCGTGAATTTAGTTTTTACACCTCCATTTCATTCTCGAGCTCCCTTTACTTAATTTCCCTAGTACCTTCAATTGTTACTGAAATCTACTTTTTTCACCAATGACTCCACACTGTCTGAAAGACAATCACACACCTCAGACGCAAGTAATGCCAAGCCGTCCTTTCCAGGACCAAATGCCAGTGCTGCAGGGAAGACAAGGTGGGCTTGGTGGCACAGTTGTTTCTTCACAAGGTACTCTGCACAGACCTGTACTGCTGAACAGTAGCTTACTAAGTACCCTAACCTAAGTATTTCTGAAGACCATTGGTTTCCAATATTATCTATTTTTGAAATTTAGGAAAACTGTGTATGAGTGACAATAACCAACTTTCCCCAGTCTCAAGTGCTTCCAAATATGGTCGAAGTAACTAAAGTCTTGATTTTCATTGTACCTCATACTTTCATTATAAAAGGAAAAGTAAAACAATTGTTAAAATGTAAAATAAAGCACTCACGACAAGGTATTTGGTATGAGTCCTCAGCAATGTTAGTAAGTTTCCATGTTTCTTTTGCCAGCCCATGCGTAGGGCTCAGAACGACCGCCAGCACTACCTTCAGAAATCAACATTCCCTAGTGGTTAATGGAATTGGCCAGAAAGGGTCTCACCTTAACTCTCAAAGGGTTGCGTGTGTTTACTAAAACAATGTCCACAGCACTATATTGTAATGAAGTAAGAAGGTGGAAGAAAATAAAACCGCATTAAAGGAATCTACAAAAGTCTGAATTGAACTTTGATGAAGTCTATAGTAGCCAAAGTTTATGAACATGAACTCAAAGTTCATCAAAGTACGTAATGAGTGGGAACTTTCTGAGAGGTGGACACCATCTATTGTACGGCTGGGAGTATACAGTGGATTATGGATGCAGGTCAAAGATTCTAGGATGCTTCTCTTTGTATATAGCATTAAAGGAAAGCTATATAAAAGGTCAAATGTATGTAATGGGACACTATCTTTGGGGTGGTAAAAATGTCTTACCCGCAGTGCTAAAGGATCAGTATTGGATGTGCTAAAGGTTGTGATGCCACATCTGTGAGTGATCACTTTTGTGTTACTTGTTATGGACTGTTTTTGGTACCTCAAACGTCACAAAAACAAAATATTGTTGAGATGTGGCACCATACCTATAATTCAGGTCTGGCATGTCCCTCTTAGAATGAAAGAGCATCCACGGAACAGCTTGTTAATTTGTGCAGGCGGATATCATAGAATGCCCAACTATTTGATCTAAAGGGTGTTCCAAATCGGTTCCTAATGGTTACAATACATTCACTGATATTTATCCATCACAAATAAAAAAAAGCTATCAAATACGAATGTTGAGTCCTCTGTAGCTTACCCCCTTGCTGATACTCAAGAATATATAAAAATAAAAGCTGTGTGGATGTCAATAGTATTATTTCCTTTTGAGTCAAGGTTATTTCACCCCATCTGGGCTTTCCTTTATTCCTAGACACAGTACGGCAACCCCACAGTGTATGTGACAGAGAATGGCGTGTCCGAAAAGATGCAGTGTGCTCAGCTGTGCGACGAATGGAGAATCAAATACTTGAAAGGCTACACCAATGAGATGCTGAAAGGTATACCGCTATACTATACGGACAGAGAGTGGAGTCTGGCTAATGACCGCTCCTAACCCATGTCTGCTTGTAGAGGTAGCTCGTGAGTAGTAAAGATCAAACATAATGCCTGCTGATGTACAGAAATCCTATAAAGAGAGAGAAGGGAAATAGCCTCTTCTGCCCAAATTCTGGTCACACATTAGAATTTAGCCGAGGAGTCAAAGGTTTAAGTGGGTCTTGAAAATGTTCTATCGTTTGGCACACAGGGTTTCAGCATAATCTAAAAATAAGAAAATAATGTAATAACAAATTATTCAATGGTGATACTGCTAGTGATTGGGTCAATGCATTTGAGTTATTTGAGACTAATGTTGGTCTTCAGAGACACTGCAGGGCAGAGACACCAATATTATCTGAACACAGAATATTAACTTATTGGGCCAGTTGGCTACTAATCACTGACCATGTATCTATTGATCATTATGCAAAGAAATTGCCACATATTTTGGCACAGAAAATGGTAACTAATTTAGCATAAGTGGATATTGATTACCAATTATATTGGAAATTAGAATACTGTATTAAATAATGTGCAAAGTGTAACTATTGGCTGTAAAATCCTCTAACGTTTGGGTATGTTTACTGAGCTAATTTGTAAAAATGGAAGCCTCATTTCTCTAGACAGCCTCTACAATTTAATGTGCAAGGGTACTATGTAATCTGCACTCAATTGTTTTCAGTAACAGTCATTATGGACAGGACATGGCAACTACCACTCTATTAACCGAAGTCAAACTGGACTACTAATTAATGGATTTAGAGATTGCTATTTGAAGGGTAGAAAGACTTGTCCATTTGTCAGATTTGTTGGCATTGGATCCTGTTTTGATATTTTTTCAGACGCTCTCATCAGGACCTTTCTTTCAACAATGTGTTCCTTTGAACTTTTTGGTTAGGGGATAGATTTCTCCCTTATGTCCAAGAGTGTGTCAACATATTGTGTTGTGATGTCTTGATCTAACGAGACATTTTGTAACTGCTACAAATTTCCAATTTACACAGTTTAAAAAATGTGGACAACTCATCCGTTGTAGTATTGAGTTCAAATTAAATATTTATCGTGCTCACTTGACAGAATTTGTAACTCCACCCATCAATCAATCAGAACTCTTCCCCACTTTAAACCATCCCCACTTTAAACCATTCAAGAGGTAACTCAACTCAGACGCTTATTGTTGCATCGATTCTTGCTCCTAGAATAGGTTTTCTCTAAAGACCCCTTCAGTCATATAACTATAATATACTGTTCATTTGAATTTTATTTATTCTGTTATCATTGTGCAACTTGTTCTTCCTCTATTTATACAGCACTCTGATATCTTGTAGCTCTAGTTCGCAAGTAATAATAAAAAAAAAAGCATTCAAGTTGATTGGTATACTGACATGGTGACCAGGTAACAATGAAAGTGAGGGAGGGGAGGAAGGGGGTATGGATAGAGGGGAGAATAGTTTGCAAATCTGGGAATACTTTCAAATGTCACTTAACCTGTCATCCGGTACCTGACACTAAACTACCTTCTACCTCTCTTGACGTCTAGCCATCAAGGATGGGGTGAAAGTGAAGGCTTACACAGCATGGTCGCTGATGGACAAATTTGAGTGGGATGAAGGTTACTCTGAAAGATTTGGCTTGTACTACGTTGAGTTTAAGAACAAGAACAAACCACGATACCCCAAGGCCTCCGTTCAGTTCTACAAAAAAATCATCACCGTCAACGGTTTCCCCAACGTCCGAGAGGTCAGTACCACTGGAAGCATCTCTTCAAGATACTGAACTTCTAAGGGAATTCCTTGGCCTACTCCTGGTAATGTTTTTTTCTGGGTAATTAAGGGTTGGAAGAGGATTTAAGGGTGTATTGTGATTATTGCGGACGACTCACTTTCCGCATACACCATATGCAGATACACTGCAGAGCTACTCCCTACTATGGTTACAGCACTCCCTGTGTCCCCGTGGAAATGCATTTTTTTAAACTTGAATGAGCTGAATGACAAAACTAAGATGGCATACCCTCAAGTTTGAATTTAATTTAATTCTGGGGAGTTTTGTGAAGATCTTCAAGAGGTTTAATTTGGGCGTTTGTAAAGGCTAGAAGCTAAGTTAATTCCAATGGGAAAAAAATAAATCTATGGCACCTACAAAAAAAACAGCGGGATGGGTGCTCAGCAAACGTGGATGAGGTGAAGCATTCTAGTCCAACTTGCAAGCTATTTGTGGATTGGAGAAAAATCGATGTGTGGTCTTCACCAAAAAATATAGAGGCAAATGAGGTGAAAAAAGATATAGTGACAGTTGGATTTACATATTTGATTTTTTGAAGAGGTGCAACTTTGGTAAAATGTTTCGATTTATTTTTTCCACTATCATGAAATCTGGGACACGGTGAAAAAAAATTCTGTAAAGGAATGATAACGAGTTTAGTATAAAGGGAGAAGCAGCAGATCCCAGAGGGGCAGAAAAAGTAGTCACATTATCTAGAAAAACAGCTTTTTAAGACACAGGATTCCTGACTTTGCGTTGAGATGGCGTTTGAGAATATGCAATTGTTATTGAAAATATGTAGTTTACATTAAGAAGGATTTTTTGTTTTGCTCATAGCGGATGTTCTATTTGATGAATCTGCAGGAAACATGGCTGAGGGCTGCTGGTTTGGATGGGTTGGGCAAATCTGCTATGCATAGCCAAAGATGAGGCTCAGTTAGTTTGAGTGGGATGGGACAGGATGCGGGGCCAGACAGGAGGACGGACTCTGTATCCAGACCTAACTGCACAATTCCGAAGGCTGGGCACTGTTGATTATGGGGGAATAATACTTGGGAGAAGCTATTCAAAAATAAAGTAATAACAAAAAAAATAACTGTTAGATGTAGGACATGGTTATATTTGCTCATAAGAAATGAACATCTGCCTATAAAAACCTCAGAAATGTTCTGAAAATATGGTTAAAGTGATACTATTTACAACGAAAAAAACTAAAAACCACTAAAACCAAATAGGGTGTCCATGGCCTTACAGATGACATCTCAGTGGGCCTATTCAGAAACCCCACTAACAAAGGGATCGAGGTATTCAAACGTGTGTACCTTCCTTTCTTGCACACACCCAAAATCACCCAAAATCACTCAATATCCAACGGCCACATACATTGTACATCACACACAAGAGCTACCTGGGAAAAGACCGTGCACACATGCATTGGAAGCGGTTGTAGCTAAGTTCAGAGTGAGGGGAAAGGCTGCACCTTGAGCCCAGTCCATATTGTGCCTGGCCTAAAGTTGAGTACAGAACCCACAGTGAAACCACAAATTTGAATGTGAAGGCGGGGAGGTTCATTGTTGCAGTTTTACCATTTCCCTTAGTACTTAAAAAAAGAGAGCTAAATGACTGTAATAACAATGAATTAACACTAAATACTCACTGAAATCTACAAGTTAAGATGATCTCTGCAATCCATCACTCGAAGTACAGCCATGCAAGCAATAACCCACACACCAAATGCAATGCTCATGACCTCACCTTTGACATGCCAAAAGTAATTTCGAAAGACAAACAATGTTACAGGTGGGATTACGTATCACATTAGCATTATTAATTAGACAAATATGCATATTTAATGTATTGTGTACGTTACTAAATAATATATTAAACATAAATAGATATACATTTCTGAAGTCATAAGCATTGCATTTGGTGTGCGAGTTATGGTTTGCATGGTTTTTGGGCGAGATATGATTCACCATAACTGGTGAATTTCAGTGGATTTCGGTTTTAATTTGTAACCATAACTGTTCTTTAACGTTTTTGTTTTTTTAATAGAATTTCAGAAGATTTTTTTTTGAACACGTGTTAAGGTCTCTTACCACACTTTAACTGTATTTTTTTTTTAGCGAATTTATGCTTGTGTTTCCAGGGAACTATTCTGCAACTGTTGTGTCAAATAGCCAGTTATGAACCTAAAACTTTTTTTTTTTTAACTGATGGAGTTTTTTTTAAATTGTCTTCTATCTTTTCATTCCCAAACCAGGAGTTCTGCTGTCCATATGTTCGTTTTGCTTGCCATGCAATAAAACGTTTTACCAGTGTTTTCAGTGAGATAAAATACACACATATCCAAAATTGCAGTTTCCTCATCTGCTACAAGTGACTCCTGTTATTTAACAAACAGCAGTGGTTTCAAAACCAGTAATTTGCGAGAAATATTACATTTCTACTGAATTACAGAATTGCCCGGCATTACACATGTAAACCCATGATAAATACAGCGATCTCCTTCTAGAGACTGAAAAGACTGCAAAGAAACCACCATAAAATAAAAAATGTGATAATTTCTAAAGCCTGGGTTGCATTATATCCCATGCCACGAGTAATACATCAGCACATCTGCATTGCCCACGTTTGACAAATAGTTAACTCTAGTTAACTCTCCCAGCCTTACTAACCCTGCAAACGTGTAGACCTACTGTGACTGACTACTTCAGCACACAGAAAGTGAGCCTAGTATACACCTGTTTCAGACCTACATGCCTATAGCCAGGGTCACTGCAATTATGCGGCAAGGGAGGCCCAAATTAAGTGGCATGGTTCAGTAAATCGTGCGTCAGGAAAAAGCAAGTTATGCGGCGTAATGTGGCACATTTTGTAATAGTAGTACTTCATTTTTTTTTGTACACTTGTTAACACTGTGTATTGGTTGCACCTCATTTGTGCCAGTTTAATATCCAAATTTAGCAATAATCAACTAAAAGGTGACCAGTTAACTTTTGTAGAGGGTGTGCCACTGTGCGGCATAACGTGTTGCTGCGTTAGTAGTACCTTTTGAACTGTTGAGCTAGAAAAAAAATGTTGGGGGTTAAAATCTCCAGAATTTGCAACAGATGATGGATCCTGCAGCAAATCCATATTCCTGCAAAAAACGCCATGCCGCAAAAGCGCATAATTCCAGTGGCACTGCGTACAGCCTATCAGAGCCCATCCAATGCGTTATCTCTCTTGCCCTCGTGGCCTAGTGTGTGGCCGGCTCTCGGTGAATCATGTTAGGAGTGCACCCTTGTGGTCTGATTTAATGCAGTAGGGGCTTCTGTTTGCCTCGATTGACGCTGCACATACATTGATGCACGTTTTGGGTGTCTAGTATACCTGGTAAGGACTACATGCTGTCGCACTGCTTCAAACGTCACTCTTACAGGTCTCTGGGGGTTGGGACAAAGAAGGCCCTTATGTCAACAGAATTTAACATTACACTCTCCCCTTTCACAAAGATGGGTTCTACTGCCAGTCGCTGCCCAGAAGACTGCATTTTCCAGTATAAAGTTATTTTACAGTGCATTCGTTCATCACAAAGCTGCTGCAGCCTGTGGTTGCATAGGTGTAAATAAAAGCTTTTGTTCGCCTTGTTAAAGTTATAGGTTCCTGTTTTTGGGCATGCGCAGAGTTTGCTGACGTAGTTTCACGTGTGCTGACTTCTAGTATATTTCTTTTCTTAGGTGGAGAACTGGCATCGCAAAGCCACTGAAATGTGCTCGACCACCAACCAGCTCCTGGCTGCAGGTAACCAGCAACATTTGTTTGATACAAGAATATTTGAACATCGTTAATTTGGTCCAATGGGCCATACAATAAGGGCAAACAAAGAAATTAAAAGTAAATTTGTTTTATATACCACTTAATGTGGGTGCTTTGCACACAATTTGGTAGAATGAAGCAGCAGAAATTAGAAGGAGGGTCTCATTGTCCCATAGGCGACAACTAAATGGTCCACGTGCCTGCCATTGTTTAACGAAGAACTGGGCTATAGAGGAGGCGCAAAGGACTCTTCAAATGGGCAGCGCTGGTCATTCTGCAGAAACTAAATATTTCCCAATTCCTTTCCTATTTTGTAAATTACCCATACAATTTCGATATCTACCTTTAGACAGAGATTATAAATAAGGAAAGCATCTCAAAAAATAGAAGTGGGTAGGGCCAAAGAGATGGGTTCTACAGTATCATCAATCAGCATAGGTTAACAGGACTGAGGGCACTGTTCCTAGGAATATTTCATTGTAAAGGGTGCTCAGTTGATTTGCAGGTGGGGCTGAGCAGTAGGAACGTGTGCGGTCAGTCTTCAGGGAAGTATCTCATAATCCCTAGGACTGAATATGGCAGGTTACTACTAGTGTTTTCTGTTGTGCACCAATGGGTGTTTAGTTTGAAATATTCACCTTATGGTAGATATGGTGGGGCCTCTGCCAGCCTTTTCTTGCTTATGGTACAGGGGAAGGTTTCTTATTTTATTTGAAGTTATTTTATCCTTCACCTGTTACCTCACCAACCATGATCCATAGGCACCTCCCATTTCCCAAAGTAGTAGTCCTTCTTCCATGCACGTTTCCCTCTTCTCTGCACCCGCCTCTTTAGTGCAAATTTCACATACATGCTCCTACTCCTTCACTCTCATGATCATAAACCTCTCCTCTCTTTTCTTCTCTGCACTTTGCATTTCCACCTTTACTTCTTGTCTGCATTGCACTGTCTCCCTGCTGTCTCTTCACTTCCCATGCAGATATCCTCTCATACACCCAAATGACTCTGCCCTCTGCAGGCTGGAAAATGACAGTGGTACTAGTCACCAAAAGGAGGAGCTACCTCCCCTCCAGCTCTGTTTTAAGGATTTTCAGAGCCACTAGAAAAATTCAAGTTTGCCTTTCAGGCACTCCTATTCCATTACGGACAAGGCAATTTGTTTCAGGCTGGCGTCCTCTTAGGATTGCTGTTGGTGGCTTTGCAGGGCAGAGCTGCCCCAATGAGCACTAAAGCAGTATCCGTTTTGGAACCTCTATCGCAGAACCGAGAGCTGCCAGCTGGGCCCACCTGGTCAATTGTCCACGTTACAAATGTATTACAGCCGTTTCGGACACTGGCCATGGGTACAGAAAGGATAACAAATATTAGCAGCTGGATAAACACATTAGTACTAAAGCATCAGTTTAAATAGTGCATCAGTGAGACTGATGCGAAATAAAAAGGTATAATTAATATAATAATGCAGCAATAAAGCATCACTTTGGGGAAGAAGTTGGGAAAAAGTGATACATTAGTGGTGGATTGATATGTCTGTATTACTTTATTCAATTCAATTCAATTCAATTCAATAGAGACTTTATTTCGGTTTTGATTCAAACCATAAAAGCACATGTACAACACAACAAGTTAAAAAATGCAATAAATATGGGCAATAAAGTGCAGAGAGATACATGGATCAGTTATTTACATGGACCATCACTGATCCAAACAATTTCTTAGCTTGATACACAGTTTTAAAAATTCAGTAACTTGAAGAATACTGTTGCTAGAGATCGCGGGTCACCCGACCAATAATTTCGCCACTTCTGGCTTCGGGCCCATATACTTTACTTTATCATATACATTGATCAGATGACCACACAATCTACTATCAATAATTGTGAGTTCCCTTTCGATTATTTCCAGTGTACCCAACTTACCATCCACCGTTATGGGTACCTATGACCACGATGGGTCAGGGAGCTAGCTGTAAAAGGAAAGGCAGCAAAATACAAACCCCAACTTTTATATTTTATTTCATGAAATGACCACGGACAACTGAGAAGTTTTAAAAGTTTATCTTAGATTTCAGATTCTTCAATCATACAGTTTATAGTAATGAGGCAATCTATAATCAAAATAACGAAGAGCACATAACTATATAGGAAGAGTATACAGGTAACCATCTAACCCACTAATGAGGGAATTCAGAATTAACAAAAATGAAATTCGAGGGAGAGTACTAAATGCTAGGAATTTTATGCACGCATTAGGAACTTTATCAGGGGGGTCAGGTTTCGAGAGAAAGGACACTAGGGTAACCTATACATCTATGGAAGGGTAAAAGTGCAACGCTATAATTCTAACGTTATTACTTCAATTCAGTATTTAGGAGAAAAATCGTATCATATATTTAATTCATAAACAGTTATGGACAGATTTATACTAAAAAAAATAGGGAACATAGGAACATGCTATGCAATGTAAACTGTAAATGACTTTAATGAGATGCAATGATTTGCAGAGAAAAGCATGGAAAATTAACATATGCAAAGGGTATGTCTTTATTGAAGCAAAGACAGAAAAATAGGAAGGTGCAGTTTAAGAACTTAGAGCAATATTTACCTAGACTGGTGTGAAAACCAACCCTGGCCACGGGTCAGTTAAGGACAGGAAAACCCTCAAGGAAGGATAACCCTCAGTGGGACAGCAGGTGCAGAATGGACACCCCAGAACAGGACAGGAAACCCAGATTAGGATCAGGACAGGACCACCAGGATACGACCAGCACCCGCAGTTCGGAAGCAACGCCTGCGCTCCACCCTCTCTGCAGCTATCGATCGGAACCCCGATTGGGTCAGCGAACTCCTCAGCAAAGTGCTCCGCCAGCACTTAAGGTTTAGTAAAAC
Organism: Lissotriton helveticus; assembly: GCF_964261635.1. NCBI lineage: Eukaryota > Metazoa > Chordata > Amphibia > Caudata > Salamandridae > Lissotriton > Lissotriton helveticus. Next base: position 1,949,995,108 of record NC_136061.1, on the reverse strand, counting down.
CTTAGTCTATGGTCAAATTCGGACAGAGTGCTCCGCAGCGCTCTGTATCAAGTCACCTATTGAGTGCGTTGGGTCAGTGACAGGTCAGCTATTCAGACAAGTCGGACAATTTCTCTAGCTAAACCTAGGCTAGATATACTGTTTTGGGACAGGGTACCACCCCCCAAATGTTGCAAAGTGTCAGAATCCCCAAATTTCGATTGGTCCTAAAGTAGGATTTGGTTAACACACCAATCAGAGCAGACTATTCTAAGGCCTAATTTGCATGTTAAGGTGCCGCCTAGCAAGATTGGGGTTCCCACGAGAAGTCGCAGGGAATACAATGCAAAAGAATACAATGTGTTAAAATATAATACAATCTAGATGCTCTTGCTGGGTGAAGGTGCATGTTCCCAGGCAGGCTCTGGCATCAACCTTCTTTGGCTGGGTTTCAATGTCACCGCACCATCAATTGATTCTGCGCAGAAGTTCCCTTCAAGATGGACTCCCCAGCCCCATCACCCCTCAGTGCCGAGGATACATGAAAAGTAAGCGAAAACAAATTAGTACATAAAAATAAATGAATGTATTACATGTTATAAGTTCCGTACTTTAGTTTCACCATTATAAAAATATACTATGCATTAAGGGTAAGTGCAACGAACAATGTCACAAAAGCAGCAGCAGGAAGCTTCACCACGTTAATACAGAGATACGCCATCTTGTGGCTATTACGCATGCGCACCCTTTCCCTCCAAAACTATCTCTAAGTGTAGTCACGTGAGTGTGACTGACGCATGCGCAGAAGAGGAAAGTCAAGCAGCGGCCATTTTAGGGACACGGATTAATCGTATTAGTAAAACACATATGCAAGCGTCTCTATGATACCTACACACATTCAAAATACATAAAATTAGTAAACCAACAATTGAAGTTACGAGATTATAATAGATTTTCGAGGTTCTTGACTCGAGCAAGTCGCGATGCGAAATCTTGCTCTATCAATCCCCTCTTTGATGATATTTACTATCATCACAAAAAATGGAACCAGATGCCAACTTTCTTTCACACCTTGTACATTTCTATCTCTTCCAACAGGCGATTCAGTTTCTCTTTCTCATTTTGGTAGGGTGAGAATTTTTCACCTTTTTATAAATCTGATTATTCATTTCTTCCAATTCAAGTTCATCCGCACTCCGTTTCACTCCTCTTGCATTCACCTGATACTTCTTAGTATGCTTTCGACATTTGCAACAGACGAATATGAGAAATAGGATAAGACCTATCACTCCAATTGGCATCAGTACCTTAAATAATAAGCTTTTACCTAAACTAGCAAGCCAATGTCCTACATTGGAGAGACCATCAACCAGTCTCTTCCAGGCACTGTCAACCTCGAGTGGTTTGAGTTCCTTTTCCAAATTAGTAATGTTTTTCACATATCTTTTGAGCTGTACACTTTTGTCCGGAATGTAAGTGCAACAATGTTGCGCCTTCAACATCCGGCAGACTCCGCCCTCTTTTGCTAATAAGGTGTCAAGAGCAAGTCTGTTTTGCAAAACCATTGATCTGATCGCAACCATTTCGGTATTGACCAGCAGAAATCCATGAGCTGTGTCAGTAGACAACACATCCACTATTGTGGACAATTTGCAAATTCTGTGAGTGTTCAGAACCACTCCCACTCCAGGTATCAGTGCACTAAAAATACTACCCATTATTTCACCTACGCTTTCTCTTTTACTACGCACTAAGCCATTAGTATTTTCACTGCTTCCAGCAATTTCATTCACATGGTATATTCTCGGGAAAACAATGCCAAAATAGCAGCTTCCATACCAGTGATCCGGCAATTTGAAATAAGCCTTGTCTCCACATATATAATAAATTCCAGGAAACACAGGCTCTGACCCATTTTTGAATCCCCAACCTCCAATTACCTTGTAATTGTGCTCACATTGACTGGAACCAATGAAAATGTTATTATAATAACTAGTCTTCTCGCGATGAAGACAGAGTTTCCCTTTCTTCTCGAAATCCAGCAACAAAGCAGGCCCTGCCCCGCCATTTGAGGTGCTTTCCATGTTTTCAGCCCATTTAGGTGTTCTCTGCCTTTTGTCATTTGCCTTTCTTTGGAAACTCTCCCTTCTTTTCTCTGCCATGTTTAAGAATACCTTTTCTTGTTCATGTAATGAACAGGTCAAGTTGTCTCTGTGTGCTTCATTTAAGTCTATAGTACCTATAGTCAGAAAATATTCTCCCATGTAACGTGTAACGTCACTTCTAGTATGTACAGGATTCAGATTTCCACGTATAGGAAGTTCAGAAAAGATCACGTCATTGTTAGAATAATAGTACTGTAACGGTCCTCTTTTGTAAAATAAGCTTGCTAAAATACTACAGGAGATTCCATAGGTCAGAGGTAGGTGATGATATGTCACGCCTTCAGCCACAGAAGTAGGTAGCTTCATGCAGACATACCAATCTTCTATTTCCATAGTTTCTACATAATGCACTAACAGGTCTGCGAAAACATTTAAATGAGTCTTGTTTCTAACTCCGTGGTAATGTAGTCCTTCCTCATCTGATGCTTCTAAGTCTCGTGTTGTCTGTCTGAGTGCTTTCTCACGTCTTTCTACACTTCGTGTTGTCAGTTCTTCAGTGTCGGTAATCTCAGTAGGGTCAATATTAGTATTTTTGCTAACCATAAAGGGAATGAAAACTGTTAATCATATCCAAATTAATATTACTATAACTATACTACATATACACACCTTGCAGCATGTTTTGCAACAACTGCGGCTAGGTCTACTACTCACATTTGTATCAGACATTTTGGCTCAGAAATAAAATTTTAACCCCTCTTTGTGGCTTTTGCCCAGGTATTTTTATGCTGAGCAATTTCACGGCAGTTCTTCCTCTTCCTCTGCAGAGTAATCAGTAATCCGTTCTCCGTCGCTTTCGTCAGTAATATCAAGATCTTCAAAGTTTTCCAAGATTAAGTAGGTCCACTCCGGATCCTTGTATTTTTCGTTTTGTCTTTTTATTCGCTCACTCCTTCTCTTGGAGCTATCTTCAGGTATTTCTGCAATTCGGGGACTTTTTCTTATATCTGCAAGTTTCTCTTGGACAGTTTTTATTCTTAATCTTAGTCTCTTAATATACCTTGGCTCAATGTGCTTCTTTTTCTTGAGTCTTTTGGTTGGCACTGTTATTTGGCTTTCTTCTAATGTCCTTTTATTTTCATTTGTTTGTGGCACTTCAATTTCTGCCTTCTCCCTTTCTGTCTGACTAGTCCCAGGTCTTGTATCTATTTCTTCTGCCTGGTTACTAAGCTGGCCTTGTTCAGGTGAGTTTTGACTTTGGCTTTCAAATGTCTCTGTTTCTGTGTCCTGAACACGTTCTTCTATTTCTGCCTGATCCTGCTCGAGCACTTCGATCCCTTGATTTTCTTCTGCTCGAACTATTACACTATGTCTAGTCTGTCCTTTTTCGACATCAGGAGTCAGCGGAGGAGTATCGATCCCTTGTTCTGTCCCTGTCTGACCTTCTTCTTCGTCCTCAGATTTGATGTGAATCTCAATGATCTGAGGGTCTTCGCCTGTGCCTTGCTCGACCTCTCTATTCCACTCTCTGTCTTCTCTTATTCGCTTCTCTTATTCGCTCTCTTATTCGAGTGGGTCTCCAGGAAGGTCGATTATGGGTATCCAATCTTCTGGCCAAATCCTCTGCAGCTCGTCATCAGCTACTTTCGGACCAACAACTGTGGGATCCTCAGCAGTACCAGTGCTTGGCCACACGTCATCAGTTACCTCTGGACCAACGCCTACAGGACCCTCAATGGGACTGGTGCTCGGCCGTCTGATATCAGCTACTTCAGGACCAACAGCTGTAGACCCCTCAGCTGGACGACCTTCTGCTCCAGGTTCCTCGTCGGGTATCACCTTCTGGGTATGGCTGGCATGGATCCACTTGGGACCGCCTGCACACTTCACCGCTGTTGTGGTGACCAGGATTACTTGGCGCTTTTGTCCCCACCTTGGTTCAAGGCAACTCGAACGAGTATGCTTCTTTATCTTAACGCAGTCACCAGGAACCAATTTGTGAACTGGTGTTGTCGGGTTGGCGACGGCGTCTGCCCCAATCTGGCGAGAGATAGAACGCACTTGGTCACCCAGTTGCTTGCAGTATTCAAGTACCAAATCATCAGAAATGCTTAACAGTTTGTATCCTGGTACCCAATCTTGTCTCATCACTCTTCCCATCAATATCTCATGGGGACTCAGGCCTGTTCTTCGATCTGGAATGCTTCTGAGTCCCATCAGAACAAGAGGCAAGGCATTTATCCAGTTCAAGCCAGTAGAGTCTCACATTTTTGCCAATCTATTTTTTATAGTGCCATTTATTTGTTCTACCACTCCAGAAGCCTCTGGATGATATGCACAGTGCAGCTTTTGAGTGATCCCGAATGCTTTGCAAAGCTGGGCCAAAATTTCATTCTGAAAATGGGTGCCTCTATCTGAATCAATAAAGACTGGAACCCCGAACCTAGGTATCAACTCTTTTAGTAGGAGCTTAGCTACTGTTATGGCGTCATTCTGTGTGGCAGGGTAAGCTTCCACCCACTTTGAAAATAGGCAGACAATGACTAGGACATACCTTTTTCCCTCACAACGAGGCATGGTAATGAAATCAATTTGTATTCTCACAAAGGGACCCCCTGATCTCCCAATTTTCATCAATTCAACCACTGTTCTTTTGCCAGCGTTGAACTGCTGACAGGTCAAGCACCTCTGGCAGAGAGATTCTGCTACCTTCCTGAATTTCTTGTTGTACCAAGTCTGTTGAAATACCAAAACCATGGCGTCCCTCCCAATGTGTGATCTCTCATGTATCAATCGAGCCATTGGGGCAAGCAGGTGTCTGGGTAACACAGGCATACCATTTGGGCCCACAATGACACCATCCTCACGTCTCGGTTTACAACCTTGTTCTTTCCACTTCTCTTTCTCTTCCCAGGGCGTCACATGCTGTCATTCTCTCACTTCATCCCATGTAGGCACTTCTTCAAACATTCTAAGTTGGCAGCTGTTTCCAACCCCACCCCGATTGGGATTTATTCTCATTTGTTCCATAGCACATTGTTTTGCCACCCGATCAGCAAAGTAATTTCCCATAGATACAGGGTCAAGGCCCTTCTTATGAGCAACACATTTGACCACTGCCAATTCCTTTGGTAATTGGATTGCCTCTAAAAGGTCTTGAACAACTTTTCCATTTCGAATGGGGGTACCTGAAGAAGTCAGGAATTCTCTTTGTAGCCATAATTGGCCAAAGTCATGCACAACCCCGTAACAGTACTGACTATCAGTATACACTGTTACTTTTTTGTCTTTTCCCAATTTGCAAGCTCTTATCAGAGCGATCAATTCGGCTACTTGTGCAGACTTTACTCCAAATAGATAGGATGCTTCTTCAATTTTGTTTAACGTGACTACAGCATAAGCAGCACTTAGGCCTCCTAGCTCATGCCTCAGGCATGAACCATCTACAAACCATTCCTCATCATGTACAGGCAAAGGAGTTTCTTTTATGTCTGGGCGAGGTTTAGTACTAAACTCTGTCAGGTCAATACAGTCATGCTCATGATCTCCCTTATCTTCCATTACCATTGAGTCAGGGAGTAGAGTGGCAGGGTTTAAAATGTTACATCGGGTAATGACTATATTTGCAGCACCCATGAGAATCCTCTCATATTTAGTCAGCCGACTAGGGGTGAGATACTGAGTTTTCGTACGAGTCAATAGGATCACAACTGCATGTGGAACATACACAGTTACAGGATGTCCCATAATAATTGACTCACTTTGTTCTAAACTGGTGCAAGTTGCAGCTACTGCTTTTAGACATCCAGGTAGTCCAGCAGCCACTGGATCCAAAGTGGCAGAAAAATATGCCACAGGTCTTCTGATTAAACCATGCTCCTGAGTCAGGACGGACAATGCACAATTGTCACGAGTGTCACAGAAAAGGCCAAACTCCTTAGAGTAATCAGGCATTCCCAGAGCAGGGGCTGTACACAGGCAATTTCGCAACTGTGTGAAAGCTGTTAAGCTCTCGTCATTCCATTCAACTGGGTCCTTTGCTCCTTTCTTTGTCATTTGTATCAAGGGCTTTGCAAGGACTGCGAATCCCACAATCCATTGCCTGCAGTAACCTACAACTCCGAGGAACATTCTGATTTCTTTCTGAGTACGAGGTAACTGCATATTTTGAATTATTCTGACTCTCTCTGAGGTGACTTTTCTGATACCTTTTTCTATCTGGTGTCCCAGATATTTCACTGATTTCGAACAGAACTGTAATTTTTCAGGGGCCACTTTATGTCCCTTTTCACTCAGGTGATTCAGTAGGGCAATGGTGTCAACCACGCAATCCCTATGGCTTTTAGACGCCACCAATAGGTCGTCAATGTATTGTACCAAAACAGATTTTCCCGGTAAGACTAAAGTTTCCAGGCATTTTTTCAAGATTTGATTAAAAATAGAGGGGCTTTCAGTGTACCCCTGGGGGACCCTGTTCCAGACATATACGTTACTGTTGAAAGCAAATGAGAAAAGAAATTTGCTATCTGGATGCAATGGGATCGAAAAGAAAGCATGACATAGGTCGATCACAGTGAACCATTCAGCATCCCAGGGGATCTGATACAGAATCACTGCTGGGTTCGGGACAATAGGGCAGCAAGGAACCACAATTTTGTTTACCTTTCTCAGGTCCTGCACTACTCGATACTTGCCACTAGGCTTTTTGATGCCCATAATGGGTGAGTTGCACGGGCTACTCATTACTTCCTGTATGATGTTTGCTTCTAGCAGTTTTTGTATTTCAATGGCAACGCCTGCTCTTACTTCTGCACTCATTCTGTAAGGCTTGGTATTCGGGTATACTGCATTTTCCTTCATGGCTATTTGTATGGGGTCTATGTTTTTCATTAATCCCACATCCTTTCCTGTAAAGTCCCACACTTCTTGTTTCACTGTCTGCTGGAGTTCTTCAGGTAAGTCCTGTATAGTCAGTCGTTTCATTTCTGAGTCAGGTCTAATTAACATTAGCTTGTAGATACCGTCTTCATCTGGGGTTTGAATTTCGACGCCCTTTGGTGTGCAAAAGATGGTACAATTCATTTTACACAGCAAATCACGTCCCAGTAAATTTACCGGTATCGCAGACAACACATCTGTGCATTTGTTTAAAATTTCCAATTGAGATCTCCATGGGTTCGGTAACAGGTGTACTAATCAATTGATTAGATACTCCTACTACTTGGATTGCTTCTCCCGAGAGGGGTAGGTTTGGAACGTCCACTGTTCTCACAGTAGAACGGGTAGCACCAGTGTCCAATAGAAAGGTGACATCATTTCCATCAACCTTTCCTTCAATGTATGGCCCTGACTGGTCTACCGGCAAAGAGGCGCCAAGTACGCACTCCTCGTCCTCCCCTCTCAGGCCCCGTCAGTACTGGTCATCACAGAAAAAAGTGTCATTCAACAAATACTGCGAAGTTGCTGTATTTCTATCTTCATTGCCTCCCCAGACTTCTACATCATCACCCTGTGGTGACTTCCCTTTAAAAATAGGCTTTGGCGCTCGAGGCACTTGAATCGTTTTTACCTGCTGCTGGGTCTTTCTTTGCTTTTCATTCTGCGTCTGTGGAATTAAATCAGGGGTTTGGCCATTATCACTTTGTAAATATGGACACTCGTCTCGCCAATGTCCAATTTCTCCGCACTGATGGCAGGGAAATTTCTTTTTGGCTTCCTCTCTACTCATTTTAGGTCGGGGCTTTCCTCCATTCCCTCCCCCAGGACCTTGATTCTGAGTAACTTTATTTAATTTACTCAGTTGCTTGCTGTTCTACGAGCTTTACTTGAGCCCACATCACCTTCTCCTTCAGGGCCTTTTTCTTTTCTGCCATTTCGTCCTCACAGTACTTTGCGTACCGTAGGACCTCATCAATCTTTTTGGTATGCCAACAGATTTTATTATCCTTTATCCACTGACAAATTTCGGGTCTTAAACCGTTTACAAACCTGTAAATGAAATGGGTCATGTCCTCTCGATGTTATCTATACCACTGTATGTTTTAAATACCTGCAACAGCCTTTCATAAAAGGAGTGCACTGTCTCATCTCTTTCTTGCGTGGTTCTATCTATCTTGGTCCAATCAGTTTCCTTTGCAGGCACTTTTAATTTCAAATGTTGAATTACTTGTTCATACTTTCTCATCACTTCCTTCGATGGTTCCCCTGTTTTGTCGTCTCTCGGGTATTCCTCACTAGGCCAGGCTATGGCTATCTTACACTCAGTCCACAGATCTACAGGGACCACTATGTCGAAGAACCCATCCAGGTCCTTCCACAAGCATTTCTGCACTTTTACGAATCTTTCTACCTGCCGGTACCAATCGACTGGTTTTTCTCGTAATTTTGGGAAGTCATTGGTAAAGGACACAATATCCTGTCGGGACCATGGAACATGTACATATTTTCCTCCTGGCACTTCCCGCATAGGGCATAACTGTTCTGGCTTGTCTACCTCTTTTAGGACAAATTCAGGAGTTACCTGCCTAGACCTGGCCTCATCCTTTTTCCTAGCCCATCTGGCTTTCCATTTTTCCACGTCTCCCCATTTTTGCAATACTGTCAATAGTTCCTTGACCTGTGCCTTTTTCCCTGATATATTCAGGTTTTCCAAATCTTTGTCTGAAAATTCTGCTCGGTATGGTTTCTGCAAGGGTTTCGATTTTGAAATGTCTATTCCCATACTAGCAGCAGTATCTGTCAATTTTTCATGAAGTACTCGGACATTGCGGGTAAGACTTTTGCACATAAACAACAGCTCTTCTTCAGAGTAGGTATTTAATCTGTCTAATCCTACGTTTCCTGCCATTAATTCTTCGATTTCTACTCTCAGTTTGTAGAGGTCTAAAGGTTTCGTTTGCGAAGTTTGTTTCTCTAATTCTTGACTCCATCTTTCGATTTCCTCAGGTGTGACCAAAGTGACACTTCTAGTACCCGAAGTCAATTCCATCTGAATCTCCCTCGCAGTGAAAGGATTATGTCTTTTCTGCATCCTTTTCCCTGTATTTCTAATGGGCAGATCCAGCAGTGAGACTTCAGACTCACACTCACTCGTCTGTTCATCTACAATTAAGGGTTCTGGTCTGGGCTGGGCTATGACGGGAGTAATGACTGGAGGTTTTGGACTTTCATGCCGATCCCCGTACAATGAAACTACGGGTCCGATTGTTACTGGGATTGTCAATGCTTCAGGACTGGTATTTAACTGGGACATTTTCTGAATGATCTCAGCTCTCTGTTTTGCTAGAACCTCCCGCTCCTTCTCTTCCAGTAATCTCTCTATGGATTTGCCATGCAACACCTGCGGGGTCAGTGTGGGAGCATAACTCGGGGCAGTGGGATGAGTCTCACTAGGTCCTTCACCATAATTTGGTCTTGGGAATAAACTTCCTGTACCTAGGGATCTTCGTTCTCCCTCATACTGTGGCTGTAATAACGGCATTCCTGAACTTGAGGGTCTCATCTCGCCTCCGTAGGGAGGTCGAGAACAAAAATCTCCTTCACGGGAATATCCCATCTCCCCACTAGCTGACATTCTGGGGTATATGTTTCTGGTATCCACTGGTCCTAGACTCTCGGTATAGGGAGGTATGTGGTAACCCCCTCCTACACTTGCGGACCTAACTTCTTCCTGGGGAGGAAGTCTTCGGGAAATATCTCCTGCACTGGAAGGTCGATGTCCTTCATTATAAGGGGGCGGACTTCTTTTACACAGGCCATCTAATAATTCATCATCCGACTCTCCGATGGGTACCCAATGTTTAGATTTTTCCAACCTTTTCTTTCCCTCAGAAGGATCATCTGCCGGCATCATGGGAAACAATCCTTCCACTATCATATTCTGTCTCCACTGTTTCATCTTTTTAGCTCGTGCTTCCTGCTTCAATTTTGGATAACATTTAGTCAACCCTTTATCCATTCGGGGCTTATCCCTTTCAAAAGCCTCAATTTCCCATTCCTCTAGTGCTTCATACTGCATTAACCTAGGTCTGGGATGTAAATCATTCATTCGGGCTCTCAAATTGAATAGAATTCTGCTATTAAAGGTTCCATCTAATGGAAAAGCCAATACTCCGTCATCTTTCGTGTATTCCACCCAATTCTCCAACCATACACATGTGTTGTACCCTTTATCGAACATCATGAAAGATGCGGGAGTGTTGGGCTGCGGTATGACAACACCTTCTCTAGTTTTAATCGGCTTGTCCTTTTTGAAATAATTCTTCACTTTGTTTACGAGAGACACTTTTCTCTTAGTTCCGTACATAATGTTGTTTTTGACGCCTTTCCACTGATCGTTCTCAAATCCCATATAACGTGGATCAGGTCTGGTATGCGGTCTATACGAATGCCACATACGATTTTTGCGAGTGACTTGTTTACAAAATCACTTCCAATCCGAGTGCGCCTATTATTTTCGTGCGACCAATGAAATGCACGAGTTCAAATAATCTCGACCAATGGGTGCGCGGCCTTTCGCGAGACAGTTCTCACGCTTTGGCACTCACCCCTCCTTTACAATTTCAGCTCTGCTACCAGCTCGCTACGCCTACCAATCCCAGCGCGGCACGGAGTGACGTCAGAGCCGCTTCGCGACTGACTCCCTCCTTCACAAGGTAACGGAAACTTTCTTACTTTCTAAAGTGTTCAGTGCTTGGTTATTTAACAACGAATACACATTCGCCACTGTGCTCAAGTGTCTAGACAGGAAAGATTTGTTTTACTGCAAGTAAGCTACTTCCATTTACTTTTCACTCACTACGAGTAGATCTCTTCTGCCTACCCTTCACACTAGCATTGGAGAACCTGTTACTCCCCTAGACTCATCCACCTTTCCGGGATATATCCGAGCCTAAAGTTTCCCTAGCGAACCCCTTTGCTTTCACTCGAGCTCCGATGAACCTGCTACTCTTCCGGTGCGACCCTCACTAGGTTATGCAACAGTAGGAATTTTGCCAATGAACCTCGTTACTAACATTTATTCAATCATACATTCAGAAAAACCCTAGTCAGTGCTTCCAGTTCTGCCTAACCTGCACCAACTTTCCTTAGAGCAAATGACCTCAAAGCAAGTGGATTCTATTCACCACTCGCTATTCAATTCCCCGTGGATTCCTAACAACATAAAAAACGTTTTACGTACGAATGGATTAATACATATAACAGTATAATAACAAGAACAATGATTTTAAAACATTTCATAATTTTTAAAGTAAACAATTTCAAGCGATTGATCAATTTCTCTTGAAGCGCCTACTCTTATAGCAGCATCCGACTTAGCTAGACTAACTAGTCCTACCTAACCTTTAACTATTCCCTAACCATCCTCTGCGCTACCAGAAAATTACTGCTAGAGATCGCGGGTCACCCGACCAATAATTTCGCCACTTCTGGCTTCGGGCCCATATACTTTACTTTATCATATACATTGATCAGATGACCACACAATCTACTATCAATAATTGTGAGTTCCCTTTCGATTATTTCCAGTGTACCCAACTTACCATCCACCGTTATGGGTACCTATGACCACGATGGGTCAGGGAGCTAGCTGTAAAAGGAAAGGCAGCAAAATACAAACCCCAACTTTTATCACTGTCGCTATGCAAAAGTTGTAGATAAATAAGGGCTGGTCTGATCTGATTAAAATTGAGTTTCTTTAAAAGAGCTAACAGATAACGTTTGCGCGGGTACTCATAAAAACCACATAAAAATATAAAATGTAGCATATCCTGTGGAGACTTCCCGTCGCAGCCACATGGTAATGCAAACTTTTTAAAAACTTCACTTTTTGGTCTGATCAGCAGATGATGAAAAAGATTTAACCTAAACCTTGTTAACAAGAACTTCTCATGTGAGGTCAGTAAACCAGTCAGATATGGCTCCATTGATGAACATGTTTTTAAAATGATACATTTTCTTACAGTTGATTTCTGGAGCTCCACACCTTCCCTTTCAGCGCTCCTATCCATAATGAAGGCTCGTTTTATTGCCTCCACATCCCCCTTTACAATCCTGCTTGGATGCTCAAACAGGTCCACACGACCAAGCCTGTCGAAACTTGATTTCAGGATCAAATGAGTCAATGGGATATCCTCATTAAGCAATATTTTTAACCAGCACGTCAATGGGCGTAAGGAAAAAATATCGCATAAATATTGTGCCCCTAACTCTTCATGTACTGCAAAGTTAGATGTTTCAACTGGGACACACAGGAGGCGCTTCATAAAGGAGTTTTCAACAGTCTGCAGCTGCTCCCCCGCAACATACCCCCATAGTTCACTACCATAAACAGCAATAGCCACAGATTTTGCATTATATAGTTTCATCATGGCAATGGTGGTTTTTTTCCCCAATTTTGACGCTAAGTTAAAAATGGAGGCATTCACCCTGGCCAATTCTCCTTTCTTCTTCACAAGATGTGGACCCCAACTCAGTTTATTATCGAAATTGATCCCAAGATATGAGAACGATTTCGATACGGGGATTACTACACCATTTAATTTAAACAGGAAATTTTTCCTAGGCTGTTGGCCAACTTGCATAATAAAAGATTTGGAGTTATTAACCAGTAAATCTCTGTTTGACATAAACAATTTAAAAGCATCAAGCAGAGCTTGAAGACCCCTCTCAGTTCTAGAGATTAAAACCGCATCATCTGCATATAAAAGTACAGGAATACCCCGCCTGCCAACTCTAGGACAATCGGCTTGAACGTTCTGTAGACACTGTCTAGCTCATTAATATAAAAATTAAAAAGAAAGGGGGCTAAGATGCAGCCTTGACGCACACCCTTTCTAATATCAAAGTTGCTAGTTACGCCCAGATCTTGAAAGTACCTGACATTGGCACTAGTATTGCTGTGTAGATCGGCAAGAAAATTAACAATCCCACCATCAACACCCTTCTCCCTCATGGATCGCCAAAGCCTTTCCCTGTTAACACAGTCGAAGGCTGATGACAGATCCATGACGGCCAGATGGATGGTACCCCCTCTTGCAACGGTGTATTTGTTTAAAATTAAGAAGAGATTAAGGCAATGTGTTATGGTCGAGCGTCCACTGCAGAAGCCATACTGGGAGATGGACATGATGTTATTTGCCATCGCCCAGTCAATCAGTCTCTGCAGTAGCACTCTGCCAATTATTTTGACCATGGAATCTATTAACGAAATAGGTCTATAACAGAGTGGGCTGCCCCTGTCCCCCTTCTTAAAGACAGGAACAATTGTAGAGACCCCCCATGATTGTGGACATCCAGCTGTAGCAGCCGCATTAAAGACCGCCTCCAGTATAGGTGCCCAAAAGCTAGGGTCAGACTTGTACAAGTCTGGAGGGATCCCATCAGGGCCAGGAGCTTTCCCAGCTGTAAGTCCCACTATGCCCTCAGTGACCTCACTTCTTTCAAACCGAATGGTTCTGCCACTATTGCAAGAGGGAGAATTGGGAACTGCCGGTAACATACAGCAGTATAGTTTTTTAAAGTGCTTTTCCCACTCATCCTTAGTTATGCAGCATTCAAGACCATCTCCCAGATCCTGAGCCAAGAAAGGCTTCTTTACTACTGCCCAGAATCTGGTGCAGCTTTTCAAGGTGGCTGGATCAAGGATTTCGTTCCATGCCTCCTCTCTTAAAAATTCCTTCCGTGTGGCAATAACCGATTTATATTCCTTCCTACATGCTTGAACAGTCACTTTTATTCTGGGGTTGGCTATCAAAGCCAGCCTCAGATTGCGTGCTGCTCTTGAGCAATCCTTGTTAAACCATCTTGGTCCCCTGGTCTCTTTATTCTTAGCAGGAACCAGCATCATATGTGATACTTTATCCGACAACTCTTTGAAAGCGGACAGGACCCTGCTCGGTTCTGCCCCAGCTATAGTACAGCTCAGGATTTCCTCCGTGCAAGTATCTTTTATGTTTTTATACAACAAGTCAACAGCAATCATGGACTATTTAAGACGGCGTCTCCCATCCGTTGTACTGAGCATGCCGGGAATACAATTCTGGGTTTTCTTAATTACCCAAGGACCCTTCAGCTGAACAGTGAGTGGATTGTGATCACTGAACTCACTATTGTCAATGGAGAAAGAGGCCACAAAGGACTGCATTGGCCGTGTGAGTAGCACATAGTCAATGAAGGTTCCCCTTCCATGCCCCCTAAAAGTGGGAGTATCAAAGCAGTTGGTAGGGTCCCTCATTTCCATTGCAGTTATTAAGTCGAAATCACTCAGTAGGTCATTCAACAAATCCCCTTCCACTGTGTGTTCTAGGTACAGGCCCTCGGCTCGTTCACAGTACAAGTCCGGAATGCATTTCAGCAAGGGATCGCCACATGGATGAACATTAAAATCTCCCATAACTAACAGATTATGGAGGCATTCTTTCATAGAGGAGCGGATAAATGCATTTAGTGCCAATATTTGGCTGACTGCTGAGCGTAAATTTACACCATTATAAAAATTAACCAAACAAGCCAGACAGTTATCTCCAGTTAATACTAACCCAACAATACCTGGGTTATCCGTTAAAACTCTGTGTATATTACAAGGAAGAGCAACAGAGATGAAGGTAACTAATCCCCCCTTTGGTCTGCCTCTACTTGATTTAACCGCAGGGACATAAAAGAATTTGTAACCTTCAAGGAAGAAGTCACAATCCACTGACCAAGTCTCCTGCAGACAGATATACTGATATTGCTTGATAAACCTGATCTAATTACAATCTCCCATCTTTGTACCGAAACCTGCAACATTCCAACAGATTACATTGCTGCTATTCGATCTCACCTGGGAAAGCCCAGCATAACCCTCTTCTGCCACATTCTCATTTTCCTGACCCACACACTCCTCGCGTCAATCACATGCCTCCAGGCCAGAGAGCAGGTCAAATCTGTTCTGTGTATCTACATTAAAACCATTCCCATGTTGGATGGCAGTATTGTATCTGTTTTGTATTGCTACATTAGGGCCATTCCAACAGTGACTATTTACATTATACAGATATGGTGTTTGCGGTGCCTGAGTCGGGGTATGAGTCAGTGGTCTATGTTTCCTGGAAGCAGGGGAGGCTGTAGATAGCATGAGCATAAAAATAGCCCAGTGGGCGGGCACATACGCTATTCTCATTGTTTGCTAAAGAAGCCGCCCTCAATAAAACTGTTGCTACATGTTGTGGATATTTAAAATTTACAACATTACAGTCCCCACTGATAGACTTTCTAGACGGGCCAATCCAATTCACCCTTCGTGTTGATAAGATTTGATCCGAATAATTGCTTGGAAATCCGCAGTTTTTACTCAGCCACGCAACTGTTTTGTTTTTTAGTGAGTCATGGGATTCCACATGAGGCTGGGCAGAGGAGTCATCAATAGGCGGAACATTTGTTAAAGCCACCACGTAAGGGGCGCA
Source organism: Lissotriton helveticus (assembly GCF_964261635.1). Classification (NCBI taxonomy): domain Eukaryota; kingdom Metazoa; phylum Chordata; class Amphibia; order Caudata; family Salamandridae; genus Lissotriton; species Lissotriton helveticus. Next base: position 1,949,979,579 of record NC_136061.1, on the reverse strand, counting down.
GTCCGGTGGGAGATTGATGTAGCGACTTTTCCTTACATGTTGAGGATCTAATCTGCCTTCAGACACAGCTGTGGGGTGTCTATTCTGAGCGATAGATAATGATTGGACAGGTGGAGCAGGTACAGCAGCAGGAGCTTGCCGACACATCTGCTGTACATGCTCTCTCCTGGTACTCTGACCCTTATCTAGTACCTTAGGTATAGCGACTGGGACAGCTGGAACGGTGGTCAAATACTCTGATAATAATCCACCCAGTCTATCCACTTCTAGTGCCATAGTGTCCAGCTTGATGGTAAGCGGTCTCAAAAGATCTTCCAGTTTTGCCACTATTTTTGTCTCTATAGAGCTCACAAGTAGGGCGAATTGCTCAGGCTTAATGGTCATACCGCCCTCTTTGTTACCATCCCCCAAGCACGATCCAGCTGTAGTACTATTACACACTACTTGGGGGTTATCCAATTTGTTTTGCTATGCTTCCCCCCCCTATTTAGGTTGTATTTTTCTGCAGGATCTCACTGGTCTAGTTACTGTAGGCACCTGCTCTGATTCCTCCATAGAGGTATCTCGCAAAACATCAGGTGGCTCCAGATGTACCTCAGCCACAGTAAATGTAACTGCCCTATCACTTATAACATCACTATTTTCTAATACTGTGTCCACCAATAAGGGCAGCATCTCATCATTATTAACATGAGTACTCCCTCGACCTAAGTATCTCCTTCTCTCATTATTAATTTGATTGACATTTTTAACTAGATAGTTATCCATTGTGCCCGATCCTAATGCAGACTTATCAGATTTGGCTCTAGACATTACACAAGCTTGTCCGTGTACCTTAAATAATATAAGTAGCAAGTAACAAGTAGGATACCAGTCTTAATCTACCTCTGTATTTTACACACTTTAAACATAATAAGAGCACAATAACAGAGTCTCCTATGAATATAACAATCCTTAGATGGGTCTCACCAGGACCAGAGTCTATGGCCCAGCCCAGCCTCCTCCGGCCACAGAGGGCCCGCCCTTTGCCCGGGCTTAGCCCGCGCACGTCCCGCGACGCGGAGGGAGCGTCTGCGCTTTAGTAGCGCCTCCGGGTGCGCTGAGGGCAGGTAGCAGGAAGTGCCCGCAAAGCTTCCTGGGAGCTGTAGTCTCCAGCCGCGAGATGGCGCGAAGCAGCGGCGGCGAGACCACAGCGTATGGCACCCGGGAGCAGCAGGTAAGGTCTCCGGCCACAAATGAAGCAGATTGTCCCCCCGCTCCACCGAGGGAGCGTCTGCGCTTTAGTAGCGCCTCCGGGTGCGCTGAGGGCAGGAAGCAGGAAGTGCCCGCAAAGCTCCCTGGGAGCTGTAGTCTCCAGCCGCGAGATGGCGCGAAGCAGCGGCGGCGAGACCACAGCGTATGGCACCCAGGAGCAGCAGGTATGGTCTCCGGAAACAAATGAAGCAGATTGTCCCCCCTACTTTATTGATTTATTGCAGAAGCATTTTGAGAAGAAAAGCCGAGTATAGTTAAACAGTACATAAGTACGTTTGTATCAGTTGGGATAGGAGCATATAGAAGTTATATACTCTATAGGTGGTGGATATTTAGAAATGATAGTATGGACAAATCTCATGCATACATATTTACAGCTGTGTCCAACTTAATGCTTAGTTGAGGCTGGTGTTTGGCCAATACTTAGAATTCGCTCAGCTGAAGGTGGTCCTTGAAAGAGATGCTTTCAGCTGGAAGAGAGTTCCAATGTGGGGTCCCAATAAACAGAAGGATCAAGCCGCAGATGGTGGCTTGGGAGTGACCTGGAGAATAAGGTTGGCTGATCCTAGGCTACTATTTGATATACTCAATAATGAGGAGAGGTAATTGGGGGAGGAGAAATTTATGGCTTTGAAGACCGGAGCCAATAAATGGTAGCGACAGCTCTACTCTTACATCCACCTGGAAATGGCGACAGTAGTCTGAGGTAGGAGTGGGTCCTTAAGGCACAACTGAGTACCTGGTACCTTGTGCAATGTTTCAGTGAGTACAGGGTGAGACTCAATCTTCTAGAAGCCAGTTCTAATAGTCAGATATACTAAGGACAGGTGAGGATATCAGTGTTCAGGCCTGGGGGAAGGCACAGAAAGGATTACCTTAAACCTGGCTGCTGAAGCTCTAATGGTTTCCATGTTCTTAAACGTGTTGAAGTGTACTCCAAGGTTTCTCGTTATAGGATACCTCGGGAAAGTGAACAAGGTAGGAGCAGGAAAATATATTATTTTCATGTTGGATGAATTTAGCATATGTAATCCGATAGCCATCCAATGGCAGAGTTGGGAGGTAATTGGAGGTCCGTTTTTACAGATGGGGAGTAATCTATGGGAAAAACAGAAAGTCTCGAGCGTCATCAATAAAGGAATAAGTAAGACCAAAGGATGAGATGAGGCTGCCATGGAAAAGCAGAGAAGGCACAGGATCAAGGCTTGTGGATCACCTCCCGGTTACCTATAGGAGATGTGGAGAAGAGAGCAAGGGGCACCAAGGAAGGATAAATACTGGACAAAAGCCAATTTAGTGTCAAAATTGTTGACCCAAAACAAGATGATGTTAACAGTAGGGTGAGGTGACCAACAGCATCGAAAGCTACAGAGATTAACATGCATTAAAATGGAGTCGAGTTGATTGTTTTGCACAAATAATATGACACTGGACACATGGGAGAGGGCTGTTTCTATTGAGTGCTGAGCATGAAATATACAGTGAAGGAAATTGAGCAGGTGATGAAAGTAGCAAGGCAGTAATGCAGAAATAATTCAACAGTTCTGAGGAGATACGATGTAGGGAGATGGGACAATAGTAAGCAAGGGCAGAAAGGACGAGTTTTTTTTTCTTTTCTTAATAGCGTTATGACTACTGAATTTAAAGCACAATGGATGGGGGCCTGTATTGGGCCAGTGATTAAAGAGAGAGAGGTTAGGCAGGATAACACAGGAGACGGGACAGCCAGGGGTTTAGGGAACATCTGAACTGACGAAGTTAGATGGTGAGAAGGACAGGGTGGCAGCTTTGAGTGTGGATATGTGTTCGGGGAGATGTGGGTGAGAAGGCTTGACCCTTGAGGGAGGGATGAGGACTCCTAGCAGACACGTAAGACGAAGGAGGTGGGCTGAAGAGGAAGGCTGCCCGGTTAGTTCCAATGGCCGAGATCTTAGTAGAGAAGTAAAATGCAAAGTTTTTAGCTGAGAGAATGGGATGAGTAAAACAAATGAGAAGGAGGATGAAGAGAATAGAAGGAGTGGACAAGAAGTGGAGGGTGGGAGCATATTGAGGAGCTTGAAAATAAAAGTAGTTGATGGTAGGGTACATGTGAGATGGATTGGGGCTGGTCCATAGTGTAGTGTAGTTCCCATATTCCCAATAGGCTCTGCGCATTGGAATAACAAACAATAGTTTAGACGTAGAACTGAGGTCGACTAGGTCTCTACTGAATATGTTAGACTTAATTATGAATGCCAGCTAGCTCAGAGGTCACTAGAAACTTTCTCGAGTGAACAGGAAGGAGTTAACTTTCCTGAATAGACAAGAAGGGATTAGTTTCTGACAACCGCATTAACATGACAACTTTGCTCCCTCCAGAATAAGGAGTATATCTCCAGAGTCGCGGAAACAATAGATAACTATTTCACTCAGTCAATCGTGCATGCTTAGTTTCACTAGAAGCGCAGAGAAATAGAGAGACGGGCGTTTTCAATAAAAGTGGTTATTTATTGAACAGTCTTCTTTCTCATGCAAGAGAAGTGAGTTGCCACAATTGCAATACTTGTTATAAAGTAAAGTGCGTACAGTAAAAGGAGTATTATGAAATAATACTGTAAAAGCATGGTACAGTTTCTAAGCCATACCGTGTTTAAAATAGATAAAATATATACATATATAAAACCATGACTAAACGTACTCAACTGGTGCTTCTAAGATACGCCTACCCCGGTGTACCTAACCTAACCCTAGTACGTGGGAAGGAGTATATGAGCTGCAGTTTAAGTTAAGATAGTTGTGCCAAGAATCTGAATCAAGAATTCTCTAAGGATCTAACCAGCTCCGTACCTTGGTTATAGAATGAAGGAGGTCTTGTATCTCGTTCTCAGGACTCGATCTCCCAGCAACCCGCAAGGGTGACTGGAAACACTGGAGCTGGATTTCTCGGCAGGAGAAAAGACAGCGTCTCTCTCAGTGTGTCAATGGAATGGTCGGCTTCCTTCGGCTCTTGCTACAGCAGGGCGTCGGGCAAGTAGATAGCTGATCTGCTCCAAAACCACCGTGTGCTTGCTAGGGCAGCTGTTGGTATATTTATACCTGGAAGGTGCCGAGTTTGACGTAACGTTGGACATAAGACGTCACTAAGAACTTACAGTTCTTTCAGGACTCCAGGAGTTCTTGGACAAATCAAAACAAAAGCAGGGGGGATTTCCCGGGCTGCTGGAGGCTTGGTTTGTTTAAAGAACGCGTTGTACTTTCTAGGAGTCTATGGGAGTAGCCTTGCCGTATTTGGACTGCATTGGCTATGACTAAATATGGATATGATTATTATGCCTTTATAAGGATATGATATGTTATAACCACATAAGGGCATAAATCGGGAATATCTAAATAGGGTCCTAGATACGTTCACAACAATAGGATTCAAGGCACTCAGTGGTTAATGTTTCCTCTACTTACAAAGAAGTGCACATTTTATTTTTGCTTGGATGGATGAGTGAACAAAGGCTGCGGATGCAACGCTGTAGGGGAGCAACTCAAGTCTCAGTGACGACAGCTGAGTGGAGCTCGTAGAACTGGAGACGCAGATCAAGTTGGTCAGTTTAGTAGGTTTTTTGTTGCATGATTAGATATTATGAATGATCTAGCAAAGGAATGAGAGCTGTGTATTAGTACTACTTTGTTTTTAGGTCGAGGACCGTCGCACTGCGTAGCAGTGGGCGGAGCCCGAAGATTTAATGTTTCTTAGAGGGGGCTTGGAACCTGCCCCCCTTCTCCATTGGCTGGCCTAGTAAATGCTGGCCAGCCATTTGAGGATAGGGGCGTCACTCGGTTCAAGCCCCGTCTTTTTTGGATTCGGGGGCGTTTTTTTTAAGCTTCTTACTTGTTTTCTTTCTCTCCTCTTCCCATTGGCTGGAATTTTACCTTCCAGCCAATGGGAAGAGGAGAGAACGAAAACCACGCCCCCGAATCTGAAAAAGACGATGCTTTCTCCAAGGCATTTCTGCCTCGCCTCGGTGAAAGATGGTTGGTCTGTCTCTTTCCCATCCGGGCCCCCTTACAGCTCCTTTCGCTCTTTCCTTGAATATGTGCTTGCAGGATGAAACCTAGCTTCAAAACGTTTGTGATAGGATATCCCCTCTTTCACAAAGAAAACTGCACTTTTTGGGAGTTTACCGCTTCTCGCAGTGCGCCTTTGTGTAATGCGCAGCCCCTCTTTCACTGACCTAACCCTTAATTTGTGGCGGTGCGAGCCTCACCCCTCCTGCAGACGTCTCTCTGTCGTTTAAAGTCATTACTAATCGCCACTTAGCCCTTAGGTGACATTTCGAAAGGCAAATGGCTTTTGTTTGTGAACGTTTGTTAGTTGAGGATTACCCACTGCACAGACCCCGGCCGGTATAGGCGTCAGAGCGCTGTAGAGGGATAGTGCGCGTAATAGAGCGAAGGCACAAATCATTACTAGACAAAACTCGAAAGGTCTGGTGGCTTAACGGCTAGAGTGGCTGGCCTTGAATCTGGGGAACCAGCTCAAGCATCCTTTGATTCTGGGCAAATCACTCATGCCTAAAAAAAGTGTTTGTTTGCCATGCAACCGGGTTAAGTTCGTTCTATATACAAGAGTTTGCACAGGGGTGGGCAGAACATTTTTGAATCAAGTATTTCTGTGTAGCGTTAGTGGCGTTCACTTGCAGGGAACAAGACTACAACTCCCACAACGCAGTTGTTTTGACTGAATTGTATGCCTTACTGACAGTCAGTCCCATGTGTGCGTGATGTCTTGTGCAGAACCTCTGGACCGCTTTCAGCAAGTACTAGCTTTAAAGTAATAGAGGAGCTTGTATCTTCACTTTGTTTCTCCATCATTTAAACTGGACCACAAATGTGTCTGTACTTTTGCGGCTTGCTTTAAATCACGACTAACGCACAATGTGTGGCCAACTGATAGCTGTGCGTGTGAAAATCCTGCCAAGTTTTAGAAAGTGGGGGAAGGTGTATGGGGCATCACAGAAGATGATGAGTTTGCAACACAAACATGGATATTTCAATTTTCCGATTAGAGTTCCAATGAGGTAAGTTATCAAACGAAGGGGAAAAGTTGCCAAAAATTCAACCGGGGATGGGCAGCTAATAAGAAATCTCCAACAACACATCACGTCCCCTGGACGGTTCTGCCCCCAGCACGACTCCAATCTTCACCCGCTTTCTTCTGTTTTCACTCTGAGTCATTGTGCTCGAGGGGAGGGAAGGGGCCATGGGAGGGGAAGTCCTGTTTGAGAAGGGGTCTGCGAGAGGCTCTGGGTAGGGGGGAAGGGCATCCTTTAATAAGTAATTTACCCACAGGAATTCTCTGTGCACTTGGCATGCCGTCTTTTTGAGCAGGTAAGCTGAAGAGTTAGGAAAAAAACTCAGGGATTTAAATGCATCATTTAAATTTAATTAACACGGATTAACTTTTAAGATGATAACATTAAAAAAAAAAGGCATTTTGTCCTAAAAAAACCTGCAGTCTCCTGCCGAAATTCGCTGAATTGGTAACTCAGTGGCGTGCGCCCGCGGCGCTGCCCATGAGCCTGCAGATAAGACCCCTCGGTGCCTTGGGCATTCCGCTGCCGGCAGCCCAGGCAAGTCTTCAAGGGTAGCCCGACTACTGATGTAATAGGTCACAGACACTGCTGACCTGCAACTCAAGGGGGTTGCGCAACTTCCTTTCCCCAGCCTAGGCACCTCCCTTCACTAGCCTGGGTGCCTCGGTTCACCAGCCGCAGCGCATCCCTTCACCTCCCGTCCTCAGCTGGGCACCTCTGGACACCAGTCTGAGCCCCTCGTCTTCAGCCTGGCACAGGGTGCCAACCTCCCGGCTCCATAGAGAGTATGCCCTGGTGCAGGTTGGGAGGGACCCCTGCACTCCGTCCATTAGCGGAAAAGACCACCACAAGCCGTTTTACTTACCTCATGACGTATAAGGAAGGAGTTGAAGAATGTTAGGACTGACTTATCAGGGTCCACTGAATTTCGTCCCGCTGTGACAGGAGTGCAAGCGGTAGAAAAGGTGACAGATACCGTCTTACATGACAAGGAGTCCAGGCCAGTGGCGTAACGCAAAATGATGGGGCCCTGCAGAATGTGATGAGGGGCCCTCGCGTCTCCCATACCTCGCAGATATGCTTGGCCTGCATGGTATCCCTTGAATGGTGGTGGTGGGGGGGTTCTTAATTGGGACCACCCCTGCGCCCCTTGTCGAGGGAAAGTACTGTGTGGTTGTTGTGTTTGCTTGAACGTGGAGCCAGGAAGTGACACAATGAGAGAGAAAGCAGCTTCAATCGTATTGGGTGTGATGTGTTAAACCATGGGCGATTAAGCCTCAACAGGCCAACCCTCCGCATTTTCTCGTGCCTGGGGGCTGTAGTTCCGGATAACCAGCTGACATCGGCAAACATCCGCCTCCGAGTCCAGTCAGGTGAATTATCACCACTTTACCATTGGTTGTAGACAGAGACTGTCTATAATGGCTGCAGTAATACGTACCTGAGCTTAACACTCAAAAGCCAAGAATCGGAGCGTGAGAGGTGCAGATCTGACAGGTCGTTAGTGGCTATATGGCAGTGTTTTCCCCTTCAAATCGACCCTATACACGGCATTTTTTGCATGAAGCATGCCAAACCCTGTAGCTGCCTCTCAACTGATCTGCTCTGTGGAAGTTGTGCAAGGGCTTGTTAACCTCACGCTACATTTCAGGACACTAAGCACCAGTGACAGTGACGGTGGGGGTCTGTGGAAGGAATGTTTGAGTCAAATGTGTGGGGCTCTGTGTGTGTGTGGGGCTCTGTGTGTGTGGGGGGGCTCTGTGTGTGTGGGGGGCTCTGTGTGTGTGTGGGGCTCTGTGTGTGTGTGTGTGTGGGGCTCTGTGTGTGTGTGGGGGGCTCTGTGTGTGTGTGTGGCTCTGTGTGTGTGTGGGGCTCTGTGTGTGGGGGGGGCTCTGTGTGTGGGGGGGCTCTGTGTGTGTGTGTGGGGGGCTCTGTGTGTGTGGGGGGGCTCTGTGTGTGTGTGGGGGGGGCTCTGTGTGTGTGTGGGGGGCTCTGTGTGTGTGTGGGGGGCTCTGTGTGTGTGTGTGGGGCTCTCTGTGTGTGTGGGGCTCTCTGTGTGTGTGGGGCTCTGGGTGTGTGTGTGTGGGGCTATGTGTGTGTGTGTGGGGCTATGTGTGTGTGTGTGACTGTGAGTGTGTGTGTGTGTGTCTCTGTGTGTGTGTCTGTGTGTGTGTGTGTCTGTTTGGGTGTGTCTCTCTGTGTGTGTGTGTGTGGCTCTGTGTGGGTGGCTCTGTATGTGTGTGTGGGTGGCTTTGTGTGTGTGGCTCTGTGTGGGTGTAAATGCAATAGGTCATGCATTTGCGAGCGATTAAGCTATTGGCATTGTAAATGACAATGCCATTTATTTAACAATTAAGCTATTGGCAATGTAAATGACAGTGCCATTTATTTATGATTTAAAAAAAAAAAGTCATGAGCAATGCCAATAGCTCTACCTTTAAAATGCTTGTCCAACTTCAAAATGCTTGTCCAACTTCATGGAGAAATCCAACTGCCTCGAATTCCATCAGGCGGGGTTTCGCCCCGCCCACTCAACGGAGGCGGTGGTAACGACAGTATTAGACACTCTTCGGGACTGTGCTGACAAACGCTTCCCCCAGGCCTTGGTGCTCCTGGATCTGTCGGCCGCGTTTGACACGGTCGACCATACCATCCTGATCGACCGTGTCACCCAGGCCGGCGTCCGGGGCACAGCAGTCACCTGGCTGAAGTCCTTTTTGGAAGATCGATCTCAAGCAGTTTGTCTTGGAGATTTAGTCGGCAGCAAACAGAACATCACGTGCGGCGACCCCAGGGCTCCTCTCTGTCACCCCACTTGTTTAATCTCTACATCTTCACCCTAATTCAGGCTCTCAGAGATAAACAAGTGACGGTGTTTAACTATGCAGACGACTTGCAACTGCTATTCACAATCGATAACTCGGAACTGTCCATCTCCAATTTCCAATCAACCATGAGATACATCCAAGCCTGGATGGACCAAAATCACCTGAAGCTTAACCCAGGAAAAACCGAGCTGGTTCTCACAGGAGACAGTATTAAACACTGGGGCTCGCATTATTGGCCGCCAGACATGGGTCAAGCACCGATTCCTTCCCCCTCGGCAAAGACACTAGATGTCACCTTAAATAGCGACCTCTCACTAAAAACACAGGTGGGCCAGGTGGTCTCCAAGTGTTTTTTCCAACTCAGGAGAATCCGGTAGGTCCGGCGTCTCCTTACCCCGGAGGCCATCACCCAGGTTGTAATCGCCACTGTGATTTCCCACCTAGATTACGCGAACTCTATTTATCTAGGCTTACCCCTTTACCTGCTAAAACGTCTTCAGATGGTACAGAACTATGCTGCCAGATTGATTCTGAGTCAGCCTAGATGGCAATCGGCCACTCCATTGCTGATGAAACTCCACTGGCTCCCGGTGGTCCAGCGCTGCACCTTCAAAATCGGCTGCATGATCTTTAAGGCCTTACATTGCAAAAGCCCCAAATTCATCAATAAACTCATCACGAAGTATGTCCCGTCCCGTATTCTGCGTTCAACCCACCATGGCCTCTTACAGACACCATCCTTCAAACGCAAACGCTCGGGCGGCTGCAGATTCGGAACGTTGGCTCCTCGCCTGTGGAATGCCTTCCCTCTTGAGATCCGGATTTGTCCGGACCTCATGTCGATTAGGAAAGCTTTAAAGACCTGGCTTTACAAACAAGCATATCAATAACTCTGCACGTGTAAAAACCTTGGCCACGTCTTCTGTCTCTCGATAGCGCCAGGAAACCAATTGGTGTTAGTGCGCTTAATAAATCATTATTAACATAACATAACAATAATGCCGAAACCATTGCATTGAAAATGCTTGTTTAATGAGGGGGATAGATGAAGTAGGCAGTGAATGGCTTTTTGGGTCTTGCCCAGGCAGCGCTTGCACTGTCTCTTAGAGACATGCTGTTTTCAGGATATGTGCACAAAGCTCCACCCACTTTTTGCCCATCTTTTTAATTGGCTCCTGTCCCTGTCTTTTGTAAATGGTGGCTTTTCATTGGCCAATAGGCTTAGTAGTCCCTCCTTAGTACCACCTTGTCTCTTCTTGAAACCTCCCATGAGGATACCCCCTGTTACATGTGTTGCTACTCCCTAGGTTTTAATTACAGCCTCAAGGCACTATTTTCGGAAAAGGCTTCAGGCAAGCCACACACTTGGTCCTAAGCTATGCTGGCAGTGGTTACTTCGCTCACTAGAACATCTCACAGCTATATGAGACAGTCTATACATTTTCCTTCATCAGCTCCACACAGAGTACAAAATAATGTAATAATTCTTTTGTCACATTTCAAAGCTACTAATTGTATATATGGACATAGCGATTTAAATGTACTTGTAGTATTGTCATGCATGCAATGAATTATGGGTAGAGTGGATTTACCATATCCTCTGCAGGGTGCACTTCCATATGTGACAAAAGAGGTCTGCAGTTCTGGTGCCTTGCTCACTAGGGATCTAGGAGCAGCTTGCGGTTCTGCACCGAGATATACAGTGCTGGATCCTTGCTCACTAGGGACCTCTATGTGTGGATTTGGGGGGGCTTGTCAGAAGATCACCCAAAGGTGCAGGGTCACCCTTCGTCCACGGGTTCTGAATACAAACGGAAACCAACACTGGAGCACGGAGAGGAAAGATATTTATTGCAGTCTCATGAGAGAGAGAGCATCAGCAACAGACACCCATAGTTGTCTGAGGAGGCAATCTGCTGATTACTTTGGCTCCGCATCTTATATACCCTTCATCACCACCCGGTGCGTGTAACAATAACAAACGAAAACCCATAATTACACAACAAGCATTGGTCAATCTGATAAATCAGCAGATGGTAGCTGTTGGGCTCCCGCAGGGCATAGCGCGAAAACCATAATTACACAACAAGCAGAGGTCAAGAGGTCAATCTGATAAGTCAGCAGGTGGTAGCTGTTGGACGCCCGCAGGGCGTAGTGCGCAGGTTGAAGACAATAAGCCTCTGGAAAACTCCCTGTCCGACTGGTTGAGCATGGGTTGGTCAGTTGGTGGCTGGTCGAGGCACGAACAGGGCGTGGGCGTCCGTGCAGGAATGAAGCAAATCAAGAGTGAAGCCCTAGAGCGTTCGTGATACAGAGAGGGAGTCAGTAATGAAGGGTGAAGCGCAAAATGGTCGAGCGAATGGTGAGATAACAGATATACTTTTCCACAGTCCCTCCTTTTGCTATAAGTGAAACCATTTTTAGTCAATTACAATGTTCATCAATAGCTGTGTCTCGCGTTCAGTCATTATTTTATCATTCTCGACACGTGCATTTACGGTGACTGGCTTGATAGCCTTTGCGCAGAGGTTGCAGAGTGGGGGACCACATTGAAGGCAAAGACAGCAAAAGAAAATCAATGCAAGAGGTATTAGGATAATCATTAGGACCTTCCATCTCCATGCCAGTAGAAGTTGCCATATCTAGGAACCAAGGGCCGGTGTCTTGATGGAGATCAGAAGCGATTTAATGAAGCGTGGAAATAGCCTCGTAGGCAGAAGAGGAATGATCTGGGACGTACATGCAACAGCTGGTATGATGATACGGCATGCTCCTCCGCGGTCAGCTAGGATGACATCAAGGACCATGCGGTTTTGTAGAGTGACGAGACATACCGCTTGGAGCTCCGCAGTGTTGTTGGCCAAAATACCAGCTGTAATGTTGACGGTGGCTTCCATGACTCTGGTGAGGTGGCAAATGGATCCGCTGTTTGCCATCGGTCCCCAGAAGGGACGGAAGGTCTTCATGGCATCCAGGAATTGTTGAGAGGGAGTGGCTGTTTGGTCGGCCACATTTTAAGCCAGGTGTATGCCTTTTTCACACACACGAAATAGGTGCTTGGGGAGGCAACAAGGGGCGGTGGAGATGTTGTGTTTAGAGTTGCCGTTATGGCACAAGAGCGGTCCCCAACATACTCAGTACCTAAGCCTCTGACACATACAAGTCCAGGAATACGAACAAAAGCTAGTGGTGGCATCCGCTTGCTGGATGTCCTTTCTTTGAAGCTGGAGAAGTGAGGTCTTTTGGTGGAGTTGGATACCAGCATTTCCTCCTTCTCATCCTCAGATGTGCGTGTAGAATTGTTAGTTGGACAAACAGCGTTGCCCGTTTTGTTCTGCCAGAACTTATCTTGCAATTGTTGGAGAACGATATCAGCAAGGCCATTGGACCGATGGGCGCCCATGATGAGCGACATCCAGGCAGCGCAAGAGGTGTTTATAGAGTAAGAGTAAGGGAGGAAGGGTATGTTATTTTCCGTGGAGTGAGGCAGGAGACCACAGACCCAACAGTTTGTTTTATTCAATTCGCATTATATTGATTCAACATTTGGATGATGGTGTTGTTCCAAAACTCGTGTCGCCTATTTTGGAGAGAAGGGGATAAGGAGACATGGGAGTGTTCAGGAGGCGTGGCATCAGTTGGCAATATGGTATCCTTGGCTGGTGCTCCTTCTGCTATGATCTAGAAGAGGATGGCGAAGATAATAGTAAGGAAGAGAACTGTCGTCAAAGCTATTGACCTGTTATTATGCAGTTTGTTACATAATGCCATCTTCTTGTTGGAAAGTTCCATTGTTTCTTCATAATCAGTCTTCTTTTGGGCTCCACAGCTATTGGAGAGGAAAGTTGAGCCCTACACGTTGCCGTTAGCTGGTGGTTGCTTCAGTGGCTAGGCTTCTCCGTACCCCACTACAGGGAGTACCAATCCACCCTTCCAGCCTATACTACCGCCCTGCGACTTTTGGCTCACCTAACCTGTCTGGTCGCTGGAGTTCCAGAGGCCGTGCATGGACGGAGGTTGTATCCTTCTTTGGCTGGCCCGGTGTTATCTTTCGAATTATTTGAGTTCTGGTTCTTGGAAGCCATACACAGGGGGGTTGTACGTTAATACATCCTTGTAGGTGGACAAGGTGGGATCAGTTTGGGTGATACTGGGGACCTTCCGGCAATGTATGGCATGTATCCAGGATTTCTTGCTTTCCACTCGCAGGGCCGTTCTAGTTGTCAGGAGGACTGGCAGGGGACCTTTCCACCGAGGTTCCAACGTTTTCTTGCAAGCAAAATTCTTTATCATCACGTGGTCCCCGGGTTGGATGGTGTGTCCTGGCCCAGTGGTTCGGTCAGGCAATGCTTCCTGGACCTGTTGATGAATGGAGGACAAAGTTTGTGTATGTACAGACAAATAGTCACTCAGCAATTCAAAAGGGGAATCAGATAATGTGGTAGCAGGGGGCGCACCCCAGATGTTCATTGGGCGTCCAAAAACCACCTCGTATGGGATCAAAGAGGTGCGAGAATGCGGGACGGATCTTATCGATAGAAGGGACAGTGGCAACGCATCTGGCCATCTGAGCCCCGTAGTTTCCACTATTTTGGCTAGTTTAGATTTGATTGTGGCATTGTATCTTTCCACTAGGCTTGCCGATTGGGGGTGGAAGGTGGCGTGAAATTTCTGTTGAACCCCCAATCCTGCTAATATGTGTTTGACTACTTCTCCAATGAAGTGACTTCCGCTGTCACTCCAGAGGACTCGTAAAGGCCGTAGCGGGGAAAAAACTCTTTTAACAATATCTTGGCAGTAGTTAGGGCAGTGTTGTCTCTGACCGGGTAAGCCTCCACCCATTTGATGAACGCACAACAACCACCAAAACATATTTAAGGTTGTTGCATCGTTCCATTTGGATATAATCCATCTGCAGGACTTCGAAGGGTGATGTAGGGATGGCATATCCTGCCCATGGTATCCAAGTCCCTTTTCCTACATCGTAGCGGAGGCAAACCAAACATTGTTGGACCAGCCTGGTGACAGTAGACCGGAGTTGGTTGTTATCTCACACTTCCTGTAATATTTTAGTCATGGTGGCAGCATTGGTGTGGGCTGGTAAATAAGTCATGTTCAGCAATGGGAGGAGATAGGCATTTGGCAATTTCCAACCTTTGTATCCTTGGACCGCCAACAATTTTCTTCATCGAGCATGCCCTCTTTTTTCCATTGCTCCAGGCGTGGCAGTAGACTGGATATCCTGGATCTGTTGTCTAACGTCATGCCACTTCTCTGCTTGGAATTTTACTATGTACATAGCGGTATGTGCTCTTTCTTGTGCAGTAGCCCGGGCTGTCTCGTCAGGCCTATTTCGTCTGTGACTTTCTTCTGTGCATTGCATTTAACAATAGCTAGGGTTCGGGGCAGTGTCAAGGCTTGGAGCAATGCAGTTACTAAGTCACCATGTTGTATGGGTGTACCATGGGACGTTAGGAACCCTCTTTCCTTCCAGAGAATACCAAAACTTTGGGCTTCTCCAAATGCATATTGGCTGTCGGTATAGATGGTGACGGTGAGATACTGGCTAAGGATACAAGCGCGGGTGAGAGCTATGAGCTTCGCGGCCGGGGCCGATTTCTGAGGTATGCGTGCAATTTCAACAATGGTGTTGATAGTAGTGATGGCATAGGCAGCAGATGTGGTACCATGTGATAGTTTAATACAAGACCCGTCCACCCACAATTGCCCATCTTGTTCCTTGAGAGGTATGTCTTTCAAATCCACCCGCCCCTTAGTCTGTTCTTCTGTTTGAAAGAGGCAGTCATGTGGAATGTTTGTGGCATCTGAATCTGGTGTGGGCAGGAGTGTGGCGGGGTTTAAGGTCGTACATCGCTTTAGCGTGACATGGGGTGGTAACAACGTAAGTTCGTATCCGGTCAGTCGTGCGCTAGTGAGAGGTTGTGTCTTGGTCTGGTTCAGTAACATATCGACTGCGTGGGGAACTAATACCGTCAATTTGGATCCCAAAACAATTCCCTCACTTTGTCGTATGGAGACGGCCGCAACCGCTCTAAGACAAGGTGGCAGACCTCAGGCCACAGGGTCTAGAGTGGCCGATTAGTAGGCACATGGACATTGTTTGGTGCCATAAATTTGGGTTAAGACCGAGAGAGCTCACCCTGAGCGTTCATGGGTGTAAAGGCATAAAGATTTAGAGTAATCAGGCGTGCCCAGTGCTGGCACAGAGCAAAGAGCGTGGCGTAAGTCTTGGAAGGCTTGATCATGCTCATGTGTCCAAGGGAGAGGTGTTGGTGTGTCTTTTGTAAGTAAAGCAAGGAGTGGCTTAACTATGAAGGAAAACTTTGGAATCCATTGACGACAAAAGGAAGTGAGACCAATTAGTTCACGAACATCTCTTTGGGTAGTAGGAGAGGAAAGGCGTAGTATTGTTTGGATGCGGTTAGGTGTAAGGGTACGTCCCTCCTTAGACAGCAGATGTCCTAGGTAGGTCACCTGCTGGCTACAATGCTGTAGCTTATTCTTGGACACCTTATGGCCCTGTCACCGCCAAAAAGTGTAGTAGGAGAGGCAGTGCGAGCCAGGGCCGGAGTGTCCACAGCCAAAAGAATGTCATCGACATACTGGAAGAGGACAGCGCCTGACAGTAACAGTATCTTGTCGAGCTGTTGTTTGAGAGCTTGGCTGTAGATGCTAGGACTCTCGGTTTACCCTTGAGGAGCATGGCAGAATCTGTAGGATCTGTTCTTTATGGTGAAACCAAAAAGGTAGCGTGAAACAGGATGTAAGGGTATAGAGAAAAATGCATTTTTTAGGTCTGTGACTGTGAAGCTGGTAGCAGTTGAGGGGATCATTGTTAAGATGGTTGTTATGTCAGAGACCACAGGATATTGTGGGAACGCTATTTTGTTAACTGCATGGAGGTCAATGACAAAACTGTATATTTTCTCAGAGGTGGGCATACGTTTTAAAACTGGAAGGATAGGACTATTGCAGATGCAAACTGAACTTCCTCAACTACCCCAGCTGTAATCATATTCTGCACTATAGTAATGAGGGCCTTTTCGCCATCTGCAGATATTTTATACTGGGGGAGGCGAGGGAGAGGTACATTCTGTTTTACTGTTATCTGAACAGGATCTATCACAATCTCCCCAACTTCGGTGTCATTGGCCCACAGGGTGTCAGGTAACTGGGACAAATCCTGCTGTTTGGAATCAGAGAGACAATAAAAGCGTGATTCATAACCAAGGGGGCAATAATTGTCAAACAATATGGCTCGGACAATTTGGGGAGAACAGCTCTGGTGGCTCTGTAATGTTTTAAGAGATCAATGCCCATTACATTATCTGGGCAGTTTGGGGAGAGCAGGAAAGAGGGCATCACTGTGTTTCCTTGTATGTCCAGGGGCACCTCAGTAGAAAGGGGGTTGGTGGAGGGCGTGTCGTCAAATCCTACGGATGTGACCGATAAGCCAGACAGGAAGCCCCAGGAATCAGTTTATGTGAGAGAGCACTTCTAGAGGCCCCTGTGTCGACCAAGAACTTGCCCCGAGTTCCAACCACTGAAGCTGTGACATAGGGGCCTGATTGATCGACTGGAAGTTCCACTGGTTCCTTTCCCTGTCCCTGGCTGTCTTATGCAAATTCATTGTCGGGGAAGTGGTCAATCGTAAAATCGCGTGCAAAAGCCTGTCTATTGTTATCTAAGACATTGGGGCATTGTTCATTGGAGGGTGTGACTCTTCCCCTTCCCCTACTCAGTCCCTGTCCCCGACACATTGTATTTTGCTGTAAAAGAGGACAATCTACACGCTAGTGGCCCATCTCTTTACAGTACACGTATTGATCCTGGGACAGTTGGCGTGGGGGTTGGTGTATTATAGCAGCTGCAGGTTGGTACAAAGGCCATTGCGCTCTATTTATACCCCCTCCTCTAGTACTTATCTGGGACAGAATTACTCTCTTTTAAATCTCTTCTCTTTTTATCGTTTTCTTCTTCAATTTTATTCTGCAATTGTTCATAATATTGGGCCATTGTCAATATTTGGCTGGTGTGGATGCTGGCCATGTACTCCTACTACTCTGTAGCTTGGTGGAAATGGGTGGCAATAATCCCTTTACAAAAGTCTGGACTAGTAAGTGTCGGCCTGTCTCAGTCGTCGAGTCCTGTCTGCTATAGTCAATGAACACCTGGCTGAGGCGGGAGAAGTAGTCAGATGTAGATTCCTCAGATTTTTGTTTACAAGCAGTGATGGCTGTCCAATCTACTTTCCTAGCTGGAATTGTGGCCTTCAATTTGTTTACTATGTAACCTGGCAGCTCTAAAATAGCTTCTGCTGGCCTTTCACCTGTTTTTCTGTCCCTATCCATTGTTGCTAAATCTTCCCACTTATGTTTGAACAAGGCCTCTTCGTCAACTTTCCTTATGGGTGTCCAAATATCTGGGGGCAGAATGAACCCAAAGAACTGATCTATATCAGTCAGTGTCATTGTATAAGTGGTAATAATCGTGTCCTGCCCTTCGTAGAATCACGTAGGATTCTTCCGGGGGTCAGGCAGGTCCCTTTTAAAAGCTAGGACATCAGCTCGAAGCCACGGAGTATACACCCAATTATATAGTGTCCAGCTCCTCGCATCCGGACTATCTACTGCCTCAGCAGTACCCTGTCCTCGAGCAGGGACAAAAACTGGGGCAGCCTCCCTTAATGGCGCCATGCGGCCTCCTACTGCGCCTTCTACTACGTGTAACTTTTGCTCCCCGTCCTCGCTCCTTCTTAAACCTTCCATCATTTGTAGCCTTTATGCTAACAAATTGTGTCTTTCTTTGACACTTTCTTGCCCCACTACCAATTTACGGTACAACCCTCTAACATGCTCTTCTGGTGTTCCCCTGTGGTGTTTCTCATACAGGGAGAACACTTCATGAACAAATCGTAGCAGGAAATAACCCTTCTGGGGTGGTGTATATGCTTCGAAAATGGCCCGGATCTGATTAGGGGTGGAACGATCCTCTAAGTAGTTGCGAGCTAGGCTTTCAAGGGCAAGTTTTTCCGCTTGGGTGATACAGGGTATTCAGGATCGGGCAAAAGGCGTTGGCTCGGTGTTAATTTGGACAAGAGGAACAGTGGGATTGGGAAGTGGGGGCTGAACATTCTCGGATTGTCTATGTTCATAAATCGGTGGGAGGCATGAGGAACGTGAGGGACATGGTATGGAGGTGGCAACAGGAGGAGGAGGAGTTCTTCTTCATTGGGGTCTGCTCGCTCTAGTGGTGCATGCCGCACAGGATACTGATCAGACGCATTCAACCTGCGCTCCCTGTCCGCACATGCTATGTTGGACACAACTTTTTCTTGTAATTCTATTGACGTCTGTTTATCGCTTTTTCGTGCCTTTTTCTGTAGCCTCGCTTGAGCCCTTCTTTCTCTCTCAGCTCCACTGACCTAAGGCGTCCACTGACCTAAGGCGTCAAACATAGCTTGTCGTGACCTTTTCCTATGGAGTTGTACTTCTACAGCCTCAATTTTCTGGAGTGCAAAATAGACGTTCATGGGCCACTGAGTCTCTATATCTTTAGACGTGTATTTATGCCATAATGAGTTAAACATTATGGGAGGAATACTGTATTTTATGTATGTATTTATGTATTTTATCTTACTTGGGGTACCTTCTGGAGGAGCTGGCTGACTATCCTCCGGTACCCTCGATCGAGATGTGCAACAACAGCACCATCGTGCAAATTTACTAAATGCGGGCATGTTTTTCTATAGTATTTTACAAAAAACGCCTCTCCAAGTTTTCTAGGCCGGACCAAAAGTCCACATTACCCGCTTAATTTCAATCTTTGCAGAGTGAACCATAACAAATCAAAAACCAAGACATTCAAACAAACAACAAAAAGGTGTCGCAAACCAGCGACCCTACCAGAATCCTTTGTCTCGTTCTCCAGGCGATCTCTTTACTACAAGGATCGTCCAAGTTTATCGGGGGCCCGAGTCAGGACCGGCGCCACTTGCGGGGGTCTCTTCAGATGTAGTGAAGGTCAGGTGGTGGCTACGAGGACAAGGGTCTTTTTTGCATAGGTATACCCCACCACCGTCCGTTCAACTTCCTCGTCAGGACCCCTCGACCGGGCAGCCGTATCACCGATGGGGTCCTACGTTGGGCACCAATTGTGGATTTGAGGGGCTTGTCAGAAGACCACCCAAAGGTGCAGGGTCACCCTTGGTCCACGGGTTCTGAATACAAACGGAGACCAACAGTGGAGCACAGCGAGAAAAGATTTTTTTTGCAGTCTCATGAGAGAGAGAGCATCAGCAACAGACAACCATAGTTGTCTGACGAGGCAATCTGCCGAGTACTTTGGCTCCGTATCTTACATACCCTTCATCCCCACCCTGTGCGTGTAAAAATAACAAACACAAACCCATAATTACACAACAAGCAGTGGTCAATCTGATAAAGCAGCAGATGGTAGTTGTTGGGCCCCCGCAGGGCGTAGAGCGAAAACCATAATTACACAACAAGCATAGGTCAATCTGATAAGTGAGCAGATGGTAGCTGTTGGATGCCCCGCAGGGCGTTGTGTGCAGGGTGAAGATGATAAGCATTTAGAAAACTCCCTGTCTGACTGGTTGAGCATGGGTTGGTCAGTTTGTGGCTGGTCGAGGCACGAACAGAGGGTGCGCGTCCGTGTAGGAATGAGGCAAATCAAGAGAGAAGCCCCAGAGCCTTTGTGATACAGAGAGTCAGTAATGAAGGGTGAAGCGCAAAATGGTGGAGCGAATGGCAAGATAACAGACATACTTTTCCACAGAGGAGCAGTTTGCGGTACTGCACCGAGATATGCAATGCTGGTACCTTGCTCACTAGGGACCTCTAGGAACAGCTTGTGGTACTGCACTGAGACATGCAGTGCTGGTGCCTTGCTCACTACGGACCTCTAGGAGCAGCTTGCGGTACTGCACCGAGACATGCAGTGTCGGTGCCTTGCTCACTAGGGGACTCTAGAAGCAGCTTGTAGTACTTCACCAAGACATAAAATGATGGTTCCTTGTTCACCAGGGACCTCTAGAAGCAGCTTGTGGTACGGCACAGACATACAATGCTGGTTCCTTACTCACTACGCAAGCATTTGCAATGAATTAGGTCTCGCATTACTGAAAGTATGAGCTATCGGGGTTGCATTATTATTTGCAACGCCAATACCTCAAACTATCAGTAATGCAAGACCTATTGCATTGCAAATGCTTGTTGGGTTTGCAGAGAGTACAGTAGAGGTGTGCAGAAAGGGAAGATAGGGGAGTTGAAGAGCCTTGTAGTGGGTGTTGTGAGTTCTCATGGAAGCCAGTGACTCAAAAGGCCGAAAGAACTAGTAGTGAGATACAAAAAAAGTGTGAGGTAGTGTGATTGACCATCCATTAAGCGTAGCAGAACTACACTGAACTGGTCTGCAAGGGCAAACCATTTCTTTGGTTAGTACTTTGGCTGCAGATGCAAGGTCTCGGTAAACAAAAAGGCTGGTTCTGGAAAATGTGCACAACACAGACAACAGCTGGAAGTCTAAGAACGTTTTTAACAGCCATGTTTACAATTTTTTTTAAATTGAATAGAATCAGCATGAAAACACAAGGCAATCAGCAGAGTTAAGTTCATTTAAGGCTACAGTCCGCAGAATTTTTGTATTGAGAAATGGGCACCACCTAGAATAGGTAAAGTCTAACATGGCGCATACAACTAAGTGCGTGGAACATAATTGGCTTAGTTTTGGCAGCAAACTGAAAGGTGATGTACATTGTAGAGGTGTAGGTAAGCAAAAGGCCCAAATATCATTGTGGGCAGTGCCTGGATCAGACACAGGACCCTGTGTATATGTAGCAAACGCAGAAGGGGGCGATGAAATAAGATTAATATCAATGAGTAACGCACAGCACCACCCACACTTCAAATCACTTTATGCCTTACCAAAAATTTATGAATTTGACAGACGGATCCACTCTTTTCCTTGGTAGTATCTCCCTTTTTGCTAGCTTCATTGATTGAGCTGATCCAACTAAACTCTGTTTACGACTACAATTGATCATTCTAATTGTACATCAATTATCACTAGCTTCTTTTTTTTATTTACGTAACATAACCATGTTCTACTGGGGCTAGGGTTGGTCATTTATTTGTGATGATGCGATGCAGTGTTTAGGTGGAGATAACAGATTGCATAACGACCTCAGAGGTGACAATACAGTAAGAAGCTACCATGGATCAGTGGAGGACTAGGGTATAGGTGGGAGGGCACACTAAGGGGAATCGTTTGGAATACTCAGGACACCTTTTTGAGTCTTGCAAACTTTCAAAGAATTGTGAGGGCAGAAAAGCAGGCATGCATTAGAAAAAAATACAACCCAGGACACGTCTTGGACGTGGGCACTTAAAATATTTCCTAGTTTAGAAAGAAATGTGTTAAACAGGAATGCTGTACTCATTTTAATTATTCGTGGGGCAAAGCGCATTTGCTGTGGTTTCTGGGTGGAATGAGTTGGTTCAGTCAGTTAAGAGTGACTCACTAGCAGGTAACTGGATAAAAGAGTTGGTGGAGCAAAGTCGGGCATCCTATGGGAACCACTTGCAGGAGCTCACTAAAGTTTTGGTCCTGCTACCTGTGAGATGTGTTGTCTTCATCCCCAATCCTTCTGCTCCTGGAAGCTGCTTGGCTAGTACCACAGTGGTGACTGGGCAGCTGTACAACGGAGCACAGCTTTGGCATTTAATGTGGTTTTCTGGGAGAGGGAGTGCCATGAAGTCAGAACTAAACCGAATATGTAGTTTCAGCGTAATGAAGAGAACCCCAGACTGAGGCGTGCCGCACCAACATTAAATTATAGACAACCTGTGTGCTTCTGTTGACTGGCACCTTACTGACGCGGCATCAGAGTAGTTTGACAGCTACAGATAGGGCAGACTAACCACATGGAATGGTTATATATGTATGTATGTATGTATTGGTGCTTTTGTATAGAGCAATGACTGTCATCCATCAGGTATCCTGGCGCTTAGACTTAGATAATACATACACAGTGCTTAGTCCGTTGCATAGCTTACGGAAAGGGCTTTAACAGATTTTGGGAAATAAGTAAGTTTTCAAAGCCTTCTTAAAAGAAATAAAATCATCAGTGCGGCGTATGCCAAGTGGTATCGAGTTCCACAATTTTGCCGCTGTGAATCTAAAGGATCGGCCTCCCAACCTCATCCTCAGAATCTTGGGGACTGTCACTGTACATGCTGAGGCCGAGCGGAGGGGTCTAGAAGGTACATGCCAGGAGAACAGGTTTTGCAAGGAGGAAGGACCCTGACCATGAAGGGCCTTATGTACCAAGCAGAGGGCTTTAAACTCAATCCTCTGAGGGATTGGAAGCCAGTGGAGCTCCCTAAGTGCTTTTGTTGAGGAGTCGAAACGACTACGCGAGAGAGCCAGCTTGGCGGCGAGGTTTTACACATGTTGCAATTTTGCCACCAGGGTCTTTGGTGTCCCTAGAAGTAGTGAGTTACAGTAGTCAAGTCTACTTAAGATGATACTTCTCACTACTTCTGGCCTGGATTGTATCGGGAGCATCGGTAATATTTTCCGCAACATTCACAGGAGAGCCATACAAGTGGCCACTGTTTTATTTACCGACGCATCTAGCTGGAGGCTAGAGTCGAACATCACCCCCAAGTTTCTGATGTGATCAAGGCCGCGTCCAGACGTCTGAAACGTGTCATGGCAGGCACTAGCCTGATACAGATGGTTTACTGTTGGCACGATTAAAGCACTTTATTGAAAATCAATTTTGTCTCTGCGAGTGGTGGTCCCTACCTGGCTGAACTCATCGGCAACGAGGTGAGCCAGAATTTGCAAGTTTTATATATATATGTTATATATATATATATATATATATATATATATATATATATATATATATGATTCACCAAATTGCCACGGACTGCTGTCACACTCTTCGTGAATGGGTGCCTCCGTAGCGCGTTTGGCAACACGTATTTAAATTATTCACCAAAGGCGGAGCACTCAGCGGCTTCCAAGTATAGATTTACTAGCCCAAACAGAAGCATTTCGGAATCCTTGCCTTTATCAATGTTTGTATGGGTTGCTGATGTCACATTTCGATTTAAAAGCAGCTTGCCTCTCTCCTATTGGGTGAAATCATAGAAGGACTATTAGTTCACAAAGAATAGTCTACATTAGTCTCTGCCATCTTTGCATGTAGTTGAAAACAATGCGTTTTGTTGCCACCAATATTCTATTGCCTTTGGTAGATGTTTCTGCACAATGGTTTTGGGCAAAGATTAAAAATCTGAGTGCTCCTGCTTTGGTGAATAGAGACATATATAGAGAGAGAGAACAGTTTATCTGGGACATGGCTAGATAGTATATGCTTGTGAGGTCTTGCAGAATTTGCTAATGTGCAACCAATCGTGGAACCCTGATAGTCCGGTTTCGAAGTCAGGTTGTAATTACTATTGAAAGCTTATGTGAAAGAATCTTCAAAGTAATTTTGACAGCTAACATGGGTCCAAATAAGTTTTTCAAAAGAGGGCCTAATTTGACTTTTCACCTTGTTAGGTAAGATGGGTAACCACGACCTTCTTATTCAGGCTTGGACATTTTACAATATCGTCCAAGCTTAGAGCTTCTCCTTCAAATTCTGAAGCCCCTCAGTGCTTCAAATCCACAAATACATTTTTATTTGTCACCTACTCTTTTAAACAATGATGTGATGAAATATACAAACTTCTCAGTGACTGTGTATTGACATTAAGGTAGGAACATGCCTCTACAATGGCTTATTTGGATGGGATAAGACCCCTTAAAATTCTGGCGGCAGGGACTGTGGTATACACAGTGCTTTAAATGGGAAAAAAATAAGTGCAGGTACTCTTAAAATGAGCTATGAGTGTAGCAAGTGGGTGGGGCGGGGTTAAGGACAAGACATATAAGGCACTTCTACTATGTGGCGGAATACTTATATATTCTTGATTGCGCACTCACAGCAACAAGCAGCAATGCTCACACAAAGCATATCAGAATGTCCTTTAAAATCCCACCCTAATGTCTGGATTCTCTCCCTCTTTCACTCGCTTTTCTCTTACACACACACAAACATGTGCACACAAGCAGGCAAACACCCAGACACAAGCAGACAGACAAAGGCCATTTACACCCCTTATCTCCCATGGCTTTCTTAATTGCGGCTATGGCTGCTGTCAGCCGGATGCCTGCATTCAGTGTGTGCACAAATACACACCTTGGTGTGAATGTGATTGACAGCGCAGGGCCTGAATGGGCCCTGCTCTGTCAAACACAGCGTGGTTGTGAACACCGAACATTATGAAGATGAGCCCTGCTGAATAGTTTGAAGGTGGCTCCGCTTGGGCTACAGAGGCCAGCCTCGTTCGTGCGCGTGACCAAAGCAACAATGAGCCTACCTTTGATGAGTACCGGTACTCTCCTTGGCAGCGGAGAAGTGCCGGTACTCTCCTTGGCAGCGGAGAAGTGCCGGTACTCAGAGCGGTAAAAAATAGAAGTGCCGGTGAGTACCGGCCAATTTAAAGCACTGGGTATACATTCAGTTGGGTTGTGGTCAGAGTCGGCGCGTGGTTCAAAAGTAGTAGAATACATGGTGCTTGCTTGATCTAGAAGAACATGAGCTAACAGGGTTTAGGCCAGAAGGGGAAGGAATACAGTTACTTGAAAAAAGATGCAAAGTTAAACCACAGATATCTAGCAAAGAAGAAGGTACAGGTCATCAAGCTCTATGAACAAATGGACTCTAAAAGTGAATTTTTAAAGGGGTAAAGACATATCTTAATTGTAAATTGTAAAAACAATTATGTTTCAATGCATACTATTGGCACATAGAAATGCATGTAAAGAAAAATATTTGGCATTGGGCCAGACTGTGGATCAGGCTAGAGAGACAGGCGTTAAATGCAATACAAAGGGAGAGCCTTGCATAACAATTAGCTGTGTGACTCTGCAAATATGCACATTTTGATCCATCCTTTATACTTCAAAAGGTACAATTGGCATTCACAGCATCTTGATAGCATTACAGGCTTACTAAGATGGGTGTCAGATATCCTTCTGAGGCAACTAATTAGCCCTTTATGTTTTCTTTGTTTGCCCTTTTCAGCTCGAAGAGCAGCTCAAGCAGACGTTGCCAAGGTTTGGCCGCTGCATGATGAAGTTTAAGGGGTAGGGACCTACCATAGACGTGCTGTCTAGTCTGTGTGCATTTGTGTGCGTGTTTGCACTGTCTTGCCAGCTTAACACACCAGAGCGAAGAACACAGGCATCCATCAGTAGCACTCAAAAAACAGAAGTATGTGTGTGCATGTTTAGAACTTTCCAGGGGCTTTGGCATACTTAAAATGAATAGGAATGGAAAGACCAAAATAAACGATGGGGTTGACTAAACTTTGCAACAAGAAAATGTAAAATATGTAGCATACTGCTGCACACACTATATAAGTATTATTTCACTACTGCGACATTTTAATACACATTAATACTGTATGGCCAAACATTTCAACTCGTTAGTACCGGCTTAACATGAATACAGCAATCAGCAAATCCAAGGTGACCACTTCGCCCCACCACCTGAGCTGTCTTTTTACTAACTTCAGTCGTTTGAGCATCAAGTAGTGATTTTTTTTTTAAATCCTCAAATTATGCAACAAATGGTAGATAACATCCATAATTATGTGGAATACGAAGCTGGCACGAAATCGATTGTCTCCAGTGACTCTCCCCATAGGGAAATCCGGAGATGTGCTAATAGACTGGCGAAAGGCCAGAAGGTGTCCAGTAGAGTGAGTGCCAGATTCGGACTTAGGCGTAATTGCATTTAAGCAGTAAACATGGATAGATGGCAGATGTTTGTAATGCATGGCGATTTACAACAGATACATATGCGACAGACACTTGGAGCAAGAAGCGCCTTACCTACCATTAAGACCAACATTTGTTGCAGTGGACTGCGAAACAGCTGATTCTGTTAGAAGTCAAACATTACCTCACATAAGTCAAGCCTGCAGGCTAACGTTTTAGAGTGAAGACACACTGAGGCTTTTTAGGCACACAAGATACACTGCATAAGCGGCCATTGACTTGAATGCAACAAGAATGCACAAAACCTCAGCAAACTACAAAAAACGTGAGGGGATTGCGGGAATGAAACAGACAGGAAATCTGCTGCATCAAATGAAACAGTGTGTTCTTGTCATAGAAACTGTACCAAACAACATAGTGGTTTCACAAGTACAGAATGGTTAAAGAGAAGTCAAACTAGCGGGGGCCAGAGTATCGGCGCATGCGCAACAAAAAAAAATGTAGAATTGTAGTTGGATTGGTATGTACAATGGGGATGCTTTACACCCAGGGTTTCAAGGAACATTGTAGCCAATAAGCAATATGTTTGAGTTGTCCATAATATCAGTGGGTCGTAAGATGTGGATACAATCTAGGTTATTCATACCTACTCATCAGGGCGAGTATGTCGACACACATTCTCATGGGTAACATGTCCAAGGGAGAGAAGTTGCATGAGACCAATGCATGGTGTCCTCCCGCCAAAAAATGGCTTGTTTAATGAATTTAATACCCTTCACCCAAAACTAAATACACAAAAATGTAACAGGTGGCCTTTCACCCAGCTTCCTCAGACAGTACCCCTGCTTCTCTTCACATATATTTAAGAAAATGACTTATGTCTTGCTATAAACACCCACTCAACTTCAACCCACCTCCTCCACTGTTAAAGAAAGTTAATCAAGTTTGGTATGAGGCATACATTGAGTGTGGGTTTTGCAGCATGGTCAAACACCATGTTTTCTCATGTACTGAGCTACAAAACTCTGATTTGGTTCCCTTTTCGCTCAGAGAAAATTACTTCAAGTAGAAATTGTAGGAATTTGAATTGGGAAAAGGTGGAAATGCACACAATCCTAAGTCAAATTGCAAGTAAACATCCATTTGAGGGTGATTAGACAATTTTGGCTGCAAACAAGATGAGGGCATTCGTATTATTTTACTGGGAATACAATTCTGTATAAAAAAAGCTAATCAAAAGGTAGGCTGTATTAAAACAAAGTCTTAACACCCACCTTTGTGCGTTGTAAAAGGTAAACTTGCAGAGAAATATTCTTTATACATTTTCCAGCTTCAATGTGTTGAAATAGAGGGACCATTATCTTGCAAATCTGGATACGTCTGTGCTCAAGTGAATGTAAACCAGATAATCTCCCAACCCTCCCAAAGGATGAAAATGGACATGTTTCTTTCCTTCGCTAACGCTCTTTCTGGTGGATACTTTAACTGCAGCTTCCTTACCTTTAGAATTTCTCCTAGATGCCAGAATGGATTCGGAATTTTCAGAGCTGTGTTCCAGCACAGTGCTAGGTGGCCCTGTGAAGGTCTGCATTGCCTTTGTTTGACCCTGTAACTAACGGAGCAGAGCTGAATATCTCTAATTTGGGAAGATGCAGTTGGTAAAAAAAAATGACAGAATGGAGAAGTGGGAGGGCAGCAAGGAATCTGCTGTTACATAGGGTATTCACCAGAAAGGGCATTACCAAAGGTAGGTAACTTGTTCTTTTGATTAATACTACTAGCCGCAGATTCCTCACCACAGATTCCAAGGCAGTACCTCAACAAGATGAAGGGTCTATGGAGTGGGCTCAGGCAAAACATCCTGCATGATTGAACTGCAAAAATACTTTCCGGCTGGACCTCACTGTGAAGTCAGTAGTGCTTTGTGAACGTGTGCATGGACACCCAAGTCGCCACCTAAGAGATGCCTAGAGCTCATTTACACGACAAGCTAAAGTCATTACAATAAGGAAGACAGTTTTGAGAGTCCAGACAGCAAGCAGCTGTGTATTGGCTTGATGGGTTCAGCAAACACAATAAGGCAGAAAGTGCACATCATTACCTTTGGCTATTGATCTTAAAAGTTTTGTGAAAATAAAGAATTTTCTACTGAAGAAAACCTGACTTTGGAATTCTTGGGAGAATGACTGAAGAGATATTGGATCGTTGTGGATAACACTAATGACATTGTGATATTTATTATTTAAGTGTGCGGAGTCAATTTGAGCTACCTTTTATAGTGTCCACTGCAAGGCCTCGCTGTGCCAAAGACAAAACATATAACAAAACATCCAACAGCTTGGCTTGCAAAGGGTCTCTTCTGTGGATACTACACCAGGCCAAAAAGTACTCCTGGCGCTGGCATAAATAGACCTCACAGAAGGGTGCCCGGCAGCCAGAATGACAGCTACAACTTTGGTTGGCATATCAAAGGCAGTCAACTGATTATGCTCAATCTCCATATGTGGAGGTGTAGATTGCATAGATTCAGGTGCAGAATCCTGCCCTGCTGCTGTCAGAAGATCTTCCTGATAAGAGGGCAGATGCTCAACCCCTAAAGTTCCAGGTACCACACCCTCCTGGCCAAATCCGAAGCCACCAGCATGACTTAGGCCAGTCTTTCCTAATCTTCTTTGGAACTTGGGGGGAGTCCCATTCCACACTGTATTCTGAATGCATCTCCTATAGTGTCCTTGGGTATTCCAGCACGCAGATGTTTTGACACTGTGCGTTCTGGTGGCACAAAGATCCAGCCAGGATTCTCCCTACTATAGGAAGATGTCCTGCGCCACCTCAGAGTTCAACAGCCATTCATGATCTACCAAGCATCACTGTCTGAGCTTGTTTGCTCTGGTGTTTAAAGATACAGCCAGGTGGTTCCACCCATGGAAATACCCTGACAATCCTGTGAATTCCAGAGGTTCTACACCTTTTTACAGGACCCCACTCTACCCTACTTGCAGCAATACCACCGGCAGTGGTGGTATTAGTGTGAACTTGTGCCAGCCTTCCCGATGGACAACAGGAAGATCTTAAGCACCAGGTGGATGGCCCACCGCTCCAGGACATTTATGTTGAGGCAGATTTCTGCCAGAGACCAGAGCCCTCTGATCACCACCTCTACCAGATGGCCTTCCCAGCCTAGTAGTGATGCATCAGTCACTACCATCAACCTTGGGTGGGGAAGGGAGAGGGGCTAACACTGGTTAGATTGCATTCGAGCAGCCACCACTGCAGATCTTGTGGAGACTTCTCCGAAACCCGAATGACGTCTGCCAGGTTCCCTTGGTGCAGTTCCTACTGAGACTTTAGATCCCATTGAAGTGCATGTACATGGCATGTGGCAAAGTGGACAAGCAGGATGAATGAGATCAACAGACCAAGAAGTCTCAGAGCCACTTTCACTGAACCCTAGACCAATGCTGAACATCAGGATCATAGCCCAAATGGCCTGGACTCGTGGCTGAGGAAAGGCCCTGAATGGCACCCCATCCAAGACAACTCCTATGTAGGGAAATATTTGTGAAGAAGTCGGGTGTGACTTTGGCACTTTGAATAACCCCCAACAATATCAGTAGGGTCTCCACCTTCTCGAGGTGGTCTACAAATAACTGCGATGAGCCCGCCTTCAACAGCCAGCCGTCGAGGTAGGGTAAAACTGGTTTCCCCGATCTCCATAGATAAGCAGGAACTATCACCATCCTTTTCGAGAACACACGGAGGGTGCTGATAAGGCTGAAGAGAAGCATGGCAAACTAAAAATACTCTTGGTCGACCTTAGACTGCAGGTAATATTTGTGGGATTGAAGAAATGGTATATGACAATACTACGAAAATAAGGAGAAGTCCTCCATTCTTCTTCAGCATGAGAAAATAGTAGTAACAACCTGCCCCTATTTTCGAGGCCTGCACCCTCTTGATGGCCCCTTTGGACAGTAGAGTTCGTACCTTTTGGAGTAAGATGGATAAGTAATCCTTTGAGAACTGTTCTGATGTGGGCGGAAGCAGTTGTGGGTCAGAAAAAAGAAAGTTTCTTGCTGGACAATCTGGAGGACTTCTCTGTCCTGTGATGAACAGCCACCCAGAGAGATGCCAGACCGTGCGCCTCCCTGAAGTGGTTGTTTGACTGATGCTATGGGCAAGCTAAAGCTGCTTGGAGGGGGAGGGGGATCGAAAATATTGGTGCCCCTGGTAACCTGGAGGGTTCAGAGATTGTAATATGGCCATGCTTTTCTTAAACGGCTCCAAGTTGCAATCAGCTTTGTCACTAAAAATGGCAGGATCCATCAAAAGGCATATATCTAGAAAGCTTGTGGATATCATCCATGCATGGCGACAAGGCACCACATTAGTGCCCATTGTTTGCTCCAAACAATCAGTCGTATCAATAGCAGCCCAAATTATGTATTCGGCTGCATTCTGACCAGTCTGAATGGTTTGACCCAAGGAGTGACGGAACTGTGTGCCCACAGGAAAGATCTCGCCGTCCGTGTCCCACAGGGCATGTGTTTAACAGCCTAGGAGACAACTGGCATTGACCAACCTCAACTCGGGGCTGGCTGAAGAGAACATCTGTTGCTCATATGCCTCAATCAATTTCGACTCCCTTCCGGGTGGAATCGTGCGGAATGAATCCGGATTCAAGTTACTGGAGGAAGTTTGGACCACAAAACTTTAAGGTTTAGGATGCTGAGAAAGAAAAGCAGAGTCACCAAGCAACCGTCTATGGCATCTGACCACCTATCAGTTGACTGGTGGGCAAGAGCAAGGTTTTGAACAGGTGCCTAAGAGGATGTCAGAGCTTTGCATAGCAGTAAAAAGGGCTCAGAAGAAAATGACCCAGGCAGCAGAACTTCAGGAGGTACTTTTTATTAATTTCAACAGAAGGAAGTTCAAAATCCAGGACCTCAGAAACACATTTAATAACTACAGCAAAGGAAGCACTCTATTCAGCTAGTGGCCCAAGAGGGGAAATCAACAATGTCAAGGTTAAGTATTCAGCCCACCAGCCTTCTGTAAATCCATATATAAACTGTCATCATGATAATGTGAAGGTAAATCATCCACAACATCTAGCCCTTCAACTCCAAGTGGCATCAAACTGTGATCAGAGTCTGAACTGAAAAGCTGCTGGAGCAACCGAGGGTGGCTCCCTGGTAGGTGAAGTGGTTTGTCACTGGAGTGGAGTCAGAGTGCAGCCTCTGTTGGGGTTGAGACTAACTTGGATCAGAGTCAGACTCTGGTATCTGCAGCAGATCCACCTCTGGCGATGTTGGGACCTGTTTCGACAAGAAGGGACCAGCTAAAGTCTTGTAGCTTGAATGAAGTCAGTCAACACCAGAGTTGGTGAAGAACCGAAGCTGGGTTCCAAGGGTTCATACGGCACAGAGGATAAAGCCACTGACTATAACCCGACTGGATGCCTCTACGAATCCTTGAGGCCTGAAGGTGCACCAGAGGGAGCCACAAGTGCCAAAACACCCAGCATGGCCTCCCTAAAGGCCTCAATCTGCTGTGGTGTCACCAATGGCCTGAGAAATTTAGAGCGCACTAGGAACAAGTGAGGGATCCGCACGTCAATCGAGGATTGGGAGCGAGATAGAGTAGCACCCTGACTCCCTGTGGAGACTTCTCTTTAGATAGAGAGTGGAGTAATGGAGTAGAGTTACACTATGTCTTCTTGTGATTCTGCTTTGTTTTGGATTTCGACATTCCACATGACCTTGACTGTGAAGAGGAACTGTTGCGGTAACAGGTCCCCACACTAGACTACGAGCAGGATTTACGTGGTTCCTTGAGATGTTCGGCAACATAGAGATTCATTTCACAGTCTTGAATCTCTTTTGGGTGAATAAAAGCGCATTCCTCACGCAAATTGAGAGTCATGCTCGGAGCCCAAATACCAGAGGCACACCTCATGGGGTTCCGTAACCGACATATGTTTATGATAGTTACCGCATAGTTTGAACCCTGTGGTTTTAGGTGGGGACATTGGTCCCTTACACACTGGCTTTTGAAAGACTTGTCAAACCGACGAAAATGGAAGCGAAGTTCCAGATCTACGCTTGAAGGTGCATAAAGATAGGAAATGAAGTTGGCGTGCTAGATTGGCACTTATATGCGGCTCCACTTCTGGGGCAGAAAAAGTCCATGTGGAGCAGCAGAGTCGGACTGAACTACCGGGCGATCTGGCAGAGCCGTAGCCCAGTTGTTTGGCTGTCTGTGGGTCCGTTTTATGGCCTGGTCTTGTGGCCCATTTTTACTGTTGATTTCCCTGAGATTATCACAAAAATAGCCTTCCATCAAGCTCAAATACATGCAGTCGCCCAAACCTTGTAATACACATAAACAGCGTGTCTTTACAAATTCAAAACTGCCCCACTTTGCAAATGGTGGAAACTTTTTTAGCTATCCGATTTGCTAATGGGGATCCTTTTATTTTGGTACCCGTGAAAATTTTCTGTCCCACTCGAACCATGATGCCACCTAGTGCTGTGCAGAAGCACTACTGTGAAAACCTCTGAATCCAGTCTGGCGCCTACGAGATATTTTAAAGGTGAGGAATCTGTGGTTAGAGATATCCATCAAAACAGAAGCTTTGCAGAACTTTGCTAGCCAAGAAAAGTTTCGACTGGAAACCCCTATCTACAAAACCAAGTCAAGGCTCACTCTTTATTGCAGTCCCATTCATCCACTGGCCTCACTACCTTAATAGTTTTTTTCCTACAACTGTACCAACATATCACAGGTTGGTAAACAATGGTATGTAACAAAGCTGAAGAACTAAGATCATTATTAGCTGCTTTGGCCAGTACCATGTATTTATTATTTTGTTCCAATCCCCTCCCCCACTGTTCCTTCTTACTCAACTGACTATGCACAAGCATGAATGACTCCTGCAGGGAAGTAACTGTCACTTAGAATACATTTAGCCAAAGATACTATCTGTCAGGTCTCGAAAACAGCATCCTACACACATCAACCATATACTTAGGATTTAGCCCAAACTGTACTTTTTGCAGATACTTCAATCAGAATGTGCCTCCAAAGCACAACAGGAGCACTTTTTATCCCAACAGCGAGCACAACATATGTCGGTCACTGCAATACTACCATGCAGATAACGTGTGAGAACCTGGCAGGCAAAGGACTGCTTCAGATGCCTCCTTGTTCAGAGCTGTCAAAATCTCCCTACTGAAAAGTAGTACCACAGTCCAAATTTAATGCAGTCACTACTCACACCCAGGTCATTAAGGGTATGCTGTGCTTCAAAACAGGGATTTGAAAACAAAAACAGATTCCCTGAAAATATGACAAGAAAAGTTATTATAGATCATGTCTTTATTTTCAGACTTTTTTACCACCTTTAGCCAACAGTGCTACTAATCATGGGGATAATATACATGCCACAGAGATAGGACTAGTTTACTACCTGCTGAAGTCTTGTGTTAAAAGGGACTGGGAGCGAAGCAATCAAGACAACTTTTACATTTCAGACAGGATGAGGTTTCAATACTGGTGACAAGATTATCAACCTATCCCATTTAGTAGTTCAGTTTTAGAATACATAGACCTATACAAAACATTTCTGTAGTCCTAGCGCCAAAACGTGAAAGCCTGAGTATTTGTTTTAGAAAGAAACTGGGGGCATATTATCAAGACTGGGTGATAAAATTATCGCCGCTTTATCAGCAGGAAACTGCCGCTAAAGTGTCGATAATGGGCTTGATAATATGCCCTAGAGAATTCCCATAGAAGCCCAGGTTAGATGTCTAACATGGGTATCTATGGGAATTCACTAGGGCATATTATCAAGCCCATTATCGCCAGTTTAGCGGCAGTTTCCTGCCGATAAAGCAGGGATAATTTTATCGCTCAGTCTTGATAATATGGCCCCAAGTGATTAAGGTGCTCCTGATGCGGTATAATCTACCGGACTGGAGCCAAATGATGCAACCAGAGCAATGATTTGCTTTTTAAATGCACCTTGGCATATTGCTTCCTGCCTGCTAGAATAACTGGAAAATGTACTTCCTAAAGGTAGCTGCGGAACTGCTCAGGGATCATCCACTTATCCTGAAAGAACTAGGGAGGCTGAGGGATGAAGTATCCAAACCTTCATGTTGAGATAGAAAGCTCTCCCAGATAGGACTACACCTCCTTCGCTACAATAGACAATAGGCCGATAAAGAAGCTTAGGATGATGAGAAGAGCAACAAGGATAATTTGGAAAGAGATTCTCTGAAATATATGCTGCACCTTAGACAGAAGAGTGTAAGTGTATACAGGAACTTTCCAAGAGCATCTCTAGGTGTACGCCTTGCACCCATACGGACTCTGGAAGTCTGCTGAGTTGCACGTTTGAGTTTAGTTAATGTACTAGGTGTGCAGATGCTAAAGATCGTTCATAATAACACATCTACGATATGAGGCTCTCCCTAGCGTATGTCGTATATATATTTACTGTTGTGTTGTCTACAAACATTAGCACTTTCTTTTATCAAATGAATTGAACAAAGGCCTTGAAATAGTTGTGAGCCTAAACGCATTACAACTGGAAGGTCAGTAGTCAACAAACCATAGATGTGAACAGTCAAGGCACCCACGCTGGGTAACCCACAGTAAAGCCAGTATTTGGATCCAGAGGTATAAGGCTTACAATACCAACTCTGTGGTCTTCCCATTTCAGCAGCCTCATGCTGCAGGAGGTAGGCTGAACAGCATGGAAGGAGGAGCCGGACAGATTTTTTCAGGCTGATACTACGAAATGGAACTAAGCTCTGCAACAGCTCACTTCCCCCCAAAAAAGTTACACATTTAGAACCACAAATGGATTGAGACCGAACTGCTTACCCACAACCCGAGGCAGGGCACATGCTCACTCTTTCGTTTCCACAAATTAGCAGCTCCACGCCTAGGCGAGGCTGACTCGGTGCCACATTACAGCACTGGGGCTTGATCTTCAAGCACCACCGAAGAGTAGGACTCGGCCCAACTGTTTTAGGAGCAAGTGTTTGGTTCCTAGAGGGCCATCAACTTCTAGATGTTTGATGCTCCTTTCCTGGGTTTTCCCAACCAAATCCAGTCTAACCAAATATTCAGGTACCGGCAGAAAACAATCATGCTACCAGGTAATTGTCTAATCCCCAGAGTTACTTGCTACGGGTAACTGAAGATGGCTTTCAGACTGGATGCTCCATGGACTAAATGGCAGAAAAGGAGCTTAGTACCATGCATGGTTTCCAAGCCACCATACTCACCCCCCTTGAATGCAGTCCCTATAACCAAAATACAAATGCCTCTTGCAGAACAGAGGCACATTTACTCTGCATGAACACCAGACAGTGTTTCTAGGGATGACAGCACACAAAGCCTAGGGGTGAACATATGTCTGCTCCCCCAAACAATAACAGTGTCTCTCAAGAACAGCTATTGCAAACAGCAAGTAACACAATGTACCTGGTGGTAAATCAGAAAGGTGTGGAATAGGTTACCCGAGCTAAATACAAGCAAGGTACAAAATAAGAAAACGGAAAAACATTCTGTGAATGACTATGTAAAGATCCCTGCACAGCACATCAGTGAGCACAAAAGAAGAATATTTGGAACTACATGGGCTGGTTGAATGAAAGGAACTGGTGAGGGTACGGAGCCATCTGGGGAAAGGGGCACGACATGTACAACACCCTCACATGTGTGGTAGTAGTCGCCTAAGACCCTATTTCACATCTAAAGAAAACATTTCCAGTGCTGCCACTCGTTAAGCTGGTATTGTAATGTATTTCACTGGTAGAAGCAAAGAGACATGAAGGTTGCATCCTCTTTAGATTAGTCGAAGGATATCAATGAGGACCAGACACTGGCGCAACATTGTGGAATCCCTGGGAAAAAAAGACCCACAAGGGACCTGGTGAATGTGGGTCACCTAAATGTCCAAAACTAAGTGGTCAAGAGAATTTAACTTTGCTTATTGGGACAATAGGGCATCACACACTAACAGGAAGAATCAGTGGTCCAAACACTGAAATGGGAATCCCAGGGCAGAGAACAGGTCCACAGCTCTACGATGGTCATGTCTCTTGCATCTGTGATGCAGAGGTCTGTCTATCGGCTGAACAGGACCTCTGTGCTCTTGACCAGGAGCAACAAACCGTTCTGGATTTATTGCAAGTAGCAGTTCGTATCACCTCATCTTTACAGAGAACAAAGAGGAGGGAGAAATATTAGTGTGTGACCTTCACAGCTGAGCAAGGATGAGATTTGTGTCTCGCCTCTGCCCTAAAAGCCTTCTGGAGTGAGATACTGCTGTCCAGCAATGCCAATCCTTAGCGTGATTTTGGTTATCATGATAACTTAATTAAGAGATCACATTATGGTGCCTTCTGGGTGGCTGTTAGTATAAACAGTATTAAGGTACTGATGCATACAGTAACTGTATCATAAGACTAAGCTCAGCATGGATGTTGGCTGGGGTACCTCTGGATTGTCACAGAGTAAATTATGCAGGAGACAACATAGAGTTTCCCCCAGTAATAGGAGTCTAGAGCACCATAATATTTCACCAAGCAAACTGAATTGTCTTCTACTGTCCTCTGCACTCCTCTGTCACCTACAAGGCTAGACCAGGCCGAAGATCAGCATATTCAGATGCAAACCCTGGTGTGACCAAGTAAGATCTGGAAAGAGGAGACTGACCAAAGCTATTGCCTTTCATACTAATGGCCAAAAGAGAACACTTTTTCCCACACTAGTTCTATACAGTAGTGCAGGAAAGATCTGGAAGTAATTAAAAATGAAGTGCCTGTAGGGATATGCAACAGGATCTGAACTCCATATTGGAGGCCGAGCAGAAGCTTGGAGCCTATCTATACTCTTCTTAAACAGTAAGAACATGACTAGGAAGAGGGTATGGGAAGCAAACGTAATCGCAGCACATGAAAGAGAAATGTGATGTAATCGCAGCACAAGAAAGAGAAATATGATGCTTTGTAAGACACCCCTAACAAGAGAAGAGTAAGAATCAAAACAAAAAACTGAGAAAAGCAATGTAAGGGTAGCTGGAGACACTAATGATAGTTCCCCCAAAAAATTCTCTCAGGACGCGTTTAATCCATATTGTCAGACAATATAATGACTGTGACTCTATCGTGTTTCATGTTGCACACCCTTCATTCTGTAGACGTGCATATCTATTAACATTATGGACTTTGCTACTGCCTCTGTTGAATCGTTGGTATTCATAACCCAGGCCAAATACAGCAGTCTTACTGTAGCCTTATTTTAAATAAAATATCACAAAAGAAGGAAGAATGCACAGTTTAGAGTCACAAAAGTAACACGATTGCCTGCACAAGCTCTGTGACCATAGGACATTCATTTAGCTAAGACTCACTTTTATAGCCAGCTCTTTATTTTCCTAGATAGTATAAGAGTGCTCAAAAGTGTGATTCTGGGTGGTGGTGTTTGGGCATCTGCACATGCAGTGCAGTGCTCAAAGGGGTATGGGGGTGCTTAATCTGTCGGAAGTCTACATATCCTTATGACCATTTTTCTTCATTTTTCTTTCTTGAAAATCAGAGGAACAGCGGAACACTGCTGCTAACATTCTGAGGCTAATACATGGTAAGCACTGCCTTGACACCCTTTGAGCACTGACATGGTTTTTTCCTCAAGAGTTTTTTTGCCCAGGGTAAATATGTAACTGTCCTTACATCTGTGTTAAGAGCCCAAACAAGGCACAGAGTAGGAC
This sequence comes from Lissotriton helveticus, assembly GCF_964261635.1. Taxonomy (NCBI): domain Eukaryota; kingdom Metazoa; phylum Chordata; class Amphibia; order Caudata; family Salamandridae; genus Lissotriton; species Lissotriton helveticus. The sequence continues at coordinate 1,949,941,759 of NC_136061.1, read as the reverse complement.
AATCACTTTCATGCAGCAGCGCCACACTGAGCGGTTTCATAGAGGTTGGATGACTTGTTGCAGGAGGCTCCACTAGCTAAAAAGTCCATGTGGCATCCAACAAATATGTGCAAAGCTCATTGAGCGTTAAATTAACCTGTCATTAGGACATGAAAATTCTTAACAGGACATAAAAGAAATAGGACAATGTGTTTCAATCTCTCCTAGCACAAGATGTGGGTGAGTGGAACCAGGAGACACAAGTGCTAAACCTAGTTTCCCACTTGACACAATTGTGTAATTCAAACTTAAAATGTACATTTTGAACACCATCAGATCTGTGTGCAGCCGTTTTCATGGGAGATACAACTTTCAGCTACTCCTACAGAGATTTAATCAGTACCACTGGCATTAGATTTATCTCTGGACAGGAATCCATGTCAATAAGTGCAGTACAAGGTCAACAAACATAGATATCAAGGTTTTGTTAATCAGTTTTAACGGGTTTAGTATAACTTCCGAAAAAATGCCTCAGAATAGGTAAAACTATTTTATCATGCCAATATCGAGCAATATGTTTCTGTATATCCTTAATGACTTCTGAGCCCAAAAATAATGTTTTGCCAGTCTAAAGGGAGATAAAGAATGTGCTAAAGATCCCAAATGTTGAATCAAGTGTTTGCTCTATAACAGAACTTCATTTAGTTGGCGTGGTTCCTAACCACTCTACTGTCTCGTACATAATGCGTGTATGTCTCAGTTCGATCACCAAGTGTTTCTATCCAGGTTCCACAAGGTCTAAGATAAACACTTGCTTCGTCTTTTTGTATTACTAAAGGCTTAAAGGATTGTCCCCAGACCTGTCTATTCTTCTATCTCCCTTCATTTCTGCATTCATGAAAGTAAATACCCAAACATATCTATCCATTCCATCTCACTATATAGAATAAAAGCATTTCTGGCACTGTTCAACACTGCATGAACAAAGAAGCGCTCCAGACATTTATAATCTTTTATCTCAGGACATTACTGCTTGACAGAAAGAATATATCCCTTCAGTCTGACCATACCCACTATTGTTTCTATGCTTATTCATCAATGTCCAAAATAATCCCTGACCCCCTATTTTTGCATCAATGCATGGTATAGAGAGCATCCCACACCATTTCTATTTATAGGTTACGCTATAATACTGCACACAAGAAAGATCTACAAGCACTCTCATCCCTTTCAAGCCTCAATCCAGGGTAAAGGATTAGCACCAAGAAACTAGCATACTCTCACTCTGACCTCATTGTATTGCTACAGGCGGGAAAAACAACCACAAGCAAGTCTACCCTTCATCTCACTGCAGCAGGCATTTCTACTCAATACTTTTTACTAGAAACTGTGGCTGACTCCGGTCCACACAGAGAAGCAAGGGGAGTTGATTGGATCGGTCTTAGGACACCAGGTAGTAAATGTGAGTCAAGGGGAGTACCATGAACGCAGTAGAATCAGTGAAAGACTTCTTTGCACCCCACAAAAAATAAGACACAGGATCTATAAAGCAATGACTTGTGCATTTATTTTACAACTGGTTCTAGAAAAGCTTTTAGTGCTCACATTCGGGCACAGGGAGGGCAGAGATAGACTGGTGTGCTGTGAAATTGTGAGAATACTCTTGACAACACTGGGGCCTGGGAAGCTCTAATCTCACTCCTCCACAGCCCTACTGGCATGTGCAGGCTAATCACTCCCCTAGAGCTCAGTCCAACCCTGAAGGAGGGAGATTCACCACACTTTGAAAGAGTGACCTTCTTGCTAACACGGCATCCGATTTTCACTTGAAGCATATGTGCAAGACGCAAAAAGCTACAGGTTTGCCTGGCTCACTGCTGTGTCTTTTTCCATTTCAGATCCTCTGGCTAGCCATATGGAAATGGTGACCGAGATTGTAGTGCCCACAGTTTTTACTCTCTGCATCCTCCTCAGTGCTGTGCTCCTCATGTTCCTGCTGCGCCGGCAGAGCTGAATGGAGGCGCTGTGTCTTCACGGAGAGACCTATTCCATTCGGACCCCCTCCTCATCCTCAAAGCTTTCACTGCAGATGGAAAGAAACAGTCCTGTCAGAATTATTTTAATGGTTTTGGTTCTTTACACTACTCTACCCTGAGCATGGGACACCAGGCAGCAAAAGTGTCTCCAACAAGTAGACTTGGATCATCTTATCATCAGAAAAGCAACATAATGTCATAATGTTTTTAGATATAAAACGTGTCAAACTGCTGCAACTAGAAAAAGACTTTCACAATTTAGTTTTTTCATTTAATAAAACGGCACAGAGTGCAATGCTTTTATTTAAAAAACGAAATAAATAAACTAGTTCCAAAAACTTGTCGGTTTAGTCTTTATCAAACTGAGTGAAGGCTGTTAGATATCATCAAAGGTTCATAGCAGACTGGTAATACTATGTTGAATGGCAACAACGATGTCCACTTACCACAAGAAGAGAACATATTTTCCTTAACCTTGCCAGAGAGGGTTGCATTTGAAAAGTCGATTTAGAGAAAAATTTGTAAATAAAAATCATAAACTCAAAATGAAGGTAAAATGTTCAAAGTAATAAAAAATATTTTTTTTAAAGGTTATGAAAGCTTCACCAAACGTATTTCTCTCTATGAGTAAACACTAAGGGCCTAATTAAAATGTCAGTCCGCTGATCTGAGGCTTTCCAACAGACACTGTAGGTTTAAAGTTCGACCGCCGTATTATGACGACGGCGGTCAGAGTTTAAACCGGCCGGGGAATCCGACCCAGTTCCGACGGACTCAAGGAGCCCGTTGGAAAGGCCACATAATCCCTAAAGGACGCCGTGTTCCCCTCGGGATTATGATGTGGGTTTCCGACAGCCAATCCATGTTGGACTTTCCGACACGGGTTGGCTGTTGAAAACTGACAATGGAGGCACTGGGTCAAATGCGAAGGGCCTGGAGGGAAACATCAATTTTTCTATGGGAGCTTATTCTGTAGGCGTTTTGTGCCCGCCGCACATGCTCCCATAGAAAAATTGATGTTTCAGGCCACCCACACTGTGTGCAGTTGCATCCAAATGATGCTGTCAGAACCGCCGAACTGAGGTTGGTCAGTTTCTATTCCACAACAACGTCTGCCGTACACGTGATCATGGCCTATGTGCAATTAAAGGCTAGAAAATATTTAAAGGTGGCAACAAAATTAGTAGGACAGAAGACGGCCTTGAATGGGTTGAGTGAGGTAGGCATGAAAAGACCAGTGCAGCACAGAGAAAGCTGGTATAACTGCTTGAGAGAAACATGCATTGGCAACAGGTGTCGAATTTGAGACCTCTGGATTTGCCAATGGTTGTTGATGATGCTCTACAGCATCGCTGATACTGCATAGCATGGTGGAAGAAAAGAAAAAAAAATGTGCAATGACGCAGCCATGTCATTTTGTAGTGCCTATAAAATAACGTGAGCACATTTACTTCTTTTTATTTATTAATCTAAAAAAAGTAGTGCAAACAGTACCCCTCCTTCCCTCAATCGAGGTCCGTTGGAGGGAGCAACAGAAGGCGAGCAACACAGTGGCATAGGGAGAAGCACACAGATGAGAGAGCAACACAGAGAGGGCATAGAAGCGCCTGTCAAGAGAGAGTAACTTGGAGAGCGGGGTTTAGTGAAGCAAATGTTCGGGACAGGAAAACTGGCGATGGTGATGGTGATGGGGAGAGAAACGCCCCGGCGAGAGAAAGCAATGTGAAGGTTGGGGGGAGCCACCTGGGCGAAAGACAGTAATGCACAAGTTACTACTTGTGTAACGATATATCTGTAAGAGACATTAGTTAGTATTAGATTCTTTACCTTAGAATATCCCCAGGCGTCAGACTGGATCTGGAAACTTTTGCGTAGCAGTACCCTTGCGCGTCGGTAGGCGTCGTCTGCAGCTCCGCGTCCGTCGTCGGCGCCGTGATGACGTCGTCGGAGTACTTAGACGCCGCCTCCGCGTGCTGACGTCAGTTCTTAGACAAAGCTTTTCCGCGCCAGAAACGCAGAGCCATGTTAAAAACCAACACTGGTGCCATTGAAACCAGGGTCCTGAAAGGGGGTAACCCTAACCCTAGATATCGGTTCGCAGAACGGGGAGGATGGGTGAGTCGGTAAGGAATCTAATACTAACTAATGTCTCTTACAGATATATCGTTACACAAGTAGTAACTTGTGCATCTGAAAGAGACACGTTAGTATTAGGTTCCTTACCTTAGAATAGATACCCCAGCAATACTAACCCCGGTGGTGGGTCTGCGAACCAATAATCACACCAGAAAGTCCTGGAGGACAGAACAGCCAAAGAAGCCATCCCTCCAGACTTGGCTGTCCAGGCAGTAGTGTCTTGCAAACGTGTGCAGTGATGCCCACGTAGCTGCCTGACAGATGTCTTGTAAGGGCACCCCCCGGCCCAGGGCAGTTGTAGTCGCTGTGGCTCGGGTGGAATGAGCCCGTAATCCAACAGGGGGCTCCTTTCTAGCCAAGGAGTAGCATGCCTGGATACACAAGATGATCCACCGGGAGATGGTCCTCTTGTGCACCGCTTTCCCCTTCTTAGCGCCCACGTAACCAACAAAGAGTTGGTCATCCACCCGGAACTGGCGCGTGCGATCCACGTAAAATGAGAGCGCACGTTTTGGGTCCAGACGGTGGAGCCGCTCTTCCTCTTTAGAGGGATGCGGTGGCGGGAAGAAGGTTGGCAAGGTGATAGACTGCCCGATGAGGAAGGCCGTGACAACCTTGGGCAGGAAAGATGGCTTGGTACGCAACACCACTTTGTCCGGATGGACAGAAAGGAAAGGTGGAGTACAAGAAAAGGCCTGGAGCTCACTCCCTCTCCTGGCAGAGGTGATGGCAACCAGGAAAGCAGTCTTCAGAGTTGGAATGCGGAGAGGACAGTTGTGAAGTGGCTCAAAAGGAGCGCACATCAGAAACGTAAGAACCAGGTTCAAGTCCCACTGAGGCATCACAAACGGAACAGGAGGGAATGTGTGTGTGATGCCTTTTAGAAATCTATTTACAATAGGGGACTTGAACAAAGAAGGTCAATCAGGCAGCCTCAGAAAGGCTGAAAGGGCAGAAAGGTAGCCCTTGATAGTGCCTAGAGCAGAGCCCTGCTGGGCAAGAGAAAGAAGGAAGAGAAGAACCTCAGAAAGAGGGGCAGCAAGAGGATCCACAGCCTTTGCTGTGCACCATGCCACAAATCTGCTCCACCTGCAGGCGTATACCAACTTCGTGGAGGGACGCCTGGCTGCCAGAATGACGTTACAGACTTCAGGAGGCAAGTCAAATGGCCTCAACTGTCGCCGCTCAATCTCCAAGCATGGAGGTGGAGACTGGACAGGTTCGAGTGGAGGACCGTCTCCTGATGCTGCGACAGAAGGTCCTCCTGAAGAGGCAGACGAACCGGAGGATCGACTGACATACTGAGTAGCTCTGGATACCAGTACCTTCGAGCCCAGTCCGGAGCCACAAGGATGACTTGGGCCCGGTCGCGCTTGATCTTCTTCAGCACTCTGGGCAGAAGTGGTATAGGCGGAAAGGCGTACAGTAGACCGCAACTCCACTCGCGACGAAAAGCGTCTCCGAGCGAGTGCCGCCTTGGAAATTCCAACGCGCAGAACTGATGACATTGCGCGTTCTCTTCGGTGGCGAAGAGATCTAACCAAGGCTCTCCCCATTGCTGAAAGAGGCCTTGCGCCACGTCCGAGTTCAGACGTCATTCGTGATCCATCATGCACCGACGGCTGAGCTCGTCCGCCCTGGCGTTCAGAGAACCTGCCAGGTGTTGAGCCACCAGGGTCACGCCCTGGCGTTCCAGCCATTGACAGAGGCGCAGAGCCTCCTGGCAAAGGGTCCACGACCCCACCCCACCCTGTTTGTTGCAGTACCACATGGCGGTGGTGTTGTCCGTGAAAACCTGCACTACACTCCCCCGGACAGAGGGGAGGAATGCTTTCAGTGCTAGACGAATCGCCCGTAACTCCAACAGGTTGATGTGGAGCCGGGCCTCCGCCGGAGACCAGAGGCCTCTGATCTCCGCCTCTCCCATGTGACCTCCCCAGCCCTGGAGGGACGCATCCGTCACAACTACGTGCTCCGGTTGGGGAAGGGAGAGGGATCTGCCGCTGACCCAATCGCGGTCCGTGAGCCACCACTGCAGCTGTCTCGCAGTGCCCTCCGAGATCAGGACGTGGTCGGATAGGTTGCCCTGATGCTGGGCCCACTGAAACTTCAGTTCCCACTGCAGAGCCCGCATCCGCCACCTGGCGTGATTCACCAGCAGGATACAGGAGGCCATCAGCCCCAGAAGCCGCAGCGTCAACCTGACCGAGACCCGGGATAACGGCTGAAAGATGGGAATCAGAGCCTGAATATCCCGTACCCGCTGTTCGGGTGGATAAACCCGAAACCGCGCCAAGTTGAGAACCGCTCCGATGAAAAGGAGCTTCTGAGAGGGGCACAGGTGTGACTTCGGCACATTGATGGAGAATCCCAGCCGCTGCAGGAGCCCGCCTTCAACAACCAGTCGTCGAGGTAGGGGAAGACTGAAACCCCTAACCTGCGCAGATGAGCTGCGACCACCGCCATCACCTTTGTGAACACCCGTGGGGCGCTGGTAAGGCCGAAGGGGAGCACGGTATACTGAAAGTGCTCGTGGCCAACCGTGAACCGCAGGTAGCGCCGGTGGGCCGGCAGGACGGGGATGTGGAAATAAGCGTCCTGCAAGTCCAACGCTACCATCCAGTCTCCTGGGACCCGGGCAGCTAGGACCTGAGCCAGTGTCAGCATCTTGAACTTCTCCTTCCGGTGGAAGCCGTTGACGTTCCTTAGGTCCAAGATAGGGCGTAGGACCCCTTTGCCCTTCTTGGGTACCAGAAAGTAGTGGGAGTAGTAACCACACCCTACTTCTGGCCCAGGAACGCGCTCGATGGCCCCCTTGGCCAAGAGGGCCGTAACTTCCTCCTGCAGAAGTCGCAAATGATCCCCCGATACACGGTGGTTCTGCGGTGGCATGGCTGGAGGAGTCGCCTCGAAGGGGAGGGAGTAGCCCCTTCGGACGATCTGCAGCACCCACCTGTCCGAAGTGACGGTGCGCCAGTGGAGGTGGTGATGGCGAACCCTGCCCCCGACTGGCGTCACATGGGCCTGAAAGCACGGACTAGGAGGGTTTTGAGGCGGATGCTGCGGGGGAAGGTGTAGACTGACCTCGCCGTTGTCCCCGACCGCCGGGACGGCAGTTCCCACGGCCGCCACCGCGTTGGGTATTACCCTGCGGAGCGTGGCTGGCAGCACGTGTGGGTACACCCCTTCCGTGGCCACGAAAGGCAGTCCATTGCTGGCGCGGGGCCGAGAGGCCCAAGGACTTGGCCGTAGCCCTGGAGTCCTTAAAGCGCTCGAGCGCATGGTCTGCCTTGTCGCCAAAGAGGCGACGGCCATCAAACGGCATGTCCATCAAGGTGTTCTGGACATCGGCTGAAAAGTTGGCGGACCTCAACCAGGCGTGACGTCTGACCGCCACCGTCGTTGCCATAGCTCTACCCAGTGAGTCGGTGGTATCCAGCCCACACCGTATAGAATATTTGGCTGCATCCCGGCCCTCCACAAGGGGTTGGCCGAGTTTGGCCCGTACCTCCAACGGGCACTCTGGCAGCACTCCCGCAACCGTATCCCACAGAGAGTGGGTGTAGCGGCCCAAGAGGCATGCGGTGTTGGAAGACCGCAGTCCCAGACTAAGGGACGAGAAGATCTTTTTGCCGTACTGCTCGTACCTCTTGGATTCCCTGTCCGGCGGTGCCGACGGGCATGCGGCTCGGGAATTGGAGGCCTGGATGACCAGGCTCTCGGGGGTAGGGTGGGTGGACAGGAAACATGGGTCGCCCGGTGCTGGGCGGTGGCGTCTGGCCACGTTCCTATCTACGGGCGAACCCGTAGCAGGCTTGGACCAAGTGCCCAGAAGAACGTCGGTCAAGGCCTCATTAAAGGGCAGCAGAGGCTCGGCCGAGCTTGACTGCGGTTTAAGGACCTCAGTGAGGAGATTAGTCCTCACGGCCACGACGGGGAGCTCAAGGCCCAAGGCCTTGGCAGCCCTCATCAACACCACACTGTAGGTTGCCCCCTCCTCCGAAGCCACGGTAGGAGGGGAGACAAAACCAGTGTCTGGAGAGGTGTCCAGGCCACTGGCCTCCCCAAGGTCTCCTGCCCAGTCCTCATGAGACTGACACTCTCGGGTCAGAGGGTCCTCAGACCCCTCCCAATCCCCTTCATCACCCATCTCCTGAAACTCAGGGTTCTCAACTAATGGGGCCTGCTCATAGAAGTGAAACTCCCCAAACGACGTCTGGAGCGGCGCCCATCGGGGCCGTCCCGACGTCGGAACAGGAATGAAGGGGGCATTGGGGAAGGCGCCGCCGGAGGCGACACCTGATGGTCCGACGCCGGGGAGGTCGTAAGGTCCACCGGCGACAATCCAGATCCCGAAGAAGGTCTAGCGGCATCCCGCGGCGCCGGGCCCGAAGGCACCGGCGGCGTCGGGATAGCGGGAACCTGCGGCGCCGGGCCAGAAGGCGTCGACGGCGTCGGGGCCGAAGCACCCGACCCGCTAGAGGCTCCGCTGGGCCCGAAGGCGCCGCGGAGTCCGTCAGAGGAGAGAGTTTCCTCATGGCCATGAGGAAGCGCTCGATTTCCTCCGGCGTCGCGTTGAGCCCAGGGACCGGAGGGAGTGGAGCTGAACGCGGCGCCCGCGACTCCGACGGAGCCGCGTGGGCGGTGTCACCCAAACCCCCGGCCGCATCGCGCGAGCATTGGGGGAGTCCGCAGAGCGATGACGCCTCTTGAACTTCTTGTGCTTCTTACCGGACGACGACTTCGACCCGGAGGAGTGCGGCCTACTCTCGGAGCTGTGGTGGCTCCGAGCCCGCGACCTGTCCCTCGACCTCCCGTGGGACCGAGACCTCTCGCGGCGCGGGACCGACTGCCGGAGTTCGAGTCGCCTGCGGGACCGCTCCCGCCTGGCTTTCGAAGAGAGGGCCCGGCAGTCGGAGCAGGCCTTGTCGTCGTGATCGACGCCTAGACAAGTTAGACACAGGTGGTGAGGATCCGTGACCGACATCGTGCGGTCGCAATCCTCGCAGTGCTTAAAGCCGGGCATCCCTACGGCACCAATCGGAGTCGAAAGACTTCAAGAAATGATCAAAAAACGATCAAAAAGTTAGTCAAAAATTGACTAGGGTTACTGCTTTTTCCAGATCTGCGCTTGCTGGCGCGGAAAAAAGAAGAACTGACGTCAGCACGCGGAGACGGCGTCTAAGTACTCCGACGACGTCATCACGGCGCCCACGACGGACGCAGAGCCGCAGACGACGCCTACTGACGCACAAGGGTTGTGCTACGCAAAAGTTTCCGGATCCAGTCTGACGCCTGGGGATATTCTAAGGTAAGTAATCTAATACTAACGTGTCTCTTTCAGATATGGTGCACAGGGTGGGGCTGGTGGGGGGAGTGCACAAGGGGGACAGCTGAAAAACATGCATTCATATGGTGTTGTTAATCTAAAAGAAAAAATTAGTTTGGTAAAACTCACCCGTGGAAGCTATAAAAGCCAGCCAATCAGAGAGATGTTAAAAACTAAAAAAAGGCTATGCTCCAGGGGAGGGACAATAGAAGTTGCAAGGCAGAAAGCCATTGAATAGGAGGCATGCAAAGGAGTGACAAAGCCACCCAATGGCAAGGGGCGATCTAGATACCCAGGCATGCCCACAATAGGTATTTTGCAACCAGACAGCTGAGCTGTATGGTATGCTTAGCCTAAAAGTGAAAAGGGGTGGGTAAAAACCTGCAGCACACCAGGAATCGTAAAGAAGAATAGAAAGCAGGCAGGTGTGAGATGCCTCAGACTGCAAGCGAAATGGGAGACGCCCCTGCAATATAAAAATAAAATAAAGTAGGGTAAAAATACAGAGCACCTGCGTTGGGGACAAATCCAAGAGATGTGAGATAAAGGATAGAATGGAAGAAGAGAGGAGTCCTTCGAGCACAATTCTAAGTGAGGAAAAGTTAATGTCTTTATACACACATTTTAACAAAAACAGAACAAGCCGATTATGACAACATAATTTTGTTGATTTTTTGCGCTATTCATTGTGGGGTAATGTAATATTGCATACATTAGCCAGATGTCACCTGCATCAGGTCTAGTGAGGAAAGCACTTTTCAAAAGTGTATGTCACATAGAACGCGCCACACTCAGAATGGACGTTGTGGGTCCATTCATAAAGATTCTTGGAAATGTGAGTACCTTATTGTAGGTACAATTTAGGCTTAAGCGTATGTGTCATTTAATCACTTTTATTAACTCATACATTTTGTTTAGTTACAGAAGTATAATAAAGTAATAACTTTCTCAATCATAATTCGAGTTCCTGCTCTTTTCTCGTTCAGAACTGGCTGGGAATTGTCTGTGGAGGAAGACATGCCCAGAACAAACTTCTACAAAACATATCACTTTGAAAATGTAGCTACCCTCGATGCATTGGTGTATAAGCCCTTCAACCTACCCAGGCATCCTCTCCACCATACCTAGTTGCTAGTACCTAGTTCCAATATGTTCGTCTTAGTCACAAGATTTTAGCATGGAATCTACAAATTGAGGGAATGGATGGGATTTAATGAAGGAAGGATAGAAAGGCTTGAGAATACCACAATCCCAATAAAGAATCATGTTTCTTACTGTCGTCCTCCACTAACCATTTCCCAACTGGTTGGGAATCTTATTTTACATTTCCCAAAGGAGGGATCGGGGAGACAACATAAGCCTGTCTTAGTTTCAAGTCAACACACTGTGCAGAACGCGCACAAAGAAAGGAAGGCTTGCAGCAAAAGCATGAGGACAGGCAATATTGAGGTCTTACAGATCTCCGCAATGAGAACATGAGTTTGAAAAATCATGTCTAGACGGAGCCACAAAATGAGAGCATCCTCGCATTGAAGGAAGGGACAATCCAAAGCACCTTGTCCTTGTGGAAGACAGTGAAAGCCATGTCAGATGAAAAGAAATGCGAAACTCACTGCCTTTTCTGGCAGAAATGATAACTCCAAAGAAAACCGTCCTCCAAGTTAACTAATGTATGTCAGGAGCCTGTGGGTTCTAATGGGTCATTTATAACCGAATCCCACTCTGGAGCAGATGGCCAGCTGAAAGATTGCCAAAATAGTGCTTCACAACCTCATTTTTCAAAAAGATTTTTCTACAATAATGAGTCCCGAGTAAGAGTGCAAAGCAAGCTGAAAGCATCAAACATCCTACTCGGGGTTTGCTCGGTCATCACAATAAGAGATTACTTGAGTAGACTTAACCAAGATATCACAAAAATGCCTCCCTCCAACAACGAGCTGCGCCCAACACCCTAAAACAATATCTCCCTTATGCAGAGACCAACTACAGATCCATTTCTAACCTACTCTTTATTAGCAAAATCAAGAGGATTTAAATGGCACAACAGATGCAATATTTTGTGGAATCAAACTATATTCTACCCGACAATCAGCAGTTGTGATAAGGAGGAGGTGCACAGAAATGTCAATAGAGTATATCGGCAAATATCCGCTCACTTGCTTCAACCAAGGCACACTGGAAACGTAATCAGACATTACTTATCCATTGCATATGATAGAGTAGATAATTTAATAAACACTGTAGTACACCACGAAAAATGGTACCCAAATTGTAGTCAGAAAATAAGAACTCTATGTCAGGGCGGAGGGGAGGATTATTCTTAGCTTTCTTCACTTTATTCAAGCAGCCATTTTCTTGCATTTAACCATAAACCAGATTTCCCATGAAACACTGGGACTTGGCAAAAACAAACAACTGACAACATAGTCCAACAGCCCATCAATGTCCAGTCAGGTGCCAGCGTCTGCCTTATAGACCCTTGCCACTGTTCTTAGCTCCTCTTTCTTCTCTGCTCGCAGCCTAGATAATATATTCTTTTTTCCCCTGAGAATGTGTTGTTCATGTGTGATTTCTACTCCGTATGAATGTCTTGACAGGGTCACGGGACCGTTTATGCACTTGCACTCCTCCTACGCGGCTACATTATATTCCTGATGACTGAACAGTGCTGAGGAGTCCACTCGGTGGCGCTGTGGTAGCACAGTTTCTCGAAGATCTGCAATTTTGGATTCCTGTCAGAGGGAGTTCAGAATAGTGCGCTGCTTGCCTGAACCTATGCTGCCCCAGAAGAATTATGTACCTTCGTTTTGGGCTCGGTACAGGCATAGCCTGAGATATGGTGGCCTTGGCCAGGGCCGGACTGAGAACCAAAACCGGCCCTGGCAAAGTGCTTGGCCGGCCCCCTGGGGGTGCGACCGAGCTCTTTGCCGGGGCCGGTTTTCGCCCGTTTTTGTTACAGAGCCGATTTTGCAGCTAGGCTGCAAAAACGGCCCTGTAACAAAAACGGCCCCCAGGGCCCAAAACCGGCCCCCACCCTTGCGGCGCACCGGGGGATTCCCCGGTGCCCGCAATGGCCAGTCCGGGCCTGGCCTTGGCGCATTTTGTAATAAGGGCCGTTGATAAGGAGTGTTACATTGTCGCCCCCAGGGGTCTGTATTGGTGTTGAAAGCTTAGAGAGCCTTGAAGGGGACATTCGGCCAGGAGGATATCTTTTCAATGCATTTTTAGGTCTCGGCCTATTTCCATTCCGCAGGAATGGAATAGGACGAGTCTATAGCAGTGAAACCAAGAGTTTCACCATGTGCCCAAAAAAGAGGTTTTTCACGAGTGCATGTGCTCTTGTGCACGAGCTTGCCCGAGCCTTCTGCCTGCCTCCCGCCTTGAAGGCAATCTGCTTCTCCGCCCCCTGCTGTTCCCTCCCACTCGCTCGCACATCAAAGGCTGCTCACTGAAACACCATATGCCTGCTCCCCACCCCCGCCCCCCACCAGACTTCATTGGAATGTGCTACGTGCATACTCCCCTCCCTTTCAGCCCTTTTAGCCTCTTTAGCACCTCCCCTCTCTCTCCCCGCACACAGCCTTACTTGGATTTGCAGTCTCAGCTTCCCTTAGTGGTAGGCATTCCATGGTTTGCTGCTGGAATGCAAGTGTTCATGTCTCCAAGCCCGTGATTACACCGTTTTTTTTTTTTTAGGATTAAGACTTTGGGAAATGTGCACTGCTCCCGCATCCGAGGCAGTTTACATGCAATGGCTGTGCCCAAGGGAGGGTTTCCGTGACTTCCTGCCTTTGTTGTACTGTATCAGTGCTAAAGGGAAAGCATGCATATCGTGTGGAGGGGAGGCTCTAAATGCGAAGCAGCAGGGGTGTGCGGAAATAACTTCAATGAGCATGCAGCAGCATGCAAAATACTCCTAATGTGAAGCAAAACATTCTCTCAATGTGAAGCAAATGAAATCCCGACGGGGTTGGGACGGGAGGAGTGGCACTTCAATGGTTGTAAAAATACAAATTATGCAGTAGCCGATGGATTATGTGACAAATGCGGCAAATCAGCAATTATGTGGAAAAACGGTGTAATCACGGGCCTGATCATACATCAGTCGGCCTCCTACTGTGAAAAGCAGACACTGCAAAACTTGTGAACTATCCACAGAAAGCAGTTGTGCGCCATTACCTAAGGAGTCAGACTCATGGCACACGTGTACCATTTCATATAAGGACTGATATTAAGAAAAGCATAGGCTACAGGGCATGCTATCGCTCACTACACAATCACTTACAGTGCCTTCTACTGTGAGAAGCAGACATTGCACAACTCGTGGATTCTCCATAGAGAGACACTGTGCACAATTACCTGCTACTTGTAAACAGAGACTGTTGGAGACATGAACACTTGCATTCCAGCAGCAAACCATGGAATGCCTACCACTAAGGGAAGCTGAGACTGCAAATCCAAGTAAGGCTGTATGCGGGGAGAGAGAGGGGAGGTGCTAAAGAGGCTAAAAGGGCTGAAAGGGAGGGGAGAATGCACGTAGCACATTCCAATGAAGTCTGGTGGGGGGCGGGGGTGGGGAGCAGGCATACGGTGTTTCAGTGAGCAGCCTTTGATGTGCGAGCGAGTGGGAGGGAACAGCAGGGGGCAGAGAAGCAGATTGCCCCCCGAAGATTCCCTACGCAATAAGGAAATAAGCTGGCTCAATATTAACAGGCCCCTCCCTCCGAACTTAAAAGGTGAGGTTTTGATGGTTAGGAGAATTCCATGGATTGGTTTCACCCCAAAGAATAGGGCGGGGGATTGTATTATTGTCAGTTTTAAAAGCCCACAGGTCGCCACCTATATTTGTAACTGGCTTATAAGGCCTGATAAGTCCACCATTGAATTAGTGTCCCTCTCACACTTCTACCCAAATGTTTGTAATACTGAGGTGGGGAGGGAGCAGGAGTGGACTAGAGTGGGCTTTGCTGTAGATGGCTCACGTTACAGGCCCAAGCATTATGTACCTCCCGTTCCTGGTAACTTTATCCACCACAATAGATTTTCCGGACTTGATCAGGTGGACTGACCACAAAAGGGGGATACTCATCCGAGTCCTGGAAATTCAGCTTGTGGGGCCTTAGGTAGCGGGGAAGGGAGTGTTGTTCATGGTACTGATCTCAGGCCACAGGACATCGCCAAAGACCGAAGGGTTACCCTGGAAGGCATCCTGGGTCAGAAGGGTCACTATTAAGTGTCCGGACTGGTCACAGTTCGCAGTTAACGGAGGTGGATGTACCATCTATCACTCCGGCTACTACTAATGGCCCGCAAGTCCCTGACCCCCCTATAGCCACCGCGTCATTTCCCCCTGGAGGGCCAGGATCACTACCACAAGGTCCAGGGTTGAGAATTCTCTCCTGGAATGTGGCAGGGATCACAAATAAGGAAGGCACACCGGATTGGGATCTCCTACTAAGTGGTGGCGATATCTTCCTTTTTCAGGAGACATGGGCGAGGGAACCACAGACCAGAAGGGGGTTCGAAATTTTTGAAATCCCAGCAAAATGGAGCGGGAGGGGGAGGCCGTCGGGAGGCCTGGCAATCTGGATAGCGAGTCACATTGGGTGTCAGGCGGAAAAGATGCATACGTCGTCGCAGGACATCCAGTGCGTGTTGCTCACATGGCCTGGCAAAACAACATGGGCCATTGTTAATGTTTACTCGCGACCAGTTGCCACGCCAAACGAATCCCCCACCCTAAATGAATTGTCCTCCTTCCTAGGCCAGTTGCCAGGTGATCAAAAGATAGTCCTGGGAGGGGACTTTAACTGCCACTTCGAACCCCTAGAAGGACTAAAGGAGGGCGCCCTCACCGCTGAGGATGATTACTGGGGGGTCCCACCCTCGTCTTCGCCTCACCCTAAAGCCTGGTCCCCACTAGCAGTGCAACTCATGTCCCTTACCTTGAACTTTGCTCTGAGGGCATGTAATGGCCGTACCCCTTCCGATACCCCCTCATTGTGCACTTTTAACAGAAAGGGCCATGAGTCAAGGCTGGATTATATAATGTTAGATATTACACTGTGGCCAAAAGTCCTTGACTTTAGGGTGATACCAAGGTCGGATAGCGATCACAATGCTCTCCGTCTGGAGATCAGCATCCCCTGCCCCCAGCGGGCACGCCTACTAATGTCTGCAGAGAGGATCAGGGGGATATGCTCCTCACCACAAACAGGCGTCGGGTTAAATGGGGAAAGTTCCTCAGTACAGAAGATGCCATAAATAAGTTATACGGTCTGGCATTCCCCAGGTTCAAGGAGGTGGATGCGCTCATAAATGAACCAAGACCCTCGGATTATAATGAGAAATTAGCCAGCATTCACCAGGGACTAGTAAGGGACCTTGCAGAGGTGTTCCATCCGGTGGCACAAATTCGAAGGAAAAAGACTCGTGCCCCCACTTGGTACACCTCCTCCTGTAGGGCAATTAAATCCGAGCTAATTGCTACAATCAAGGAGGGTTCTAATAAGGGTAAGGTTCGAGATCTCAGGAGGGAGTATAAAGCAGCAATGGCCAATGCTAGGGCAGAGTGGGACTGGAATCACTGGCATGACCTGTCTGAAGCACTAAAAGCTAGAGACTCCAGGAAATTCTGGGCCCTGGTAAACAATGGGACGGGGGAACTCAAAACAGCAGTTGAACCTAACATCGCCCCCTCGCTTTGGGAGGCCCATTTTGGGGCAATCTACCAAGACACTACCTCATGGCCAGACGGAGTAGTGGCAGTGCCCATAAGTACGTCGGATATGGCCTTGGAATTCTCTTTAGGGGAGGTGGTGTCTGCTCTGGAGCGCTTAGCGCTGGGAAAGGCGCCGGGGCTGGATAAACTACCGGGGGATCTCTTTAGGCATCACCCAGAAATCTGGGGTCCGTACCTCCTTATTCTTTTTAATGCCATCTTAGGAGGTATGGCGGTCCCCGGCTCTTGGCTGGGGGCAGAGATTGTGCCGATCTATAAGAAAGGGTCTCCTCTGCTCCCGGCCAATTACAGGCCAATTAGCCTGATAGATGTACCCCAAAAGCTTTTTGCGCGCCTTATTCTCAACCATCTGTTGGATTGGGCGGAGGACAACGATATTATGAGCCCTCTGCAGGCTGGCTTTAGGAAGAACACGTCGACCATGGACCAGATTTTCCGCCTCGTCCTCCTCTATTGGAAGACGGTGAGGTTAGAGGGGGGAAGGCTGTACATGGTCTTCGTGGATCTGAGGTCAGCCTTTGACCTAGTCCCGCGCAGGAAATTGTGGGAGGTCTTGGAAAAGTTAGGAGTACCCCCCCAGCTACTCAGCATTATAACCAGGCTGCATGAGAACAACTATGCGCAGGTGAGGTGTGGGAGGGATGGTAAGCTTTCGTCCAGGTTTCCAGTCCATCGAGGGGTCAGGCAGGGCTGTGTCCTGGCGCCGACCCTGTTTTGTCTTTTCATTAATAGCATTATACTACACCTAGATAACGTTAAGGACAATGACGCCCCACTTTTGGCAGGCAGGAGGGTCCCGGCAATCATGTTTGCTGATGATACCCTCCTGCTTTCCAAATCTCCCATGGGGATTCAGAGGATCCTGAACGGATTTGGTCTTTTCTGTCGCCAACACGGGTTGGAGGTGAACACAGAGAAGAACAAGTTTATGATTTTTAATCCTCCTAACAAAGCCAGACCCAATCCCACCCTGGGTACCGTTAGCCTTGAGAGGGTTTCTACTTTCATATATCTGGGGGTAACACTTCAGGAAAATCTATCATGGGACCGCCAGATAGCTAGATCAAGGGTTAAACTGTCCCAGCTATCGGGTGCAATCTTGAAGGTGGCAAATACTTCCACCTTTAAGCCTCTAAGCCCGGCCCTTGAAACATATAGGACCCAAGCCAAGGCAGCGGCCATGTACGGCAGTGAGCTATGGGGGCATAAAGCAGGCAAAGACTTGGCAGGGGTGGAAAACAGCCTTTTAAGGCGCCTACTAGCTCTCCCGCAAGGCACGCCACTCCTGCCACTAAGATTAGATATGGGTCTGCCTTCTATTGCTGAAGAGCTTGTGGCAAAGCCAGTGAAGTTCTGGCACCGGCTATGGTCCACTGATGAATTACACCATTACAGACAGGACCTCATCCATGTCATGAGTTTAAACCGTAATAGTAAAATCCCCTGGCTCGCTTTCGTAAAGAATGAACTGATCAGTATGAACTTGTCAGAGCTATGGGACGATCCTGTTCGAGGCTGCCAAGGGATCTCACGCAAAGCGTTGACCCAAATTTATAAGGACAAGAGCCTTTCACTTATGGCAAATGCTTACAACAGCGGCACCCTCACTGCACGATTCATGGAATCCAAAAATTGTTATGCTTTTGAACCTTTTATGGACTTTATTTTTCCAGTACTGGCGAGGAAATTGTTTGTGCAATGGAGGCTTGGCACACTCCCTACCAAAACTTTTACCTGTAAATGGACTAAATGGGGTGACAAACTGTGTCCATGCTGCAACACGCATGAGGAAGATGACCTCCATATCATGTTTATATGCCCTGCCTATCATAGACCCAGGAAATATTGGATAGCGCCGCTCTGTAGAAACCTGGGGTTCAGGAAGTACACAGAGGCATACAGAGTTATGAAAACCAGTACTCTGGGCCACATTGTGTTTGCTGTATCCAAATTCCTAATGGCAGTATGGATAACTAGAAAGAAAATAGTCCCCTGAATCATGGTACTGTGCTGCACCCTCTATCCCTCGCTGGTCGAGAAGAGACTTTTCTATAATGTATTTTATACCGTATTTTATATGTATGTATTGTATTTTATTGCATCTTTTATGGTCTATACGGCCGAAATAAAGATTTTTGGATTGATTGCCTTCAAGGCAGGAGGCAGGCAGAAGGCTCGGGCAAGCTCGTGCACGAGAGCACATGCACTCGTGAAAAACCTCTTTTTTGGGCACATGGTGAAACTCTTGGTTTCACTGCTATAGACTCGTTCTATTCCATTCCTGCGGAATGGAAATAGGCCGAGACTTAAAAAACATCTTGACAGTCAGAGCCCTGTACTTTCAAAGAGAGCGCAGTGGTGTGATGCTGGCTTACACACAGCATCATGCCGAGCTGCACATTTTCTGCTTCTTTTATTGCACTTGCAGAAGTCTGCTGCTCACTTTGTAACTGGTGAGAAAAGTTTTTTTTTCTAATCAGAAGACCCCGCCACCAGCATTCGCAGCTAAATCATTTATCGTTTATTTGCATGAAAAACGATTTTTGTCCCGTCTTCTCCAAGTTTCATCTAACTGCATTGCCGATGGTTTTATCCCACCAGCTCCTCTTCCTTTTTTCCACAAATGGGTTGTATTTGGCCGAGTGTTGGGTGGAGTCAAGAAAACGGGGTTCCAGTTCCGACGCTTGGCTCAACTATGTGATCCTGGGCAAAATCTTCTCCAGGTTCTTTATTTGGCAAAACCGGGAGAGATGAGAAACTGACTGAACAGACCATAAAGTGCAATACTTTGTCATTTATTCTGAGAGGTGCCTCACAGAATAACTGATACATTAAGTATTTTACGTGAGATTGACATGTCACCCCCATCATGGGCACCTATAAACTGGGCAATAGTAGCATTTGTTGTTTAGTGCGCTTGAAAACGGCACAATTATGGCAATATGCGCTTTGAGTTTTAGTATTGCTCTGTTATTACACATGTCCCCCTGGCCTCAACACACGGAGCAGTTGCCTGCATGATGCCGTGTGCAAATTAAATGATGCTCAGTGCAGGTCTGGTTGTAGTTTCTGTATTTGTGGAACAACTTTTTACTTGAATAATTGCGTTGCTGATGCTTTCAGTCCACCAGCTCCTCTTTTTTTTCCACAAATGGGTTGGATTTGTCGAAGTATTGAGTAGTGTCAAGAAAACGACGTTCCCGTCCCGACTCCAACGCTTGACTGAACTATGTGATCCTGGGCAAAACATAATTCTCCTGGTTCTTTAAGAGGCTAGGCCAATATCCGTACTCAGAACGCACACACATACAAACACACATAGAAACATACACACAAGCTCACAACAACACAACAACACACATACTTACAAAAGACTTACACTCACACCCACCCACTCACTCACCCTCACATCCTCACTCACCCTCACCCCATCACACACCCTCACAGCCTCACACCCTCACACACCACTCAGCCTCACACCCTCGCACACCACTCAGCCTCACACCCTCGCACACCACTCAGCCTCACACCCTCACACACCCTCACACACCCTCACACACCACTCACCATCACACGCCCTCACCATCACACACCCTCACTCACCCTCACCCACCCTCACACCCCCTCACACACCACTCATCACACCCCTCACCCCCTCACTCACCCTCACACACCACACACCACTCACCATCACACCCCCTCACTCACCCTCACCCTATCACCCTCACACAACCTCACACACCCTCAGATCCTCACACCCCCTCACACAACCTCAGTCACCCTATCACCCTCACACACCCTCACACAACCTCAGTCACCCTATCACCCTCATACACCCTCACACACCCTCAGTCACCTTATCACCCTCACACACCCTCACACAACCTCAGTCACCCTATCACCCTCACACAACCTCAGTCACCCTATCACCCTCACACAACCTCAGTCACCCTATCACCCTCACACAACCTCAGTCACCCTATCACCCCCACTCACCCTCCCGCTCCCCCTCACCCCCACCCCCTCACCCTCACCCCCTCACACAACCTCAGTCACCCTATCACCCTCACACAACCTCAGTCACCCTATCACCCTCACACAACCTCAGTCACCCAATCACCCTCACACACCCTCAGTCACCCTATCACCCTCACACAACCACAGTCACCCTATCACCCTCACACAACCTCAGTCACCCTATCACCCTCACACAACCTCAGTCACCCTATCACCCTCACACAACCTCAGTCACCCTATCACCCTCACACAACCTCAGTCACCCTATCACCCTCACACAACCTCAGTCACCCTATCACCCTCACTCAACCTCAGTCACCCTATCACCCTCACACAACCTCAGTCACCCTATCACCCCCACTCACCCTCAGCCCCTCACCCTCACCCTCTCACCCCTCACATCCACACACCCTCACCCCCTCACCCACTGACCCTCACATCCACACACCCTCACCCCCACATCCACACACCCTCACCCACTGACCCTCACATCCACACCCCTCACCCCCTCACCCACTGAACCTCACATCCACACACCCTCACCCCTCACCCACTGACCCTCACATCCACACACCCTCACCCCTCACCCACTGACCCTCACATCCACACCCTCACCCCTCAACTCCACCCCTCACCGCCCCATCCCCCAACTCCACCCCCCCAACTCCACCCCCTCCAACTCCACCCCCCCAACTCCACCCCCTCCAACTCCACCCCTCCAACTCCACCCCTCCAACTCCACCCAACATCACTCAGGGACACCACCACATCACTCAGGGAACACCACCACATCACTCAGGGAACACCACCACATCACTCAGGGAACACCACCACATCACTCAGGGAACACCACCACATCACTCAGGGAACACCACCACATCACTTGGGGGCACCACCACATCGCTCGGGGGCACCACCACATCGCTCGGGGGCACCACCACATCGCTCGGGGGCACCACCACATCACTCGGGGGCACCACCACATCACTCGGGGGCACCACCACATCACTCGGGGACAACACCACATCACTCGGGGACACCACCACATGCTATAACTATTGGCATTGTAAATGACAAAGCTATTAATTTTGCTATTTTCTAAAACACAAATAGAAATTTTGACATTTACAATACCAATAGCTCCAAATTTCCTAATGCGAGACCTATTGCATTGCAAATGCTTGTTTATGATATTGACACTAGGAGGGTGTGTCCCCGTGACATGAACCCTATGAATGTGCGGCTCTGCCCACTATTGACCTACTGGGCCCCAGATTGCAGTGCGTCTCTTTCAATCGCTTCCCAGTAAGCGCTGTGCATAGTCACAAATTCACTGCAATTCCAGCTGCAATTGTCTGGGTTTGTGACTGCTTCCTCCTGGTCAGTGACCATGGAAGAGGAGGGCGAGGTTCAGTATGAAAGGGATCCCCTGGCTTCCCTCCAATGGGATGTAGACTTATGATGCAGTAGATGCCTCAATCTATAGGGCAGTGGAGGGGGTTATGCTCCCTCCCCCCAGGGAGCAGCGCTTGGCGCAGTAAATTGTGAGAAAATGCGCAAAGATGTCCAGTTACGGATCCACCCCCCCTTGCCTAGCCATCAGACACAGATGCAGTCTTGGCCAAACGTCCCCGTGAAGCGGGGGTTAATCATAGCGCCTTTACGCGCATTAGGCTGGCTTTCTGAGCCCAGCCTTTTCCTGAGCCCAGGCCTTTTCCTGGTCCCAATGACTCACCTGACCCAGCAAAATGATTCCTGGATCCGATCTCACCCATAGGGACACGGATGACAGTGCCAGCCCGTTCAAGGTTTGGCACCCCTCTTCTACACCTCCTGGCACTGACCCCAATGCGCCTGACAATGGGTCAAACATACTGGACCTGGAGGAACTCCTCCATCCCAGTTCGTCTGAGTGAGTTCCCATCACGAAGGTAGCAAGCTACGTGTCAGGGCAGATCACAGCCTATTGGGGGAGGAAGACGAAAATTGCCTTCACGCGGAGTGCCCTCGCCTCTCTTTGTTAGGGAAGGTAGTCTTAACTCCAGACTTGGACCCCAGAATGGCCACATTCCTGGCCAAATCCATAATAGTGCTCAAAAAGGGCATAGACAGGTCCTGGCGGGAGTGCCAGAATAAGCTCCTGGACTCCCTTGGCCCCTTAACAAAGATCCACAACATGGAAGACGATGCCAAGGCTTTGAGATCCCTCATCTCCTGGAGGTCCTCTTTGGATAGGATCTCCTTCATGGGCAATGCGAATTGTGTGCTGTTCACAGAACAGAGACGTTTCTTCTTAGTAAAGGAGGACCCGAAACATGGGGACCTCACTGACTTCGAGGCAGGGATTGTAACACCAGGGTGGTGGAGGTGGCGGGGGGGGGTGTTCCATGGTGAACCTTTTATTATGTATTTTGGAAAGTCTGTGAATACCTTCAAATCACTAGACAGGATTTTTTCCTCCCGTTTTTTTTTTTTGCGGGGCCAGTCGAGGCAAGGGCCACAAGGCTGGCCAGTCCTTCTGCAAGTATCCTCCTCGAAGGCAAGGCTCCAGGCGCGGGCAATAATCAGACCAAGCTCACTTTGGAAAATTCTAACGGACCAGAGTAAGGTGCTTCAGAGGCCGAGGACACAAGGGATTTGATGTTGACTCCACTTCCGGTGGGTGTTCGCCCTTCTTCACGAAGGATAAGGGGCCATCTGGAAAGTATTTTCATTGTTTGGCAGTCAATTACAATCGATGCGTGGGTCCTGTAGACGTTTCAGAGGTTTCACAGAGCTTTGCAGGTACTCGTTCATGTAACGCACTCCTCATAAGCAACCTGTTCCTAGTAGACAAAGCTTACGTTGGTCAGAGACCAGTGATAAATGTACTCAAGTTCAACTAGTGGCTGGTGTACCACCATTCCAAATTGGAGGGTATCCACCTCTTTCAGGACGCTGTATGTTCCACAGACTGGATGGTCTACCTGGACCTCAGAGATACTTATTTAGCTATTTCCCTCCTCACAGGAGGTTTCTTCAATTCATATGGCAACAGCAAACATTTCAGTTTCCAACCCTACCCTTTGGCCTCTCCTGCGCCCCATGGTGCTTCACGAAGGTGTTCAAACCAGTCATGGAATACCACCGGGTGCATGGAATCCACCTAATTATTTATCTAGAAGAAATGCTCCTCTTGGCACAGGACCTCCGACAGGTGTCACCCCAATTGCAGATAGCATTCAACTTGCTCGAAAGTCTTGGCTTTGCGATGAATGAAAAGAAACCCCTCTTTATCCCCTCTCCAAAGGCGTTTTTTCTGGGGTTTGTCACAGACTCCACGAGGCTACTCGGAGTCTTCCTTTTCGAAAAGTGTCCAAGATTCGACACGAGCTTCGGAGAATGTTAGCCCAACACAAAGTGTCCTTGCGACAGATTGCACACCTGGTGGGTCTCCTATCAATCACCCAGGGCATATTTTCGGGACCCCTGCACTTTCAGGCCTTTCAGATACTAACGGCAAAGGGACCTCACTTACTCCTGGTCGGTCGCCCTCTCAAACGACGCACAGGAGGAGATTATCTGGTGGATTTATCACATATAAGCATGGAACGGGTGAATGATTTTCGGCTCTGCTCTGGACCTCATTACAGAGTCAGATGCCAGTAGGTCAGGTTGGGCCACTAGGTGTGGTGACTTCTCCACAGGAAGGTTGTGGTCTCCTCAAGAACAGAGATTAGATGTCAACTGTTTGGAACTCTTGGCTGATTCCTCTGTGATCCGGTGTCAGACCAGAGACAAGATCCAGTCCTTTGTCCTGCTCAAAAAAGGACAACATTTTAGCAGTGGAGTATATCAATCACCTGGGAGGCACTTGATCCAAGGTATTCTCGGATCGGGCGACCAACTTCAGGCAGGTTCTGTCTGGATCATCAAGTTTCTGGCTCCACTTTTCAGTTACAGCTGCAATACTGGCTAAATCCCCAAATCATGGACTAGGAACATCCAGATTCAACTCTTGAAGAAAGGCTCCCACTTTTTACCTGGTAACTACAGACAAATTGCTCTCCTGGATGCAACTGGGAAAATCTTTGCGGCAAGTATTTTAATCTGAAAGATTTGGCCTTTTCCAGGGAAACTATTCTGATGTACCAGGCAGGTTTTCGCCTTAAGTATTGCGTTATTGATAACATCAGACTTTTATAATCAATAATTGCTAAGTACATTATAACAAAGTCACAGATAGACTATACCGTGGTTGTTGATTTTTCAACCGCCTTTGATAGGGTTGACAGACCCCACCTAATGGAGGCAATTGAAGAAAATGGGGACCCCGGATAACTTAACATTAATTGTTGCCTTGCATAAAGAAACGTGGTGTAGTGTTCAGATGGGGGAGAAAAGGGCCTACAAGATAGCTACTTCAAATGGTCTGAAGCTGGACTGCCTGCTGCTCGTATATTGTTCTCCTTATTCGCAAGTAATCTATTGGAGTGCCTAGTAGGAATATAAAATGTTCCTTATCAAAAATAGCTTCCCACGAAATACACACCTTAATGTATGCCAGCACTGTAGTCGTTTTCAACTTAACACCAATTGGCTTACCACATAATTTAGATGCTCTCTTCAGCTTCAGGGAAGGAAACATATTCATTGGAAACTTGTAGGAAAACTGTTGAAATAGTACACGGGAGAGTATTAGTACAGACGCGTGAAAAGAATACTCCTCTTCGGCACTTCCAACTTAAGGCTACTGCTCATGAAGGTGCATTTTTTTTTTTTTTTTTTTTGCAGAGTTTTATATAGCGCGAACTAGACCCGAACCGAATCAGGTATCAGAGCGCTTTACATAGCACCAGTTACGTTACATGAGGACACACTTTCATTTTTTTAGGCACAGGGAGATTAAGTGATTTGCCCAGAATCACAGGAGGTTTTTGGCGTCGTTACCGAGGCTCGAACCCAGATCCCCAGGTCCGAGGTCGAGCGCCTTAGCCGTTAGGCCAACTCCTCATTAAAGAGCGTTTATTCTTCTTCAAGAAGGCGGCACTTTTATCCACTTTTGTAAATATACACAGTTAAAATCCCCCCACTCTGACATACCCACCAGAATATTTACTAATAAACAAATGGCATATTCTAAATAATAGCGCAGGAAAATTACTAAGGAAAATAACCACTACAAGTCAAGTGGTTAGGGCTTAGGCACTACGATTAGAATTTTCGCTAACGAGTGCCTATACAAAAGCCTTGGCCAACACAATTAGATAGGCTTATTTGTTACACACAGAAAAAGATGCGTTGAGAGCTTTCCTAAAGCATAGAACCTTTGAGGTTGGGTTGAGCAGTTACACTTTTAATGAAAATCTTGCAGAAGCATTATTCCACTTTAAATGCACTAAATCACGTTTACAGTCTTGGTTGAGGTCACATCGAACGCTATTTAAAAAAAAATATAGGACACTGCACCTTAGCTTTGACCTTGAATCAGCTCACTGCTCTCAACTATCCCATATTAGATCTTATAAAGCTTCCCTTGAATACAAGATGTAGCAACAGTATTTGAGATTTACTCTCAAACATAACGTTAGATGATGCATCATCATGCTTCATTTAGGGATCTTGCCTTTAGGAAGCCATACAAAGCATTGGGATAAAACAAGCAACAAAACAGGATTATGTACGCTTTGTAATGGAGGAGAACACGACTTAGACCATGTGCTATATATCTGCCTGAATAAACTTTTAGTAGAAGCTTGACTTTGTTTTTTAAATCGTCTATGTTTTAGATATAATGAATCCGCTGTTAAGGATTTGTCTGGCTTAATCTATCTACAAATTAATTTGTTTACTATAACCTGTATACATGTTCAAAATCTTTTTTATCACTGTTTTAGAGAAGAAATTGCACTTCTTGTTACTAAGTTTTACAACAATGTATTTCCCAATATTTATTCTAATTGTTGACATTGGTAGAGGGCTAAATAAATCCATTAAAAAACTTGATATCGGTCACAGCGAATATCTTCCCGGCCAGGAGAACGGGGTGGTAGACTAGCAGTCCCATCACTTCTGGGACGCCAGCCTCTGGAAGCTTCTTCCGGAAGTCTTTTCCAACCTTCAAAACCAGTAGGGTCCTTTTTCAGTGGACTTGTTTGCCTCCAGATTGGATCATCAACTGCCGAGGGTCATCAGTTGGAGTCCATGGACGCTTTTCTACAGAACTGGGAGCTGGAGACAGGGTAAGCGTTTTCTCCGTTCTCAATGATTACGAGGGCATCAGTCCTGATCAGATGCCAGCGGGCAGAAGTGGTGTTATCACCCCAATTTGGAAATCTCAAGTCTGGTTTTCTGTTCTTCTGGAACTTTCTTGGGATTTTCCAATCCATCTCCCACTATTTCTAACTCTTCTTCTCAATCAGGACTGGATCCTGCACCAGCTGATGCTGGAAGGGTCCCTTTGCCAAATGGTGTGGCGGCTTACAGGGGTCGATGGTCGCTCCCGGAACTTTCAACACAGGCAGAAGATCATTTGACATAGCACCATCAAGCGATACCGGTCTGCCTGGAGGAGATGCTGCCAGTGTGTGCGACAGGATTGTGATCCCGTGTGTGCTGGAACAGTTTAAGCACTGAATAGGCAGCCACAAAGAACACTAAAACTTTAGCGCAGCTGCAATTACCAACAGTGCCTTTGGATAAAGGGGAGCTGCCTTCATTGAAATGGTATATAAGCTGCCACTGAAGTGAACATAGACATTAGAGCAACTGTGAGTCTATAAAAAATAGTTACAAACATTGGAGTCTGTTTTGACACAAATCTATATCTTGGCCATGAAATTTAAACTTTTGTTAAAACAGCAAGTTTAACTTCACCCGCTGCTCCAAATTACACCATTTTGAATCGATCAGGGTTTCAGTAATGCAGAGATTGATTTATTGCATCATTATCTTTGAAGGGGCCTCAATAAAAAATATATGAATTTCCAGTGACTACAAAAAGAGGGGTAGACTCTGCTTTAACCGTAAGAAATCAAACCTTATACCCTGGCCGCAAAGCTCTTGGTAGCCCAGAAAATACATTTCATATTTCTATCCATCATTTTCAAAGAACGGAAGAACCGTGGCCTGAAACACCTCCAGACATTTTTCCCAACTTTGTGTCAAATTCTAAAGTTCAGAAAATGTAACTACCAATCTTTCCAAGTTAATCGGTTCACAGATTAAGATTGGACTGCACCCAGCTCCAAGGTCCAATAATTATGTCCCTTTTGACCTATTGTCATTGCAGGTGTCAGAACAAGAACAAAAGTTACTTACCTGTAATCTGTGGTTCTCCAGTATTGGTATCTTTCATAGATTCACATGCCTGAATCATTCCCCGTTGTCGGAGTGGGAGTCCCACGGTACATAAAAAAAGCAATAATTATGCACATAATAACCATAACATAGGTAACATAGAACCAGGAAGTAAAGTAGCCAGAAACTAAAAGGAAAAAACTTCAGCATTTATGACTTGTCCAAGTTATTATATACAGTCCAAACTGCAGCCAATCAGGTGACAGCACCCTCCAGAATGTTCTCCTCACAAGAGTGATCCACAGTGAAAAGAGCACAAACGAGCCTCTGAGGCGAGGTGGGTGGGTTGCATGTGAATCTATGAAATATACCAATACTGGAGAACCACAGATTACAGGTAAGTAACTTGTGTTCTTCTCCAGTATTGGGGCATCTTTCTTAGATTCACATGCCTGAATCAGAGTAGAAAGCAGTATTTCCATAATAATGCTGGTACCCTAATTGTAACATAAACATATGAACAAGAGCATTATGCAATAACACACATAAAAGATCTATATATATCTATCTATATATATATATATATATATATATATATATATATATATATGAATCACCAAATTGCTCTAAGCTTTTCAGAGGCACACGACAGGTCCCCGCCCTCGGGGTTTGGAGGCTTGAAGGTTTCGCATGCCTTTCCGCTCCTCTTTGTTTACTTGCCCGACGCGTTTCAGGGAAAACCACCCCCTTCCTCATGGGCTGCTGTAAGAACCACTCGAAAAACATTTTCCACTTCACTTGACCTTTTTATTAAACAAGCCCCTAAGTGGGCGTGTGTGTGCTCAGTGCATCGCTCTCACTGAAAATAGAAATTGACTTTGCATTTTCCAAGGAC
The DNA here is from genome assembly GCF_964261635.1 of Lissotriton helveticus. Classification (NCBI taxonomy): domain Eukaryota; kingdom Metazoa; phylum Chordata; class Amphibia; order Caudata; family Salamandridae; genus Lissotriton; species Lissotriton helveticus. The sequence continues at coordinate 1,949,913,347 of NC_136061.1, read as the reverse complement.
CACAAGGGGGTCTGCCATTAAAATCACTTTCTAAATCATAGCCCACGAGTGCCGTCTACTTTCGTTGAAACTAACGAATGTGTTGGAGAAATATATATATATATTGCAATGTTTATATAAATAAATAAGCATAGCTGATATGTGTCTGAGAAAACAGTAAAGTGGAAGAGGAAAGAACAGAGGCTCACCTTATTTAAAAAGATTACGGAGAACCACTTGCCCCACAGACTTATCTGCATTACTGGCAGCTTCCAAACAGTAGTGCTTGGTAAAAGTGTGCCTGCTGGACCATGTTGCAGCTCTGCAGATTTGATGAAGAGGCACACCAGCAAAACGAGCAGTAGAGGAGGAGATTGCTCTAGTAGAATGTGCTCTTGGAGTTGTTTGTAATGGTCTTCCTGCTTGCTGATGACAGAAACAAATTGCAGCAGAAATCCAATGAGCTATGGTCTGCTTGGATATTGGGTGTACCTGGCGTATCCTTCCATAGGCCACAAATAGCTGGTCAGATTTACGGATTGAAGAAGTCCGTTGTAAATAGAATTTCATCTCTTGATGTCAAGGGTATGCAAAGTCCTTTCCGCAGGTGATTGAGGATTAAGAAAGTCTTTAAAATTATCGGTTCGTTTAGATGGAAGTCCGAAGGTACTGTAGGCATAAAACTGGGGTTAGGGCGTAGCACTACAGAGTTTGAAGTGAATTGAACAGTGAAGACTTGAATGTCACTAACCCTCCTAGCTGATTTTAAAGCTAATAGCAGAGACACTTTCCAAGATAAAAAACCTCAAATCCACTCTATGAATAGATTAGAAGGGGTGTTGCATAAGTTGTGCAAGCACCACGTTAAGATGCCAGGATAGAGGTGGGCGGCGGATGGTAGGAATCATTCGAAACAATCCCTTGAAAGACTGTTGAATGATCCTAGCTGAATAAAGAGAGTTGGAACCACCTTGTCGAAATCTTGAAATAGCCGCTAAAAATACTTTAAGAGTAGAATGGGAAAGGCCTGATTTTGCCAAGTGCAAAAAGAATGGTAGAATCTGCTCCGGTTTTGCATGGATTGGTTGAATATTGGCAGTTTGACACCACATGCAAAATCTTTTCCATTTAAGTCTGTACGTCTTAATAGTGGAAGGCGCTAGAGCATTGGCTAAGACTTCCTTACAGTCCACAGGAATGTTTAAATGAGCGAATTCAAGGTGTTCAGGCGCCAGGCCGCTAATCTCAGAGATGCAGGGTCCGGGTGGCAGATCTGCCCGTTCTGGATGGACAGAAGGTTCGGTATTGGTTGAAACTGAATGGGATCGCAATCGGAGAGAAGGTGGAGTTCGGTAAACCAGAACTGGCGAGGCCACCTGGGAGCAATGAGTATTAGGCGACAAGGTTCTCTCTTCATATTCCAGAGAGTCCTGGAAACCAACGGTATCGGAGGAAAGGTGTAAGCATAGATCTGCGACCAATTTATCAAAAACGCATTCCCGCATTACTGCTTGTGGGGAAGCCAACTTGCAAAGAATGGGCATTTGCGGTTCTGACTGGTCGCAAACAGGTCTAGATCGGGACGACCCCACTCCTGAAAAATTCGATCCAACGTTGGTTGATGTAGCTCCCACTCGTGATTGGATACTGTTGACCTGCTAAGGAAATCCGCCAGGACATTGGAAACTCCCGGAACATGGACCACTGACAGGCTGATCCGGTGTCATATCGCCCAATCCCAAATTTGTTGGGCTTGTTGAGAGAGCAGGGTGGACCTTGTTCCTCCATGTTTGTTCAAGTAGTGCATACTTGTTGTGTTGTCCATCCGGAATAATACTGAAGCCCCCAGAATGATGGTGCAAAAAGATTTTAGGGCCAGGAAGATGGCCAGCAATTCTAGGAGGTTGATTTGCCACGTCCGCTGCAGGATGTTCCACTTGCCGCTGAACGTCAACCCTTGAAGGTGTGCTCCCCACCCCTCGAGGGATGCGTCTGTGGTGATGACGAAACTCGGAGCATCCACTAGGAATGCGCAGCCTGCTGCCACGTTCCTTTTGCAAGTCCACCAGTGTAAGGCTTCTCGCATACGGGAGTGATGCGAATGAGATAGTCGCAGGACCCCGAAACCTGTAACCATTAGTCGTTGAGCTCCTCTTGCAGGGGTCACATTCTGAGATGGCAGTTGGGGACTAAAGGAATGCAGGAAGAAAGCATCCCCAGAAATTATTTGAACTGCCGGACTGAACGCACCTTTTTGATCGCAATAGGTGGGCAAATCTGCAAATCCTTTGTTCCCTTTCGTTTGAGACAAATGCTTGTGTCAGTTGAGTATCTAACGTGGTGCCCAAGAACGTCTTTCTTTACGATGGGACGAGATGAGACTTGTCGAAATTGATATCTCTGAATGTGGGCTTTCGCAACAGTGAAAGAATTCGCCTTGATAAGGCAATCGTCTAGATATGGAAAAATGTGGATCCCCTCCAGACGAAGGTGTGCGGCCACAGGTGCTAGAACCTTGGTAAACACACGGGTGATGAACGTAGTCCGAAAGGAAGGACCTTGAACTGAAAGTCCCTGCTGGCCACTCTGAACGTCAAGAATTTTCTGTGTCTGGGTAGAATTGGCACATGGAAATACGCATCTTGGAGGTCGAGGGTGGCCATGTGATCCCCGAGGAGAGGCGTTGAAGGATTTCTTTAAGCGTCAACATCAGGAAGGATAACTTTTTTTTTGGGGGGGGGGACTATTTTGATCGCTCCTTTTTGTAACATCAAATTTATTTGGGGAAAAAAGCTCCTTGAGATGAGCTGGAGAGGGCCTTTGGGAGGAAAGTTTGGTGGAATCTTTATGAACTCTAGACCATGGCCTCTGGCCACAATGTCCAGGACTCACTTGTCTGATATATGTTATAGTGGACCAATTCGAGTAAAATTGGGAGTTTCTTCCTCCAACTTCTGAAAGGGTTGGCGGTAGAATAGTTGGCAGGTGGCAGTTGCCACTGTTTTTTAGATGTATCCCATCCGCGGTAGGAGGGATTTCGCTTATTCTGTGAATAGGAGGTATTTGGTTGTCTGTAGGACTGTTGGCACAGACGAATAACGTTGGTTACTTTAATAAGATTGGTATGGCCTTTGTTGGTTATAACCTCCTCGACCAGAAAAGGATCCATAGCCCTTAGCGCCACGAAAGGGCGGCTTCCGAAAGAGGAGAGTACCGAGAGATCTTGCTGTCTCTGTATCCTTCTTGATGGCCTGAAGGGCCTCATCCACATACTGGCCAAAAAGTGATTCGCCATCAAACGGTCTATCAATTATTTTTGCCTGAACCTCCTGGCGAAAAGATGTAGATTTCAGCCAGCCTTGCCGCCGTAGTACTGCGGCACCTGCTAGTCGCCTAAACCCCGTAGATGCAACATCCACTGTTGAATCTATGATTTCAGCAGAGATACGATCTCCTTCTTGCAGGATCTTTAGTGCTTCCAATTTAGATGGCTCACGCAACATATCGATGTAGGGAGAAATGTCCGACCACATCTGTCGGTCGTATCGGCCTAAAATGGCCAGAGAATTAGCAGCACCAACAGTCGTCGCTGCCAGGGTGGAAACCCTTCTTCCAATAGCGTCCAATCGTCTGCCATCACAATCCGGAAGAGCTGTACCGGAGAGGAGGGGTTTCTCGCTTGTCGTTGCGCTGCTTGGGCAATAACAAAGTCAGCTTTTGGTTGACCTATGAGGCATGCATGTGAATTGTCTGGTGCCTTATATTTTTTGTCGAGGCGCGGCAGGACCGCAGGAACAGAAGCAGGAGCTTTCATGACCTTCAATCCTCTTGCCAAATGAAGTGGAATAGTCCGTACCTGTTTCTTTAGCTGATCTTTGAAGTCGTATAAGAAACACTCATCTTTCTTTGTTTCCACAGGCAGGAGGAACCTTTGTGTTGCCCTTTCCATAAGAAGATGAAAACCTCTGATGTCAACTGGTGGAGAATCGATGGGAGCCGGAGTGGAAGGAGACGGAGTTTGTATCTGGTAATCGTCCCACCTCGTAAGAAGCGATCTGTCGTCCAATTCTCCTTCCTACCTATCGTCGTCCGAGGTGTGAGCATCATGAGACTGATGAGAAGACACCGGAGAAGGTGGTCTGGGTGACCTCAATGCAGAAGAGGAAGTTTGAGGAACAGGTGTTGGTGGAATAGACGAAGCTGATTCAGATAGAGGGAAACGACGATAATAATCAGTCAGCATGAACTGTAAATTATTTAACAGAGCCAAAGGCATTTGTGCCGTAGGGATTGCATCTGGAGCTGGACCAACAGTCTCTGGGGAACGATTATCATCCTGATCCTCATCGTGATATTTAATAAATAATTCTGAAGGGCTCCTGGCAGTGCGAAATCTGTCATCCTCTTCGGATTCCTCATCATCCTCTCCATAATCCATCAACTGTTCAGGTAACTGCAGAGGTACCTTAGTAGGGGAAATATGAAGTGGAGAGAGGGCCTCCAATGAAGATCCACACCTGTGAAGCAAGGAAGATGCTGTTGTCAATGGAGGCAAGAGCGCAGACGTCGTAGACGGTGTAGAAGGTGCAGTGGCCGTAGACGCTGACCACACCTGCAACACTGTGTATGAAAATAATTGTAGCGTTGACAAGGGAGCCGTCGACGGAGTTGTCGTCGACAAAGGTGATGTCAATGGGGTAATCGTTAACGAGGCGGTCGTCGACAACGAGGCAATCGTTGACGAGACCCTTTAATCTACGTCGTCGAAAGGACGTCGACGGTAGATTTTTATTCCTTCATCGACGATATTGGCTTCACGGAGACGGATACCAGCGTCCATGGCGATGATGCCGACGACATGATCATCTGAGGTCTCGGCGACGAGAAGGTGGCAGTCGACGTCGTTGTAGTGTCAACGGAAGGCTTCGTCAACGAAGATGTCGTCGTCGATGGAACCTTTTTCTAAGGTAAATCCTTCTCAGAAACTCGTTTTGAAGCAAGAGACTTCGCAGTTTTTCTCGGGGGCGTAGTAGGCAGAGGCTTACTCTTAGAAGGTGGAGGAGCCTTTTCTGAGGTGGAAGGCAATTCAGCACCCTTAGTGGTGTGTTGTTTTTTCAACACCTTAGCCCCAGGAGAAGAGAAATCCTCCTCAGCAATCCTCTTCCTAGAGGACATAGTTGTGCCAGAGGCAACACTCCTCACATCAGATAAGGGGTTGTCTTGATCTTTAATCTTCTGTAGCCACAGAAGCAGACGTCCTTCTCTGTCTCTGAGGGTTTTTTGAGGGAAGGTTCTGCACATCTTGCAGTCTCGCACCTGGTGATCAGGATACAAGCAATAAATGCACTTCTGGGGAGGTCCTCAGAAAACAGCCAGAGCTTCCCACAAGACTCACAAGGTCGAAAGAGAGATTTCCTAGATGGAGACATCATGAAATGAAGAATTCCTTAAGAAATTGAAAAGTGCTGAGCAGAGCTCAGGGAGACTCCCTTCACAAGACGTGCAGTAGAACATCTGAGAGCCTGAGACTCTGAGGAGAACATTCTGGAGGGTGCTGTCGCCTGATTGGCTGCAGTTTGGACTGCATATAATGACTTGGACAAGTCATAAATGTGGAAGCTTTCTCCTTTTAGTTTCTGGCTAATTTACTTCCTGGTTCGATTTGACCTATGTTCTGGTTATTATGTGCATAATTATTGCTTTTTTTATGTACCATGGGACTCCCACTCCGACGACGGGGCATGATTCAGGCATGTGAATCTATGAAAGATACACCAATACTGGAGAAATATGGTTACATAAAATGGAAAGTCTTATGAGTGAATGAACTAGTGTATGAGCAGAAAGAACCCTGAAAGGTATCTATAGGCCTCCTAAAGAGTTCTTCGAGAACAACATGTCATTACAAAACAAATAACTCACTTTTTGCCCTGTGCAGTGCCAATGAGAAAATAAGCACACAATGAATATTATGAATCAGCAGCTGAGGCCAAGTTGAGGCCAAGTTTAGCATAAGTCAGGAAAGCATAGGCCTGTACAACCCAGCATTTTTGTTTTAATTGCAAATGACTCGTATTAATAAACAAATATGATTCGGATCAGGAAATAACTCTCACATAAACAAAACGTCTTGGCTAATTCCAGACCCAAAAGTAGAACAGCAACGTAGAAAGGGCTTGTCTCTAGTTTGAGTCTAAATTCCATAATGTCAATCACACGCATTCCTAAGGAGTAAACACTCGCACTTTAACTTTAAAAATGCACAACCTCAAACCTCTTAACAAGCACTTCACACTTTCTTTTCTATAATGGCCGCACTCGCTCGACCTAGATTATACCATAAGCATCTGCACCCTACATTTATAGAACTAGATTTTATAAATGAACAATTGCACCTGAATGTTTCATAATGCATTGCACTACAGCGCCCAAATGAGCATTTGCACTTTCACCTCAAAATGGACTCTGCTTTTATGGTCACACTATTTCCTAGATTTTACATTTGTTTGATTTTAAAATAAGCACTCACATTTTTAAACTACGCAGGGTACTGATCCATTAAGGTTTATTTTATCTGTCCCCGCACCTATTCTGGTCTCTAAAATTAGCATCTGCACTTTGAACCATACTACGCCGCATAACCTTTTGTCCCAGTAGTACGTGCATAAGGAAAGAGGCTCCCTAGGCCGGGGTTACGGGGTTTAATTGATTTTACTGCCATGAATTTATGACAGTTCTAATGTATGTGTTACTGTATAGGTAATGCTCATGTATTACATTGCAACAGTTTCTATTAATCAAGCAATTAAGAATGAATTACTTACTGAGTGTGAGGATTGTTTCAGCTAAAATATTTAACAGGGTAAAAAGGACTAATGAGCAATATTAGAGAATCGACAGAAAGCAACCGAAAATGTCAGTAGTGTTTTGCTACACTTCCCAGAAATGCAAGCTTAAAAGTACTTATGTGAACCACCTTTTTATGTTTTACTTTCCAAAAGGCACCCCTGTATAGCAGCGTGTTACCCTGGGTTGGGAGGGGATGTGGCACATTGAATACAAGAAGCACAATTAGCCTACGGAATACTAAATCTATAGCTGCTCTCCTATGTGATTAAAGCATCATTGGTTCGACTAAAAAATAAAGCAAGAAATACTACTAATAAGACCGAACTAATAAAAATATATATATAAAAATAATCTGAGAAAGACCAGAGATATCTCTTGTAAAGCATTCTTTCTGTAAGTAATTATAAGAATCTAAGGACACAGTTTATAATTTAGCAGTTGGGCAGCTCCCGCAAGGGCGACAGAGTAAATTACTCTGTCATTCTGACGGGGATCCTGACGGTCAAATGTTGAAATGTCAGTTGAACATTTGAAGCATTGACGGGTCCTGACAATGTATTGTAATTTTGCCGTACGGCTCTGTCAAACATGACGGAGCCGTACAGTAAAGTTACAATTTGTTTTTTTAAAAATAAATAATAATCCCAAAGCGGGGTTTTTTGGGAAAAAAAACCCTAAAAATAATGCCCTCCTTGCCATGAGAGGTAAGGCGGCATTAAGCACTTGTCATTGCCTCTCACTGTAAGGGTTTTCCTGGTGATGAGGAGCATTCAAAATCCTTATATGTCCGCCCATCTAAATTAAGTGGGCGGAAATGTAGCCAATTTTCCGACGTTCACAGAGGAGACAGAATAGTCTACGCCATCCTTGATCTATGGTCCAACCGTATTTAAATCGGGTGGGGGGACCATGGTCTTGGCGGGGAGGGAATTCGGTCATCACTGCAACAGATTTTCCCTGCCGCCATGATTTAAATTAGGCCCCAAGTCTTAAAATATTACTGTAGATAAATAAAACACTTGGGCTGTCTACTTTATTGCAAAAAAGCAAAGCAGCTCTGCTAGTAAAGGTACTCCTGTTTTACACCGATACATTCTTTATAAAGCAACTGAATATGTGTCTAACAGTTGGGAATTAGAAAACATATATCATCTTTTGATCCATAAAGATGCTGTACACAAATTGGGAGTCTGCCTTTCAATCCAGGTATAGCAGTGTATTGCTCACTAGAAACTTGAAAATTTAAAGAAACAGAATGGGGGCATGAGGAGTAAAAATGTCCTCTAATTTGAGTTTTAGTGAAAAAAAATGTTGACTGTTGTATACAGTGAACTGCCTCCTGTAAACATGAGGAAGAGTTCCAAAGCCAAGCTTACTACAGTTACAATGCACATCATAATACTTCCACTACGAGCTTGAGTCGCGTTTTCGGAAACCATGAAGTACATGGGAAACAAATGCTCAAATTTGATTTATCCTAATTTTAGTGATAACGTCCAAAAATGAATCTCCTTGTTGTATAGTTATTTCATACAAAAACAGGAAGTCCACCTTACCTCCAAGGAGGTGTAACAGAACCCTCCCTCTAGTCAGATGAAACAAATCCTTCAGTCTTCAATGACGTGGCAGGGTGGATTAATATTAAAGAAATATTTGTGCTGAATCGAATATATGAAAAAGTGACCTCTTTCTACATAACGCTCACTTTGCTTTAATGAGGTAGAATGTGACTAAAGTGCATTTTTCAAAGTTTTTGCAAATTACCATGAAGTTGTACTTCATGGTAATTTGTGTGCCCTAATAGCGAATTTGCTATTTTTTTTCACTTTCATGCATTGCATTTAAGGAATCTCAATTTGAGAGTCCTTAAATGCAAAGAATCGCAATTTAGCGAATTCTTAATTAGCGATTTTTGCATGTGGGATGATGCATCCCAAATGCAAAAATACCGGTTGCAAAGGGGCAGATTCTGAGAATCTGCCCCTTTGCGAGCGGATTTCAGCTTGATGAATCTAGCTGTATGACCATATTAAAGGGTATTAGGGTCTATTAAACATTGACCCACCAATAACCTTAATCAAATTCAAAGATACCATACCTTAGTCTACACTGTCATATAACCAAATAGCTGTTTGCCCCGTAGACCACCCTTTTTTGAGGTTATCCTGGGAGCGTGTGGGAGCAAAAGTATTTTACTGAGTGCCTATTATGAATATTTGGAGTGGAGTTGTTGCTTTGAGCGTGCATGCAGTTAAAGTAAACTAGGTGTATCTATATAGTTAGTGAAGTGTGAGGAGTTGTGAGTCTGGTTAAACTTGATTCGTTCTTTGGTTTACGTTCATGAAGGTTTATGGATTAATGGTGTAACCAGTATAATTTAGGTCCAGCTCAGTTTTAGGTTGTGCGAGTAGATGCTGGAGTTGTTCTGACCGTATGGTGTGTTTTACAGGTTTGGTCTGATCTGGTACCCTTTGAGTTTTCACTCTTTTGGTCATTAAACGAGAAGATGCGTTCGATCCTGTGACATGCAGAGCTTTAAGTGAGCCGGGTCTCACCGCGTCTGAGCACCAGCAGTTTTTGAAAGGGGCCTCGAAACGGGTCTCTATCGGGCTCTGTATTGTGCCCTGGCACAGGTGGTCCTGCAGTGACAGCAGGCACATTGAATTTTGCGTGCTCGCACTGCTTACTTCTCACTAGTGGAGAAGTTACGGCATGACGTCATGCCAGGTGAGTGCTGTAGTCGAAGGGAAATCCTTTAAAAAGAGTCATTTTCTCTCTGTATTTCCCTTCTCTTTTTGAAACTCAGGAGCAGCAACATCGTCGTGGTGTCAACAGGGCTTTAAGTGGAAGCTTTTGCAATACTATATACAAGCTATAGGTGCTGCTTATTTATCTTATACAACTAACAACCATTGACAAAGCCAATAGTCCTGACTTCTTGTAGGTATGATGTTACTTGTTGTATCGTATATCTGCATTCAATGATAGAAACAGCAAAATACAAGTCGGGCAGTGCACTATGCTAAGCACAGATTTTTAGCTTGTGTGTTTTTAAACCTCGCCCTTAATTAAATTGACCATGCCCCTTTGAGACAGCCCCCAGTTTTTTCATCCCACTTAAAGCCCTGGTGACATGTATCGCTCTGCCAAGGTCTGAATAGTTATAGTCTTTACTCGATAAGACGACACAGGCATTGTGCCAATGAGCGTAGCGTGGGGCAGATGAAGGCAGAAGATGAACGATTAACACCTACTGCGCCTTGTGGGCACCAGTGTCTGTACTTTCTAAACCGATGAAGCCTACTTATAAGTGAACAATGTACAGCTTCTTCTACAGCTGCAGACTCTAACATCAGCCAGGCTCTGGTACTCCTGGATTTATCTGCAGCCTTTGACACGGTCGACCATGATATTTTGGTCGACCGTGTCGAGGAGGCCGGTATCCCGGGAGCGGCCCTTAATTGGGTCCGCTCATTTCTGAGTAACCGGTCAGGTTAACTTGTGGTGTCCCACAGGGCTCTTCCCTTTCCCCTCTTCTTTTTAATCTTTACCTCACTCCCTTGATCCGGTCCTTACGAGGAAGTAATGTCACTGCCTTTAACTATGCAGATGAAATTCAGCTTATTTTTAACATTGACTCCTCGGACCAATCACTTGGCACATTCCAGTCCACCCTGCGCTACATCAGTGATTGGATGGGGGCTAATCACTTAAAACTTAACCCCGACAAGACCGAACTGGTGCTTGTCGGGGGCCTTTCCAACCCGTGGAATTCCAACTTCTGGCCCTCTGATTTGGGCTCCCCCCCTTGCCCTGCTAACTCCGCTAAAAGCCTGGGAGTGACCATATCCAATGATCTATCTATGAAACCCCAGATTTCCACCGTGGTGTCCTCTAGTTTTTTTCATTTACGACAAATCCGGAAGATCTCTCGTTTTTTCACCACTGAGGCCCTCACTTTGGTTCTTCTGGCTTTGGTCATGTCTAGAATCGACTATGCCAACTCGCTGTATGTGGGCATTCCGGCCTACCAGCTGAACCGATTACAGCTGGTTCAGAACCAGGCCGCACGATTGATCTTCCGCCAGCCCAAGCACCAACACGTTCGCCCCTTGCTAAAGTCTTTACATTGGCTCCCTGTGGCTGAACGTTGTAACTTTAAACTGGGCTGCATTATCTTTAAGGCTCTGGCTGGTCTTGGCCCTGCTTTTATTTTCTCTTCCCTGTGTCATTACACTCCCTCACGCAGCCTTCGATCTTCTCATCTGGCTTTGCTTAAAACTCCCACCATCAAACGCAAGAAACATGGTGGGCTCCGATTTTCATTTCTCGCCCCCTCCTTCTGGAACGCGCTCCCGCTGGAGTTTCGGCTCACTTCCTCTTATACTCAATTCAGGTCCCTCCTGAAGACTCACCTGTTCAGTAAGAGTTATAATTAGGGTCCCCTTTGGTCTCCATTACTTTTTTCTCCCTGCTGCCCCTCTATCCATTTATCGTTTCTGCTCCTCATTTGCCAATTAGCGCCAAGAAACTGTTGGGTGTAAGTGCGCTTTATAAATCCTTTTACATAACATAACATAACATAACATTCATGCTCCGCAGGAGGTGGCTTCAGGACATCACAGTGACTTAGATTCTCAACCTTAGGACAAATATTAACTACTTTTTTCAAATAGATTTGGCTTGTTTGCGATGGATGGAAACAGGAGAGCTTATTAAAAGATCTTACCTTGTTCATGTGAAGTGCAACTGGCTGCAGGTGACCAGGGTTGTGCAATACAAGGTCTCATCACTATCGCCAATAACAGTGTTTTCCATGGTTACATCTGCAGCAACAAAATGATAATGTTAACAGTATACAAACTGGTGCTTCCCACCAATGATTCATTGCATGAAGGCCTCTGAAAAAAGCTCTCCATTCAGTGAGTGGTGCTAAGACAGGGGTGTAAGGGCCTAAAATGGAGTCCGATTTCCCACAAGGCCGGTAGGGGTGGGCCCTCTGAAATACCAATGGGACTAGTTCAGAATCTATTACATGTCAAGGAAAAGCCTTCTTACAATGCACATCAATGGCAGGCAAACCCTCAACCTGTTCCAGCCCTGCAGTCCCGACTGAGTAAAACTTTCCGCCACCCTGGAGACCAATCCACCAGTTTTCTGACAAATGGAAAATACAAATGAAATATAAAGGGCCACCTTGATAAGTCGCGCAGGCGTGCTCATGAACAAGTGTACCTGGCATGTCAAAGACCACGTGATCCATGGGGGGCTTGGAGCTCAGCTGCCATATGGTCTTCACCTCATTCTGCCCGTGTCCACTGATGATCTCCACTCGCCATGTCTGCGGATGAGCACTAAGGAAGGGCAGAGAGGGGCAGAAGAATTAGTGGGGCCTGGCCTACCTACTGATATCCACTGGTGAACAGTGGGACAGAGGACCGGCTGCAAAGATCGCTCCACCCGTGACTAGGGCACAGTGCCTCGACAGCAGGTATTCTGAAACTATGCGCCAAATGAAGTCCTGACTGAGGATGCAAGGATCTACTTACTATAGGTCGGTGACCAATCAGAATGAGATGCAAGGCCCCAAACACAGAATCTCAAGAAAACCATTGAAAACGCTGCTTTTCACAGTTTTTAATACCGCCTCGGGCACAGAAATTAGCACTAGCCAAAATCTAGAGAAGTGCACCTTCCACACAAGTTACAAAAGAACTACATCAGTACATAAACTTCAAGCACTCTTCCACTAATTATCCTATAACACACTTATCAGCCGGCAGTATAACAAGGAAGGATGTCTTACTGTTGGTAGAAGGAACTGACCACACTCTGCCGGACGGGCAGCTGGAAGACGTGCTTCTCGTTCCACGGGTTCTCTTTGTAGTATTTAATGCATGACCTAGAAGGTTATATAAATATGTTTCAGTACAGACAGAGCAAAAACGTTTAGGCAACAAAAGGGACAGTGCACTTAAATGACATTAGCATGGGCGCAGAGTGGGCTGTGGGAAATGGGGGGTTGGCATCCTCAGCAAGTTAAGAAAAAATCAACGGTGGAAGGTAAAAATGTGTTCTAATAAGTGAAGAAAGGTATTAATTCGGAGCACACAAGGGCACCAGGCCTATCCAGTGCGCTTAATGTCCTGCCTACTAATTGACCACGCACACGCTACTACCTATATTTCCAGCTTAGACTTGCTATGACACTTTGCATCATTTATACGGACTCACCAATGACAAAAATAATGGATTTGGTAATGAATCGTGCATTTTACATTTGAAAAACTAAGCAGTGAAAATACATCGCATGGTTTACTAAGGATTGACAATGTGGCGGCTCAAGTGATTTAGAATCATATCATAAGCCACCGGTGTCCAACATAAGTCTCTTAGGGCTGAGTGATATCGACATAAGATTAGATCATTTTTTAAACAATAAATCTATTTTATGGGGGTACAGAGCCATTAGTTATTATGATGCATTTGCAGGTGATGAAACTAAATTGGATTCACACACATCATGAAAATACTGACCAGAATACGACCCTCTTGGGTAACTACTGGACACCCCAGTCATAGCCTACAGTCAGATTCCCTTCACAAGTAGCCAAAAAGAAGTTTGTAGCAAATTTTAAACAGGCACAGGCACATTTCGCCCTTTGAAATGCACTTTGACGTGGTTTGAGTACTAAAGATTAAGGGGTGTCCGGTTGACTCTGCCATTAGAGAAGCAGGACATGTCCTAACCCTGGCTAAACATGGAACAACCACCTGCACAAGGAAACGAGTTACAAAGAGTTCTTACTGTGTCAACGGGAAGAGGTTCTCGTGGCCTAGGGAGAGGAAGACGCTGCAGACCACCACAATTTCCAGCATGTGGTGGAGTTTGCGCACACGGTGCACCTGCTCTTGAAGATCCACAGAGGTCGAGATGAAGTAGTCCTGTAAGAGCGAGAGACAAGTGAACATGAAACCCAGCACGCTTGGGTGCAAGAGCCTAAAGATGCAGAGGTTTGGCACAGCATGTTTAGATGTAACTCAACGTCAGTGTTTTCAAGGCTTTGTGATGATTTTACATTCCCCCCAATGGTATTGCCAAATGGAGGTCATCCCAAAGAAGAGTCTGTAATATGGACTAGATCGATAGCTCTATGCGTACCATGAAGCAGATTGATGACTGTGCGAAGTCTGCAGCCTACCCAGAACCAGCCTGCAGCTACAGGTTGTACTATAGACCAGTTGTGCAGTGATTAACGTTGACCACACTAAGTCCTTCAGTTTATACCACAAACCTGTCTGAGTCCTGAAATGGGTACCGTGAACAAGATGTAGATCTACAGTGTCCATTATAGAAAAGACGTAGCCTTGCAGTGGGGACTGCGGACTAGACACATCTAGACTGTGCGCCGTGGAACAGACTAAGAGCAGCAATGTATACCTGGACCAGACTGAGTCCTAGAATATGGACAGTGGACTGACGGGTGCAGTGAGTACTGCTTTTAACACGTATGGTTCCGGAGGGATATTCCAGAACCGAAAGAGGGTATAGAGAACCTCTCAAAACTGAAAGGAAAGGGGATACATACTCCCACTGTAATAACCTTACTTCAAATAGTATCCTCCCCTATGAACAACAGTGATTAAGGCAAGAGAGATATCTATACTCCACTGCTCTTAGGCAGTGGGAGAGGAAAAAACTTCTTTATATATAACCCTAACTCCCTCTAGTAGTGCATGCTTCATCATCAGGTTCACCCTGATTCCCAAGGGTCAGGGTGGGCTCAACCATGTTCCAGGGAGCTCTTTCAAGAAGTCTTGATTTTTAAGAGGGGGTTTTACATCAAATAAAAATCCCTTGTTTCCATCACAGTGTCCCTTTATTGGTGGGGTGAGTGGGGATGATTAAAAACTATGGGAAGTGGCAAACAGGATGTTGTGGTCCTAGGACCCTAAACTAAAAGCGTTATTGCAGTGAGTACTGCTAAAAAAATACAAGGGGTTAAATATGTACCAGCGCCTACCAAGGAGTACAAGTGCGTACCGTGCACCACAGTTAAGCTTGAAGTGTGTGGCTGGTAGTTCTGGGATAGAAAAATATGAAGTTGCATGGCGGACACAGAATAGCCTTCTTTACTGAAAAAACAAAAATGTAATCGCATACACATTCTGAATAATAAAAGATCTCACCAAGTAATTCAGAGTCGCTAGTTCTTGACCTGTGGAAAGAACAGGCAAGTTCAATACAACAGAGCAGCAAATAGAAAAATATAACATTGAGATTATTCACAGTTAATAGAGAATAGGAAACCTAATAAGCCGGACCATTTTTAGTAAATAGATTTCAAACTAATTTGAGGAACACATTTATACTATACCATTCCAATATTGGTGGATTGTCACATGATTACACAAAGTGAAGTTTCACTTATGAGAAGTCAGCCTAGCATATGATGTCCACTATTCTAGTGGGTTTATAGTGGTGAGCAACCCGAAATACCCTTGAGGGCTTGGGTAAATATATGAAAAGGTAAGAGGTGTGCCTTCAAGGGAATTTATTTTGATATTATATTTTTAAACTGATTTAGAAAAATGTATCAGGACAAATCAATGGTCCTCTAGTGGAATGAATCAGAGATACAACTTTTTTCAGATTAGCAGGAGAATACACTTTGTAATTCAACATAAAACAAATACAAAGAAACAAACACTAAAACGGTGTGTATGAAAAAAAATTGAATTTATCAACAAGTTAAAAGGCAGTGAAATTAGGATACAAACATATAACCAGGCCTACAGGAATATTGTTAGTACATCAATATATAACTCTGTAGGTCCTGATGACACCTTTTCCTGATTTTCAAATAGGTAGATAGATAGGAAAAAAGGCGATGGTCGACGTTTCGATCTCCTATGTATTAATCTGCGAGACCATCTTCAGGACTGTAAAATTTATATTTGTAGTGCCATAATGTAAATATGAAGCAATAATGTTTACAGTTACATTAATATCGATACTTTAGGATACACATTTTATCTATAACACCTGTGTTGAGACAAAAATACATACATAGAGACAAAATAGACAACAGAAAAAAGTTATTCACAAATGCTGTCATTAACTAATATTATACATTTGGAAAAACAAGCATTTCAGTATTTTAGTGAGGGAAAAAATAATGTCCCATGGTTTTAATAATATACCTTAAGGTTTCTAATTGATCATCGAGGTATATGGAACTGGAAAAGACTTATATCACATCTCGTGATTATCATGATATATATATGCATTAGTAAAAATATAAATATTGAAACGACAATTAGTCATCGTGTAGTTAAGTTCATTCAATGGACTCCTTTAAGAACTCAATTTATATCAAGCCACCAGTAGCAGTCATAAAAATGTTGACGTATCGCTTATGGGTAATAACACTCATTTTCATTGTTGTTTAGGGAGCATTAGGGCTGAATTGTCAAGGTCATAGGTAATCATATATGATCCAACAAAGATAGAAAGTCTTAATGACGTACCTCAATAGTTACTAAGGTATACTTCTAGTTGGTGAAATCAGAGCTAGTGGGGGAATCTTCAATCAGAGTGATATTTATTGCAGGTACTGAAACAACATGAAAGCAATAAGTTGCAATAAGTATCTATTGCGGTCCTGGCTCTGCGCTCTGTATTGCGTAAAGTAGTCATTGTCTCTAAAAAGTACCTGTAACTTCTCTGTGGGAAGCACAGATGGTGAGTAATTAAATACGAGGATGTGTTGAGACCTTCAAGAGCTGGATGAAACAGCTTGACTGGTGGATGGCGAAAACATAGTTACCTGAAAGAGTTCGCAAAAAAACATGCTATAATAACCAACCGATTTTGAAGATAGCGTATGAAATTTATAAGCTCATAAAATTACCTTATTTCAATTTCAAGGAGCGTTGCCATATAGGTAATAGACAGGATTAGTACGATGTAGTCTGTAAGGACATAGGTGCACTGCCATTAGAGACACTTATGGGGTTTATTAGCAACTGTCTGAAATTCATGGCACTGTTATAAGAAATTACCTTCTGAACAAACAGAGGGCTGCAAAACGTATGTTCTGCCTATGTGTAGTGCGTTTGCATCTGTGACTCCGAACAAAAGGTAACGCTGGGTGACGATACGCTCCTCTGAAGTTTCTGAAAATAGATGAAAGCTCTAATATAGTTTCAATATAGATACCTTTATATATTGTTTCAGATTGCAACTAATCTGCTGGCTCATTCTTAATGCGGGAAATAGACTGGGAGCACCGAAAAGGTAAATTGAAAGATACTGGATAGTTTCGTAACATAACGCTATCTTCATCTAAATGGGGGTTTTGATACAGTTCTTTTTGATACCCTTTTAGAATACGACGAGTCGTTCTGAAAGCGAGGCTATTGGCTTAAGCTACATATCGGCAGATTGTTACATCACTACGCACAGGCAGAACATACGTTTTGCAGCCCTCTGTTTGTTCAGAAGGTAATTTCTTATAACTGTGCCATGAATTTCAGACAGTTGCTAATAAACCCCATAATTGTCTCTAATGGCAGTGCACCTATGTCATTACAGACTACATCGTACTAATCCTGTCTATTACCTATATGGCAACGCTCCTTGAAATTGAAATAAGGTAATTTCATGAGCTTATAAATTTCATACGCTAATCTTCATAATCGGTTGGTTATTATAGCACGTTTTTTGCGAACTCTTTCAGATAACTATGTTTTCGCGATCCACCAGCCAAGCTGTTTCATCCAGCTCTTGAAGGTCTCAACACATCCTCGTATTTAAATACTCACCATCTGTGCTTCCCACAGAGAAGTTACAGGTACTTTTTAGAGACAATGACTACTTTACGAAATATAGAGCGCATAGCCAGGACCGCAATAGATATGTATTGCAACTTATTGCTTTCATGTTGTTTCAGTACCTGCAATAAATATAACTCTGATTGAAGATTCACCCACTAGCTCTGATTTCACCAACTAGAAGTATTCCTTAGTAACTATTGAGGTACGTCATTAAGACTTTCTATCTTTGTTGGATCATATATGATTACCTATGACCTTGACAATTCAGCCCTAATGCTCCCTAAACAACAATGAAAATGAGTGTTATTACCCATAAGCGATACGTCAACATTTTTATGACTGCTACTGGTGGCTTGATATAAATTGAGTTCTTAAATGAGGTCCATTGAATGAACTTAACTATACGATGACTAATTGTCGTTTCAATATTTACATTTTTACTAATGCATATATATATCATGACAATCACGAGATGTGATATAAGTCTTTTCCAGTTCCATATACCTCGATGATCAATTAGAAACCTTAAGGTATATTATTAAAACCATGGGACATTATTTTCTCTCTCACTAAAATACTGAAATGCTTGTTTTTCCAAATGTATGATATTAGTTAATGACAACATTTGTGAATAACTTTTTTCTGTTGTCTATTTTGTCTCTATGTATGTGTTTTTGTCTCAACACGGGTGTTATAGATAAAATGTGTATCCTAAAGTATCGATATTAATGTAACTGTAAACATTTTTGTTTCATATTTACATTAGGGCACTACAAATATAAATTTCACAGTCCTGAAGATGGTCTCGCAGATTAATACATAGGAGACCGAAACGTCGACCATCGCCTTTTTTCCTATCTATCTACCTATTTGAAAATCAGGAAAAGGTGTCATCAGGACCTACAGAGTAATATATTGATGTACTAACAATATTCCTGTAGGCCTGGTTATATGTTTGTATCCTAATTTCACTGCCTTTTCACTTGATGATAAATTCAAATTTTTTTCATACACACCGTTTTAGTGTTTGTTTCTTTGTATTTGTTTTATGTTGAATTACAAAGTGTATTCTCCTGCTAATCTGAAAAAAGTTGTATCTCTGATTCATTCCACTAGAGGACCATTGATTTGTCCTGATAAGTTTTTCTAAATCAGTTTAAAAATATAATATCAAAATAAATTCCCTTGAAGGCACCTCTTACACTATTCTAGTGGGCACCTTGCATCAGTCTAAACGACCCTTATTGATGGTGGTTGTAAAGTCAACCGTATAGACAAGCTATCCTAGTGGTAGCATGGACCAGCAGTCTTAGGCTAAAACTTCAGAGAGCATGTAAAGCAAGCTGTTTTACCAATTATAATCCCTTAAATACCAAATGAAAGGACACCGCACAAGGTATATATCAAATATACATGTATGTATTTCTAACACAACCCCTCTGCACTCTTTATGAGGTCAGAGATCGAAGTACATCACCAGTTACTCAATTAGCATACGATAAGTTGCACAAATACAGTTTTGCCCTAGGGGCCTCACAAACCATATACTAAGTAAGTGGTATAAGAACCACTTCAGAAAAAGTGAATAGGCCTAGGGAATCGCTGGGGCTACACTAAACAACCAAAGGTTAGGAAGCAGGAGACCCACGGGAGACGCGTGCAGTGTCTAAACACAGTCGCGAGTTACCATTGACTTATAATGGAGAACAAAGAAGTTACAAAGTTACTGTTTTAGGGAACTTCCGGATGGACTACGACAAAACCCCTCTAAACTAGAACACTTGGATAGTCAATACCCACGGGAGCACCAGAGTACTCGCGTTACCTCACCCAGGGAAGCCGGGTGCATAGGTGTCTTTTCGTGTCGGGTTTCGTTGATGCTTTCAATGGAGATTTGCAAAGGAAGTGCTGCAGGCGGCCAAAGGAAGAGTGTCCGGGTGGATCCAAGGGTGGATCGAAGAACTGAATAACCTGAAAGCAGAGGGGACAGAGTCTGGGTCACTAGCCAGTGACCAGGAAGGAACCAGGCGATGTCGAGTTGATTTCAGGTGAAGAGGTGAAGGTTGTCTCTGCAGCCACGAGGACCAGGAGGTGTCGACGATGACCGGGAGCTGGATTCGAGCTGTCCCACGAAGGATCTAGTTGACTGCGGTGTCGGTATCCGGGTTGGACCCAACAAGCCTTGGCAAACTCAATCCACGCAGGAAGTGAAGATTGGCTTCAGGTCAGACCAGCAAGGTCTGGGGAACTTCTCCTTTGTAGGGAAGTTGGAGCAAGCCTGGAGCAACCAAGAAAGCAGTTTCAAAGGTTCGTCTTCGGAGGGCTCACTAGCCAACGGGCTAGCAACCGGGAAGAAGCAGTGAGCTGAAATGCAAGAGCGGGCCCAGTGCGGCACTCGTGGAGTGTGGAGGGCTGAGCTTCGGTGCAAATGGCGCTCGGGTCTGGGGCTTCTCGTACCCCAATTCACAACTGCGAGGGTGCCTCGGTAGTTGCACAGTTACCAAAATGCAGGATGTCCAGGGTGTCCGGTCCCACGTCTCTCGTGTCCACCACGGGTCTCAGCTTTGCTGTGGATGTGGGTCGGAGTCAGAGAAATCTGAGAGTCCAGTTCCTGAGTCGCTGAGTCTTTGGGATCCGTCGGGAGCATCGACAAAGCAGACCGGCAAGTTACTGGTGGTGCCTGTTTGCACAGGGTGCTCACTCCTTGGCCACAAGGGAGATGTCTTCCGTCTTCTAGTCGGTATAGAATGTCGAAGGTCCAAGAGTTTTGTTTCAGAGTTTCGTTCCAGGATAATCTAAAGTCCTGAGGACACAGCACCTATCTTTATACTAAGAAAATGGGCTGGATTACCTGCTAGGTCCCTCCTATGGGTGGACCTGAGAAGGGGGTGGTTACACCCCTTTCCCTTTGTGCAGTTGCGCCCCAGAGCGGGGCTGGAGTGCCCCAGCAACTGGTTTGAACCGGGCTATGCATGGAGCACCTTGTGTGCCCCAGGCAGTGTCTGGAAAAGCATCTTTCCATTCAACCCACCCTGCCCCAATACACTACAGGCTGTCTTGGGAGGGTAGCACCTCCCTCGACAGGAAACCTATTGTCCAGGCCTCCCTTGCTGGAGTTTCCCCCAGCTGCAGGAGGTCAGACTTGTGTCTGTGCAGCAGCATCCATTTCGTGATGCTGGGGCTCTGTTTAACTTTAATCGGGTAAAGCAGTAACATACATGTCTTTTCCCTCAAGAAGGGTGGAATGCTACCCCCGCCGCCAGAACTGGGGGGGGGGGGGGGAGTATTCCAAAGTGTTTGACACCTTACACGACATGTTTTGATAAAGCCAAACCAAAGTTAGCATTAACCGCGAGGATTATAATGCACTTAAGAGTATATGGTATGGCTATATCATAGAACAGCTATAAGGAGATGGTTCCGAAAGCTGCAGAGGGGCTCAGCTCATGCTAGGGCACCCTCTCACATAAAACCAAGCACTCTGCCTCCAGGATTGTTAAGGCCTGCCATAGGACTTATAGGTTACTATGTGTCTATATATAAGGTAGATATAGACATACTATATCTAAGTAAGGGGTGATTACACCACCTTACCCAAGCTGAGTGATCAGCCTGTGGTGTCAGTTTAGATGGCCAGCCAGGGGTGGCATAATACATGCTGCAGCCCCTGGTAGGACTTGGATGCACCTATGCCCTGGGTACCTATGGTACATTATACAGGGGCTCACAGAGGTGACCCAATACCCAATCAGGTATGTACCTAAAGTACATGGTATCAATTTAGAGAGAGAACAGCTGGGCTGTGGGTCTGATTAGCAGGCCCACAGCCACACTAAAGTCGAAAAACCAGAGAATCACAGCAAAAAGTGGGGGTGACCATAGGAAGCAGACGCTACTCTCCTACATATCTCGTAATACATAAATTGTAGTGGGATTTTTAGATTGTACTCCCAGTAACGAGGTTCTGTCTTTCATAATCACACATTCGAATGAAACAGCGAGTAAAGCAACACGAAAACCTCCAATCCTGAAATCTGCACGAAAGACAGACATTTTCCACCAAGCAGAAGTAGCCCTTAACCCCCTGCAGTGCATCTTTCCAAATTAATGCACATCAGATTTATGGAAGAACAAAAGCAGAGGGTTTGAAAGTTATAATTGGAGGACTCCAGTTTTATCTTTAGCAAGTTGAAACAGAGGTTCATAATAATGTCATAATCAGACAGCTATCTATTAAAGGCGTTTGGTAGTCACAGAACATCTCGCCTCATCTGAGACTCTGCAGTGTGATGATGTAGGCTAGCTCCAAAAGAAATGTGTCACAAGGGAGCCTATTAGAGCACACATCAGAAATGCGATGATGGAAAATACATAGACTGTGGAGTAGAAACACACAATCCTCACCAATTGGTTCAACTGGGTACCAAAGTTTAGAGAACAGGACATAGAACTGCAGGAAGAGGGCTACATTGGGAGTCAGACGACATGGAAGGCGGGTGTGGGCTTAAGTTTTTGGGACCGTCCAGAATACAGCTCAGTAGATAGCTCTCTAAACCCTCTGTACTAAGGACTCAGTCGATGTAGCAACATGAGACAGAGTATCGAAGGAACTGCAACCCTCCTGAATCCATTGACTATTACATGATTGAGGTGGGTATTTGGTAATGATCAGTCCTATGAAACTTCACAGGAATGACTGTGGAATTACAACAATTTCATCATGGGTAGGCAGATGAAAGAACACTAGGTAGCTAGGAACCCATTTTAAGACTTTGCTAAAAGTCCTAGCGCACACAATATGAATACAATTTATTATAAAAATAAATAACAGTAACAGAAAATCTTGTAACGTTATAACAGCACTGTTAGGATTTCCTGCATCCACCAACCCTCCTTTCACTTAGCTAACTAAGCTATACTTAGTACTGAAAAGAAGCCTATTCAAATATTATAGATGGCTCACACCCGCATACTTCTTTGAAGAATGGAAGCAGGGTTCAATAAAGAAACAGCATCTGCTGCCCCTGTGCCCATGTTTCAGTTGCTATGACCTCGAGAAAGGCAGATAAGCCAGACTGCGTAGGGGACTCTATGCGCCTTCTTTGTAGCCTTCAGCAAGAAAATAGTGTTCACAGCTAACAAATGACCCTCAGTCTCGAATCCCTGGAGCAAAGTTCCTCTCTATCTAAAAACACTTTGTTCTAGCTCATACATTCTGTCTTCATACTGAACATCTTCAGAACAAACAAGTAACAATCAAGCCCCTCTAACCTCTCATCTACTTATATTCTATGAAACCTTGTTCATTGTTTACAAACAATAACTAGAATTGCAATTCAAAACATGCAACAATAAAACAGGAATATACTTCAAGCAAGCCTGAATTATCACACTGCAATGAAAAAGACTACTACAATACTGGCATTTTCTTATTTGCAATAAAACACATTCCTAAATGAATAAACATATATAATGTGAAATGGGAATACCTAGAATATAGAAAATAAATGAAAATTACAAAAGATTTGGACTGGCTCTCTCAGTAAAGAGCAGGGATAGTAATGAAGGCTGTGAAAAAGAGCAGTGTGAAAACCTAAAGGCCAACAGGGAGATGGCCCAGCTTGAGGTTTTGTGTCTCTGCGCTAGGTGGATACAGTTAAGTGATGAGACTACGGTGACAGTTGTACATGGCAGACTCACCTATAAAGCAATTAATGTAATCCTTTTTCATCTTGTCCAAACCGATCTCCAGTAACATGCGGATGGGTGCCAGGCCAGTGAGACTGACAGGTTCCATGGTGCCACTATAGGACTGCTGAATTATACGGCTAAGCGAACTGCTGCTGCCTCTGTGAATCTGAAAGATCGTAGAAGGTAAGGGAATAAGAGATGCAGCAAACTAGGCGTCTACAGCTTGAGCCATTGTCCAGAGTCAAATATCTCATGACTCATTCATCTGACAACTCCTTCAACTACTTTCCACTAAGCAGACATAACCTATTCTTCATATCATAAACAAACAGAGACTATTTGTCTCCCCATTTTGCCCATGTTTTCCCAACAACTTTCAAACTATGGCAAGAAACAATATAACTCATGGAGGCCAAAATGAACAAAAATGTGTAGAAAAGAACATTATGTTTCCCAGGGACTGGGGGTTACTCAATGTCTTTAATAATAGCCAGGCTTTGTTGTTGTGTCATTGGTTAGCCTACATCAAAAAACAAAGTTCTGGGCTTTGGACAGGTAGGGCCTCCGGATGTCTTTCCTTCCCCAATACCCCTGAACCACGCACCAGGACCAATTTCTGATTGGAATCGCCATGTTATTGTGGGTTGTGAATTCCACCAGAACAGAAGTATGAACATCACCACATACATGCAGACTAACCACAAGGTACTCTTCCAGTTGGGCATTATACCAAAGTCCGTTTTTTGATAAAGCAGCACTAGCGGAGCTCATTTACAGATTCCAGAAAACATTTAAATCAATTTAGGCCTTTAGCCTCGGCCACCACAGAAGGGTTTAAAGCAGGAGTCTGGTGCACAATGAATACTGCATAATGACCCAATCTGTAGTCTAATATAGGTTGCTAAAAAGCAGCACCCTACATCTGCTTTCCTCCATCAGCTGGAATGGTACCATTGCCGGACAGGAAGTTTTGGAACTTCAGCCACTTAATTTTGGGTTCATTGAAAACAACAAGATTTCTTGCTTAAGGCATTCCCTTTTAGCAAACCTTTGTGTTCGATAATGCAATGGAGTGTAACACAACAGTCAACTTAGGTTAAGAGGAAAAAGACCCCCACAGCACAGACATTGGCAACACTGGGAATGATACTGGCAAAAAGAAACATCGCCAAACATTGGGGTGTAGCCATCACACCCACGCATAAGGAGTGGTGCAAAGATAAGAACATGGCCATGGTGGCAAAAAAAAAACGTATATGTGCGTAGAGGTTGTCTGAAAAAGTGGATAAAACTATAGGAAGGATGGAACACCTACAGGGGGGGGAATATGTGCATTGTCAACAGTAACCAGTGAAATAGAACATGTATTCAATAGTTATAATGTAAACGAATGATTTAATTGTACCACTTACGATTCAATAAAAGTAATTTTTAAAAAAAGACGAAAAAGACCCAATCCTACACTTTTACCTTTACTGGTTATTAAGCCTAGATCTGGGCAACAACAAACCTATCTTTAAATAACTGGAAAAGAGCGGAAACCGAGACCTTCAGAAAGAATACTTAGGGCCTAGAAGACAGTAAAAAATAAGGATACCTGGGGGAGTGGCTTGCGCGCCGCTGTGACATGGAGGTCTGCGCTTGAGCTCCGAGGTGACGAAGGCTGTCGAGGTGTTTTTCTGACACCCATTCGCGGTGGAATCTGCTCGGAATTGCCGCAATTGTAACCGGAACATGCCGTGAGCGGTTTGTGCGGCTCCTTGTACTTAAGCTGCTCGGAAGGCATAGATATTCGGCGCAGAGCCCCTCTCGCTAGATTTCGCGGGCAGCCGCCATTTTCTTGCCTGGAGGCTGCGCTCGCGTTATTCTTTCTTCATGTCCTGGGCACTTCACCGGAACCTCGCTACATAAAAGGGAAGAGGTGTTACTTGCCCTAATTAGTTCTGTTGGCTTCTTCAAGAGGGCTTCTCCTCCTAACATGTTGCGTTTGGGAGCTTTTTGTGACGTGGAGAATTATGGCACCTTTTCATGACTGCTTGCAGTAACAATTCGACAAACTTTATGCTGGACTTGCTGGTGAGATACATGTGTCTTTTTTACTGCTCTTGCTATCCGGCTTGATGCTTCTGTTCTCACAGAGTCCTTCTCTATATTCCCTTTTCTGCAAACGGCCGCCATTTTGTGCTTTGGTAGTGGCGATTCTGTTTTACCACAGCTGCTGCTATATTTGATGTTCTTTTTGGCCATTACTGTGGAAGTGACATTTATGACTGTGACTCTGAGATTTCGCTACAAGAGAATGTCTTTTGTCCTTGCCAACTAACTTATTCTACTGCAACTCTAGTACTAGTCATATGGTTATACTCTGCTATCTTTTTTTGCTAAATGTCTCCTCAGATATATTCCTCAATATGGTGATGTTTGTATTCTAATTGCAACATTGTTTTTTTTTCTTGAATTGGGATGTTCTCAATGACGCCATTGTACTAAGATATTTGCTGTAATTCATATGTCTTTACACATATTCTGCGTACCGTATTTGTTCCCAAGGTGCTGTTTTTATTTCTGAGGTTTATGCACCTTTCTTAGCTGTACTCATATAGGATACACGTTAATGTATTTTTGTTTTCCTTACATACTCTAATGGCTGAAAACATGGGTCTGTCTCCCAAGACCAAAGACTCGAAAGGTAATCTCAAGAGATTAAAGCAAACCTCTCCTACTCCGGAGTCGGCTCAGAAAGATGCTGGTACCACGTTGGATACTATTCTGTCCTGTTTGAATGCTGTTCATGATATTGCGGAATCGACCAAAACCAATACCGACCTTCTTCAAGTTGAGGTTGCAACAATCAGAAATGATTTTAAATCCTTATTACTTCGTGTTTCGGCGGCTGAATCACGGATTAGTGGTGCGGAGGATACTGCGCAACAGCACTCTAAACCAATACAACAGATGGAACGCTCCATGATGGCGTTACGGAGAGACCTTACGGATCAGGAGGATCGTAATCGCAGGAGCAATCTGCGTATTTTTGGTCTGCCCGAGGATGCGGAGAAGTCAGCGTCCTCTTTAATAGACTTTTTGTATCAATGGATTCCTTCTGTTCTACAGATTTCCTTTCAGAACGACTTTCAAATTGAACGTGCTCATCGAGTCCCTACTTTACGGCCCAAATCTTCACCTTATCCTAGGGCGGTGATTTTTAAACCGCTGCGTCATCAACACTCTGAACAAATTTTAGCTCAGATGAGGAAGATCAAGACGGTTACCTGGGAGGGCCACAGGATTTATATTTCTCAAGACTTTGCCAGGGACACTGTTATAAGACGGAAAGGTTTTCTTAATCTACGAAGGCGACTACTCGACATGAATATCCCGTTTTCCTTTGCTGGTCCTTCAAGATTTCGTGTAACTCTTAGAGGTCGCTCCCAAATCTTCTATGAGCCTTTGGATCTTTCGACCTTCCTGGATAACCAGATGGGAGTCTCAAATGGATTCTTCATCCTCTCCTGGACCCTCGGGTTCTTGAGTAGTTCCTGAAATGTTTTCTTGTAATCTTCTTGATGTGTAAGTCTTGGTGTAGACTAACGATATGATTACTAGACTTCTAGATATACATGCGGTTTATGATGAATCTATGGTTGACAAGTTTTAACCTTCCTTTGCATTGCAGGTTTTTGTGTTATTTGTTTCTTTCCTCTTTGCCATTATGTTTATCTTGCCTGTTTCCAGTTTGAGGCTCGTGTTCCTTGCTGATATCCTGTCAATAGGTCTTCCACTCCATGTTTCTTTTCTTTTCCATTTCTGTGGATACCTTGTTATGTAATGGTGATGTTTCATTATTTCTTTTGGATGCTTTTCTATATTGTTCATTGGTCTGGTGAATCGATATTTTTCGTGGATTCTATTTATATTGCTTTTCTTATTTGTTGATCTGTTTCTTTTTCTCTAGTGTTTTCTATCTTAATCGATCTTCTATAGCTGTCTTTATTTCTCTCTATGTGCATATAGCATTTGTCTTTTGCTCCATGTTTATCTCTTTATATTTGTTTTGTTTGTATTTGTATTGCTCTTTATTGTTTAACCGTTTCCGATGTATTATATCGTGGTTTAGACTTATTTGTACTTTCCTTTACTTGTTCTAGGTTTGGGCGATATGTATTATTATCTTTCTATTTTTTATTTGATCCTTTATTTCTGCCTTTATTTGTTTTGATGTGCATACATCATTTGTCCCCGTTTTCTATCTTTCTTATTCTTATTGGTCTGATTTTATACTTATTACTCTTTATTGTTTATTCTTCTGATTTCTTGTTATCGAGATATGAAACAGTTGTTTTATGCTATTTGCTTAAAGTTTGTGAGGTATGAATTCATATACCTTGTTTTTTTCTGAGCATTTTGATGAATTTCTATTTATTGTTATCTCTTGTTATATTTGATATATGCTTCTACTTCTACTGTTATGCATTAAGATATAGTCCTTTCTGTTTCTATACATTTAGGTTATGGTATTTTCTACTGTTTGATGATTCCTGTTTTGATTTTACTCGCTTTCCTTTTTCCTATTATTGGATATACTGATGTATAGCTATATTGTATGATTATGAATTTCTTCTACCAATTTCTATAGGTCTTCTTATATTTTCCCCTACCGTATGGGGTAATGGATTGTTATTTCTTTCCCCTTGGTGGCCTTTTTGCTTACCTCTCCATGTTCCCCCCTCGTATGGATTTGGTCTCTTCTAGATCTCCCCTGGTGGGTCTCTTTCTTCTTATTTTCCTGTTTCTTTTTTCTGGTTTTCTTTTTTCTCTATATCTTTTCCCTTTTCTTGTTCTCTTTTCTATCTTTTCTTCCTTTCTTTCTTTTCCTGGATCTCCTGTTCGCACCTCTGATTTGTGGGGTCTTTCATGTTGTTGGGTCTGTGTGGTTTGGCGTGTTTTTGTTTCTGCTTTTGATTTATCTTCTTTACTATCAGTGTTTAGTGGATTTTTTGTTCTTCTGTTTTTATGTCTGGATTGAACGTATTGTCCCTTAATGTTCGAGGATTGAATCACCCGGCGAAAAGGGCTAAGATTTTGGATTATTGCAAACATCTCTCTACAGATTTAGTGCTATTACAGGAAACGAAAATATCTTATAAGGAAGCTTTATTATTGAGGAAAGAGTGGGTCCTTGATTTGGTGTGCTCTGATGCTTCTGGTAAAAAGAATGGTGTGATAACGTTAATCTCTAAAAATTCAGGGTTGTCTGTGGTGTCTGCTGAACATGATTCCGAAGGGCGATGGCTGCTGTCCCGCCTTTCCAATGGCTCTCTTGATCTTTACCTTATGAATATTTACGCTCCAAATATTGATGATCCATCGTTTTGGCGGTAGATCACCAAAAAATTGTCTGAGGTTCCTCATAAAGGTAACCTAATAGTTGGTGGAGATTTTAATCTTCCTATGGACCCAATTTTGGATAGACAACCTGCTTTTAAATTTCGTCCCCCTAGGGCTCACACACAGATGATCAATATGTGTGCCTCTGCTAATCTTCAAGACCTGTGGCGTCTACATAACCCTACTGGAGGTGATTTTTCTTTTTTCTCTTCGCCTCATTCTAGCTTTTCTCGTATTGACTATCTTTTAGTTCATTCAGCTCTTTTACAGGTTTCGTCGTCTCCTCACATCCATCCTATCCTTGTTTCTGATCATGCTGCGGTATCCTTTTCTCTCCTCAATCTTACTGACAAGAAAGAACCTCGTACTTGGAGGTTAAACACGGAAATTCTGCATGATCAAGACTCAGGTTGCGGCATTGAATGAAGAGATTGATAATTATTTTTCTGATAATGAGGGCTCAGTCAGTTCCCCAATAGTCTTGTGGGATGCTTTTAAGTGCACGTTTAGAGGACAAGTTATTAAACATATGGCAAAGAGGAATGCTGATATTAAGAAAGAGCTTACAGACTTAGCTGATGATATTAAGGAACAAGAGTCTCTCTATCGACATTCTAAAGATAAACAATTACTACAAACCATTAAAAATTTGAAGTATTCCTACAATACTATTGTCACTAAAAGAGCACATATTGGGGTTCAAGCTCAGAAATCCAAACGCTTACTTTTGAAAAACCGCGCAGGTAAGATTTTGGCGGCGACTCTAAAATTTCAGGAATCTAATCTTAGGTCATTTCAGATATCCTGTATTACTGATAACTCTGGTACCAAGAAATTTCAAACTAAGGAGATTCTTGAGGGTTTTCGAGACTTTTATAGCAAGTTATACACTCCTGTTAATCCATCCTCATTTGATCAATGTCAACAGTTTTTACAGACGCTTCCTATCCAGACGGTTTCGGATGATGACGGTGTGAAGTTGGGAGTTCCGATTACTACTGAAGAGATTATACATGCAATTAAATCCACACGCTCGGGAAAGGCGCCGGGTCCTGATGGTTTTCCCATCATGTTTTATAAAACTTTTCTTACTTCTATTGTCCCTCGTCTTAAAATTTTTTTGACACTTTTATATCATCAGGAACGGTTTTGGGTTCTGCTGCTGACGCTACTATCGTAGTGATACCAAAGAAGGCAAAGATCATTCAGATCCTAAAAATGTTCACCCCATATCCCTCCTCAATATGGAGGCAAAGATTTTTGCTAAAATCTTAGCCAAACGTTTGGAATCCTATATACCACTACTTATTCATCCTTCTCAGACGGGCTTTGTTAAAGGAAGATTGGCTAGAGACAATATTCGTACCTTAGGTCACATCTTAGGGAAAGCAAAATTATCTACTCTTCCGGCGGCTGCTCTTGCTCTTGATGCCGAGAAGGCTTTTGACAAGGTTCCCTGGTCTTTTCTACATGCAGTGCTTTGTGCCCATAATCTTGGTGATTCTTTTGTTAATATGGTTATGTCCTTATACGTACATCCGAGAGCGAATATCAGAGTTAATGGTGCTACGTACTCGTTCTTTGATCTTTGTCAAGCTACTAGACAAGGGTGCCCTTTATCACCTCTTTTGTTTTTGTTATCTATTGATCCACTTCTGCAGTTAATCAATCTTCATCAAGATATTAAAGGTTTTAATTTTGGCTCACACTGCATAAAAACTGCTGCTTATGGAGATGATGTACTCATTTTCTCTGATGATATCGTTTCTGCTATTCCTGCTATTTCGGATACTATTAACCTTTTTTCTAGAGTATCTGGCTATTCCCTTAATAAAGACAAAACGGAAATGTTCCCGCTCAATGCTTACTGCTTTCCAGCTCATATGGGGAATGCTGGTTTAAAATGGCAATCGAAACAGATTAAGTATTTAGGAGTTTGGTTTCGTAGTACTATTTATGACACTGTAGCCTATAATGAGGCTCAAACCTTACTCAAAATACGTCAACTATTAGATACATGGTCTCCTAAATATATCTCCTGGTGGGGACGCCTTCAAACTTTAAAAATGATGATAACGCCCATTATTAATTTTGTTTCTTCTATTATTCCTATTAGGTTATCCTCGTCTTTTTTTCATGAAATTGATTCTCTCACCTCTAAGTTCCTCTGGAGCGATAAAAGAGCTAGAATTGTTTATAGAGCTTTGAGGAAACCCTATGATATGGGTGGCTGCAATTTCCCTGATTGTGAAAAATATCAAGTGTCTTTTTTAGCCTGTCAAGGTGCCCTTTGGTTCTCCTCCGATACTCCCCATACGCCATCTTGGGTATTGATTGAACAAGAGTTTTCTTCCCCCTTACCTCTCTCCTCCTTTTTAACTATATCAACATTGTCTATTCCGTTTTCTCGTTCCATTATCTTAGACACCATTGCAGCGGTGAAAACTATTGACAGGAAAGTCTCTACGCCAATTCATAAATCTAGGGGGTCCTCTTTATGGCGCAATTCAAAATTAAAATTATTATGGACCCTAGTTTAATGACTTATTGGGCTAATAAAAGAGTTACATTGGTTCATCATCTTTATGATTCTAATAATGATCCATTACCTTTTTCTTCTTTACAACAACAATTTTCTCTTTGTAATTTGGATTTTTATACCTTTTTAAAAATAAAAGTGGCTCTTGCTAAGCTTCGTCTCGATCCAGTTTCTCCTACTATAGCTCTATTACAATTGTGGCTTAGATCTGGTCATGTGGCTTCTAGAATTTATAAATGTTTGTCTTCCAATCCTCCTGCCTTAACTACTGTTACTCCACAGAAATGGCTGCACCATTTTGAT
Source organism: Lissotriton helveticus (assembly GCF_964261635.1). Taxonomy (NCBI): domain Eukaryota; kingdom Metazoa; phylum Chordata; class Amphibia; order Caudata; family Salamandridae; genus Lissotriton; species Lissotriton helveticus. The sequence continues at coordinate 1,949,881,759 of NC_136061.1, read as the reverse complement.
CATGATCTTACTACGCATATCTCCTCAGATACTTGGCAGTTGATTGGGAGGTTTTCTCTTCGTAATAAAATTGCCCCTTCTCTAATTCAATCTAAAAAAAAATCTGTTAATCTACTACATTGGACTCCAGCACTATTACATTCTCTTGGTCTTAAAGATGATGATCTTTGTTGGAGTTGTGGTTTGGATACAGGTAATTATCCTCATATGTTTTTTGAGTACACTTTACTCCAGCCTTTTTGGGATTTGGTCCATAAACATTTTATGTTAATATTTAAGATTCAGTTTCAGCTCTCCTTTACCATGGTTTTGCTGGGTCCATGGGCCTCACGTATTCCATTACCTTTAGACTCCTTAGATTTGCAATTACTAGACCTCTTATTGTCAATAGCGGTGAAAATTATCCTTATGGAATGGAAATCTTTTAATTCCATCTCTTATCCTACTTGGTGGGCGTGGGTATCTTTTTTACGTGGAGCGCATACCTCAGTGGATGAGGCTCATCTCTCCCCTTCATTTTCTAATAGAATTTGGAGAGCCTTAGATGAATATATGGATTTGGCATCAAAAGGGTTGGTGGAGCAATATCCTTTTGTGGCGTCTTTATGAGTATATGATCATTGTTTTTTCCTTCTTTTTGTGGTGTTACAGGAGATGCTTCTTTCCTTCCTCCCCTCCATGTCTTTCTTCTTTTTCTCTTTCTTTCTGTCTTTAGCTTTCTCTCTTTCTCCTTTTTCTCCCCCCAATCAATTTTATTTATCAAAGTGATACCTTTGACTTCTATTATGGTTCCTGGCTGTTATTCTTCTCTCTTTCTTTTACAATATTTCGATGTAATGCTTGAATGAACTATATGAAATATATTGTATTTTTTTTATTTTTTTTAGCTGATTTCTTGTATTTCTTTTTTTATTCATTGTATCACTTTCTTATTGTATTTAACTATTTATATGCTTCTTTGCAATACCAATAAAATGTTTGAACAAAAAAAAAAAATAAGGATACCTGCTGTGGTGCTGTGACAGGAGCAAGCAGTCACAATGATGTGGCAAATAGTATGGTGTTGTGCGATGCAACAGGTATGTTAAGAGCAGAGAAAACGTGTTAGAAGCAAATAAGAATAAAAGTTTAGGTCATGAAGGGGAGCACACATAGGAAAAGGTGTGGCAAATGAGATGACAACTCTACCGGGGAGAATTCAGATTGCAGAACGATCCATAGCACTAGTTCGAGTGCCTAAGCAGGCTTTCTCGTTCAAGTACTCGAGTACCAAAGTTGGAGAGAATAGTTAGAAAGTCGCTGCTTCCAATTTTCCAATTATCATCAGAAGTTGTGAACATCGCAGAGAGAGGTGGGCTTTCCTAAAACGAATCAGAGTGTATGCGTGCAGAAGAGATACAATATGTGCTTAATGAGATGGAGATACACTTGTGTAGAGGTGCGCTACAAATCAGGTCATCCTAGTTTACTGTGGCACAAGCCATTTGACACCACTGGCCCAGGCATCTCCACAATAGACTAACCCAAGTCCTTGTGAACAATGCTACACTTCTATCTCCGTTTCATGTGGGCATGGGAAGGTTTTGATAGAAGGTCTAGAACTAGCTATTCACCTAGCATCTCAGAATGCTCCTGTTGCTGCCTTGGGTTCTTCCTGCCTTTAGTTAGGTGTTTGCCAGTAGTTGACCGAAATTCCACAGCATCTGACTGTTGCAGCGTTCTACTGATATTATTGGTCAAGTGAGTTTGTTATGCACTGAGCTGTGGGTGTATGATTCGGATGTGAATGGATGAAGTTGGTTGGCTTTATTATTTAGTCATCTTTTAGGGAGGTAGATATACCTAAGGTCCAATAGATGGAAAAAAGGGAGGGGAGTGAAGCTGTATGTGTGAGTGGTCTTGACAGTAAGCCCTTTTGTTAAGCATTTTTATGGTCTATCTACATTCTTCTGTAAGAAGGGTTGTTGTAAGCAGAGAGGCAATCAAACGCACAGCATATCTCTGCTGAATGGAGTGTGTGTACGGTGTTCTGGATAATGTTTTTGATCTCAGTTTTCTGATACAGCTTCACAGCCCCACAACCTGTGCTTTCAGAGAATAATAGAGCAATTGATTTTCATCAAACTGATTCAGTAAGAAAGTGTCTTGTACAGGGGTTCCTAACCCCAGTCAGCAGTAGAGGTGGGGGTCAATATATGTGAGAATCATAAGAGCCAGGACTGCCCGAGGGAAATAACTTTGTGAGAGCCAAAACAGAGCAGCAGATTACCTACGGGTTACAGAGTTAGACAGTAGTTAAACCTGAGTAAAGGATTAAAAGTTCTCTGAGCTGGTCCACCATCTCATCTTGCTAATTCTATGAATGGATGTTTAATTTTTGGCAAATAATGCTCAATGATTCGATTCTTTGACCCAAATATTGTGGTTAAACGAGCGGATTTAAGAAACAAAACAGCTTAGCAGAATAAGGGTTTCTAGTTTTTGATACTGCTTGACACAGCACCCAGTGTTTGACTAGCTTGCTAGTTAGGATCCTGGTTTGACAATTATACACTGCAGCTAATCCTTTTGGATTCTACGATATAATACACAAATATAACAGGGGTAAGATGCATGTGAAGGAGATGAGAACATTAAGGGGTTGGCTAAGTTGGGTGGGCAGCCTGCAGGTCGCTGGTCCCAGGTCGAGGTGAGAGACCGACCACTAAGCTAATTTAGAACTCTTATCTGAAAGCCTACAAAGGAACCGCCAGTTCCATGTTGCCAAGCGATTGCCATGTTGATTTGGTCCGCTCGCCATTTATATTACTTTTTTTTATAAGTAATCTCCCAAAGATGCAGATTGTTTTTGAAAAACAAAAATCAATGGCTGCATGCACTGGGGTATTTCTCCCTGCACATCAGGGCTATTAAGTTTTTCACTGCTAACGCAGGGAAATCTTGTGATGGTTGTCTTATGCTAAATAGGCTGAGTGACTTTCACTGTGACCTGAAGGCCACATGGCATAAGGGCTAGCAGGTCAAGGGTTTCTGTCTTTCGAGTCTTTCACCTTTCTTTCACAGAGTTTTATATAGAGCGAACTTGACCCAAATTGGGTATCAGAACGCTTTACATAGCACCAGTTACATTACATGAAAATACATTTATTTTTGGTAGGCACAGGGAGATTAAGTGATTTGCCCAGAATCACAGGATAGGTTCTGCGTCATTGCCGAGACTCGAACCCAGTTCCCCAGATTCGAGGTCGACCGCCCTAGCCGTTAGGCCAACTCCTCTCCCGTCAGGTGAAGGCTCCACCGTTGGAAACCCTGTGATTTCCCCACATTTATATGGGAGCTTGGAGGTGTGGGGGCGGGGGGGATTGATACGCCAAGGTATGGTGGTTTACCCACCTCACTAAACTAAGTGAGGGCCTAAGTATGATAAAATCATGGCAAGAAGGCCTAAGGGCAAAAGGCAAAGAAAGTCAAGGCCTCAGCTTCTTGAATGCACTCCAGAAACTTCTGAATGCCTACTTACCCATGGCTGCACATCACCATGCTTCAGAGACTGAATGACCAAAGTAAAACAATCAACCACATCCTGATAGGAGGTGACACCTGAAAAATGAAAATTATAACATTATTATGTACTCCATTTACTGCACCAGTTGTTGCATACATCGAAAAAGAACAATATGGGCAGAGTGAGGCACGCACTAGTTTGTGACAGAACTACAATGCACTGGTTTAAATATTAAAGTCAATGATGGAAATATGGTTGGCGAGCAAGGATTAAAAGGTTACATAGGATAACTATCACTAAGCGTGGTTTGTTCAGTCTCATTATTTATTTAGCATTTTTATGAAGTGCAAACCAACCATAAACTTGTCAGTGCACTTTACACAAAACAGGGAGATCACAGTTTCCATTTTCCGAGAACTAAAAAAACAAGCATTTACAATGCAATGGTTTTGCCTTTGTTAAAGTTAGAGCTATTGGCATTGCTCTTGACATTATTTTTATTTATGTTTTTTTTAACATAAATAAATGGCATTGTCATTTACAATGCCACTAGCTTTATCTCTCGCAAATGACACACACAAACACACAGAGCCCCCCCACACACACACCCACACAGAGCCCCCCACACACACAGCCACACAGAGCCCCCCACACACACAGCCACACAAAGCCCCCCACACACTCAGCCACACAAAGCTCCCCACACACACACAGCCACACAGAGCCCTCCACACACCCACACAGAGCCTTCCACACACACCCACACAGCACAAGCAGGCAACAGGGGCACACGGAGGCACAAGCAGGCAACAGGGGCACACGGAGGCACAAGCAGGCAACAGGGGCACACGGAGGCACAAGCAGGCAACAGGGGCACACGGAGGCACAAGCAGGCAACAGGGGCACGAAAACGGAGGCACAAGCAGGCAACAGGGGCACACGGAGGCACAAGCAGGCAACAGGGGCACACAGAGGTACAAGCAGGCAACAGGGGCACCCGGAGGCACAAGCAGGCAACAGGGGCACCCGGAGGCACAAGCAGGCAACAGGGGCACCCGGAGGCACAAGCAGGCAACAGGGGCACCCGGAGGCACAAGCAGGCAACAGGGGCACCCGGAGGCACAAGCAGGCAACAGGGGCACACGGAGGCACAAGCAGGCAACAGGGGCACGAAAACTGAGGCACAAGCAGGCAACAGGGGCATGAAAACTGAGGCACAAGCAGGCGACAGGGGCACGAAAACGGAGGCACAAGCAGGCAACAGGGGCACACGGAGGCACAAGCAGGCAACAGGGTCACGAAAACAAGCACAAGCAGGCAAAAGGGTCACAAGCAGGAATTGTAATTTAGACGGGGCTGAAGTGGAGAACGGTCAGTAGGGAAGTAGTGCGGCTGGTGCAGTGGTACCAGGCCGAAAGGTGAGAGGGGCTGTCTGCACCCCAGTTTGGACAGTTTCCACTACCTAACAGGGATTGGTGGGAGGGGGGCGTACTTCTTGCTTGCTTTAGGGCTGTTACTTCGGGGACGCAGTGCACGCTCTTGCCTGCTGCCTACTGCCACCGGGGCACGACAACAGGCAGGGAGAGGACAGGCTGGGAGAGGGCAGGGAGGGGACAGGCTGGGAGATGGCAGGCTGGGAGAGGGCAGGGAGGGGACAGGCTGGGAGAGGGCAGGTTGGGAGAGGGCAGGCTGGAAGTGGACAAGCTGGGAGAGGACAGGCTGGGAAAGGTCATGGAGGGGACAGGCTGGGAGAGGGCAGGCTGGAAGTGGACAGGCTGGAAGAGGACAGGCTGGGAAAGGGCAGGGAGGGGACAGGCTGGGAGAGGGCAGGCTGGGAGTGGGCAGGCCGGGAGAGGGCAGGCCGGGAGAGGGCAGGCTGGGAGTGGGCAGGCTGCGAGAGGGCAGGCTGCGAGAGGGCAGGCTGCGAGAGGGCAGGCTGCGAGAGGACAGGCTGCGAGAGGACAGGCTGCGAGAGGACAGGCTGCGAGAGGACAGGCTGCGAGAGGACAGGCTGCGAGAGGGCAGGCTGCGAGAGGGCAGGCTGCGAGAGGGCAGGCTGCGAGAGGGCAGGCTGCGAGAGGGCAGGCTGCGAGAGGACAGGCTGCGAGAGGACAGGCTGCGAGAGGACAGGCTGCGAGAGGACAGGCTGCGAGAGGACAGGCTGCGAGAGGACAGGCTGGGAGAGGACAGGCTGGGAGAGGACAGGCTGGGAGAGGACAGGCTGGGAGAGGACAGGCTGGGACTTTGTGCTCTCCAGGCCACTCTTAAAATATATCACCTACTCATATGGATGACGTGATTCCTACACCTTGTAATTCTCATTGCCTGAAGTAACATTTCATATAGACTGATGTATTATACAGGAATTATTCATTATGTTTGTGTAACGTGTGTGATGTAAAGTGCTCTGACACCCTGCATTGCTACGTGCAGTGCTATAAAGCAATAAAATGCGTGTGAGAGGTGGCTTTGGGGAGATGAGGGGCGCTGGTGGAGGGTGGTAGTGAGGGAATCCTTGGGGACGAAAGTCATTGATGGGGGCACCAAAAAAGATTTTCGCACCTGGTGCCACCAGAGCTAAAGACGACTGCGCGTGCCTGAGAGAGCAAAGGATCTATTGGAGATGAGCGCGCGGCTGGGGGTCAGAGTGCGCTTCGGCAGGAAGTCTGGATGGGGCACTTGTCCAGTACATTAGAACAACAAAACGACGCTGAGGTGTGTGTATTTGAGGTCATGGTGCTTGGGGGCAGGCGGCATCCGGTTGGCCTGGCCCTCGGGCGGCGTCTGCATGGTGTGAATTGAGAAGGGACGCGAAGGAAGGGCTTTCGTGGGTCGTCTGAACCCAATCCACATCTGAACCCAGGCTCTTCACCAGACCCACCGACCCCTCCCAGCTCACTCCCCTCACTGTCACAATATTCACCACGGTACCGCCTTTTCCAAAGCATTTCAGGGCAGAATTTTTGCCATTTTTCTTCAGTATTACGCAGTAGCGCTTCGAAGTCCAGAGAAAGTGCGCTTTGTAAATAATATCCAATTCGTTATGTTTATTACGATTTTTTTTTGTGCGCAAACTTGAACCCAAAATACATCGATTGAACCACGTGTACAGGAAGTCGCTGGCTCATTGGCATTAACTGGGCATCCAAATGGCACTACAATGAAATTCCAGAATATATCTGGGCAACTAGTGACGTATCGAAAAAGGATTTTTCATGGTGAGATGGGAGTCTTTTCATTTCAGATAGATGCATAGATCGCAATGGATTTTCTTATGGGTAGAGTTTGGAATTTGGGTGACTATCAGGAAAAGTCTAGCTAACTTTGTGAATACAAGTCTCGAGGCTAACCTTGTCAATACAGGCCTCGAGACAAATACAAGTCAAGCATAATACTATTACAGAGCATTTATTGATCCCGACCCCTTTAATTGGTCATATAGATTGCTGGTGATCAATGGCGGGAGTTAGTAGAATGGTGTTCACGTGATCAGCCTCAGAAGGATTAAATGCCAAGTGTCACCTGCAGTACTATTTTTATCGACCTCGGAAAGATGACATGCCAGATTTGAATTATGATATGTATTATCTCCTAGGCCACTCGAATGACGCGGAAAGGGAGGACCAAACTATGCGGCAAAAGAAGGCAAATAATGCAGTGTGATGAGGCACCATTTTTCTAATGTTATTGGCTCGTTATTTTGTATTTTTACACTTGCCAACACTTTCCGAGCAAAGATTTTAACTCATTGGTGCCATTTTAAGAACCAAATATGGTCATAAACAACTGAAGGATGACAAGTCAACCTTTGCGGATTGCATTCCATTGCGCGGAAACAGGTGTGGCCACATATTTAATAACTTTTTAACCGATTTAGCTAGACACATTTTTTGGTTAAAATGCGCAGATACAGAAGATGATGGATTAAGTGACATATGCCGCAAATCTATAATCATGCGGAAAACGCTGCAGAACCGCACAATTCAAGTGGGCCTGATTATATCGACCTCCGAAGGGTAACAGGTTGAGTTTCACATATGGAGTTTAACGGTACTCTTTGCAGTAGGGTCCCAACACACTGAGCTGTCTTTAGCAGGGTTGCCCCTTGCCCATCACACAAGGGCACTGGGGGAGGTGCCAAGACTTGCAGGTTGGCCACCTTAGCGCCTCATGAATAAGGCACGTCCTCCCAGCTTGGCAGAGTCTGGCGGCTCTTACATTGCATCAGACGCTTGTTAGCAAACAATAGAGCGCACAAGGGGCCGGGAGGGGCCGCGGGGGGGGGGGGTGGAAATGGCGCTGTAATTGGATAGGGCGGATGCACTGTACTTAAAGGTAGGGGGAGGATCCTTGTCAAGCACCGGTCCTGTACCATAGCTGAGAGCTCCGCAAGACTGCCTGCAGGGGGAGAAGGGTGCACCTGTGGCACCCCACACACTCACATCGCCCTCCCAGCTGGACCCGTGAACAGCGGCAGTTCCCCCAGGGGTGCCAGGGCACCGCGCCCACCCTTCAGAGGAGCCTTCGTTCGCCACCCGCTGCCGCTGCGGTGCACAGAGGAGGCAAGGGGCGCACAAGGAGAGGCGCGGGAGGGACCGACCCTGGGACCTCGCTTCTGCAGCTCTGCCAGCACCGAGGATATCCCTGGGTACGGGGGACCCCCACAGTGCTGCTTCAGTGCAGGAGGATGCAGCCTTCCAAGATAAGGCTTAATACTGGAGCTTAGACCGTTCTGGGGAATCCGCAGCTTTGTACCGCGAGTTAAAGTGGTTTGCGCAAGATCACACGGTCGGTACCAACTGGAGAAACCAGGATTTAAACGTGTTATGGTTTGTGACTTGAGCTGGAAACATAAACATCGGAGCACACCTCACCACAAGCGCCAGGTTGCAGTGACTGTAAGACGTGTACCTTTGCCAGTGAGCTCACAGGCTTCTCCGCGTCCACTCCGAGGCACTACTCACTGCGGGCGGCGTGGTGGTGCTGCAAGGCTCTCCCGCCTCTGATGCCGCCGGGCTCCCTCAGCTCACGGGAGCCCGGCAGAGCGTCCGCCATGGTAGTGCTGGTGTGCGAGGCTGCTGCAGGGCCCCACTGCGGCGGGATGGACGGAGGCGGCGGGACGCAGGAAGAGGTGGCCTAGGACTCGTGGAAGGGGCGCCGAGTGCCGTCAATGCTAGAACAGATTCGGAGGCGTTCCCGAGGGCTTTCGGCTGACGTCGCGTGACGTCGGCAAAAGCCAAAGAATCTCGGGAACGCCCCCGAATCTGGTCCGGCATTGACGGACAGGCCCCTCGTCCAATGGCTAGGCTCCATTTATGGAGCCAGCCAATGAATGACGAGGGTCGACCCAAAGCCACACTACAGTTCTCATCAGGTTTTCGCCTGCGCGAAAAAGATGCGCAGAGCGCATCTTTTCGCCAGGCAAAACCTAAAAACTGCGAACATACACTCGGTTTAAAAATGGAAATCATATAAAAACTAGAAAAAACATAAGTCGCTCAATTAAAAGATAGAGGTGGCTAATAACAGCAAAGTTGTAAGAGAATGACACAGACAGAAAGTGAAACTGAGGAAAATAGTTAAGTGCACAGAGGTAAAAGGTTAATGAACCAAAATGGTCAAGAAGGTTAACAGAGGTAAGAGAGTTGAGAGTAAAGCGGAGCGACAGGCAGGTCAATAAGTTTGAAGGGTTGTCAGAAAAGGGGCAATATACAGGAGGCTACAGAAGAGCAGAGAAAAGACACCTGAAAGGAAATAGGAGAACTGCATAAACATGGAAGGCAGTAACTAATCCAGTAAGAGTATAAAGAGGTAGGTTTTTAGCTTTCTGTGAAACATAAGGACCTTTTTCAAACATCTTAAGTTCATTTGTGTTCCAGTTTTAAGCTATTGAGGCTTCTCAGGTTTTGTGAGCCACAAGATATTTTGAGGGGGGTGCATACACATTCCAGATGTTGATCCAGAGCCTTAGAAGTGATGAAAGCCAGGTGGAATTTTGTTATCGATTCAGGAGGAATTCAAAGATATTACGGTGATGGGTGATGCAATTTGCTAGTTTAGTTCATTAGATCAGAACTGCCACAGAGGGAAGAATGTTTTTTACAGGAAGAACTAGGAAGCCAGATACAATGGGGGGATCCATAATAAATACGAGCCTTGTACAACTGTCCTTTGGACTTGGGAGGTGTTTAAAGATTTCTTGCCCGTATAACAGGTAGCTTTCACAGATTATGAAGTGTGCTCCATTTGGGAGGACATAGGAAGGTGGGTTATGATTCAAAGACCAAGCAACTTGACTTTTTTCCATTAAAGCGTAGAAGGCATAAATGCGTAACTCAGAGTTAATCTTTGTTAATGTTGGATTTGTGTGGTTATCTTATTAGAATTAATGTTTTGTTCAGATTCAGTGAGACAGTTAAAAGGCAGGCATTTGCGAAGATCCTCAAGGCAATTCGCGTAGATGTCTTCGAATGAGGATCTTTTTAGAATTATCTGGGTTTCCCATGTATGTTGGTATACAGCAAACCCTGCGTTCTCCAACATGATTCTTAGCTCCATAAACAAGTTGAACTGAACAGGCATAAGAGCTGAACCGTGGGAAACACCAGAAGAAACTAGGAAACAGTCAGAAGACTTGCCAACCTAACTAACTACTTGCTATAAGTTAAGACTGATGAACACATACAAAGTTCTAGGACTGTGATGAGTGTTGAATGGTCAATGGTTTTGAATGCAGCTGAAAAAAATAGGAAAGATGAGGAACCAGAAATTGCCACTGTCCAAAATACAATCAATGCCATCACTGATTTTAAGTGCTGCAGTCTCTGAGCTGCCACCTTTGCGAAAGCCTGATTAACATGGAACTCTCCTAGACAAGGATAGCCATCTAGAAGTTAAAAAGTCTAGCAACTAAGAGCCTCATACTAAAATGCATTCGGTAAAAGTGGTTTCAATTTGCACATGGACTTCTACCAATTGCATCTGTATTTTGCAACCCAACCTAACCTATTAAGTCTATTAATAAAATACAGTATCCTAGTGGGTAGCAAACTGACCTACCTCAAATATTAATGAGCTAGGTCACAAATTATGACCCGCTACACTTGCCTACAATCACAGGCATGGTGTCCTGCTGGTGTCAGCAGTTCACCACGTCAGTGACTGCTTTTAAATAAAGCATCCTTTAAAAAACATGTTTTAAAATAAATGTAGCACATTTTCTTAAATGGAAAAATAGATGCGTTTAGAAAGAATAATGAAATATTTTACAAGCGTGTTTTATTGCAATGCAGTAGTCCTGTTAACCAGTGCCTACTCTTCAAAAATGTTTTTAAACATTCACAAATGGGAAGGAGTGCATTAGGGACCCCTTTCCATTTTCAAATGGGTAACCATTTCTTGTGAGGTGGTGGTAAACGATTATGTTACTTACCCTGTAAGCATCTGTTCTTGGCATGTAAAGCTGTGGAATCACATGCTTTGCATACTTCTGCCATCTAGTGTTGAGTCTGAATGTTTGCAAGTTGTTTTTCTTCGAAGAAGTCTTTTCCAGTCACGAGGTAAGGTGACTCCTGTAGGTTATGTTATGTTAACAATGATTTGTAAAGCGCACTGACACCGGTTAGTTGTGGAAGACAGAGGACAGTCAGAGTTGGAAGCCTGCGGAGTTACTGGTATGCTTGTTGGTAAAGCCAGGTCTTTAGGGATTTCCTGAATGACATGAGATCAGGGCATAGCCGGATCTCAAGGGGAAGAGCATTCCCCAGGCGAGGGGCCAGAGTGCCAAATCTGCAGCCGCCCGAGCGTTTAAATTTAAAAGATGGTGTTTGTAGAAGACATTGGTGGGCCGAGCGTAGGCTTCGGGACGGGGTATACTTGATGATGAGTTTTGTGATGAATTTAGGGCTTTTGCAGTAGAGCGCTTTAAAGATCATGCAACTGACTTTAAAGGTGCAGCGCTGGGCCACCGGGAGCCAATGGAGTGTTTTCAGAATGGGGGTGGCTGATTGCCATCTGGGCTGGCTCAAAATCAGTCTGGCTGCATGATTCTGCACCATCTGGAGTCGTTTCAGAAGGAACTGGGGAAGGCCCAGGTATATTGAATTTGCATAATCTATGTGAGAGATTACAGTAGCGATCACCACCTGTGTCAGGGCTTCACGGGTCAAAAGGAGACGAACCTTCCGGATTTTTCTCAGTTGGAAGAGACACTTGGAAACCACCTGACCTACTTGCGTTTTAAGTGAAAGATCGCTATTTAAGGTGATGCCAAGCGTCTTTGCCGATGATGAGGGGATCAGAGCTTGACCCATATCTGTTGGCCAGTAGTGTGGGCCCCAGTATTTAATGCTGTCCCCAGTCAGGACCAGCTCGGTTTTTCCTGGGTTCAGTTTTAAATGATTTTGGTTCATCCAAGCTTGGATGAACCTCATTGTTGACTGGAAGAAGGAGATGGACGTATCTGAGTTGTCGATTGTGAAGAGGAGCTGTAAATTGTCCGCATAGTTCATCACCGTTACCTGTTTGTCTCAAAGAGCCTGGATTAACGGGGAGATGTAGAGGTTGAACAGGTGCGGTGACAGGGACGAGCCCTGAGGAACACCACATGTGATGGCTTGCTTGGTACCTGCTAAGTTGCCCAGGCCAAGAAGGACTTCAGCCAGCAGGCTGCCGTGCCTCGGATGCCAGCCTGAGAGACACGGTCGATCAAGATGGTGTGATCGACCATGTCAAATGCGGCCGACAGGTCCAGGAGCACTAGAGCCTGCGGGATGCGATTGTCGGCACAGTCCCTAACGGTGTCCATTACTGCCACTATCACCGCCTCCGTTGAATGGGCTGGGCGAAAGCCCGCCTGATGTGGTTCAAGGCAGTTTGATGTCTCTATAAAGTTGGACAGGCAGTTAGCAACATGAGCCTCCAGCACCTTTGCTAAGAAGGGGAGAAGGGAGATTGGGCGGTAGTTTGCATTACAGGTGGGGTCTGCGCCCGGTTTCTTTAGGAGGGGTATTACTGTTGCTTCTTTGAATGCGAGGGGAACTTGGCCAGTGAGTTGTTTAGGAGGGTACAAGCGGGAGCCGGAATAACTGATAGGCAGTCTTTCAAGATATAAGGAGGACATCTGTCGGGTGGGGCCCCTGATTTTACTCTTACCAGTAGTTCCTGAAATTGATCTAAGGTGATAGAAGTGAAACTGCTAAGTGAATCGGTGGTATTGGGACTTAGAGCTGAAAGGGGAGGACTTAAAGTTTGTGGAATAGTGGCTTTGATGGCAGCAATTTTCTCTGTAAAAAAAAACGTTCAGTGAATCGCAGAGGACCTGGGTCGGGGGCAAGCTGGGACGGGAATTGTCGAGGTTGGTTAATTCATTGAGAATAGAAAAAATATCCTTGGATTTATTGGTTGAATTAGTTATGCGGGAAGAAAAGTAAGCAGTTTTAGTGGCTAGGATAGATTTCATGTAATCCTTCCTGGCTGTGATGTATCGAGATTTAGCATCAGGAGCATAGTTACGACGCCAGAGTCGCTTTTAGGTCTGGGGAGAACCATTTTTGGGCGTCTGCGAACCGGCCCAGTTTGATCGTTTTGTATGGAGCATGGACGTCACTGGCTGTTTGCAGCCAGAGAGAAAGGTTATTTTCTGCTATGTTAATGTCAGGGTGGTGGGGAGGAATAGAAGTGGCAAGAGTTTGTAAAAATTCCGACCTGTCTAGAGAATTCCATTTCCTGGCTCGTCCACCCATAGCTGTAACAGTGGTCTTTTTAGGGGGAAAGACGAGATTAAATTTGAGAAGAAAATGATCCGACCATAAACACGGGGAGGTGACCGGGGTGGTAACTAAAGAGAGTTGGTCCAGACCTGGTCCAGAATGTGGCCTTTACAATGAGTTGGTGAAATTACATGTTGTTCAAAGTTTAAATTTGTAAGAAGCTCTGTGAGTTCACGCGACTGAGGACCTTCCAGAGGGTCATTGAACCAGTAATTGAAATCCCCGACCAAAAGGATCCTAGCATGATCAATGGCCAAATTGGCGATTTGTTCGCTAAGCATTAAAGGAAAAGATGGCATATTATTAGGGGGTCTGTACAGGAGGACGCATGCCAAAGTTGTGTAGGAAGTATCAATTTTTAAAACCAAGTTTTCAGTGTCTGGAAGATTCAGGCAAGTCAAGGCGGTGACGCTCAGGTCGTGGCGGAAAATAACTGCCACTCCCCCGCCAGGTTTACCGGGTCCACGATCAGCGTGAATGATACGATAGTTTGGTGGCAGTGCAGCTATAATATCTGGGGCGGAGTCTTGGGTCAGCCAAGTCTCGGTGAGTAAAAGGATGTCCGGTTTGTCCCCATCCAATAAAAGAAAAAGGTCCAGGTTGTGTTTCACCATGGAGCGGGTGTTTAAATAGGCTATAGACAGAGTGGGGATGAAGGTCGGACCCTGTGTGACTGGTGAGGCCAACAGATGTCGTGGTAGTGATATCGGAGGTGGGAGAGCAATTAACTAGGAGCCCCAGTCCCTGGGCCCGATTACGTGATAGCTTGTTCAGGTGGCCCTGGTCGTTGTTAATGATCAGCAGCTCCTCACGGGAGTAAGCAATCAGCCCAGTAGCATGACATGCCCTGGGGCCCGTCAGGGCGCGGACGGGCACAGACGGGCTTTCCTTTGGCGCGCCCGCTGCGCCAGTCTGCTGCGCTCCCGAAACGAGGGGGCCATTTTATACCAGTGAGGGCGGGAGGGGCGGAGCACTGGACCGCTCGCCTGCTACTGCTCCTCACCCAAGATGGCGGTGGCTGGAAGGCTGTCACCCAAGCAGCGCCTAATCGGCTGCAATGGGCCACAGCAGGGCAAGAAGAGTAGTTGGGCTAATGATAGAGCAGTCCCTAGTCAGTACGGGAGTGCAGATCGATTTTTTAAAAATTATCGGCGAGGTCAGTCCTGGTGGTCAGAACTCCGTGAATAAAGTGAAGTATGTGAATTAAAAGCATAAGAACCACACACACACTCACACGTCCCGGCTTTCCGCCTCAGGACACGAGCACTCTGTCACTGGAGGCTGTGGGTTTTTGTACCAGTGAGGGCGGAGCACTGGACCGCTCGCCTGCTCCTGCTCCTCACCCAAGATGGCGGTGGCTGGAAGGCTGTCACCCAAGCAGCGCCTAATCGGCTGCAATGGGCCACAGCAGGGCAGAAGAGTAGTTGGGCTAATGGTAGAGCAGTCCCTAGTAAGCACGGGGGTGCAGATCGTTTTTTTTTTTTTTATTATCGGCGAGGTGAGTCCTAGTGGTCAGAACTCCGTGAATAAAGTGAAGTAAATGAATTAAAAGCATAAGAACCACACACACACACTCACACGTCCTGGCTTTCCGCCTCAGGACACAAGCACTCTGTCAATCGGTGCACTGGAGGCTGTGGGTTTTTGTACCAGTGAGGGCGGGAGGGGCGGAGCACTGGACCGCTCGCCTGCTCCTGCTCCTCACCCAAGATGGCGGTGGCTGGTAAAATGTCACCCAAGCAGCGCCTAATCGGCTGCAATGGGCCACAGCAGGGCAAGAAGAGTAGTTGGGCTAATGGTAGAGCAGTCCCTAGTCAGCACGGGAGTGCAGATCGATTTTTTAAACATTATCGGCGAGGTGAGTCCTAGTGGTAAGAACTCCGTGAATAAAGTGAAGTAAGTGAATTAAAAGCATAAGAACCACACACACTCACACGTCCCGGCTTTCCGCCTCAGGACACGAGCACTCAGGTGATACTGCGCATGGGCATCGACTCGACGGTTATATTGTTTTCGCGCAAGATGGTGAGAATGGAGTAAGTGTAGTATAGAGATGTCCATGCGTATGTAGTGTGAATAATAAGAACTGCATCAACCACAGGTGTCCTGGGAGGAGGGAGGGCGCATGTGAATCTACAGCTCTACATGCCAAGAACAGATGCTTACAGGGTAAGTAACAACCAGTTTGAGGCATGTGTGCAGTAGATTTACATGCTTTGCATGGATTGTATAGCAGTACCCTCCGAAAGCGGTGGTTAACCAGTGGGTGTTGCAGTTGTTTGAAAAAAGTGTTTTTAGTACTGCTTGTCCTACATTAGCTTGACGTGCTAATACATCCACACAATAATGTTTGGGAAATGTGTGTAGTGTAGACCATGTAGCTGCCTTACATATGTCAGCTAAGGGAATGTTACCTAAAAAGGTCATAGATGCTCCTATTTCGCACATAAAATGTGCTCTAGGAGGTATAGTTAAAGTTCAATACATTTAACAATCCACATAGAAATATCAGATTTAGAAATAGGATTTCCTTGACGAGGTGGAGCAAATGCAACAAAAGGTTGTTTTGTTTTAAGGAAATCTTTTGCTCTATCAATATAGTACAATAGTGCACTTTAAACATCAAGTGTGTGTAGAGCCCTTTCTGCTACTGAATCTGGTTGAGGAAAGAACACTGGTAACTCAACTGATTGATATGAAAAGCAGAATCTACTTTTGGAAGGAATTTTGGGTGTGTAAGAAGAACCACTATTTTGTGAAGCTGAAAGAAAGGTTCTTCTAAGGTTGATGCCTGTAGCTGACCAACACGTCGTAATGAAGTGATAGCAAGTAGAAAGGCAACCTTCTATGAAAGAAATTGCAATACACAATTGTGTAAAGTCGCAGAAGGTGGACCCATACGCCTTGTGAGAACAATATTAAGGTTCCAGACATGTGAAGGTGGTACCCTTGGTGGTATCATTCTTTTAAGTCCTTCCATAAAAACTTTAATAACTGGAACTTTGAATAAGTATAAATGTTTTCTGTTTTGTAGATATGCAGCTACTGCCGCAAGGTGTAGTCGAATTGATGTGTAGACTGAGCCTGCTCGATATATAAATGCAAAAGATAACATAATATTTTGGAAAGATGCATCTAGTGGATCAATTGTGTTAATATTGCAATATATAACAAACCTTTTCCACTTTGCTGCATAACATGCTCTAGTGGTAGGTTTCCTTGCCTCTTTAAGAATTGTCATACAATCTGGTGGTAGATTTAGGTATCCGAACTCTATGATTTCAGGAGCCAATTCGCTAGGTTGAGCTCCTTGGGGTTTGGATGTCTGATTTATTCATGGTTCTGTGTGAGAAGCTTAAAAGTGAGGTGCAGTTTTTGGTGTGGAACTACTGACAGTTCTAGTAGTGTGGTAAACCACGGTTGACGAGCCCACGTGGGAACCACTAGAATCAGTGTGAATGATGTCTGCCTGAGTTTCCGAACCAAAAATGGAAGGAGAGGGAGAGGCGGAAAAGCGTAAGGATATAACCCTGACCAGTTCACCCATAGGGCATTGCCTTTGGATAGATGGTGCGGCAATCTGGAGGTGAAGTTTGTGCAGTTTGAGTTCTCTGCTGTGGCAAAGAGGTCTATTTGTGGGAATCCCCATTTCTGAAAGTATGGGAAGAGAACCTGGGGATGAATTCCCCATTCGTGTACTGGCCACATCCGGCTGAGGAGGTCGGCAAATTGGTTGTTTATTGCTGGATGGTGTTCTGCCAGAAGATGAATTTTGTGATGTATTGCCCAACGCCAAATGTTCTGAGAAAGGTGTGACAACTGTAGACAGTGTCCCCATCCCCTGTTTTTGTACATAGTGCATGGCTGTCATATTGTCTGTCCGGACCAGGACAACTTTCTTTATTATGTGAGGTTGAAATGTTTTTAGTGCTAGTTAAATTGCAAGAAGCGCCAAGTAACTGATGTGGAGACTTCTGTGTTTGGTGTCTCATAAACCATGAATTGTCATACGTTGGAGATGGGCACCCCAACCTGAGAGAGATGAACCTGCAGTTAGTACAACTTGTGGAATGGGGTAGATGAACGGCCCCCCACCACTACAGAGAGCGATGAGTGTGGCTGACTACCAACACCAGATCTGTTAATTGAGCCTGTGATTGATTCCACTGACGTGCCAAGCATTCACTATTGCAACGCATGATGCCATCATTCCAAAGAGTTGCATGAAAGTCTTCACTGTTAGGTATTGGTTGTTTTGAAACAATAGTAATAAAGTTTGAACATTTTGAATTCTGGCTATATTAGGAGAGGCTAGAGCTGTGTGAGTGTTTAGCGTTGTTCCTAGATAAGTTTGCCGTTGTGAGGGTTGAAGATGGAAATTTGTGCACTGACTGTAAATCCCAATTGATGGAGAAGGTTTATTGTACCTTGAGTGGGTTGTAAACACTTTTTCTGTGTGTTGGCTTTGATAAGCCAATCGTCCAGATATGGGAAGACATGAATTTGTTCTCTTCTTAGTCGAGCTGCTACTACTGCTAAACATTTTGTGAATACTCTAAGTGCAGTAGTCATTCCGAATAGAAGTACTTTGAATTGATAGTGATTTCCAGCTATCACAAATCTGAGATATTTGCAATGTGCTGGATGGATAGGAATATGCGTCCTTTGAGTCTAGTGCGGACATAAAGTCGCCTTGTTGTAGAAGTGGGAGCACGTGTTGAAGGGTAACCATATGGAAGTGTTCTGACAGTATGTATAGGTGTAACAGTCTGAAATCTAAGATTGGTCGTAGAGACTCATCCTTTTTGGGGATCAGAAAGTAAAGTGAGTAAACTCCTGACCCTTGATGTTTTAATGGAACTGGTTCTGTAGCTCCTTTGGTTAGAAGCACTTGTACCTCTTGTTTGAGAAGCTGTAGGTGTTGTAGAGAGTGTTTGAGAATGTGTGGTGGAATATTGGGGGCTTTGCTGGTAAGCTCCAGGCAATAACCATGTTGGATAATATCCAAAATCCATTTGTCTGTTGTGATGGATTGCCAAGTGGGAAGAAACTGTTGTAATCTTCCCCCGACAGGTGATGAATGGTCGGGTGGCAGGAGAGGGGGGGGCGGTTGTAGTAAGTCACTGCTTTTTAGGGGACTGAGAGGTATGTGTTGATGTACCTTTCCCTCTTCCTTTAAAATTGTTTCCTCTATAGGCACCCCTGTAGAATCCTCTAGAGGGGGATAATAGTGTTTGTCTTATATGAAGATGCTGCCGCATCTGAGGTGTGTATTGGAGCCTCCTCTGTAAAAGGAGCAACAAAAAGAACCTCAGGTAGAAGGAGATTGAAGTGCTCCCATAGACTTTGCTACTTTGGTACCTTCTTTCAAGGGAGTGATCTATTTGAGGCCCAAAAAGGTGTTCCTTATCAAAGGGTGCATTAAGAATGGTTTGTTGCACTTCTGGTTTGAAACAAGAAAGTCTGAGCCATGCAAGTCTCCTGAGCATAATTCTAGAGTTGATTCCTCTAGCTGCAGTATCTGCAGCATCCAATGCCCACCTAATAGATGAATTTGAGATAAGTTTCCCTACTTGTATTATTTCCTGCCCCCTCTTTTTATGTTCATCTGGGAGATATTTTAATAATTCTTCCATTTTACCCCAGTGAGCTCTATCGTATCTGGACAACAGACCCTGTGTGTTAGCTATACGCCAATGGTTGGCTGAATGAGCTGCCACTCTTTTCCCCTCTGCATATATGAGTTTGGATTCTTTATCTGGAGGTGGTGCTTCCCCAGTTATTTGCAAATTTACCATTTTACGGGCATTAGAGACCACAAATTATTCCACAGGCAACTGACTCCTAATGAAAACTGAGTCAAATGGAGGGGGTTTATATTTTTGTCCACTTTAGGTGTTAATATACGTGCTCTAACTGGGTCTTTAAAAATATCAATAGTATGTCTCAAAATACCTTTGAGCATAGGCAACATTTGTGTTGTTCTGTGTGTGTTTCCTAATGTTTCAAATAGAAAATCTTCCTCCAGGGCTTCTTTGTGTAAAGGCACTTTGTGGTAATTAGCTGCCTTAGCAATTCATTTCTGATATGCAGTATTATAATCAGGAGGGGAACGTTTTTCTGGGTATAAATCTGGGTCTGTATCTTGAGGTGGATCTATGTTATAGTCATCCCAGGGATGTGGTGGTGGCTGATTATAATTGTTATCAGCTTCTTCTACAACAGGATTTGTGTTAAGAGAACCTGACGGTGTAATGTGTAGAGGATCTGTATAAGGTAAAATGGGCATTGGTGAAGAAGGTGGAAGGTTTTGGGGAATATGAATAGGGCTAGTAGCTATGTCCCTTTTCTTCTTGAGAGGAAATTTGTATTGCGTGTCCGCTCTCCTTTTTGAAGGTATTACTGGTTTTGTTGTTATGTGACCAGGATCAGGATTTATGTGACTTTTCTTTTTTTTTGGGATCCAGCTTATCCTTAATTTTTTTCCTAGATCGGCTCCGGTGATTGTAAAGGAGCGTCTTTTTGTTTCAGTGCCGACCAGAATTTCAGTTTTTTGTCTTTTGATCCGAGAAGTTTCGGAACCGAAAGGGTCTGATCTTGGCTCGGGCCTGAGCCGGAAGGCTTGACGTGATGTTTTGGTGCCGAGCAGTAACAAGAGTCTCGGTGCCGACCATGGCCCAATAGCCTTTTGTAGGAGTAGGTTTGGTGGGCAAAGGGGCTCTGGTACTCACGGCACCCTGTCCAGCCAGGATGGCGAGGGACTCTAGTTTGATATCCAACTGGGAATTGGAGTCCTGGGGGGAAAAGGCCTCTTCTTCTTCCGCTGCCATTTCTTCCTGCTCGATATCTTTACAGAAGATATGAGGCATGTCCTCGATACCTTGTCGTTGCATGTCTCTCCGTCAAGCCCAATGTCCCGTAGAGGCTTCTTGGATCGGAACGACCAACACCTGTCGCAGTCTTTCTCCTTATGTTCCGGGTAGACACAGAGGTTGCAGACATTATGCAGGTCAGTGCTCAGATATCTGGATTTGCATCGAGGACACAATTGAAATGGTGTCCATTCCATCGACGGAAGGCAGGACGCTGGTTGTTGAAGTAAAAGCTGACTGAAGAAAGAGGTAGGCCCGAAGGCCACGGTTAGAGTTTTCTCAATGATCTAGATAAAGTTTTCATAAATTTCAACAAGAAACGGTGGATGACGCGATCAAAAACAATACCGACAAAGGTGTAGTGAATTGAGCACCAAAGGGATCCCAATTGACGGTTTAGAATCTGAAAGCAGCAATATATGTCCAAACCCAAAGGCAGAAAAAACAATGGAGTCGATGCCCATGTGCAGTATCTCCGAAAGGAGGAGACACCTTACCTCATGACTTGAAAAGACTTCTTAGAAGAAAAACAACCTGCAAACATCCGGACCCAATACTAGATTGCAGAAGTAAGCAAAGCATGTGTATCTACAGCACACCATTTCCAAACCTTTTCTAAATCGCTAAATGAGCTTTGTGCATTTTAAATGAGGATTTAGGATTCACAAACCCTCTGATTTACCAAATCCCAGTGTTAGTGAATGCTAAAACCATTAGTACACAAGGCCCCATGATACAAGGACTCTCTTCAAGCTGTTCTTCCTGGCTGTTCCTTTGGGTCTGACACAATGCTGTAATTTCAAAAGCTTTTGGAGTCCAGCTTTCTCAACAGAGGTGGCTATATGCACCTTGCTCGGCAGGAGGAGGAGCTTCAACAGTGGCTATTTGGTACATACGGAAAATATGAGAAAAGGCTACTAGTTGAGGAGCTGGTACTGGTGGGCTTCACAAGGGGAAAGTATACATGGTTTCCAGTTAACGAGGAAAGTCTGTCCCACAAGCTAGTGCACGAAGACAGACTTTGGTTTCTTAAAGTTATATTTTCACACTTAAAACCACAGGCTGTATCGGTACCCATTAAGAAGTTTTCATTTGACTGGTTTAAGACATTTGGATTAAAACTTGAAAGTTAATTTTACCTTTGCTATATTATATTTGCTGTAAAGCGCTAAGCATCATAATTTTGTAGAGCAGTGGTTCTTATCCTGGGGTCCGTAAAGCCTACTCAGGGGGCCCAGAACTGCTTAGAAAATTAAATAATCTTAATAGAATAACAAGGTGTAAATAAATAAAGAAGCAACATTGAACATTTTCCAACAGTTTGTATATGTGAAGAAATCTGAGATTGGAAGATAACATTTTTGTTGTATCCTCATACTAATTTGTGGGAGCAGTGCAAGTGCACCAAACAGAATATAATACGCATGATGGGTAGTCTCAATTTAATTAAGAGAAGCTCCAACCTTCCCTTTACAATTAGCATTTTGATTTTTTATATACATCCGCGTATTTAGTAAAATATGTAATCATTTGCTTGTTTCTCCATTTTTGTGGTTCAAATCATCGACATTGCATAGGTCAGGATCCCTGAATTCCAATAATGATTCAGTGGGGGGTCCCTGGAGTCCAGTAATGATTAAGTGGGGTCAAAAGGTTAAGAACCACTAGTGTAGAGGATTAATGGCTCGATGAATGGAGGCAAGATATCACAGAGAACCCAAGCTCTGATGATGGTGATGGCCTTAGACATCACAGAGTGAAACGCTGTGTGGAGCTACGAGTCTGACAGATGTTAGTGGAGAGACGGTGCACATCTGTAAAGAAAACAACCCAAACCGCCATAAGTGGTAAAGACGTAAGCCTGGTTGGGGGCACCAGAAACATTCACAAACAACACTCATCTGTGAAGCAAAACGACTTCTTGAATATACATTTGTAACTACTTTACAATCTTATGTTACCAGCATTTCTACAGCACTCCTAACATCTGTATAGCATCATAGCATTCTCAGAATACACATCTGTGGACAGGTCAGTTGTTAAGTTCCAGTTATACAATGTGTAGCAATGAACGAACACTGCCCCTGGACTGTTGTCACTGTGGCAAGCAGAGTAGTTTTATTTTAAACTAATTCTCCTACCAAAGGGACTTGTGGCAATCCATCGTATTGCATAGATCTTTTGGGTGTGGACAATGCACCACTAATCAAGAATCATGGAAATGCTGCAGTGTATACATATCAAGACATTTCTAGCAGGGCTACGCAGACACCCAGAGTCAAGCACCCCATGGCATCAGTAGTTGTGGGTCAGAGCAGGGCACTAGCAGAACACCTCTCAAAGAGTTCATCTGGGCTTCAGAAGTTCGAATGAATGGGCAAGATGAGGTTGTTGAGATGGGAACCATGTTTGCTTTAAAAATAAATGTTGGCTTGCGTGTAATTTTGAAGAATATTATCAAGCAGAGTAAATAAAAACTCTGATGCAAAGGGTGCCAGAGCGGCAATGAGAAATACTAGCCCAAGAATATCTCCCAAGCTCTTCTGCTGCAGACCACGCAGATATGTTATAATGCCAGCGAAGCACAACTCGGCCAATAAATCAAAAAGCAGTACAGGAAAGAACACGTGACAGCATGAGTGACTTGCGTAGGCAGTACCATTTCTTTTGTTTGTGTTGGTATCTTTGCATTAGGTATCGTATTGTACAGCATCTTGTAATAATCACAGTACATTGACATAGTCTATGTACACATGTGTACCACTTGCCTCCTATAAAAGCTTTCATCCCATGGGCATAGAAACAAGACAAAAATGAAAGGCAAACTCCAAACCAACATTAATTCCAGTGCAATCGCATAACCCCAAACAGCACCCTCCTGGGCCACATGATGGTCATACATTTTCCACTTAACCCCAGCGTCATGTCCCTTCCATGTAGTTCCCACCCAACCATGCTTCTTCCCTTCATATTATTTTCATGTCGTGTGCCTCTTTCCTGTGTACTTGCATCTCCTGCCACCATCTCCATCCTCCCCCACACTCTGAGACATATTTCCCATGAGTAACGGCCAATCTACCAGGAAATGCCATTTTTAGTTTGTTTTCTTTGACCCTAAACAGTGTGCTGTGCAAACCAGGTGACACCTACTCTTCCTCATTCTGCACCATAGCTGCTCTGTGAAATCCAGGTCTCCCCGCTCTGTGCTGAAGGCCTGAACGTCCCGCTCTACGGCAGCAACATCACCTTTCAAATTCTGGAACACAAGGTTAGATTCCAATGTCAGTACTTTAAATAATGGCAAGGACTTCAACAGCACCATCAAACTTGCAGAGAAAGGCGGCCAAGTTAATCAAACAATTGAATCACGATTTACAAAACTACAAAGACGCATATGCAGAGATTTACATTTTTGCCTGACCTACTTTTACGTTTTTAACCCAATCAACAAATAATCCGTATAGTACGCCTGGGAAGCGGCGCGAGGTGCATGTTTCCAGGAGTACTATTAATGTCAAGTAACATATCCCACAAGCTACAATTCGCCAGTGTAGACACTACAGATCTCAGATTTAAGCACAGCTATCCAAATGTACATTTTGTTATACTATGGTATGGTGGATTAGTGGACTAATGCGTTCACTGAAGGGGCCTGTGTTCGACCTCATGGTCACAGGTTCAAATACTGGCTGGTCTACTCAGCCTGTCATCCTTCTTAGGTCGATCAGATGAGCACCACTGAGTTGGATTACAATGAACATCTGTTATTCAGCGCCTTGATACCCTTGAGTGATAGGTGTGCTTTATAAATACACGTTATGATGTGTTATTGTTCCTTAAAACTGCCCCTCGTGATATCTTAGGGACAACACCAAATACCTTGAGGTTACTTTTAGAATTTAATTTTGTACTGCTTTCTGTACAACGTCACCTGGCTAGGGCCCTATGTACAAAATACGATGGAAAGAAGAAAGATGTTGGGGTAATGGAAAGCAGAGAAACAAGGTATCTGTTTGGAGGAGATGTTAAAAGTGGACAGCACTGTGGAAATGGGGATATTGTAGAGAGCTTACCTGTTGGAGATTGCACTACTGTTGAGAAATAGTTCTACCTTTTAATTTTTAAGCAACATTTCTCACAGTTTGAACGCAGCATACACACTAATTCAAGCCATTAGGTGCAGAACTAAAATAGCAGGACCATCAATGATTTTACAAATGACATGCGCATAACTATTGTGCTCTGCACGTTTTTATTTATTTTTTATCAAACTGATAGTTTCTACATTTTTACTACGAAAGAAACACACCACACAATGTCAGCTAACATTCTTCTACATTATGCTAAATTCCAGAGAACTGTTTAGAAGCATGAAGTGTTACATGACATAACGCCTTGAACACTGTAAACATGAGGCATGCTACACATAGACGGTAGCGAAAGCAATGAGGGTAATACCCTAGACATACACTACACAGTCAAGTATGATAGAGCTTCAGTGGAAAGCTCTGAATATACCATCATAGCGAAGAGTACAGATTGCCCACAAACTGAACTTTATACAACACCTTAAGCAGCTGCACTAAACTAATGGAGACCACTGAAATTGTAAATGGGATCAGACCAATTGCTGTTAATATCGTTTATGTTCCGAGCTTATTGTAGAAAAACTTTAGACCGTCTTCTAATAACAAACCTTAACGTACAGTAAACGGTATTGTACACTGTAATCTATATGTTTACAGCTATGTAAAAAAAGAATCTTGAAATGCCTACTGAATTATAATTAAAAAGTAGTGTTGTTTTGAGATACAGATAGTTGTTTTATTGCTAATGAACTTGAGATCATACCTCTCGTTTTAGCAAATTTTACACTGTGAGGTTTAAGTAGTATGTTTTTGTTAAAAAACACCACAAATACATTTTGAATGAAACTCGTTTTCGAGTCTTAGGTAGCATCAGCCTATGTCTAATCCAACCAACATACAAATAAAGAATCATGGAGGTAGTACTTTTTAAAAGAGCATCTAAAACTGTTGTGATTGGGCATGGTCGTCCTCCCATATCAAAAATCACTTTAAATGTTTAAGCAGAAGATGGCGGCGAGGTAGGCAGCAACTTGCAGAGCGATACAAAAGGGGATGATGGACGGAGCGTTTGAGCAAATCAAACACTCACCCCCAGTCAACTGATCTGGGTTTAATCCATCACCATTCTTTTGCTCACTCGGCCACCCCAGTTCAGACATGGCTATATGCAAATCAGTCTGACCCTGTGCCTCATGGGAACAGTCCAGCCCGAACTGCCAAGCCATGTCTTCCCTGGACCGTAAACAAGCATCCTGGGACCGGTTTCGGATTCATAATCCTCATCAGCCAGGCTATCTTGAATCCAGTGGCCAAGAGAGCAAGGGACTCACGTCTGAGCATACCCTGCCACACTTAGGGCGAACAAAGCGATACAAAAGGGGATGATGGACGGAGCGTTTGAGCAAATCAAACACTCACCCCCAGTCAACTGATCTGGGTTTAATCCATCACCATTCTTTAGCTCACTCGGCCACCCCAGTTCAGACATGGCTATATGCAAATCAGTCTGACCCTGTGCCTCATGGGAACAGTCCAGCCCGAACTGCCAAGCCATGTCTTCCCTGGACCGGAAACAAGCATCCTGGGACCGGTTTCGGATTCATAATCCTCATCAGCCAGGCTATCTTGAATCCAGTGGCCAAGTGAGCAAGGGACTCACGTCTGAGCATACCCTGCCACACTTAGGGCGAACAAAGCGATACAAAAGGGGATGATGGACGGAGCGTTTGAGCAAATCAAACACTCACCCCCAGTCAACTGATCTGGGTTTAATCCATCACCATTCTTTAGCTCACTCGGCCACCCCAGTTCAGACATGGCTATATGCAAATCAGTCTGACCCTGTGCCTCATGGGAACAGTCCAGCCCGAACTGCCAAGCCATGTCTTCCCTGGACCGGAAACAAGCATCCTGGGACCGGTTTCGGATTCATAATCCTCATCAGCCAGGCTATCTTGAATCAATCCATCACCAACTTGCAGAGCTCCTGCCCGTCGTCCGCCACCCATAGCAGCAAATAGCGCCTGGGAGAGCCGCCGACATCGGATCCCGGTGGGGAAACGAGCCCCCGACCTGCCGATGTCGTTAACTCCAGTGAGGCAGTTGATGATCGCCCGTCGCTGGTGCTGGATGGTGGCGCCCTCAGAGGCCGGTGCAGGCCTCGCGACAGGGGCGGCCCGTGATAGGGCCAGTCGAGGCAAGCTTCTCAAGAGCAGGCCTGCTACAAACGCGAGGCGGGGACACAGTGGGCCTGTGGTTCCGAGGTGCCACTAAGCCCCGGCCCACCTCGCTGGCTGAAAGTGCGGCCTCCGCCACATAATCGCACTTTCCTGAACCTGCAGGAGCGGCTTGCGGCGGGACGGGACTTGCCATCTTTGTTTTTTTTGCAAAAATAGAAGCATTTATTTTCATACTGTTAAAAATAAAAACCTTTGTAGAAAAACAGTATGAAAGAAGATTAAGGGACCACTTCCTACCCTGGAATTAAAGCATCCTACTTGGACCTTACAGTTCTTCATTAATTTTTTTTTTTTAGTTTTTAAGAAGTTTATTTCATACTTCGCATATATTGTATACAAGCGTGTGCCTACAACCTTATTAGGCCGGCCGCATAATATTGCAATACATGGAATACATTGATATTCTTACACAGCCCATCAGCCGACATCATTATGACCGGCGGCGTGACATGTAATAGCATTTATATCATGAAGCAGAACTGTATACGCACTAAAGCATGATCATGTTCTTACATTTTATCTTTGCAAATTCGTACCATAAACTCGTAGTAAATCAACTTATAGTTCAAAAACATCAAACACTGTGTCACAACATTCTTCCTCATCCACGTTAATTATGTATAACTCATTTCTATATATATCCCGTTTCGTGTCATGTGTGCACCTACATTACGGGTCATTCCTCCGCATGCTTTAGCAAGTAGTCACGCAGATACATCCAATAGTCCCGGGGACGGGAGCTAATCGGTAATTCCTCTTCATATGTGGCCAGAGTGTCGCAACAGTACGTCAAATCTTCCAGCCAATTTTTTAACCTCGGCCCTGCTTTACTATTCCAGTGTAGAGAGACCCTCCTTTTTGCCATCAGAAGCGCTACCACACAGAACCTTCGCCGTGTCGCTCTCAGGTGAGGGACTATGCCCAGTAGGCAGACCTTAGCTTCACACTCTAGTGATACCCCTAACATGTCACTCAATGCCCGTGTTACCTGCTCCCAGTAATCAGCCACAGAGCCACAGCTCCATGCTAAATGCAGAAAGTCCGCATTTTCTTGCTTACATCGCACACATCTGGAGTCGTCTCTCAACCCGTATCTATGGAGCCTTTGTGGCGTGTGGTACATTTGATGAATGTATTTGTAATGTATGATCCTGAGGTTTCCATTTGCTGGTAGCATGCCAGTGAGTAAGCATGCGGTTTGCCAGTCTTCTTCAGACAATGCGTCTCCCAGGGCATCGCTCCATTTATCTCTCATCTTGTCTGTGTTCCCCTCAATGTCTGATTGTAAGCTAGTGTAGAGCCTGGACACTAGATGTGAGGCATTAGGTGTTGTGAGAAGCAATTGTAAGGAAGACAAGGTCTGGGGTTCCTGCGGAAAAGCGGGAAAGTGCTCCTTGATCGCTCTCTGTAATCTGTAGTAGTTAAAGGTAAATAATAGTGAAGTGTTGCTAATGTAATCTAGTTTGTCAATTGTCTGGTAGACACCGTCTTTATACAAGTCTCCCAGCTTATCTATGCCCACGTTTCTTAGGAGGTCCATCCCAATCCCTTCTTGTGTTACTGATATCGCCGGGTGGTGCGCTAGGGGGAGAGCTGGCGCATAGAGCGGGAGTCGTTTAGCCACCTTTCCCATTCTTCTCCATGCATCCGTTGTGGTGTTCACTGGGTTTATGTCATGATGATGTAGTCTGCCACGTTTGTGTGTCAGTATGCTAGTTAATGGAATCGGGTCTGCATCTCCAGCCTCCACCGCTACATGTGTCAGGAATGGAATTTCGTGATATCAGTAATGCGCAAATTGTGCTTGTGCGCATAGGTAATACAGATAGAGATCTGGCACTTTGAAACCCCCTTTAGCGTACGGTAGTGTCATTGTTTGCAGATCTAATCTAGCTTGTTTACCGGTCCAAATTAGAGACAGTACTAGTTTTTTGATATTTCTGAATACCTCCGCTGTCGGCTTAATTGGGATATTGTTAAACAAGTATAGGAACTTGGGGAGTATTACCATTTTTACAATTGCCACTCTGTCTGCCAATGATAGCGGTAGCTTATTCCACCTTTTTATTTTGTCTTCTAATGTTGAGATCGCCCTCCCATAGTTGGTTCGGATTACCAGTTCGGGGTCCCTGTGAAACCACACTCCTAAATATTTTGTCGGTTCTTCCTGCCATTCTAGCGGATAATCTATGACCATCGGATGCGTGCCATCTGTGAGCGCCAGTATAAGGGATTTGGTCCAGTTAATCTGGAGCCCTGAGTGTTGGCCAAATTTGATATATTCGCGCAGTAGTGGGTTAAGGTGCTGTTCCGGATTTTTAACATAAAGCACCATATCGTCCGCGTATAATGAGATATGTATTGGACGAGTTGGCAGTTGTATGGCCGAACAGTGGTGGTGCTGTCGAATTTTGCATGCTAGGGGTTCTAGTACCAGAGCAAACAGCATTGGGGAGAGTGGACATCCTTGCCTAGTTCCGCGACAGATTGCTATTGGTTCTGATATGTGTTTGTTCACTCTAATGCGTGCTGTCAAATTCGTGTATAGCATCGTGATCCATCCTATGAAGATCGGAGGAAAACCCATACTCCATAGTACTGCTTGTAAAAAAGGCCAATCTATTGTGTCGAACGCTTTGGCCGCATCTAATAAAACAGCCACCGCTTTCGTTTCAGGTGCCAGATAATGAGCCAGTACGAATAATGTGCGCGTGTTATGTGTTGTTGCCCTGTCCGGTATGAAGCCAGATTGGTCAGGTCGTATCAGTGGCGGCATGAGCGGTTTTAGTCTGTCAGCCAAGAGGCTGACTATGATTTTGGTGTCTACGTTTATTAGGGAAAGCGGGCGGTACGAGTCGCAGTATTCCTCCTCTTTACCCGGCTTAAGTAATGCAATCAGTAATGCTTCCCTCATGGACGCTGGAAGTGTCTGTGCCTCGTGTGCCTCCCCGTAGAGTCTCACCAAGTGTGGGGCCAGCAGGTCCGCGAACGCTTTGTAAAACTCTATCGTAAAGCCATCTGGCCCTGGTGCCTTGCCGTTCGGCAGTCGCCTGATGGTGTCTACTACATCTTCTACCGTGATAGGGCGAGCTAGGTATTCTCTATGGCTGTCGGAAAGCCATGCCAGCCTATATCTGCCATGTAATGCATTAATTCCTCTTGTGGCAGCGAGGGGCGAGCTTCATATAGTTTGCCATACGTGTTCCTAAATTCACCCATTATCCCTTGCATGTCATGTGTCAGTAGTCATGTATGGGTTCGTATGTTGGTGATGTGCTGTGGTGCGTGTCCAGTACAAATCTTCTCAGCCAGGGCTCTACACGGCCGACCCGCCTCGCCATAATGCCTAGCAGTTTTACGTTTGTGGATATACTGAAGCTCGTCCACAGCAAACTGTTGATGTTCAGTTAGGAGAACCTGAATTTCCCCCAGTATCGCCATGTCCCTAGTTTGTGTATATCTTTGTTCCAGTGTTTGTATTGCACTTTCACGCGCTTTTAACTGTTGCCGAATGTCACGTAGGATACCCGTGGTTGTGCTAATGCACACCCCTCGCAGTCTAGCCTTAAAAGCTTCCCATAATAGGCTTGTGCTTTCCGTTGTGGGACTATTTAATTCAAAATAGTCTATTATCGCTTTATGTATGGTGTCTGCATATACTGGGTCGCGCAGGGCTGCTACATTAAATCTCCATGTAAATGGCGGAGGTGCATACCTCGGTATTTCAATCTCCAATAACACCGGGCTATGGTCAGATAGTGTCCGTGGGAGGTGCTTTATTTGTGTTACCCATGACGTTACGTCCTGTGTGGCCAGCCAATAGTCTAGTCTAGACCAGCTGGCGTGTGCTGCATTGATGTGCGTCGCCACCTTCTCCCCTGGGTGCTGAACCTGCCATATGTCCACCATCTTTAAATCAGCCATGGCCTCCTGTAGTGCCGCTCTCGCCTTTACGTGTGGTTCCAGTGTGTTTGGAGACCGATCGATTCCCTCCCTTAATGCTACGTTAAAATCACCCCCCCATAGTACGTTTTCAATCTGGATATCTGCTATTTTGCCCCACAGTATTCCGTAGAAACCTGGGTCATCGATGTTAGGGTCATAAGTGTTCACCAATGCTAGCGTGTGTTGTCTCACTGTACCCACTACTATCACACTTCTACCTTCAACATCTCTATGTGTGTATGAGATCTTAAAGTGCACCCCCTTTTTTATTAAAATGCTAACCCCCCGGGAGTATGTTGAGTAATTGGAGTTGGTGACCGACTCCGCCCATTTGGTTCCAATAGTGGAAGAGTCAGTGGCCGCTAAGTGTGTTTCTTGTAGAAAAGCCACCTCAACATGCAATCTGTCAAAGTATGCAAACATTTGCCTATTTTTTTTCGGATTACCTAAACCTCTAACGTTCCACGTGATGCATTTCAGTGTAGCAGAGGTTGACATCTTATCAAGTGGAAGTTGTAGTGCATCGTGAAAGAGCCAACCACCCCTCGTATTAGACTACTCTCATGGTCCGTCCCGCAGTCCGGTGCACACGTTAGGGCAATGAGTTTAACATTTAATATAGTGCATTCTAGTTGTAAAGAGGTTGCAATGCTTCTCAGACACAGTGATCGTAACCAAACATTTCCCTCCCCTTCCCACCCTCCACCCACTTTAGCACCCAAACTTTGCCAAAGCCTTTCCCACATAACAAGTAAACTCAAAGTTGAACCTGAATTGGGGCGCACCCACTCGGGGGTGTCGCCAGGTACACACATCTCCATCCACGTAGTGGACGTGCACAGACGCATGTGCGTTGTTCAAATTGTCACATCAATTTCCTTTTACTCCCTCGTCCTCCCGCCATCAATTATCAGCAGTATTACACAACATAGCTACAGTCTTTCATGCCCACCTTAATACTTTGGTGCAGTACAACAATGTCGTCATATGCGAGACTTTCCTCAGCCATGTAGTCCAATTGGACAGTGCAGGTAAGTCCAAATCCCTGTATGGGTATATTAGGCCTATGTGTCTCCCACCCACATGCTTGATGTTACCAGAGTATCGTTCTCAATTGGGCGCTGCATAACACTGCTCTGGACATATGGAACTTTCCCACATCTCTGGATCACAATGTACCCCCAGTGTACTCACTGCGTACGTTACCATTCCGCGCCAGATTGTCAGTGTGGTCCATGTGCATAACTCAACTGTGTGCTCGCCGCCATATATCAAGTCATTCTAAGTGCATTGTCGTATGCCCCTGTCAATGCAATGTCCGCCAGTGCACTCGCCAATCCGTGTCAGCAGCAAGGTATCTCGAGTTCCACACCGGCCCGTAATTCAAAGTGGTTTGCTATTCTCACGTCGGCTCAGTCGACATCACTTGTCGGTTCGTCTCGTTCCTGTGCCTTCCGCCGTTTTCCCAGCTTTTTAAGATATTCCTGTGCTGCTTGAACCGTAGGAAGAACAACAGGCTTACCCGCATTTGTGATCTTAAGCTTCGCCGGGTATAGCATGGCATATTCCAGTCCAAGATCCCGCAGTTTCTTTTTCACCGGTGCAAATTCTTTGCGCGCCAATTGCACTGCCATGGTGTGGTCTGGATAGAATTCCAGGGTATTTCCCTGATATGCGATTTTACCCATCTCTCTGGCAAGTCTGAGGATCGTGTCCCGGTCCCTGTAATTTAGCATGCGAGCAATAATCATGCGCGGAGCAGCACCCGGTTTCGGTACAGGTGCCAGTGAGCGATGTGCCCGTTCAACCAGGAAAACTGATGACAACTTGTCTGCGCCAAAGACCTCTCTCAGTAACTTTTCGACGAAAGTCTCCATTTTGCCAGTGTTTGTAGATTCCGGCAGGCCTGATATGCGAACGTTATTTCGCCGAGACCTCGCTTCCTGGGTCTCCACTTTCGCACGTAGACCCTCCAACGTTTTTTCTAATCCGCAGCACACTTTCGATGTGGTCCTGGAGTCGTCTTCCACTCTAGAGATCCGCTGCTCTGCTTCCACAATTCGCTCATCATGCTTTTCTATTTTCGCCGCCATATTGTCCACACGTAGCATCACGTTGTCTAGTTTGTTATTCATCTCCTGCAGACTTTGTTGAATGGCGCGCAATACTGTCTCCATGCCATTTCCATCAGCCATCTCTTGCTCCCCTTCTGCATCCGAGACAGTCGCGTTGTTTTTGACCTGTTTCCTGGTCTCAAACGGGAATTTAGTCTGTTGTTTATCTGGTTTTTCCATAGTACCGGTGAGCGTTGGTGGACTCTGCCTCGGCGTTCCCGGGCTGACTGCTGCCGGAGTACTTGCAGTCGATAAGGTGCGGCGCGCTTGTATCCTAGATCCCCACTGGGAAGTGTTTTTATTCATCTGACACTGTCGGCGTGAGCATGTCTCTCCGTGATTGCACAATAGAGTACAGGCGCCAGGGGCCCCTATTGTCACATTTACACAGGCCTCCACACGCTACGCATTTCAGTGGTACATCTCCCTCGCAGTTTGTGGTGTACTATTGACTCTTATATCGCTGGTAAACCGATGCCTGCTACTCCGCTGACATCACGCTATTGATCACCCAGGGCAGGAGCGCCAACATGCAACTTGTTGTCTGTGTCCTTTTCCCGTTGCCGGGGGCGCCTACAGCCGCACCGCAGGCACCTATGACAGTGCCCCCGCTTTTCTTCCGAGGTCAACTTTTCGTGCGGCAGTAAGTTTCTGGGGGTAACGTTTCGTTTCGCGTCGCTAGAATTAGGACGCTCCTTTTCTTGCCAGCTCTCCCACCTGCTTTCTGTCCCAGCCAGACGCCGCGCCAGTACTTCCCGCTCTCTAGTCTCCAAGCGTCCCGTCCCTGAGTAGCCGCCGCTATGATTCACTTGCGTTCCAGCGTCGCCGCCATTTTGCGTCCGCTGGAACGCATCCTGCGTCTCTGAGTCCTCCTCGCCTGCATGTAACCACTGCCTTCTCGCCGCGCCAGTGCGTTGGCGGTACCTTACCGTCGCGCTCAGCCGGCCAGGGACATCACCGCTCCGGTTCTGTGGTTGCTCATTACACCTTCAGCTCCGATCATCAGCCGCGGCCATTTTGGAGCTTCACCCGTCTGCGGAGTAGTTTTCGCCAATATATGCCACAGTTAGTTTTATTGCGGCATTTCACTGCCAGGAGTAGGTGAGGTGCATGTTCCGACGTCCGTTTTGCGCCGTTTCGTGTCAGTGGCGGTGTCCGTTGAGGGTCAAAGGCCGCTAGTTCTGCGCCCGTCCGGCGGAGCTGACACGCTAGCCAGCCATTCCGCAGTGCGCCCTCTAGCGCCCCCCGGGACTTGCCATCTTCAACGGCTGGGTGCGGCCATGTCGAGGTTGGCGGCGGAGGTGCCGCGGCGCCAGAGCACAACAGGAGCCAGAGAGACCCCTTCAGCAGCCGGGCCCACTTGCAGATCTGGGCTGCCCGCCCGGTGCCTGGTCGGGTCCCTGCAGCATGGGAGCGGAGCGGCCGCTGCTATCGCGGCGGCAGAGGAGGAGAGGACGGCGGCATTGGTGTGGCGGGGGCAGCCCCACGAGACCGGAGACCGGCACATTGGAGGTGACGGAGGGAGTGCTGCATGGGGTACGGCGCCGGGCCCCAGGACCATTGACAAGCTGGGCCCAGGAGGTGAGGAGAGCGAGGGGAGCGCTGGGGCCATACACCTGAGGAGCCCTACACCGGAGATGCACCGTAGGAAAGGCGGAGTGCGCTGGGAGTGCCCATAGCTGGCACAGCGAGTCCCGCATATCAGTTTGGGGGCCGCGTCTGACTGCGTGGTCATTAGAGGCTGGCGATCACCCCGCGCGGTCAGAGGCCCGGCTGGCCTTCCTTTCGACTGCTTTCTCCCCCTGGCGCACTCGAGGATAGAGTGGGGGCGCCTCGTTGCTGACATTTGACCGTGCCAAGGAGGATACTGTCTTGGGGTGTATTCCGGAGGGGACTCTGTCCTGAAAGGGCAGGGGGTGGTGCAACTTCCTGGGGTGCCTCCTGGTCGGGGATCAGGCGCTCTGGGTGGCGGCTGCACGGCGGGCCCGACCTGAGGTAGGCTGACTTGGTTGGTGTTATTCATTGCTCGCCTGGTGCTGCGGGGAGGGCCCTGGGAGAGTCGACTCTGGACCAAGACTTTTGTGTGGTATTTGGCTCCTGGTGACACGTACGGCTGTGCGATCCTCCTCGGTCCTGGGCTGAGCGTGGTCTTGGGTGAGCCCTTCAGCGCGGAGAAGGGGGAGCGTCCACTTCCTTGCTTCTGCCACTACTGGGGAGACCGGGTGATTATGTCCTCGGCCAGGACAAGGAAGCAGAAATCGCTGAAAGAGCTTTTCGAGAAAGCCACTTCCTCCCCCGCTACTTTGACTCCTTTGGGCCCGATGGCAACCTCGCAGACCCCGCTGGAGGCCAGAAAAGCCCTCATCAGAAAATCGTTCCTGGAGTCTCTCTTTAACACCCTCCGGTCCGACATACAATTCATGAAGACGGACTTGACAGCGGAAATGCGAGAAATCCGTAGAGATGTGGATAGCTTGGGTGAGCGTGTTACCACCCTCGAGATCCGGAGTGACAACGTGTCGTCGGACCTGACCATGATGCAACAAGAGATCATTCGTTTGCAGGATCAGCACCTTGACATGCAGACCCACGTGGAGGACCTAGAAAACAGGTCCCGACGGCATAACATCAGGATCCGGGGGTGAAGTCGACGGACGACACTAAGGACCTCTTCGCCTTTTCGGAGGGCCTGTTCCGCCACATCCTGGGGGTCCCAGAGTCCACTTCCATTGTCCTGGATAGAGCACACAGGGTAGGCCCAACCCGCTCGCCTAACGCTCCTCCAGCCGACATACTTGTCTGCATGCAGGACTTCAAAACCAAGGAAGCTATCCTGGCCAAGGCACAAACCATGCAACCGGTTTCCTAACAGGGCCACTCACCTGTGCTCTATCAGGATCTTGCTCTGATTACCCTTCAACGCAGGAGGCAGTTTCGCCCTGTGATGGAGTTCCTTCGACAGCAGAACATCACGTATTCCTGAGGTCATCCATTCCGCCTCATCTTTCGGTATAAGGACAGGCTCTATCCGATATGCTCCCTAACAGACGCTTGTCGGCTACTGGGCTTGGCGGAGCCACAGGCGGACGAGGAGCAGTGGGGCCGTGACTCAGAGCCGTAGACTTCGCCCTCGGGGTGGCAGAGGCCCCGGCGGAGACGTCGATTCAGGAAACCAAATGACCAGATATAGCGAAGGGGAGACAGGAGGCCCTCGCCGAGTGGTGATGTGGGGTGACAGCACTCCTGGTGTTTTCTGTCTGTTCTTGATGGCGGCGGGGGTCCTGAGCCATCCTTCTTGTCCACCCTGCGATCCCCGTAATGACGACTTCTTCGACATTCTGGGAAGGAGGACACTGTTACAGGAACATTGGTTTCCTACTTGGACTAGGGTTTTTGATTTTGGTTGTATTGTTTGACTTGTTCACGAGGTTTGGGGTGTTTCTTTATGGGGTTGGGTTCCTTCGTCCACCTTTTCCTGTTCTTCCCCCGCTGTATTCTGTCCTCCCTCCTGACACTGCCTTATTTTCCTTCCCATTGACTAAACCCACACATGGTATACTCTATATCACAGTCCCCTCTTGTCCCACAGATTACACACGACTCTCTTAAGATCCTTACTCTTAACGTCAAGGGTCTGAATAACCCGACCAAACGCAGGGCGGTGATAAACTACTTGTAACAATCCAGGGCAGACATTTGCCTCCTTCAGGAGACTCACCTTCTATCTAAAGATCATCATAGCCTTCGTTCCAAGTACTTCCCTATGCAACTGTTCTCCTCTAGCGCTTCTAAGTCTGCCGGGGTAGCCATACTAGTCTCCCGTTCATTTTCTGGCAAGGTAATACAGAAGGAAGCAGAGCTAAAGGGTCGGCCTCTTACATACCAATTCTCGATCGGGGGGTGACTCTGTAAGTTGGGTCCATTTATGAGCCTAATGAGGGTCAGGCAAAGTTTATACACACCGCTTTGAGAGAGGCAGCCTCCGCTTCCGGCCGACATTTGCTCCTTGGGGGTGGACCTTAATCTTGTACTCGACAATGACCTAGACCGTTCTTGCCAGCGGAGGTCGCAGGTGGGTGTTCTCCCGCGGGCGGGAAAGACTCTCATGGGTGACCTGGGGCTCTTTGACCTGTGGCGGCATTTCCACCCACGTACACGTAGCTACACATTCTACTCTGGGGCACATAAGACATATGCGCGCTTGGACTATTTTCTTAGCTCTACGCACCCCAAGCCTATGCCACCGACTCTGACATATTGACAGCATCGCTGTCGGATCATTCCCCCGTCCTGGCCTCCTTTCACTTGCCACGCTCTAATCGGGCACCGAGGCAGCGCACAGTAATCGAGCAAATTCAGAAGGCCATCATTTACCACTAACGCTCACCCCGACACCTCCCTAGCAGGGCAGTGGACGGCCTTGAAGGCGGTTCTTAGGGGGGAATTTATTGCGATCTCCTCTGCTCAAAACCGGGAGAGGAACCGTAAGCAGGCGGAACTTACGCAGAGGGTGTCAGAGCTCGAACAGTTGCACCAGAGAACGGGTGCTTCCCGCGCGTGGCAGCAATTATGCGTCGAGAGGAAGCAACTTGCAGCCTTGGACCAAGACAAGTCCGAATACGCAGTCCTCCGGCTTCATCACTCCTTTTACTCCGGGGGCGATAAATGCGGCCTTCTCCTCGCTAATAAACTGCGGGAGCAGCAACAACGCCAGGGTGTGCAGTGCATTCGTAAGCCGGACGGAACCACCGTCTTGGAGGACGCAGCCATAGCGGAAATGTTTTCGGGACTATTATGCGGACCTATACGCTGGTGACCATCTCGACGCTCAGCATAGCGCCAAGTACATTGCTGCGGCTAATATGCCATCCCTGTCCCCGTCACAGGCCGGCTTTTTAGATAGACCCATTTAAACAGAAGAGGTCATTTCGGCGATCTCTCTCCTCAAGCTGAGCAAATCACCCAGCCGCATTTTATAAATCATTCTGCTCTCAGTTAGCCCCTCTGCTCACGGGCCTTTTTAATGCATTTGAACACACAGGCTGTCATGGAGATGGGCTTTGTCTTTACACTGTGTTAAGTTAGCATGAGCTTATTAGAAATGTAAACGCCATTTTTCCTCTCTGCTGCTTTTGCACACGGCACACAATATTATAAATGTTTAGAGTCTAGCATAATATTTTGCTTCACACAAGAATAATATGTTTTCCTATAGTATCAGCCCTGCTTGGTAAGCTATGTCTGAACAGTGAGTGCCGAGGCCTTCAAGGTTATTTCAACACAGTGGTTGTTGTTCGGTCTGATCAGCGCACGTCCTAGACATAACACATATGCAGCTGTGGCCACCTCTGATTTTGGCGCGTTTAATAATGCACTGTGCAGAGCATGCCCACACAGTTTGGAGAACATTTGCATGCAGAGAGCTGGTGTAGACAATTATGTGATCCCTTTCTACTAGGACCAGAGGTATGGGGCCGCCCTTGTAAACCCAAAGAGACCTTCTGTAGATATAATATAATATACTAGCAAGGGAGGGTAAGACTGAGGTGCCATTTAGCCTTCTTCCCTTTAGCATTTTAACATGGAATAGTAACTATGCTGATAACCTTGTTGCTTATAATATGTTTGCTTGTATAAGCTAAGATACTGCGCTTGAGAACACGGCATTAGAAATAAATATTTCAAACTTGCACGTGTCTTCATTTACTTCTCGTTTTGGACTGGTATGATAGTATAACGAAAGAGTGTTCATGTGTTCCACGTTACCTGAGGTGTTCAAAGTCCATGTTCTGGGTTGTCTTATCATTGGGGGTATGGAAGAACCAATGAGACACTGATTGCTAGTCTGGTAGGGGATTTTGGATACTAAGGTGAGTTTTGGTACACCCTAATTCACTGAGGTTCCAAGTCTCTATGCACAGTTCTGTGTAGGAGCAGAATCCATGCGACAAGGCACCATCCCAAGGGAGATGCTGGAGGCGGCCATAGTCGTTAACCCGAAGCCTGGAAAGGATAAATCGTCTTGCTGGGCCTATAGACCCATATCACTTTTGAATATAGATATCAAATTATATAATAGCATACTAGCGGCCAGCCTGGCGCCGTACATGGCCCAACTAGTAGAACCTGATCAAGCCGGGTTTATCTCCCAGAGGCAGACTAGCGATAACACCAAACGCATTCTGCACTTGATAGAGAAGGCGTCCCGCACCCAGGGCGAATATTTGCTCCTGGCGATTGACACCGAAAAGGCATTCTACAGGGTGCATTGGCCTTAT
Source organism: Lissotriton helveticus (assembly GCF_964261635.1). Lineage (NCBI taxonomy): Eukaryota > Metazoa > Chordata > Amphibia > Caudata > Salamandridae > Lissotriton > Lissotriton helveticus. The sequence goes on along the minus strand of NC_136061.1, from coordinate 1,949,842,947 downwards.
CTGGAAATGGTTCTGATGGCCGCCGGGCTCGGGGAGAAATTCAGAACCCGGATTCTTAACTGCTGTTGTCTCCCTATGGTGATGGTTCGCGTCAATGGCTATGCGTCCTCCCGCTTCCCTATTAGTAGAGGCACGCGACAGGGGTGCCCCGTCGCCTCTCCTTTTTGCGCTCTACATGGAGCCCCTCGCGCTGAGAATTCGGCAACATTCACTCATCACCGGGATTAAGTTTGGGGTGACGTCCATACTATTAGTTTATATGCGGACGATATTTTGCTTTCCCTGTCAGACCCGGTCACGGCTCTCCGCGCCCTTTTTATTGAGCTAGAGGCCTTTGCTAGAGGGTCAGGATTTAAAATTAACGTTGAAAAATCCATGGCGCTGGACCTGTCTCTCTCGCAACACACTCTCAATTTCCTGCTGGAGGAACACCCGATCCGTTGGGCGGACTCGGCCATTCCTTATCTAGTTATTCAATTAGCTCTGACCCTTCCGGCCAGAGTTGACTTGAACTATTCCCTTCTTCGCACCCGCATACGTGCGGAGCTGCAAAGGTAAAAGCACTGTACTATATCTTGGCTGGGCAGAATCGAGGCCACCAAGATGACGATCCTCGTGCAAATACTGTACATGTTCCAGACCCTCCCACTTAAACCACCAATGGGCTGGATTCAACAGACCCAAGCGGAGCTTTCCCATTTTATCTGGAACGGTCGCAAACCACGTTTTCGACATCAGATCACGGTCCTTCCACCCGAGAGTGGAGGAGTGGGGGTGCCAGACCTTCAAATCTATTATCATGCGGCCCAGCTCCGGCGTCTGATGGAGTGGCAGAGGTTGGAGTCGGAGAAACACTGGCTCTTACAGGATCAAGCGGTGGGGGGCAGATTCCTTTCCTTCCCAAGTCGCGTCGGCCCCCCAACCTATATGCTTCCTTCATCAAGAGCACTGTCATGGAGGCCTGCGACCGCACCAATGTCTCGGCACAACTGACCCCTTTTCCGTCCCCCATGATGCCATTGTTTGATAACCCGGATTTCCAACCGGGCACAGACACGCGTGCATTCCATGCTTGGCGCTCCTCCCCTTATAGGTCCTTGGGCATCTTTTTGACTTAGAGGGCATTATCTCCTTCTCACAGCTCAAACATCATTACGGCATTTCAGAAACGGGACGGCTGGAATACCTTCAGCTCCGTCACTGGGCAATGCACGCACAGGTTAGACCGCACGCACAGCGTTTGCTGACCTCTTATGAAAAATGGTTGGTCACCTGCACCATGGACAAGAAGGTCATTTCGGATCTATATAGGATGCTGCTAGCCCCTACTACACATACACAATGCAGGACGCGAGCGTTGGGAGAGGGATCTGGGGAGAACCCTCACACACAAGGAGTGGGAGGGTATATATATCACAGGGTGCGGCATTCAGCTTACCATGCAGGGCTCACAGAAACACTGACAAAAATAGTTACTTATTGGTATTATATGCCGGAGCGCCTGCGACAGTTTGATCCACGTCGAAGTGACCTTTGCGGGAGGGGTTGTGGGGAGGTGGGCACCCTGGAGCATGTTCTTTGGAGTTGTACTCATCTGCAGCCATACTGGTCCCAGGTGCTTGATGAGGTTGACCTACATTTTGAGATACAGCTTCCACGATTCCCCTCCTATATTCTACTGGGCTTACCTAATCCTCTGATGTATCCTCTCAGGTGCCGGAAGGGTAGGATGATTGCAATTGCTTTAGGGGCGGCTATGCAGAATATTATGGTCCATTGGAGGTCCACCCAGCTCCCCACACACTCGGGTTGGCTACAGAGGCTTTGGATGGTGCTGGGGATGGAGACACTTACGCTGTTGGGCAGAGGGTTAGAGTTCCCCCGAGTTATGGCGACCCTTTCTAACACTGTTAGTATCGGAATTTAGGGAGTTGAAATGCCCTCAGTACTTACGGCTGTTACGCCTCCCCGACACTCAAATTCCCAGTGGCTCCACCAAGAAAGCCTGCAGAGCACACCTCTAAATATTGCCTTATTCTTCTCAGGTTTCCCCCTCTTTCAACACTTGGGTGGACGAAGGATGGGTGGGTTTGGGAGGGAGTAGGGTGGGTTTGGGTTGGAGAGGTGGGAGGGAGGGGTTAGTTCCTTTTTTTGCCTTTATTTCTGTCTTCCTGATGGCACGCTCCATGCTTATTATCGATGGTAACAATGTAAAGCGACCTTGCTGTCTTCATTTGCACCATGCTTGAGGAGCTGAGGGTCCTTGTCGTTTGTCTGTTCTATAAACAATAAAACGATTTAAACCATAAATGTTTAAGCAGCTTTAAAGTTGATAAACTGCCACCAAACGGCAGCTATTACTCTAGCACTTGACTGAAGAGGTTAGATGAAAGAATTTTTAAAAAACTGCCAAGCAACCCATAAAATAAAAATGAAAAATAATAAATCAGAAATTTAGGATTCATCTGAAACAGAATTATGAAATGACATTAAACCTTGAGAAAGGATAAGATTGGCCATAAAGGCGGACACGGACCATACAGAAGAACTGATTTCATCCCTGGGAAGCTTTGTCAAATTCTAAGTCACCGATGCTCTTTGCAAAACTCTTGTTATTCAGGGGCAGGGAAACTGTGTATAGAGGTAACATGGTGAGAGCTTCACACCTAAGTCATACACCATACAAAAGGAAAAGCAAAAAGGAGGGTTTTCTTTTTTGTATTTTAAAATCGAGCTCACAGGTCTATAGCACAAGAAAAGAATGAAACTCTGTCTCTAAACATACCTCAGCTTCATTTGTATTGACTGTATTATTCACTCCATCTAGTTTGCTCTTCAAATCTATGGAAAAAAGGAAACATTATGAATATGTAAAACGCTTCTCTTTCAATCTAAATTCCCCAAAGATCTGCCAGCTTTCTTGATCTAGCAGAACAAACTTGGATATATCATAGGGCAGCTGTCTACGAGGTTGAACTACTGTACACGTTTCTAACCTACTGTAACATCTTTCTCTTTATTTGGTCACCAAATGGGTATCTCTGCTTTTCGAGTGGATTACTCCCCAGTCTATCTAAGGCTTTCATGATTTTAGATGCACACTACTTGTGGAAGGCAGGACAATGCATTTATCAGACATTCAATTAAGAACTTCATTATGTTGCTGCTGAACATATACCATTTCCACCTCTACCCCCTGCTTATCATTACCTTTGTTCTCGTTCTAGAGGAATCTCTCTGTACAAGAATCACCACGTACTACATGTATATATACCTGAACTAATTAAAGGTCCATATAATAGTTCCCATCTGTTTCTGGTAAACAGTTAAGTACTTGCATTTCTTAACCATCTTTATCCTGCAATAAGAGTGGCCTCAAAAAAGTAGCTAACACATCAGCACTGACCCACTGAAATGGACACAATGCTGTAGGTGATACACAGGAGATCAGATGGAAAGGAACGAGGGCCTTGTTACACCCAGGGAGAATCTGCCAAGGTAGAAAGTCTTAAACCGTAACAAATACCAAGCCCTAGCAGCAGAGGAGACTGTCCCGCTAGATATGTCCTCATCTCAGCTCTCAGACCAACGAGCACAAGCTGAATCTGGAAGGCAAGAAGAGGAGCAAAGATCAAAGTGGGCACACTGGCATGTAGAAACTGATCACGACTAATATCTGAAATGAGGGCGCACTTCACCACATCAGAATGGAACCAAGGGAGAAACAAGGGACATGTGAAGCCCTTGAGGCAAAAATCTACACACTAATGGAAGGAGGATCAAAGGTGGAAGCTGCCCTAGATGAGTTGGGTAGGGAGGTTAAGACAAACAAGGAAGATATACAGATGTTGAAATCTAATGAGAAGGAACCTCAGGGTTAAAATTTGAACTTTGGAAAACCAAGAAGGAAGAAACAACCCGAGGATCCTGAACGTACCAGAGAGGGGCTGGAGGAGAGAATATCAGAAGTTTTGTTATTGATATCCTGAAGGAATTCGTTCCTGAGATAGAGCTACCACTTTTGGCAGTAGATATACACAGAGGGTTCATCGTGACCAATTCAGGAAAGGAACAATGAGAAAAAACAGAGAAGAATACTAATTAATATCAAAGCCTATGTCCTGAAAGAAAAAACTCTGAATGAAGCTCTCAAAACTGGTTCCTATACCAAAAGCGATTGGACCTTCAGAATCCGATCAGATATCTCCAAAGCTACACAGGATCGACAGTGTGAGTTAGGGCAGCGTATGCAGGAGCTAAGGTCCTTGTGGGAAATCAGTTCAAATGCACTTTCCAGCCACATTAAAAATAATGTGGAAAAACCAAATGCACAACATAAAGGATCCCAAGGAAATGGGAGCACTCATTTATCAGATCAAATCACAAACAAAGAGAATGAAAAGGAAAGAGGGAAGACAGAGGGGAAAGCATAAAATGCCTGGGGTGAAAACAGTTTCGCCCAAAAGAAGAAACGGTAGATTCTCCCTGGGAGGGAGGGGGGGCTAGGGGGTGAAGGGAACCCACAAAGTAACACTAAGATATATTTGCACTGGGTGTGGGAGCATACGGGAAAAAAAAGAATTTGCCCAAATTGTGAATCCTGAGAAAATCAAGAAACAGGGGGACGCAGGGGCCCATCCAAAACATCCCAAACAAGCCAGATGTCAATTAACATACTAACTTGAAATGTGAATGGCCTCAGAAGCAGAAGGCCAAACATTCTGGAATATTTAAAATCAGCAAACAGCGAAGTTATAATATTACAAGAAACACATCCACTTAAGGAAGAATGGGCAGAGATAGTGAAGAAACAAAAATGGGTTGATACATATGTTTGCACAGATTAAGCTTGCTGTGTCAAGTGGGTGGCTATATTGTTTTAAAAAATCGGCTAAAGCAACAGTGGAAGGAACGAGGAACGACTCCAAGGGGAGATGAGTTTCTGTAAAACTTAGAATGTTTGGCAAAGTGAATGTTTTGTAAGGATACTATGGGCCAAACACATATGACCTGTCCCCTGCAATCTCTGTATAGCCACCTCTTATCAATGTCAATATCAAATTTAGGGATACACAGATTAAATGAAAAGTCATTCGGGCAAAACAAAAACAGGTCTAGATAAAGAAGTTCAACTGACATAAGTCCACTGGACAGATGCAATCTCACAGGAGTTCTACAGGCCGAGTCTAAATAAACAAACAAAATGTAACAATTATTTGACACTAGTATACATTAAATGTTTTTAGCATTCACTGAGCATGAAATGTGAATCACGACAAAGCTTACCATTCAGAAGCTCCTGTACCAAATCCACAGCTGACCGTGTCTCCAGAGGCTCTGGCCAACCAGTCACCCCAGTCTTCAAGCCTTTTGCCAATGCCTGGAAACATGAAGAATTTGTCTTAATATGTACCTACTTACCAATCTAAGTAAATACGAAGAGGCCTTGCACTTGGGCACTGTACATGCAAGTATTGCCCAGGTGCAGGTGTCCCAATATCAATCATAGTGTAAGCCAATCTGTGATCAGGGGAAACATGAAGGGATGTATAAGTAAGGTCAAGGCTTCTGGTGCAAAGGTTACAAAGGTCTGGTAGAAAGATATACCAAGTATGGTGGACAAAAGATTAGTAGCCGAGTTGAAGAGATTTATGGAGAAATGGGCTTTGGTCATGCATGGGTGTAGATGGCAAATGAAATGGAAGTAACCAAGGTGTATCAAACAACCCTCATAAATAGAGACAAACTCTTTCTACGATACTATTAACAAATTATCAACTGCATAGCCAATTTTTTTTATTCAAGCCCTGATTATGGGCTGCCTGATCAAAGTGTAGTGCATACAACATACTTTAAGGATGTTAATAACTGGAACTTGGGCTTTTAAGAGGCCTGATCTAGGATGATCAGTAACAGGTTTATGATTATAATGTAGAAGCCTTATTCGCACACTGTAGATTTCACTACAGAGAATGTCAAGGTAAACTGAGATACTGCCACCTATGTTTTGTTGTTCTCTCAGAATTAACATCCCACACATCCCAGCCATTTACCAGATGATAACGAAATACATGTAAATTACAACTATGCTAAAAAATAAATACTGTGCAGTACATTAGCCTATTATATTCAGCTAACAACAGGAGGAATAAATGCTAAGTATGATCTTACCAGCAGGAAATCAAGCTCTCTGTAAACTTGATAAACAGGGCTTCTCTGATCCCCAGATTCCACCTGAATATTCTTAAGGTGAAAAAACATCAACATAAGACCGACATTACTTCAAATATCAACACAACGGCAAAATACTATACGTTAGGCAGAATTAATCATTAAGCTAAGGGAACTGATGACAAAAAGAAACATGCAGCTATAGAGACCAGGCCAGGTCATCTGCTCATTTGCTGGCAAGAGCTCAATGGACCATACCCTACAGTGCCAACATTATACCATAAGAAGAAAAGAAAAAAGGCACATAATATCAAGTCTATTGTGATGGTCTCATGCACCAACGAAGATACGACTATGCAGGGTCACAATGAGTATTCAAAGTGTAAAAACAATAGAGCTGATTAAGTGGTAAAGTCACAAGCAAAAAAAGCCCTTTTGAGTTCACATATTTTTTAGCATCTTGTGTGCTGGGTGCTTTTTCATAGCGCTAAATGATCTCTACGGAATTGTAGGATGCTCGTAGAGTGAACAGTGCTGCAAAATCGTCTTCATTTCAATGTGTATTCATGATTTCCAAACCATCGTAAGCATTCCCACATGTTAGATACCACTTCGAACAATAAAATATAGCCAATTAAAATCCTGCAAATGAGGCAGGTAATTTGAGAAATCTATTTTTGAGAATGAGAAAGAGCAGGGAGAATAGCCAGGAAAAACTGATTGTGGAGAACGTCCTGCAAACATTTGCACCACTCGGAAGGGGAGCCTTTACAGTATGTGTGAAGGTAGCTCACGTTGCTGCAAAGCACTTATTACAGACATATATATGCATGCCAATGATTCCACCTCAGTCCTTGTGGAGTATGAATTGACACTGGTTGGAAGCTGGATTCTGTACATCGTGTGGTGACTGTATTCGCCACTCTGCAAACATCATAGCCTCAAAAAGTCAAAAACAAATGTTCAATAGAACACTAATCCGTGTTTTTATCAAGAGTGCATCTGGCGATCAGACTGTACAATGCACAAGGATGGGTGAAAATATAAGGAGCATTCTCTTTGTTCAGACGGCAACAGTAGCTTTGAAACAAAGTTCTCAGGACCACCTTGTCCTCATCACAAACACCATTAAAGTCCGCTAATGCACAAAGGGCTGGTAGCTCTGGGTAGAGTCTGGTCAGTATTATAGACACTAAAAGAGAAGTCTTCCAAACAGAAGTTTTTAGGTCACATAATGTCAACATCTTAAACGTCTGTGGCTCAGCCGGACCAAGAAAACGTCCAAGGGGCCATGGGGCATCTAATCCAATGGAAGAAATGCATGAGGCAGATCAGATGTCTTGTCTGCCCCACTGGCTGAGGTGAAATACTAAAAAGCCATGTGTCAACAAGCTCTAGTAGCCATTACAATTATCTACCTGCGCCAGCCAAAAAATGTGAAAAAGACACCGGCTGAGAAGGATGATATTCTTCACTAGTACACAGTGGAAGAATGTAAATCAAGTGGTACTGTATCTAGCTCGGATGGAGGATTTTTAGAATGTCACCACGTCCCCCAGATTGTCTGGAGAGGACTTAGTTCTTAGGAGTGCAAACATTAGAGCCACAAGAACAAAGTGCTCAACAATGACAGGACAGAGGGCAGCAACACAATCCACAGTCGATACTTGGTCTTTTCTATTGGATAAACAAGCATGGCGCTTCTGAGGAAGATGGAATAACACCTAAACCAGGCAAGCCAAAGCAGAGCCAACATCCTGGGTCAGCCAGGTCCCTGCTCTTCTGAAGGACCCTTGGTAAACTAATCTTCTGAAGGACCCTGGGTAAACAAAGGAGTCAGCAATAACATATAATAAAGCACCCCTACAGACCAACCACAGAACCAACTCAGGAATCTGGAGCCTCCAGACAATCCAGGCAACAAATTGGTAGCATGTGTTATTCACTTGCGTGGTGAAAAGGTCCATGGTTAGAGGATCCCATATCTCAAACATATGATAAAAGGTTTGCTTAAGAAATTTGTGGCAAGTAGATACGCCTCCTCATTCTCTCTGCCATGGTACTGTTAATTATAATAAAGTGTAAGACTGACCGGAACATTTTCTGAAGACCCTCAGATGGACATGGAGCTATTAAAAATGCATTGCAAGTAGCTGTATGTTTCCTTAACGAGGGTCTACAGATTCTGTGGTGGTATTTTTCTCTAGTTCCTTACATTTTTCTTCCAGAGTCTTTCAAGTGCTCTTCTGTTTGATATTATTGAGTTTACTTCCAGCAGAGAATGATTTGAATGGTATATCTTTCTCAAAAAAGGTTTTCAGACAATGAAAGAAATACTGAACTGTTATTTAAGTGCTGAATGTTGAGCAGGAGGGAAGCGAAGAGCTAAGACGACAACCAGCTTCTTTCATGATTTGATGGCTATATGGTGGATTGGGGAGGACTAGCATCATTCAGTGGTTTAGACCTCGTGGGGTTGAGTGGCCCAGAAACAGGTGGGACTGTTACTGAGATTAAGCTGGGAAAAGCAAATATTGCATCAAATGTGTGCATCTACAGACTACTTGAAAAACATTCAAAGAGTCTAGGGTACAGGCTTTGATCTCCCTATGAATGACATTTCAGACTAGGTGCTTAAATCTACAAGCGGGCAAAGACTCAAGTACTTTAAGGTACTGCTCGCAATAGAGTCAAAGAAAGATTCAGAAAAAAGATCAATAGAAAAGTGCAGCCTGGTGATGGGGAGCATCGGACAACTGAAACACACAATTAGGGGCTCAAATGTACTCTGTGCATTTAGTCTGTAGGTATGCTTTGTGGAAGGGCCAGTACATCTCCAGTCTTTTTTGGTACGAAGAATCTTTTGGAGTATCTTCTAACCAGTAGTGATGTTCCCATGTAAAATGGGTGGCACATTATGACTCGGCCCGATTTCTAGTAAAAAATAGCAGGGCAGTGCTCAGATTTAAGATTATGGCTATTGAGCTGCGTTCTTTTCATTGGTCAAATATTCAGGGGTTTGCAGAAGAGGAAGGGTTGGTATTTTAGGATTTAACCGCATCAGCGCTAGCGGTTTTCCCGCTGTGCGCTGAAGTTTTGTAAATACCGCGTTACATGACGAGCATAGCTCATCATGAGCGTACGAGAGGTGTACCTCATGACGAGCTGAGCTCGTCATCAGCGTGGAAGGGGTTAAAGAGTGTAAAATGTAGGTTTAGAGATGGAATCAGAAAGAGCACTGAAAGTTAATGCGGGATTTAGGTTAAACTGAAGCATGCTTTGTAGTAATTTTACAGTATTGTAAGGAGGAGCTCGCTAAACAAATAGAAAGGGACAAAGTTAAAAATGTGTATGTTAATAGGTAAGTAAGTAAGTAAATTTATTATGTATAGTTAATTAAAACCAGTACATTCGTTACATTTAAAACAATTTCTTAAAATATGATGACAATATGGTCTATGTAATCGTCTTTGTAAAAAAGGCATGCAGTGAGAGACCGAGGGTGATTGTCGGACAGTGTTTTCCTGAGCCAGGGCAGGCTAGTCTTTTGTGGCCCAAAGTTCGTCCATTAGGTCCCAGAGCCAAACGTTTTTGCCAGTTGTAGATTTTGCAGACTTTGCTCTATCGTGGTCAGAAATTTGACATATCTGCAGTTCAGTTTTGTATTTGCAGGGTTTAAGCATGCATGCACAGCCTGCCTTCGCGTGCTAGTCCCTATCTGCTTAAACTGGTCCCTTAGTAGCAATCGACGGACTTGTCGGAACTCTTCGCAGAGGCAAGTCATATGTAGTATGTCTCCGGTTGCTGATTTGCAGTGCGGACAGACTTCATGGCCATTGCTCCTGAGCCATGGTGGTTGGTGCTCTCTGCTGGGCAGGATCCCTAGTCTATATTTCAAAAACTTCAATTTTGTAATTTTTGGGTAGCCCTGGCTGAAGTAAGGTTGTGGTGTCAAGGATTTGTACGTGTTTAATGTCATCCACGCATGGTTTCTTTTTGCAAAAGCGGCCTTGTCCTCTATTAGGGATATGGTTTTTACGTTTTTCCAAACCACTTTTTTAAAAGGGTTGTGGCCCAGTTGCATGTCCCAGAGTGCGGATGCCTTGACAGCCCCCAAGGCTGCCTTCAAATAGGAGCGTGCCTGAGATTCGTCCCTGCTTTGTATGTCTTGCCACAGCGTTGCGTTTAAGGTGTCTTTGAAGGCTGAGCGAAGTTTGTGGCGGCAGATAATGAAAGCTCCTTGTCTTGCAAGGGCTTGTTTTTTTAAGCCAAACTCAAGCCTTATTTGGGCAGGCGAGGTGTAGGACGGGAGTGAGAACAGAGTTCTATATGCTTTTACCTGGATGTTATATAGGTACTTGGAATCTCTTCGTCGTAGTGCCTCGCTACCGTAGGAAATTGAAGGGAGCAATTTAGCCTGGATGACTTTTAAGTATGGCGTTAAAGTCGGTCCCGCTAGTTGGTTTGCTAAGTTTTTCAATGTGATAGCGATCAAGGCCCCTCTTCTTTTAATTTCCTCCATCTGCCGGACAAATGAGCCTTCGGTGTCGAAGATAAGTCCCAAGTATTTATATTCACGTGAAGACTCTATTTTTTGGCCCCCCAGAGTCCAGGGCTTCTGGTGTTTGTTCCTGGTATTGATCGACATCGTACGCGTTTTGCTTAAGTTGATTTTTAAGTTGTTTTCCGTTGCGTAACTGTGCATTTCGATCAGCAGATTCTGGAGGCCGATGTATGTGTGGCTTAGGAGCACCACGTCGTCCGCGTATAAAAGATTGCTTAGGGTTTTTCCTCCCAGCCTTGGAGAGTGGGAGTTGCATGTGTTGAGTCGGCCTGATAAATCTGCCATAAACAGGTTGAACAAGGTCGGGGCCAACACGCACCCTTGTTTTAGCCCTTTGGTCGTACAAACTTTGGAAGACAGATGGGTCCCACTTCCCAGCTTCACCTGCACCCAGGTATCATGGTGGAGTAACTTCAGCATGTTAAGAAGTGGTTGAGGTATTCCCCATTGTGCAAGTTTCTGCCACAGCATGCCTCTCTCGATGTTATCAAAGGCTGCGGAGAAATCGATGTAGCACAAATGCAACAGCAGTTTTTTAGTTTTAGCTCCGTCAATAATCAGCGAGATTGCCAAGATGTTAGTTGCTGTTCCGTTTTTTTTTCGGAATCCCGTCTGGTTCCATGGTATAATCTGCTTTGAGTCCGCCCATGTCACGATCTCCTCTAGGATTACTCCAGCAAAGTATTTCGCCTCGTTGTCAAAGAGAACTATTAATCGGTAGTTATCGGGGGTCGTTTTGTCTCCCTTTTTGTGTATGGGGACAATCGTCGACCCTCTCCATGAGTCTGGAATTCTGTTTAGGAGTCTAACTTCTAAGAACAAAGGTTGTAGTATTGTTGCCCATTCTGTATCTTTCGCCTTGAACAGGGCTGGCGGGATGCCATTAGGACCTGGAGCGCCTTCTTTCCTGCCCTTGCTGATCTGTTTTTTTATTAGGACTATTTGCTGGGCTACTGATGGTGCCAGAGTGTCGCCGGGATGGGGTTGATCTCCCCGGTTTGTCGGTGTTGACATGGTCGTTGCGAGTGCTTGCTCTCCATTGGTACTGCTTTGTACCCCTGTCTGTCCCAAGGGATCGTTGAAGTGGCTGCCAAGGTAGTTAATCCACTGTTCTTCCCCAATGTGCGAACCGAGGTCCTTATGACCTGGGCGTAAGATCTTATTTACTGATTGCCAAAAACGGGCGCTATTGTTACTTTTAGAGTCATATAAGAGTTTAGCCCAGCCTTCGCTTTCTGCGTCTTTCTTTATTTCCCATTTTGTATGTTTGAGCTCCGCCCTTTGTTTTTTCAATGCGACTCGGAGTTGTTCATTTTGGGGCGCTGCTCTAAGCCTCCGTAAGGATAAGTTTACAGCTCTTTTTTGTGAGCGTAATTGTGTTTGTTGACCCTTCTTTATGCTACTTCTGCTATGCTCTGTTTTGTGGTTGCCTTTAGGAGCGGTCCTTCTTGACAGTTTGTTTACCAGTAAGTCTGTGTATTGCTCCCAGTGGGAAATATGCCCAGCTGCGTCTGATGTATCTGTTTTGTATAGTTGGAGGGCAGTTTCAGCCAAGGTGGTTATGTTAGTCGGCGAACATTTGATTTTCCTTAGATTGATTGTGTAAATCTCCCCCAGTGTGTTGTCTGGCCTAATTGCCGTTTGCGTCCTTGCTGTCAGATGGCTTTCCTGAGGACGATGATCACTTTCCCCCTGATCCCCCATTCTAAATTCCCGGATGTATGGGAATAGTGCCAGACTGGCAAAAGTGTAGTCCAGGATGGAGCTGGCACTGTGGGAGTAGAAAGAAGCTACTGGGGGGGGAGTCCGTCGGAAATCTGCCGTTTATTCCCCGGAGATTTTGATGTTCTAAATCCTGTAGAAGAGCATTATTTTGGCGCTTTCTCCGGTTTGGAAAGGAGCTTTGAGCTGGTATGCTGTAAATTTTGTTGAGTGAGAGGGCATCGTCGCCTTGTGACGAGCCAAGTAGATTTTGGTTGAAGTCCCCCGACACGAAGAGGAGTGGGTTCTCCAGTTGGGTGGCGTGCTCTGCCAGTTGGTTCAGGATGATCCTTAAGTCTTTGGCTCTGTTTGTAGGTTGAACATATATATTAACAAAGCAGACTTCTTCTTTGGAGCCCAGCTGTAACTTGATCTTTACGGATAAGGTTGACGATGTCGATGAGGCCAGATGAACTGCCGAGGGTATTGATATGGTGGATACATATGTTGCCGATGTCCAAATTTGTTGGTTTTGGCCGCAGCTGTTGAGAAGCAAGTGAAACCCGGGATGTGTTTTGTGCTCGAGAGTCAGGTTTCCTGCAGCATTATAATGTCGAATTGTGAGATGTACTTAATGAAGTCCGGGTCATCCATTTTTGAGACTAGGCCATGTATGTTCCAAGAACAGATGCCAAGGGCTGGCACCCTTCCTCTGGTGGTGTCTTCTCCCAGTTGATGTGGGCGTCATACCTCTTCGGGGCATGTGAAAATCGTTCGGGACAGTGTTCCTCTTAGTAGTGCGTGGTTTGAGTCAGTTGCTTTCTTTGTGCATGCTTCTGCCCATTCCCCCGAGCTGTTTCCCTTGGGGTTGGAGGTGGAGGATGTACGAGGCTGATGGTTCCTTGGGGCTGATTTGCGCCACCCTGTTGTGAGCACTGACTCCGAGCCAGGTGTCGTTGTCACGCTTTCCAGTGGTAGCTGCCAAGTGCTGTTATCCCTTTTTGTCGGTGATCTTCCCAGCGCACCCCTTAGTACGCTGCAGGGGTTGGTCTGTTGCATCGCTGGTGCAGCACTGTTACTTCTGCGGAGTGGCGAAGGGTATGCTGGTCTTTGTAAAGGAACAAGCTTAATACCCCAGTTCTTAAATTGGGCTGCTTCTGATGCAATTAGGTCAACGACATCGCTGGAGGACCAAGTCGTCCTAGTCGCCTCCTGGCTGCTTGTATTCGGAGCGGGCAAGAATTCAACCAAAAGTAAATCTTTGGAGTTTATGCCCCCCAAGGTGGGGACACATTTCATCAATTTAAGAATGTTGCCTCTGTTCTACACGTCCTGCTGCCCTTTCGATGCATATTCCGGGTGGAAGACAGGGATCTCAGTTAGATGCATTTTGTTACCGACTTCCTCCAATTTTACGTTTGCAGCATGGGCGAGTGCTGCAACGCCAAGATCATATGGAGTAGTAAACGCTACTGGATTTCTGCCCTCACCTGGCGGATTGGAGCTGTGGGTTGGTGCTTTGGTTGGTGCTTTGATTGGCATTGATTGCTTCAGTGTTGTTTGCATCTCTTGTGGCCAGATTGACTGACTGTTCCGATTGGCTGTGGGTAGAGTGGATAGTTACGGTTGTCATAAGTGTAGCCCTGGTTTGATCGTCTTGCGATTGGCATGACGTATGGCCAGTTGGTCTTTCCCTAACCCCCTCCCTGATGATCGGTGGGTTGGGTGTTTTTGTTGCTGCTGAGGGATTGGCCGTTCGATAAGAGGCTTCCCTGATAGGCGATGTCAAGGCTGCCAGTTGTCGTTCAATGACTGGCTCCTGCTTTGCGAAAGACACAATGGACTGTGTGTGCTGGCTAGTGCTTGTCGCAGTTGTTGTGTGTGTATCTAGGAGTCCAGGTAAGTTAGCAGCCGGTCGGGCTTGGGGCCCCTGTCCTTCCTGATGCAAAGGGCTGCTAGTTGAGTTTTGCGGCTGGGTTAGACTGATAGCTGCTGGGGTTTCCCCTGCAGGGAAGTTGCCCGTGTTAGAAGGCTCCATTCGTTTCCTGGTAAGGCCAGAGAATATAGGAAAGAGTTTTGTTGAGGTTGGCGACAGATTTTGTTTGCGACCTTTTCTTTTTTGTTGTCGTCGTTGTTTTGCATTAAGTTTTTTGGGGGACTCAGATTTCTTCTGGGCAAGTTCCTCGTTCGCAAAGGATTCGTGGTCGGTTGAGATTTTGTCATGTGGGTTACTGCTGATGTTACTTTCTGCGAAGTTAGTGGAGCCCGTTTCTTTAGGGTCTTTGCCTTTGTGCAGCGATTTTATGTCCGCAATTAGATCTGTTAGCATTGAAGGCAGTGTGGCAAGTTTGTCTACTGCCTGATTGCAGTTACAGCTTAAGTATGTTTTTGTTTGTGCTCTTTGTATCAGGGTGTTCAGGTTACCTAACTTTTCGTCAATCCCTGCAGTAAAAACTGCCAGTGTGTTGAGGAGATTAAGTTGCAGATCCATTTTGTCCGATTGATATTGCATAGCTTCCACAGCTAGTTGGATTGTATTTAGGAGGGAGGTCCAGGCTCCGGTATTGTGGTCTTTTCCCTGGTCTCTGTCGATTGCTCCGATATTGTGAACTTTTTCCTGCTCTCTCTCATTTGCCAGTTGAGAATTCGCAATTGGGGCAGTGTTGATGGTGATGTTGTCAACCAAAGAGGAGTTGAGGAAAAGCAGGTTATTGTAGTCTAAGTTATCTAGGTTGGTGGCTTGTCCTCTCGCCCCTGTGCGTTCTGGTAGGACGGTCTGGCCCTACGTTCGGCATCCCAACTGGAGTTATGCTGGTTGGGCTTGTGTTGGCTGTATTCCGTGCTGAGTGCTGCACTGCACGAGAGACTTGATGTTGAGGCGTAATTGCCCGGTTCTGTGAGTGGTGAGGAGCCTATAAAAGCCAGGTGGACTTTGGTGAGGATACTGTGGTTGGGGCTCCTGAGGTGTCCGCCCTGGTCTGGTTGAGTATCCTTGGGAGTGGCCGGAGTTTGTGTCTTTGCCGCTGTTAGAGGCTGTAGTCCAGCCCCTACTCCGCCCGCACTCAAGCGTCTGTCTAGAGGGTCCGGGTTTTTTGGTTTTCCTACTTCTTGTGCCTCTAAGGTGGATTTTAGGTTTGCAATGGTCCTCTCCGATGGTCGTTTTGGAGTACAGCTAGCCAGGTGGGCAGGTGTTGGCTGCTGTTTGGAGGTAGAGTCCGGGAACTTCCCAAACACAGGTGAGGTCTCTAGAGGCTCAAATGATGCGCTTGCACTTATTGACCTGTGGTTTGGAGTGCCGTTTTGATGGAAATCAGCCATGACCGTGAAAGTCCCTGGGGCAGGGTGCTTTTAGCACGTGTGGTAGTGTCACGCAGTGGTGCACCTTTGCCCAGCAGCGGTAAGGGTGACAATGGGGATTGCAATCCCTGGAGGTGCTTGTTGCTTGAAAAAATGGCTGAGCCTGCGTCCTTTAGGAACTCAAACTTAGTGTAAATTTTAGGCTGGTGGAGCTTTTTCCTATTGAGGGACTCAGTAGCCGGCGACACTTGGAGCAGGTCCTTTGAGTGCCCCTGTTTCGCTACGGTGCTGTCCAGGCCCAGTGGTGACTCAATTAGGGAGAGAAGATCCTGCTCCATTCCGAGGGATGTTGGTCCATCGGTGGCTGTTTTCTTATTCTTATTCCCCTTTTTTGTCTTTGCTTTGTTGCTTGCTTTGTTACTTGAGGTTAGCTCCGGTGAACCCCTGGTCTGTCCAGACCTCATTTTGCTCTCTCAGTCTGCTCTCTAAGACTCTCGCCGTGACCCCCTCTGCGCTTACTGATCGATCGTTGGAGTAATCGGCGATGATTGGTGATAGTAGCTGGAGCAGTTCAGGAGTAGGAGGAATCTGGCGGAGGGTTGCGAAAATATCGCTGGAGGGGGGGGGCCTGGATCACCTGTGAGCGGAGCACGCCGGGGGGGCCCCCTGGTCAGTCAGACCTGGTCAGACTGCCCATCAGCCAACCCCTGGGGCTCTTACTTCGCGACCGCCTCTTTCGGCTGCCGCGCTCACAGCTTCCCCCCCTCTGCAGGATCCCTCGATGCTGTATCAGAGCAGCGCGCAGTCAGTTGCTTGGACAGCTTCCTTTCCTCGCCTTAATCCTGACCTTGCCTTGCCACTTCTCTGCCTCTTTTCTGCCAGTTAGTGTCTGAGTTCCCTTGGCAGCTGAAGGGCGCCGCAGCCTCAGTGGCCTCAGCTTTGGCCACAGCTTTGGTGCATCACACTCATGCCCCCCACGGCTCCCCCAAGGCTCCGGTACACGGCTCCGGTACAGGTATAGTCCGGGTCTGGGGTTGGAGCGAATGAGTGATAGTGCAAACAAGCAAGCAGGTACAATCGCGGTACTGACAGACAGCAGGCGGGTCAGGTCCTGTGTGTGGGACTCTTCCCAGATCAAGGTATAGGTGTATAAAGGTGGGCGCAGACGCAGGCGCTGAAAAACGGACAAGTACCGGCGCAGGCAGATACAGGTTCAGGTTACCTCTGCAGTGCCTCCCTGCGTGACTGCCGATGCGGGCGCGGGACCTTGCTGCCTCTGGTGAAAGTCCGGTGTCCGGTGACAGGGAACAGGGAAGGTGCGCTATCACCGCTGCCACCGCTGCGCTGTTGTGCCTCCCTGCTGCGCCCGTGTTCGCCGTGTTAATTCGCGATTCGTGATTAGGAGCGGTTCTCAGCGTTTCACAGCTCCCGGCAGCCTTCTGGCGTCTGAACCAAATGGCGATCATGTTAATAGGGGATTAAGGGAAGATAACTGAGAAGGATTCAGGGAGCAGAGTGAAGGGGAGCAGCATATGTTGATGAGGAAAAGACGGAAGAATAAGGTGAGATTTGCCGAGTTAACAAGCTGGAGGACAGAGTTGAATTAAGGAAAAGAGTAAATACATTGCAGATTCAAGTGCATACAAGTTGCATAAACTGAATAAATGGGAATGTAGCGATGTTAGGAAGAGTGTTAGATAAGTCTGTACTAGTATGAGAAGTTCTAGGGTGGTTAGTGGTTAGTAGGGTGGGAGCAGTTAGATGGTGTAGGAATGGTAAGGGGTTAGACAAAAGAATGAGGATATGGGGAGATGACAGGGAAGGGTGGGATGTTAGCCTAAGAGAACAGGTCACATACAGAAAGCAAGTGCACATTCTAGAATCTGTTGATTATTCTTTTGGTGAGATTAGTTTGGAAATAGACATGACTTCCATTGTAATCATTTTTAATCTTCTAAGCCTCCGGAGCCAGATTGTTGAGGATTGTTCAGAGCTGTGATATTTAGGGATAGGCGTCAAGACGTTAAGGATACATTCCTTAAGCAGTCTGGGCCAGCAGAAGCTGGGCTATCAGATAGGACATGCATTGGTGGGCAGATTCTACATGAACTTAGTCTCCTCCCACTTTAATGAGAGCTTGGAGTTAATATTCAACCAGGGCTACTAGAAACTACTAATGTTTGGTGGGGCAGTTCAAAACTATTTTAACACCACATTCTAAACGACTCTGGAACTCACTTCATCACCATATGCTCTATTAGTCAAATTAAATGTATCAAAACCTCCAGTGTTTTCTTCTTAAATCAGATTAACAGCATCTAACCTTTTCGTGACCCTTTCCAGTAACATAGTCTCATCTTCCCACCAGTAACTCGAATCAAGTGATTACATTTTATTTTCAAATCAGGCCAGCCTCTTAACTGTTGCACTTTTATTAAGAAAACATCCTGAAGCCACAAATGGCCTTTTCTATTTTTGTTTTTTGTTCAAATGCTTTATTGATTTTCAAAAAGAAACATAACAACAAAGATAATGATCGACATGGCAAGGTTAGAATAACATATAGATAGAACAACCACTCACAAATAAAAAAGCATAAGCTGAAAAATTGTAACCCCGTAATAGCACACAGAAACTAACTTCTACAAATCGATAATGAAAAAGAAAAAAGAACAAAGAAAAGAAATTGCGAAGATGAAAGGAAAAGAAGGAAGGATAAAGGAAAGAAGGAGCAAGAGACAAATATTGAGAAATGTACATACAGTTGTGAATAGTGAAGTACCACAATGTAAACTTATGTACCATATAAATCACCTATAATACATAGATTGTAATGGACTCCAGTATCCAAAGTGACCTTATATATTAATATAGATGCATACAAAAAATACTCGGAGTCTAAGAGGTAGCCAAAGCAATACCATAGAGTTGTTTGTAAGTTCACGGAGGTTTATGAGTCGCAATAATTGTCCAGTGCATTCCACATCGATCTAGATGAGGGTTTCCAAGGCGAGTTTTGTAAAGTAATGTTATCTGCACCCCTAAGGTGAGTAATCCAATTAATCCATCCTTTATAGGATGTCTTACTCGTGTCTTTCCAGTTAGTAAGAACCATTTTCACAGCAGAAGTTAGCAGAAGATAAAGGAGAGCTTTATCAGAATCGGAACTCAAGTCCGTCCTTAGAAAAGCCACCGTTAAGGTATAGAAAATTCTTTATTCAATGTACACTTAAACAAAACTATTAAAAAATCTAAAATGTAATCCCAAAAAGATTTCACTGACTTACAATGTAAAATAAGATGGGCTAAATCGCCCGTTTCCTGATTACAATTCCAACATAATGCATCCTCTCGAATTCCTAAAGAAAATAATCGAGCGAGAGTCCAAAAAGCTTTATGTAATAGCCAATACTTGGTTTGAGATAGTACCGGAGATATCTTATTGCATGAGGCAGAGCTCCACAGTGTAGACTGTAAGGAATCAGATATCGGGACAGAAGAGTGTGAATCCCAGAAAGCGACAGATTTATTATTGAGATTGGAGGTTTTAGGACGAAGAAGTTTATATATCTGAGAAACCTGATGGCCCAGTTTGTTTATTTCTGACACAAACATTGGCAGTGATGGTTGTTCAAGGGATAATTTGGTTTTAGACAAAGCAGTTCTTACTTTCAGAAAGTTGTAAAATTCAATATCAGCTAAATTATAACGAGTTTGAAGGTCTGAAAACGTAACTGGGTAAGAAGCATTTTTCAGCTGACAGGGAAAAGAGATACCTTTCTTAATCCAGGAGTCAAAAGTTAAACTTCTACCTTTATAAAGTATTTTACTATTGTACCATAATGTTTACATTTTAGAGCATTTAATACTGTACTTTAATTTCTTATCTATCTTCAGGAGTGCCAATTTAGTGTTCTTAAAGATGGACTTAGAACTAGATGGATAAAGACGATTAGTTGTAGCAAGTGCAAGAGGATTTAAGTTGTTAAGGATAGCCTTCTCTACCTCTAACCATACAGGCATGTAGCCAGTGGGGGGGTGAGATCCAATACGAACTTTGTTTTGCTAAAAAATCCGACTGCTATAATCTGAAATCAGCCAAATTCACAACACCTAGTGTTTCATCAAGCCTCAATTTCTTAATGCGAATTCGTGCTTTTTTTCCATACCAAAGGGAATTTAGTGAGAAGACTATCTAGTTTATGATGGAAATCGTCTGTCAAAATGAGTGGGAACATGGTGATAAGATAATTAACTAAAGGGGTAATCATCATTTTTATAGATTCAATTCTCCCACACCATGTAATTAATTTCGGCAACCAAGATTCCAAACGTTTTTAAATTTTTTCTAGTATTACTTTCTCATTCTGATGGAGAGTATCCAATATGTTATTACCAAATTCGACTCCCAAGTATTTTATATATCCTGGTTGCCGCGCTAGACCAGATTCCCTCAGAATCTCTCTAGTACAATGTACATTTAGGGCCAGATGTAGGAAGGGTATTACCGGTCGGTACCGGCCGAAAATAACGAATTTCGGCCGTTACCGACCGGTAATAGGCTTTTCTGATGCAGGTGCCGAAATTAACGATTCGGTAATATACCGAATCGGTAATTTAAGGAATTGGTAAATTACCAATTTCTTAAATACCGATTCGGTAAATTACCGAATTCCTAATGGAGGGAGCACTTACATGAGTGCTTATCCCATGTTAGGATTTGTTATTTACCACCAACTACAAGTTGATGGTAAATAAAGAAAACAACCCAAAAAGCAATTTTATGCAAATTGCTTCAGTGCCATATTGCAGACATACATGCCCTTAGGTCATGTATGTCTGCAACATGTGCACCCATACACAATTGAGGGGTGCAACAGGGTGTTAAAGTGACACCCTGCCACCCTTCAATGTTTTCCCCCTTTTACCGAATCGGTATTTCCCGATTCGGTAATTGCCATTCATTCCTATGGGCCTCCAGGCCCATAGGAATGAATGGCAATTACCGAATCGGTAAATACCGATTCGGTAAATTTTTACCGAATGATTTGCTACATAGCATTTACCGATTCGAAAATACCGAATCGGTAAAATTCGGTATTTTCTAATCGGTAAATGCTATTTACCTACATCTGGCCCGTAGTGACTTAACTTCTGATTTGTCTCTGTTGAGTTTATATCCAGAATGAACTGAACATTCTATGATTGTATCCATCAGAGCAGCAATTGATGTTTCCGGCTGTTCTGTTATTATTAAGATGTCATCTGCATGAGCAGCTAATTTGATTTGAATGCCATTAATGTCCACTCCCTTAATTCTCGAGTTAAATTTAATATTCTGGATAAGGGGTTCCAGTACTTTTAAAAATAAGGATGGAGACAATGGGCATACCTGTCTGGTACCCTGTTGAAGGGTAAAGGATTCGGATAAAGCACCATTAACAGCAACACATTGTCCATTTATAGGGGGTGCAAAACAAACGGCCTAATTAATAGTAATTAGAGAGGCTGCAATTTGCAAACCCGTTATGGTCTGCAAATTTGTAAATTCAAGGTTGGAGGCCTGTAAAATCAAAAGACTTTCATGCCTGTATTTCCATTAAAAAACGGGACTCTACTTTTAATTTTGAGCAGCCTGAGTCCATTAAATGGAGAGGTATTATTTTAAAGCAAAAAAATGTATCTCACCTTGGAGGCTTTCCAAAAACAAAGCTATCCAAATGTGGCAGCTTCCCCTTTGCGAATCAGTTACCACCCCAAATGGGCATTTGTAACAAATCAATGATTGACTACAACACAAAAGGTCACAAACCCCTGTGGTTCCCAAATAAGAGGGGGATGTCACTTTCATGCTCCCTCCTATTTGTAGTTCGTAGTGGATCACAAAAGCACTTTTGGAAATACTTTTTCGACCTTAACAGGGCTTTGGTACATTGTGAAAATGTGTTTAGCTGTCACAAACCCTGTGTTTTGGTGAATCTCAAGCTTAGGAAAAGCTAAACAACTTTGCAGATGAGGTCCCCAAATTACATGAAAGCATGGGGAAAATACTTCAGAGGAATCACAGACAAATGCTGGAGTAATATCTCATAACCTCACAGAAGCAACCCATATACCTGGATGCGAATATGGTACACAATAATCAAAGACGCAACAGAAAAATTGAATATAGACCTGAGTCCAGTACAAACGATCTTTATATATAAAATGTATCAAGAGATTCAAATTCATACACTGCCCGCCAAGATCAACAATAAACAACAATGGTGCTCCATGAAACGTGATCACAGTGCAAATAGGTGCAATAATAGAGAGAAAAAGGTCCAAGTTGATAAAGAAATGGGCAAGAGACAATATAGTGATCCATTTGCAGGGGTAATGCAACAAATAAATACGTTTCCAAGCAGACAAAAAGTCATTCAATTCTTTTGTTTGTGATAAAGGGTTGGCCCACCAAGAGCAATGTCTATATGCCTCAAAAGTTTGACTGAGTTTCAACACGCAAAATATTTAGAGGGTCATCATAAGGAAAGTGATCAGTTTAAAGAGCACAGGGTAGATGACATGTTGTTTAGCAAAAAGGAAATTCCTATTAAGGAGCCAGAAAAGAACCTTTTTTATATGAAAATATATCATGTATTGTACATAAAACATAGAACAAAAACGTGAACCAATAATTAATTTGACAACTAGGCAATTGTCAAAACATCGCAGTTAGTGCAAAAAGAGAAAGGGTTCTTTGTTGCACTCGTCATGAAAACACCTTTACTGTGCAGTTACTTTATTTAGTACTCGTTGTCCTGATCTGTGCATGGTAACAATGACATAGAATAACATATATGGCATGTGATGCAGTAGGTAATGAATAAGACACATAATCACCAAATGTGATCATAAACACCTGGATGCTGCCCACCTGTACTCTAATGGTTATGGGGTAATTTGGGCGCCTAATGGCTCCTGTGTGCCTGTTACCTTTCATAATGTAATTGGTACATCAGCAAGATCGGGACCTCCGTCGAAGGTTTACTCCGTCCTGCGACGACCACTGTAAACAGGTGTCCCCCCCAAACAATGTGAATCAAAAAATATTGCCCTCAAATTGTAGGGCTCGGCACGGCTGCACTTCCATTCCCCGAAAAGAACCTTTATTGAATATCTGAATATGTGTAGCAATAGAGAAGATGGCATCATTTCCCAATTGCAGGCCAAAGTAAATCAGTTATGAATTGTAGGGTAAATTAAGAAAATAATCGCGCTCCCGTATTTCAAGATAACCATCTGGCCCCGGGAAATACAAGGATGCACAAAGGAGTCCTGGCGCCACGTGAATGAGTATGACTATACAAAGGGATTCAATCTAACCGGCAAGCTAAGCCGGAGCGCACATCTTTGCTGACAGCGTCCTTCTCAATATGGGGTGTTGTCCAGGGTGAATCCAAGCAACTTGCTACTCAGTGAAAGTTGGGATTCATAGCCATCAAGGTTCATGCTATTTACCAAGGCGTATACAATCTTCTTGTTTGTTGCTCTTGGCAAATAATGGAAAATGAGTAATATCGAGCAGGCAGTGTTTGAGGAGTTGGATGTCTGAAAGAGGGTAGAGTAATGTATTATCAGTATATTGGTGAATCTTGATGCTGTAATCTATGCGAGCACACAAAGCGGCTCGATGTACAAGCAGAAGATGAACAGGAATAGCATGGAACCTTGGGGGACTCGGCAAGTAACAGGTTTATTTTGGAACCTGGTTGTCCTGATGTGAACAACCTGGGATCTGTTGAAACTGTAAAAAAGAGAACCGGTGAAGCACATTGCCGGTTGGGTGTGCATTAGGATGGGATGGCCAATTATGTCGAATGCAGCTGGGAGGTCTAGCAATATCAGGTTGCAAATTTTCATCTGTGGTCAAGAGGGCATTATCTACAATGTGTAAGGTAGCAGTTTCCATGTAACTGAGTGATATGACGAAAAACTGGTAGTCGTGCAGGAGACAGCACTGATGTGATTGTGGAGTTTAAGATAGATTGATTTTTCAATGATCTTGCTGATGATTGGTAGGTGAGCCATGGGCTGGTAGTTGGCAAAGTCATCAGGGTCCAATGTAGATTTCTTTAGGAGTGGGAGGATCTGACCTGTCTTGAGAGCTTCTAAGATGATGCCTTGAGTGATGGAGGCATTGACAGCGGTGAGTAGGAATGAGAGAGCATCCCCGGAGACAGCTTTTATGAGGGACAAGGGTAAGACATCTTCATAACATGTGGCTTCGAGGAAGTGTAGTATGTCAGGGAGATCTGCAAGGAATTGGGCTTTGAAGGATGACTATTGTGGTATTCTATTTGAAGGGGTTGGCGAAATAAAAGCAGACATGGTGTTGTCAATGTGCTTATGGACCTGCTGTATTTTTTCCACTCAAGAGGGTGATGTCATCACTTTTCTGTGGTGTGTCAAAAAGGTAGGGCCGGCAGGGAAATTGATAATATTTGATTGTCTTAAAAAGCATTCTGATCTGTATATGGCTTCACTGATGGTGTCTGTGTAATACTTTGCTTTGGCTGATATGGTGAGCAGTCTGTATGTTGTGCAAAAGGACTTCATTATCAAGAGGTCATTGGGAGTTCAGCATTATTTTAATTTTCTTTCCTGTCTGTGAATGGATTGTCAGCTAGGTCTTTAGGCTTTGGCTTGCACTTATGTGTTTTAATTGGGGTGCTCATTTCAAGTAGTTTTCCAAAACAGTTGTTTTGAAGGTTGTTGGACTTGAATATTTTACTTGTCTAGTATGTATAAATATACTTGACCAAATAGATTCTGCTTAAAAGAAGTACAATACATGAAACAGTTTCTTTCTTCTCCTACCAGTGCTGCAGTTGAAGAACTTGGTGGCTTCTGCAAAATCTTGTCCACCATATTCCACATGAAATCCACAAGTACATTACTCTGCGATTCGATGATGCTGTTTTCCACTGTGGTGGATCCAAATAAATCATACTGAGCAAAACCTTTAGTCATCGTCTAGAAGGAAAAAAGAACAGAACAGGTTAAAAATGCCACATCTATCAGATGTCCTAGTTTAACAGCACAGGCAACGATATGAACAAATGCAGGTCTATAATATTATCATCATTAATCCCAAGAATGACCCCTAAAGCAGTGAAGGGATTGCTTTTCAGTAAATACAGTCTACTTTTTTTGAAACTGTTAAAGTAGATACAGTTTAACAAATGAGCGTATGTGAAGGTATAATCACTATTGACGCCATATCGCTGCTACCTACAACAGATCATTTGGGTTTGAATGGCTTGACAACATCTTGTCTGATGCTAAAAAAAAATTTGTAAAATGTTTCAAAATATTTCAGGTGGGGTTTGCTTGGCAGAGGTTTGAGGCTCAGAGCTTTTCTGAAACTTGACATCTGTTTTGCACTGTTCATTGCAACATACCATTTCATGCAAATGTGTCCAATAGAACACCTTTACTGTCAACAAAATATTGTATGAAACCTATAGAAGATTTCGAGAGGTAAGAAAACTGTAAACTACTTTTATTTTATTTTTAAAAACCGTGTGCCCCGCATCCCCATTAATCAGCATGCAGCAGAGAGATATTCTGGAAAAGCAGATGTAAAGAAACAATGGCAGATGGAAAGAGAGTTGGAAGGATGGCATTTATAAAAATATATCAAATATCGCAGTGATTAGTCAAAGTTAAACTTTGCGACACTTTGAAAATTTAAAGGTGCATATTGGATCACTTAAGGCTGCGTGATGCATACGCAGCCGACAACAAAAGAAAGTCGCAGCAAATCAGTGAATGCTGAAATCCTTAGAAGCGTCAGGGAAAATGTGGGGTTAGTGCCAGAATGAATTACTTAGGTCCATCCAAGCTGAGAATAGAATACCGAAAGGACTACACAATCTCAAGGTGGCAGTCTAACGCAAAGAGTTTGATCTCTCTACACAACTGCGCAAGTTTTTATAAGATAAAAAAATTACCGGTGTAAATGATTTGTATACCCAACGATAAAAACGCTTATTATAATTTTACTAGAGCTATGCATCTTTTTTTCCAAGAATATGGTATCCTGGTCTTCTATGCCACAGCATTCTCTCAGGGTCTTCTAATGCAACTTGATGAGGCAAGCCTATAGTGGACCAAACGCAACACACACAGCTAAGAGCCAGACCAGCAGACTGAGAGCTTTGATGCCCTTTGCTCTGGCTTAGGCAGTATTTCTGAAACATACTACAACTAGAACTTACCACAGATGAGTGGTGCTGGCCTTTATGGATTCGCTTAAGGTCCTCCAAGCTAGCAAATGGCAATTTTTCAGACATGGGACCTGCAAGAAAAATAAATGAGAAAATGATAAATTCTTTCATATCACACTAGTGCACTGTTCATGGTAAACTAGGTCTACACTGCACAAACTTGGCAACATTTCTGAATTTAAAATTCGGGTCAAATATATAAATACTGGTAGCCTCACTCCGTGAAAGAAGACTCGACAATTTAGAATGTACACGAGTTTCCTTAACTAGGAAATTCATGTGGAGGTATTACACGTTTCAGGACACTGTAAAGATAGGAGCATATGCTGTAGGGCATGTCATGACATTGAAAGCAGGAAGTCAATGGTTTTGAGACTATACTTAACAGAGATGCATCAGTTATATAATGCTTAGCAGAGCCTTGATTCTCAGAAACACATATCAGAATATCCAGCCTGGTAGGCAGCTATATAAACTGTTCACATTCATTTGATATCCAATGTGCAAGATCGTAGTTCCTAAATGTTTGAAATATACCAGAAAAATCCTATGATTCTGTCCAAGTGGAGGTGGTGATTTCCCCTAAAAACAAAGTAACCCAAATATATTTTGTTGACTAGATCACGACCCACCCTTTCCCACAGGTTAGAACTGCTGCATTCAGACTTCTAGTCTTCATTCTAGCCATTCATTTGTATAAAACATGCTTAAAACATCTGAAAACTAATAGAGGCCTCTTCATTTTAATCACTGTGCAATTCGTTTCTAGGAAAGTCTAGGTGACTGCAAAATTGTTGCCCAACTTTTTACAAATATCATTTTGGAGTACCACCACTATGTATTTAATTTTGAAAATGACCGGTTGCGACTTAAAAAGCATGCATTTCTTGCACACTTGCACATGGCGGTAAAACCTACAAAGGACTGACTATTTAATAAGAAGATCCCAGGTAACACATTCAGTCATGACACTCTTTACTGACTGGTGGCTCAGAGGGCTGATCATATTACAGGTTGAACATTTTCAAATAGTTTACTGGGGAAGCAGGATTCCAAGCAAACGTGATATTACTCACTTGATATTCTGTGTCCAAATCAGATGCCAAGTCCACAGCCAAACACTGTGTTGAAGTTTTGGGTCTACTCTCAGGATAGGATTTAAAGAGTTCCACAGCTTAGGGCCCAGGGTTTTCCATACTCTACCTCCAAGTTTCTGTCTGCAGGGCGGTATTTACATTATAGAGTCAGGTGTTGAAGGTAGATCGGTCCTTTGTTCCAATAAGTTATTTTTCCTCACTTAGTTCTCATAAGACCACGGATGTATAGTTGAAAGAAACGAAGACCCTACATAATACCAATGCCTTGGAAATTCAATATGCTGTGAATCTGCAGACGCTACTCTTTAATATCAGCCTTGTCAAAGGTCCACCCTGCTCTACAGAGTGGGGCAGGGGTATAATCATAGAACCTAATTCTCTGTGCCCAGCCAAAGCGTAAGAGGAGGCCAGAACACTGATTCCATACTTGTTTACAATTATTTGTGAGAATTTCCATGTAGAAAAGTCTTAAAGAGCTTGCTTTTCAGTAATTAATCACAGCTTTACTTTGAGAATAGTGGGCCATTCATATACATCCCTAGTACTAAGACACTCCTTGGGTAATTGCCACTCTCTTTAAATTCATTAACATTAATATTTGGCTATTTAAGTCCAGCACATGAGTAGTTTTCCCTGCTCTTGGCCACTCTACTGGCTCTGGAGAGTCTTTAGCAGCCTAGTTTTGAGTTCTCCCCTACAAACAGCTTTTAGTTGTCTGCTGTCGAAGAGCTATTGTGTAAAATACCAATACCTAGAGTGGGTCAGCCCATTGCTTGCCTTACTTGTTTATCTCATTTGCTTGCTTCTTATTCAATGGCTTTCCTTCCTGTTCTTCGGTTTTATCTACCCATGGAGTTTAGCGTCTTTACCATCTTTGAGTAGATGACTTGTTTACTTCCATTGCTCGACATTAGGGAAATATTTCTTATTCTTTTGCTTTCAGCACTCCATGGGAGAGTATGTTTTTTCTTGCCCGTACCCTCTCTCTCTCTCCTGTGTGCTGACCCCTTCATAGGAGAGCTCACCCCGCCTTATTGCTTTCTCCCCTTCCCTTAACTATGTCACTGCTTCGTTAATGGTCTGGCTCAATTTGTTTTTTTAAACACTCCGCTTTTGTTCCTCTCCAATACCCCGATGACATTAACTTTACCCCACAATCTCCGAACACTCCATTCGTCCCCAGACCCTTCCCCATCTGCTTCTAATTTATTTATTTGAACTTTTTAGGAATCGCTTTGTCTTCCATACACTGAATGATGCTTGCAGCCTGTCTTGATTTTGTGGGACATGTTTGGTTTCTTAAATCCCCAGCCACGTCTCTTTTTTGCCACCATTAGTGCTAGTGTGCCAAAAAGAGAATGATTCCTAGTTAAGTGCACCTGTATTTCCGATAGTTCATCTACTACCCAGTGGCGTAACAAAACGTGAGGTGGCCCCCCTGCCACGGCAGGACTGGGTGTTTCCCCGGTGGGCCGCTAGGGTGAGGGACGGTTTTGGCACTCTTGGGGTTGTTTTTGTTACGGGGGCTGGCAATATCAGACCCCTGTAATAAAATTGACTGAAACCGGCTCTAGCAAACAGCTCGGCCGCACCCCCTCTAAACCTAGGGGGGCTGGCCGAGCAGTTTGCCAGGGCTGGTTTCGGTGCCCAGTCCGGACCTGCCCCCTGCAAGACATGCTGAAGAGGCCCCTCAAACTCACATCAGTAGGAGCCGAGGTGGCCCCCTCCAGTATGTGTAAGCCTGGGGACCTCCGGGGGCTGCAGGGCCTTTGTTACGCCCCTGCTACTACCCCTCTAGTAGTTCGGAGTAAACCTACATTCACTGCTTGTATGTAGGAAACAGTCTTCTAATTATATCACAACGGAGGGCTAGAGGATATTTAGAGACCTGCAAGGGTTAGCTTCTCTACTTCATATAGCAAAAACACAGAAAGGAACCTTTGGGTCTATGTGCATAAATAGCCTCGCTGGAAGCCTAACCACCGAAGAGCATCCCTCTTATAGGACGGTTTCCCTCACCCACCGTAGGTGGCATGCTTCATCATTGGGAAACCTCCTTGTATCATAACTTCTAGTCATGATACGGGCTACAACTTCCTCACTGAGAGGAAGGAGGTCAGGGATGTTTTTGTGCTAAGAGAGATATATACTAAATACCCAATTGTGGAGTTAGGTGTGGTGAGGGCAGCAGAACAAATGAAGAAACGTGATTAAAACTAACTCCAGGGTTTGCAAATACTTTATTTGGGTGACCCTGAGCCAGGATTAAAAACAGCTTGGCACTGCAGGAATAATTAAACCTTCTTATGTGTCATGAAGGTCGTCGTGTTTCAGCCTATGATCCAGAAGGTGTTGTGGCCTTCTTCAGGACCCAAGAGTGTTGATGCTCAAAGTGCTCAAAACAGAAAAGCATAAATCCTATTAATACTAAATACAAAATCAAGCAGTAATCCACATTTCTAACCGAGGATGCAACTAATCTCCTCTTCTAGCATCTGCTAATGCGATAAGCTTTGAGAATAATTTTTAACTGAATCAGGTGTAGTTCTGCTCATATCAACTTCCCTGGGACGCATCAAGGAAGCTTCTTGTTCAACATCTTTGAGAGGACCTACTTAATTTAACTATGACTTCCTAAGTCAGAGGAGACAATCTAGTGTTATTATGGTTTTGTATATAGCAGATACTGCTCCAGTACCTCGCTTGCCCACTATATTCTCATTTTAGCCGTGCTAGTTTTTCCGTGAGTCATCTGTTGGCTTTGCTTTCTAGATTTTTCTCAGTCACAAACAGTGGACAGAGAAACATGGAGCAAACCATTAGGACAAACATGAGGCATCCTCTTCTGAATTCAGAAGCAACTTCTTAATTGAATAAAAAAAATCACAAAGTTACTGTAGGAAAGTAGGATCTGCTTTCATGGCTACCCCCACTTGTTGCTGGTGTTATTCTGTTTTATGACTAGTCTGACTGGGATCCTGCTTCTCAGGACCCTAGTCACTGTGCTTTCTCCCTAAATTTGACAATGGTAAGTACTCTTGTACCTTCCCAATTGGCTACTGGTGTATCCTTCTAAGTCCCTAGTATATGGTACTGAGGTACCCAGGGCATACATACATCAGAAGACTTCCCTGGCCTGCAGCATGTATTGTGCCACCCAGGGGAGTCCAGTTAAACTGTGACTACAGCCCGGCCATGGCAGCCTGTGTGAGTTGGTGCTTGCACTTCTCACCCCTACAAACCCCGGAGTCAATTTTCCAGGCATTGTAAGTGTTGTCAGCCATTTAAAACATGTAGTGGACATCATGTCATTTACAAGAGGTCTACCTATTTTTTGGCTGCACCAAAATCGGTCATGTTTGGTATAAAAAATGTTGGAATCCTCCTCCAAAACCGATTCCAGTGTTGGATGTAGGATCCCATGTATTCCCGGTACCAGCCTTTCAGGGTCTAACAGCAAGCTAGTGCTGCTGCCAACCACAGAAACGTTTCTGCTCTCCTGCTACTGAGCTGAGCCTGAGCAGGGGAAGGTAGAACAATAGGTTTCCTCTCAGAGAGGACTTAGTGTATTGGGCTGGGGTGGGAGGTACTTGCCAGCACCACCAGACTGCTTTGAAGGACACATTTGGTGCCCTCCTTGCATACTCCAGTTTGAGCCAGTTCAGGGAGCCCTTGGCTCCCACTCTGGCATGGAACTGGACAAAGGGAGAGGAGTTGGCCTAACAGCCAGGGCGGTCAACCGCAACTCTGCTGAACCGGGTTAGAGTCTCGACAATGAAGCTAAACATCCTGTGATTCTGGGCAACCCACGTAATCTCCCCCGTGCCTAACAAAAATGAATGTGTCCTCATGTAGGGCAACTGGTGCTATGTAAAGCGCTCTGATACCCGATACCTTCGGGTCAAGTTTGCGCTATATAAAACTCTGTCAAAAAAAAAAAGGACATGGGAGTGTCCTTCCCTCTGCCAGCCCCTCTTCAGGGAGGTACCCCTGAATCGTTCCAACCCTTTCCCTGGTGTACTTAAGGGCTTACCTGTGGGTCGCTCTTTAGATTAGTCACAGGATAAGATTAAACCCCCAAACCACTTCAACTTCGATCGTCTGTGCACCTGGACTTCGCCTGGAACTCAAACTGCACCAAGGAACACTCCTGCTGCTCCTGGGCTTGTTGTTCTGCAAGTCTTCTTCATTATCTGTGACTGAGCTTCTTCCAGGTTTCTCTCCAGACATGTTGGCATCAAGCGCACCAGATGTAAACTCCCTTAAAGTGAAGTAGTCACTCCCCTGCATCTGCAAGCAAAGCAACAAAGCTGACTGGTCTGCTGCTCCTGACGTCCCACGGACTTCGAAAAGCTCATCAACATAGGTGGTGGTCTTGCAACTTCCCCGAGATCTGACCTGTCCTCTCAGCAAGTTTGAGGCCAGTATCCCTTGTTGGAACTACTGGAACCGAACCCCTGTGTACCAAGTTGAATTGCCATTTCCAAGGCTTGTTGGCTCTGTACTCCAGAGATCTTTGGGCTACAAGAAGCTCCAGCATCTCTTCCTGCCAAGATCTTCATTCTCACCTCATCCTCTCCACCGTGAGCATGCATCTTTAGTGAGCTACTCTTGCTACTCCTGTGCCTTCGGCCTGTAGGTCCTCTTGAGGGTCTTCTTTAGCTTCAGTGGGCCATTCCGCTTCCTCTGGCCTGGTCTGACTCTCCTGCAATTGGTGAGTCCCTTGGACCTTGCTGGTCCCAACATTGCTCCTTTATTGTTTACCATGTCTGTAGCTGCTGCCAAGGTTTGTTGGTGCTCCCGCAGGACCATAGCGTTGCCTGGTTCTCACAGCTGCAGCGACAAGGACACCGTCAGCACTCCTGCATCTTCTGTCATCGGTAGTCATTGGTTACTTCTATCTTCCACTGGGTCTCTTCAGTGTCCACTGGGTTTCTTCAGTGTCCACGGGGAAGGGTCCTTCTTTGAAACTGCAACCGTGACTTTCGCATTGACTTGTATTGGGTATGCAGCTGTGTTTCCACTCTGCAGACAGCCTCCGTGGGGAACCTGGGTACTCACCTCGAGTGGTTCCTTGCGTCCCCAGCTTTTCTGAGTCTCCTGCTCCAAGTTCCAACTTCGGTCGCAGTTCGCATTCCACTTCGCTAGTATATGGTTTGGTCTCCCCATGGAAACCACGGTGTATTGTGCTTACTTACCTCTTGCAATTGAAGTATTCTTGCATATTTGGGTTGATCTCACCAGGTAGGAGATTTACCAATGTGTTAGTGAGTGTTGTTCTGATAAATAGACCTATTTTTTATAACTACACTGTACAGTTCTCCTTCACTTAACCTACACTACATGATTAGATGTGGTAAAACAAGCTGCTTAACACTCCTTCTGGACGAAGCCTGAAGACTACGCTCCACAGCTGTCACTTGGAGAGCTTTCAATAGCTGTCTAAGACCACTAAAATCGCCATAAGGTTCGCCTGAATTAGTGCAAAGTGCGTCACTTAAATAAGTGTGAACCATATACTAAGCTAGCCTCCTGCAGTTATTATTGGCGTATTTACTTACATTTTTAAAGACATATTATTGTAGATACATAAATACAAATAATGACTTTAATAATTAAATAACCGGTGATAAGTCTAAAATGCTATATTCAATTGTATAAGTTAATTACAAATAAAACGATATATATAAAAAATTATTATTAAATAATAAGGCTTGCAACTGAAACAAATTATTTTCAATTGATTTCACAAAGTAAAACACTGTGAAACATGAAAAGAGGTTTGAACAATAATTGTTGAAAAAGGTGAGTGTGCAGGCCGTTCAGTGGGTGGAGCAGCTATGTTTGAACTTGGGAGCCTTTGGCCATCTTTTGCATTAGAACTACGTTTAACAACCAAATAATCTACCATCCAATCCTGGGTTATAAATCTCGCATAAGTCTTTCTGCATTCAGTGTGCCAAAAAGGCATGCTCAACAGTCTCGAGTCTAGCTAAGAAAACTACTTTGGGCCCAATAACCCTTGTCCAGCAGGATGCAGTTAACAATTGAAACATGTTAAGGACCCACACGAAGTTCTCACAGGAAGGCAACTGGGGTAGTGGTGAAGGCACCTACCAAAGTGTCCCCATTGGATCCAAACTTCTAGCATTCATATTTAAAAAAGAAAAGGGCAGGTAACCGATAGCAATGATAGCACCCATGGACGGGGCCCGATTATTTCTGACAGGGGAGTGTAATGGAGGATCATGAAACAGATATGGCAGAAAGCCCCAAGTATTTAAAAATTACAAATGCAAAGTAAAGGCATCACTGGATGAATGCTCACATTGTTATAATGCTATGATGTTTGACTTGGCCCTTTTTGCAGGGCCATCCCAGAACTTTTTGCCTTCCTCCTGTATTTTTTCTGACCTGTTGTTGGTTTTATGACTCTGGGCACTTTACCTCTGTTGATCAGTACTAAAGTGCATATGCTCTCTTTGTAAATTGATATTATGGGTTAGTGATTCCATGAATGGTATATTTGATGTACTTGTCAGACCCTAGTACAATGCACTATGTGTGCCCAGGGCCTGTAAATCAAATGCTGCTGGTGGGCTTGCAGCACTGATTGTGCCACCCACAGAAGCCGCTTGTAAAATGTGACTCAGGCCTGCCATTGCAGAGCCTGTGTGCAGTCTGGGACTGCCATGTCGACCCTAAACCTTCCCTTTTCTACATATTAGTCACCCCTAAGCTAGGCCCAAGGTACCCCTGTGGACAGGGTGCATTGTATGTGAAAGATAGGACATGCTCTTGTGAAAATCGAAAATAATTTCCGTTAGCATAAGCTGAAGCCATCTTGTTTGTGGCATCCATTTGGTTAGCTATGTAATTCTTCTGTCTTCGCTATTGCATGCCTTTCTATTCTTCTTGTGTCATCAACTTTAGTTTACTCCTTTTGCACTGAGCCAAAGCAATGTACGTGCTGAGAAAAGGCCTGTAGCTGCTGGAATGCACCTGGTCCAAGATGTAACGGTCGACTATTTGTGGCTGCTGTAAGCAGTTCTGTTTCCCCTCCCACTTTGCTGACTAAGTGATCTCCCATCTGCCCCTGTTTATCGGTAGTTATTCTTGTGTATGCTTGTACCTTCTATTTGTAACTACATGCTCACTCTGCAACAAACTCTGTATATAAGCACCATGGTCTGTGTATTCAATGTACTACCTACCTCCAGGAACACTTGAGGGTGTTGTATGGACGTAGTCCCACTCATGAATGATTAATAAACTCGTTATTTGAATTCCAGCTTCAGTGCCAAGCTCTATTTTGTTGGTCTACGGACCCGTGGATAGAGAAGGGTGACCCCTGCACCGGTGTGCCCATTAAAAGGCACATTTCCACAGTTTGGTGCCCGACACGTGGGCCCTCATCGGAGACACAGCCGTCCAGCCGAGTGGTCTTAACAGAAGAGTGGAATATTACTGAGGAGACTTCTTGCATGAGGAGACCCTTGTCTTTGCAAACCGAAGTGACTTTACCGTTTTTTTTCGATGTGACACTCCAGGTGGTGGCCGGTCCGGACAGAGGTATCATTTGGCGTAAATTTTTGCAGTGACCAGTAGGTCGACCGGGAGATTGGTAGTTGGAAGTTGGAGACTCTTGTTTGGTAAGGTCGCTGTAGCGGCACTCTTGATTTGCTTGGCCAAGATTCTGGTTTTGTTTGTTTGCTTTATTTTTTGCAAAAGATAAAGGCAGGTAATGTGGAGATTTTTCTCTACTTTTGAATATTTTGGAAAAGTAATATTTTACAAAAACTTGGTAGCATGCCGGTTTCCAGCACACTCTGTAGGCTGTGTTGCTGTCTTGGAGGTACTAAAATGGATTTAATCAGAAGTCAGCTGGCTCCCCCAGCGGGGACACCTACTAGGCATATGTACATTAAATACTGTATTTCTTCCATAATGTACAGTACACTGTGGAACAAATAAACGAAAAAGGATCCTGATCTCCAATGGCCCGTAAATGGGTCATTTGACTTTAAAAAGATTCAATATGTAGAACAGTGTTTGTTTAAAAGAAAAAGTCGACAAGATATGTTTGATTGTGTACGAATGTGGTAGAAAGAAGTGCAAGAGAGAGTGAGGAAAGAAGAAGCTATAGCAGAAAAAGAACAGCGTAAAACAATATATCAAAAAGTGTTGGAATAAAAAAATAAAGAGATGAAGGGAATACCCTAATAGGCGCCCCATTTATCCCATACTTAATAAACCTCTGGATGATTCGAGCTTGTTAGATCGACCTCCGCCACCCTATAAGTTTCCCTCTGCCCCATAGGATAATCTTTCCGATGAAGAACATCTTTTGTCAGACGATCAAGACATAGATAAGCAAGATGGGCGGCAGACTCGCACCACTTAAACTGTTGGCGAAAAAGCCAATATCAGATCCAGTGCTTGCAAAGAAGCTTGTGGGACTACTTTTGCTTCAGATCTTGTAGCGATGGTACAGCAGTGGAAAGATTTAGAGCTGTTATGTTTTGCACAGAAGTTTACCTGGGAAGTAATACTTGGTTTTAGAAAAGGATATTAATTCTGATTATAAACAATTAAATGATGGAACTTTCCTTTTGTCAAATAGATCTGACCTAATTAGGCGAGTAGTTAAATTAAAACATGCTACACTATGTTTAAAAGCGGAGTAAAATTCAGTTAGTAAAGTTAAAACTGCGCTAACAGTTCAGACCCCAGTGCCCAAAGAAGAAGTTTCGGGGAAAGACAATGACCCTAGAGATAATGTAGCTGCTGTGCAACCGGTGTGTGAAGCTGCGCCTTTGTATGTTCCTCCAAAGGGTGCGAGAACAAGTGCTGATAAAGATCCAGAAGATGCAAAGGGATATTTTGTATATAATTGGGTTTATACTCCTTGGAGTAGAGTAGACGTTATGGCTCTAAAAGCCGCTTTGCCCGATCCGTGGGTAAATCCTGCCGCTTTCTATGAAGAAGTGGATGGAGCCATTAGCTCCTGCACTGACCCTGCCAGACATGGATACGTTTTTTGGACTTATTTTGCCCCCTGATATGTGGAGAACAATTCAGAAAATAGATGATAAAGTAGCATATGGTGATACTTGGGTGCATTTAGAAGAAATAGATG
Source organism: Lissotriton helveticus (assembly GCF_964261635.1). NCBI lineage: Eukaryota > Metazoa > Chordata > Amphibia > Caudata > Salamandridae > Lissotriton > Lissotriton helveticus. The sequence continues at coordinate 1,949,806,707 of NC_136061.1, read as the reverse complement.
CGGCTAGGGAACCTGCTCAGAAACCACAACAGGAGATATTAGACCTTCCCAAAGCTATCGTGACTTATTTAAAAACTCTCATACTCTCTTAGCGTCTTGTAAACAAAGCGGATGAGTCAGTTTCTGATTTCTTTACATGATTTGAAGAGACATTCATGATTTTAGTGGGCTGTCATTGACAGATGACACGGATAAGCATCTGTTCGTTAAGAAATTTCTCGCTAACATGTTGTCAGAAATAGCTAGTCGCCTCTAGGCCAGCGAGAGTTCGTGGACTACGTCTTCCCCAGTCTCCCTTTTGACTATGGCCCAGTATTATGAGCGTCAGGAATTGGAAGCAAAAGGCAAAGAGGATAAGTAACTTAAGGATTTAAAGACGAACGTTATGTTGGCTCAAGTATATGGTCCACCATTCAGAGGTAGTGGTAGAGGTGGACGTGCAGTATATAGCCCTAGTGTACCCCCTTTCTCTCGAGCAACTTTGTCTTCTGATCAGTGTGCTTATTGTAAATAGATTGGACATTGGCGTTCTGAGTGCCCCCTTTTGCGAGGTCAGCAGTATCAACAGGGTAGAGTAAGTATGAGAGGACGCCCAGGGAATTCAGGACAAAGGGGTGGAATATGAAATCGTCCCTAGTTTGAGGCAGTTGAACATGGACCAAATTATTCTAATAACTTTGACAGACGAAATCAATATCACATGTCTGATTATTCGACTGCTGGTTTTGCGGATTCTGATAATGCTTAGCAATGCCTAGGATGGAGTAAGGAACCGGTTGAGGTCCCAGTAGATCAGAAAGGTCCATATGTTGATGCAAATGTCTTGGGCTCTACTGATCGGTTTCCGGTTGATACAGGATCTACTCGGGATGTATGACGTTGCAACGCATACTTTTCCAACGCATACCTTTACAACGCATTTTTTACAACGCAACATCCTTTACAACGCAACATCCTTTACAACGCATTCCATTACAACGCATGCCATTAGAATACATTTTCTGAAAACTACCTTTACAACGCATTCCATTACAACGCATACTACCTTTACAACGCATTCCATTACAACGCATACCATTATATTGCATGTATCGTAAGTATTGGATAGTGTAGGGATAAAAATTACTATTCTAACTTCAGGGGGTGCAACAATAGGGTAAGTGTTGGATAGTGTAAGGGTACTATGCATTGTAATGGTATGCGTTGTAATCGTATGCGTTGTAATGACATGAGTTGTAATTGTATGCGTTGTAGTGTCATGCGTGGTAATGGTTGCGTTGTAATGGCATGCCTAGTAAGGGATGTTGCGTTGTAAAGACTGCGTTGTAATGGTAGTGTGTTGTAAAAGTTGCATTGTAAAGGTTGTTTCCCATCTAATCGTAGTGCTCTGTCTAAAAAATTTGTTCCTAGGGCTCCCCTGTCTGGCGCAATGATAACATCGATAGGATTCAATGGGATATATACATCTAGCCCACTGTCACAGCCACTTAGATTTAGTCTTGATAAATTCACTGCAGAATGTCCATTTTTGGCTTCCCCTAACACGTCGGATAATATTGTGGGTATCGAAATGCCCAAATATTTTCGTGCTACAATACCTTGCTCCCCAGAAGGTGTGCGCGTTATCTTAAATGATAACTATCCAATGGTTGAGAGGTCTTGTCACCTTAAAGACGATATTGCTCTGACCTAGTACTTTATGGGCTACATCAGATACCGATGTGGGACAATGGTTATCCCACCAGTACATATTCAAGTGAAGGAAGGTGCTCCATTGCCTTGACTGCCCCAATATAAAATATCTCGAGAAGGCGAAGAAGCATTGACGCACATTGTTCAGGATTTGATAGAGGTGGGGGTTGTGGAATAAGTCCCTTATAATACCTGTAATAGCCCTATCCTTCCTCTTTTGAAAAGAGACACGAATACTAAAATTTACAGATTCATTATTGATTTACAAGAGGTTAACAAAATTGTGGTGCCCCAGTATGCGGTAGTCTCTGACATCATGACACTTCTTACTATGATTCCTCCAACTGCCACTACATTTAGTGTAATTGATTTGAAAAATGAATTCAATACCTATTCACCCTGACAGCCGTTATTTGTTCGGCTTCACTTTGAATAATAGATCATACAGATTCTGTAGAGCTCCACAAGGGTATACGGAGAGTCCTATAGCCAGGCATTGAAAAGGCAGCTTGATTATTTTCCTGTACCAAAAGGGGTGGCTCTTCTTCAATATGTCGATGATATCTTGTTGGCTGCTGATACCCCTGAACAGTGTAAAGAAGAAACACTGTTCTTGCCTCTCATCATCACAAAGTCTCTTGGAAGAAGTTGCAATTTTATAGACAGCAGGTTACCTATTTAGGTCACCTCCTGTCTAAGGAGGGACGTGCCCACACACCAGATCGCATTCAGACCATTTTAGACACTCCTGTGCCCCGTACTCAGAAGGACGTCCGTGCATGGATTGGCCTTACTTCTTTTTGTAGGCAGTGGATCCCTAGCTTTTGATATATTATTAAACCCTTGTTGGCCCTTTTGACTAAAGACACTTCAATGCCTCTCCCATGGACTACTGAATGCCAGAATTCCTTCCAACAGCTACGTCAAGCTCTCTGTTCGGCACCAGTATTAGGAACTCCAGACTACACTAGGACTTTCACACTTCATGAACACAAGAGGGAAGGTTGTGCCCTCTCAGTTTTAACACAGACACACAGTGATAAACAACGTCCTTGTGCAATATTTTTCAGCTGTCTTTGATCCAGTTGCTCTTGCGCTGCCTGTTTGTTTTCGAGCTGCTGTGTCCATGCTGTATCCATACGTCAGAGTGAGAGAATAGTCTTGTCACATAAATTGTTTGTATTAGTTCCTCATTCAGTCGATGCCTTGCTAAATCAAAGGAAAACACAGCATCTGACTAGTGCCCGTTTGACAGGATATGAATTGACACTTTTGGAGTCTGAATCCTGCTACATAATTGCCACTTCCAGCTACTCAGTCTCAGTCACATGAGTTACATGACTGTATATCCCTTACTGAAGAACAAACAAAGGGTTGTGTTGACCTACAAGATACACCTCTTTCTAGTGTTAATGGAGAATTGTGGGTCGACGGATCTTGCCTGAAGTTGCCTGATGGCACTACATCTGCTGCTTATACAATTACAACACTTCAGACAGTAATTGAGACAGCTCCTATCCCACAGAAGTCAGCTCAAGCAGCCGAGTCGATAGCATTGACAAGAGCATGTGAGTTTAATACAGATTTGCTTGTTAACATTTACATGGATAGCCAACACGCCTTTCACGCGGTACAAAGCTTTTGCCAGCTTTGGAAAGAAAGAGGCTTCCTCACTTCACGTGGGACACAAATAGTACATGGGGAATTAGTAAATAATCTCCTTTCTGCCCTGACCTATCCTAAGAAAGTGGCAATTGTTAAATGTAGCGCACAAAAGAAAGTGACCGATACAATAGGAGAAGGCAATGCATTTGCAGATTACACAGCTCAGGAGACTGCAATGCAGCAAAGTACCACATCTATGTATGTAGTTAAATCACAGGCTGAACGTTGGCATGATGCCAGGCAAGAAGTGCTGGACATGCAACAATCTACCTCTGTCAATGAATTAGACCAATGGTCTAAGGAGGGAACATTGGACGATGACTGCTGTTGGAGGAATAAAGAAATGACAAAATGGAAGTTACCCACAGCCTATTTACACCCTATGATTCATATGGCACATGGGCCGGCACATGTTGGAGCATCCTCAATAGCAAAGCAACTTATGCAAGTTTGGAATCATCCAGATATTGTCAGTACGGCTAAGAAAATAGTCCAGCCTGTCTGATCTGTATCCAGAATAATCCTGGAAAGGGAACACAAACTCCAACAGGAGGGTTTGCAATACCTACTACACCTTTCGAGGTTCTGCAAATGGAGTATATCCAGCTTGAACGCTGTAATACTCTAAAGTATGTTCTAGTAGTGGTTTGTGCTTTTAGTAAATGGGTGGAGGCACACGCTACGAAAGATAATACAGCTCTTACTAAAACAAAGGTGCTCCTAAAGGAGTTTTTTCCCAGATTTGGCATTTGTCGACTTTTGTGGAGTGACAACGGACCCCATTTTATTGGGCAAGTTTTTGAGTATCTCATGAAAGGGTTGGGAATTAAGCAGAAGTTTCATGCTGCTTTTCACCCACAATCAGCAGGACTAGTGGAACGTTACAACTCTACTCTCAAATCAAAATTGGCAAGGATACAGGCTTCTACATCATTGAAATGGTCTGATGAACTGCCTTTAGCATTGCTATCCATTAGATCGATACCACATACACGATCTGTCCTCACACCTTATGAGGTGGTTTTTGGAAGGCCAATGAATATTTGGGGGATTCCTAAGCCACGCCCTATACATGATGTACCCTATGTATTGATGACTTATTATTTGTCTCAGTTGACTGACAGTTTGCCTTCTATTTATCAACAGGTTCGGGAGACTCTTCCAGACAGGTCCCAAGGTGAGGGCCACTGCTTGCGCCCTGGTGACTTTGTAGTTATAAAGTCCTTCCAGAGAGCCAGCTCCCTAGCACTGAGATGGCGAGGCCCTGAGCAAGTGCTGCATCTGTTTTGTTGTTGGTCAACGAATGAATATGCCTTAGGAGAAGAAACCAACTGCTGTAAGTGTTTGTAGCAAAAGAACAAGGATTGTTACTGGACTCACTTTGACTGTTGTTATTGTTGCTGCAATCACATGGATTGTAGAGGAAGTAGCTCCTGTCCGAAATCTACTGACTGCTACTACTCCTGTCCTCATTGAACACCATTACTTCACTCTTCCTTATCATGAGCAGAAGCACAGAGTGTCCTTCTTTAATAACACTTTCATCCAGATGTTGCACCATACACACAATGCTACAAATGTTACCAGCTGCTGGGTATGTGGAATGATGACAGCTCGTCAGAAAAAGGGAGGACGCCTTTTATTACTTTGCCGTTTTCACATAATGGCTCCTGCAGAGCCTGGTTTGCATTGTTGTGGGCTTCTGCAGTAGCTAACATTACTTATGCTGATGTAGGAAGACTAAACGCTCAGTTGAATAAGGTTTGTTACCCTGATGAGGAAGGAGATTCACAAGCTAATGTAACTGTATGGGAAATGGAGGCGTATCGTCGAGGAAATTCCTCTGCGCGCTATGTTTCCCCTAAAATTCGAACAACCAAGGGAAATGGGCCTCGTGTTATTGCTGTCACTACAGCTCAAGCGGATCTCTGTGTGAGCAGTATTGGAGGTATACCTGTGGGAAAAAGTGACTGTAGTTTAGTGTTGAATATTACTAGAATGAACAATAGCAGCTTTTTGTCCTCACATAATACCTATTTCATTTGCGGAAGTAAAGGTTATTATCACCTACCTATTGGGTGGTCAGGTAGCTGCTACGTGTCCTTTTTGCTTCCACCTGTGTTTTTTGCAACTGCATCCTACCGTAAAGACTATAAACTGTATAATAACATTTCTAAGAGCCAATTCAAGAGGACAATAAATAATGATGAGGTGGATCAAACTGATACTGCACTGCAGCAGTATATTGACTTTAACTTGGGACTATTCTTCTTTGTTGGTGCGGCCTTAAACAGCAGAAAGATCAGACGCTTCACACGTGTTGTAAAGGCTGTAACCAATCAGACAGCAATAGCGCTTGGAAACATCACAGAACTACAAATTGTGAGATTTGTGACTCTCCAAAATAGAATGATCCTTGACATCATCTTGGCTGACCGTGGTGGAGCATGTCGCATCATCGGGAGTAGCTGTTGCATTTACATCCCTGACCACTCCCCTTTTGCTTTTGATGCAATTTCCAAGATGCACAAAATAGCCACTGAAATCCACCAGGATTCAGGGGCATGGACTTTGACTGGATGGCTATGGAACATGTTTACTGTATGGGGCTGGAAATTACTGTCAGCTCTATGTATATTTGTAGCTATTCTTTTCACTTGTTGCCTATGTATCCAATGCGGCCCGATCCTTTGTTCCCTTTGTGTTTCTACTTGCACCTCGTGTATACCGACTAAACAAAATGCTAAGAATGTAAATGCCCGATTGGCAAGTGAACAAGAAATCAATGAAATGATGCAGATTGACATAAATTATATTTTTTGTATTCCTTCGAAAGTATAAGAACATGTCTTCAGCATATGCTAAAAGGGCCGTCTGTGGAAATTGAAAATAATTTCCGTTAGCATAAGCTGAAGCCATCTTGTTTTTTTGCATCCATTTTGTTTGCTATGTAATTCTTCTGTCTTCACTGTTGCTTGCCTTTCTATTCTGCTTGTGTCATCAACTTTAGTTAACTCCTTCTGTACTAAACCAAAGCAATGTACAGGCTGAGAAAAGGCCTGTAGCTGCTGGAATGCACCTGGTCCAAGATGTAACTGTCGACTATTTGTGGCTGCTGTAAGCAGTTCTGTTCCCCCTCCCACTTTGCTGAGTACGTGATCTCCCATCTGCCCATGTTTGTCGGCAGTTATTCTTGTGTATGCGTGTACATTCTATTCGTAACTACATGCTTACTCTGCACCAAACTCTGTATATAAGCAGCATGGTCTGTGTATTCAATGTACTACCTCCTGGAACACTTGAGGGTGTTATATGGATGTAGTCCCACTCATGAGTGATTAATAAACTTATTTGAATTCCAGCTTCAGTGCCAATCTCTATTTTGTTGGTCTATGGACCTGTGGACAGAGGAAGGGTGACCCCTGCACCGGTGTGCCCATTAAAAGGCACATTTCCACACCCTGATGTGTGTGGTATGTCCTGATAGTGAAATACTGCAAATTTCGGTTTTTCACTATTGCAAGGCTATCTGTTCCCATAGGCCAGAATGAGGAGTTTGTTTATAACATCTTATAAACATAACTGACCCTGGGAACAAGATAGGAAAATAACGTTTTTCTAAACTGGTGTGGTGTCCATTTGTAGAGTTTTCACAGTGTTACTGTATGTGTTCACAAATGCTTTACACACTGCCTCTGAGATAAGCCTGTCTGCTCGTGTCAGGCTACCAAGGGGGTGAGCAGGGGTTATTTTAGGAGTGCACCGCCCCTTACCCGACTAGAAGCAAGGGTCCCTATTTGGACAAAGGTACCTACCAACTAGAGATCCCTATTTCTAACATGACAAATCTGAAAGGGATAAAACATATAAAGCAAACCTTTGATACCCCTCGATATTTCAGGCGAGAGGGAAATATTGGAGTTAATTAAGACTCTATTACACACTTCGGAGGGGGCAGAGCCCCATACAGGCAGGGTTTAGGCCACACTGATTTGGGGAGTTTTATGCCAGGATAATTTCAGATTTTGCTAGGTTCTTTTTCCGGTAGTTTAGATTCATCCACCACTGCAGACTCATCTCCAGTACCAGTGAGAGCCTTTTTATGGACGGGTGATAGAAGAAAGGTTTGGCCAAAGTCCATAGTTTGTCCCAACCCCTCAAGACAAACAACCACCATCCCGGTCCTGTCACTGGCAAATGTTCTTTCTATACAGAACCACAGAGCCTCCTCAAAATTCAGACAAAGTACAATTTCTCTGAGCCAACGGGCCAGTATTTATTCTATTTTGAGGACCCTGATGTAGCTAGAGTTAACAAAAGTTAAAGTGCGTGTTTCAAAATCTTCCTCCAGTTAAAGACACTGCCCTTTTTATAGGTTTTTCCGGTAGCAGATAGACAACAGGCTGGTTAACAATGGTGAATGTAGGTTGTATATGAATGTCAGAAATTCCAAGCCTATTTTCCTGGTTGCTATGCAATAGATGGCACAGAACAGAAAAGTGATAAGGGTATGTTTAAGTGGAATGGAATGTAAACTGGCTTCGTAAGGAAGAAAAGATTCCATGCCAACCAATCGTATGGTGTCCAGGTTGTCAGGTACGTAAGAAGACAAAGTCAAACTGGATGTACATTATTATTTGCAGCAGTCACACACCGCATCGAAAATGAACACGAACCCTCCAACACTGGTTTCTTTGGCCCAATTTATGTACAATGTATAAATGTACTACTCGTGTACAATATGCCCAGGTTCTACACATCCTCTAGGGAAGGAAAGGACCAGGGGACAGTCTGGGTCCTCTGATTTCTTTTGGTAGTGAACCAAAGGTTGTACCTCTGATGTATGACCACCTAAAAACAACTGCCAGCCACTCTAGCCAAGTATGAGGATGTAATAGCCAGCATTGATAATGGACCGCAGGTAACGGCATGCAGTTAGTGCAGTGCATCCTCTAACTAGGAGAGCGTAGAGTCTACCATTTAATTCACACAAACTCATGGAGCACATCTCGTGGAAGTCTGTAGTTAGTTCAGCCTACTGAGGAACTAATGTAAGGCAGGATAAAAAAACAAGCATTAGAAATGCAATAGGTCTCGCATTTCTTTTTTTAGTTAGAGCTATTGGCATTGCTAAACAGCTACCGGACAGAAGTTGCCACTTGCTCCGTGAATCATGGCCTGCAAGCCTAAAACGATGTTGATATCCTACAAAATAAAAGGCAGATCAGGATGACCAGGAGGAATCGCGGACGTATTGGGATGGCCAACGCAAGCAAACAATGAGTGAAATCGCCTGGGTGTGACCCAAGCACGCAAAGGCGGGAGACTCAGATCCAATGCACCGATAAAAACCAAGAATTTCTAAATGGCAGACCAACGAACAAATGGCAAATCATGGGAATGCTAAAAGCCGATAGAGGAGATAACAACAGGTATTGCAGACAGCGCCTGCATGCTGCCTAGGATCAATCTAAAACAAGCATTTGCAATGCAATAGGTCTCGCATTAGGAAAGTTTGAGCTTTTGGCATTGTAAATGACACTTTTTTTATTTACGTGTTGGTTTTGAAAATAGATACATTAATAGCATTGTCATTTACAATGCCAATAGCTTAAACTTTCGCAAATGTGACACCTATTACATTTGTAATACAATATGTGTTGAGAGTCAGTGAGTGAGAATGAGTGGGAGAGTCAGTCAGTGAGTGGGAGAGTCAGTGAGAGAGAGAGAGTGGGTGAGTCGGTCAGTGAGAGTCTGGACAGTGAGTGAGTGAGTGAGTCAGTGAGTGGGAGAGTCAGTCAGTGAGTGAGAGAGAGTGGGCAAGTCGGTCAGTGAGAGTCTGTTAGTGACAGTGAGTGAGTGAGAGAGTGGGAGAGTCAGTTAGTGAGAGAGAGTGGGAGAGTCTGTCAGTGAGAGTGAGAGAGTCAGTGTGAGTGAGTCAGTGTGAGTGAGAGAGTGAGTGAGAGAGTCAGTGTGAGTGAGTCAGTGGTGTGAGTGAGTCAGTGTGAGTGAGTCAGTGTGAGTGAGAGTTAGTGTGTGTCAGTGAGAGAGTGAGAGTCTGTGAGAGTGTGAGAGTCTGTGCATGGCTTCAAAGGATATTGCTCCGTTTGTTACTCGTCCCAACTATTCTTCCATGTCTGATTAATAAAGAGATCTGTTTCTTTCTTAACTCTCATGTAGATTATCTACTGCTACGTAAATAGCTCACTGGAGCGTCTGGCTAATGACTGTCCTTGTAAAAGGTGCGGAACATATTTTTAAAAGTGTATACATTGGCTTAGCCATTATCTGATCATATCCAGGAAATATCCCTGCTTTATCTGGTTTACAGAACTCTCCATGTATTATTGGAACGATGACTTGGGGCCCAAGGGGTAATGTGCTTGCTACACAGCTTAAGGTATGATCGACTTATCAGTTTATTCAGCAGGCTGCTATCCCAGAATATAACCTGCAACTGAGCTCACACTTTCTGTTCTAAGGGAGACCGCTCAATGGGTTGAGGAACCAACTGCAGAGATGCATGTGTAACCTATAGGTTACCTGGTTGCATTCAAGTGATATGTTTAATGCTCCTTTCAGTGCTGGGTCGGGGCGTAGCAAGGGTGCCCTGGTTCGGTTGTAAAATGCAACCATAACTGTGGTGTAGTGCCCTGTCCCCAGTATCGACAGACCCCGGTGCCACTGCTCCTGTTGCACTAATATGAATGGGTACGCGCCTGGTCCCCTTAAGATAAATTGTTGTGGCACCAAACATCACATTGATGTTTACTAACCTGTAGGAATGCATCAACACTGCTCCTGCGGGCCGACCACACCCACGACTCCCCGCCCACCTCTGCAATGAACCCGACCAGAACCAATAGGAAGCTTCTGGTCGGGGATGCCTACCACAGAGGGTGACCAGATCATGCGACTGAAAAACCGGGACATTTCAAAAACACAGAGGAAGGACTAGAATTGTACATCAAGGAAGTGGCAAAGAAGGACAACCCTCAACAACACAAAAACACAGAAAAAGCACTAAGAAATTAAATAAAATGTAATTTTCAAAACCAGCATCATACCGATTAATTAAATTGCTTACTAGTAACAGCTACGAACTAGCGCTGATTTGGAACACCTGATAAAGCGGCTCTCACTGTTTTGAGTTGGCCCTCTCTAAAAACCGGGACGTTACCCAAACCAGCGGTTGAAAAACAGGGACTGCCCCTGCGAATCCGGGACGCCTGCTCACCCTACTGCGGTACCACACACACAGGGAGGGGCTTACATAGTTGGCCCCAGCAAGCCACAAATATTGCTACTGTGCTAGGATGGAGAAAATAGGGCGACAGAATGCCAACAAATGTAATTTCTCTAACGATGGCATAAATCACTGGCCAGGCCCTAGCAAGACACAGTCACACTGAGACAGATAAAAAAAACAAGTATGTGATTTCTCTGCGTATACGTCACATACCTTGAAACATTACCAAAAAAGCCTTTCATATCCCTATTATAAAAATATTATGGGTACTTACTTACTAAAGCGGCAAACATATTCGAATGTCAATTACAATTATGACAGCGCAGCCAGTAGCGATTACCTAAAGCCAGATGCATAATAAAAATCTGTTTTCTTTTTTTCAATTCAATGATGAACGGTACTTGAAGAGGAAGCCTCCTTCTCATAAGATGGCCTGAGTGTCTGCGCGCTCGAGGCCTCCGCCTACCCTTCCTGCAGTTTCGCTTGCACTTTCTCCGCCGCACCAGTCCCTTTTCTATGTTGGCGCTGCACTGAAGGACACAGTCAGCGGCTGGATCTGACGTCACCTCCCCGGGCGCCGCAGCTTGCAGCGTTAGTGTGAGCACCGGGGCAGGGCCACGAACTTGGTGCCACGTCAGGGCTAAAGCTGGGGCGGTGGAACACCGACATGAACCCGGCACACCACGAGCATCCGTGAGAGCAGCAGCCACAGCCGCAGCCATGGAAGCCCGCTACAATCTGAAGAGCCCCGGTAAGGATAAGCAAAGCCCCTCCCTCTCGCTCATTGTGAGCCTGGCAGAGGGCAGCTGCCCGTGTCACCCAACCACCGTGTGTGTGTGTGTGGGGGGGGGGGAGGGCAGAGGGCGGCGGCGGGGTGTGTATGCGTGCATGTCTGTGTGTGTGTGCAGGGGGGTGGGGGCGGCAGCGTGTGTATGTGTGCGCGCGCCTGTGTGTGTGTGTGTGTGTGTGTGTGTGTGTGCATGCAGAGCGGTGGGGGCTGGCTGTGTCTGGGCGCCGTTAATGCATGCGAGCGAAGCGAAAGCAGGGGCTGTGAGTTCGTCTGCGCAAGCGCGGCTCAGAAACACGCTCCCGCGGTCAAAACTGAGACTGCAAAAGCGCGCCTCTGACTCGTGTATACATTCCCCAAAACGGCTGACAATAGTTGTCGAAGCAGACAGCAATCAATGCGAAGCATTGAATGCAGGTCTGCTCGACCTAAAAAGACATGGCAGCATGGCAATTACAAGCCAACCTATTGATTTTTGCCACTACGCTTTCAACTTATTAACAAACAAGTTACTTACCTTCGGTAAAGATAACAAGATACTAAGAAACAATAGTTAGTTATAGATTGCTTACCTTAGAATTACCCCGAGGCGTCATATTGGATCCGGAAAGTTTTTTCATCAGCAGTACCTCTGCGCGTTGGAAGGTGGTGTCAGCGGACCTGTGTTCGTCGTTGGCGTCATGTCGCCGGGATGACATTGCGGCAGCTACTTAGATGCCGTCCTCACACGCTGACGTCAGTTCTATACACAACTTTATATACCAGAAACGCAGAGCCATGCAAGACACTGACCACTGGTGCACAAAACTAGAGCCCATTAAAGGATAGCCTTAACACAAGAAATCAGTTCGCAGATGGGTGGGGTGGTAAGGAATCTATAACTAATTAATGTTTCTTACAGATATATCGTTACCGAATGTAAGTAACTTGTTCATCTGAAAGAAACACGTTATAGATACCTTACCTTAGAATGGATACCCAGCAATACCAACCCCAGAGGTCAGTCTGCGAACCAAGTTCACACCAGAAAGTCCTGGAGAACAGAACAGCCAAAGAAGATGTCTCTCCGGACTCGACTGTCCAGGCAGTAGTGCTTGATGAACGTGTGCAGCGACACCCACATAGCCGCCTGACAGATGTCATTCAGAGGAACGCCTTGTCCCAGAGCAGTAGTGGCTGCTGTCGCCCTGGTGGAATGTGCGCGCAGCCCCATTGGAGGCTCCTTCTTTGCAAGAGAGTAGCAGGTTTTGATACACAAGGCGACCCATCGGGAGATAGTCTGCTTGTGTACGGCCTGACCTTTCTTGGGGCCCACGTACCCAACAAAGAGCTGGTCATTCACCCAGAACTGTTTAGTGAGATCCAGATAAAAGGAAAGCACCCGTTTTGGGTCCAGACGGTGGAGCCTCTCTTCCTCTTACGAAGGATGCGTAAAGAAGGTGGGCAAAGTGATGTTCTGCCTGATGTGAAAGGCAGTGACAACCTTGGGCAAGAAGGATGGACAAGTCCTGAGGACAACTCTGCCCAGATGCACAGACAGAAAAAGAGGCTTAGAAGAAAGCGCCTGGAGCTCACTCACTCGTCTGGCAGAGGTGATGGCCACCAGGAACGCAGTTCTGAGAGTTAAAAGCCTCAAAGGACAGTTGTGAAGAGGCTCAAAGGGAGCGCACATCAAGTAAGCTAAAACCAGGTTCAAGTCCCACTGAGGCATAACGAAGGGAATAGGGGGAAAGAGAGGAGTTATGCCTTTTAAGAAACGATTTACAACCGGGCTCTTGAAAAGGGAAGGCTGATCTGGAAGCCGAAGGAAGGCAGAGATGGCCAAGAGACAGCCCTTGATGTTGCCCAGAGCAGAGCTCTCCTGGTCCAAAGAAAGAAGGAACAAGAGAACCTCAGAAAGAGGGGCAGAGAGGGGATCCACAGCCTTTGCTGTGCACCATGCCACAAATTTGTTCCACCGGCAGGCATATACAGTCTTAGTGGAGGGATGCCTGGCTGCCAGAATTACATTGCAGACTTCGGGAGGCAAGGCAAATTACATCAACTGCCGCCGCTCAATCTCCACGCAAGGAGGTGGAGGCTGGACAGGTTCGGGTGGAGGACTGTCCCCTGTTAATAGGACACAAGATCCTCCCAAGTAGGCAGATGGGCCAGAGGATCGATGGCCATGTTGAGCAGCTCGGAATACCAGACTCTTTGTAACCAATCCGGAGCCACAAGAATGACTTGTGCCCGGTCACGCCTGATCTTCTTCAGCACTCTGGGCAGAAGTGGTATAGGCGGAAAAGCGTACAACAGACCGTAACTCCACTCGCGACGAAAAGCGTCGCCTAGCGAGTGCCGCCTTGGAAATTCCAACGCGCAGAATTGCTGACATTGCACGTTCTCTTCAGTGGCGAATAGATCTAACCAAGGCTCTCCCCACTGTCGAAAGAGACCCTGCACCACCTCCGAATGAAGACGCCATATGTGATCTATCATGCACCTGCGGCTGAGTTTGTCGACCCTGGCGTTGAGTGAACCTACCAGGTGTTATGCCCTGATGTTCTAGCCATGTCCAGAGGCGGAGGGCCTCTTGACATAAGGTCCATGACCCCACCATGCCCTGATTGTTAAAGTACCACATGGCGGTTGTGTTGTCCATGAACACCTGCACTACTCTCCCCGGACAGAGGGAAGGAATGCTTTCAGTGCAAGACGGATCGCCCTGAGCTCCAGAAGGTTGATGTGGAACTCTGACGCCGCCGCAGAACAGAGGCCTCTGATCTCCGCCTCTCCCATGTGGCGCCTCAACCTAGAAGGGATGCGTCAGTCACCACTGTGTGTTCTGGTTGGGGAAGGGAGAGGGATCGGCCGTTGACCCAATCCTGGTTTGTGATCCACCACTGCAGTTGTCGAGAAGTGCCCCCTGAGATCTGAACGCAGTCCGACAGATTCCCCATATACTGTGCCCACTGGGACTTAAGGTCCCACTACAGAGCCCGCATATGGCATGATCGACCAGCAGGATGCAGGAAGCCATGAGGCCCAGCAGCCCAGGGTCATTCAGACCGAAACCCGTGATAGAGATTGAAAGATCGTAATCATAGCCTGAATATCCCAGACTCGCTGTTAGGGAGGATAGACCCGAAACTGTGTTGTGTCCAGAACCGGTCTGATGAAGAGGAGCTTCTGAGAGGGAGTCAGGTGTGACTTCGGCACATTGATTGAGAACCCCAGCGAATGCAGGAGGTCTGCCATAGTCTGGAGGTGGGAGACGACTGCTTGGGGAGAGCCCGCCTTCAACAACCAGTCATCGACATAGGGGAAGACTAAAGCCCTTGATCTGGGAAGATGAGCTGCAACCACCGCTATCACTTTCGTGAAAACCCGAGGGGCGCAGGTGAGGCCAAAGGGGAGCACGGTAAACTGAAAATGCTCGTGGCCTACCGTGAACCGCAGGTAACGCCGGTGGTCTGCCAGGACGGGGATGTGAAAATAAGCATCCTGCAAGCCCAGCACTACCATCCAGTCTTGCGGGTCGAGGGCAGACAAGACCTGAGCAAGCGTCAACACCTTGAACTTCTCCTCTCGGAGGAAGCGGTTGACGTTCCCGAGATCCCAGATAGGACGCAGGCCCTTGTCCTTCTTGGGAACCAGAAGGTAGTGGGAGTAACAACCACAACCTACTTCTGGGACTGGAACGAGCTTGATGGCTCCCTTGGCCAAGAGAGCTGTAACTTCCTGCTCGACCAGGTGATCCTCTGACATGCTGTGGTACTGTGGTGGCATGGCTGGAGCGGTAGCCTCAAAGACGAGGGAGTAGCCCCTTCGGACTATCTGCAAAACCCACCTGTCTGACATGATGGTGCGCCAGTGGGGGATGTGATGGCGAATCCCGCTGCCCACTGGCGTTTGATGGGCCTGAAATATTGGACTAGGAAGGTTTAAAGGCTGCTGCAGAGGGGGGGGGGGTTGGTGGACTGGCTCGCCCGCTGGCCCCTGGAACCACGACGGTTGGGTAACTTGCTGCGGCCTGTGGCTTTGGGCGGGACGTAGCGGGTACAGCTTTCGTAGCCACGTAAGGGGCAAAAAGTGGAATGCGTGGGCGGCTGGAGAGGCCAAAGGACTTGGCCGTAGCTCGTGAGTCCTTGAAACGCTCTAAAGCGTTGTCCGCTTCGTCGCCGAAAAGGCGACGGCCATCAAAGGGCATGTCCATGAGGGTATTCTGGACATCCCCGAAAAGCCAGTGGATCTCATCCAGGCATAGCGTCTAAGAGCTACTGACATAGAAATCGTTCTACCCCAGAGAGTCGGCAGTATCCAGTCCACAACGGATGGAAAACTTGGCCAAATCCCTCCCAGCAGCAATTGCCTGAGAGAGCAATGTCCCGACCTCCTCCGGACACTGAGGCAGCACCTGCGCATCAGAGTCCCACACAGAGTGGGAATAACGGCCCAATAGACATGCGCTGTTTACTGACCGCAGTCCCAAGCTGGCAGAAGAGAAAATCTTCTTTACAAAATGATCCGGCTTCTTGGATTACCTTTCCGGTGGAGTGGTAGGGAATGCGCTTTTGGAAGTAGAGGCTTGGACCACCAAGCTCTCAGGGGTGGGGTGTTGGGAAAGGAAAGTGGGGTTGCGCGGTGGAGTTGGACAATCATCCTATCCACGGGAGACCCCATGTTGGGCCTGGACGAGGTGCCCAAAAGGACGTCAGTAAGGCGCATGTTGAACAAAAGCAGAGGCTCCGAAGAGCTCGCTGCCGGCTGAAGCACCTCTGTCAGGAGGTTAGTCCTGACTGCCACGGTAGGGAGTTTGCGGTTGAGAGACTCGGCTGCCCCTCACAACACCACTGCGTACGAAGCTCAACATGCCAAGGTCAGGGGAGGTGTCCAGAGCACTGGCAGCCCCAGTTCCTCTCTCCAGTCCTGCTCAGATTCCATCTGATCGTTAAAGGGTCTCCTGACCCCTCCCAGTCCTCCTTCAATGGAGTGGTCCTGCAGGTGGAGAAGCAGGTGGTAAAAACGCTCGATGATGCTCCTGGAGCTGCGTGATCGATGGGGTGGGAAGTGCGGTTGATCCCTCGGTCCATGGGTGGGTTGAGGTGACTTTAACCACAGCACTTGGGGTCCCACAACATCCTCTTTGCAACAGTAGAAGGGAAGCTTCAGTAGGGCTTCCGATCTCGCAACATAGCGAATAACCTTGGTGGGGGCTGGTGTCCCTCTTGGACGACGAATCCATTCTCTGATAGCACTCACAGGTCGGGCAGACACGGTGTAACTTTGGCTATCTTGGATTTGTCTCTTGGTGTGGAGTGCCCAGTGGTAACGAACAGCGATCTCTCAGGAGTGGCTACTGCATTGTCGGTTTGGGCTTCCACAGCTTTGATGTCCCTGGTGCTGTTCCTGGGGGACAGTCGACCAACCCTTGGAGTTACTGTTGTGATCTGGGCCGGAATCAACTTTTCCCCGAGCCAGGAGCCACAGTCCAATCTCACTAGCAAAAAGTGAAGCAGGTTCAGTCCTACCAATGGTGCAGACTCTTTGTGCAGTTTCAAAGGCAGCAGGGCACTCCTCTCTTGGTCCTCTTTTCAAATCCACGATGTTCTCAAGTTCAGTGCACCTACTATATCCAGTGAAAGTGCCCTGAGGGGACAACGGGACCATTAACTAATGGGCTAGTAGGTCCGCTCCTCTTGTATGACAAAGTTCCGGCGATGTGTGGCTTTTAGCAATCCCAGAGAGTAATATTCTAGCCAATCTCAAAATGTCTGAACTCTTCCTCAACTGTGAGGAGCTTGGTAGCCCACCCCATAAGTTTGGGGATGGGGTTTCCTTTTCTGGCCTGGTCTTCAACTTGTCTACAGGAACAAAAAGTAGCCTGCTTACGTGTGGTGTTACAGGCAGCCTCTCAAAGGCAGCTTCCCCACAGAAGCTCGCCTTATAAGCCAACACCCCTTGCAGCCTTCTTGGGAAATGTCACACCTCACTATGCAGCAACTGCCTTTGTTCCGGAGCCAGTGATCTGTTCACAAGTCTCCCCAGGTGGATAGAAAGCTGCTTGTGTATCTGGGCCTTTGTGCCACCACCAGACTAGCTGGAGCACAGAGTGGCAACTTTATAAATGTTGCTTAACTTTTAAAGTAACATCAATCTTGATTTGGGCATCAAGTCGGATTCAATGCCACAATTAATTTGACACCTTACAGTACGCAGTTAGCCAGTCCCATTCAGAAGTCTGGGTCCTGTGGTATGCTGGATAACGATCTGGATTAATACAGAATTGACACTGAATAGAGAAATCACCAGGGACTGTATTGCGCTGGATAATGCAAGTAAAATCAAATGGTTACTTTATGGTCAGTCAACGCTGTATAAACTGGGACAACCCGAACTTTTTGCTTCCCCAAAAAAAGATAGTGGAAGAGGACCTGATATGGGTTAAACCTACGGAGAAAGCCTATTTTCTGTTAAAAACTGTTCCGCAGATAGAACCGTATCTAATAATTGTCACAAAACCTTTTCCCCGCTTTCTCTTAACCAGATTTCGCCTCAATCTCATTCATTGCCTTTTAGCAGATGTATAGGGATGGAGTAGGGTAAATGATCTAGGTCCCTGCACATGTGACAATTTCTCTACACAGGATACCATGCACTTTGTAATGTTTTGTGATCATTTTAGCCCCATGCGGAGAAAGTTTTTAAGCCCTATTTTAAACGGAGGGGGGTTTATGCAAGTTAAACCTGCTTACTATATTTGCAGGTGTTAAATAACCCCTGGGAGATTTTGAATGTTACTAATTTTTTGGTGGCAGTTGTCAGAAATAGGAAAAAAGGGTGCTAGATATTTTACATTTTGGATCGATTTTATACAATGATATAATCATCTCCTTACGTAATGGTTTTATATTTGTGAATAAGTAATAGAGAAAAAGGATCTATTGATGTATTTGTTGCTCAACCTATGTATTATGAGCGATCCTCTTTACCGGTACGTTTTATTGTTTGTAATTGGCATATTTTATCTATCCCCGAATATATCAAGATAATTTTAATTGTACTGTCTGTATGAAAATTGTTGTTTGTTATGTACTTTTATGGCATTTATTTAGCCAAATAAAGTGATTTTGACTGACTGAATCTTATTTCCTGAAGGTTCGGTATCATATTAAATAAAAAAATATAGAATAGCACAAAAAAACTTACCCTTAGTGTACCATACGTGGTCATGATTCAGTTACATATTCATGGATGCATAACAAAATGTCTATATCATTCATAAGTACAAGTACTGGACACCATTTGATTAGAGATAGTCTTCCAAGTTATTTAAGTAGGTTTTGGAACCAGGGGTAATGGGTACTAATCTCAGCTTTTCCACTTGCTAAAACTATGTGATCCTCGGCTAATTAGTTTATCCCTCTTTTGAACCCGAAATTAATAATGTTTTGAAGCAAACCAAGACCACTACTAAACACAATACATAGTTTGGGTGTCGACATTTTATAGGAGTGGGGCTTCCAAATAACCACTTATCATTTTATCTGTGTTAACACTCACAAATCACAGGAAACAAAACACGTATTCGCCATGCCACATACATCCTAATACCCTGTAAAAGATATGACCGACTGTAGTTGTACCTTTACAGCTCACAACATGGGTATTGATTCCAGTAAACTTGTTGATACTGGTCTTGATTGGTTCAGCTCCGAGCCAGCAAGTTCCTTCCGGGTCAGAGCTGTCACACCTCACCCACAAGGGAGGGAGCACTGCCACTGGCTTCTTGATTGATAACTGGTCCATATTGGGATTATGTGCCATAATGTAGCTTGACAACAGTTGCCTAGAAGGAAGAGCACATACAGGAACCAATGACCACAGTTAATAAGCACTTTTCAAAGCTTTGAATACAAATGCATAAAATTATGTAGTATACCTAAAGAAAATCTATCATAGGGTCACCTAACCCTTGTAAATCGAGCAGCTACTGTCCATAACATCTGTTTTCACATTATATACAAATATATCAGTGTACGATGAAATATTGTGAGCTCAATACTGTCATTGTTAATAGATGTTTCTTTTTTTGTTTGGATCATAATCCTTTAGTGATAACTCAATACAATCAAACAGTTTGCTCCGAAGTTATACCCAGAGACTAGACACACGTTTTGCAGGATTAACTTGCTTTCTCAAGGCAAGGATATGAAAGTTACATATTTCATGAAAGTTACATGAGTGAAGTAATAGACTTCTCTTGGATTGGGTCCGTCCTCTCGCATTTCATTGGTGAAGTACAAAATGGCTATTGTATTTAGTGGGTGGTGTGGTGAGCAAAAGAATGATGGATTAAACCCAGATACTCTTGACTGGGGGTGAATGTTTGCATTGTCCAGCATTTCGCCCATCAATTGTTTCTTTTGCTATTGTAGTAAGCTGGTCATAAATTAAGAAACTGAAGCAGTTGTCCAATGCTCATGATAACGCCTAACTTCCAAAGCGGTATCTAAAGTTGGTAATAAATCTGTCAAAAAGCAAATGTCTTATAAAACTGTTGATGTAGTTAAGCCAGAAATTAATACAATGAGTCTTCAATGTTCACCCATTTATTCTAAGGTTAAGTTCCCAAGGCAGCGTATTCAGTTGATCAAAGTTATGTTTTGCAGTAACTTGAAAACCTATCCAATTTAGGTGTTAGCTCCACTTTACAAAACTAATTTCAGACTACCAACATTATGCATGTGGGATCACAGAAAGGTAAGTGAATGCTACAAATTAGATAGTCCTCTAACAGGTAAGGTTTATTGGTGGAGGATTACACAAAGCATTTCAAAATTCTTGCTTAGGAAACCTTGCCTGGCAGTAGGGTTGGCTCTATTCTTAGTTTGGAAGACTGCTAAAGTGCCTCTGTAACTTTATTTTTTTGTCAGAAATCTGGCGACAGTGCAACAGATTTGATTGTTGCCCTCAAATTGTAGGTGGCTCTCCCAGTGAGCGGGTGCATCTGAAACAGAAGTCTAAGCTCTTGCAGAGAGGAAGTGCATGATAGTTTGTATTTTGTGAGGATACCAGTAAAGTAAGAACAGATGTAATGGCGAACCCCAAACATGCCCCACATTCTGAATCAGAATCACACTTTTCCATCAATGTTTCATGCACAAAGACCCTAGGTAAATGTTCCCAGGATTATGCTTCAAAGCATTACTGATGCATTGCAGTACAAGTCAGATCAGCACAATAGTGCAATACAAAGTCAGGCTGGCACAAACATTTTTGTTTCCAATGTGATGCTCTATTTCCTATGTTAAGAATCAATTACAAACGCCACCCATAACACGTACCTGGCTTTGTGAACAGATAAGGGAATTGGTCCACTGATCTCCTGCAATGAATTCTGCAATGCATGGGACTCATCTGCTGATGGTTCTTCTTGCTCTCCATTTTCAATTTTCACTGGCTAGGATATTAAAATAGGTTACTTGACTACTACGAACACTCAAGTGCTTATGGCAGATTGCATGTTAATGGCATCATTCAATATAGAACAATTTCTATCACTGAATCTGCTACCAAAGAAACACAAAACTTGAAAGGGCCATAGCCAAAATGGCAGCAGAGAAAGAACTGCAACCTTGAACTACTGGCAGTCAATTTCTAGTGGCGGCAAGTAAACTATCCTGGCATTACCAGAGGAATTCTTCCACCCTTTTCAGGCCATTAGGCACATCTTTTCATGCAAGATGCCACTTCCAACATATTAGGGCTACCCCTTCTCTTAACAAACAAGAGAAAAGTTTCACAAACTCCTCCAGATATGCATATAGGATAAAAACAAATACTTTACATGCAAGGCTTGACTTCAGTCAGTTGGTTTTGTAATGTGTTCGGTTGGAATGGGGTGCTCTACTATGGGAACACAGATCCTTTTATGGAAAACGCCTTTGTGAATCACCTTTTAGTTCTAGTGAACACTTTAAAACTTCAAAGAAGAATTGTGGCATATGAGCAAAAAGGGGGGGTGGTGACGAGGGTCAAAAGAGAGAAATAGGAACTTTACGTGGAGGGTGGAGGTAGTCAAGGTAGACCATCAGTATAAAAACTGCTAGCTACAGTGCTTCATGTGCCGGGGATGGACAAAGGAGATACAGCAATAGAAGCACAGTATGGATGACAAAAATAAAAATGAATTGTAATACGTTGTAGATCAACTCTGTAAAGCACCCCAAAAGGATACTAAAGCATTAATGACAACGGAAATAAAAACCTAGTAATGCGTAAATTGGATATACCAATATTGGATAACACCCAAGTGCATAACTTTTCAAAGCAACCTTCCTAACATGTCTTGGAGTAACATGATTTAATCAGAAGAGAATGAGGTCATCTGGAATGACATGGGCTTGGGATTTCAGATGTGACAATCGGGCAAGCGTGGGGGCTCTGTGCCAGTCAAAGATTGGTGGTGCTGTTACCTACAGTTTTGTGAAGATTAAGTTACAAAATTATTCCAGATGAGTGTTGCTTCTTCTGTGGGGAAGCATGGTAACATTGGCAATGAATATACTGTGCTGACTACATGTGGCACCACCAACTTCCATGGCGAACTGCTCTCACCAAGGAATGGAACTTTCCACTCGTCTCTGGTACAGCGGGAGTACCAAGAACATTTCATAACTGGTTTTACAGAACTCTGAAATTTTTGGCTGTTCTAGTCAGACCCTCGTATGGATGTTAGCACTCATGCGATTAGTGGCATGAAAGGAATTACTTAAGTCACACCTAGAAGCTGGACTACAGCGAGAGATAAAAGTTACCAATCAACAACATTGTAAGCAGCCATCTTGTTGGTAAAAGAAACACAGGAGAACACAACATTTACATACGTCACTATGCCCACTGTATACCACCATTTTAAGTGTTTGGAAGCAATGTGGTCTACATACAATCTTCCAGACAAGAGATTCCAAGACGAGGGTATCAATATTGTAAGTCTTGGTGAAATTATAATGGATTGAATGTTTAAGGAAAATGATATTTAACCCTCTAGATAAATGTGCATCAGCAGATCTCAAGCATACTAAGTAATTAATTAATTTTCAGTATCTTCACATTAAAAGTTTCTGTAATGTTTGGTTATCATTACTGCAACAAACTGCAGTGATTCTACGCAGACCTAAAACATTAAAAAATATTTTAACATTTGTTGGTTCTGCAACATCTATTAGTACAGGTGGTGACATTATTGATCACATGTACAACTACTGAACAAGTGCTTTAATTTTTCATCTATTTTCCATTGGATTGGGTTACGCAACAAGCTGACTTGTTTATCATCAGATATGTATTTCTGATACCATCTGTGACATCTGGCAGTCTAAAGTCTTGAAGAAAATCCTTCTCTTCCTACATAAGTATGTTAAGTGTTGTTTGGTGAAACATTTATCGTCAGTATGAATTCATTTAGCATGCCCCAGCCTCCATCTTTCCTTCCAGAAAAAGGAGACCATTTACTTGGAAACAGTGGATAAAGTATTCAGTTCTTACCTCATTGACATAGGTGGTGAAAAGATTTTTCCATATAGAAAGCAGGGTGTTTTATTACACAGTCTAGGCATTGAGATTAAGAATATTCATTTCAGCGTTGATAAAACAACTAGAGCAATTGTGATGAGGCACCAAGGGGTATTTTTGAATGCTCTGTTAAAATGCTAGAAAACATTTTGGCTCTCATAACTGTAGCACTGGAACATCAATTTTCTTTTTGCAAAAGTACAAGGAAGAAAAGAGTTAGCAGCAATATACCATGTTTAAAAACATTGGCTCACACTTAAGAGTTTGGGAACGTCAAGGACACCTTGATACGAGACTCCCTTGTACCAACAATGTGAGAGCACAAGAGAAACTACTATCCAAGAAATTGTCTCCAAGTGCTTCCATTGAAACTGGGGAGAGTACTGAAAATACTACGGGATGGGTTAAAGAGATGAGGTTGAGCCATTTGGAAAGTGAGGACAGTGCGAATTAAATAAACGGAAACAACGTTGTTTAAGTGAAATCTGAGATAATAGTTTCTAAAGTTACCCAACATGAGAGTAGTCAGGCAGTTGGGTAATCGAGTTTTTAATATTGGGATACTGAAATATCGGGAAATAAATATTGTGATACAACAATATTGTGATGCAGAAATATCGTTGTCAAGAATATTACTTTTAGGTACGTAATATCGCTATTAAGAATATTGTTTTTTGTCCGCTCTCTCCCCTTCTCTTTTCACTGGCACTTGAGCCTTTGGCGGCCTGGATCTGCTGGGAGCCCTCAATTCGGGGTATTCGATGGTCCCCTCAGTTAGAGGATCGGATCTCTTTATATGCTGATGACATTCTGCTCTCTTTGACCTCACCCAGAAAATCCCTAAATGTCGTCTGTGATGTTTTGGCTTCCTACGGTAGGAATTCGGGGCTTACTATAAATTGGGGGAAATCCTATTTGTTTGTTTTAAGTGGTGACGCCCCGATTCCCCCTCGAAACTGTCCGATTCAAATTGCTACTGATGGGTTTAAGTACCTGGGGATTTTTATTTCGATGGATCCCATAGTCCGATTTGAGAGAAATCTCCTTCCCCCTCTGGTTAGATTAAGGAGCGACGCAAGCAACTGGAGAAGCTCCCTCTTTCCCTGCTGGGTCGTGCGGCCCTCTTTAAGATGATGTCCTTGCCTCATTTTCTCTACGCCCTCCAGAATACATTGGATATAGTCCCGGCCAGTTATTTCCGAGAGGTGGAGGAGGTGCAGCGTAGTCTGTTATGGGAGGGTAGACCGCGTATTGCCTTGGATAAATTGGCGTTGCCGTGGTATGATGGTGGTATCGCCCTCCCTGACATCAGGAGATATTATTGGGCTTCTCAGTTGGCTGCCATAAACCAGGGTACTTATGGGCCGGGTTCAGATCCCGGATATGCGATGGATAGGTGGCTGCTCCCTGGTGGAAATTATAACAGAGTTTTATATGCCAAGTCGGGGGGGGGAATTTGACGGGACCAACTAAGGTAGCGGTGCGGATATGGCACGACACCACTAACTCTTTGGGATGGAGAGGCCGACTTACGCTGACTACCCCACTGTTTGGCTCGGACAAACTGGGCAAGCTTTGGAACACGAAGGGCTTCGATAAGTGGGACTTGATAAGGATTGCTACTATTGGAGATATCTCGGTCAAGGGCAGGATTAAGACATTTGCTGAATTACAAACTGAATTTAAGTTGAATGGAGCGGAGTATTTCCGCTACGCGCAAGTTCAACATGCGCTAAAATCGGCTGTACCAGCATAAGAAGAGATACCCGAAGCCTCGCCCCTGGAGGATAGAATATTAGATGGGCATTTGCCAGATAGAACTATTTCCCTGATTTATAGGAAATTGATTAACCACAGAGCAGACCTCCTTGTAGAGTTGAGAAATAAATGGACGAGGGACGGTATTGAGCTAGATGATGAGGACTGGCAATCGGCAGTGTCCTCTCCGATGGAGGTAGCTATCCCAGCGCGTTTGAGGCTAGTTCAGTTGAAAATACTGCATAGGGTTTACATCACGGGTCCACGTTTGGTCCGGATGGGACTCTCTGAAGAAGGTTTATGCAGGCGAGGATGTGGTCATGTGGGCACGTTCTTCCATATCCTCTGGGAATGTCATTATATAGTGGAGTATTGGAGTGCGTTACATGATGTTATGTGAGAGGTACTGGGGGTGACGGTACTGCCAGAGGCGGATGTCTCCTTAATATCTGGGAAGCAACAGATCTAAATGTAGCACAGACCAGATGGGCCACTCAAGGGGCAATGATAGCAAAACGAAATATAGCACAACAGTGGGGATCCCAGAGACCACCAAGGCTTGAGGAATGGAAAGAGAGCATGGACTGGTGTATGTTCCGTGAGAAGACTGTTTACCTGGCAAGAGGCAGACCTCGTAAATGGGTAACTGTTTGGGGGTCGTGGAATCGATAAAGAGGGGAGATTTGTGTATCACCAGTTGACACTAGTTTGGATATACCTGTATCCCTGTGAACCTTGTATGTTAAAGTATTTCGCCCCGCTCCACTCTTGTCCCATCCCCCAGTTTATTATTGATATGATGTAATGTAATGTGGAATGTTTACCCTCTGTACTATGTACTCATTTTAATGCCTTGGTTTAATAAAAAGAAATATATAAAAAAAAAGAATATAGTTTTTGTCAATACCGTTTTGAATAATATAGTTTAAAGAATGTTGTTTTGTAACTAATTTAATGTGTTTCAGTTCATATTAATGTGGGTGCTATCATGGTTTGTAGAGTGCTCATTAATATTTTTAAAAACAGTTTGCAATTTAAAGTGATTTAGAATTTGTTATTTAACTGTTAATAGTAGTTTATAGTGTGTAGCGGGTTGTTGGGCTTGTAGGGGGTAATGTGGGAAGTTAAGTAATAACGAATTAATAATTTAAGTTTGTGGTTTATAATAATGTATATTATGTAATACTTATTTGATTAATTATATTTTAGGTGCAGGTTGCTATGTTTGTAGGGGATAGAGGGTAGAAGTTTATTAACTAATCTTTAATTATTTTTTAATTATTAATGATTTGATAATTATGTAAATTGTGTAATATTTTATTTACATTTTAGGTGCGAACTGCGGTGTTAACTAGGGTGGGAAGTTAATTAACAATTAATAATTACTTTATTATGAATTAAATTAATGGCATGATTAATAATTATGTACATTATGTAATACTGAATTATTTTAGCTGTGGGTTGCTAGGTTGGTTAGGGTCGGAAGTTAATTATGTAATATGTATACATATATGTACGTGTATTTACATAACTATATATTTATATATAATATTGAATAGTAGTGAGAGTTAATTAAAGGTGTATTAATGGGTATATTAGATTATTTAAGATTTACTACATTAAACTGATTCCACATTCCAAATGGAATCTTCACTCATGATGCTTTTTGAAAATTCAGCTGTGTCATCTGTGCAGCCACTGAGCTTACCATCTTGAAACTACCTGAGGAAGGCGGAAGCTGAAACGTTGTAGTGGAAATATATTTTTGTTCTTTGGTGCATCTATCTGTTTGAGTCACTTCTTTCTTGGATATATATGGATATATAGATATATATATATATATATATATATATTGTTGGAAATGGGGGTTGCCCAAGTCTCAAAGGGGGTAGCATGGCATCGAGCGGGCAGGCCAAACTTCGAGGACATGTGAAGCATTCACGCAGTACCCACAGACAACACACCAGGCACACCACAAAAGAGGCAGGACACCAATTTGAGTTGGAAAAAGATACGTCATTTAGTAGGGTTTCCAACCTGCAAGTCAAAAATGCATTAACAGTGTCATCATAACACGGCGCCAACTGGCACCAGAGCCAAGTATTTCAGAGGGGGAATTATTTACATAGGAACAAAAAGGGGTTTGAGTCCATAGTCCATAGCTGTAAGGAAAAAGGATGGTTAATTAAACATTAGACCTGGGGCCAATCTGGCGGGGCCAACTCAGGCTCTCATCCTTAGGGGGTTGGCTGAAAAATGTAAGTTACAACATTATGCATAAATACACCTCATGCATTATAACGCCAATCCCCACCCCTGTAAGGGAAAAACAGAGCATCACAGCACATTTAATATTAGACAGGAGCACCTATCATGAATCAACATGGCTGGCTCATCAATCTGGTACATAAACAAGGGCCTGGAATAACATCAGGCCAACCCATTGAACAACCTAGGCGGAACATACATCGCCCAGCATAGATATCAGGTAGGGGCCCTACTTCTGGACCAGGAGCACCTGTACGAAAACAGCAGGGCTTCCTCTACCATAAACCCTGGAGAATCAACATCAGGGTGTACACAACAGCCCACCCTTTTTACTTCTAGACTCCCTTAGACATTTCCTTGCCCAGACTTCCTCTCTAACTGGGGACCCCAGGACAACCCATAAGGTAGGTACCTAAATTTGCAATGAGGGGGAATAAGACTCTCTCTACCCCAGAATATGCAATAAGGGCAGTTTGTGTCAGGAAAGTTAGGGCAGTTCAACAAATCTGGAGCCCAAGTCACAGGTGCCTTCCGCAAAACGGGGCGCCTGTCAAGGCGACACGGTCCCAGGGGCGGGCACCGGCAATGTACCCCGTTGCCCCCCCTTCCACCAACTTAAGACAAGCCCCACTCACCAGGCTCTCCTCGATGGCTTCTGTGGGGCTCAGTAGATCCTGCGGGGCGTCCTTTGGGGTCTCCTCTGCAGGGGGGAACCAGGCACCGACAATGTGCCTCGAGTCGCAGGATTCCCCGGTGATCTGCGCCGGTCACTTGGGCCCACAAGGCCTCACTCAGGCCTTAGCGCCGCAATCGGGGCTCCCTCTTCACTATGGGGGCCCCGTTACACAACTCCTGCTGCCTTCTGGCCTCCTCTAGGCTCCGCCCCTTTCTTAGGGTCCCGGGGCTCTCCACCGTAGGGACCAGGCCTCCTTTCCAGGGGGGGGCAGGCACCGACAATGTGCCTCGAGGCCCCTCCCTCCCTGTGGCATCACTCGGGCCCCCCCTCTCCTCTCGGGGGCTCGAGGGGGGGGGTTCACTGCATCTCGGGGCAGCCACACTCGCCTCACCCGGGGTTTCAGCACTGCCTCCAGAAGGCCTCCGGGGAGACACGCGGTGTCTAGGCACTTGTGGGGGAGAAGCCTGCCTGGCTTTCCCCCCTCCTTACACGGCTTCCGCCGTTCACTCGGGGCTCCCTCGTCCTCCTGGGAGCCCCACCGGCACTCTGCTCCGGCCGCCTCAGGTCGAGAGGCGGGGCTGGCACCGACAGTGTGCCCCGGCCCCGCCTACTTCACCGGCCCCTCGCGTGGGGGCACAGACCGGCGGGGTAGGCTCCCGCTCCGGTCACTCAATCCTCGGGGCTCCCCCCTCGTCCACGGGGGCCCCGCTCCAGCGCTTCACCCGGGTCCCCCTCCTACCTCACGGGGACCCGGGGCTGGGATTCCGCTTCTCCTGGCCTTCCCGGCCGTCCGCCAATCCCTGCGCGGCCTTCAGAGGTCACGGGCGCGCAGGCCAATCCGTGCGCGGCGGGGGCGGGCCGATGATGCAGCCTGGCCCCCCCGTCACGTGATGCGGGAGTCGGCGGCCTCAGGGCCGAGCGCGGCCCTTCCTTCACTTCGGCGGCCCTCTCCTGGTACCGGGGGCCGCCGCGACGATGCCAAACACGGCGGGGGTCTCCCTGGCGACACCGGGCTGCGGCGGTGACGACGGCACCAGTAAGGGGTAGGCTCCCTTCTTAATTAATTAATTATATGGCGGAAAGCGCCAAAACGAGGGTTGGCTCCTCCAACGCTATTTCTCCTCACAGCGCCAGGCCACGGCAGTGACTTTTGGCGGCAATAAAGGGGTAGGCTCCCTTAGCGCTATGTAGCGGCGAGAGCGCGCCTCCTCAACCGGCGCTATTCACAGGATTCCACCGTCTCCTCACGCAGAGCGCTCCACAACGAGGGGTAAGCTCCCTTAGCGCTATTCAGTCAACAACTTCCTCAGGCCACACAACAGGCACAGCGCTATCACTGGAAGGGGGGCGCTTTTCTCGGAGGACAGCTCACCCTCAGCCCACACAGTCCTCAGGGCCAACAGCACTTCGGGGGCCACACCAATCCCTTGGGGGCACAATCCTCCCCAGGCAGCAACAGTCTTTAGACACCCAGCGCTTAGGGGGCGATACTACAGTTTACGCCAGTGAGCTGTCCACAGCCCTTCACCATAGGCACCTCACAGCCCAGCGCTTCCAAAGGGCCTCACACCACCTCAGCCAGCAACAGTTCCTTTGGGGGCACAATCTTCCCCAGGGTGCTTCAGAGGGGCAGACAGTCCCACAGCAATTCCTCAGGGGCACACTCCTCACCTCCTGGGCGCTTCTTCACACAGCGCTGGCGTGGTACCCGGTCAAATAGCGTCAGTGACCTGGGTAGGGGCCCTCCCTTGTCAGGGGCCCATGGGGACAGCAGAGGGGGGGGTTTATAGGGGTGCAGGACCCAGCTCACAGGCCCATGTGGCGGTAGCACCTCACAGCAGGTCCCCTCTCTTCTTTGTCCCAGCGCTGACTGACTCTCTGGTGACACTTCACCCTATTTATACCCTTCTCCCAGGCAGTGCCAGGACCTTCTAGAATGTTGGCACATCTAGCCTAAACTGGTTCTAGGGGAGGGGGTGAGCACCCTGGGTGCCAGGCTTTCCCTCCAAAACTAGGGGTAGCTGGGTAATATTATCTAGACCGCTGACCTATGTCAGTCCAGTGGCAAAACCCATGGCCATGGCATCCATTTTAAAAGCAATACATTTCAGTCAGGTAATTACATTTTCACAAGGTGTCTCACACCACTCATGGCCTATACAGGTTTAATCCCATGGGGGAGATAATCCAGATAAGGGGGTCAAAAGCGAAAAATTTTGGGGGAAAAGGCCAAGTCCAACATATATAAAATATTTTTATAGTTTTTGAACGATATTAGTGTGAAACAAGATTTTTTTTCTATTTTTTTGTACTTATCATTATAAGGGTAGGGAAACGATATTTTTGAACCAGACTTTGTTATACAATTTTGTTGGATTCGATATTTTGTCAGTGATCCTATGTGTTTTTCGAAAAGTAGTTGGTGTGGAAAAAAAGGGCCACTATACCCGTGTTAGTAAAGCACAAAAAGCAAAAAGGTTCTGTGCATGCCCTTTAGGTTAGCCTCAGCGGCAGCTTGATTCCCAACGTGTCATGAAGAGTTTTGGAAGGGATTCCTCAATATTTGTATTTCCAGGATGACATTCTGGTCCATGGTAATGATGATGAAAATCATGACAAGATTTTTAAACAAGCTTTAAGGCGTCTAGCCGATAGTGGTTTGACAATTAAGAAAGGTAAATGCAATTTTCATAAGCGTTTGTTGGCATATTTGGGTCATATAGGGTACGAAGTGAACCCCAAGTTAGAACTAGCAGGCATCCCTATTGATAAAGGTCAAGCGAGATAGTTTTTGAGATTGGCAGAACTTTATTCTAAGTTTGGGAATAATCTTTCCAGCGTGGTATTACCTTTCAGATCTTTGTTGAAAGAGACAGGAAAAAGACATACTCTTGGTCATTTAGATGTGCGAAGGAAGACTATCTTAACCTCAGATACAAGTTTAAGAGGCTTATGTGAGGTCTTGAGCCAATGTGGGATTAGGGTGATTAAAGACTAGTAGCCTTTGGATCAAGGTATCTTCACTGCGCAGGGGAGCACTATATAGTAGCTGACAGACAGGCTTTATCGTGTGCTAGGACCAGCTAGCATTTCAAATTCTTTTTGTACAGTTTACCATTTGTTGTAAAGTCAGACCTCCCCGAGACGGCGCAGAGGGAAGTTGGGAGTACCGACGGATAGAGCGGTGCTTCACTTACCTGAGTCGTAGCCAGGTGAGGTGTAGTAATGTCCTCCTACCTACAAGTCAATGCCTAGGAGGATCAATACGGTTCAAGAACGTCCAGGTGACAATTGTGAACACGTAAAGTAAGAAGTACATTTATTGTTAAAATCGTTTTAAAGCAGTAGCGAGATATGGTCCTGAGGAATGCAGCGGATATAATTAAGGGTCCATTTATTGCAGAAACATGTTGACCTTATGTATATGGTAACTATTTGTTAAACCTACCATTATTTCCGCACTGGTTTTAAGTTTTGGAAACACGTGAGGTATCTAATAAATTATTTTGCCTCCCGGTTCTCCAATTTTAGTATTTGCACGTAGTTACACACTATGGAGTAGTGTGGCTCACTGGTTAGAGGCGGCAGGCCCGAGAGCAGAAGTCGGCTTGGGACCAGGGTTTAATTCCCGACGCGGCAGGGTCGTGGACCTTGGTCAGCGGACTCGATAATTCTCGCTTCAGTGCTTACTCTAATCAGGGGTTCCACTCGGCAACTCTGGGCAATAGCTTGCCTAATCTCCACAACGGCCCCACCAATTCCGGGGATGCCTGGCTCCACCTTGGGGACTCCCAGCAAGGGACTATCCCACAGGGAAAGCCAGGACGGGTTCCCCAGAGTTATACAGCGCCAGGAGACCTATGGACGGGTAGCAGTGCGCTTTACAAGCTCAAAAACATTTACATTTACTATTATTTTCACTTACATATCTTTTTCACGCACTGCTTTGTAGTTAACAGTCCATGGTTACCATCCTGAAAATATTCCACACACGGGGGCACCCACTTTGCGACATCATAAGTGGCTGCAAGAATGCTCTCCTTGGTGTGAGGAGACCCACATGATGACAAGGGCGGTACCGGAAGCTAACTGATGGGTACTCTTTCAGACCATGGGAGTATCCTACTGAACTTATGGATGTTTTGGCATACTGTATAATATAATTTGGAATTGAGTTACACCACACAAATTGTGTCATAGACTTTTTTGTTTAGACCCACAGATACCTTTTGTTGTTTAGATTGTAAAGTCAGATTACCATCCTCTGGTACAAATATTTTCATGCAAGGGTGGTAAAAAAATTACTCCAGGCATTAAGCGTTCGGAGGAAGGTATGGAGGAATTTAATTGAGTTGAGTATTTGCCATGAGTGCACATTGCTCATCATGAATGCCTTTGGAGAATGATTGATGTGATGGTAATGTAAATCTGGTGAGCAGGGTGCAATAAGAAGCAACAGATAATACTTAATGGGAACAAGAGAATAAAGGATCAAGTGTGTTGGGACGTAATAACAAATGTTCTAAAGGGGTGGTCAGGGTATGAGGGATTATCCCAAACAGTTAAATTGTCTTCGAATGTTAGAGATGAATTATCAATATGTGTGTGTAAATTAAAGGGGCTTTCGCTGGGTTCCACTCATGGACTTGAAAGAAAAGATTCATCTGGTGGATGAAGGGCCACTTGACAGGAGTCTCACCAAGGCTAGGGTGAGGGAAACGTACTGGTAGCCAGGAGTGGAGGAGATAGTCAAGGAGCGTGTACTTTGTACAGAAAAAAACAAGAGTTTCACAGTTCAAGAAGCAACACTCAAGGGGAATATTTTTTTTTAATCTTCACAAGAATGCGGGCATCGCACCACCAACTTTGGCAGGCACAGATCTGGAATCCTCAAACTTCACCATTCACGATTACCTCACCGGTTTCCAATTACACCAGTTTACTCCAAGGTAATTTTCAAAAATAAGCCACAACTTATCTCACCCTGAAGAAAAACCCCAAACCCATAACAGAAGGATAAGGAACACAAGACAAAAATATGACAACGCAATCAGAAGCAATAAGAACTTTAATGTACCAGGTGTAATTACAGAAACATAGAAACAATTACACTGGAAGGATTTCACCAAACGTTTGAATACAGACATGAAAATAACAATAAAAATAGAACAGAAAGATCAAGACTTAAACTCAGTGCTCTGCAAAATATTTCAACTAACCAGACTTGTTCCTATTCCTAGTATGTGTTCTGAGTATGTGAGCAACACTTTAAGACGAGTTCTCGCTAGGGATTACATCCACAGACATTGTGGAGGAATTAATCAGCTTAATATTTGGAATCAAAACTTTTACCAATCTGACATACCAAGGAATAGCGCAAGCTACTAACTCAGCGTCTGGAGAGTTTTAGGTTGCACGGATATTGTCCTGTTTAGACCACCACTTTATGACTTATCCTTGTAATTTGCGATCAAAATGGACTACTGCAAAAAGCAGTTTGTTGATGGAGTCAGAGAAAGCTATATAGGGGAAGCGTTTTGATGATTGAACATGTAGCACCTGCTTCATGCAGATCCTCTCTACTACAGGTCCTCTACCCAGAGAAGGTCATGTTTAAGTACTCACCTCCATCCATGTACCAATTTTACACATTTGCGTGCAGAAGGGGGGGTCCAAAGCATTTCTCATTTTTAATGGGAGAGTTCAGAAACAAAAATTGAGACCCTACGGGCCTGATTACGAGCTCCTCGTTAAACTCCGAATTATGTGCTAAACAACTCAACCTTCATTAAATTTTGTTAAGTAAAACCTGCCGCAATTCAACAGTAGAAAACATACAGTGTTTACTGCATCGTGCGGATTTCTGTGTGTTAAACACCAAAATGTGCATGTTATTCCCCATGAACTTGTAATAGGTGTTATTTATCGCACCCAATAAATTATTTTTTAGGGAGCGCTAAATAACACCTTGTCTCATAATCGGGGCCTAAGTGTGTAGACTAAGGTCAGTATTTTATTCAGGACCTTCTCCGCATTGATCCATTCCCAGCACCATAATTTGTGCTGTAGATGTTCTAATGAACTAATAGTCTTGCTTGTTTAAGACAACACCTCATAAAAGCACCAATGGGTATCAAATTCTACTCAGCCAGCTGTAGCCCTGAGCTTTCATAATTAGTGATCTTTGCATGTCCTGCCTGTAGTGAACTTTGCAATTTTAATGTATTTTGCGTAACTTTGCACAAAATAAAACATTATGTTGGCATGTCGTTTACCCATATGTATACAAGTCAACAAACTGCAAATTTCTCTATCAATCATTAGCTTGTCATCATCATGGTGGATGTTTGCCTAAACCCGGTTGGACTATCTTGTTCCTAATGGCGTGGCACATACATAAAGTTGTTGCAGCACTGTTTCTGGTTTTGTTGTAAATGATGTTACTAAACAAGGTTACGTCAAAATCTGGTCTGTACTGTCGATAATCAGATTGCCATGGCAAGAACGTGACATTTGGTATTGCCGTATTATTTAGGTCTGGTGTTAGACAAGATCCTCTAGGCTTACTAAAATTGTACTTTTCGGGGTTTTCAGCTAGTCCTTTAGTGCCTGTTGTCTCGTTCACAATTTCTTCCATCCACTACAACATATAGCAGTGAGTCAGTCTACTTCAGCCGATGTCTTATTTCACTAAGAGTGGCTTCCTTCACCTTTTTCACAAGGAGCACATCCACGCAGAGAGTAGTTCCATTAAATGGCAAGGAATAGTATGGATGACACTGTATGGAAAAAAATCTTTGCTTTTAGACAATGGTTTTTTTTTGTTTGGCTACGGTCTGCCAGCTTCCCCTGCAATAAAGTTCTGCATTGAATATGTCAAAACAAGCATTGACAAAGGCTGACAGTTGCATGGTGTAGATTGGAATGGGGTGGAGTGGGGTCCATTGGAGTGGAGTGGGGTGGGATGGAGTGGAGTGGGGTGGGATGGGGTGGGGTAGAGTGGGGTCGATAAGAGTGGAGTCAGTTACATTGTGGTGGAGTAGAGAAGAGTGAGTTTGATTTGGTGGAGTGGGATAAACTGGGTGGATTAGAGTGTGGTACACTGAAATGTAATGGGTTGAGGTATTAGGGGTAGATTTGAGTGGGGTAAAGTGGAGTGGGATAGCTAGGGGGTCGAATGGAGTTGGGTGGAGTGGGGTAGAGTGGAGTGGGGTAGAGTGGAGTAGATTGGGGTACAGTGGAGTGGGGTACATTAGAGTACAGTGGGATAGATTGAAATGGGGTGGATTGGGTTAGACTGGGGTGGAGTGGGTGGGTTGGGTGGACTGGGATGGATTAGAGTTGGGTTGATTTGAGTGGGGTAGACTGGGAAAGAGTAGGGTAGTTTGTAGTAGAGTGGAGTGAGGGATTGGAGTGGGGTAGATGATGTGGAAGAGACTAGAGTGGAATGGAGAGGGGTAGAATGGAGTAGGGTAGACGGAGTGAAGTGGGGTAGCCTAGAGCAGGATGGAGTAGGGGTGGAGTAGGTTTCATTGGGGTGGAGTCGGTCAGAATGATAGATTGGAGTGGGTTAGGTTTAATGGAGTGGGGTAGATTCGAGTAGATTGGGGAAGACAGGATCAGAGGAGTTGATGACAAATTAGGGTAGATTTAAGCGGAATGGGTAGAGTGAGTGGGCTTGGGTAGACTGGGGAGGTGTAGGGTAGATTGGAGTGGGGTGGAGTTGAGTAGATTGGGGTGGGGTACACTGCAGTGGGGTGAGGTAGACTGGAGTAGATTGGATTGAAGTAGATTGGAGTGGGGTAGAGTAGAGTGGGGTAGAGTAGAGTGGGGTAGAGTGGAGTGGGGTAGAGTGGAGTGGGGTAGAGTGGAGTGGGGTAGAGTGGAGTGGAGTGGAGTGGGGTAGAGTGGAGTGGGGTAGAGTGGAGTGGGGTAGAGTGGAGGGGGTAGAGTGGAGTGGGGTAGAGTGGAGTGGGGTAGAGTGGAGTGGGGTAGAGTTGAGTGGGGTAAAGTGGAGTGTGGCAGACTGGGTGGAGTGATGTAGGTTAGAGTGGAATGGTGTAGATTGGAAGGGACAGACTGTGGTGGAGTGGGATAGACTGTGGAAGACTGTAGTGGGGTATATTGGAGTGGGGTAAACTGTAGTTGAGTAGAGTGGAAAAGACGGGTGGAGTGGGGTAGATTGTAGTGAAGTGGGGTGGGAGAGAGAGAATTAGGGTACGTTGGGGTAGAATAAAGTGCAGTGGGATAGACTGGAGTGCTGTACAGGGGAGTGGCATATCACATGTCATTGAAATGATCCTTACATTTGCACAGACATACATTTTTACTGCGCAAAAATGTGTGGACATATCACCTAGTGTATCAATGCGTTTTGATGGTATTCAATAATTTGTCCCTAAGGAGAGAGAGCCTAACATTTGACCTCTGTCTTTAAATGCACAGCAAATGTAACAAGATACGAACAAGAAAATGAGGCCTTTTTGCAAGCATTGTTCCACCAGACGAACTAGAATGCCTAAAACAAAGCAAGCAAATGTGAGTTACAAACCACAAAGCCAATGGTAAGCAATGGGCAGAATAGATTGCCAGGGAAGCTTTCAGAAAGCCCTCAAGAATTCGTTTGCAAACAAGACAGCTGCGTTTGTCAGGTAGGCTTCGACCTAAAAAAAACACACAAACCAGTCATTTGCTATGTGTTTCAAAACGTTTTCGCTCTTGAAGTGTTTTCTAAGATAGATTATCCTCATAAGTATAAGTAAACATACGTGACTTACAATAGGTAAAAACGGCATCTAAATGCTCTTTGCACGTTCATGCGAAATAATTATATTGGTTTCTTTTATAAGCAGTCAAGAGGACATTTGAGAGTGGAAACATAACCTGATGACACATTTTAAGTACCATGTCACGCGTTGATGTAAAATGTCCCCTGAAATAAACTTTAGAAGCGTGAAAGGTAAACGATGACCGTAAGAGTCCATAGCTTCTTAAAACAATCTATGCTCTTTAATTTCTGTTTCAGCAATGCATGGGAGGTATAACCAAAATCATGGAGGGGGGCTGATGAAATGCCTTCATGAAATTCAGATGATCCACATACAAATCCAGGCGCATACGGTGTCACAACAAATGAATACTGCTTTAATACAGTGTCATGTTGTTATTTACATTCTGGAATTGTTATTGTTTAACCTTCTATTGAGTCCTCGCTAGGAGGATTCCTTTCTGTGTATTCTAGCTGGACAGTTGCAGAGGGAAGAAGTCCTGTGTAGGCTTGTCCTACCTTGCTCCTGTGCTTCTTGTGAATAAACTACCTTTTCAACTACTTTAGTTTGGAACCATACTTTACAATTGGCGACGATGGCTTTGAAGCACCAGGAACCCTGAACCCATTCAAGAAGATTTTTTTCTTTTGGAAGATTACTTAACCTTTGAATCTCGCAAGGATCTTTCGATTTTTGATTAACTCTACTTAAGAAACAAAAGGAAGAAGAAGTTCTTTTCTGGACTTTTAATGGATTTTACTTTGAATGGAAATCTTTTTATTTGAAAAAGAACTATTTATACTGTGAGTAATCCACATTTGTTTTTAAACTGAATGCGTTGCTGTTTTAAAGGATCTTACTGCTCGCTTGATGGTTCCATTTGATTTGGAAACTTAGCGGCGGAAATTGCAGCGTTTACATTGATCCTTACGTTATTTTAAGCAATTGCATTTTTTGAAGTAAATATTTTTACCGTTTTGCGGGTGCCGCTGAGCGCGAAGAGAATCCTCGTTATTTGGAATGCCAGATGCTGTTTCCTCACCGAAGTGAATGACGGTGAATGACAACGCTTGACGCCGCATTTGGTAGATTCTTTATTTCAGTGACTATCTACGCTGCGCACGTTTTGACGCTACGCACGTACTTGCGTTGTGATGTAATACGCTGGCAGCCATTTTTCAGCGTTTCCATGACAACCTAACACCGATCTCACACGGAGACTTTCTCGAAGAATTTCTTTGTTGTTTGAAGGACTTATTCGTTCGAGTTTTAATTTATTGACCAACTACACTGGAAGTTGTAGTAAGCAACAAAATTACTTCGACTTTGAGAGGAACTTTGTTTTTTCTCAGTGTTATATGCTGTTTTATTGACAATTATATTCTAACATTTCTATTATAAATTTTTATTTTGCATTACTATGGCTACTCAAAACTTTACCATTCAATCTCCTCAAGCCTTTTGGCCTACTGGTGTTGAACCATGTATGAAATGGTCACAATTGAAGGCTTATTTTTTTTAACTTTATTGAAACTATTGATGAGGAAGGAAAGATGAAACCTGAAAGGAAAAAAAAGTTATTTTTGCATTCCATTGGTGCCTGTGGTTTGAAAATTTATGATGAAATGTCTAAAACATCAGGGGGTGGTGATTTAAATTGTTTTTGACAATATTTTGAAAGATTTTGATAGCCATTTCTCTCCTAAAGTTTGTATAGGTATAACAAGATATACATTTTTTCGCAGGAAACAGCTTCCAGGTGAGACTATTGATGTTTATGTCGCGAAACTTAAAAAAAATGGCAGAAGATTGCAAATTTGATCACCTTCCAGAACAACTTATTAGGGACCAGGTAGTAATGCATGCTTCAGATCCTGCCATCCAAGATAGACTTTGGATCAATGGTGATTCTGATCTCAATGATGTATTAGCTATTGTTAGTAAGGCAGAGCTTTCTGGTCGAAGTGCTAAAGCTATTAAGGTGGATGAGAAAATAGTTACTGAGCAAACTGTTTCTAAAGTGCAAGGTAAATCCAACTATAAACAAAAAATCTTATCTAAAACTAAACCTATAGAATCGAAGAATCCTGATCATCTTAAATGTTTTCGTTGTGGAAGTGATTCACAATTGGCTAACAATAAATCAGGCCCAGCCACAAAGGAAAAGTGTTCTAATTGTGGTTTAATTGGACATTATTCCAGAGCGTGTATTAGGAAGAAAAGCAAGAAAGTGAAGGTTATTTGTGATTCTTCTTCCAGTGAGAATGAGTGCGTTGTAAAGAAAATTATGCATGGCTCTGTTGAGGATGTCTGTGAACAAAGACCTTTGGAGAAAGTGTATATTTTTAATATCAATGATTCTTATTACAAGGATATCATAAAAAAACCTATTTGTGATATGCTTATAGGTGGAGTTCCAATCAGTGTTTATGCTGATTCGGGTTCTCCATACACTATCGTGAATGAAAAGGTCTGGAACTCGGATTTCGTTCGTTTTCTAGGGAATTATCTTTACACGCCTGATATTTCTCCGGTAGGGTTTTCTGGTGGAAAAATTGATATGATTGGTTTTAGACCACTTAAGTTCAGATTCAAGGGGAGGGAATCTTTTGGGAAATTATACATTGCTAAACATGGGCCGTCTGTTCTCGGTTGGAGAGACCAAGGCAACTTAGATATAATTTTGAACCCTAACAGTCCCGAGCCTGTTTTAGTTATTAACGATGGTGTGGAAATAGGTAATTTAATGCTTAAAAAAATTCCTAAGGTTTTTAGTGGTAATATTGGCAGTTTTGAAGGATTTTCACCTCGTATAGTTTTAAAGAGTAATGCTGTTCCCAAAACATTTAAGGCTAAAAATATTCCCATTTTGATTCGGAGTGAGGTTGAAAAAGAATTGGAAAGGTTAGTTAAAGAGGACATAATTGAACTTGTAGAATCCTCTAAATGGATTTCCCCTGTCGTAGTCGCTAGACGTGCCATTGGAAAAATCCGTTTGTGTATTGATCTTCGTCATCTTAATGAAAATATTGTAGTGGATAAATTTCCTCGGCCGAAAATCAATGAAATGTTGTCATCTGTTAATGGTACTTTTTCTACAGTTGATTTATCTTCAGCGTACCATCAGATTTTGCTGGATAATGATAGTAGACATCTTACTGCATTCATCACCCCCATGGGGTGTTTTCAGTTTAAGAGAATGCCTTTTGGTTTGGCTTCGGCCGCTGCTATCTTCCAGCGTATTACGCATCAAATGTTTGGGAAGCACTCTAAAGTTACGTTTTTTCAGGACGACATTCTGATTTTTGGTAAGGATAAACTTGAGCATAATTCTGTTCTGGAGGAAGTTTTGAGTATTCTGGAAAGCAAAGGTTTGACTATCGAATATTCTAAATGTAATTTTGGTGTTAAGTCCGTGACTTATTTAGGTCATGTATTGTGTTCTGATGGAGTGTCTACTAAACCAAAATTAGTGGATGCTATAAAAGAAGCACCCCCTCCTTCAAGCAAAGACGATGTTCGGTTATTTTTTAGGAATGGTCGAATTTTATGCTAAATTTATTAAAGGGTTTTCTAGTAAAGTTTTCAACATCAGACAACTCCTTAAAAGTAAAGTCAAGTTCGAGTGGTCTGCCTTATGTGAAGATGAATTTAATAGCATTAAATTGGACATCATTCATGCTCCCATTTTAAGTCCTTTTAATTTGGATTTTAGCTCAATCATTACTGTAGATGTGAGCAACAAAGGAT
The DNA here is from genome assembly GCF_964261635.1 of Lissotriton helveticus. NCBI lineage: Eukaryota > Metazoa > Chordata > Amphibia > Caudata > Salamandridae > Lissotriton > Lissotriton helveticus. Next base: position 1,949,766,535 of record NC_136061.1, on the reverse strand, counting down.
TAGGTGGAGTACTTTCTCAAATAGATGACTTTGGAAAGGAACATATCGCATACGCTTCCAGAGCTCTTTCAAATCCTGAGAGCAAATTTTCTGTTATTGAGAAAGAAACTTTGGCTGTGGTTTAGGCTTTGGAACATTTTCGTAGTTTCGTTTGGGGTAAAGAATGTGTGGTAAGGTCTGATCATAAACCTCTCACCAAACTCCTTTCTACTGAAGAACTCTTTAATGCTTCTGCTAAGATAGCAAGAATGTCGATGCGTTTGCAAGATTTCTTAGTTAAAATTGTTTATTTTCCTGGCAAAAGCAATGTAATTGCTGACTTTCTTTCTCGCATGCCATCTGATTTGCAAGAATGTGATGTGTAAGTGATTGGGATTCTTTACAAATTGCTCTTATCCATGATGAGAATCCTTTCTGTATTGAAAAGAAGAAGTGGTTGGAGGAGTATTTGAAGGATAATATCTTAAATTCTGCAATTTCTTTCATTCATCAAGGTTGGCCAGATAAGAGTAAAATTTCTTCTGATCTTAAGCCCTTTTGGGAAGTAAGGAATGAGTTGACTGTCTTGGATAATTTTATCTTCCGGGGAGATAAAGCCATTCCTCCTTTGTCTTTGAGGAAATCTATTTTACAACTTTGTCACAAGGACCATTGTGGTATTGTTAAAACTAAACAAAATGTAAAACAATGGTATTGGTGGCCAGGTATTGATGTTTTGGCAGAAAGGTTAGTTTGTGAATGTGTTATTAATTCAAATTCAGATAAAGTACTTAACACTTTGAGGCCTGATATGTGTGAACCAATCATTCCGGAAGGTCCATGGAAAACGGTCGCTATTGACATTATAGGGCCTATAGGAGACAATCAGAAATACATAATTTCCATAATTGATATTTTTTCAAGATGGCCATGCATTACTGTTGTCGATAAAGTAGATTCAGCTAATGTGTTAGAATGTGTGGTCAAAGTTTTCATTGAAGAAGGTCTTCCTAATCAAATCATTAGTGATAATGGTGTTCAGTTTATGTCAAAATTAACTAAATATTATTTTGATAGAACTGGAATTATTCACAAAACCACATCCTTATACAACCCTAGCGGAAATGGTTTGTGTGAAAGGTTTAACAAAGTACTTAAGAATGCCATTCAAATTGCTAGCATGAAAAATGAGGATTGGGAGACTCATGTTTATAAGGCTGTCTGGTCTTATAGAACTAATATTCATGATGCCTTGAAAATGTCACCTTTTGAAATAATGAGGGGTCGTGTTGCTAGAACAAAGTGTAATCCTGATTGGTTGCATAAAAATGCATGTTTAGACATTTGTATGAATAAGGTGAAAAATGATATTTGAGAAAAACATCTTCAGTATAAACGTAGTTTTGATAACAAATTTGGTGCTGGTTCTGTAGATGTTAAGGCTGGTATGTGGGTCAAGGTTAAAAAGCCTTGGAGAGTCAGAAAGGGTGAGTCTCAATTTTCAGAACCTTTACTGATCAAAAAGGTTTTACGAAATGCTGTTCTCTTAAGTGATGGCAAGGTGTAGAACTTGAGACGGATTGCTATCTGTAAGGGAAAGAATAATTCTTCTCAGTCATCTTGTAAAATCCCTGGAAATATTTCTGAAATTGTTCCTTTTCACAAAGAGGATCATGGTGGCTTAGTGGTTTCAGAAAATGTCATTTCTCAATTTGGATTTAACTAATAATTCTTCTTCTGTTAACAATGATAATGATGTAACTGTATGTGATCATAGTAATGATATGATTTTTCTGATGGTATTGAGTCTAGCAGCAATGCGGTTACATGTAATGAAACTGTTTTTAATGAAGTTACTCTTCAACGTAAGAAACGTATTTGTGGTAAACCTAAATGGTTGGAAGATTTTGTTTGTTAATGTTTTCTCCTTGCTATGTGTTTTATTTTTTATTTTTTGTTTCCTTTAAAGGGGAAGATGTGTCATGTTGTTATTTACATTCTGGAATTGTTATTGTTTCACCTTCTATTGAGTCCTCGCTAGGAGGATTCCTTTCTGTGTATTCTAGCTGGACAGTTGCTGAGGGAAGAAGTCCTGTGTAGGCTTGTCCTACCTTGCTCCTGTGCTTCTTGTGAATAAACTACCTTTTCAACTACTTTAGTTTGGAACCATACTTTACATACAGTTTCTAAGTAAGACTTTCCCCTCTCCTTTTTGTTTTCTTCGGCATATTCTCTTCTCCTTGTTCATTCTCTCGACTCTCCTCGCTTCATATATTTTGTTTCTCTACTTTCCTTTTCCCCCTCTTGCTTGTTTCTACTACCATATTCTCTACGGTTTACCTCCATTAAGTCGCTCCTCCCAACAGCACGTGCACGAGGGCTTCGGCGGCCTCCTTATTTTGCCATCCCTTAAAATGATTTTGTCCTTTGAGGTCTCTGTGGGGCCTAGTGGAAACTTGTTTTCTTTAGGACTTTCAACCCGGCCTGAAAATGTGCTTTAGCTGGGCCCATCTTCCGTTAGTTACTAACAGAGAATGTTTACCGTTTGCATGTGCGATTCATAATCAGTTACCTATCCAAATCATTCTCCCTCTAGATGGCACTAGAAGAATACGGCACAGAATGAGGATCAAAATATCAAGAAGCCTCCTCTCCTCTCTCGCCGGAAATTCAGGCCAGGAGTAGCGATCCTGTCGGTGATAAAAATACGTACAGAGCACAGAGGGAGGAAATGTGCAAATGAGTGACAGGAAAGGGAGTGCTTGGAGTGAATATGGTGGAGTCGGCGAGTTAGAAGCATGGCACAAGTCCTAAAAAAAGAAGAGGGGGGACTAACCAGGTTAGGCAGTATGTAAGTGAAATCATGACGTGCCATCACAGCGCATAATGTCATGATGCATGACATTGCACGTGACATCACGGGATGTGACCTCAATGGAAGTGACATCACAAGAAGTGCAAAATGAACAATTGAACATCTCCCACCAGAGGCTTCCATTTTTTTCTCCCTTTAACTACCAGGGTGGCCACTCTGTCAAGATTATTTGAATATCAACTGCCCTACTCTTTCTCATTACTAGCTCTCTGGCATTCTCATTGGGTTCTCTCACTGTAAACACATTCTTCATTTTAATGCCTCTGGTTAGTCTCCACTGGTCCAGGCAGTAAAATGTGGCATCAAATGGGCAAATATACACTATGTACACATAGGTGACTTTTTTCCCTAAGCCAAATGCTCTCATTTTACCTTTTGCCCTCTTAAAGCTATCTCTAACAAGGGGTTAATGAGAAACCAATTCTCTCTGATTTTGTTTTCCACATCTTCCTCATAAGGGTGCCTTATGTTGACATGTGTGAAGTAATCCCAGAGGATGAGCTGCCAGCATTATAAAAAGCATTTGCAAAGCCAATAGGTCTGAGCAATGCCCAAACTATTGGCCTGGTCAATGTGAATGTCTTTTAGCCATGTTGTCTAGCAGCACATTTGCTGCTCAGCATGGCTGAAAGTTACTGAAAGCCCATAATCACAGGATATTGAGCCAACACAGTCTCTCGTCCCCTCCCCCCATGTTGAGACTGTTGTCCTCCCCCTACTAACACAAAAAAGTACTCAGACATAGCCTGCGCAGCCTGCATCTTAGCAGTTTGTTCAGTGACTTTCAGCCATGGGGAACAGCAACTTTGTTGCTAGACAACATGGCTTAAAGACATTCACATTGACAAGTCCAATAGCTCGGGCATGCCAAGATCTATTGGCTTTGCCAATGCTCGTTCGGTGTTGATGGGGTCTTGCTGAACACATTTGGAAGTGATAATGAGAAACAACTGAGGAGCTTGGAAGTGAAGTGAGGATGTGGCGTAACGGCAAGAGCTGCCGAAATGGGAACTGGGAAACCAGGTTAGACTCTCGGGCGGCTGAACAATCTGTGATTCTGGGCAAATCACTTACACTTCCCCCTGCCTACGAGAATGAATGAGTCATTGAGTAATTAACTGATGAGCACTTAAAACGCTCCAATACCATTGGTTGGTGTTGGCACTTTGGCAAGGTGGAGGACGGAATGAGCACTCCAATACCATTGGATCGTGCATAAAAAATAAAAGCAGCAGATAAGAGGGAGGTAGTGGAGGGGACTGGTCAAACAGGGAAGCAGGAGGAGATGGGCAAGCAACAACGAGAAAGAGTGGGAGGAAGTAACAATGAAGGGGAAAAAAATAGCTTCATTGTTGCAGGATCAGCAACAAAAATGAATGTGTCATTGTGTAATGTAACTAGCGAGCACTTAAAGTGCTTTAATACCATTGGCTAATGTTCGCAATATGGTAAGACGCAGGACGAAGAGAGCACTTCAATACCATCGGATCATGCAAAATAAATACATAAGTGCTGTTCGTTTTATAACCACTTTTTGAGAAATGCATTTGATTATGTACACAGGCATGCATTTTAGTGGTATGTGTACAAATATGCACTACACTGGTAGGGAAAAGCAGAGGGAGGATAGAGAAGTAGTAGACAGGGAAGAGCAGTTGAAGAGAATAGCAGCACCATCGATAAGGGAGAAGGCTTGAAAATACAAGGACTCATATGGAGTCCTTGAAAACACAGGAAATAGCTCCGAAATCTGGGATCAGTGTAAGGAGAAAACAAAAGTGTGTACAGAGTTCCCCAAAGGATGAATTAAATTGGTTTTCTCTCTCAAGAAGATTAAATAGTGTAGCAGGGGATCAGAGAAACCCTTGACGGAATTAAGGATGCCTCCCACAATTACAAGGCTGGACAACGGTTGCCATCCTCCCTCATGATTGTATCGTGTCATCATTGGCCTCCTGCTCCAGCGGCGGGCTGGAGGTGCAATGCCTGCCGGGTAGCACGTGGTGCTACTCTTTGGTGGAGTTCTTTTATTCCTGGCCAATAGATGCATGTGTGTGAGGAACCTAAAAAGTGCAGTAGTGAGCGTGAGTGAAGGTTTTAAAATAGGTCAGTGGAGTCCATGAAGAACACTTTAATGAGATGGCTCACTGCCTAGTTAAAAAGGTAAAGGGAGGGGTAGCGAGGCACAAGGAATTAGGTAAATTGCCCTCGTTCAACCCTCACCTAAGGTGCGGTCAACATGTTTCTTGCCAGAGAGGCAATTCGTCAGGACCTATAGATGCTCATCAGCACATGAGAAATTTCAACCTAGTTGATAGAAATTTCTGATACAACCTGTATGTCAGGGCAGGGGGAGATCCTGCAGGAATTCCCACCCTAAATGTTAGGAGAGAAATGGATACAATCAATCCTAAGAGCATTCAGTGGGAACTATACATGTGGAAACATACTGTAGTAAATCAACATGGTTCAAGGTGTGTACATGCACAAATTAGTGACGTGCACAAACATGTAACGGTGACTTCGTGAGAGAGAGAGAGGGAGGGAAAATATTAAAAGCAAGGTGATGTATGCCGTAATACACCACTGACACAAAAATATCTATTTGATATATATCGTTTTTTACACTCCATGCAATGTCATCCAATCATGTGTTTAAGCCTCGGGTAGTGTATTTCATAAAATCAGTCTGTGAAACGAATCTGAGAAACCAGAGCCAAGGACGCTAATCTGGGAAACTTAGTGTCGAGTGCATCTGGGTGGAGATGACGCTCGAAATTTCCTTACCCGCAAGCCCTGGTGGAAGAACCCCACGGTCTGTCCTTGGGGAGCCTGAGCAGGAAGGAGTTTCCTAATTGGGAAAGTGAACAAGGTGTATTTGCTGTTCGTGAGCGATGGCATCTCTGCGGTGTGTAAACCGACACGGACAACAAATGCTGTTCACGATCAAAAAGTATATGAATCAAACAGCCCCCATCGGTACCGGAATCCCCATCTTACCTAGATTGCTCGGGACGCTAAACTTGTAGGCACCTACCGATCCCACAGCGGCGGAATCGCAGGACAGCCGGTGGGTCGGTTTGTTACTGCGGGGTTTAAGAACAGGTAGCCGCGAGGGTTGTGGGTGGGCGTGCCCAGGGTGCGTTGCTAGGCAGTGCAGGCGCGCGTCGTATGAAAAGCGAAGGCTGACAGTAGACGCTGCTAAGGAGCGTCTACAGTGGAGCGCCATCTTAGAGTGGGGAAGTTCCGTTTACGAGGAATGTACTTGGTCCCAATGAGGATGAAGTGTACTCGGGGCCCCAGTGTGGTATAGGGGATAAGGCCCATAATAGGGGGACAGACTGAGCGTAGTCTATCTGGCCAGCATATTCCAAGGAATGGAGTCATTAAGACCCTGGACATCTGTCTGAAGACGGTGCACCCACCGCTGTTCCATCCTATAAAGTGCCTTTTGGTTAATGGATGGGTGGCATTCAATGACAGTCCATTGTATGTGTTGAGCCAAGTGGTCTTGTTGTCTGCAGTGTTCATACAACCTCGTGTGTGTCTTCTTACATCGGATGTTGCTATTGTGCTCCATGATGCGTAGTTTGACAGCGCGCATCGTCATCCCGATGTAGATAAATTTACAAGGACACGTAAGCAGATAGATGCATTTTGCACTATTGCAGTTAGTATGTTTGTTACGGTGCCACACGAAATCATTGGGGAGTTGTAGAGTTTTGCCCTGGATAGTCTGGGGGCATACCACACAGGACCCACAACGATGATGGCCCGTGACTGGGGGCAGATCCCATAAGGTGTTCAGCGGACGTGTGCTGGATTTTTTGGGGCGGGTGTGGATCAGAGTGTCTTTGAGGTTGGCTGTCCTTTTGAAGGCAAAACGTGGACGCGGAATATCAAGGCCCGCAGTATTTAGGATACCCCAATGTGAGTTCACAGTCTTCTTAATGAACGTGGAGTTCCTTGTGTAAGCTGTAACACAAGTAATCAAGTCCTCCTTCTCCTTGGGGTGAGTTTCCAACAGTGAGTCTCTGTTGTTGTTGAGAGCCCTCTTAGATGATTTTTTAAGGAGTTGAGTCGGGTACCCCCTGTCTTGGAGCTTATGTTGAAGGATACTCGCCTCTTGTTTGTAGTCCCCTACTGACGTGCAATTTCTGCGGAGTCGTAAAAATTGCCCGAATGGCAGATTGTCCCTCAAAGATCTGGTGTGGTGGCTGTTGTACAGAAGCAGGCTGTTCCGGTCAGTCTCTTTTTTGAAGAGAGTTGTGGAAATTTCTGTCGGATCCAGATTGATAGTCAGGTCTAAGAAAGGGACAGACCTCTCAGAAATAGTGCCTGTAAACTTTAGAAAGGGGTCTTGTAGGTTGATCCACGTGCAAAAGGCCTCACACGTAGTCCGGTCACCTTTCCAGAATATTAGAATGTCGTCGATATAGCGACGCCAAAGGGTGAGGTGTTCACGAAACGGATTCTGTTCGGGTGGGTAGATGTGGTTCTTTTCAAAGGTCGCCATATAGATACAGGCCAGGCTCGGCGCGAAGGTAGAACCCATAGATGTCCCGCAGATCTGATGGTAGAGTTGTGACTCATACCTGAAAAAGTTTTCTGTGAGGGCTATGTGGGCTAGTTCCATGATGAAGGTTATGGGGGTTGGGGAGGACCATTCTTCCAACCGCAAGGTGGACTCCACGGCTTCTAGCGTCGCCTGTTGCGGGATGTTAGTATATAAAGCCTCTACGTCTAACGTGAGGAGGAGGTCAACATCTTCTCTGCCATCCACTTCCTCGATAAGGCGAAGGACATCTCTGGTATCCTGTAGGTAAGAAGGAATTTGTTTCACCAGGGGCTGCAGAAAAGCATCGCAGAATTGAGATAGTGGCTCCAGGAGTGACCCAATCCCGGAGACTATGGGTCTTCCAGGGACAGGGGTGGTCCCCTTGTGAATTTTGGGGAGAGTGTAGAAGTAAGGCGTGATGGGTTCCGTAGTGGTAAGGAAGTCAGCCTCATTCTTGGTGATCCATCCGTTCGTTTCTCCCTCAAGTACAAGGCTCATGATGGTCGTTGTCAGTCGTTTAGTCGGGTCCTCAGTGAGGGGTCGGTAGTGCGTGGTATTCGACAGTTGGCGTCTGCATTCACGGTCGTAATCCTCGTGGTCTTGGATGACTGTTGCACCCCCCTTGTCTGCCTGCTTGATGACGATAGATTCATCCTTCCCCAGATTGGTGGATGCTTGTCTTTCTGTGGAAGTGAGGTTGTGGAACTGTTTGACGTGTGGTTTATTCTGCAGGGTAGTCAAGACAGCTCGTTCAAAGGTTAGGACCTCCGGGGGGACCATCCCATCTGTAGGAGTAAAGGTGGATGGTCTTCTCAGTCCAGTGTCATCACTTGGGGGCTCAGGTTTGTTGTCAAAGAAAGCACGAAGGCGTACTTTCCGAAATAATTGTTTGATCTCAATCATCTCCTGGAAGCTGTCTGGGGTAGGGGTCGGGACGAACCCGATTCCCTTTTCCAATATGCTAATCTCCACAGGTGACAGGGTTTTCTTGGAGAGGTTGACAATCAGGCTCTTCTCCCCCTGGATGTACTGCTCCTGGTTTCCATTGTGACTTGTGGTGTCAGTGGATCTTGCCACTGTACTCCTTTCTGTCCTCCTCGCTTTCGCCCTCTTCCTCTGCCCCAGCCTCTGCCTTGAAAAGGTGGCGGATTTGGAGGGTAAAACTGTGGAGGGCCTTGCGGGAAGAATGGATACTGCCAGGGTGGTGTCATATGTGGGGGACCCATGAAGGTTGGGCCGGGTTGATAGCCTTGTTGCCAAGTGGAGCGTTGATGGGTACGAGTATTCCTTCCTGGGTGACCCCCACTGGAATCACTGCCTGTGGAGCCACGACTACTGTTGGTATCCGAATTCTCATCTGAGGAATAGTTGGTCCTTTTCCCTTTGAAGCCATCCTTTAGGTAGGGGTATACTTTCTCTTTCTCGAATTTGGTGATGTCTTTTTGGAGTTTAGTTGTTTTTTGTTTAAGGAGAAAGTCATGGTGGTCTGACATCTCCTGATTGATCTCAGCTATCTTGGTGGTGAAGGCAGCTTTGTTATTCTTATTGATGGCACTTTTCATTGAGGCTTCTATAGCTGAGATTTTATCTTGTAGGGCATCAGCAAGGCGCTTTGCTGTTTGCGATATGAGGAAGAGTAAGTCCTTGGTGCATTTCCAGGATACCTGGCACCAGTCGACTTTAAATTGTTTGTCCTCCAAGAAAAGTCTCGGGATGATATTGACAATAAGGCCTTGTGGGGCTATATTGCTTCTTAAGTACTCGGTCATCATCCTGCCATGGATCGTGACTCTTATGAGTTCTTTTTTCATTTCTGTTAGTATCGTCCAATCGTCATTGGACGTGCCAGATGTAGAGGCAGTTGGATCAGTCAGCAGAGGTGGTGCCGCTCTTAGTGCTTCTGCTATTGCATCCTCATCGAAACTCAGTCCAGGTACATCCTCCATAGTGGTGGAGGATGACAAGGGTAAAGAGGGATATGCTGGCCAGAGAAGCGTAGGCTCTGATTCTGGGATAATCAGGATACTGATTAGGGTCGGGCCAACTGGTGAGTATTTATCACCGTTGGTAACCTGTACCTCCCGTGGGGTAAACCCACGCAAGGAAGTGTTAGCAATAAAGAGGGACAACCAAGGACAATGTTTACCGGGGTCCAGTGTACGTGTCCTACAAGTAGAAAACAAAAGTGTGTACAGAGTTCCCCAAAGGATGAATTAAATTGGTTTTCTCTCTCAAGAAGATTAAATAGTGTAGCAGGGGATCAGAGAAACCCTTGACGGAATTAAGGATGCCTCACACAATTACAAGGCTGGACAACGGTTGCCATCCTCCCTCATGATTGTATCGTGTCATCATTGGCCTCCTGCTCCAGCGGCGGGCTGGCGGTGCAATGCCTGCCGGGTAGCACGTGGTGCTACTCTTTGGTGGAGTTCTTTTATTCCTGGCCAATAGATGCATGTGTGTGAGGAACCTCAAAAGTGCAGTAGTGAGCGTGAGTGAAGGTTTTAAAATAGGTCAGTGGAGTCCATTAAGAACACTTTAATGAGATGGCTCACTGCCTAGTTAAAAAGGTAAAGGGAGGGGTAGCGAGGCACAAGGAATTAGGTAAATTGCCCTCGTTCAACCCTCACCTAAGGTGCGGTCAACATGTTTCTTGCCAGAGAGGCAATTCGTCAGGACCTATAGATGCTCATCAGCACATGAGAAATTTCAACCTAGTTGATAGAAATTTCTGATACAACCTGTATGTCAGGGCAGGAGGAGATCCTGCAGGAATTCCCACCCTAAATGTTAGGAGAGAAATGGATACAATCAATCCTAAGAGCATTCAGTGGGAACTATACATGTGGAAACATACTGTAGTAAATCAACATGGTTCAAGGTGTGTACATGCACAAATTAGTGACGTGCACAAACATGTAACGGTGACTTCGTGAGAGAGAGAGGGAGGGAAAATATTAAAAGCAAGGTGATGTATGCCGTAATACACCACTGACACAAAAATATCTATTTGATATATATCGGTTTTTACACTCCATGCAATGTCATCCATTCATGTGTTTAAGCCTCGGGTAGTGTATTTCATAAAATCAGTCTGTGAAACGAATCTGAGAAACCAGAGCCAAGGACGCTAATCTGGGAAACTTAGTGTCGAGTGCATCTGGGTGGAGATGACGCTCGAAATTTCCTTACCCGCAAGCCCTGGTGGAAGAACCCCACGGTCTGTCCTTGGGGAGCCTGAGCAGGAAAGAGTTTCCTAATTGGGAAAGTGAACAAGGTGTATTTGCTGTTCGTGAGCGATGGCATCTCTGCGGTGTGTAAACCGACACGGACAACAATTGCTGTTCACGATCAAAAAGTATATGAATCAAACAGCCCCCATCGGTACCGGAATCCCCATCTTACCTAGATTGCTCGGGCTGCTAAACTTGTAGGCACCTACCCATCCCACAGCGGCGGAATCGCAGGACAGCCGGTGGGTCGGTTTGTTACTGCGGGGTTTAAGAACAGGTAGCCGCGAGGGTTGTGGGTGGGCGTGCCCAGGGTGCGATGCTAGGCAGTGCAGGCGCGCGTCGTATGAAAAGCGAAGGCGGACAGTAGACGCTGCTAAGGAGCGTCTACAGTGGAGCGCCATCTTAGAGTGGGGAAGTTCCGTTTACGAGGAATGTACTTGGTCCCAATGCCCAATGAGGATGAAGTGTACTCGGGGCCCCAGTGTGGTATAGGGGATAAGGCCCATAATAGGGGGACAGACTGAGCGTAGTCTATCTGGCCAGCATATTCCAAGGAATGGAGTCATTAAGACCCTGGACATCTGTCTGAAGATGTCAGTGTAAGGAGACATGTACTTGTTCCATGAACTATGGGAGGGCCAAACACAAGAAGAGGGAATGACGCCCATATGCCATAACAAATGGCATCAAATAAATTGAGAGTGACGCTGAAGTTTACCAATGGTAGGAGATGAGCGGCCTGTGCTCCCACTGATAGAACACAACACACCTCTTCAATACAGCACATGTGCTGACTAGCTGAGACTTAAATAGCACCAGAACTCGCCTTTTCTCTTTTATTTGACACTTAGATAATATTAATAATTTACATTCAAGTCAGGAGTCAGACACCCACTCCCTGAAAAGAAAAGCAGTGACTTAGGCAGTTAGTCTCAGAAAGCTTTTTTTCCAGTATTTATAGCCCTTTATACGAGCACCAGTTACATTACACAAGGACACATTCATTTTTTAGGCACAGAGAGATTAAGTGATTTGCCCATAATCAAAGGATGCTGCGCCGAGACTCAAACCTGGTTCCCCAGTTCCAAAGTCTCTTAGGTACCAACATTAAAGATCACTTTAAAGTTATTTAGTTTAAATTGGCACGGAAAACAAAGATAGAATGCACTATACAAATGCTGAGAAAACAACTTCCAATAAAAGTGGCACATTCTCCTTACAGTGAAACACACATTTAGGGGGAAAAAGGAGGATGTTGTGGCTTAACCGACCTCTTAATTCAATTGTGGCATTCAAAAACCTCAATAACCTCCGTATATTTCACGAATTTCCAGTTCAATGCCTCTTTCACCTCTGCTCAAGACATCCTAGTAAAGACATTTATAGTAAGGACGGTCGAGAGGGAGTGTACTAGCTGGGATCAACACATGAGCAACTAATACTAATAATAATCTCGTTTTATATAGCACTTCATAGAGCACTTGAGTTTTCTATACGCTATAAATAACTGATATTACCATTACACTGTTTGTGTGCTACTCAATTTTTAACGATACCTGTGCACCTCAGATTAAATTAAGGAGGATGCAAAGGATTAAAATGTACACAAGGTGAACGCAGCTGGAAAAGAACCAGTTTGTAAAAACTCCCAGACTCAAGCAATGGTTCTTTTATTTGGAAAAGAATGGATTGTACAGAAAACATGTGGGTTTGCTTTTCCCGGGGTTAAAATACAGATGTGTTGAGTCTACTTCGGGATGAGACCCCTTAGGGTATGACTGTAATGTAAAAAGTAGAGGCAGGGTCAGAAGAAACTGACGAGGGCAGAGTGTTAAAGGGAAAAGCAGCCCCACGGAGAAGGGGGACGGACTGAAAAAACAAATTTTACTGTGGATTGCTTGTAAACAAAGAAAACAATTGCTCCAACAACCTGGAGCAGAGTAAGGATACATGAACTTGCTACATGCGCTACAGGAGGGCCAAATACAAATAGAGGGAATGAAGCCCGCATGCAATGACAAATGCCATCAAAGAAAATGATGCAGACGTTTACCAATTGTAGGGGATGGGCAGCCTGTAAGCCCACAGATAGAACACACACACCTCTTCGAGACAACACATGCGCTGTCTAGCCAAGACCTAAAAATGAGCCAGGGAAGAACATTTTCAGGGGTGCAGTTTGGGGGCTGGGGGAGCTGATAGAGAGGAGAGGGAGATATTATGTTTCCTGGTGCAAATTGTTGCCAGAATGCAATGCAGCTTGCTGGGTGGCTGCTGGAAAACCAAAAATCTGACTTGGCAAAAATGGGGACACTGCAGGCAGCAGTGACTAGAATGGCCCACGGCTAGGTCATGGCAGGTCATCCTGCAGCCCATCGGGAAAATGTCAGTGGTATGACAAATCCAACCATGCGTGCCTACTTGAGTCTTAGTTTGGATCTCAAAGTCATTTTCTTGTAGTATGACCAGTAGGCACTGATTTTTCCCACTGCACTATAAGCCACAACACAAGAACTAAGGCTCACTCAATGAAGTCACAACCTGGTTAGATTTAAAACATAGGGCTTTTTGTTCACCTCACTCACCACTCCAGTCAGCCAGATACACCTCACATTCTCAGTGACAGCACCAGTGACCTGCTATGGGTACAACCTCTCCTCGCCCCTTCTCCATAGCTTACCACAACTTTCAAATCCATTGTGCATGTCATCAGGTTACCTTTTCCATAGGAAAAGTCATGTATATGTGTTTGCACATACCAAGTGACATATGCAGTTCTGTGCAAACAATGCGCTTTGATTTTGTGTTCAATTATGAAGATGGCAACATTTTTATAGGTTTATAAACTATGCCAGTGAATCAAAGTCACTGAAAGTATTTTTAAATTCATGCAAACAATTGATGGTTACTGAAATCTCGACTCCCTCTCAACATTTCTTTCACTTTGGGTGATGAGGGTGTTTTTAGGGGTATGGGTGCGTGACGGAATAGGGTGGTAAAGGTGTTTTTAGGTTTTAGGGGTTGATAGGTGAATTGGGTGCTAAGGGTGTTTTTAGGGTCATGGGGCGGATACAGGAACCGGATGGTAATGGTGTTTTTAGGGTTTAGGAGTTGGTAAGGAAGTGGGTTGGTAATGGTGTTTTAGGGTTTATGGGTGGGTAAGGCTATAGGGTGGTAAACATATATAAACACACACACCCATATGGATTTCACATACCTTACATGTGGATGTATGACGTAACAACGCATGGTTTTACGACGTATGCCTTTACATCGCAGTTTTTACAACGCATGCTGTTACAACGCATAGCATTAAGGGGTGCTGGATAGTGAATAGTTTAATTTACTATTCCAACTCCAGTCCCCGTGGATAGTAGGGAAGGTGTTGGATAGTAAATTAAATCTATTCCCTATCCTAGAGCGCCCCCCAGCGCTATACATTGTAATGACATGCGTTGTAATAGTTGCGTCGTAAAGGCACTGCGTGGTAAAAGTTGCGTTGTAAAGGATGTTCCCCTTACATATACTTAGCTCGCATTGTAAAGGCATATGTGTGGTAAAGGTTTGTTTGGTAAAGGCAATGCCTGCTAAAGGCACTCCATTGTAATTGATACATGGTAAAGGCATGCGTTGAAAATGCATGTATGCTAAAGTCATACAACCGGGGGGGGATGGCGGGGGGAGATAAACATACAAGGCTCCCATTTCTATTGTGAACATACAGAATAGTTTAAACATGTTATTGCCACATAACGTCACTGCACTATAAAAATACAAAGATGGCTTGAGGGCAATGACTGTAAATTAGGAAAAGGCGGTTAAAGAGTTTATATTCTTACTATTTAATAAAAATGATATACGTTAAATTGATGAGTGAGCCCAGTCCTCACAGCTACTATAAACATCATTTCCATGTAAGTTATAGAACAGCGGCCAACGACTGCAGACATAATCACATTTAAAGCCCTTTAGTGTTTTTTTAACAAATGTTTCTATCATTTTATGAAATTTATTCCTGTATTTGGCTTTTTGTTTTGTAAACGTTTATGGCTCAATAGAGCTGAATAAAGTATTTGATGATGTACAACAGCGGCCTCAACTAAAGATTTCTTAGCGGTCTTGATATCTTTATCATTTAATTTGACTTAATTCCTTGAAAATGTATTTGTGGCCCTAAATACGGCGTTACAGATAACTGATTTTTTTGTGTAACTAAACCCTAATATTGATGGTCGCATATCCTTTAGTCATCTATTATAGCGTGCACAACGTAGTATATAGGGAGGTACCACCCTTACAGGGCCTCGCAGAACTAGGACATTCTGCAAGGAGGGGCCATTCTTTTTAAGGTCGAGCCTGAAGCAGTGCCTTTACGCTGCTCTGCGAGACTTCATGTAGGGGCTTCTGAAAGCTGACCATACGCTTGTGCATGTGCTTTTGTTTTCGTCGGCTGCAATTAGCTTTTGCGTGCTCTTTTTAAAAAAATACGCAACTGGTGAAAGGCGGGTGCATGCCCCAGCTTCCTTTAGAAATGTAACCGCCCATGGCCTATTGGTGTCTGTTACGCGCACGGCATCTGGTTTTAATTATAAACATGTGTTTATAATTACCGCGCGTTCGCTTTGCTGCCGCGCTCCCTCGTCCCCGCTCCTCTGTGGTGCGCACGCACCACTAGTTACGATTCGGTGCTTGTTGAAGCAGTACACGCACATCATTGGAGCACCTTCAGTGGAATGGATGAGGGCTTCATGCAGGAAATCTTGATGTTTAAACTAGTCCGTTTCAGTGTCTCAGCAGGACTGCTATATTTTAGTGAAGCATTGTTAAACTACCACAAGCGTGCTGCTGTATTTGGAACGGGGGCAGGACTGAGCTTTTCAGAAGGGTTTCTATGCATGCAATGGAACAGTATCTGAGCGTCTCGGCAAGACCTCTATGCTTTAAACTTACTGCATCAGTCTCAATGGAGATGATCTATATTTAATGGTATATTAGCGAAACTTCTCGGAATATTAAAGTATAAGCACTTTTGAACATAGTTGCTATACGTTTGTGCTAAACTGAACATAGTTTAGAGTCTCAGCAGAGACCAGTATTGGAATGGGCATGGAGTGTAGATTTATCCTGTACTCTGGTTTTCCCCTGCTTATACTGATTACTTCAACTGCTGTGTACAAAAATAAATACATTATATACCGATCATGTGGTTGTATCCTGGAGGAGAATAGACGCGTTTTGGTAGCATTGTGCAACCGTGTTCACGAACACATGCCGTTCGTGTGTTTAAATACTCTGAAATAACCAGTGCAATAACTAAGTATAAAAGGATGTTTTCATAGGCGCCATCTTGTAACCTTACAGTTCATATAAAGAAGACTGCACAAATTATAATGTAATTAAATAACAGCGCAGTTGCAAATCAAACAAGCATTTGCAATGCAATAGGTCTCGCATTTGCGAGAGTTTAAGCTATTGGCATTGTAAATGACAATGCTTTTTATTTATGTTTCAAAAACCAACACGTAAACAAAAGGTATTGCCATTTACAATGCCAATAGCTCAAACTCTCACAACTGGGAATCTTATTGCATTGCAAATGCTTGTTTTGCTATGCCACTGGGTGGTCCTTGCAGTTGTTTTATTCAGTTTTGGCATTTGACTTTTGCAGGCTCTGCATATTATATTTTACCTTCTGCGACACAGTAGAAGTAACTAATTTTCTAGTCATGGGTGCAATCGTCCGACTAGTCGGGTGAATTTTACTCTGGTGTGAAATTATTGTTATAAAAAAGTACTTACAGGTCCCATCAAACCAAGAATTCAGGAGCAACTGAACCACAAGCTACACGATAATGTTGCTTCATCATCCATCCACGTGGTTTAGCTTGTCTAAATGTAGTAAATGTGCAATTTCTTCCTATTTAGCAACAACGTAGTTGCTAGAGGCAGCTCAAAATGAATCTCTCTACTTGACAGCTGGCCTAAGTAAAATGGCGGGGTCTCACAACAAAGGAGTCACCTGCAATGACTCCCTGGATGCAGGGTGCCTAGCTTTACAACTATGTGGTTTGATTTTAAAATCAGTTCACGACCTTCCCCATTGGCAGCGGGAGAAGAGAAATCCGATTTACTTCTCGTGCTGTTCTTTTAGATGAGCCTATGCTTTTGCGTTCAATATCCCAGGCCTCCATGCATAGGGAGAAGAGATTAACGTCCCTCTACCTTGAGTGGCAGATTGTAGATTTCTCACTGCTGGAGCAGTGCCACGGGCCTTCTTTAAAGGTACTTAAATCTATTATGCTATTCTCGACAATGTGTTCCGATGTATCAATTTGCAATGTTACACGCATAGATAAGATTAGGGCCATATGCATGAACACATTTTCCCATTGACACAGAATGGGCAAAAACCCTTTGATGCATCAGGCCCTAAGTTTCGCAGTACTGCACTCGGTAAGAGAATTTACTAGGACTGACTGGAAAATAGAACAAGCATTGGCATAGCCAATAGGTCTCGCCTTTGCGACCTTATAAGTGTTTAGCCATGCAACAATTAATGTTGTTGCAGTAAGGATATTGTACTGCATAACTAAGTACTTATAAGGTCCTAAAGGCGAGACCTATATGCTATGCTAATGCTTGTTTTTTTAGTTCTAAATAGGTTTATTAGCATTTTTAAGTGCATGAAAGTGACACAAAACATGGATACATGCAGGCTTTGAGAGAACATGGGAGCACAGTAATCACAAAATCACATCAATGGGAATATTGAGAATGTCAAGGGTTAGGATGCGAGTCATATTGAGTCAGTGGGTGGGGACTAAATATTTGGGAGGGAATTATTGTTCTTAAAACAGTTGGGAGTGGTCTATCACTGGAGGGCGTGAGGTCTGTGGTTGGCTCCTGGGTACCCAACATTGAAGACATAACTGGAAACAAAACACTAAAATGAAGTAAGAGAGTATATAGAAGTGGAGCGGGGAATGTGTGTGGGGGGAGGGGGTCATGTGGGTTGATGGTAAACTGCTATAGCCAGGGTTACAAATAGAGTCTGTGGCGACATTGCCCCTCTGCTAATGGTACATTTTAAAATTTTAAATGGAATGCTATTATTTCAGGTAGAGGTGGCCCCAGAGGCAGCCAAAACGGCAAGGTTGCTTTGTGTCCTACTGATGCACAGTCTCATTAAATGAGAGAACGTACTATTAATAGTAAGGACTCTGGCTAAAGAAAGAAAGTGAACACACATTTCGTTGTAACCTCTTTGAACTTTGTTAAATAGCAAACACATTAAATTTAACTGGATATAGTTTTTGTTAACAACCTTCTTAAGGTCAGTTGAAATTCCTATAACAAGCTATATATATATATATATATATATATATATATATATATATATATATATTCTAGGACAAGTGACCTAACATGTATGAATCTAATAACTTTTTAGTGGAAAGGTTGCTGATTTTGCTGTTTTCTTATCAATGTGAATGGAGAGTGTCACTATGGGTAGCTCTTGCTTTTGCACTGACACCCTCAAATCTGTTTCTGTATTCCGTCCTCACTCCCTGGGAATGGCCACAAGAAGGCTTTGGACAGCCGGAGAAAGTAATCCCTGCGCCATGCTGGATAAACTTCGAGCACAAACTAGGAAGGACACCTAGTGATGCGCAGGTAAAGGATGGGGACAGGTAGTGACACCCAAATTGGGCCTCCCTCTTAAAATTAAAAAATGACAGAATTATTTTCCAGACCCTTTCATTTTGTCCTTTCTAGAGCGATGGGCAATTTCCATCCGGCTTTGAAGTGTGGGTCTTAAGAGGACACAGTAACGTAATGAGGTTACTGCATTCTTCATGAAAGAAAATATCTTTTCAGCAGATTAACTAGACTAAATGCTGAGACTGCACAAGACACCCTGGCCCATGCGGCAGATGGACTCAGTGATGTTCCTGTGGTTAGCAGACATAAGGGATGATGATTATACACAGAAAAGTACAGGGCGTTTGCTTACCACACACAAAACTTTGTATTCGAACGTTTCCGCTTCAATCTCAACCGCAATTCAGATCCAGTATTAAAGCGCACACAGATTTTGTTTCCCTATAAAAGGTTTACAAACACCCGATTTTTACAATTTGTAAAGCTTTCCAGGTTTCCTAGTTTTCCTTCACTGGTGCAATGATTTTCTATATACAGCAAGATAATTTTTACTGCGGTATTTTTAAAACATAAGTGTACATTTTGCTAAGCATTTCAATACACAATAGCTGTGCGAAGCAGACAAAAACGGTTTCTTGCGAAGCATTACTTATGCAGAAGCTCTTTTCGACATTAAAAAGGATATAAATAATATAGGTTGTGGCAAAGTAAAAAACCGTGTCAAGTTTTCCAAAGCCTTAGCGAATATGGGCTCATTCGGCCACCGAAGTCATCTTAGCCTGGCCTACTTGGCTGTGCCGCGCCACTTCCGGGTCTGGAATTATGCGGTGCTGACCTAGTCAGGCCAATCAATATCTCTACTGCCAAAAAGATTGCACATGCAGCATCCAAGAAAAAAATATAATGCGATTTGAAATTCCCCATTGCCCTTTTAAGACAGTTCCAGCTGTCAATGGTGTCGGGCCTTCATTGAATTGCTTTTAAAGATGATATGCTGCGAGGAATCTGCAACGGCGTGAAATAACTTAACATGACATAAGGGAGGCAGGCCCGAAAAACACAATCGCTATAATTGAGGTATTTGTAGTATTTTAGATGTGGCGACATTCAAAGAAAGATTGACACATAGAATTGCTTGATTCGCTTAACGCTTCCTTTCCATGGAAACGTGAGGACACTTTGTGTTGACAATATCGCGTTGCTGAATGCAGTCAAGCCGGAGATATGCCCTTTCCCCCGCCTTCCTGTATCCCAAGCCACTTCCGGTTTGTTTAGAATCCCCGGATGTGACTTCAGCTGCCAGAAATGTTCAAAGATACCATTCTAAGCACAACTTGCAGTTCGGGAAGTGTGTAGTTTAATAAGGGGACAGGGGATGTGTAACAAAATGTAGCATACAAAATTAATTTGATATATTTAACTAGTTTTTTTCAAGATGTTGACGCTGAAGAAATATCAGATGGGAGACCTTGTAAGTATAGTAAGCAAAATAGGGAGGTGGGGTGAAGGGGAGAGTTATAAAAATGTAACTACACGCACAAATAAAAGCCGATTCCCAAACTTGGGCATTCGAAAGTGAAAGTAGAAACATCAGCAAGGCAGTAGGCCAAGTTTGAAAATCTACCTTTCCGAGTAAAAAGTGTGGTTTGTTGAATGTTGATATGTAGTTGTGGATAAGCTACAAATAAATCAACAGGAACTGTTTGCAACTTTGTCATTCTGTGCAGAGAGCAGTAAAGCGATCTGTACACATAAAAACGACAAAGCTGCTGTCTTGTATGATGGACAACGAGGCGTGCCCGCTTGGGAGAGCAGTCTGCTCTTTTTCGAAGCACACACTCATGCTTGTTGCACGCCGCTGCGCGCTCCCGCAAGGTGTATGCCACCACAGGCATGAGTATGTGCTTCGAAAAAGAGCTGAATGACGGCTAAAGGTCTCCTAAGCTGCACATGCGCGCTGCGGAAGCGAGACCTAAAAATTGAGATTCTATTCATTCCACTAAACATACATGCATGCATGCAGAGCTTTACATGGGCCTGTACAGTGAGCACTTCTTCATTTGGAGAGGGAGAGTACCTGCACTTTTCAGAAGAGGTGCAATACTTTTAATTGGAGATTACTGGCACTTCTGAGAAACACGCAGGTACTCTGGAACAGGGTACCAAAAACACAAAGAATGTATTAAAACACAGTGCTTGCGTGTTTACGGACATCCCATTTAATGTGCAATCACAAATGGACGAACGCAAACAGCAAAAGAGACTGTGCCACATGAAATTCAATATTTGTCTTTTTAGAAATGCATCTTTTACCGTTTTGTCACCTGGCCTGCGGCTGCCTTTAGGGCGCCCCTTGTTCTTGACGCAAATGCCTGCGCTGTTGCAAGTTGTGCAGAATTTAGCGAAGGCGAAAACTGTGCTTAGAAAACTTCCAGTGGCGTTCGTGGCAGTTTTCAAAATACCTCTTTCAGCCCCCTGCTTCTGGCGTACCGTATACACAACGGCTAATTGCTTTGCCAGTCCAACCAACCATGGATGCGGTTGAGTTGCAACAGGGATTAAGAAAACAAATATCTCCCCTCCAATTCACCCGCCTTCAGAACAAGCTGTAGCTAAAGTGACTGCAAAGTAAGAGGAGCTTGAAAACACCAATCCCTAGGCTAAAAAAAATATAAGTAGCAATTTGTTAGAAGATATAGCCTGACATTTGACCTCTGTCTTTGAAGCGCAGCAAATGTGACAAGATGAATACAGAATTTAAAGCTATCTTTAATGATTGCTTGTACTTTAACGACCCACCAACTATCGACTCAAGACTTATGGCATTCACTATGTGTGAACGGGTTTTAAAATGCCAAATATCTATGAAATAATTGCAGATAATAAGCTGGCTAATTTGCCATAACTGCATAATTTGGATCATAATGTGCCCCCTTATTTTTTTAATAAGCAAAGTGTTTTGCTCGCTGCGTAATTCTGTCAACTTTGTCACGCAATGTGATCCTTCACTCCTGCCTGATCCCATTGGCACTTTTTGAACAGACTGATCAGGATCTAGACTGTCTCAATCACCCACAGCGACAACAAAAAGCGTATCCTCAGTCTATACCAGCGCCCTGCTTCAATTCTTTTTAGCTCCAAGCGAGGGAAAACAGAGCTCTTTGCCAGTGCACCTCGATCCTTCAATGCAGCATTAGCATCTTTTTTATTCCACCACTAGTAAACTCATAACTCTGCCTATGCACCTCATCTCTTCCCAGCTACCGCATCATATCTGCACCTCTACTGTTTCACCATTGGTAAAGTAAGAAGCTGTGCCAGGGCAACTCAGGCCTACTATGGCAGGAGTGGAACACATGACTGTCCTCCCCCTGCAGTGGGTGTGTATGGTGGGAAATGGACCTGGGATCCGGGTCTTTGGGGATACATCGGGCTCACCCACTTATCTTTACCCAGAAAATTTCTTTAGGGGGGGGGAAAGCTCAAGTTTTATTCTGCCACTCAGTAAAATGGAGATTTGCAAGTGCATGTCAACTCTAACAGGGATCAGCTGGGAATGATAGAATTCGACGTAGTAATCCCTGATGCATATTACGGAGGCATTTTTTACCAGCCCCCAACTCCATAGTCAACGCTCACAAACTTACCGGTAGCCATAGGGGGTTTTAAGCATTTGGCAAGTTTTAACCTGGTCCTAGTGTATCCATATATAGGACTTGCTGGTCAGCAGGTGCTCTAAATTCCCGCAGAACTGCATGTCCTTCTGACAGCAAAGCTGAATCTCCCATTCAAACGTACAGTTCTTCAAGATTTCAGAAGGAGGTCTCCAAGGTGTTTAGCCTATCCCCAATACATTTTAAAACAATGCCTGTTTTGCAGGACAGAACCACCTCCAAACTAGACCTTAAAAGCTCCCCACACCATTTCTCAGCTACTGAATATAAATTGATTCAGAAATATTCTTTACCATTCGCTGGAAGTTCAGCCTGTAAAGCATTACCAATTAGTGCCGCTCATGGAAACCAACAAGCTATGGAGCAGGCTGACCTAGCTGGCATACAGAGTTGGTACAGTCCTAGAATAAGAGTATGCAGCAAGTGCATCACCTCATCCACCATTGGCACACTTCTTGCGAGATTAGACAGAAATCCATATATGGCAAACCCCCATGGGCCGGAGTAAAAGAAATTCTAGAGACACTGGGTACCTATAGCATCATATATTCATCAGACCATGTCACTATATGACTTGCTGAATCGGTTTTTCCTGTGGATGATAAGCCTGTGGGAATACGTTTATATAAAGTAGTATATAAGATGGTGTTGAAATGCCCCTTGCCCACAGTATAAAACCCATAGGTTCATTCATTCATTCATAAACAGCATTTAATTCTGAATAAAAATTGAATTGAGGACAGCATATTTCAGCTCTAAGTATTGATAGCAATTATGCCTTCTACTAATGCGTATCTGCCCTCTGAGTTCACCACTGTGCTAACATGCCTGAGCACTACAATAATGGGAATAATTCTACATCGATTTCTTTAGCATAGAGCCAGAGTTTGGGTTCTAGAAAAGCAGGTCCTGTGTACCGCCAGGAGGCCAATGCAAAGAATATGAAACACTCTGCTAAGAAAGCCAGCACATTGTGTTGAAAGCAGTAGGAATGCTTTTGCGTTGGCTGAAGATTAGTAATTGCTCAGCTGCAGTACTCTAGATTAAATTTACTGCAGTTTACAGTTAGCCAGTTTAGAATCTCAAGATGTAGCCCAGTGGTATAA
Organism: Lissotriton helveticus; assembly: GCF_964261635.1. Taxonomy (NCBI): domain Eukaryota; kingdom Metazoa; phylum Chordata; class Amphibia; order Caudata; family Salamandridae; genus Lissotriton; species Lissotriton helveticus. The sequence continues at coordinate 1,949,743,448 of NC_136061.1, read as the reverse complement.
TGAGGCATGGTAGGAGTCATTATTTTGAGGCCAGCACCCTATGGGAGACTGCTATTTAAGGGAATATCTGGCATAGGATTCTCATGGTGAACATATGGCACACAAGGTCAGTTCGTTCACCCAAGGTTGAAGTCCATGATCACGCTCAGATTTGTCCAGCTGGTAAGTTTCAGCAGTTTTCTGCCTGAATTGGTCGGTAGAAGAGGAAGTCCTACCAGAGATGCAGAAAGGAGGCCACTGAACACCTCTCCCGACTAATCATTCTGGGCATTGCAGGGGCCACACCATCACAGTACTTCAAAGATTGTCTCAGATTAACTAATATACACTCTATTAAACCACTCCCTCATATATGGGTGCCTATCCTACATTTTCAAATCAACTCCCCCTCCTTGCAATATATCTACCACTAAGTTTTCCAATGCTACCCACCACCTTTCTGCTAACAACCTACAAAATCATCTCCAATCATGATTTTATACACCACACTCTACAGAAACCGCTCCTGCACGTTTAAGCTCATGATAATTGCCTTTTCTCCATCCTATATCTGCTACATTTAACAACACCAACTATCCTACATTAATTGTATCCCTTAATAAATTAGGTATAACTAGACCAGCCCTAAATTGCTTCTCTTATCTCCATGACCACTTGCAATCAGAATCCAGTGATTCTAAACATTTTACACCCACGTCTCTACTTGCAGGCGCCCCTCGAAGATCTGTTTTGGGTTCTAGCATTTCCTCTCTACACCCCTCTTGTGGCTCCTATTTCCAATTATATATAAAGGACTTTTTTTCTCATTTCCAACTCTCTTCCCACCTTTAGGATCCAACTATCTCACTACAGTCCTCATGCTGAGATCCTGAATTAGAATTCTTCATCCACACCAATGCCCTTGCGAAACTCTAACCCTGGGATACTCAAAGAACGGCTCGGGGTCTCTATATATGCCTCCAGATGTAGGGTACTACTGGCATACTCTTTACTGAACATAGCACGAACATTCGGAAAGCTGTTAAATGGGCAAGTATTATTTGAACCAAAACTAAAGTGACGGCTAAAAAGCAAAGAAGGGGTCCTGCAAAACTTCTCTTTAGGAACACCACCGGACATTGTGCAACAAACATCTAAAAATATGAGACTCCGTCCCCCGAGAGTGGTAGACTGGAAAATTGACCTCGGCTGGTGTAGCAAAGCCGAAAAAGTTGTGCATCAGTGAGTGATGTCCGCAGAAGTGCGGAAATGGTATGTGGTTTGTGGGAGGCATACAGGGGCCACTGATCTTATTGAGCTGATACAGAGAAGTCCTGGAACTACCAATATAAAGATGTGAAAATCTTCTGGATAAGTGACTTGGTTTTTTATGTGAGGTTATCGGACACTGTTAATGTAGTATACCTTTATTCTTTGTATCTGTTTTATATATGACTCTTTACATGTATGCTGAGCAAATGTTCAATGAAAAGAATTAAAAAAAATATGAGACTACTAAAATTTTAAAAGCATGTTTTTCATTAACATGTTTTTCACCCAAGTACGTCAGATTATATCACTGCACTGAGAGGCGTTTATTAGAGGTGATAATTTCCAAACATGAACTTAAAAACATTCAAGCAACCCTCATTGCGACAATGCCTTTAGTGAGTCAAGAGGCAAGTCCTTTGTGAGGTTCACCCTCACAGGTTGTTGTTATAATTGGAACAACATTACAGTTCATGAAATCAAACTCAATAGAAATTTTTGGACAGCACACATCATGAACTCCTATATCTCATACGTCGAAAAGGAAGGCAAAGTGAAATAAAGCAATTGCTTAGAATCACAAACTTTGATCATGTGGGGAAGCTGGGATTGTTCCCACGTTTTCTGGTTTCACGTTGTGCAATTCAGTCACTAAATGAGTGTCGCACGTTTTACATCAAAAGTTAATGCTTTGTCTTTATTTCTTGGCAAATGAGGTTAGAGAGCGGGTGGCAGACAGAAGCCATGCAAAAGTGTGGTCTGTTGTCCACACCATGCAATGCTTCTCTTACCCCTATGCCCACTCTACACCAACATGCTAGCATCAATGCAGCCCATGGGTATGCCACAGGGCATACATTTTGGCATTTGGGGAAAATGTTTGAGTACCCATGCTCTATCCATTTCCCTCTTAACTCCCTAACCATTGTACCTTCCGCTAGAAATCTTGGTGTTCTTTTCCACCTACTGTGCAAACATGCATCTGAAATATCAGTGCTTCTGCATGTTTTAAATATACAACAAATTGCCATTTCACTTCGTTTCACATAGCCAAAATACTGATCAACTCACTGTTACTCAGTACACTGGTCTTCTGTAATAGATTCTTAGTAGATCCCTCCCAGCACTCGTATCTCTCACTAAATTATATCTGTACTTCATTACCCTAAAACTCTTCACCTCTCAAAACACACAATCTGTTAATCTCATTGTAATCAAGCTGGCTGGTTCTCTGCCTACAACAATCTACTGACACTAGTATTCAAGACAAACAAATTACTTACCTTTGGCCATGTTCTTTCTGGTGGATAGTTTAACCGTAGACTCCTCAAAATGTGAATACCTCTAGGCGCCAGACAGGATGCGGAGAATATTCTCAGCATTGCTTCTGCGTGCCAGCAGGTGGCATTGTGTGGATGTGTCAACTCCCTTCTGCCTTGGAAGTGATGCCAGAGCCACATATTAACACCCCTGCGCGCACCTTGTGGAGGTGGGAGGGCAGTGAGGAATCTACTGTTAGATAGACTAGCCACCAGAAAGAACATTACCAAAGGTAAGTAACTTGCTCTTGATGGATACTCCTAAGCACAGATTCCTTACCGTCTGAATAAGTATCAAAGCAGTACCTCCTAAGGTAGTAGGTCTGTGGAATAGCTCAAACTAAAAAGTCCTGCAGGAACGAATGGGAAAAGTGCCCTTACCACAAGACCTGGCTATCAAGGCTGTAGTGCTTTGGGAACATATGGATTGAAGCCCATGTCGCAGCCTGACAGATGTCCAGAATAAGCACTCTGCATGCCAGCACAGTGTTGGCAGCCTCAACTTTGGACCTTACAAGGGCTGTTTTTTGGCCAATGCACATAAGATCTTAATCCAGAGGACTATTCCCCATGATATGGTGCTTTTTAGCACTGCTTCTCCTTCTTTGGCCCAGCGTACCCTACAAAGAGCTGATCATCCACCCGATAGTCCTTGGTCTGATCGATGTAAAAACAAAATGCTGTTTAGGGGTTCAAGTGGTGAAGCCTCTTCTCTTTCGAGGGGCGAGATGGAGCAAGGAATGCCGACAGAATTATGGATTGTCTGACATGAAAAGGCACACCTTTGGCACGAATGCTGCCTTAGTCCACAACACTAGTTAGTCAGGGAAAAATGGTAGTGTACAGTGTGACAAGATAAAGTTATCAATAAGAGGAAGACCGTTTTGAGAGTAAGTGCAAAGAACAGTTGTGCATCAGCTCAAATAAGGTACACACAGAGAAAGTGAGAACTAAATAAAGGTTCCACAGCAGCATTGAAAATGGGTTGGGTGGAAACATATGAACCAAACCACAAGAGGTTACTTATAATGAGGGTTGTTGGTCTGGTAAGTGCAAAAAGCTGGAAAGAGGAGACAAAAACCTTTAATAGTGCCCACGGCAGAAAAAGCAAAACTCCTAATCAAGAGGGAGGGAAGGAATCCGTGATCCGTTCAGTTCCCTATATTCATATAATGTCTAATCAAAAGAGAAGGATCACTTGTCCTGCATAACATTGGGTATGCGGGAACGGTTCTTTCAAGTCCCAATAGAAAACCCTCATTCACGTGTTGGATGTTGGTAACGTTGAGCGGTATATCTTTGTTCTCCGCTTTCCCTCACACGTGTGTTTGCATAATCATCGGGTCTAGTGGTTATGCAACCTCCACCAGGAGGAAATACCCTTTGTTAAAACAGTAGTGACCAGTAATGGTGCTCGTGATATAGTGAAGGTGTATTAAAAGTCTCTAGGTTCCAGACACTGTTATTTATTCATTCTGATTTCGAGAGGCAATAAAATTGATGTAGGTGACTTGGAGTTATTATGACTCGTTCACACTAGAAAAATGGTGTAGGTTAACATGTTTCAGCCCTTAGTCGCCGGATGGTCGGGTGGGCTTTCTTCAGGACCAGGGGGTGAAGTGTATAAAAGGTGAGATGTACTCCTAAGAATTACTTCGTGTATCTGTGTTAAGGAACTTCATTTAATGCGGTTCCTAAAGGTCCTAAGGTACCTTCGAACGGTTTAATTCAAACATCATCAGGATCCAAGTGGGTCAGCGGGGCCTGCTGCGGTTCCTCCGTAATTCAACTGGTTCTGACTCTGCCACTGATGTTTATTGCCTCTCGAAACCAGAATGAATAAATAACAGTGTCTGGAACCTAGAGACTTTTAATACACCTTCACTATATCACGAGCACCATTACTGGTCACTACTGTTTTAACAAAGGGTATTTCCTCCTGGTGGAGGTTGCATAACCACTAAACCCGATGATTATGCAAACACGTGTGCGGGAAAGTGGAGAACAAAGATATACCGCTCAACGTTACCAACATCCAACACGTGAATGAGGGTTTTCTATTGGGACTTGAAAGAACCGTTCCCGCATACCCAATGTTATGCAGGACAAGTGATCCTTCTCTTTTGATTAGACAGAAAAAGCAAAACACCAACAACTTCGCTTGTAATGGGTCTATATGGCAGGATGTACACCATGCCAAGTACCTCACCCTGCGCAAACAGTTTTCATACTCAGATGCCTTGAACATAGAATGACATCCACTATTTTTGGAGGAAGATAGAAGGCAGTCAATTGTAACCGCTAAATCTCAGTACACCGAGGTGTGGATTGCACAGGCGTGGATGCACAACCCTGTCCTAATTCTGTGTGCAGGAGATCCTCCCGTAGGCGGCTGCCCGACCAGAGGGCAGATGCCCATGCCTAGAAGTTAGGGCTGGAGATGTAAAGGCAGGAACGCATACATAAGTTTCAAGCTTCTTCTAGGCAGAATGAGAAACAGTCTTTTTGAGATCACACACAGGCAAAAGTGTTGAGACTGTTCTCATTGCTGTAAGATGCCCTGTCCTACCACAGGGTGTAGCTGCCATTCAGTATCCATTAAAAGTCGATAGACGAGTTTGCCCACCCTAGCCTTTAAGGATGCCACCAGGTGGAGTACGAACAGAGCGATGACCTGCCAACTAGGTCAACTACACAGGTGCGAGGCCTCAAGTCACAATACCCAAGATCACAGTCCACCTTGCTTGTAGAAGTATCACATTGCAGTGGTACTGTCAGGGAGGACATGTACCAGGCTTCCTTTAATGGACAGACAGAAGGTCTTCAACACCAAGCAAATGGCTCTCAACTCCAATAGACCGATGTGGAGGCAGGTCTCCACCGTAGACCAGTCTCTTCTGATCCCCATATCTCCCAAAAACCTTCCCAACACAACAGTGATATGCCCTTCACCACAGTCAGCTCTGGGTGGGGTAGGGAGTCTTGTCTTGCGCAGTTCCAATTGTGGTCAAATAGCCACTACTGCATGTCTTTTGCAGTCTGCAACAAACTCTGGATGGAATCAGGCAGTTTTTTGGGGGGGTTTTAGTTTTTATATATTATGCAAACTCGACCTGAAGATATCAGAGCGCTTTACATGAGCACCAGTTACGTTAGAGATAGACACATTCATTTTTGCTAGGCACCTGGGATATTACGTGAATTGTCCAGAATCCCAGGTTGTTGGGCGTCCCTGCCAAGACTCAAACTCAGTTCCGCGGCTCCCAGGTCGACAGCTCTAGCCGTTAGGCCACACACTCGTCCAGGTTCTCAAGGTGCTGAGCCCATTGGGCTTACAAATCCCAATGCAGAGTACACTTGAGCCACCTGGCACAGTCCACCAGCGTGATGCACAAGGCCAATAAGTCTCTCAGCCACTCTCACTGGAATCCACAAAGGCAGAAACATTGGTCTCATTTGCCAAATGTTCTGGACTCGTTGGAGAGGGGGGGAAGGCTTAAAACTGCACAGTATCCAGAGCAACTCGGATGAAGGGGAGCCTCTGTGAATAAGTCCTGTGTGACATGGGCATGCTGATTGAGACATAAACAAAAGGAATCCTACTCACAGTGGAAAGGGAAGGGTGTCTACCACAAGTGTGGGGACACACAGTGTTTTGTAAAATACCCCTCACACACCAACAGGCCCCTTGGTGTCATGCTTCATCATCGGGGTCTTCGCACCCCTCTAACGGGATGCGGCGTGCTGCGACCTACGACTACGCGGGAGCACTAAAGGTTGGACTATGTGTGGTGTGTGTGATGCAAGTGGTAGGGGTATTTAAATGGGAGTGGTGGGGTATGGTGCAGGTTTAAAAAGTACCTGGCTCGTGGGTGTATAGGAAAAAACTTTATGACTAGATGACATCCCGTTAGAGGGGTGCGAAGACCCCGATGATGAAGAATGACACCAAGGGGCCTGGTGGTGTGTGAGGGGTATTTTACAAAACCCTGTGTGTCCCCACACTTGTGGTAGACACCCTTCCCTTTCCACTGTGAGTAGGATTCCTTTTGTTTATGTAACAGTGCCCGTGGAGTAAGAATCCTACCCCTGTACTCTACCTCCCTCCTATTGTTTTTTTTCATGCTGATTGAGAACCTCAAAGGTATTAGAAGGCTTGCAGTCGAGCACATTCATTGAGAACATCAAAGATGTTAGAAGGCTCATCGTCCAATGGAGGGTAGTCTTACTGATTGTGGTGAGCCCGCCTTCAACAGTTAGTTGTCGTGGTAGGGTAAGATTGGTCTCCCTACCCTCTGAAAATGTGCTGCAAACCACTGTCACCGCTTTCGTGACCACCGGAGGGCCACTGGTAAGGTGTAAGAGGAGCATCGAGAACTGAAAATGCAGCTGGTCCCCTATTAACCTAAAGAAAGACTAGTGGGAGTGCAGGGCAGAAATGTTTAAATAGGCATCCTGCAGGTTCAGCATTACCATTAAATCTTCTGGATCCAGGACCAATAGAACTTGGGCCAATGTGAACACCGTGATTTTGCCCTTTCTAAGGAAGAAATTGAGAGGACTACATTTTAAAATAAAACTAAGGTGTCCATCCTTCTTAAGCACCAGGATATAACTGAAGTAACATCCAGTCCCTATTTCTATTGCCAGGACCATTTCTATAGCTCTTTAGCCAAAAGAGCCTGGACCTCCTCCCACAAAATGGACAAGTGGTTCTCACACATCCGCTTTAATGTAAGTGGAATAAGCAGTGGATCGGAAAGCAATGGTAGGGCATATCCTTGTTGGACTAGCTAAAGCACTTTCAGTCGGAGTAATGCTTTGCCAACCATGGGAGGTAATACCTTACGGATCCAAAGGAATTGAAATGAGCTGCAGAGGGCAAACTAAAGGAGTTTGGTGGCGGTAGCAGGAGAGGCAGAGCCTTATTGTGCCCCCTTGGGTTTGGGTGTTGGCTGATTGCCCAAACCCCAAAACGTTGGAGAGAGTGGGGACTGGGGTAGTTGCCATGGAGCAGACTATTATTTTGTCTTTGAGCCAAGCCCCTTCCAAAACTTGGGGTCACAAGCGCAGAAAGGCAGAGCGAGTGTCCTGTGTCCCAAGCTTTCTTTGAAGCACTCTGGGGCCAAATCTGCTTTATCTCATAAGAGACTAGCACTGTCAAATGGCAGGTCTATTATAACACTTTCATGAACGCACCCAAAACTCCATAGGTCTCATGGCACCTTAACCATGATAGTACCAATTGCCCTACCCAGTCAGTGGCCTACAGCCCAGGGTAGATGACATACTTAACCATGTCCTGACTATATTGAACAGACAGGGACAAATTAGCCCTAGACTGTCATTAGAATTTCCGCAACAGAGTCCCAATGCATGGGAGTACCATCATAGCAAGCAGCATTGACAGAAGTAAGGGCACGGCTGGCCAAGCAAAGCATCCTTTTTGCAAAAGCCTCATACACTTGGACTGCCTATCTGCAGGGGTAATTGGAAAGGAATTGGGATTGACTCTGCTGGCGGATGCTTCTTACTCTAGGCTTGTTATAGACTAATCGCTCAAGCGCTCCTTACCCGGATTCCGACCTGCCTGGTGGTGTGATTCGAATCCGCTGCATCGTGATAGGCACACAAAAGAGGGAGAATTGTGAACTACAATTCTCATGAGGCATAGCCAGTTGACATGGTGTGTGAAGGCATTTAGTCTATTAAGCAGAAGACCGACTCCGAGACGCTGTCGGAAATTCTTTCCAGTTCCCGATCCAGGAAAGACGACGTCTGCCTGCTGGTGTGGTAAGGGTGCTCTGCACCACTCACCCTTTTCCTTGTTGCTTGCTTCCCTGTTTTACCGGGTGGCCCTTGTTACTTTACAGTGCGTTGGAACGGCTTTCCTGCTCCGCTGTCCAGCACGCAAACCATCTTGTCAATTCCCGTTTTTGTTTATCCATGTTGCTTTCTGTATAACGGGGAGCCTCCTTTTCACACCGTGTTGGGACAGCATTTCCTGCTCCACTGTCCAACACACAGCATCTAACATCTCACGCCCACAGATATTAAGTTAAACCACTCCAGTTCGATTTGTTCTTTTATAAACTTGACTTCAGTCCCGATAGCCTGAGGAGTATTTAGCATTTTGGTTTCAGTTCCATTAGACTTTGGTTCACACCTGCAACATAGAATCACGTCTGTTGGTTCCCTCTATGTTAAAACTGACATTGCCATTTGCTTTATGGTGAGGATACACTCAACCTAAAACGCGTATTATTTGTGAGGATTATTGCGTGAAGTTGGCTGATTGAGCTTATACAATGAAACTCTGGTATTGCATTACCTCCATGTGCTTATGAAAGCATATTATCTACGTGGAATTGCTGATTAAGTTGTTTAAAAGTTTGCTGTCTTTTTGGCTCTTTTTAACAGGGCAGATTCCAGAGCGGTACTGGTCTACGCTCAACCCCTGTGATGTCACGTGGAGTCAATAAAAGGGTATGGCATGATGTGGGAAAAAGCATTACCTCTTTCGCTTGTGTTCTTGACTTGTATTGTTATGCTCTTGCTGTATAGACACATTGGTTCATGTGTATTTGGAGACAGCAATCACAGAGGAAGGATAGATTTTTCCCCATTGGACCTACGGAATTCGGTGAATATTGCATGCTGCATAGAAGTGTCATTTTTTGTAACAGGTATTTGAAATGCTTTATCTGTTGAGGAAATGTGACGCCTTAAGTACATGCTGAGGCCCGCATCAAAATGGTAAATTTATGATCTTTTGATGTATTTTGAGATCTCCTTCATTGCTGTTCCCTCCCTTTCCTTCACTTGCTTGATCGTCCCACTGTCCTGTGCTATTATAGCTGTTTTGGCTTGGGAATATCAAGAGGTGGACCCTTCTGAGCTACAAATCCACCCGGAGGATTTCTACCTTGACAAGACTCTACAGAGTAGGATGCTACGAAAGTGAGGTGGAGTCACCAAAAGTTGGTTTATGGAGACATGCCACTTGTCTAGTCACTGGTAGTCACAGACAAGGTTTTGCCTAAGTGCCCATGAACGTATCAGTAAGTGCCTTGTTAAATGGTAACAGAGGTTCTGAAGAAGGCTGTTCTTGTTGTAGAACATCTGTGAGCATATTAATCTTCACTATAATAGATGTTGGATGCAAATTCAGGACTATGGCTGCCCTTCTAAAAACCATGGCGAAGGACACAAATTCTTCTGCAGCAGGACCATGGGGGGACAACCAGCCTTATCTCAGGAAATGAGTTGTGCCCACTGGCTTCATGTAGATATAAAAAAGAAGCAAACTTGTTTTGGGAGGAAATATCACCACCACCCTAATCATCCATCCGCATCACAACCAAATGAAGGTTGGCTCTGATCAGAGTCAGACCCAAAGATTTGTTGGATTACTGGAGAATAGCCTCTAGGCAAAGACATGGTCTTTTCTCAGTTAGAACAAATATGGGCAGGTCACGTAGGAGCTAAACTCATTTAAGGACAGGGTGGATTCAGTTCAGAATCAGACAAAACCATAGGCTCGAAGTCCTCCTACAACACAGATGCAGCAAGGACATGGGTGGATTATAGTGGCATGCATAGGATCGGATCCAGAGTCTGAGCAGAACACACAGCAGGTTCAGAAGGCATAGCGGTCTCGAAGGGCAGGTCTGCTGGAGGGAACCCGCTAGAGTCCTCCGTGGATCCCTGAAGCCGGAAGATGCACTAGAGAAAAGTGGTACGTTGCAGAAGATGCCATGCATGGCATCTTTAAACTCTTTAATGTGTTGTGGTATCGTCGAAAGACCCAGAAACCTGGGGAGCATCAGAATCAACTGCAGGATCAGTTCCTCAGCAGGGGATCATGAGCAAGACTGTAGGGTACCTGGACATCATTTTAACTTCTCAGGACAGTGGGGAGGTAAGGACAAGGCCTGCTTTGACGTCTTGCTTTTCTTCTTAGATTTGGGGTAACCTGAAGACTTGGCGTGCGACAGGCACTTGTCGCAGGACTGGCCGCAGGAATGGGCAGAGTGAAAATCTTTTACTTTGAGCAGGATCAGTCTCTTCATGATTTATGATGTTTGGTAAAGTATAGCTTGCCTACTTCTGAGTCATCAGAGCACACTCCCTGCCCGACTTGTGAGTCGTGGCCAGACCCTAGACACCAGAGGGACACCTTGTCAATCACATTAATTTGATTTCAAAAATCTCTGCAAGGTTTAAAGCAGGTTTTAAAAAGTGACATTTCCCTTGCACACTGAAGAAAATTGTAACTTTAAGAAAAAAAGAAATCTTCAACTGACGAAGAAAGAGCAGCTAACTCCAGAACCAAATCAGTGGGTACAGAAGAAAGGAGCTGACGAGGGCAAACAGGGGCGGTGCTTCTATGTGGCTCCACTATTACTTCCAGGGAGAAAGAGGAGACTGAGTCGAAGCAGAGTCTCATGGCACCACGTGCTGGTGCGCCAGAGCAATGTTGACAAAAATCTCCTGATCCGTAGGCATGCAAAAGGTTAATTATCTGCAGTTTGAAGTATCCATCACAATATACTGAATTTATCCACAAATTAACAGTTTGGATAGGACCAAAGGGGCCTTTACGCCTACTCCTGATCCGTAGGCATGCAAAAGGTTAATTATCTGCAGTTTGAAGTATCCATCACAATATACTGAATTTATCCACAAATTAACAGTTTGGATAGGACCAAAGGGGCCTTTACGCCTACCATGCTCCACGCTTGGTACTACTGACATTGAGGTCACTTAAAAGGGACTAGAGCAGTGAATATCTAGTGCTGCCCCCAACCCCAAAGGGGAAAATGCACTCTTTCTGCACCCACCCCCAATCATCATTTTGCCCCCAACCAGGGGTAGTGTTGAAAGCCCATTACACATTCGTTTTTTTTGTCTGTTTTCGTTTAGGAAATAGAGTGGCAGACCACCATGTCATGGTGATATATCCCCACCCATATGGGGCAATACAGTCTTTCTGGGTCGAACCACACAAGTGGGGTACCCTTTTTTTATCGGGAGCCATGCAGGAATGCTGGGTGAAATTTCAGGAATACTCAGATTCTGGAACGTTCTCACAAAAATGTGAGGAAAACTAGTGTTTTGTCAAAGTTTAAGTTTGAAGGGATGTGTCTGAAGAGGTCATATGATCCATGCATGCCATACCACTGTACGGCACACCATCTTGGACTTCCTTGGAATTTGGAAAGTTTCCCTGTTTTCCGGCCAAGCACAGAGTCAAAATCCACAGCTACCCACATTGGAAACAAGCATTTGCAATGCAACAGGTCTCGCATTAGAGTTCGAGAACTTGGCATTATTTATATTTAGCTAGATATGTTTGCTGTTTTGCGTACTGTATGTGTTAGGGAATGGCAGGTTTTTATGTATCTGTGGAGTAAGTATGTGTATTATACTTTATATTATGTATTGTGTATTATATATTATACAAACCTTGACCCACCCCAGAGAACAACTGTGTTCCATGCTCTGACCAGTAAATTATGACTGTGGAAAATCCACCATGCTGGCTTATTTTCTGCCATTGTAAAATTAGCAAAATCCAGTTTCATGAATTACAATATGACATTTAGCTTAACTATGGTGCACAAAACAGTTTGTGAACCCGACTTTGTAAAACGACCCAATATGCAATTGCATTACAAACATGTATAACAAAATCAGACTTTCAATTTAATATTTCCTGAAAAAAGAGTCATCATCACCATAACAATGAATATGTTAGTAGGAAGAACAGCGTAAGTGAAACACTCTGGAGGTTTTTAAGGACCCAAGGACCTGTTCACACTATGGGGCATATTAAACCTCATGCTGTGCGTTGGCATTCTCCGCGTTTGTTTGGTTAGTAAACCTCATGCTGTGCATTTTCCCGTCTGAATGATAGCTTTAATCTATTCTACATAACAAAAAAAAAAAACAAGCAGTGTGTCAATAATATACAGCCATCTGGTAATCCTAGGTTATAGCGTCACACAGAAATGGCCGCTTCGCAGTTACGCGTGCCCATACCTCATAATCTGTAATCTCAGTAACCCCATTAAAAAGGCATGTCTGACTGAACGCAAACAGTGATATGCGTTATCGGTTTTATTTTTCAAAAGTCCAGCTCGTTTATGAAATTTTGTAACTGTTACCATGTTTCTATTCTCCTGCTAAAGCAACTGCATGCTTCCGAAAACTCTTAACTGGCGTTCAAAAGAAGGAGCCCACAGAACATTAATCACCATGGAAACAGGCTTGCCAGCTGTTTCTTCCGCATGAGATAAGCGGGCAGATATTAACTTTGCGGTGAGAACATTAAACGCCACATAAGTCACGGGGCGGCGATTTGACAATGAAGGCCCCGGATGTGACTGAGGAACCGCCTGCAGCGAGTGGCTGTCACTGTCGGGATACCAAAGAGCAAGGGTTTGATCGGGGGTGGGGGCGGGGGGTAGAAAATATATCAATATAATGTTGCTTCACTTCGAGCCAAGGAGGGCTTGTCAGGGAACCCATCTGAGCTCCTGTCCTTGCCGGCTCTTTGGTCCCCTTGGCACTGTACGCTATACCACGGCATCAGTGGGTAGGCTGACAGCAACAAGAACAAGGGAAGGGAAAGGGAGGTGAAGGAAGAAAGGAAGGAAGGGAGGGGAGGGGAAGGGGAGAGGAGGGGGGAAGGGGAGAGGAGAGGAGGGAAAAAGGGAAGGGAAGAGAGGAGGAGAGAGAGAAGGGAGGGCACACCACTAACCATGGAGCTTGGCGAACGGTAGGTCGACCATGGATGAGTGTTGCAGAAAACAAAAGAACACGAGTAGCATATCTGACCCCAACCCATCTTTCTTCTTCACACAACAATCTAGGGCTGCATAATACCCCCAAAAAAATTATATAGCGACAAAAATTACATTCCTCATGTCCGGAAGTTCCCGGAAAACCTCACAAGAGGACCAAACATGTATGATTTGCTCGGTGAAGAAAATATACTGAAGTCTGGAAGTGATGTACAGTAACTGCACAGTACACTTTAACTCGCCCTTGATGCCGTAGTCGGGGGGGGGGGAGGTTGGAGTGATCGCTTCACTGCTGGGGGAGAGGGTGTTTATGCACCCAACTGACAGCCGGTAAAGCAAGAGAGTGATCCGGGTAGCTGGTATTCTTATTCCTCTGCTCTATTTATTTACATAAAGTTGGAGTGATCGAACGGTGCGGAAAAGATGCAGGCGGGGAGCAGATCCCACCTCCCACCAAATAGAGTAAGAGTGCCCAGCTCTGTACAAGGCATTGCACCCCCATTCACCACAGTCTGTGGGATGTGAGCACCCCAGGGTCCCCTGATGCTCACAGTAAGAGAACACCGCATAAACGTATGGGGATGAAAAGGGTATAGCATCTTTAAACCGATGACGAGGCGCCTAAGCGGTTTACTTAGGGTACCACCCTACTCCTTGCATAAAATCTCCGGTTTACAAGTGGCTTGGTGCTATTGGTTGACTAGGACAAAATAGCTCATTACCTGAAACTCCAGAGTGCACTTTGGTGCTATTGGTAGACTAGGACAAAATAGCTCATTACCTGAAACTCCAGAGTGCACTTGGTGCCCTGAGCAATATCTTCATAGAAGCACTGCTTGGCGTTGTTAGGCAGCTCAAACGTGGTCTTCGAGGCAACAGTGTAACCCAGAACAAGCGGCAGTGAAAACGATCACGAAAGCGATCGCTATTGTAAAAGAAAGAAAAAAAACACGCCTGTGAGTGGTGCACGCGCCACAGCGAAACATATGTTTTTAATTATCGCGCCCGTGTCTGGGCACGATAATTGAAACTGCATGGCCTTTGGTGCGCATAATAGACACCAATAGGCCATGGGCGGAGCAATGCGCCTGCCTTTGGCCTATTGCGTGCCGGGTTTGTAAAATACACGCACGCAAAGGCCAATAACAAGCCACAAAAGGAAAAGCACATGCTCGTGCATGTGCCATTCCTTGGGCAGTCTCCTAAACCCCATTTTTAGCTACAAAATGTCTTGCGCTGCACGGACAGTGCTGCGCACTGCAACGCTAGGCGTGAGACCTAAAAAGGGCCGGTTTTGAGTGAGAAAATGTGATCTGTCTATGTTGCATTTTGAGGAACTTTGTCATGGGCACTAGACCCAATCATAGTATAGTTTTTATTGCAAAACGTGTGTATTTGTTTTGTTGGAGAGTCAGCTAATTGCTCTTACTGACCCGTCCCTGCCAAAGTAAGCAGAGATTGTTGTGTGTTCTTGTGATTGTCACAGCAATTGCTATGGTATTCCACAGTAACTCTGTGACCAGGACTCTTGCTTAGTTGCACAAAGTAGTTACATTGGAAAGAGGAGTGATGGATATACATGTCCCAACTACTTATAAAGCATAGCAATTGAATTTAGATTACAAAAACAATACTTAAAACTGAAACTTTGATAGGAAATTGCAATCAATTTTACATTTGCAGAGAAGTAGATTATGATATGTACCCTGCCGCAACTCAGCTGAAGTAATATCCAAAAGGCATAAACACAGTTCTATGATCATGCTGTTACCCACAAGACATTTAATGTCACAAAATTTCATGGAAAGGCAAAGAGAAGTCCCCAGGACTTGAACAGATTGCTGACGCACCATTCCATACACTAGAGTACTAATAATAATAATAATAATACTGATGCTTGTATAGCGCGAACAGCTACCTCTCGAGGAGGTGTCCCGGCGCTAAAAGAGTACTTCAGCAGTAAGCAAGAGCCATGAAGAGATTCTTAGGTTTTCTGCATAAAGAGCCAGGTCTTTAGGAGCTTCTTAAAGCTAGCTTCTGTCGTAGCAGATTGGATGGCAGAGGGCAAGGTGTTCCAGAGTTTCGCCGTGCCAGCAGAGAAAGACATGCCCCCAAGTCTAGCTTTTCTAACTCGTGGGACAATTAACTGAAGCAGAGAGTTAGATCGCAGGTGTCGCTCCTGATGGTAACGGGGAAGTCTGAGTTTTAAATAGTTAGGACAAGTCCCTTTTAGTGCTCTGAACGCCAGGGTGAGAACTTGGAATTTTATTCTGCTCGCCACTGGGAGCCAGTGTAGCTCGTGCAGATGCGGAGAGACATGATGCCTGAAGGGAATATGTTTTATCAGTCTCGCAGCCGCATTCTGCGCGATCTGCAGGCGTTGCACCAGATATTTAGGCAGACCAAGGTAGAGGCAGTTTGAGTAGTCTAGTCTGGATGTAACTGTCGCATGAACTACCATTTTGCGACACTCAACTGGTAGAAAAAAAAGAAATTTTCGGAGGTTTCTGAGTTTGTGCAGACATCCGGTGGTAACCTGCTGTATGTGAGGAGAAAAAGAGATTCTCGTCCCACCTTATTCCCAAATTCTTTGCATAGGTTCCGGGAGATGGTGCTGGACCCATTTCAGGAGGCCACCACAGGTCGGAGGGGGATGTGTATTTTTTCCAAAAAATAGCACCTCCGTTTTGCTAGCATTCAATTTTAATTTGTTTGCATTCATCCAGCTAGCCACATCTCGAAGACAGCCCCTAATTTTACTAAAAGCTGCCTCCGACGGCTCTACATAGGGGAAGACTAATTGCGTATCATCTGCATACGAAATCGCCTTGACCCCCCATTTGGCAATCAAAGTAAAAAGTGGGGCCAAATAGACATTAAACAGCAGCGGGCTGAGTGCCGACCCCTGAGGGACTCCACACCAGAGGCGTTTTGGCTTAGAGGAGAAGGTGCCCAACGCCACTTTCTGGGACCGATCTGTGAGGTAAGAGTGGAGCCAGCTCAGTGCCTTGTCTTCCAGGCCTATGTCCTTCAACCGTAACAACAATCTGCCGTGATCCAACGTATCAAATGCGGCTGATAGATCCAGGAGCACCAGCATAGCTGATGCTCCTGAATCTAAGGACCACCTGATCGACTCAGCAACCTCAATGAGGGCCGTCTCGGTGCTAAAACCGGCCCTAAAACCTGACTGTGTTTCGTGTAAGGTACCTTTTTCTTCGATGAAGCTGTTCAGCTGACGTTGGATCAGCTTTTCGAGCATTTTTCCTGGGGCTGCTAGTAGGGAAATGGGTCGGAGATTGCTCAGGTCGTTCGACGCACCGTTGGGCTTTTTTTTCAGGGGGAGAAGTGTGGCATGTTTCCAGCAATCAGGGAACGTTCCAGTTTCGATGGACGTATTCCATATATGTAGGAGTGGTACTACAATTGCGTCCGACATCATTTTCCAAAGCTTAGGTGGACAGGGGTCATCAGGGGCCCCTGATTTGCATTTTTGTATTTCTCTCAGTGCCTCAACGAGGGTGATAGGATAAAACTGATTTAAGGAAGAGGAGGGCGGTTCAGTATTTTCCGAGTCCGCCATAACTGTAGGCACGGGGTCCGTGAAGGTATCATAGACTTTCATTATTTTTGTGTCGAAGAAATCCGAGATGTTTTCGCAGAGTCTTACCGACGGGATAATTTCCGTCTCGATAGCTCTTGGTTTAAAAAAAGATTGAACAATCTTAAAAACTTCTTTGCTTGATTGCTCCGCCTGCTGGATGGAGGTCGCAAAGAATAATTTTTTGGCTTTTTTTATGGATAGGTGAAGACCGCGAAGGGCTTTTTTGTAGCAGGTTTTTGCTGATTCACAGTAGTTTGCCCGCCAAAGGCGCTCCAGCCTTTTGCAATTGCTTTTTTCGGCCATCAGCTCGGGGGAGAACCAAGGGGCGGAAGGGGATTCTCTGCGTGACGTGGCAATTTTAGCAGGAGCAATGGATTCCACTGAGTTGCTTATCCAGCGATTCAGCGACACTGCATCAGAGTTTACATCTGAAGTCGGAGGTGGGGGGTCAGCTGCAAGAACAGGACATAGGGTGTCAGCTGATATGTTATCCCATTTTCTCCGCACATAAGAGCGTTTCCCTATTATCTGACAATGGGATGAGAATGAAATTGAGAATGGAATTAAAAAGTGATCCGTCCATAACAATGGCACCGGAAGTTTAGCTACAGTATCCAGTATGTTGGAGAAAATGAGGTCCAGCATGTGGCCTGCCCGGTGCGTTGGACCAGAAATGACTTGAGTTAGATTGGCGGCTGCAGCGTTGTGATAAGACGAGTGGCCTGGGGGCAGTCGGGCTTATCGACATGAATATTAAAATCACCAACTACGATGTAATGCGGGTGGGACTAGAGAGCTTTGGACTATGAAGTCCATAAGTTCACATAAGGATATCAAGGGGCAATCCGGAGGTCTATAGATGATTAGGCCTGTTAAAGACAGTTGGGGGTTAATTTGAAGGCAGAAGTGTAGCCCCTCTATACCGGGAATGTTGGTAGGTGTAGAGGACGCCAATGTGTATTTAGCTTTGTAGATAATAGCCACTCCGCCGCCCCTTCTGTCCTCCTTTCTATTTGAGAAACTTATTTTGAAGCCCGGGGGGACAGCCAAAGAAATGGAGGCCATATTGTCTTCGTTAAGCCATGTCTCTGTGAGAAATAAGGCGTCCCACTCAGAATCCGCAATTAGCAGACAGAGATCATCAGCATGCTTGGGGAGGGATCTACAGTTCAGTAATCCAGCCCTAAAGTGAGTGGTAGAGATGTTAGCTGTCAGTCGGCTTACTGTTTTGGAATGTGCGTTTATTTGAGGTGAAACATCACCAAGTGATTTGCAGCAGAACAAGCATGAAGGGGGTAGATCAAGATTCGCCAGGTTGAGCCTAGACGCCTGACATGGAGTGGCAGCGTTCAGCGCCAATAGTTCCGCGCTGGTCTAAACTATCCTTTTTGTATGCAGCCGTACACTGGCAGCATGGCTGGCGCTGGGCGCGGTCCGGTCGCGGACGGGCGCAGACGGGCTTGCCTTAGGCGCGCCCGCTGCACTCGTCCGCTGCGCTTCCGGGGGAAGCACATGTTTATACTGTGTAGGGGGCGTGGCCTGAGGGTGGTGGGCGTGGCCGCAGTCTTCCCCTCTACCGGCGGCAAGTGTGGACAGATTCCCTCGTGAGCGCTAAGATCCGCTCCACGGGAAATGCACGTGGGAGAGTGACAAGTCAGTTTTAAAAAACAAAGTATTACACAACAAAGTTTAAAAAAACCTCGGCAATTTCTCCCGGCTTTCCGCCTCAGGAGCTAACAGTACTCTGCTCGCGCTCGCAGTTCAGCACGCTTTAAAAGCTGGGGTGTAGGGGGCGTGGCCTGAGGGTGGTGGGCGTGGCCGCAGTCTTCCCCTCTACCGGCAGCAAGTGTGGACAGATTCCCTCGTGAGCGCTAAGATCCGCTCCACGGGAAATGCACGTGGGAGAGTGACAAGTAAGTTTTAAAAAACAAAGTATTACACAACAAAGTTTAAAAAAACCTCGGCAATTTCTCCCGGCTTTCCGCCTCAGGAGCTAACAGTACTCCAGGATTTGGCTAAAAATGCACTTCTGCAGGTTTAGGATAACCTATTTCTCCCAAAACTTCATCCTCAACAGTTTTTTCTATTCTGAGCTTTATGGTGAGGCGTTTAAGGCCACATAAGCACCACTTTGAGCATTCTTTGTCATAGGCCCCATTCTGGCTACAGCGTCCAGGAATTCTCCAATGAAGACTTTTGACCTTAATTGCAAAAAGAATACAATTCAACAAGAACAACACTCACTTAGCTAAGTTGAATTTGTCTTCTTATAAATCATACGTCTGCCACATAACCGTGTAAGTGCTGGTCAAGTGCATGGATGACTGACATTTTTTCATATTTCCTATAGCATAAGACTGAATGATGCCCCCCTCCAACCAACACAACCTCTTTATACTTACTTTTGGGACAAGTTCCATACTTTTGATCACTACATCATATGCTCCTATTCATTTGTGGGAATATTTCCTTACCAAATGTGTATTTTGTAATGACTTGATTTGCACTGCTTCATTTTTTTGTCTTAACCACACTGATGTTTAATTCTTTGTAAGGAGGGGAGGCTAGGATTATGCCTTCTTTCTCCACTTTATTTAACAGCAGCCAAGATTTTAAAACGGTATTTTTAAAGAACAAAACTAAATTTCCCAGAACCATTGGGAAAATGTAAGGTGAGAGAACAAAACATTGTCCAATGAGCAACAGCTGTGGTGGATCCAATCAGGACACCGCTCCCTTGATGTAGTCTGACCTCACTGGCCCGTCATCTTCTCTCTTCGCTGCTACGCAGCCGAGTTAAGTGTTCTTTTCTGCTTGGCTTATTTTACCTCATGAGTAGTGTACATTGTGTTTTGCTGGCTTATTTCACCTCATGTTTAATGTTATTGTTGGCTTATTTTGCCTCCCGCGCTTTGGTTGTGGTTGCAGGAGGGCAGCGGTCGAAAGTGTATTCTCTTATCACGGCCGCCGCCACATGCCATTCTCGGTGTAGTTTGTTTCCCTGTTTCTGTGGCACAGTTACCTGACAGCGGGAATGTTTTACCGTTCCTACGCAGCCGATTCTGGTGCGCTCACGGTCCTCCCGCCACTAGAGAGAGGGTTGGACTTGAGAAACCAGCGCGCACGTTCACATCCTGAGGGGTTTGAACTGCGCGCCTTAGTTTCCTCGTGAGTTCCGGCCTGGATGTAAGCCTCGCTGAGGTTGTATTAATACTTATCTCACGCTCCGCTGCATTCTAGAACATACTGCAGAGGGAGTCTGTATTGCTTGTGTTCATGCCCTGTGGGGTCTGTACTCAGGCTTCCAAGCTTTTTGTTGGGCACTTCACAGGCCAGTTCGTGTTGAATGTATTTGTTCTGCACCCGACTTTCTGTGCCCGGGGCTTTGGCTTCTTAAACTTTTGACTGTCCCTCGCTTATTGAGCACAGGCCGACATCCAGCCCTCACTAAATTGAACTGACCGACACCCAGTCCTGCTTTGAAACGGACACTACTGTGCTGGTTGCTTCCCTTTGTCCAAGTATGGAAATGGACTACGAGGAAGAGTTTCAGGGGAAGAGGACGCCCTAGCTGACCTTCCATGGACCGACGACTTTTATGATGCTGTGGATGCATCAATTTACAAAGCTGTTGGCGAATCCATGGCCCCTTTGGAGGACAGATTGTTCCGTAATATTGACCAAGCTCTCGCTCGCCTCACTCACCCCACTTAGGCTCCTCTCCATACTGAGCACCCCGCTCCTTCCCTGCCATCCGATCTTGCCCCCCCTCCCACCAAACGTGCCCGCGAGGCTGGGGTGGACACCTCCGCTTTTGACAAGTTAAAACAGGCTTTTTTAGCCTTGCGATCTAGTCTCCCATCTTTTGGTGATGGTCTGGCGAGTCCTCAGAACGCCGCAGGGACCGCTGATTCTGGCCCTGATCCTTCTAGGCCGGGACCTTCGATGGTGCCGGATGCCTCAGCTAATACGTGCGATCCTGACGCTATACACACCCGCTCGTTGGACTGGGCCCCAGTAGATAAGATTGCCAGTTATGTGGCAATGGGTATTCGGAAGACCTTAGATCAGGAAGGGCTCCAGTCTGGACGACAAAGTGGCTCTCACCCCTGAAATTGATACCAGCATGGCTACCTTCTTGCAGAAATGTATGCGTGACCCAAAAAAGGGGATTGATAGGTCCTGGAGCACATGCCAGGACAAGCTCCTGGATGTTTTAGGACCTCTCACCAAAATATGGGATATGGCTGAAGAAGCCAAAACTTTAGGGTCCCTTATCTCACCCGAGTCCCTTTCTGGGTGGGCTCAGAGAGCGATAGTATTTTTGGGCAAAGCCAAATGTGCCCTTTCTACGAAGCGTCGCTACTCCTTGCTCATCAAAGTTGACCTGGAACTGGGAGATCTTGCAGATTCTGAGACAGGCCCCGTGGCCCAGGGAGGTCTCTTTGGAGAACCGTTTGTCCGGGAATTAGGCAAATTTGTTAACACCTTCACCTCCCTGGACAGAGCGCAATCAACCATAAAAAAGGTGTTTCCCCGGGTTTTCAGAGGGGCGGCCGAGGTAGGGGTCGCTCATCCAGCCGTGCTTCCAATCAGCACCCAAAAGGACAAGGCTCCAGGTAGGGATAGTACCAGGATCAGTTCCGTTTCGGAAACTTCTACCCGACCAGAGGTCGCCGTGGTAAAGGCATGGGGATACCGAGGAGCAACATCATCATGTAATGCCGGTGAGTGTTCTCCCTTCTTCCCAACTGAAAGTAGGGGGGGAGACTGGGGAATTTTTTCCAGACCTGGGTTTCTATCACCAGGGATCCATGGGTGTTACAAACAGTTTGAGGTTTTCGCATTGAGTTCCTCAGCGATCCTGTCCAACACAACAGACCCCCTCCCATTCAGTTTTCTCTGCAAGACTCTTCCCTCGTGGATTCAGAGGTCGATTACCTCCTGGCCAAAGGAGCTATCGTTCTTGCTACTCTACACCCCAAAGGTTTCGTCAGCAACATTTTTCTGGTGGACAAGCTGGATGGAGGCAAGCGTCCCGTTATTAATCTCAGTGGGTTCAACAAATGAGTGGTTTACCACCACTTCAAGATGGAGGGAATCCATCTCCTCAGGGATGTCTTACACTCCTCCGATTGGATGGTGCATCTGCATTTAAAAGACGCTAACCTTGTCGTCCCAATTTTTCCTTCCCACAGGTGTTTTCTTCAGTTCATCTGGTGAGGGCGGACCTACGAGTTTGCATCCCTTCCTTTCGGACTATCCTCGGCCCCTTGGTGTTTCACCAAGGTCCTCAAGCCGGTAGTGGAATGTTTGAGGTCCCGAGACATTTGGATGATTGTCTACTTGGACAATCTCCTCTTGATGGAAATGTGTCCTCTTCTGCTTCTTCGTCATCTTTGGATGACTGTGGACCTTCTCGACAGCCTGGTCAACGAGACGAAGTCAGTGCTCACGCCCGTTCAGTCACTTACCTTTCTAGGCTTCGTAATAGATTCCATGACATCCACGCTCAGTTTGCCGACCAGGAAGATCTCAAAGATCAAGCATGCATTGCAAAGGACCCTGGCAAAGAATCAAGTCTCTCTCAGGGACATCACTCAATTGGTAGGCCTGCTCTCAACTTATCCAGGCAATATTCCCGGGTCCCCTACATTATCAGGCGCTGCACTTTACTTGCGCAGAGGGTGCCCATATTCCCACCAAGTAGTACTTTCCACAGAAGCCTGGGAGGAGATTCATTGGTGGTTACAGCACATGGAGACCTGGAACAGCCGAGCGATTTTTGGCTCCGTGCCTGATTTAGTGATAGAATCCGACGCCAGCACGGTAGGTTGGGGAGCCAGATGCGGAGATTTTTCCACACGAGGATTGTTGTCGCCAAAAGAACGGAAGTTACATATCAACTGTCTGGAACTTCTGGCAGGCTCATTCGCCATTTGCTGCTGGACGAGGGAGTCCATTCAATCATCTGTCCTCCTAAAAATGGACAACATATCGGCGGTGCAGTAGATCTACCATTTAGGAGGCACGAAGTTCAAAGCCTTCGCCGACTTGGCCGCCACTGTTTTTTGTATTGTTAGCACATTAGTTATGAAAGTCTGATTTTGTGTGAATGATGGTATGAGTGACAGTAATTGCATACAGATTGTCTAGGGGTTCCTGGTTAGCAATGTCTAAGCTCTGTATCTTAATCAGTTGTACAAAAGTGATCATGTGATTGTATTATAATGTTGACAGTATAATTACTAAAAAATGAAAAAATAATTTGTTATAAAGTTAAATAAATGAAAATAACTAATACTATGTCTAAGTAAATGATGCTATGTACCCTGCTGCATCCTTTATGAAAATTGTGAACAGACTTAAATGCCACTATGCAAAGATAGATAGGTCAGAATAGAGGTCCCCCCCTTTCATTGTTGTTCGATAGTCACTCCCTCCTCTAGACCTGAAATCACCGTAGGGAGTACCCTTGTTACCTATGCTTTTGTCACCCTGACCCTTCACAGAAGGACGAAATGTCGCACAAGGGTAATATCTTACCTAGAATTTCCGGACACTCCAAAGTTGTGCGTGGTTCGTGCCTCAAGGCATATGAGGAGATGACAGAGGAGTATCGTCCTCCGGGAGAACACCAACTTCTTGCTGCTCTACGCAAGCCCTTTTGGGCTGTATCTTCCCTCTACCATTGCTAGGTGGGTCAGGTGGGTAATGCAAGAAGCAGGCATTAATCTTAGGATCTTTGGAGCTCACTCAGCACAAGGTGCTATGGCTTCGAAAGCATTTAGCTTGGGTGCCCAGTTAGCCGCATTGAGGATGTCCTCTGACTGGTCTTCAGACTCTACCTTTAAGAGGTTTTACTTCAAGCCAGTCCTCGATATGGCTCACCTCGTGGTGATCAGGCTTTGAACTAGCATTATCCTCGCTTCCAGTCCTGACATAGAATGAAATATTTTCTAGCTATCGTAACTGAAAGTTTCAATTCTATTAAGGACTAGGAGGCGAGGATTATCCCCCCCCCCTAGAGTTCTGGATAACGAGACCCATCCCATATTGGAGTAAGTAGCTCTTTTTGGTGGTGTCGCCATTATCCACCGGGATCATCTCCTCTGCAAATCCAATGATGCGCAGATTCCCGACTCTGAAAGCCTGCAGTTCACAATTAAGTTAGACCCTACTAACTCACTCACAGGGATCCTAGTGTACCGCCCCCGGTCATCCAGGTCCTTTTGCTAGTTCTCTCCTGGACACAGTAGCTACACAGGCCCACTCCATCACTAATTTCATGATACTAGGAGACCTGAATATTCATTTCGATGACCCTTTAGATTCTGGGGCAGTCGACCTGATCACCGATTTGGCGGCTCTCGACATCCGCCTCCTAAACTCTGGAGCTACTCACAACAAAGGTCACTTGCTGGACCCTGTGTTCACGAGCACCCCCACTATGCAAGCTAGTGAGTCCCTTCCCCTCCCCTGGACGGACCACTTTTTAGTCTCCTTCCAACTACCAGGAACTTTGAGGAAACCTCAAAAACCACCCACTTACACCAGGGACAGGGCCTGGTCCAAGCTCCCCACCGAAGAATGGGCCAGGACCCTAAAGTCAACTACCCCTGCTTACGCAGAAGACCCGGCTATCGCCGATAGTAAATTTAGAGAGTGGATTACTACCTCCCTGGACTCCGTACTCCCATTTAGAACTCGGGAGGACAAAAATGGGAAACCAGGTTCCGCCCCGTGGTACACCCCGGAACTTCGATTACTACGCAAAAATTGTAAGAGAGCCGAACGATTTTGGAGGAAAGACTGGCAGCACGCCAGCAAGGAAGCCTACCAAAACTCAGTTAGGTTATACAAAACTGCTATTAGGCGCTCTAAAGCTTCCCATTACGATACTCGGATAAAAGAATCCACTAACTCAGCCAGGGAATCTTTCCTAATCGTAAAAGAGCTTCTGAAAGTACCAACCACTCCTTCCTCCAACACCCCCCCTGTGGACCGAAGCAACGAATTAGCCACCTATTTCAATGACAAAATTGCTTGCATCTTAGCATCCCTTCCCCCTCCCTGTCCCTCTAGCCACATGGACAATGATTCACCCCCCAGCCAGACTGGAAGCAGCATACGCCCCCAACTTGCGACATTTAGGCCAGTAACCTGCAACGAGGTAGAAGTAATCATGACCAAAATGAAAAGCGGATCACCTTTGGACCCTGCACCCTTTAGATTCCTTAAAACCGTAGCCCCCGTCATCACCACCACGATCACGGAGCTTATTAACAGCTCACTTGCCCAGGGATCTGTTCCTGCTAGCTGGAAGAGCGCAGTGGTGAAGGCACTCCTTAAAAAACCCCAGCTAGACCCAGCAGATATGGCAAACTACCGGCCAATCTCACTCCTCCCTGACATTAGCAAGGTAGCTGAGAAATTGGTCAACCGACAATTGTCTCAGTTTCTCGAGGCAAATAACATCTTACGGCAATCCCAAACTGGGTTCCGCCCGGGCCACGGCACAGATACTGCCCTTCTTGCCGTCATCGAGGAGGCAAGGCGCATTTTAGATTCAGGAGGGTCAGTGGCAGTGATCCTCCTGGATCTTAGTGCAGCCTTCGACACAGTTAACCATCGTGTCCTTCTCCATCGGCTGGCGGCAGCAGGGCTCACCGGGACGGCACTCAGATGGATAGAGTCCTTCCTTGCCGGGCGCTCGTTCCAGGTATGGGACGGCAATTACCGCTCGTCCACCCTCCCCCTCACGAGCGGGGTCCCTCAGGGATCGTCCCTGAGCCCGACGCTTTTTAATGCCTACATGGCCTCCCTTGAAGACGTGGTGACACCATTCGGTATAAAAATAGTGAGCTACGCCGATGACACACAGCTGGTCGTCTCCCTATCCCAACTAGACGACCACCCAGACAACCTGGCAAACTGCCTTACGGAAATCCACGGTTGGATGTGTGATTCATCACTAAAACTAAACGGGTCAAAGACCGAAGTGATGCTCATGGGAAAGCAATGGGTGACCATCCCCCCAGCGGTCTGGCCAGACGTGTTCGGGGAAATTCCCACCCCGAAACATGAAATCAAGACCCTAGGAGTATGGCTAGAACCCGAGCTTTCAATGAAAACGCAAGCGGCCAAAACTGCAGGAACCTGTTTTGGGCTTATGCGCACCACCCGCAGGATTCTCCCCCTACTCCCACCCGCATCCAGGAAACTACTAGTCCAAGGGCTCATACTGTCACGATTGGACTATAGTAACATGGTCTACCTGGGAGCCCCTGAGGCCACACTGGCGAAACTGCAACGAACACCGAATGCAGCAGCCCGTCTACTCATGAACCTTCCCTCCAGAGTGTCAGCGAAACCTGCCATCAAGGCCCTGCACTGGCTCCCTGTGCGCCAAAGGGTGGAATTCAAAGCCATGTGCACGGCATACAAACTGATCAATGGAGTTGGCCCTTCGATCCTCAGCGACCTGGTTACTCCTTATAAAGCACCCAGATCCCTGCGGTCCGAGAATGAGCATCTAGCCAACATCCCCAAATTTAAAAAGACACGCACTGGAGGCCGACGCTTCTCCGTGAAAGCTTCCACTGGATGGAACTCCCTCCCACGTACCCTTAGATTGGAACCCAATTATTTGATTTTCAGAAAAAAATTGAAAACACTTCTATTCCCAAAATAACGTCATCCCCCTCTTTTCTTCCCTTTCATCTGGGTAACAAATCTTTATAGCGCGGGGATGCCCTCGGGTCACCAGGCGCTTTACAAGTCTTTAAAATAAAAAAAAAATAAAAAAAAAAATTTTTGGGGAAGTTTATCTTTATGATTGCGAACTATGAGAATTTGCTTTGTGTTCAGTTATAGTCTGCCTCACTGATTTTGAAGTTCTAGGTTTTATTAATAACCTGGTTCGGTATGACGATTTACCCTTCGTCCTCGTAGGTGCTGATACGACCAACAAAGATGCATGAATGTTATCTAACGGCTGACTTTGCGCAACGAAAGAGGACGATGGGCCAGTGAGGGCAGACTACATCAAGGGAGAGGTATCCTGATTGGATGGACCACTGCTGTAGCTCATTGGACAATGTTGTTTTGTTATCTAACCTTACATTTCTGGGAAATGTAATTTTGTTCTTTATAAATACTGTTTTAAAATCTTGGTTGCTGTTAAATAAAGTGGAGAAAGAGAGCATAATCCTCGCCTCAGAGTCCTTAATAGAATTGAAACTATCTGTTACGATAGTTAGGAAATTTTTCATTGTTGCACATATATCTCATGCACTTCTTTTACTGTGGAAGGACTTCATTTGTGCCACGCTAACAACGGGTGTTTAAGGATGCCTCAACTAAAGCAGCTTACACCTTTGTAGGTCAGAAGCTTGAGACTTTCTGGGACCTCAGTCTAAACTCGCATCAAGACTGCAGATCCTGTCCGTCTCCTCACAGCCATATTCCCCGACTTTCTACACCCAGGACAAATACACTGAAGCCATGTGCCTCAATAGCTTATAATAAAAGGCCGCTTAGTGAGATTATTCACAAATGCTCATCTGGAAAATTAATTACTTTGCTTCCCTGTCTAGCTGAAATCCTAACGTTAGTGCTCGTTGGTCAGCTCGATAAGGCTCCACATTTCCCTCTTTTCACCTCAGAACAAATGAGGAATGGCCTTTCCAATGACCTTGAAGTGGATCGGATATCTATTCATATGCTTTTTCTTTTTCGATTTGGCATTGTGTTTCCATTTGGATTTACAGCCTGCCCATGATGTCTGCTCTTTCTAGCTAAGACGCTCCAAAATTCATATTCAAAAAGCTAAACCCCTTTCTATCATTCAGATAGTGGCAGTCTAGTTCACCCACTTCTAAACTATGTATCAAGAAAAAGGAAGCACTGCTCATCAAAGAAAGCACTGCTCGTCCTTAATGTCAGCCCTGTCAGGGGCTAGTAGGGATGCAGCAAAACCACAAAGAGAATCAAATACAATAATGCTCTTGGCTCCACAATAAGTGAACTAAGGAAATGCTTAGAGCTCTACTCCCAAGATCTTCCTTCCTACGATCAGAGATGCACAAGACTAACACATGCTTCAATGAAAACTTAGCTCACTAAAATAAATTGTGCATTTATCATTCTTGCAAGTCATAGATAAGGCACTTTGGTTTTTCTTCCCTATATGGTATAGTATGTTGCCCTAATGGTTCATCAAAAGACTATATTTGAAGCAATTTTTCAAGGTCAAGCTGTTAGTTTTGCTTTTAAAAGCTGAATATTTGAAATACTTTATTATTTTACTTTGGGATCAGATGGCCTACTCTTACATTCAAAAGCCAAATGCTTGTTTAGCCTCTCGAAACTGAATCTTGCATTTTGTGAACCATTTTACCAGTGTCTATCATTTGACCTGCAAACTATACAGACAGCAACAGGAAAAATCTAGAGGTAGTAGTCATGTACTGTGGCATAGTGGTTTTATGGTCGATGTCATAATGAACTTTGCCCGATACTTAATGGTGATATAGTGTACAGCATGTGAATCTACAAATCTTCAAGCCAATACCTAGGTTCCAAGTTAACTAGTTTATGTGTGCTCACCAAGAATTTGTTCATTGGCAGTGACACTTTCAACAAAAATTAAACTGCAGTCTCTTCATTAACAAAAACTAAAAATTTTAGTAGGAAAAACATAGCGTAAACAGTCATTGTCAGAACTGGACCGCAAATGGTGAAAGACTACACAGGAAACCTATATCTTTAGACATGCATGGTAAGTAGGATAGTCACTAACATCTGTTTAATGATCAGAATGGGTTCAGGTTTAAACAGGGTCTGGTGACTCAATAGGCTAATGCATCCCCTCCAGAGATATGAGTTTTCCAGCATGGCCATAGGTCCAAATCCCAGGAAATGCAGTCTTTCAACCTACTGATTCAATAAAACCAGGACCACTGAGTTTGGTAACAATAAATATCCACTGTCAATAGTGCAGAGAGACTCCTCAAGCCAAAACAAACATTTTATGGATACATCCGTTATGGCCTACATCCAAACTCCAACACAATTCGCTGTTAAATGTACCTCATATTTGGCGCTTAACACCACCACTTCCTACCTGATTCTGCACAGAGCAGCCTAAACCATAATCTAAGGATGGTGCTCACTTACTGGGAAATTAACTTTACAATGGTCAGCATCCAAAATCAAAACTGTTTTTGCTGGGAATGTTCTGGACTCTAAAACTACAAGTAGGAATAATGTCAGCATATGAATCTATAGGTTTATGCTGCAAGCCCATACTTGTGAGCATATGCATATTAACGTGTACCTTTAATTTGCAAATATATAGCGGGACTGATTGTAATACGTTTTACCACTATTTTGAATATGGAGTCTCATTATTTGGATAGATGAATGCTTAGTTGTGTCATGGCAGCCTTATTTCTATCAATTAATGTAATAAAACATGATGTATACAATGCTATGTCTGTATGTATTAAAGTTATGAAAAGGTACGAATCATACTTGTATCAAAGATGAAGTTAAAGGATGACCTAGCCAGTACTCAGAAAATAACATTAATATTTACCTTTGCATCGATTTAAATATTAAATGTGTACACAATTCAAAACAATTTGCTTTCATGGACTGGCATTTATTTTCTCTGGCATTTTACTGGCCATATGGGAACATAACATATTGAAACATTCTTGATTGAAAACGCATTCTACCAACATTTAAAAAAAATAAAACATACATATAAACACTTACATGTGTTTTAAGGCACCTGTTCAAACTCCTATCCTCAACAGACCTATTACTGTACCTTCCTAATAAACAAAATAACCTTGCATCATTAACCATTCTAGACAGGTGTAAAAAGCAGTTTTTTCCGTGGCTAATTTGCTGTGCATTTAGGGTGATCTACAAACCATGATAATCAAGACATTCAAACATTAATCATGGTATTACTTATACATGAACATTGCCTGGCGATTTTCAAGACCAGCAAACTTTTCAATAGTTCTCTTGTTAAAATCTGGTATATCTTGGATGAGCTGTTTATCCAGTGACAGCATTGCCAATGCATTGAGGCCATCCTGGTTCACAGTGTTCCTTAAAAATGTTTTAATGTTCTTCAGAGTAGAAAAGCAGCACTCTGGTTCAGCTGTAATCATGGGTGTGGTAAGGAGAATTCTTAGTAATGTCAATGTCTCTGAAAATTCCTCCTGTAGATCATTTTCAACAAAGAATTTAAATAAAGCAACCATACCACTAGCATGGCGGAACTCACTCCTACTATATATGAGTGAAAGCTCAGTAAGCAACCTTTCTTTGTTTAGTGTGGGATATGTTTCCAAAGCATCAGTCATCGCATCCACAGGAAACGATTTATCGTGGCTTTCAAATAGTTTACACTTCAATAACTTGGCACTCACCAGGTGTTTTGTGAACGCAAAGCGTCCTTTTATATGAACAACTAGAATATCGCACACTTCTTTTGCAACTTGGTTCAAGGTCTTAATATCCATTTGTTGGCTTGGAAACATGGAATTCTCTGGAAGCCTAGAACCAAACTGTTCAACAGATCCTCGGACACCGTAGATACTGCTAACAAAGTCTGCTGTAGCTCTATGAATAGATAATGTGTCGATGTCCTCCTTCTGTACCTGGCTGTACAATGTATCTACATGAGCCATTATGTCATGAAATAAAAAGAGAAAGAAAAGGAACTCCCTGTCTCCCAGCACTCTGATAAGTCCCCGAGCCTCACATATAGCCGTTGACTCAAAATGACCACAATGTTCAACAGTCTTAAAGCATTCAAAGAGATCTTCTCTGTACACATATACAATATTGACTGTTGGGCTGTTTAAGTCCCATCGTACTGAAGCTCGGTCTGGAAACCTTCTGGTCACTATGTCCTCCAACACCTTTGTCCTTTTTGGAAATGGTATAAAAAAGGATGGAAAGCCAGACAAATCACAAAAGAAACTTCTTACTTGTGGGATTTTAGATGCAACTTGCTGTACAATTAGGGTAAGCTGGTGAGCATAGCCATGGACATAATGTGCATTTGTGTACATAGCGATGACTTGGTGCTGCAGCCCACCAGACTCTCCATGCATTACACTAGCACCATCGTAGGTACCATCATAGCTCTGAGCAATAATTTTTTCTTTGTTACACTGCTCTGGAAAGATAGTATGCAGGTGAACCAATAGAGCTGTAGTTATGCTTTCAGTTCTGGTATCTAGTAAACATGTAAAACAATAAAATCTTTCAACAAGTTTGGATTTCTCATCAATATAACGAAAGACTACCGCAGACTGGGTTTTTGGTGACACATCAGAAGTATTGTCAACTAGGACAGCCACATATTCAGTTCTTCGTAACTGCTGTACAATAAACTCTCTGATGATATCCAGCATGCAGTCCAGCAGCTCCCTTTGGATAGTTCTTGAAGATCCCTTAAACACTGTTGCAGTTCTTAAATGGGTTTCCATGGCACTGTCTATGCTGGAGACAAAATCCACAAGGCCACTAAATATTTCAGGATTTGAAGAGCAGTCCACTTCATC
Source organism: Lissotriton helveticus (assembly GCF_964261635.1). Taxonomy (NCBI): domain Eukaryota; kingdom Metazoa; phylum Chordata; class Amphibia; order Caudata; family Salamandridae; genus Lissotriton; species Lissotriton helveticus. The sequence goes on along the minus strand of NC_136061.1, from coordinate 1,949,711,875 downwards.
TTGGGCCCGTAAAGCCAATTCAAAGGCACCACAAAACCGTATACAATCAATGATCTTAGATAAGGTGTATCTGTTTTTATCAACTTCCTCATTGTGCTTACTTATTTGCACACGATAACGTTCATCCAACTGTGCTGCAATTCTCACACGACCAAACATAACCAGCTTCAATGAGTTGTTCAAGTGAAATTTTGAGGTTTCATGTTTTTTTATTTTTTCAGAAAGATGTTTCAAATCATTAACTCCTTTTTCTGTCCAATTACTATCACCACCAAACAGCAAGCATGGAAAGCAGAACAATGCCTTCCTCAAGGGGCACCCACAAAGCCATTTCTTTTTTGTATACCATCCTGTGGTAAACCTACGGGTGTAAGCCTTAGTCCCATCCATAGTGCTCAGTTGTTCCAGTTTCATATCAGGCTGATGAGGTCCTAAACTTTTCAACTGAAGTTTCTCTTCATAGGTCCGACCCAAAAATGGCTTGCAGAGCAACTCCTGAACTGCGTTCATTTTGTCTACTAGTTAAACAATCTTGCAACTAGGCTCGTAGTGTTACATTCTTTTTATAGGGTACAATTCTCAAAAGACTCTCAGCACCGCCATTTGATCACCGTAAGTGGTCAGAATCAGAATTCAGGCAGTGTACCCCATCTTAAACAACCAGGTGCTCAGGCAGCGTTTTAAAGATAGCCCAGTAAGGGGTAGCACAGATTTCAGAAGGAAGAGTGTTCCAGAGAAGCAGTCCTCTCTCCACAAATCATCGGCCATTCAGTGATGTACGACGAAACCTTGGGATGATGAGAGAGAGATTATTAGTAGCGAAAAGTGGCATGCTAGGACAGAAGGGCACAATCAGTTTGTTAAAACACACTCCTTACTGGAGCAAGTAGCTTTTGAGGCAGAGCAAGCCAGATGATGTCCTGACCTGAGCCTGCACAATTTATTTTAAAAACATGAACAAACACAAAAGGTACATATTGCACGTGTATGTTATCAACATAAGTGCAATATATTTTGTATGAAAACCAAAATTATGTGGCGTTAATTTGCAATTTTATTGTTTCAGCTGTAACTGTAGTGTTGAAGTTAGAATTGCAGATATGCTATATTTGTACCTGCAGTACTACGGAGTTTGTTGTGTCGTCTAGTTGTAGAATTCTCATGCTGTTGTGGTGTTATTGCAGAATTGTGTACTTGAAGCATTGCTCTCAATGTGCCACTGCAGAAGCACAGCTTGGTTGTAATGCTGCAGATGTGCAATTTTTGTGTTGTGAAAGTGCTCAGTATTGTCATTTTGAAGGACTATAAATAACAGGTGGTGAATAAACACAACTCAGCTGCAGATGCAAAACTAAACAGTTGCAGTCTTTTGCAGTTGAAGAGAGGTGTAACTGCAGTTTTGTAGACGCGCAGTCGTACACTTGGTGTTTGCCTACGTTTCTGGATGGAGAGCAGGAAGAAAGGGGGCAGCAGGATCTGGAGAACAGCAAGTCCTCCTGTACTCCTCAAAGCTACAGCAGCTGGGCATAGAGTAAGTACATTTCAATCATTTTCATTTCTACAACACGATGAAGAGCAAGGCAACCTATCGACAATTAGTTGTAAGTCCACTAGACAACCGCGAAAAAAAGAAAATCTTTGTCATCTTGCAAAGAAAAAAATATGTGTTTAATCAACAGCTGCGATCAGGAAAACATTACAATGGATTAACTCTAGAAAGGATGTTCCTTTCAGAGTAGATCCATTATAATTTCCTTTGGCAAAAACATTCTTCTTTGCAGTTTAGAAGATGTGGCAACATATTTGATTATTACAAAAATGTCTTCAAGCAACAGTCTGAACAGATGCTGAAGCACCATTGTCACATGTACACCATTACAAGTCTTAGCTTGAACCCCATGCTAAAGAACCATTAAGACAAAAACTACATACAAACACTGGTATAGCCAATAGGTCACGACTTTGGGACATTATAAGTATTTATCCAGAGCTGTTGGCTTTGCCAATGTCTTTAAGCTATGGTGTTCAGCATTGTGCCTTACAACAGTTATAATAAAAAAGTGTTATAAGCATTTTTGTCACCTTATATATACACCCAAGACATTATGTACATCTGAACGACCCTATTAAAAAAGAATGAACGTAAAAATGTCTTCTAGTTTTTTTTTGTCCTTGCAATGCTAGCAACCTCTTTCTGCCTGTTCTAATGCTGGTTTGTTATGGCTTTATTATTTTTGTTATGGGGTGGAATAGACCACACACAACGGGAGTGATGCTGTGGTGGAGTTGAGTGATGCTGTGGTAGTGTCGAGTGATGCTGTGGTAGTGTCGAGTGATGCTGTGGTAGTGTCAAGTGATGCTGTGGTGGTGCCGAGTGATGCTGTGGTGGTGCCGAGTGATGCTGTGGTGGTGCCGAGTGATGCTGTGGTGGTGCCGAGTGATGCTGTGGTGGTGCCGAGTGATGCTGTGGTGGTGCCGAGTGATGCTGTGGTGGTGCCGAGTGATGCTGTGGTGGTGCCGAGTGATGCTGTGGTGGTGCCGAGTGATGCTGTGGTGGTGCCGAGTGATGCTGTGGTGGTGCCGAGTGATGCTGTGGTGGTGCCGAGTGATGCTGTGGTGGTGCCGAGTGATGCTGTGGTGGTGCCGAGTGATGCTGTGGTGGTGCTCAGGTAGTGCTCTGCTGTTTAGCTGGCGCTGAGGTGATGCTGCACTAGTGCTGAGGTGGAGCTGTGCTAGTACTGTGGTAGGGCTGTGCTGATGAGATGGTAGTGCGCTTGTGCACTGATGCGTAGGTGGCGCTGAGGGGGGTGTTGAGTGATCCTGGGGGATGCTGTAATTGGGTCTAAGTGGTGCTGAGTGATGCTGTGGTGGCGCTGGGTAAAGATGTGGTCGCACTGAGTGGTGGTAGTGGTGCAGCGCATGCGCTCAAGTGGTGCTGTGCTGATAGTGGTGCACCAATGTGGTGTGCTGATGTTGATATGGTGCTGTGTTGATTTTGAAGTGATGCTGTGATAGTGCTCAATGATACTGTGGTGGTGCAGAAGCATGCTGTGGTGGTGCAGAAGCATGTTGAGGTAGTGGTGCAGGGCTGGTGCTCAGGTGGTGCTGAGTTGCTGAGGTGATGCAGCGCTGACGCGGTGCTGCGCGGATGCTGAAGTGGTGCTGTGTAGGTGCTGAGGTGGTGCTGCTCTGGTGCAGAGGCAGGCCTGTGCTGGTGCTGAGGTAGGGCTTAACTGATGCTGAGTTGGGGGCGTGTTTGTCGTAGGAGTTATACTGAGGTGGTGGTGAGTGATGCATTGGTAGTGTTTAGGTGATGCTGTGCTGGTGCTCAGATGACGAGTTGGTGCAGCGCTGGTGCTGAGGTGGTGCTGCGCTAATGGTGAAGTGGTGCTGCATTGGTGCAGAGTTGCTGCTTAGGTGATGCTGCACTGGTTGTGGTGCACAGATGTGGAGGTGGTGCTGCTCTGATGCTGAGGTGGAGCTGTGGGGATGTTGAGTGATGCTGTGCGGGTGCAAAGGTGGTGCTAAGTGATGCCGTAGTGACACTGAGTGATGCTGTGCTTGTGCTGGGCGATGCGGAGGTGGTGGTCTGTGCTGGTGCTCAGGTGGTGCTGAGCTCTAGCTGAGGTACACGGATGGGGAGGGAATGCTGAGATGGTGCTGTGCTGATGCTGAGACGGTGCTGCGCTGGTGCCAAGGTGGTGTTCAGGTAATCGAGTTGGTGCTGAGGTGGTGTTCAGGTAATGGTGAAGTGCACTGATGAGGTGGTGCTGCGCTAATGGTGAGGTGCACTGATGAGGTGGTGCTGCGCTGATGCAGAGATGGTGTGGCAGCGCAGGTGCACCGGGGGTTGCTGCGGCGCAGATACACAGGGTGTGCTGCGGCGCAGATGCACAAGAGGTGCTGCGGCGCAGACGCACAAGGGGTGCTGCGGCGCAGACGCACAGGGGGTGCTGCGGCGCAGACGCACAGGGGGTGCTGCGGCGCAGACGCACAGGGGGTGCTGCGGCGCAGACGCACAGGGGGTGCTGCGGCGCAGACGCACAGGGGGTGCTGCGGCGCAGACGCACAGGGGGTGCTGCGGCGAAGACGCACAGGGGGTGCTGCGGGGAAGACGCACAGGGGGTGCTGCGGGGAAGACGCACAGGGGGTGCTGCGGGGAAGACGCACAGGGGGTGCTGCGGGGAAGACGCACAGGGGGTGCTGCGGGGAAGATGCACAGGGGGTGCTGCGGGGAAGATGCACAGGGGGTGCTGCGGGAAAGATGCACAGGGGGTGCTGCGGGAAAGATGCACAGGGGGTGCTGCGGGGAAGATGCACAGGGGTGCTGCGGGGAAGATGCACAGGGGGTGCTGCGGGGAAGATGCACAGGGGGTGCTGCGGGGAAGATGCACAGGGGGTGCTGCGGGGAAGATGCACAGGGGGTGCTGCGGGGAAGATGCACAGGGGGTGCTGCGGGGAAGATGCACAGGGGGTGCTGCGGGGAAGATGCACAGGGGGTGCTGCGGGGAAGATGCACAGGGGGTGCTGCGGGGAAGATGCACAGGGGGTGCTGCGGGGAAGATGCACAGGGGGTGCTACGGGGAAGATGCACAGGGGGTGCTATGGGGAAGATGCACAGGGGGTGCTACGGGGAAGATGGACAGGGGGTGCTGCGGGGAAGAGCCAGAGGGGGTGCTGCGGGGAAGAGCCAGAGGGGGTGCTGCGGGGAAGAGCCAAAGGGGGTGCTGCGGGGGAAGAGCCAAAGGGGGTGCTGCGGGGGAAGAGCCAAAGGGGGTGCTGCGGGGGAAGAGCCAAAGGGGGTGCTGCGGGGGAAGAGCCAAAGGGGGTGCTGCGGGGGAAGAGCCAAAGGGGGTGCTGCGGGGGAAGAGCCAAAGGGGGTGCTGCGGGGGAGAGCCAGAGGGGGTGCTGCGGGGAAGAGCCAGAGGGGGTGCTGCGGGGAAGAGCCAGAGGGGGTGCTGCGGGGAAGAGCCAGAGGGGGTGCTGCGGGGAAGAGCCAGAGGGGGTGCTGCGGGGAAGAGCCAGAGGGGGTGCTGCGGGGAAGAGCCAGAGGGGGTGCTGCGGGGAAGAGCCAGAGGGGGTGCTGCGGGGAAGAGCCAATGGGGGTGCTGCGGCGCAGAGGCAGGGGGGCGCTGTGGCGAGAGGCAGGGGGTGCTAAGGCGCAGAGGGGGTGCTACGGTGCAGAAGCAGAGGTGGGTTGCTGCGCTAATGCAGAAAGGGTGCTGCGCTGATGCAGAGGGGGTGCTGTGCTGATGCAGAGGGGGTGCTGCGCTGATGCAGAGGGGGTGCTGCGCTGATGCAGAGGTCACCCTCCATTGGTGCTAAGGTCACCCTCCGGTGGTGCTGAGTGATACTGAGGTAGTGCTAAGTGATGTTTTGGTGGTGCTCAGTGCTGCTTTTATGGTGCTCAGGTTCTTCTGTGTTGGTGCTCAGGTGGTGCCGAGTGATGCTGAGCTGGTACTGCACTTGTGCAGAGGCGATGCTTCATTGGTGTTGCATTGGTGCTGAGTTACTGCTGTTCTGGTGTCGAGGTGGTGCTGCGCTGGAGGTGAGGTAGTGCTGCATTAGTGCCAAAGTGGTGCTGCAGTGGTGCTGAGGTAGTGCTGCATTAGTGCTGAGGTAGTGCTGCATTAGTGATGAGGTGGTGCTGCATTAGTGATGAGGTGGTGCTGCATTAGTGCTGTAGTGATGCAAAGTGATGCAGAGTTGGTGCTGCGCTGGTGCGGAGGTATACTGAGGTGGTGCTCAGGTGGTGCTCTGCTGATGCTCAGTTGGTGCGGAGGTGATGCACTAGTGCTGAGGTAGCGCTGCACTAGTGCCGAGATGGGCTGCGCTGATGCTGAATTGGTGATGCGCTGGAGGTGTGCTGATGCTGAGGAGGTTCTGTGCTATGCGGAGTTGGTGATGTGCTGGTGGTGGTGCACTGATGCGGAGGTGGTGGTGTGCTGATACGGAGGCTGTGCTGTGTTGTGCTAACGCTGAGGTAGTGCTGTGGTGGTGTTGAGTTCAGGAGGTTCTGTGCTGATGCTGAGTTGGTGATGCGCTGGTGGTGGTGCACTGATGCGGAGGTGGTGCTGTGCTGAGGCCGTGCTGTGCTGATGCTGAGGCGTTGCTGTGCTGATGCTGTGCTGGTATTGAGTGATGCTGAGGAGATGCTTAGCTGGTGTCGCGATGGCTCTGAGTGATGCTGTGGTGACGAAGAGCTGTGGTGGTGCTGAGATGGGGGTGCAGTGCTTGTGCTCAGGTGGTGCTGAGTTGATGGTGTGCTGAGGTGATGCGCTCATGCAGAGGTATTGTGTGATGATGTGGTGCTGAGTTACTGTGGAGGTGGGGCTGCGTTGGTGGTGAACTGATGAGATGGTGCTGTGCTGATGGGTGCTGTGGTAAGGCTCAGGTGGTGCTGCACTGGTGGGGGCGCACTGATGAGGAGGTGGCAATGCAATGAAGCGAAGATGGTGCTGTGCTGAAGCGAAGATGGTGCTGTGCTGATGCTGTGGTGATGCTGCTGCAGTGTTACTGAGTCATGTTGCGCTGGTGCTCAGGTGGGGGTGAGTGATGCTGGGTTGGTGCTGAGATGATGCTGCACTGATGCAGAGTTGCTGCTGAGGTGGGGATGCAGTGGTGCTTTGCTGGGGCTCAGGTGGTGCTTAGGTCCTGCTGAGTGATGCTTAAGTGGTGCGGAGTGACGCCGACTAGTGCGGAGGTGGTACTGAGGTGGTTGTGCACAGTATACTTACAGGAAATATAGTTAAGTAACCTCAAATTAAATGCCACGTGTGGAAAGCACGAGGAGGCATCCATTGATATTGGTTTTATTTCCCCCACGATTGAAACCTGAAAAAAAGCATCTACAGTTGAAAGCACGCAATTTAAAGCTGCTTTCATTTTCATAAACGGGAGCAATAACAATAGGTTGAGACTATTGTTGGATGAGTTCTTAAACTACTCTTCCATTAAGTAAGTATATTATTTAAGGTTTGGATATTTGAGCTAATTAAACCAAAAGTGACAAACAAGACCGAACAAGCATTTGCAATGCAATAGGTCTCGCATTAGGAAAGTTTGAGTTATTTGTCCTGTACATGACAAATTTGTTATTTATGTGTTATTTTTGAAAATTGTGAAATAGCTTTGTCATTTACAATGCTAATACTTTTGTTTTTGACAATGTGACACCTATAGCATTTTTAATGCAACATGTTTTGTATTTACGTGACTTAGAAGTATTGATTTTACAAATAATGTTTTTTTAAATAATTAATACTTAAATAAAAGTTATTGTAATTTATAATGGCAATAGCTTAAACTTTTGTAAATAACTTTCGTGAAGATTATGTTCAGTGTATTTTATCGTGACTAAAACATAAGAACAGAAGTGAAATATCAACATTTTTTGTGACATTTGTAATAAAGCTTGAAACATTGAGAGAACATATTTGAACAAGTTGTTGTTCAATGTTTGCACAGATTGATACTGTGGTGGCGCCGAGTGATGTTCTGGTGGTGACAAGTGATGCTGTGGCGTTCAGTGATGCAGTGGTAGCGCATAGTGATGTTGTGGTGCTCCTGAGTGATGCTGTGGTGCCCCTGAGTGATGCTGTGGTGCCCCTGAGTGATGCTGTTGTTGTGCGATAGATAGATAGATAGAGTGAGGGCGATAGATAGAGTGAGGGCGATAGAAAGAGTGAGGGCGATAGAAAGAGTGAGGGCGATAGAAAGAGTGAGGGCGATAGATGTGTGTGGTTGTGTGTGTGGTTGTATGTGTGTGCGTGTATGGTTGTATGTATGTGAATGTGCGGTTACAGAAGGATGTATGTGGAAGAGAGCAGCAGATCAGCATATTATAAGAGAACAGGGATTTAAAGAAAGATGCGTGTTGAAGAGATCAGCACAGGAGAAGAGAACAGGGAGTTAGAGAAGTAGGCGGCGGAAGGGAACAGCAGATCAGCACGAGAGAAGAGAACAGGGTTTTGGAGAAGGGGGCGGGGTGGGAGAGAGCAGCAGATCAGGATGGGAGAACAGAACAGGGAGTTAAAGAAGAAGGCGGGTGGAAGAGAGCAGCAGATCAGCACAGGAGAAGAGAACAGGGAGTTAGAGAAGTATGCGGTGGAAGGAAACAGCTGATCAGCACGGGAGATGAGAACAGGGTTTTGGAGAAGGGGGCGGGGTGGAAGAGAGCAGCAGATCAGGATGGGAGAAAAGAACAGAGTTAAAGGAAGAGGCGGGGTGTTTGAGAGCAGCAGATTAGCTTAGGTGAAGAGAACATGGAGTTAAATAAGGAAGCGGGTGGAAGAGAGCAGCAGATCAGCACAGGAGAAGAGAACGTGGAGTTAAAGAAGGAGGCGGGTGAAAGGGAACAGCAGATCGGCATGGGAGAAAAAAAATGGGAGTTAGAGAAGTAGGCGGATGGAAGATAGCTTAAAGATTATCACAGGAGAAGAGAACAGGGAGTTAGTGAATGATGCTGGAGGAAGAGAGTAGCAGATCCGCATGTGAGAAGAGAACAGGAAGTTAGAGAAGGAGGTTGTGGGAAGGAACAGCAGATCAGCACAGGAGAAAAAAACATGGAGTTAAAGGAGGAGGTGGGGTGGAAGAGAGGAGCAGATCAGCACAGGAGAAGAGACCAGGGAGTTAAAGACTGAGCCGGGTGGAAGAGAACAGCAGATTAGTACAGGAGAAGAGAACAGGGAGTTAAAGAGGGAGGCGGGTATAAGATAGCAGCAGATCAGCACAGGAGAAGAGAAGAGAACTGGGAGCTAGAGAAGAAGGCAGTTGTAAGAGAGCATCAGTTCAGCTCTGGAGAAGAGAAGAGACTAGGGAGTTGGAGAAGCAGGTGGGTGGAAGAGAGCAGCAGATCAGCACAGGATAAGAGAACAGGGAGTTAAATAGGATGCGGGGTGGAAGAGAACAGCAGATCGGCACAGGAGAAGAGAACAGGGAGTTAGAGAAACAGGCGGGTGGAAGAGAACAGCAGTTTAGCACAGGAGAAGAAAACAGTGAGTTAAAGAAGGAGGCAGGGTGGAAGAGAGCAGCAGATTAGCACAGGAGAAGAGAACAGTGAGTTAGAGAAGGAGGCAGAGTGGAAGAGAGCAGCAGATCAGCACGGGAGAAGAGAAGAGAACAGGGAGTTAGAGAAGGAGGTGGGTGGAAGAGAGGAGCAAATCAGCACAGGAGAAGAAAACAGTGAGTTAGAGAAGGATGTGATGTGGAAGAGAGCAGCAGATCAGCATAAGAGAACAGGGAGTTAAAGAAGGAGGCGGGTGGAAGACAGCAGCAGGTCAGCAGAGGGCTAAAAGAAGAGAACAGGGAGTTAAGGAGGTGGGTGGAAGAGAGCAGCAGATCAGCACAGCAGAAGAGAACAGGGAGTTACAGAAGGAGGTGGGTGGAAGAGAGCATTAGATCAGCACAGCATAAGAGAACAGGGAGTTACAGAAGGAGGTGGGTGGAAGAGAGCAGCAGATTAGCACAGGCGAAGAGAACATTAAGTTAAAGAAGGAGGTGGTATTGAAGAGAGCAGCAGAACAGGACGGGAGAAGAGAACAGGGAGGTAGAGAAGGAGGCGGGTTGAAGAGAGCTGCAGATCAGCTCAGCTCTGGAGAAGAGAAGTAAACAGGGAGTTAAAGAAGTAGGTGGGTGGGTGGAAGAGAGCCGCAGATCAGCACAGGAGAATAGAACAGGGAGTTTGGGAAAGAGGCGAGTGGAAGAGAACAGCAGATTAGCATACGAGAAGAGAAGAGAACATGGAGTTAGAGAAGGAGGCAGGGTGGAAGAGATCAGCAGTTCTGCACGGGAGAAGAGAAGAGTACAGGGAGTTAGAGAAGGAGGTGGGGTGGAAGAGAGCAGCAGATCAGCACAGGAGAAGAGAATAGAATAGGGAGTTAGAGAAGGAGGTGTGGTAAAAGTGAGCATCAGATCAGCTGAAGTTAACAGGGAGTTAAAATGCAATGCAATATGTTTCTCATTTGGAAAGTTTGAGCTATTGCTATTGTAAATGACCAATTTTATTTTAATGTTTTGTTGTGGAAAATAGTGAAAATAAATTCTTTGTCATTTACAACGCTAATAGTTATAACTTTTGCAAATGTGACACCTATAGCATTTGTAATGCAATATGTGTTGTATTTATGTGACTTACATGTATTGATATTACAAACAAAATGGTTTGGAGTTGGAGGGTGGAGTTGGCTTTTGATTTGGAGGGTGGAGTTGGCTTTTGAGTTGGAGGGTGGAGTTGGAGGGTGGAGTTGGAGGGTGGAGTTGGCTTTTGAGTTGGAGGGTGGAGTTGGCTTTTGAGTTGGAGGGTGGAGTTGGCTTTTGAGTTGGAGAGTGGAGTTGGCTTTTGAGTTGGAGAGTGGAGTTGGCTTTTGAGTTGGAGAGTGGAGTTGGCTTTTGAGTTGGAGGGTGGAGTTGGCTTTTGAGTTGGAGGGTGGAGTTGGCTTTTGAGTTGGAGGGTGGAGTTGGCTCTTGATTTGGAGGGTGGAGTTGGCTCTTGATTTGGAGGGTGGAGTTGGAGGGTGGAGTTGGCTTTTGAGTTGCAGGGTGGAGTTGGCTTTTGAGTTGGAGGGTGGAGTTGGCTTTTGAGTTGGAGGGTGGAGTTGGCTTTTGAGTTGGAGGGTGGAGTTGGCTCTTGATTTGGAGGGTGGAGTTGGCTCTTGATTTGGAGGGTCGAGTTG